>NC_079873.1:58386457-59823957 GCF_023065955.2 Ursus arctos
ACAATGCTTTCCTTTGTCTTTGTCTTTTCTTTTCTTTTTTTTTTAAAGATTTTATTTATTTATTTGACAGAGAGAGAGACAGCCAGCAAGAGAGGGAACACAAGCAGGGGGAGTGGGAGGAAGAAGTAGGCTCCCAGCGTAGGAGCCTGATGTGGGGCTGGATCCCAGGACCCTGGAATCACGCCCTGAGCTGAAGGCAGATGCTTAATGACTGAGCCACCCAGGCGCCCCTGTCTTTTTCTTTTTTAAAGAATGGTTCTTAAATGTTTGGGAGGAGGGCCTATGGTTAACCACTATGACTTTAGCAAGGCTTTACCATATGGAAGGAGATTTCATTTCACATTTATTATATAGAGTGGGAACTTAAATTGCTCAACAACTCAGAGTACTGAGAATCAGCCGTTCACACACCCATAACCCATGAATATGTCACAGCACCATTGTGAGTGTTGATAGCAGTGTTCCAGAGATATCAGGGAGGCATCAAAATGCATTCAGTATCCTACAGCAAAGAAGTTGAAGGAGTGTATTACCTAACAGTAATTTATGTCCAAATTGTCCCCCAAAAGGGAGACTGAAGGGATGAATAGCAGTTGAGGGAAAATTCACTCGTGACTCAGTACCCCCATTTCATTGAGATTGTATTATCCAATCTTCTGGGTGGCTTTCCTGAGTACGGAAAATGGCATGCTTTCCTGTGTTGACTTGTAAAGTCCTCGGACCTCAGGGGAAATAAAGAAATGGATTATAAAAAGGTCCTAAGGTTGGGAGAACTAAGAAGTGAATGAGGGTGTAAGAAAAGTGAGTTCAGGGGGCACCTGGGTGGCACAGCGGTTAAGCGTCTGCCTTCAGCTCAGGGCGTGATCCCAGCGTTCTGGGATCGAGCCCCACATCAGGCTCCTCCGCTGTGAGCCTGCTTCTTCCTCTCCCACTCCCCCTGCTTGTGTTCCCTCTCTCGCTGGCTGTCTCTCTCTCTCTGTCAAAATAAATAAATAAAATCTTTAAAAAAAAAAAAAGAAAAAAAAGAAAAGTGAGTTCAGGCTGGGGAAGCAGGCAGTTACCTGGAGTAAAATCGAGTCATAACCTGGGATGTGACTCAGAGGATCAGACTCCCTCTGAACTGACACTTTGCTCCCAGTTAGAGAGAAAAAGTCAGGCTTCCTTGGGCACCAGAAAGGAAAGACACTGGGTCTTCAAAAACCAGCTGAACCAGGATATCCTCAAGATAGAGGGAAATGGCATTAATAAGGAGTATCTTGTGTTGGGGGCACTGAATGCATGCCAGGCACTGTGAAGAACACTTCCCGTATATTATCACTTTTCATCCTTACAACTATGCCCTTGTACAGATGAAGACTCCAAAGCTAAAGAAACAAACAAAAAAGGTAAAGCAACTTGGACAAGGTAAGCACAGCTAGTAAGTCATGGCCTGGAGCATATCTGCAGGTATATTTTTAGAAGATCATGTCTGTAAACTGCCTAAGATTATGACAATGCAGGGCGTTAGTTAAAATTATAAGCATATATTGGAAGGAGAATTGGTCCCCAGGGACAAACATACCTGAAACGCTATATAAAAATCATCAGTCGAGATAGCCCTTTGCTCTTGGTTCCTAAATCAGGGTTGGGGCGAAAACTACTTGTTATGAAGGAAATTCCTAAGAACCTTAGTTAGGGTTTCTGAAAATCAAACTCAGAGCATGTACTGGGGCTCAGAGCCGTTAACGTGTTTTGCTCTGGGATTCTGCCTGACAAGTCCATTTGACTCCAAGGCCCATCTTCTTTGAGGAATTTTGGCTCAGGAATTTAGGAATGTTCAATGACTGCTAGGAGCGTAGGCTTCTTCTTTTCTCACGACCATCCTGAGCCAAATATCACCGATTATGTTCCGTTTTGCAGACCCGGTCTGCTTCTGAGGGACAATAAGCAAAGGGTCAAAGAAATGCTCAACCTCAGGGAAAGAGTGAGGGGAAAGAGACAGAGAGAGAAAAGGAAACTAGAGGGAGAAACGGAGGACTTGGTTGTCTCTTGCCTTTAATCACACCCCAAGGAGACCGAGATATGTGCCCTATTGAGGTGGGGAGGAACAGAGGGGAATGGGATTGGGGACAGTTTCAAAAGGGATGGTAGCTCTATTTTGTATGGTTTTATTGTCCTAAAATTAAACGTCTGAAACAAAAATAGGACAAATGCTGTGTTTTGGGTGTTTTTTTTCGTTCTAAGGGACATGTACTTGGGTGAGTGTTCTGTGACTCGCTGTAATTTTCTCTGTGTTTAAAAACCTGTTTATGATTTCAAAAGGATCGAGAAAGACAGATTCAGGTAGGTAGGCAGAAGCCCTCAGGAAGAATCAAACTTGGATCCTGGAGTGGTCAAGAGTATTCTAAGAAGGCCCACAATGACCAGGATATAGAAAGGTGAGAATGGGGAGGTTGGCAAGGGCCAGGTCATGCAGCTCATTATATTTAAGCCACATCGAGGAGTTTGTACTTTAGTCAACGTGAAATGGGGAGACCTTCTGGGGCTTTGAGTAGGGGAGGCAAGAAGAGCCATTCATTTTTCAGGAAGATCAGTCTGGCTACGGAACGGAGAAGGCAGTTTGGTGGAAGCAGGCGACCAGTTAGGAGGCTATGGGAGAACCCGTGGGAGACATAATGGTGGACTCCAGTGGAGTCGGAGAGGTTCAAGTGGTGTTTGGAAGCAGAGGGGATAGGAATTGCTGAGAGATGAGAGAGTGGCCAGAGGAAGATGTGGGAGTGGGAGAGGAAGGAAATAGGGGTGCCTCTTCATTTTTATTTCATTTTAATACCCAGATGGGTGGTGGGGCTATTCGTCAAGAAGGGGAAGACTTCTGTGGAAGGAGCAAAGTGAGGGAGTGTAGGAATCCGGAGGCGAAAGAAGCTCAGGAATTCCATTTTTTGCCATTTAAGGATGAAATGCCCGTGAGACATCCAGGTGGAGATGTCAAATAGGCAGACAAATAAGTATGAGATCACAACCTCCTGTCTCCCCCCCCCCCACACACACACATACAAATGGGACCATGTAATGTTCCCTTCTCTGCAATCTTTTCTCACTTAATAATAGCCTATTTTGGAGGTCCCCCTAAATCAGGCCATATGGGCATAATTCATACTTGCTAGTGGTTGCCTAATAATCCATGGACTGGCTGCACTGCAATGTCTTCAGTCATTCCCCAAATGATGAGTGTTTACTTTGTGTCCTAGTTTGCCCAATATGAACCCTTCCGTGGTAAACATGCTCCTGCGTATGTCCTGATGTCCTGGGGCTCTTATTTCTATAGGTCCGATCCCCACTCCTTCCCTGCCCCACATATCTGTCTTCCTTAACGTTATGAGGATCCAAAGGACCGTTTGCTCAACGTGTTGTATTTACTCAAGACAATATAATAATCATTGTTATTATTTGTTGCGTAACAGGGGCGCATCCAAACACTTGCCAATTCTTCCTAAATTAAAGCCTAAGGCTGCTTTTTTCTTGGCTTGTATCTCATAATTATTTTCATTTGGGGGATATTGGGGGGACAGAGTGAATTGACAGAAATGATTTCCCTACTCCAAAATACAGTTATGCTTTCATCCTCTTTTCCCTGGGCATCCTTCCTACAGCTCAGCCAACGAGAAATTCGTGGGAAGAGACTTCTTTCTGTAGATCACGGTTTTCGGTGTTTTGATTCATTTTTGTATGTGGAGTTGATCTGTCCCTCTCCCCACTAGTGTCCCCCATCCCCTACCTTCTTCCATTCTTTTCTACTCCTTTCCCCTGCTCTCTGAACTGCGTTCCCACTCCTTTCCATTTCTCCCTCCCCATAGGAAGAAGGAAGTGGGCCACATGAAATGGAAGGCCAGTGCTGACTCCAGACACTCTCGAAATGTCTCTGGATATGAACCTATCTCTCTTTAAAGCTCCACTGAGAAACGAACAGAAAGAGAAGCTGAACTCTAGCACACAAAGTCTCTTGCTGTCCCGTTTTATTATTATTATTTTTTATTTTTTAATTTTTTTAAAGATTTATTTATTTATTAGAGAGAGGCAGCCAGCGAGAGAGGGAACACAAGCAGGGGGAGTGGGAGAGGAAGAAGCAGGCTCCCAGTGGGGGAGCCTGATGTGGGGCTCGATCCAGGAACACCGGGATCACACCCTGAGCCAAAGGCAGACGCTTAAGGACTGCGCCACCCAGGCGCCCCATTGCTGTCCCGATTTAAACCAGCTCCTATGCACGTGCAGCCAGGAGCACTGAAAGCAGGACCTGAGTGAGGACACTGAGGTTGGACCATGCAAGTCAGGTTTGGGGCCAGCCCTTCTTAACACACAGTCCCTCTCAATCTCTTCTGCTGGCTTCTCATCCTCAACTTAACTTTTAAATGTGGGCGTGCCTCAGGGAATAGCCCTGCCCCTTCTTCCCCTGACTATACCCTCTCTGGGTGGTCCTGCCCAGTCTCCTGGCTTTAAATACCATATCTGTGCTCTGTTGTCTCAATATTCTGTCTCTCCAGCCAATACAGATGACAGACTTCAGACACTGAACATGTGCATGTAAGAACCCTTGACACCCCCCCAACTGTTTTTCTCCCTCCTCCAAACCTACCACATTCACTCCCCAGGTTGCCTATAACCATACACAGCACCTCCATGATCAAGACTCAAAAGAAAATATTCTTATCGTAATCATTCATTTCTTAAGTTTGTTTACCAACTGCCTTCAATGCATCAGCAAGTGATGTCTCTTCTCTTTCCAGAATGTCATGTGAACCCATGCACTAGTCTCCAAATTCATGCTGCCAGTCTTGGCCAAGTCACTGCCATCTTTCCACTGGACTATTGCAAGAGGGTCCGAATTGGTCTCCTCATTTTCCTTTGTCCTCTGCCCCCTTGCAATATTTTCCACAGAGAGCAGCCAGCAAGAAATTATTGAATATAATTAGGTCATGGCACGCCCTTGATTCAATCCTCTCTTTGGTTCCTCAGAGCACTTTTCAGTAAAAACAAAACTCTTCATCATGGCTCCTTCCCACCACTACACCTTCTTCTTGTCGCTCCACCCCGCCTCTCACTGGGCTTCAGCCACACTGGCATCCTTTCTGCCCCTTCGGCACCCCAGTTTTCCGCCACAGGCCACGGGGAACCGTAGTTCTCCCCGCTGGGCAGGTTCTTCCCCGGGTTCCTGGCAGGACTGACCACTTACCATTGTCCTCAGGAAGGCCATTCCTGACCTTTGCCACTTTTGGGGGGGGGTTTCTAGGTAATGGGTACCAAACCATCTTGTGTATTTCCATGCGGGCATTTGTAGCAACCTTAAATGCTTTGATATTTTGTGATGTGTTTACTGTCTGTCTTCCCTACTAGAAAATAAGCTCCCTGAGTACAGGGACCTTCTGCGGAGAAGAATCCCAGGTACAGCATAAGCCCTCCCTAAATACTTGTCAAATCATCAGATGAGTGAAATGAGTCACACTTCCTCCCACAAGAAAGAGACCTCTCCCTCCCTCCACTGATGCTCCATAGGGCTTATCATTTTTGCCTCTGTCACAGGGTCTGGTAGTCAGAACATTTTTGATTGTAGATGGCAGGGACTGGCCAGGAATGGACTAGACCAAGGGGGGACCCCATGGAGGTCTCTGTGAGAAAGGACTTGGAGAGCATTCCCCAGCTGCTCTCCTTGCCACTTAGTGACAAGTCACTTAGTAGCCCTGTTCCTGTTGCTGGAGGTGCAGGGGCCTAGGGATTGTCTTCAGGTTTGACAGGTTTGGGAATTTGCTGGCCACAGCATGCCTTCCTTGACCCTCTTTCTCCTGCTGTTTCACTGATTTCTGTTTGCTCTGTGGGCTGGAAGTCCAAGCCAGTGAAAGAGATATTGTTGAGCCCTGGTCCTTGAATCGGTCCTGCTTGGCATTTCCGTCTCCAACAACGGGCCAAGAAGTTCTAGTTCTCATCAGCCGCACATCCCCTACCCCCCAGAAATCATGGTTTCCCCCAGCCTCTTCCTCCTCGGCTCCCTCTTGGATGGCCACCTGGAATGGTGAGGCACAGCTCATCTGCCTCCTGCCTACAAGCAACCTAGACCCCCCAGGAGATGGCTCTTAACAGCAGTGAGAGTGATCACCTTGGTCAAGCACTGGCTATCCATTGGGCTTTTCCTACATCTCCGTCCTTTTCCTTTGTTGGCACTAGCCCTGTCTAGGGGCAGTGGGCTGGATTTTGCAAGCTGGGGAGGTACATATCTGTGTGCCTGCTTCTCAGCCACCTTGGGATGCTTTCCAGCCAGCGATGGGAAAGTCCTCACTGCCTCACATCCCACAGTGACTCGGTCAGTTCGGCAGGCTCGGGGGTCGTTCTGTCATGTGCAACTGCCTAGGTCCAGCCAACACTGCCACCACAAAAAAACAGCTTTATTTACCCAAAGAAGGTGGATGGGCAGGAATGAGGGGGAGGAGAGAACATGTGCTGGGCAGATGAAATTCCATGGCCACCATAGTCCAATGAGATAGCACCAATTGCTTTCTGCTGGCATTTCTGTTATGTCTATGGACAGCCTGAACTTGAGCGCAGTGAGATGTCCTGAGGGTTTGATTTTTTTTTTTTTTAGTATCTGAGCCCAAACCCCACACCGTTCAATGCCTGGCTCACAGTAAGTGAGAAACGCCTATTTATGGGAGGAAAGGAAGAACAGGGGGAAGGGTTGATCTGACTCTTTTGGAACTGGTCACATCTGACTGTCTTTTTGTTCTATCATCTCTGTCTCCATTGTGTGTAGGGGAGGGCACATGCACATTTATATATGTATTGTTGGTTGTTTTTTTTCTTTTGCCCAGTTCTTTATTGAGATATAATTGACATGTAACATTGTATAAGGTTAAGGTGTACAACACAATGATTTTATAGATAGCTAGATAGATGATAGATAGATAGATAGATAGATAGATAGATAGATAGATATAGATACAGGTGTATATATATACATATATGTATATATATATGTGTGTATATATATGTATATATATGATTACCCTAGTAAGTTTAGTTAACATCTATCACCTCACGTAGTTACACATATTTTCTTGTGATGAGAACTTTTAAGATCTACTCTCTACTTTCAGTATTGATGTTTAATTTGTACTCTTTCTAAGGACCTGATGACAGCGATTCCCTCCTTGAACGTGCTGAGTGGTGCCTGTGAGCCTGGGTACAGAGTCCAAGCACCTTAGCTGGCTTTTCAGGGCCCCACAGCTTCCAGCTCCATCTCCTGCCATATGCTCTTGGAGACCATGATGTCTGTGCACGCCAGATTATTGGCCATGACCAGAAGTGGCTTTGTGTGTGCTAGCATGCCACAGGGCCTTGGGCACAGACTGGATCCCTCTGTTTGGAATGCCTTCCTTCCTGCCTTCACAGGGTGGACTCATCTTTCAGAGCTCACCTGGGGGCTTTCACCTTCTGTGCAGCCCCACTTGACTCCTACCAGGAAGGGTTAGTGGCTGCGCCCTCCTTTCTGGAGCAAGTGGGACCCTCGCTTCTCTTACACTCTGCTCTAGTGGTTGCTCACTTGTCTGTCCCCTCAGCATCTGGCCCTGTGTGGCCTCTCTGCTTCCACAGCACATACTACTGCTCACCTTTCCCAGCCGGCCCCACACCTCTAACACGTCAACACTCACCGTTCACTTATCACGTGGCCTGTCCCTTAGCTCCCAGTGCCAAGCACTTGATAAGGCTGTCACAAATATTAGCTGATGAACTGGGACCAGGCACCTCATTCTAGAGATTTCAGGGTTTGTTTCTGTTTTGAACACGGATGTGTATTTCTTGGTTCGTGTTGGTAAACTTTGCAAGAACAAACAAGTGCTTGGCTCTGGACCAGGCCCTGTCCCCAGCCCTTGGTTTGGCTTTTCTCAGGGTATCATTGAAGACAGCACGAAGGACAGGGTGCTCTTGATCCCCCCTCTGTCGGGCTGCTTGTCTGGAGGCTGGGTGGGCGGGAAGGAAGAATTGGCAGGGGGGTGCGGAAGAACCCCAGGTCTCTAGGTCTCCCATAGTCTGGAGCAGGGACAGGGTTTCCTGCCCAGACCGTCTGTTCCCAAGCACAAGCTCAAACCCAGCTTATGTCTCCTGCTTCCCAGACCCCTGTGTCCCTAGGGACCGGCACAGGCTCCATAAATATTTGTGGCGTGGCATTATGAATGAATGAATGAATGAATGAATGAATGAATGAATACGTGTTCTTTATTCCCTCCTCTGCAAGTGTTGCAGAGGGGGGAAAGAGCTGGAAAAGGGGGAGGAATCTCTGAGAAAATGGGTCAGCAGGCTGCAGGGGGAGCTTGCCCCACTGGCCCCAGCTCCTGCTCAGAGTTTGTTTCTTTGGTGGCGGTGATGTTGGGGAGTGTGTATGAGCGGAAGTGGGGAGAACCCCTGGATGTGAGAAACCCGTCTTTCTCGGCTTTGTTTAGGCCAGGCAAGTGTATTCTCCACGCCACCCACTCGCTCTTGCAAGGTACTTGATTTAATCATTTAAATGTTCTATGGGGAGAGGGGGATAGAACAAAACCCTCTAAGTCTAACCCGTATTCCCTCAGTCCACAGTGGAGCCCTTTCCCTGCCTTCCTCTTCATAAATATCCAGGGAGCCTGAGAGGCTGAGGACTCCCCCCCGCCCCCTCCCCCCCCTCCCCCGCCCCAAGGCTCCCGCCCCCTCCCACAGCCCGCGGCCCCACAGCCCCGCAGCAGCCACAGGGGGAACCAAAGAGACAGAAGCCTTCCCAGCTGCCCGGACCACAGACGCCAACACCCCCCGCCCCCCACCACACGCCGCCCGCCCGCCCGCCGCCCGCGCCCCGCACGCTAGCCCACGACCGAGCGGCGGCGGCAGCAGCAGGCTGCAGGCTGCGGCGACTCGCACCGGTGCGCTCCTGGCAGCGCTCGCTTGCTGTCCCAAGTGACTTGGACTCGCCTGATCGCCTGGCCCCGGGTCCCGGCCCCAGCTCCCGCTCGCGCCCCCGGCCGGGTTCCAGCGCCCACCCGCCCTCCTGCCCTTTCCCGCCTCTCCGCCCCCCAGCTCGCGGGAAGGGAGGTCGCGGCAGCGGCCTGGCGGCACCGGCGACCGTGGCGACAGCGGCGACCGTGGCGGCGGCGGTGGCGGCAGCGGCGGCGGCGGAGGCTGCGGCGGCGACCGTGGCAGAGGCTGTGGCGGAGGCCTCCGTAGCGGAGGCGGAAGCAGAGGTGGAGGCTGAGGTGGAGGCCGAGGCCTCAGTAGAGGAGGCAGTGGCGGAGGCCTCCCGGGGGGAGGCGACGGCCGCCCTGGCAGAGGGGGAGGAGGCGGAGGCCGCCCTGGCGGCAGCGGTTGTGGAGGCCAGCGCGGCTGAAGCCGCCGCCGCCGCCGCCGCCGCCGCCGCAGCAGCAGCGGAGGCTGCGGCGCCCTCCTTGGGGGAGGCGGATGCGGATGCGGAGGTGGCGGCGGCGGTGTCTGCGGCGGCGGCGGCGGCAGCTGCGGATGCTGCGGATGCAGATGCGGATGCGGAGACCAGCCGGGGCTCCGAGGGGAACCCAGACTTTCCCATGGCCTCGCTGTACGTGGGCGACCTGCACCCTGAAGTGACAGAGGCAATGCTGTACGAGAAGTTCAGCCCGGCCGGGCCCATCCTCTCCATCCGCATTTGCAGGGACAAGATCACCCGCCGCTCGTTGGGCTACGCGTACGTCAACTACCAGCAGCCGGTGGACGCCAAGCGGGCCCTGGAAACCCTGAACTTTGATGTCATCAAGGGCAGGCCGGTGCGGATCATGTGGTCCCAGCGGGACCCCTCGCTCCGCAAGAGTGGGGTGGGCAACGTCTTCATCAAGAACCTGGGTAAGACCATCGACAACAAGGCGCTGTACAACATCTTCTCGGCGTTTGGCAACATCCTGTCCTGCAAAGTGGCCTGCGACGAAAAGGGGCCCAAGGGCTACGGGTTTGTGCACTTCCAGAAGCAGGAGTCCGCAGAGCGGGCCATTGATGCGATGAATGGCATGTTCCTGAACTACCGCAAAATTTTCGTTGGGAGATTCAAGTCGCATAAAGAACGAGAGGCCGAAAGGGGAGCCTGGGCCAGGCAGTCCACCAGTGCTGACGTCAAGGATTTCGAGGAAGACACCGATGAGGAGGCCACCTTGCGATGAAGACATGCCAGGAACGAGCCAGCCAGCAGAGCCAAACCTTGGCTCCCACCCGGTTTACAACCCCCCTCTTTGCCCCCCTAACCCACCAGCAGTGTATTGTATTGTACTGGGAGTGCAGGTCTCTCTGTCTCTATCTCTCTCCCTCTCCCTCCCTACCTACCTCTCCCTCCCTCTCCCTCCCTCCCTCCCTCTCCCTCCCTCCCTCCCTCTCCCTCTCCCTCCCTCCCTCCCTCTCCCTCTCCCTCCCTCCCTCCCTCCCTCTCCCTCTCCCTCCCTCTCCCTCCCTCCCTCTCCCTCTCCCTCCCTCCCTCTCCCTCTCTCTCCCTCTCCCACCCTCTTCCTCCCTTTCTCTCTCTCTCCCTCTCTCTCTCCCCCCTTCTCCCTCTCTTCTTCCCTCCTTTCCTACCTTCCTCCTCCCTCTCCCTCCCTTCTGCTCTCCCCACCTCTCCCCTCCCCCCACACCCACTAAGGGCGTTGGGAATAATCTTGATAATCTGTGCCACTTGATGGATTATAGGCTGCCTCTTCTCCTTGTGGCTTGGTTTAAAAAACACTTTCATTCTCGCTTCCTTCGCTACACAGGTGATACAATTTCATGGTAGAAACATCAGAAAGGTGAAGGAAATCAGATGAGGGAAAACCAAGAGAGTAGTTGTTCCCCAAGATCCCGCTACCCAGAGACAACCACTTTTTGGTGTGCTGTTTGTCCAAGGCTCTCTTCTCTCCCTCTCTCTCCCTCCCTTCCTCATTCCCACCCCACCTTCCCTTTTAACACACTGTTATAGAATGGTTCACGTGTGTGGTGTTTATTAACCTGCTTCTTCAGAAACTAAAACCAAACAAAAATCAACCCATTGAACTTCTTTCCGCGTTATTCAACAGGCTTCCGAAATGTCATCTTCAGTGCCTGCAGAGTGTATCCATGGATCTTCAACATTTCTGTAATCAATCCCGCATTGTTGGACATTCAGGTGGTGCCTAGTTCTTTCCTTGTGTTTAAACCCAACAGTGCATACTCTGGTGAATGAATCCTTCCTTGTCAAGCCAAATCTTCGCTAGCCTACCGGATGGTCTTCTTAATTGTGGACTTGCAGGATCCACAATAAAATATCCTTGCAGGATATTTTAAAGACTTTTCCTGTGTGTTGCCAAACGGCCCCTTCACAAGCCTTGTACTGATTTGCATTCATGCCAGCCAGCACAGCTAGTAAAAAGAGTATGTCCATTTCCCCTGCATAGTCTCCTGGTCACTGTAATTGATATGTGTGTGTGTGTGTGTGTGTGTGTGTGTGTGTGTGTGTCTGTGTCTGTCTGTGTGCGCGCGTGCGTGCATGTGCGTGTCTTGGTCAGCTTGATGGGCTGCAAATGGTATTTCGCTGTTTGGGGTTGTTTTACTGGATGTAAATGCTCTTTATCACCTCTTTTCCCCTGTGCCCACTTCCTGCCCTTTTCCCCATTGTCAGAAAAATCATTCAGCTTCATTGCAGGGAAAAATAAAAAAGCAGACAAGTTAACAGAAGAAATTTAATGTCCCCACTCATCATTGCTAGTCACCAGCCATGCATTCCTAAATCATTTTCATGTGCACTCGCCCAGTATTTTTCATGTGATATATATGTGAATTTTAATGTATATATTGTTTCAACATCTTTTTTTCACACATGAATATATAATATAGATAGAGTTGTATAAATAGATATTCTTGAACTTCCTTTCATGTCATTAAATATTCTAAAATAGTTTCATGGCTCTTTAGTGTCCTAGTGGAGGGGCTTGATAGAGGAATAGACAGATACAGGTATTCATCTGTATCTATATTTAGATGGAGATATGGGACTATTTTTCACAGCTTTCTCATCGTTAAACATCTGGGTGTTGAACATCTGTTTTGTTTTTCTTATCCAAACCCTAGCTGCTAATAATACATAGTGCACAATCCTTGCTTACATGAATGTATTATTTTCTGGACAAACATTGGTGAGAGCAAATTGTAGGATCAAAAGACATGGAAGGTTTGGAATCTTTTTCTTCTTAATTTGGGGGGGTGTTCCTTTTTAAATGACTATCCACAAAGATAGCGTCAATTTACCCCCACCGAGTACACAAATAATGTGAGAGGAAGGAAATCTTGACAGTTATCTAGACTTGCTATTGCAGTTATTTCTGTAGTCTCCCAGTATTTTATCATGGGAACTATTGCTTTTTCTTTGTTTAAATTTAGTTTAAACATTTATTTTTATACAAATAACACGGTATCATAATAGAAACTTTTTAAAATTGATTATGAACAAAGTAAAAATCACTCCTAATTCTACCACTTGACAAAAAAAACTTTGGAACACTTGAAACATGTACATAAATAATACCTTCAAAATGTAATATTTATTGTTTCATTATGGAATCATTTCATTATAATTGGTCTTTCCTATCATCTTTCCAAATTATTAAAAATTCTCCTTTAACTTTGTTTTTATGTTCCATCTTATGGTTGAACTACAATTTCTAAAATTCAGTCCCTTCATATGTTTAAATTGTTCAAGTTTTTCCCTAGTAAAATTAACTCTACAGGGAATACATTTGTAAGTGAACATTTGCTGATATGTGCAGAGATTTAATTGCCTTATATACCTAGCCAGTCTGTTGCCAAATGCTTCTTCATGAAGTTGATGCCCATTAACTATGTAAGAAAGGGCATATTTCTCTGCTCATCTTCTTCAGTTTGTATTTTTTTAAGTTATGAGAAATTGGTTAAGCCCATGCATTTTTGTTTTATTATTTCATTTTACAGATGCATTGCTTGAAAAAAAGACATACATATTAAATATGTACAACAACTTCTTTTCAGAGATTATTTTTTGCCTATTTGTCCATAATATTTAAAACAAATATAAGAACACATGTATTCCTTCAATTTTTTTCAATATATTGTAAATATAATTAAAATATCTTTCTTCCATAACTCACTATCATCGTATAGGAGGATCAGAATTTTTTAAAAAGTGTTTCCTAACTTCGGAATTTAATATAGTCTCTAAATTTTCCCCATTGAGCCCAAGTCTGTGGTAGGTAATTTTGCTTCAGAATTATTGTACTTACATAAATACATAAAAGTAGAATCAAAAAGTAGAGGTCTTTTAAAAATTTTTAACTGTGCCATCAGGTGGCCTGGGTATACCAATTTATACTTCCACTGATATGTTGGAAGAATGCCCATTTTCTTGCACAAGTTCCTCCCTGGGTATTATAAACTTTGTGGATATAATGTTATTAAATATACATACCTCGTTTTTTGTTTTCCTTTTTCAATTTTTAAAAAATAATTTTTTGCCTTTTATTCAAAGAATATAAATTCATTTAAAAATTGCATTGCATTGATAGGGAAAATAAAATAAAAGTAGCATTGATAATATAAAGAAAATTTAATTTTATGTATACATATAAGCATATATAATATTGCATTATATAATATGTAAATAATTATATATTATAATTCATATATTTTTATATATCAAATCATAATTTCCATTATTTCTTTTTTTATCCATCCTTCTACCTCCCTCCCCTTTAGTAACCATAAAGTTTATTCTCCATAATTAAGAGTCTGTTTCTTGATTTGTCTCTCTCAATGTTCTCCCTTGTTTGAAACAAAATCTTTATTCAGTAATAATTTATATTTTTATATTATTTTTTTCTCATCATTTAAAATGGTCTTTAGATATCTATTGTGTATATGGATGGATTCGTTTCTTCATACACTGTTAGGTATCTTCTATGTGCTCAATTCTTTCTTAATTTCAGCCACTATGTTGACTACCTTTTACCTAAATTTATGGTCCGTAGTTGTTTCTGTAGCAAACATGTTTAGAAGGGAAAAAAAAGCAGAAAAAAATTATAGACCGTTTTTCAGACCATATGGTCAAATTTCCACTTGCAAAGTGGTCAACTTACACTATTATTCTGTTATTTCCAATCTAAATGTGTACCCAGTTCTTTGCACAGGGCTCTGAACTGAGTATTAAAATTTATATTAAACTTTGCTATGTTTTCAGTAAAGAAAATAGAATACATATTTTTCAATTTTACTTGTAATAACATTTTTTCTTTGTATTTCTGTTTGCTAGGAAAACAAATCCTAGAAAAAAAATTTTTGTGTTATTAAACGGAGTAAATAATGTAGAATACAACCATAATCCTACCACTGGATAAAAGCCACATGTAAAATTTGGTTGTATAACCTTTCATACTTTTATATATGCATAGATATAGATGCATGCACCTATGTGTACATATTCATAAATATAATCCAATAACTGTTTTTTACTAAAATGCCACATTAAAATATACCCATGTCAATTAATATTGCACAATATTATTTGTGGTGGTTACATAGTATATTATGGTATCTCTAGGCAATTATTTTTGTAAACCAGTTGACCTAACTACTGGATTTTTGTTTCTGTTTTTTTCATATTAAAATAAAACCTTTGGGAAGACTATTGTTGCAGTCATAACTTCATACACATTCAGGAGTATTTATCATACATTCATTAGAAGTCTAATTACAAAATAAAACACACTGTCACAAAGACTGTGAGATCATTTCTATATTAACCCTAAATAATCCATTCCCAGCTTACAATTTCACCCATTGTTCTGCATTACTGTCACTTGTAATTCTTTTTGAATGATGGAAAAAAGATGTTTCAAAAGGCAAGTCATTTTTCTACTTATTTAAAAAAATAATTTGAAATTGTTTGAGTTAAAATATAATGATTTTTTATAGTACTTAATTTATGTTAGGCATTGTTATAAGTGTTTCCCATGTACCTACTCATTTAATCCTCACAACAACCTCTATGTGGTATATAGTATTGGATTTTTTTCTGTTTTACAGATGAAGTAACTGAGGCATGGAGAGGTAAAGTAACAGCCCAAAGTCATACAGCTAGCAATTCATAAAGCTAGGACTTGAACCCATGTAGTATAGATTCATAGTCTGTACTCTTAACTATTAAACTATAATGAAAAAAGGCATGACTGTCCCTTTGTTTTTTAATGCCTCCAAATCCCTTTTTCTTATGCATATGTAAGCATATTTTAACAAAAATATATTCAAATACATTTTCCTTCAAGATTTTAAAGATTATTTATTTATTTCTGAGAGACAGAGCAAGAGAGCGAGAGTGAGCACGAGCCGGGGTGGGGGGTGGGGCAGAAGGAGAGAATCCTCAAGCAGACTTCCCACTGAGTGTGGAGCCTCACACGGGGCTTGATCACACAATCCACGAGATCACAACCTGAGCTGAAACCAAGAGTTGGACACTCAACCAACTGAGCCACCCAGGCGCCCCTCCTTGAAGATTTTATTTAGTAAAACACATCTTTAAAAAAATGAGAGAATGATGTCATCAAGATGGCGTTATAGGCTGTTTCCATCTTTCATTCTACTTACAAGAAGACCAACTAACACTCATCCATTGATAAGACATCATTAAGGAAATCCCAAACACTGAGAGTGAGTCTGAAGGACTCCCTGGACCACAGAGACCAAGAAGGACCACATTAGGAATGTAAGAAGAGGGGCTATACTCTGACAGCATCTCCCCCACTAATCCCAGGCTGGCACAGAGCCACACTGAGAGGGCTCCCTGAGCCTATAGTTTCTCCAGTGGGAAAAAGAGAACCCAAGGTGGACAGCCAGTTTCCCCAGTGTTATGGGATGCTTCCCAGGAAGCACACTTGGGTCTTATTTCATGAGGATCATTGGGAGAATCTGTGGGGCTCAACCACTAGGAATCAGATAGAGACAGAGGAGTAAGGCTTACAGCAACCAGTGCTCAGACCTTGGCAAACTACATTCCTGCCTGCAATGGTGCCAGAGCAGGGATCACAGCCAGTGGCTCTGCCCATCTGCAGAGCTAAGCTGGTGGCCTTGTCTGACTAGGGAACTCGGTTGGCAGTTATGCTGGATGTGGGTCCCCAGTCAACAGGCTGTACCCACTGTGGAGCCTGTTTCACTGCCCCACCCAGACTGGGAAGCAAATTCACAGCCCTTCTCAACTGCTGAAGGGAGTTCCCAGGCATACCCTGAGGAAGCCTGGCCAGAGAACACTGGCAGCTGTGGAGGCCATCTTACAGCCCCACTTGAGCCAAGCCAGAAGCTCTATTCAACTGTTAAGCATAGCCTCTCATGTCACATAACCAGGGAGCTTGAACAGCAACCCTCGGTAAGTTCAGAGCCTAACCCATTATACTGCCAAGCTGCAAAGCCCAACCTATACCCCTGCCTGATTTCTGAACCTGTGGCCTTGCTCAGGCAGGGAGCCCAGACAGTGACCCTGCCCAATTGCAGAGCATAGCCAGCAGACCCATCTGATGAGAGAGCTTGGACAATGACCCCATCCAACCATAATGCATTTTGCACAGTCTCCAGCCCACCCAACTTCATGATGCAGCTGGAAACCCCTTATGACCAGACAGACCAAACAGAGACCTTGCCCAAAAGCAGAGCAGAGCACAGCCAATGACCTCTTCTGACTGTGAAGCCCTGCCTGTGTCTCCACCTGAACATGTCCAGTCAACATCACCACCTGGTATAGAAGAACAGCCCAATACCTTATGAAACCAGAAGAATTTGTGAAGCCAGGCCCACAGCCTTGTCCAACTGCAGAGTCCAACCAGTGGTACCACCCTGCTTGTGAACACAGCCTGCAACCTCACCTGACCAGAAGTGATTGAAGAACCCAAATAGTGGCCCCATCAGACCATGGAGCGTGGGAAGTAGCCTCACCCAACTAGAGACCCCAAAGACAATCTTTGCCTGCCCACAGATGCTACCAGCCGTTCTATCCAGTACCTCAACCTGAGCTGACTTGTGAAGATCTTTCCTTGCTGAAGCAAACCTGTTAAGTATTGAATAGAAGATAGCTTACTTGAATGAGCAGATATTAAGGAACAGAATCAAGAATCACAAAGAATCAAGTAATTATCATACCACCAAAGGAAACTAATGAAACTTCAATAACTTACCTTAAATAAATGGAAATCTACGTATGAACTGTCTGACAAAGAATTCAGAATAATCCTCTCAAAAGTTTAGTGAACTGCTAGAACACACAACTACATGAAATTAGGAAAACAATGTATGAACAAAATGAGAAGTTCAACAAAGAAATAGACACCGCTAGAAAAAAAAAAAAACAAACAGAAATACTAGAGCTGAAGACTATAGTGACTGAACTAAAGAATTCAATAGATAAGCTTCAACAGCAGACTTGACCAAGCAGAAGAAAGAATCAAAGAGACAGAATAGAGAGCCCAGAGATAAACTCACCAATATACAATCAACTAATATTTGACAAAGTTACCAAAAATACATAATGAGGAAATGATAATGTCTTCAATAAATAGTGTTGGAAAATTGGATATCCACATGCAAAAGAATGAAACTGAACTCCTATCTTACACTGTTCAAAAATTAACTTAAATGTGAGACTGGGAGCCATAGAACTAGAAGAACATGTAAGGGACTTGATCTTGGCACTGATTTTTTGATATAACACCAAAAACACAGGCAACCAAAGTAAATATAGACAAGAGGGACTCTACACCAAACTAACGAGCTTCTGCATAGCAAAGAAAATGATCACTAGAGTGAAAAAGCAACCTATGGGATGGAAGAAAATATTTGCAAACAATATATATGATGATGGGTTAATTTGTAAAACGTACAAGGAATTCATACATCTCAATATAATAAAAATAAACTTATTTAAAGATGGGCAAAGGACCTGAATAGATATTTCCAAAGAAGAAATGGCTAACAGGTACATGAAAATGTGCTCAGTAGCACCACTCGTTAGGCAAATTCAAATCAAAATCACAGTGAGATATTACCTCAAACCTGTTAAGATAACTATTATCAAAAAGACAAGAAATAGCAAGTGTCGGCAAGGATATGAAGAAAAGGAAACCTTTATACACTGTTAGTGGGAATGTAAAGTGGCACAGCCATTATGGAAAACAGTAGGCAGTTTTCTAAAAAAATTAAAATAGAACTACTATATGATCCACCAATTCCACTTCTGGAGATGATCGATGATAGATAAATAGATGATAGATAGATAGATAGATAGATAGATAGATAGATAGATAGATGATAGATAGAATCAGTATCTCAGAGAGATATCTATGCTCCCATGTTCAATGCAGCATTATTCACAATACCTGTGTAGGGAAACAACTTAAGTGTACATCAATGGATGAATAAATTAAGAAAAAATATATACATACGTGTGTGTATACATACACACAATGGAATATTATTGATCCATAAAAAAATTGTCATTTGCAAGAACATGGGTGAATCTGGAGGACATTATGCCACTTAGCAGAGAAAGACAAGCAGAGGAAGACAAATACTGTACGATCCGACTTACATGTGGAATCTAAAATCAAAACAAAAGAATACAAAAAGACAAACTCATTGAAACAGAGTAAAATGGAGATGGCAAAGGACTGAGGGTATGGGGGAAATGGGAGATGTTGGTCAAAAGATACAAAAGTTCAGTTAGGAAATGTAATGTACAGCATAGGGAATATAGTTAATACTATACTGTACATTCAAAACTTGCTAAAAGAGTAGATCTTTAAAATTTTTTTAATTTAAATTCAATTTAATTAATATAGATTGTATTAGTTTCAGATGTAGAATTTAGTGATTCCTCAGTTGCATATAACACCCAGTGCTCATTACTTCAAGTGCCCTCCTTAATGTCCATCTCCCAATTAGCCCATCCCTGCACCCACTTCCCCTCCAGCAGCCCTCAGTTTGTTCCTGTAGTTAAAGTCTTTTATGGTTTGCATCCTTCTTTGTTTTATCTTATTTTATTTTTCCTTCCCTTCCCCTGTGTTCATCTGTTTTGTTTCTTAAATTCCACAAAAGAATAGATCTTAATCATTATTACCATAGGGGCGCCTGGGTGGCACAGCGGTTAAAGCGTCTGCCTTCGGCTCAGGGCGTGATCCTGGAGTTCCGGGATCGAGCCCCACATCAGGCTCCTCTGCTATGAGCCTGCTTCTTCCTCTCCCACTCCCCCTGCTTGTGTTCCCTCTCTCACTGGCTGTCTCTATCTCTGTCAAATAAATAAATAAAAAAAAAAAAAAAAAAAAAAAAAATCATTATTACCATAGAAAAAAGGTAACTATGTGAAGTAATGGATATGATAATTAACTTAATTGTGATGATCACTTTGCAATGTATATTATATCATTAGGTTTTATACTTTAAATGTATCCAATTTTATTTGTGAATTATACCTCGATAATTCCGGGAAAATGTAAATAAAAATACGGTGAAGCTTAAAACCTTTTGCTATGTGAAAGTCACTGTTAAGAGAATAAAAAGGCAAACCACAGTCTAGGAGAAAGTATTTGTAAAACACATATTTGGTAAAGGGCTGTTCCAAAATACTCAAAGAACTCTTAAAACTCAAAAACAAGGGAGTAAAATCCCAATTTTTAAAAAATGGGCAAGGGGTGCCTGGGTAGCTTAGTGGGTTAAGCATTCGACTAGATTTTAGCTCAGGTTATGGTCTCAGGGTTGTGAGATGAGCTCCTCATGGAGCTCCACACTCAGCAGGGAGTCTGTTTCAGATTATCTCTGCCTCTGCCCTTCTGTGCATGCGCTCTCTCTCTCTCTCTTAAATAAATAAATAAATAAATAAATAAATAAATAAATAAATAAATGTAAAAAATGGGCAAAAGATCTGAACAGAAACCTCATCAAAGAAGATATACAGGTAACAAATAAGCAAATGAAAAGACTGTCAACATCATATGTCATTAAGTAATTGCAAATGAAAACTACAGTAAGAAACTACTACACACCTACTAGAATGGTCAGAATCCAAAACACTGACAACACCAAACGGTAGCAATGATGAAGAGAAATAGGCACTATCGTGCATTGCTGCTGGTGATGTAAAATGTAACAGCTACTTTGCAAGACCATTTGACAGTTTCTTAAAAGCTAAACATAGTCTTACTATAAAATCCAGCAATAGCCTAGATATTGGCCAAAATAAATAGACAATATGTCAACATAAAATCTTGCATGTAATTCTATACATCACCTTTACTCGTAATTTCCAAAAGCTGCAAACAACCAAGATATTATTCAATAAATAGGTGAACGGATAAACTCATTTCTTTGAATTTATCCTAGTTGAATTTTGTTCACTTCCTGAATCTTCAGGTTATGTCTTTCACCAGATTTCAGGAATTTCCAGCCATTATTTCTTCTAATACTTTTTTCAGTTCAACTGTGTCTCTCCTCTCCTTTCAGGACTCAAATGGTCCAAATGTTATCTCTATTGTTAAAGTCCGACAGGTCCCTGATGCCTGCTTTCAGTTAATAATCTCTCTGTTGCTCAGTTTGGATAAATTCCATTGATCTGTTTCAAATTCACCAGTTCCATAATCTATCATCTCCATTCTACTACTGAGCACATACAGTCAGTTTTTAATTTTGGTTATTGCATATTTCAGTAATATATTCAAATTCAGCTAGGATAAATTCAAAGAAATCTGCACCAGATCATATCATAATTAAACTTCTGAATATAAACAGCAAGATTTGAAAGCAGTCTTAGAGAAATGCCACATTATCAATAAGGGATCACCAATTTGAATGACAGATTTCTACTCTGAAACCAGGGAGGTCTGAAGGAAGTGGTACAACATATTGAAGCATTGAAATTCAAACAAACAAAACCTAACCCATTACATCAAAATTCTATAAGCACCAACAATATCCATCAGGAATGAGGGGGAAATAAAGATATTTTCAGACAAAGGAAAACTAAGAGAATTTGTTACTTACAAATCTATCCTTAAAGACAGACTAAAAAGAAGTTCTCCTTACAAAAGGAAGTTTTTATAAAAGAAAAAAAAATCCTTGAAATTTCACAAAGGAAAGAACATCACGATCGATGAAAACAGAATGTATAGAAAATTTGAGACCATCCTACTGATAATGAGTTTCTTAAATCATAGTTGACTGTTGAAGTAAAAATTATAATGCCATCTGATTTGATAGTCAATATACATAAAGGAAATACTTAAGACAATTATGTTTTAAAAGTAGGGAAGATACAGAAATCTAAATCTAAATCTAAATGGAAGTTAAGTTTACTATATGTCACTTGAAGTGGTAAAACATTAATGCTTTCCAATTTGGATGTCTTTTATTTCTCTCTCTTGTTTGCTGCTGCTAGGACTTCCAGTACTATGTTAAATGAAAGTGGCAAGAATGGGCACCCTTGTCTTGTTCCTGATCTTAGAGGAAAAGCTTTCAGCTATTCACTGTTGAGTACAATGTTAGTTTTGGGCTTATCATACATGGCCTTTATTATGTTGATGTACATTCCCTCTAATACCCACTTTGTTGAGAGTTTCTATCATAAATGGATGTTGAATTTTATCAAATGCTTTTTATGTATCTATAGAGATAATTATATAATTTTTGTCCTTCATTTTAGTCATGTGTATCACATTGATTGATTTGCAGATGTTGAATCATTCTTACATCCCTGGAATAAATCCCACTTGATCATGGTATATGAACCTTTTAATGTATTGTTGAGTCTGATTTGTTAATATTTTGTTGGGAATTTTTGTAAATTGTTGATAAAGCTTATAATTTTATTTTCTTGTAGAATTTTGTCTGGTTTTAATATCAGGGTAATACTGGCCTCCAAAAATGAGTCTGTAAAAGTATCCTCCTCTATTTTTTGGAAGAGTTTAAGGAGGAATGGTATTAATTCTTCTTTGAATATTTGGTAGAAATTCACCAGTGAAGCTATATGTTCCTGCGCTTTCATTTGTTGGGAGGTATTTGGTTATTGATTCAATCTCTTTATTAGTAATTGGTCTGCTCAGAGTTTTTATGTTTTCATTATTCAGTCTTGGCAGGTTGTATGTTTCCAGGAATTTATTTCTTCTAGGTAGTGAAATTTGGTGATGTATAATTGTTCATAGTAGTTTCTAATGACATTTTGTATTGTTATGGTATCAGTTATAATGTATCCTTCATTTCTGATTTTATTTGAGTTCTCTTTTTTTTCCTCAGTAAATTAGGCTAAAGGTTTATCAATTTTGCTTATCTTTTCAAAGAACCAGCTCTTGGTTTCACTGATCTTTCTTATTGTCTTTTTAGTCTTTATTTCATTTATTTCCTCTCCGATCTTTTTAAATTGTTGCTTCTACTAACTTTGGGCTTTATTTGTCCTTTTCCTAGTTCCTTTAGGTATAAAGTTAAGTTGTTTAATTGATATTTTCTTTTGTCTTGAGGTAGGCATTTATTGCCATGAACTTCCCAGTTGATCTGTTTTGCTGTGTCCCAGAAGTTGTTCTTTTTAAAAAGACTTATTTATTTATTTATTTATTTATTTATTTATTTATTTATTTGAGAGAGAGAGAGAGAGAGATTATGAGCATATGAGTGGTGGGGAGGGGCAGAGGGAGAGAAACTTGAAACAGACTCTGAGGAGCTTGATCTCACAACCCATTAGATCATGACCTGAGCCAAAATCAAGAGTTAGATGCTTAACCAACTGAGCCACCCAGGCAGCCCCATACGTTGTTCTTTATAGCATCGTGGGTCTTGTGGACACAAGCCCCACTGGTTTTCAAATCTAGAAGTTCTGAGGGCTCATCTCTCAGATGCACATCTTAAAAGATGAGGTGCTCAATGTGGGTTTTGAAAGCTTCACTCCTCAGGAAGAAGGTCCAGGTCTTGAGTTCCCTCCCAATTGTTGGTCATCATACCAGGGATGGGGTTTATAGTGAGATTGTGTTCCAGCCTCTCCTAACTGCTTTAATATGGGCTTTTTCTCGTTTGTCTGATGTGTAAGAGTTACTCAGCCAGTTTTTATGTTATTTTCAGAGGAAGTTGTTCAATATGTAGCTTCAGGTTTGGTGTGTCCATGAGTGGAGGTGAGTTCAAGATTTTCCTGTGGTGGAATTTTGAATCCAAACTCCAAGTGTTATTTATGTATTTTAGATATTAACTCCTTATCAGTTATATTGTTTGAAAATATTTTATCCTACTCTATGGATTGATTTTTCATTCAGTGTTCTTTGATGCACAAAACATTTTAATTTTGATGTAGTCCAACTTATCTATTATTTCCTTTGTTTTCTTATTTTTGATGTTATGGCTAAGAAATCATTACCAAATCCAATGTCATGGAGCTTTTCCCCTGCACTGTCTTCTAACAGGTTTACAGTTTCAGCTCTTGCATTTAGGTCTTTAATCCCTTTTGAGTTAATCTTTGTACATGGCGTAAGATAAGGGTCTAGTTAATTGTTTTTGCATGTGAATTTCCAATTTTTCTATCACTGTTTGTTGAAAAGAATGTCTTTTCCACATTGAATGGTCTTGACACCCTTGTCAAAAATTATTTGAAAATAGATATGAGAGCTTATTTGTGGGTTCTCTATTGTATTGCATTAGTCTGTATGTCTGTCTTTATGCCAGTACCACACTATTTTGATTAGGGTAGCACTATAGCAAATTTTTTTTTTAAAGATTTTATTTATTTATTCGACAGGATAGAGACAGCCAGCGAGAGAGGGAACACAAGCAGGGGGAGTGGGAGAGGAAGAAGCAGGCTCACAGCGGAGGAGCCTGATGTGGGGCTCGATCCCACAACGCCGGGATCACGCCCTGAGCCGAAGGCAGACGCTTAACTGCTGTGCCACCCAGGCGCCCCGCAAGTTTTGATATTAGGAAGTGTAAGACCTCCAGCTTTATTCATTTTCAAGATTATTTGTGGCTATTTGGAGTTCTTTGAGACCCCGTATGAATTTTAGGGTGGACTTTTCTATTTCTGCAAAAAATGTACCTGGGATTTATGAAAGTATTATATTGAATCTGTCAATCAATTTGAATGGTAGTGACAACAATATTAATTCTTCCAATCCATGAACACAAGATATATTTTCATTTATTTATTTACTAATGGGAAAAACATGTTATGAGGTTAAAACTCATTCTTCATCAACGACATTTTTTACATACAAATTATTTTTATCATATAACCGTGGTCCTATATTCTTTAATTTCTTAAAAACATTTCGTAGTTTAGTATGTAAGTCCTCTGTCTCCTCGGTTAAATTTATTCCCAAGGTTTTTTTTTTTTTTTTGATGGTGTTGTAAATGAAATTATTTTCTTAACTTCTTTTTCATTTTACATTTTTTGTATATAGGAATGCCATGGGTTTTTGTGTGTGTGTTTTGTATCCTTTAAGTTTGCTGAATATGTCCATTACTTCTAACAGTTTTTTTGTAGAATCTTTATGGTTT
Organism: Ursus arctos; assembly: GCF_023065955.2. NCBI lineage: Eukaryota > Metazoa > Chordata > Mammalia > Carnivora > Ursidae > Ursus > Ursus arctos. Next base: position 58,410,995 of record NC_079873.1, read on the forward strand.
CTTCATGTAACAATATGTTGCTTGCAAACATAAAATTTTGCTTCTTTCTTTCCAATTTGGATTTTTTTCTGATAGCTCTAGCTAGAAATTCCACTAATATGCTGAATACAACTGGCAAACATGAGCATCTTTGTAATATTCCTGATCTTAAAGGAAAAATTTTCAGACTTTTAACATAGTATATGATGTTAGTTCTGGTTTTTCATATATAGATTTTATTATGCTGAGGTCATTTCTTTGTGTTCCAAGTTTCTTGGATGCCTTATTAATTTATTGTAAGAGTGTTGGATTTTGGCAATTGTTTTTCTGTATCAATTGAGATAAGACAGTGACTTCATCCTTTATTCTGCTAATGTGGTGCCTTACATCATTGATTTTTTTTAACGATTTTATTTATTTATTTGACAGAGCGAGAGAGCACAAGCAGGAGGAACAAGGAGGAACAGTAGAGGGAGAGGGAGAAGCAGGCTCCCCGCTGAGCAGGGAACCTGATGCGGGGCTCGATCCCAGGACCCTGAGGCCATGACCTGAGCCGCAGGCAGAGTCTTAACCATCTGAGCCACCCGGGTGTCCCTATATCATTGATTTTCATATGTTGAACCATCCTTCCACTGCACGAATAAATCCCACTTTATCATCATGTATAATCCTTTTTATGTACTATTGAATTTGGTTTGTTAGTATTTTCTTAAAATTTTTTACATTGATATTCATCATGGATATTGGTCTATAATTTTCATATAGTGTCTTTGTCCCGCTTTGGTATCAGGGTAGAGCTGGCCTCATAAAATAGGTTTGGAAGTGTTCCATCTTCTTCAGTATTTTAGAAGAGTTTGAGAAAAATTGGTGTTAATAATGGTTATCAGGCTGTGGTTTTCTTTGGAGGTTTTGAATTACTGATTTGGGGCACCTGGGTGGCTTAGTCAGTTAAGCAGCTGAATGTCTGTCTTCAGTTTAGGTTGTGATACCGGGGTCCTGGGATTGAGCCTTGCTCCGTGCTGCTCGGTGGGGAGCCTGCTTCTCCCTCTCCCTCCCTCTGCCTCTCTCCACTGCTTGTGCTCCCTTGCTCTCTTTCTCTCAAATAAATATATAAAATCTTTTTAAAATTACTGGTTTAATTTCCTTATTCATTAATGATCTTTTCAAAATTTCTATTTCTTCATCATTAACTCTTAATAGGTTGTGTGTTTCTAGGAATTTATCCATTTTATCTATGTTATTTCATTTTTTTAGTGTATAGTTGTTTATAATAGTTTCTTATAATCCTTTTAATGTTAGTAAAATTGTTAGTAATTTCTTCTCAGTTCAAATTTCAGTTAGTAGTCTTCTCTTTTTTTTCTTAGATAATCTAAACACTTTTAATCCTTCTTTTATGATTTGGATGTCTTTTATTAATTTTTTCACTTGATTGTTCTGGCTAGGACTTCCAGTACTATGTAGAATAGTAGTGGTGAAAGTGATCACCCATGTCTAGTTCTTAATCTTAGGGAAAAAGCTTTCAACTTTTTACTCCTGAGTATGATTTTAGCTATGGGCTTGTAACATATGATCTTTATTATGTTGAGCTACCTTTCTTTCATACTTAATTTGTTAAGAGTTTTTATCATGGATAGATGTTGAATTTCATCAAATGCTCTTTCTCCATTTATTGAAATCATATCATTTTATCTTTCATTTCATTAATATGATGTATCAAATTTTTGATTTGCTTATGTTAAACCATCCTTGCATCCCAGGGATGGATCCCACTTATTCACACCTGCTTATGGTGTATGTACCTTTTAATGTGCTGTTGATTTTGGTTTGCTAGTATCTTTGAGATTCTTTGCATCTATGTTCATTTTATCTATCATCTATCTATCACATTTTCTTCATTTATACATATATATGTATATATATAATTTTCTTTATCCATTCATTCATTGATGGACATTTAGGTTGTTTTCATGTCTTAGTTATTATAAATAATGCTGCAGTGAACATAGAGGTACAGAATCTCTACAAGATATTGATTTCACTTGCATTACATATATACCTAGAAGTGGAATTTCTGGATCATATGGTGGTTCTATTTTTAATTTTTTGGAAAACTCCATATTGTATTTCATAATGGATGTACCAATTTACATTACTACCAATAGTGCACCACGGTTCCCTTTATTGCACATATTCATTAGCACTTGTTATCTTTTGTCAGTTCACTAGTAGCCATTCTAATAGGCATAGTTATCTCACTGGGGTTTTGATTGGCATTTCCATGATGATTAGTGATATTGACCACATTTTCATAAACCTGTTGGCCATTTGAAGATCTTCTTTGGAAAAATGTGTATTCATGTCCTTTGCCTATTTTAATTGGATTATGGGTTTTTAATTTAGTTGCATGAATTATTTATATATTCTGGTTATTAACCCCTTATTAAATATGTGGCTTATAAATATTTTGTCCCAATTTGAAGGTTGCCTTTTCATTTTGGTTTTGTTTTTTGGTTTTTTTTTTTTTTTCTGCACAGAAGTTTCTTAGTTTGATGTATTCTCACCTGTTAAATTTTGCTTTTGAGCTTGTATCAATCCAATAACAAAAAAATGGGCAGACGAACTGGTCATACGTACAAATTTTCTTTGTCTATTTTACCTATTGAAGGACACAGGTTGTTTCCATACCTTGGCTATTGTAAATAATGCAATAAACACAGACATGTATACATATTTTCAAATACATGTTTTCATTTTCCTTGAATAAATACCCAGAAGTGAAATTGCTGGACCATATTGTAGTTCTCATTTTTTTCTTCATATGGTAGTTCTATTTTTATGTTTTTGAGAAAACTCCACATTTTTTCCATGGTGGCTGCACCAGCTTACATTCCAACCAAAAGTACACAAGGGTTCCCTTTTTTCCACATCCTCGCCAGCCTTGATATTTCTTGTCTTTTTCATAACACCACTCTAAAAAGTGTGGGGTAATATCTCATTGAGGTTTTGATTTGCATTTGATGTTGTAGGAAACGTCATGTAATGTTGAGGAAATTTCATGTACCTAACGACAATCTGACAATCTTTGGAAAATGACCAGTTCTTCTGCTCTTTCTTTTTTTATTGGGTTGATAGTTTTGGGCTTATTGAGATGTTTGAGTTCTTCATATATTTTGAATACTAATTTTTATTGAATATAATTGGAAAATATGTTCTCCCATTCAGGAATTTGCTTTTTCATTTGCTGATGGTTTCCTTTGCTGTACAAAAGCTTTTCAGTTTGAGGTTGTCACACTTGTTTATTTTTGCTTTTAGAGTCAGATCTAAACATTGCCAAGACCAATCTCAAGAATCTTACTGCCTTTGTTTTCTTCTAAGAGTCTTACGGTTTCAGGTCTTACATTCAAATCTTTGATCCATTTTTTTAAAAAAGATTTTATTTATTTATTTGAGAGAGAAAGAGAGAGAGTGAGAGAGAGAGAACATGAGCAGGGTAAGGGGCAGAGGGAGAACCAGGCTCCCCACTGAGCAGGTGTAGGGCTTGATTCCAGGATCCTGAGATCATGAGCTGAGCTGAAGGCAGATGCTTAACCAACTGAGCCACCCAGGTGCCTTCTTTGATCCATGTTGAGTTAATTTTTGTGTATGGTGTAAGATAGCAGTCTATTTTCATTCTTTTGAATGTCATTGTACAGTTTTCCCAACACAATTTATTAAAGAGACTATCCTTTCCCCATTATATATCCTCGGCCCCTTCATCACAAACTAATTGGCTATATGTGCATGAGTTTCTTTCTGTGCTCTTTATTCTTTCCATTGATCTATGTGTCTTTTTTTATGCCCACGTCATCAAAGTATGATATCTCCAGTTTTTTTCCTAAAGATTTCTCTGCTACTTGGGGTCTTTTGTGATTCCATAAACATTTTAGGTTTGTTTGTTTTATTTCTGTGAATAATGCCATTGGAATTTTGATAGGGATTGAATTGACTCTGTAGATAGTTTTGGGTAATATGGACATTTTAGCAGTATTACTTTTTCCAATCCATGATCACAGAATATCTTTCCATCTATTTATGTCTTCTTCAATTTCATTCATCAGTGTCTTATAGTTTTAGTGTACAGATCTCTCACCACCTTGGTTAAATTTATTCCTAGGTATTTTATTATTTTGATGCAATTGTAAATGAGATAGTTTCCTTAATTTCTCTTTTGGATAGTTTATTATTAGTGTATAGAAATGCAACAGATTTTTGTATGTTGATTTTGTACCCTTTATTAAATTTGTTAGTTTTAGCATTCTTTTGGTAGAGTCTTCAGGGTTTTCTATATATAAAATCATGTCATCCACAAACAGTGACTGTTCTACTTCTTCCTTTCTACTTTATTTATTTTCCTTCCTAATTGTTGTGGCTAAGGATTCCAATACTACATTGAGTAAAAATGAGAAGTGGACACCCTTGTCTTGTTTCTGATTTTAGAAGAAAAGTCCTCAGCTTCTCACCATTGTTTTTTTTAAAAGATTTTATTTACTTATTTGAGAGAGAGAGAGTGAGAGACTGAGAGAGCATGAGCAGGGCAGAGGGAGAGGGAGAAACAGGCTTCCTGCTGAGCTGGGAGCCCAATGCGGGGCTTGATCCCAGGACCCTGGGATCATGGCCTGAGCCAAAGGCAGACCCTTAACTGACTGAACCACCCAGGAGGCCCTCACCATTCCTTGATACTAACTGTGGGCTTGCCATATATTGTGCTAACGATATTGAGGTATGTTTCCTCTATACCCACTTTGTTGAGAGTTTTTGTCATAAATGTGTGTTGAATTTTGTCAAATGCTTTTTCTGCATCTATTGAAATGATTATATATTTTTTATCCTTCATTTAGTAATCTGGTGTATCTCATTGATTGATTTGCAGATATTGAATTATTCTTGCATCTCTGGACTAAATCCTACTTGATCATTTTGTATAATCCTTTCAATTCATTGTTGAGTATGATTTGCTAATATTTTTTTGAGAATTTTCATGTCTATTTTCATCAGAAGTATTGACCTGTAATTTTCTGTTTTGTGGTGTCTTGGTCTGGTTTTAATATCAGGGTAATTCTGGCCTCATAAAAATGAATTTAGAAGTGCTTCTTTCTCTTCTATTTTTTGGAAGATTTTAAGAAGGGTAGTTATTAAATCTTTAAGTGTTGGGTAGAATTCACCAGTGAGGTCAAACAATCCTGGAATTTTGTTTGTTGGGAAGTTCTTGAATACAGATTCAATCTCCGTCCAAGTGACCAATCCAATAGTATTTTGGTTTTTTGATGCTATTGTAAAAAATTTTTAATTTATTTTTGGTATTTTAAATTATTAGTGTTTAGATACATATTTGATTTTTGCATGTTGATCTGTATCTTACAAATTTCCTTAATTCATTTGTTGGCTGTAATAGTTTTTTGTGGATTTTTAAATTATTTCCATATATAAAATCATGTAATCTTCAATTACAGACATTTTACTTCTTCCTTTAAAGCACAGTGTTGAATAACAGTGGCAAAAACAAGCATCCTTGTCTTGTTCTTGACTTGAGGGAAGGTTTTCAGGCTTTTAACGTTAATTATGATGTTTTATGGATTTTTATTTTTTTATTTTTTTTAAAGATTTTATTTATTTATTTGACAGAGACAGCCAGCAAGAGAGGGAACACAAGCAGGGGGAGTGGGAGAGGAAGAAGCAGGCTCCCAGCGTTGGAGCCTGATGTGGGGCTCTATCCCAGAACGCCAGGATCACGCCCCAAGCCGAAGGCAGACACTTAACGACTGCGCCACCCAGGCACCCCTATGGATTTTTAAAATAAATATTTTTATCTGATTTAGGAAGTCTCTTCCATTTCTTTTTTTTTTTAACATGACAAGGTGTTGGATTTTGTAAAATTCTTTTCCTCCATCTATTATGATAATACTGTGTTCATTCTATTAATTTGACATCGTATATTTGCTAATTTTTCTATGTTGAATTACCTTTGTATTCCTGAAATAAAACTTTTTGGTGATTGTGCAAAGCATTGGGTTTTTTGAAGATTTTTTTTATTTATTTATTTGAGAGAGAGAGAGTGTGTGTGTGCTCACACCAGCCTGGGGGGGGAGGGGCAGAGAGAGAGAGAGGGAGAAGCAGACTCCTCACTGAGAGGGGACCCCAACATGGGGCTCAATCTCAGGACTCAAGGATCATGACCTAGGCAAAGGAAAACGCTTAACCAACTAAGCCACCCAGGTACCCCACAAAACATTGTTTAAGTGCTTCTTAATTCTGTTTGCTAGTGTTATGTTGGGAGCTCTTGTATCTTTATTTATAACAGATATTTGTTTATAGTTTACTTTTCTTGTGGTGGCTCTGTTTATCTTTGTTATCAGGGATATTCTGGCCTAATGGAATAAGTTAAGAAGCATTTTCTTATTTTTTTCTCAAGTTTTTATTTAAATTCCAGTTAGTTAACATACAGTGTAATATTAGTTTCTGGTATAGAATTTAATGATTCAACACTTCCATACAACACCCAGTGTTCATTGCAACAAATGTCCTCCTTAATACCTGTCACCTATTTAACCCATCACCCCACCCATCTGCCCTCTGGTAACCATCACCTTGTTTTCTATAGTTAAGAGTCTTTTTTCTTGGTGTTCCTCTCTTTTTTCCTCCACTATGTTCATTTGTTTCTTTCTTAAATTCCACATGAGTGAAGTCATACTGTATTTTTCTTTCTCTAACTAAATTATTTCACTTAGTATAATACATTCTAGTTCATCCATGTTGTTGCAAATGGCAAGATTTCATTCTTTTTTATGGCTGAGTAATATTCCATTGTATGTCTATACCACTTCTTTCTTATCCATTCATCAGTTGATGGACATTTGGGCTGTTTCCACAAACTGGCAATTGTAGATTATGTTCCTATAAACATAGGGGTGCATGTATCCATTTCATTTAGTGTTCTTGTATTTGGGTGAATGCCCAGTAGTATGACTACTGGATCATAAGATAGTTCTAGTTTTAGCTTTTTGAGGAACCTCGATACCATCTTCCACAGTGGCTGCACCGGTTTGCATTCCTACCAACAGTGCACAAAGGTTCCTTTTTTCCCACATCCTTGCCAACACTTTTTTCTTGTGTTTTTGATTTTAGCCATTCTGGTGGGTGTGAAGTGATATCTTTTTGTGGTTTTGATCTGTATTTCCTGATGATGAGTGATGTTGAGCATCTTTTCAAGTGTCTGTTGGCCATCTGTATGTCTTCTTTGGAAAAATGTCTATTCATGTCTTCTGCCCATTTTTTATGTGGATTATTTGGTTTGTTGGTGTTGAGTTTTATAAGTTCTTTATTTTGGATGCTAACCCTTTATCAGATATGTCATTTGCAAATATCTTGTCTCATTCCATAGGTTGCCTTTTAGTTTGGTTGATTTTTTTTGTAGAGGAGAACAAAGGCAGTAACCTCTTTGACATTGGCTGTAGCAACTTCTTTCTAGATATGTCTCCTAAGGCAAGGAAAACTACTGGGACTACATCTAAATAAAAAGCTTCTGCACAGTGAAGGAAACAATATTTTTCTATTTTTAAGAGTTTGAAAAGCATTGGAGTTAATCTTTTTTTAAGTACTCTGTATACTTAGAGAAGCTATTTCATTTTGGACTTTTCCTTGTTGGGAGGTTTTTGATTACTGATTTAACCTCTACTTTTTTTTAAAGTAATCTCTACACCCAATGTGGGGCTCAAACTTACAACCCCAAGATCAAGAGTTTGCATGCTTTACAGACTGAGCCAGCCAGGTATCCCTTAGCCTCTTTACTTTTTATAGTTATGCTAATATTTTATATTTCTTCTTGAGTAAATTTTGGTAGTTTGGGTATTTCTAGAAATTTGTTGATTCCATCTAGGTTGTCGAATATAATGGCTTACTGTTTTTCATAGTTTCTCTCATAATTCTTTTTATACCAGTATGAGTGGTGCTAATGTTGCTAGTTTCATTTTTGATTTTAGTAAATTTGTCTACTTTTGTATTGTAATTCATTTTTTTTAATTTTTAAAAATTTGAGTATAGTCGACACAATGTTACAATAGTTTCAGGTGTATGACTTAGTGATTCAACATCTCTGTATGTTACTCTATGCTAACCACAATCGTCACCATACAGCCCTATTACAATATCATTGACTGTACTCTCAATGCTGTACTTTTTATTCCCATGATTTATTCATTCCATAACTAGAAGCCTGTACCACCCACACCCCTTCACCCATTTTGCCAAATCACCCCCATTACAGCCATTAGTTTCTTCTCTGTATTTTTAGTTCTGATTCTACTTTTTGTTTATTTGGGGTTTTTTTGTTTTTAGATCCCATATGAGTGAAATCATATAGTATTTGTCTTTCTCAGTCTGACTTATTTCACTTAGCATAAACACCTAAGTCCATCCATGTTGTCACAAATGGCAACATCTCATCCTTTTTTGTGGCTATGTAATATTTCATTACACACACAGACATACACACACACATACACACTACATCTTTATCCATTCATTTATTGATGGACACTGGGTTTGCTTCTATATCTTGGCTATTGTAAACAATGCTGCAATAAACATAGGTGTGCATATATCATTTTGAAATAGTGTTTTCATTTTCTTTGGGTAGAGGAATAATTGGGTTTACGGTATATATATCTGAAATTTTTTGAGGAAACTTCATACTGTTTTCAACAGCAGCTGTACCAATTTACATTCCCATCAAGAGTGCACGAGGATTCCTTTTTCTTTTTCATCCTCACCAACCCTTGTTATTTCTTGTCTTTTTGATTCTAGCCATTCTAACAGGTATAAGGTGATACCTCATCATGGTTTTGATTTGCATTTCCCTGATAATTAGTGATGTTGAGCATCTTTTCATGTGCCTGTTGGCCATCTACATGTCTTCTTTGGAAAAATGTCTATTTGGGTCCTTTGCCTAATTTTAAAAATGAGATTGCCTTTTTTTGATGTTTAGTTCTATAAGTTCTTTATATATTCTGGATATTAACCCCTTATCAGATATATCATTTCCAAACATCTTCTTCCTTTCAGCTGGTTGCCTTTTTGTTTTGTTTCCTTCACTGTGCAGGAGCTTTTTATTTTGGTATAGTCCCAATAGTTTATTTTTCCATTTGTTTCCCTTGCCTTGAGAGGCATGTCTAGAAAAATATTGTTACAACTAATGTCAAAGAAATTACTCCCTATGTTATCTTCTATGATTCTTTATGGTTTCAGGTCTTACATTTAGGTCTTTAATATATTTGGGTTGTGTCTGTGCATGCATGTGGTTAGAAAGTTGTTCAGTTTAATTCTTTTGCATGCACCTATCTAGTTTTCCCAACACCATTTGTTAAAGAGACTGTCATTTCCCCATTGTATGTTCTTTTCTCCTTAGTCATAGATTAATTAACCTTATAAGTGTGGGTTTATGAGCCCTCTATTCTGTTTCATTGATCTATGTATCTATTTTTTGTGCCAGTATCATACTGTTTTGATTATAACAGCTTTGTAGTATATCTTGAAACCTGGAATTGTGATACCTCCAGCTGTGGGTTTTTTTTTTTTTTCAAGATTGTGATGGCTATTCAGTGTCTTTTGTGGTTCCATACAAATTTTAGTATTATTTATTCTATCTATTCTCAGCTCTAATCTTTATTATTTTCATTCTTCCTCTAGCTTTGCATTTATTTTGTTATTCTTTTGCCAGATCCCTAAGTCGTATTCTTAGGTTTATGATTTGAGATTTTTCTTCCTGTTTAATATAAGCATTTAAAACTATGCATTTTCATCTAAACTCTGCTTTTACTCTATTCCATAAATTTTGGTAATTGTGGTTTTGTTTTCATTATCTCAAAGTATTTTCTGTTTTCCTTGTGTTTTTTTCTTTTACTCATTGATTAAGAGTCATTATAATTTTTTCCATAATTGTGAATTTTAAAGATATTCATCTGTTATTGGTTTTTTAGTGTCTTTCCATAGTGAATAGATAAGATACTTTACATTATTTCATTTGAAAAATCACTGATACTTGTTATGTAACATAACATATGGTCTATCCTGTAGACTGTTCCATAGGAATTTGATAAGAATGTATTCTTCTGTTGTTGGGTAAGTGCACTATAACTGTCTGTTAAGTCTTGTAGGCTTATAATGTTGTTCAATTCTTTTCCTATTGATCTTTTGCCTACATTTTCTATCGAAAGTGGTGTTTTGAAATCTCTCATTATTATTGTTGAATTTTCTATTCCTCCCTGCATTTCTGACAAGTTTTGTTCCATATTTTGGTACTTTGTTGTTCGATGCATATGTTTAAAATTGTTATATCTCAGAGGTAGTCTAAGATGGTGATGTAAGAAAGCCCTGAATTCACCTCCCCTATAAACACACTGAATCTACACCGATATATAGAGCTATTCCTTCCGAAGTAGATATGAGGACTGATTAAACAAATTCTGTTCAACAGATGATAAAAGGACCACATGGAGAAGGGTAAGAGAAAAAAAGATACAGTAACCATGGGAAACCTACCCCCAATGCAGTAGGGGGAGTTATCACTGAAGGGCCCACATGCAGACTTGTCCACTCTGGGACACAGCAAGAAAAAAAATCAGTTGTTCAAAGGTCAACTAGACTATAAGTAAAAGAAGTCTATATACTAACCTTAGAGCATTTATGGCATGGTATAGAGATTGCTGGAAACTCCATGGTCAAAGTCCCTGATGATCACCATGGTTTACCTTTCCCTTAACCTTGATAGAATGAATGAGAGTAGGGTTCAGGTGCTCTAGCTTGCCTGATAGGTTCACCTCCTCAAGCCCTGGGCTTCTAGTTCTCTCCAGCTTTCATTATTTCCCCAAGGCTGCTATCTGCCTGCACACACCCCAGCTCCTGTGATCCCACCAAGGTGACTCTCATGTGGCATGTGCTAGGAATCCCCCAGCTGCACCTGCCTTAGCTGTTTTAACAAAACCCTCCCAGCACAATGCACCCTAGGAGACCCCAAGCCCATGCCCACTGGAGCTTACACCATCTACTTGAATTGGCCCACTCATGGCACCATCAAACTCAGGAGAAGAATGGAAGAACACAGTGAGAATTTCAGCAAAGATTTAGAAAACATAAGAAAGTACCAAACAGAAGTCGAAGAACTGAAAAAATGCAGTAACTGTTCTTATAAGATATACTAGAGGAAATCATCACGTTAAATGATACAAAAGAATGGATCAGCACTTTGGAAAACAGAATAGTGAAAAATCACCAAATCAAAACAGTAAAAAGAAAAAAAAGAGTTTTAAAAATGAGAATAGTTTAAAAGACCTCTTGGACAACATCAAACATATTAACATTCACATTATACAGTTTGCAGAATGAGAAGAGTAAAGGGGGCAAGGAACTTATTTGCCTAAATAATGCCCAAAAACTCCCCTAACCTGGGGAAGGAAACAGACATTCAAGTCCAGGAAGCACAGGGCACCAAACTTGATGAACCCAAAAATATCCACACCAAGACATATTATAATTAAAATGGCAAAAGCTAAAGACAAACAGAAAATCTTAAAGGCAGTAAGAGAAAAACAAATAGTTACATACAAGGAAAACTTCATAAGAATGTCAGTTGATTTTTCAGCAGAAACTTTGCAGGCCAGAAGGGAGTGTGGCAGGATATATTTAAAGTGCTGAAAGAAAAAAACTGACGGCCAAGAATGCTCTACCTGACAAGGTTATCATTTATAATTGAAGGGGAAATAGTTTCCCAATCAAAATCTAAAGGAGTTCATTGCCACCAAAACAGCCTTATAAGATATGTTTTCTTTAAGCCAAAAAGGCCATAAGTAGAAATAAGAAAACATAGGAAAGAAAAAAATCTCACTGGTAAAGGCAAATAGTAAATTAGCCACACAAAGGCTATTGTGAAGGTTAAAAGACAATGGTAAAGACAACTATAATTATAATAGTAGTTAAGGGATACACAAAATTAAAAATGTCAGATAAAACATCAAAACAAAATGTTGGGAGGGGAGTAAAAGTAGTGCTTTTAGAATGCATTCAAAATTAAACAACTAACAGCTTTAAATATATAGAGATATGTATTTATATTTATATTTATATTTATATTTATATTTATATTTATATATAACACTAACCCTAACCCTAACCCAACAGACACACGAAAAGATGCTCAACATCACTTCATCAGGGAAATGCAGATCAAAACCACAAAGAGATATCACTTCACACCCACCAGAATGGCTAAAATCAAAAACACAAGAAAAAAGTGTTGGCAAGAATGTGGAGAAAAAGGAAATTTTGTGCACTGTTGGTGGGAATGCAAACTGGTACAGCCACTGTGGAAGATGGTATGGAGGTTCCTCAAAAAGTTAAGTTAAAGTTGAGACTATGGACTCTGGGAAACAAACTGAGGGCTTCAGAGGGCAGGGTGGTGGGGGATTGGGCTAGGCCAGTGATGGGTATTAAGGAGGGCACATATTGCATGGAGCACTGGGTGTTATACGCAAATAATGAATCATGGAACAGTACATCAAAAACTAAGGATGTACTGTATCATGACTAACATAACAAAATAAAAAATTATTATTAAAAAAAGTTAAGTTAAAAATAGAACTATCTTATGATCCAGTAAGCACACTACTAGGCATTTCCCCAAATACAAAAGCACTAATTCAAGTGGATACAGGCATCCCTATATTTATTGCAGCATTACTTACAATAACCAAATTATGGAAGCAGTTCAAGTGTCCATCAAAGATGAATGGATAAATAAGAGGTGATATATATATATATATTCTATTTTTAACTTTTTCAGGAAACCCTATATATATATATTACATATATATATATTATTATACATTATTATTATGTATTATATATATAACCCTATATATATATATATTCCATATATATATATATATATATTCCATATATATATATATATATATATATATATACAGGCACATGAAATATATATATGGACTATATATATATGGACTATATATATATGGAATATATACATATATGGAATATATATATATTTCATGTGCCTGTATGGAATATTATTCACATGGAATATTATTCAGCCGTAAAAATATAAAAAGCCATAAAAAATAAAAAGTTCCCATTTGCAACAACATGGATGGAACTAGAGATTATAATGCTAAGTGAAATAAGTCATTCAGAGAAAGACAACTACCACATAATCTCACTCATAAGTGGAATTTAAGAAACAAAACAAATGAGCATAGGGAAGGAAAGAGAAAGAGGCAAACCAAGAAACAGACTCTTAATTATAGAGAACAAACTGATGGTTACCAGAGGGGAGGTGGTGGAGGGAAGGATGAAATCGGTGATGGGGATTAGAGAGTACACTTATCATGATGAGCACTGAGTAAGGTGTGGAAGTGTTGAATCACTATATTGTACACTTGAAACTAATATAACACTGTATGTTAACTATACTGGAATTAAAATAAAAACTTAATTTAGAAAAGGAAGGAAAAGGGGGAAAAAAGAGAAGAAACAATATCAATCTTTCTCAACCCTTTCCAAAAAAATTGAAGAGAATGAACTTTCTAACTCATTCTATGAGGCCAGCATTACACCAATACCAGTCAGACAAATACATTACAAGAAAACTACAGACCAATATCCTTAATGAACAATGATGCAAAAATCTTCAACAAAATACTAGCAAAAAGAGTTCAGCAGCTTATTAAAAGGATTATAAAACATAATCAAGTGGGATTTAGTGCTGGAATGCAAGCATAATTCAAAATATGAGAACTGATCAATGTAATGTGCTACATCAACATCATGAAGGGAAAAAATACATAATCATCTCAATTGATGCAAAAAAAATTTGACAAAATTCAGCACCTTTCCTGATTGAAAAAAAATGCAACAAAACAGAAACAGAAGTAAACTAACTCAGCATATGCCATATATACAAATCCAAAGCAAACATCATAATCATAAGGTAGTTCTATTTTTAACTCTTTGAGTAACCTCCATACTGTTTTTTTTTTAAAGATTTTATTTATTTATGTGACAGAGAGACAGCCAGCGAGAGAGGGAACACAGCAGAGGAGAGGGAGAGGAAGAAGCAGGCTCCCAGCGGAGGAGCCCGATGTGGGACTCGATCCCAGAACGCCGGGATCACGCCCTGAGCCGAAGGCAGACGCTTAACGACTGCGCTACCCAGGCGCCCCTCCATACTGTTTTCATAGTGGTTACCCTAGTTTGCATTCCTGCCAGTAGTGTAAGAGGGTACCCTTTCTCCACATCCTTGCCAACACCTGTTGTTTCTTGTGTTTTTGATCTTAACCATTCTGACAAGTGTGAGATCATACCTCATTGTAGTTTTGATTTGCATTTCCTTGATGGTAAGTGATGTTGAGCATTTTTTCATGTGTCTGTTGGCCTTATGTATGTCTTCTTTGGAAAAATGTCTATTCATGTCTTCTGTCCATTTTTAATTGGATTATCCATTTCTTAGGTCTTTACCCAAAGAATACAAAAATACTAATTGAAAGGGATACATGCACCCCAATGTTTATGGCAATATTATCTACAATAGCCAAATTACGAAAACAGCCCAAATGTCCATCAACTGATATATTGGTAAAGAAGATGTGGTGCATACATATACAATGGAATATTACTCAGCCATTAAAAGATGAAATCTTGCCATTTGCTATGATGTGGGTGGAGTTAGAGAGCATTATGCTAAGTGAAATAAGTCAGTCAGAGAAAAACAAATGCCATGTGATTTACTCATATGTGGAATTTAAGAAAAAAAAAACAAATGAGCAGAGGGGAAAAAAAAGGGAGGCAAACCAAGAAAGAGACAATTATAGAGAAGAAACTGGTGGTTACCATAGGGGAGGGGGTGGGGGAATAGGTTAAATAGGTGATGGGGATTAAGGAGTGCACTTGTTGAAATGAGCACTGGGTGGTGTATGGAAGTGGTGAATCACTAAATTGTACACCTGAAACTAATATTACACTGTTGTTAACTCACTGGAATTTAAATAAAAACTTTAAAAAGTCATTATCAACGGTGTAAGACTGGAAGTGTAACCTCTCATATTAAGGACAAGACAAAGATGCCTGTTTGTGCCACTTCTATTCAACATAATACTGGAAATGATAGCTATAACAATTAGTCAGGAAAAACAAATAAAAGGCATACAAGTTAGAAAAGAATAAATAAAATTATTTCTGTTGCAGGTGATGTGATCATATATGTAAAGTACACCAAAGATCACACCCCCCATGCACAAAAAAAACCTATTAGAACTGAAAAATAAATTCAGAGTAGTAGAAGATACAATGTCAACAATCCAATCTGTTACATCTCTCTACACACCTCTTCCAGACTTATGGACTGACTTGAGTTGGGTACAACTTTTACCCATGGGTAGGAGCACACTGGAGCATGCTGTCACCCCAAGTCTAGTTGGGCACCAACTGTGGGTGTATGTCGTGTCACTGGGCCCAGGTAAGCATGATGTGTTTTGGATCAGACCAGTGGGGTACAAAGCACTGACAACTATGTGGTACACTGCAGGAGGTGTCCAGTGGCTACAAGGGCTGTTGAGGTTGTCAGTGACACTTCCAGATCCAGTGGCTATGGACCAAGGAAGGCAATGGTGGTGGCCAGAGGTGGTGGTGTATGCACACTTGGCTACAGCGATCAACTTCAGGTGTCTATGCAGTGGCAAGAGCCAATTGAGACACACATGTAGTAGTAGGTGCTACGGCAGGCAGCAAAGGTCAGGACAATCTACACTGGCAGCTTCTGGAAAGCCCTGGCTGTGCGTGTGCTCTCTTGTGTTTGGTCACTCTCCTCTCAGGCATGTGCAGTGCAATGGAGGGCAATCATGAGCCTCTGGTTAGTGGTGTGCAGGTGCACCACTGGAGTTCTTGTCTTGAATGTGCACACTGCTGTGGGGTTCAGCCAATGAGGTCTGGGCTGGTGTTTTGTACTCACATGGGTTCATAGGCCTGAGATGGATTCTGTGCAGATTCTGGGCTTCAGCAGGAGTGGGGAGGGAAACCCATGCAGCTGAAGAGGCCTGAGTTGGCTGCTGGTGTGGGTCCCAGGCCTGATGGGGGCAGAGAGAGGAGGAAGAGGGGAAGTGCTCAGGAAGCCGGTATCCACAAACACAAATACCTGTGAAGTGAAAGCCAGTGAAAATTGCAGGGTGTCCATGGTGACTGAGCTGGCAGTTGGTTACTTTTTCTGTGTCAAAACCTCCTCAGTTTGTTTGCAGTGCATGTCTCTATGAATCATGATCACTCCAATTTTGTGTGTCTGTTATTAATAACTACTGCTTTTCTTCTTTGTTTCTAGCCATTCCTATTTATGTCAGCTTTGCTCACCTGGGTGGGCTGAAAGAGGGAC
Organism: Ursus arctos; assembly: GCF_023065955.2. Taxonomy (NCBI): domain Eukaryota; kingdom Metazoa; phylum Chordata; class Mammalia; order Carnivora; family Ursidae; genus Ursus; species Ursus arctos. Next base: position 58,427,439 of record NC_079873.1, read on the forward strand.
TTTCCCATGGTGCCCTGAAATGCTGGAGCTGCTGGTCACTCAGATCATTCTACCTTTCCTGGTGAGAGGAACTTTTTCTAGCTGGAAAGTTCCCTCTTGGAACTGAACAATGCTGACTTGCTTGATGGGATGAGTCAGGTAAAATGAAACTGTCTTCTTTCTCTTCTTGTGCTATTATTCTCAGATTTTTTGCTCCGTGGTGCAGCTAAAATTTGTCTCTAGAACTCTCCAAATCTGTTTTTGTTAATGGAGAGTTGTCTAATTGCTGATCTTTCTCAGGGGACAGAGAGTCTGAGGTCACCTACATCACCATTTGGATCATTTTGAGTACATCCAATGTGGATGTATTTAATACCACAAAAGTGGTATTAAAATGATATTAAAATGAGCACAAGGATAATAAATTTTATTATATGGGTATTTTACCACAATAAAAAAGTGGAAAACAACTAGATAGATAGATGCCTGAGATAACGTTAAAAAAAATGAAGAAAAATAACAAAGCCTCAGAGACCTGTTGGACACTATCAATCATATCAACATATTTATGATGGAAGCCCCCAGGAAAAAGGAGTAGAGAAAAATTGGCAGAAGGAATACTTGAACACTTATGGCAAGAAAATTTCCAAATTTGATGAGAAACATTAATCTGGACATCTAAAAAGTTCAGTAATTTCCAAGAAGGATAAATTCAAGGTAATTCACAACTAGACACCTCCTAGTCAAAACTGTTACAAGCCAAATACAGAGAATATTCATAGCAGCAAAAAGAGAACATCTCAACACATAAAAATGATCCTCAGTAAGGATAACAGCTGACTTTCAATGAGAACTCATGGAGTGGGATAAAACTGCTTAAAGACAAAGATAAAGACTGAAGACCATTAATTGTGTATACAACAAGACCATCCTTCAGCAACAAAAGAGAAATTAAAACATTCCCAGGTTTAAAAAAAAAAGATTTTATGATTAGCAGGCCTCTCCTACAATAAGTACAAAAAAATGAGTTTCTCAGGCAGAAGTAAAAGGACTCTAGACAATCACTTGCATCCACACAAAGCAATAAAAAGCACTGTTAAAGTAACTACATCAATAACTATAAAAGACAGTGTAGCCGAGATGCCCTTCAACAGACAACTGGATTAAGAAGATGTGGTCCATATATATAATGGAATACTACTCAGCTATCAAAAAGAACGATTTCTCAACATTTGCTGCAACATGGACGGCACTGGAGGAGATAATGCTAAGTGAAATAAGTCAAGCAGAGAAAGACAATTATCATATGGTTTCTCTCATCTATGGAACATAAGAACTAGGAAGATTGGTAGGGGAAGAAAGGGATAAAGAAAGAGGGTTAATCAGAAGGGGGAATGAAGCATGACAGACTATGGACTCTGAGAAACAAACTGAGGGTTTCAGAGGGGAGGGGGTGGGGGAATGGGATAGGCTGATGATGGGTAGTAAGGAGGGCACGTATTGCATGGTGCACTGGGTGTTATACGCAACTAATGAATCATCGAACTTTACATCAAAAACCAGGGATGTACTGTATGGTGAATAGCATAATATAATAAAAATATTATGAAAAAAAAGACAGTGCAAACAAATTTTTGGTAACTTTTTTCCTATATGATTTAAAGATAACTGCATGAAAGCAATAATTATGAAAGTATTCTGAATGACTTTTAATATATAAAGAAAATTTGTGCAACCATAATAATACAAATAAGGAGATAAAAAATAGCTGTATTGGAGCAAAATTTTGGATACTATGGAAATGAAGTTGCTATTAAATTGAACTGGATTGTTTTTAGTTAAAATGCCAATTGTAACACCCAGGGTAGTTACATCACTATAAATTTAACTGAAAAGGATGGTAAAGGAAATAAAAAAAACAACTATTAAAATCACACCCTAGAAACTATCTACTTGCAAAAGGACATAGCAAGGACATACACAGGAGCAAAAATTAAAAGACATATAAAAAAACCAAAAGAAAAATGGCAGATGTAAGTCAATCCTCACCAGTAACTGTATAAATGTATCAATAACTCCAATCAAAAGGCAGTGATTGATAGAATAAACACAAAATATGATTCAACTATATGCTGTCTACAGGAGACATACTTTAGATTCAATGGCACAAATACATTAAGAGAAACAGGTGGAAATTATTATATCATGGAAAGACTAACCAAGAGATAACTGGAGTGGCCATATTAATATCACACAAAATAATCTTTAAAAAGAAAATTGTTACCAGAGTAAAAGAAATACATTTTATACTGATAAGATTATCCACCATTAAGACATAACAATTATATGATATACACACAAAATATGTAAAGCAAATCTGAGATAAATGAAGGAAGAAATGAACAATTCAAGAATAATAGTTTAAAACTCCAATACCCTGCTCCAAGTTATTGATAGAAAATTAGGCAGAATATCAATGAAGAGAAAGAATTCAACAGCACTCCAACCAAAATAGATCTAATAGACATCTATAGGAAACTCAACCCAACAACTATAGAATACAAATTTTTCTCATGTGCACATGGAACATTTTCCAGGTTAGAACATAGGCAGGCAATGGAACAAGCCTTGTAATTTAAAAGGATTAAAATCATGAAAAACATGTTGTCTTACTGCTATAGAATTAAATTAGAAATCAGTACCAGAACGAAATTCGAGAAACTCTCAAACATGTAGAAATTAAACTACTCACTTCTAAATAACCTATGAATTAAAGAAAAAATTACACAAAAAATAGAACATACATTGAGGTGAATTAAAATAAAAATACAACAAACCAACCTACAAGATTTTGCTAAAGTAATGTTTTGAGAGAAATTTAAATATAAACATCTATATTAAAAAAGAAAGATCTCAAATCAACAATCTAAACTTCAACCTTTAAAAACTAGAAAAAGAAGATAATCCAAACCCAAATCAAGCATAAGGAAAAAATAATAAACATTAGATAAGATACTAATGAAAAAGAAAATATAATAACAATAAAATCTATGAGACAAATTTTGGCTCCCTTGAAGATATAAAAAAAAAATGACAAACATTTAGCTAGAGTTACTAAGAGAAAAAGAATAAAAGACTCAAATTACTAAAATCCAGTAACCAGAGGAGATATTTCTAATGGTCTTACGAATATTAAAAACCTTATGAGAGTCCAATACAAAAAAAAAATCTGCAAGTCAACAAAGAATAACTTAAATGAAATGAGCAAATTCCTAGAAAGATACAAACTATCAAAACTGACTGAAAAGGAGAATGTATATAATTAAAAAGATTAACTTAACTTTAACAAACTTATCAAAATTAAAAGCTCGGGACCAGATGGCTTCACTGGTGAATTCTGCCAGGCATTTGAAGAACAATCAATACCAATATGGAACAAAAAATATTCAAAAAATAAAAGAGGAAGTAACAATTTCTAATACATTCTATGAGGCCAGTATTACCCAGATACCAGAATCAAAGATATCACAAAACAGGGATCTCAGCATGCCCAAATCCAGGTCCCTGGGATGCTTGACAAAAGTAGTTTCTAGGCAGTGGTGGGAACCAAGGAGAGTTTGGGGTAAGTTCAAAAGAGAAGGAGAGAACAGTAAGTCCAGACACCTGCTTCCAGTTTCATGGGAGACAGAGCAACAGCTGGGGGCTGCTGTCGGTCAGAGGGAGATCTTATTTAAAGTTGGGGTGTCAGCAATTACACTACTGAGTATTTACCCCAAAGACTCAGATGTAGTGAAAAGAAGGGCCATATGTACCCCAATGTTCATAGCAGCAATGTCCACAATAGCCAAACTGTGGAAGGAGCCGAGATGCCCTTCAACAGATGAATGGATAAAGAAGATGTGGTCCATATATACAATGGAATATTACTCAGCCATCAGAAAGAACGATTACCCAACATTTGCATCGACATGGATGGAACTGGAGGAGATTATGATAAGTGAAATAAGTCAAGCAGAAAAAGACAATTATCATATGGTTTCACTTATTTGTGGAACATAAGGAATAACAGGGAGGACATTAGGAGAAGGAAGGGAAAAATGAAGGAGGGGAAATCAGAGGGGGAGACGAACCATGAGAGACTATGGACTCCAGGAAACAATCTGAGGGTGTCAGAGGAGAAGGGGGTGGGGGGATGGGCTAGCCCGGTGATGGGTATTAAGGAGGGCACATATTGCATGGTGCACTGGGTGTTATACACAATGAATCATGGAACACTACATCAAACACTAATGATGTACTATATGGTGACTAACATAACAAAATTTTTAAAAATCTGAAAAAAAATAAAGTTGGGGGTGTTATAACAAAAAAAAAAGATACCGGAAAACAGCAACAGCAAAAAAACATTATAGGATGTCTTTTTGAGAATATATGTGAGCAAAAAACCTCAGCAAAATATAAGGAAAACAGATCGAACAATGTATTAAAAAATTAGACACCATGACCAAGTGGGATTTATCCCAAGAATACAAAATCGGTTTATCATATGAAAATCAAATAATGCAATAAATCATATTAATAAAATAAAGGACAAAACCACATGATCATCTCAATATGACCTTTAATGATAAAACACTCAACAAGGAAGGAATAGAAGGGAATTCTCTGAGCCAGGTAAAGGGCATCTATGAAAAACACACAGCTGACAGCATATCTAATAGTGAACTACTAAATGTCTTTCCTCTAAAATTAGGAACATTATGAGGATGCTCATGCTGTCCACTTCTATTAAACATTGTACTGGAGGTTCTACCCATGTAAATCAGACAAGAAAAATAAATAAAATGCATCCAGATTAGAAAGGAAAAAAGTTATGATGTGGCTATGTATAAAGAAAATCTTAAATAATCTACTAAAAATCTATTAGAACTATTAAACAGGTTCAGCAGATTTATAGGTATAAAACTAAAATATAAAATGGAATTGTATTCATACGTGCTATCAATAAATAACCAAAAATAATGTAAAGAAAATAATATCATTTACAATACCATCAAAAAGAATGAAAGTGTAAGAATATATTTAACCAAAGACATACAAGATTTATACACTGAAAACTACAAAATATTGCTAAAGAAATTTTAAAAGATCTAAATAAATAGAAAGATATTCCATGTTTATATTCAAAATACTTAATGTGCTTAAGATGGCAATACTACACCAAATGATCTGCAGATTGGTGCAATTGCTGTCCGAATTCAGGTTGGCTTTCTTTGCAGAAATTTCAAGCTGTTACTAAAATTCCTAATGAAATTCAAGGGACCTAGAATAGCAAAATAATACTGAAAAAGAGCAATGGTGGAGGACTTACACTTCCCCAATTTAGAACTTGGTAGAAAGCTATATCGATTAAGACTGTATAGTATAGTATAACTGGCATAAGAACAATAATATATTTGGGTAAAGATGTGGTAAAATTGAAGCCTCCATCCATTATTAGTGGATTTTTAAAATTGTACAGATACTCTAGAAAACATTTTGGCAGTTCCTCAAGAAGTTTAACATAGATTCCCCATATAACCAGCAATTCTACACTTTGACATGTACCCAAGAGAATTGGAAACGTATGTCTAAGAAAAAAACTTGTACATAAATGTTCACAGTGACATTATTTACAATACCCAAACACCTCAAATGTCTACTAATTGATAAGTGGATAAACAAAAGGTGATGTATCTATTCAATGGAGTATTGTTTAGCCATAAAAAGGAACAATGTACTGATATATGCTACAATATGAATAAACTTTCAAAACATCATACTAAGTAAAAGAAACTTGTCAGAAAAGACCTTGTATTGTGTGGTTCCCTATATTTTAAATGAACAGAAGAGAAAAATCTATATATAAAGTGTATTAGGGGTTGCCTAGCACCTGCGAGGAGGGCTTTTGGGGGAAAATGGGGAGTGACTGCTAATGGGTATGAGGCTTCTATTTAGTGATAAAAATGTTCTGGAATTAAATAGTGGTGATGGTTGCACAACTTGATAAATAAACTAAAAGCCATTGTATAATCTAAAAGGGTGACTTTTATACTATATGAATTATTTCTTAATTTATAAATAGATAATATAACAAGAATGATACTAAACATAGCAGTCATATCAATAAAGATAAGTGGAATTAACTTGCCTATTTACATTTTTTGTTTTTCCAAATTGGCACTTTAAAGAAAACTCAATTTTTTTATGGTCACTGTGTGGAGTGTGGAATGGACACCAAAGAAGTTTCATAATTTAGATGTCAACACTGATAGTAGCTCATGCAAAAAAAAGGTATTCAAAAGTTTATTTATCACACTGTGGGATTTTCTTTCAAGAGCAGGTTTGCTGCATGCCATTCAGGGTGACAAAAACAAAGCAAAGGTATGGCTTTAGCTTTTATTGTGTCTGAGACATGAGGTGTAGGGGAACGTATCTGAGCATGGGCTAGGACTTTTGTGGTTTTAGGTCCTCATAATGTCAAGGAAGAGAATGCTTATGTTTTTTTTTTATTGGTTTGCCCAGATATGGGATAAAAAGGATAAAAGGTAGTGATGGGGCTTGAAAGTCGTTTATATTCAAACATCAAAAATGGCCTACATCAAAATAAAAAGCTTCAGCACCGTGAAGGAAACAATCAACAAAACTAAAAGGCAGCCTATGGAATGGGAGAAGATATTTGAAAATGACATATTTGCAAATGACATATCTGATCAAGGGTTAGTATCCAAAATATGTAAAGAACCTAACAACTCAACACCCCAAAACAAATAATCTAATTAAAAAATGGGCAAAAGAGCTGGCACAGCCACTTTGGAAAACAGTATGGAGGTTCTTCAAAAAGGTAAAAATAGAGCTACCCTATGACCCAGCAATTCCACTACTGGTATTTACCCCAAAGATACAGATGTAGTGAAAAGAAGGGGCACATGCACCCCAATGTTCATAGCAGCAATAGCCACAATAGCCAAACTGTGGAAGGAGTTGAGATGGCCTTCAACAGACAAATGGATAAAGAAGATGTGGTCCATATATACAATGGAATATTACTCAGCCATCAGAAAGGATAAATACCCACCACTTGTATCGACATGGATGGAACTGGAGGGGATTACGCTAAGTGAAATAAGTCAAGCAGAGGAAGACAATTATCATATGATTTCACTTATATGTGGAACATGAGGAATAGCATGGAGGACATCAGGAGAAGGAAGGGAAAAATGAGGGGGAGGAAATCAGAGGGGGAGACGAACCATGAGAGACTATGGACTCCAGGAAACAAACTGAGGGTTTCAGAGGGGAGGGGAGTGGGGGATTGGGTTAGTATGGTGATGGGTATTAAGGAGTATTATGGGTATTAATTGGGTATTGCAATGAGCACTGGGTGTTATACACAAACAATGAAGCATGGAACACTACATCAAAAATCAATGAAGTACTGTATGGTAGCTAACATAACATAATAAAAAAATAAAAGTAATTAATCCTTTAAAAAAAAAGCCCTCTTTCTTTATCACTCATCTCAATGTGGGCCTCCTTGCATTGTATTTGTTGGGAGATCTCTGTGCCTCCTGAGTCTGGAACTCTGTTTCCCTCCCCAGATATGGAAGTTTTCAGCTATTATTTCTTCAAATATATTTTCTGCCCTTTATCATTCTCTTTTTCTGAGATCCCTTAAATGCGGAGTTATTATGTCTCTTCTCTTTATGAAGCATTTGTTTGTCTCTTACCTGTTCAGCTTGATTGCTTTCCATTACTCTATCCTCCAGGTCATTGATTAAGTTCCTCTGTTGCCTGTAGCCTACTGTTTTTTCATGTTTTGTGCTTTAAATTTATGTATTGAGGTCTTTATCCTTGATTCTATCTCTTTGTTAACAGTCTTGCTGATGTCCTCCAGTCTTTTCTCTAGTCCAGTGAGTATCTTTATGATCATTACTTTAAATTCTCTATCAGCCAATCTACTTATTTCTGTTTTGCTTAGATCTCCTCCTGTGATTGGGTTGTGTTCTTTCATTTGGGACAAATTCCGTTGTCTCTTCATTTTCTCTACCTCTCTGTGTCTGTTTCTGTGTTTTAGGAAAGTCAACTATGTCCTTTACTCTTGAAAGTAATGGCTTTATGAAAAAGATGTCCTATAGTGTCCTGCAGTGCAGTGTCCCTTATTCATCAAGACCTGGCCCTTCAGGGGAGCCTCCTATGTGTGCTGCTTGCATCCTGCCATCGTGTCTGAGTAGTTTTCCCTTTCAGTCCAGACTTCTGTACCAATTCCCTGCCTGTTTGGAGCTATGCTTGCTCTCTCTGGTGTTAGTGAGACCCAAGAAGGCTGGTTCTGAGGGCCCATGACATTAGGAAGGCTCAGGGGTGGGGTGGCAATGGTAGCAAAATTTGCACTGAGGTGGAGCAGCTGGGGATAGGGCATGTGGCTGAGGTGGTGACAAGGGCACTGCGACTGGGTGAGGCATGGTGTCTGTGTGTGCAGAGGCTAGGCATGGAGCATGGTGGCTGGCTGGGGCACATGTGGCATTACAATATTTGCACTGAGCCACCTGTCCTAGGCCAATCCCCCAAAGTGCAGTGGCTGCAAGGGGGCAATGTGTAGAGGCAGTGGCTGGGCTGGCTTGTACTTCATTAACAAAATCTGGCTAAGCCCAGGGCCAAGGTCAGCAGGATTAGAGTGAGAAAATGCTCAGGAGAACTCATGGGTGGGGTGCACTGCTAGCAAGTTAAGAAGCAAGTGTCTTTGCAGTAGCACCTCCTGCAAAGCTCTGTCTTTATGCCTACGGGCAGGGGAGGAAATGGTACCTGCCAGCTCCTTTGTTCCCAGAGAAGTCCCCCAACATATAATGAGATCTTAAAATTCTCATTATAAGAAAAAATGTGTAACTACGCGAGGTGATAGATGTTAACTAAACTTACTGTGGTAATATCTCTCTATATCTCTGTCTTTATAGTTGTCTATATCTATCTATCTATCTATCATCTATCTATAAAATCATTGTGTTGTACACCTTAACCTTCTACAATGTTTAATGTCAATTATATCTCAATAAAACTGGGCAAAAATAAACCATCAATACACTAAAAAATACTCCAGTGCACCATGCAATATATGCACTGGGTGTTATATGCAACTAATGAATTATGGAACTTTACATAAAAAACCAGGGATGTACTGTATGGTGAATAACATAATACAATAAAAATATTATTATTAAAAAATACTCCAAAATCAGTAAAAACAGATGCCTTTCCCATTGTGCAAGCTGTCACTTCTATGTTGACTCTCCTCAAGCTGTTGTCTCTTTAAGGGTAGGAACCCAGCTATCACTCACACTCCTGGCTTGCCCAGTGCTGACCCAGCTGACTTTTAAAACTCCAGGCTTCGATTAAGGAGTGCACTTATCATGATGAGCACTGGGTGTTGTATAAAAGTGTTGAATCACTAAGTTGTATACTTGAAACTAATATAACACTGTATGTTAGCTACACTGGAATTAAAATAAAACCTTAAAAAAATAAAAAAATAAAACTCCAGGCTTCAAGTCCCACTGGTTATACAAACTCAGAGTTTAGCCCCTCTAGTTTTCAAGACCAGACATTATGGCTATTCATTTTCCCTATGTGGGCTCCCTGTACTTTCCCCTCTCCAGGACTGCAGCTCCTCCCCCACTGCAGGAAGCTCCAGACCACTGCTTCTGCCCTTCCTAACCTGTCCAATGCGGCTTCTTCTCTACATCTAGCTGTGGGGTTTGTTCCACCAGTCTTCAGATCACTCTCCAGTTTATTGACTCAGATGTGAGTGATACCTAGTTGTAAATGTGGGATGGAGTGAGCTTAGGGTCCTCATACTCTGCCATGTTGCACCTTCCACCTAAAGTAGAATTTGAAAATGGAGAAAATATTGCCTTAGGAAGACCCCTGCCAAAAAAAACCCCCAAGACATGTTGGGCTTTATTTATTGATTGAGTGATTGATTCTGAGAGGCTGTTTCTTGACAGTTTCAGGGATAGAGTACCCCTTAATGACTAAATGATTCCTAGGAATTTAACTTCAATGGCAGGGTTTTGTATTTGGTATAGGGCAATTGCTCATTCCCTCTTTGTAAGCCTTTCTGTGAATGTCTGTAAGTCCTAAGGAGTGTGTTAAATGAATCTGTACAGTAGAGGACGTCATCAACTAATGATGCCCCTGAATGCCTAGGGACTATTAGATGCAACGAAGGCATTGTTAGCAGAGTGTGTGAAATGGAAGGATTGTTGAGATACTCCATGGGTATATGGGTCAAGGTGTATTGTGTACCCTTCAGTGTGAAAGCAAATTTCATCTGGGAGGCTGTAAAATAGTCCCTGATGTAAATGATTAGTAGATGATAGGATGGTTTCTCAGTCATTTTAATGTTATAAGATCTAAGAACCTTAATGGGTAATATGATCACTTTGAGGTTGCAGTAGTCCATAGTTTATCAACATTTGTTTCCTGTATTTGAGACAAATATTCCATATGTAACTATTGAAGGGAGAAAATGTACAGGTTATTACTCTGTTCTTTAATGAGTTCTGTATAATGAGTGTCAGTTCCTGATGGCCCTGTTTTAGTTTATTTTGAGCCATATTGACAATCTCAATAGGTGTGGGTAAGTTCACAGGGTTCTACTTGGCTTATTCAAAACTAAGTTTAAGAGACTTGGTTTTATTCTAACGGGCAGTTTGTTGTATTAGACCACCCACTGCAATTATAGGAAAGTTGAAGGCTACGGGACTGACCACTGAGAAGTTGGGCAAGGTAATTGAATAGTCAGAGTGAGATGAATTTGTTTGTCCTCTTTCTATGCCTGTCATTCCCTAAAAAGTCCTCACTTTAAATGTGGTGGGGTCCCCAGGAAAGATAGTTATTTGGGTAGATGTATTATAAAGGTCTGTTTATATGATGGAACCGATGCATTAATAAGGAAACATAGGTGCAATTGTCTTCAAGTGTTATTTGAAAACCAGACAGCATGCTGAGTCTTTATCAGGTTTGAGGTGGCTGCTTTTTCTCAGATCAGAGAAAGGAAGTATACTGAGTCCTATATTCTAAAGGTTTGTATTCAGAGGAGGAGGAATGGGATTTTGGATGATTTGGATGAACATGCTAAAGATAGGCTTAAAGTTTTTAGGGACTGTTACCCAACATCAGATATTAGAGAAGACTATGTTGTGTACTCTGCAATACTAGATCTTTTGTCTGGGTCCTCTTATAATGGGTAGCCACCCGAAAAATTCCAACATAGGGGCTTACCTTGATAGGATGATTTATTCCCTTCACAGGGAAATTTTGGGGTTTGGAGTCATTCGTCATGGGAAGCCATAATTCAAAGCTATCTAAAGCTTCTTTGATAGTGGCTGCTTGACTAATCAGCAGGATCAAAGTATTCCTATAATTGAGGGGAGGGTGCAGCCCTGAGGAAAATTGTCTAGTATCAGTGTTAAAAGGAGTTTGTTCAGGGTCAGTAAAAGCTTTTCATCTGCTTGGGTGTTTGGTGAAATTATTTACCCGTTGACACATGCCATTTTTTTCATTAAGTGGTGTCCTTCATTGTGCGTATTTTGATTAGTGAAAAATACATGTATTAATTAATGGTACAGTGGATTGGACTATCTTTTGTGACATGAACAGTCAACAGAGGAGATGGAATTTTGAGGGTCAAGCCTGAAATGTTGGGGTGGGTGAATATTGTAGGCCTGTTTTAATAATTCTGATTAGTTTCTTAATAGATTGTTGACTTAGGGGTCTTAAAATATGCCTTCCATATGCATCCCAGCAGTGGTCAGAGTTAATTTCAAGCCTGTATTATAAAGGTGTATGAGCCAGTAACCATGCTTTTTACTTCCTGTTGCATTAAGTTCTTCAGTAAAATTTCAATTTCCAATTGGATCTAATCATGGAACTCTGTTTCTGTTTCCTCCCCCTGTATTAAAGTATTCAGGGGTGGTTACTGGGTATACCTGTTGGGGGGGAGGTTTTTGCACTGCTTATACTTGTAGACCTCTTTATTCAGTAAATCTCAATCAACATCATCATAGTCAACCCCCCTTCCCCCCCCCCAACCTATTGTAGCTTTATTGGGTTTAGAGACCATGGGCCTAACTAGAGTTTGAACTAATCCTCTTGACATGGTATATCAAAGCAATAGAAACCAAAATATTTGTTGGTTTATTTTATAATATTTAAGAAAGTAATGTTACTCTCTAACCCCTTAGGAGGGGCAGAGGGAAACCACTACTGTTTCCCATAAAGGTCTGTGCCATAGAGAAGCCAAGATGTTTTCTCCAATAACTTTGAGAACCAAGATCATTTTTTTTTTCAACAGAAGCATGGGAAGCAGCAACAGCAGAAGCATTTTTAAGGCTCGCAGAGTCCTAGTGAGTCATCTATCCTTTGGTGTATGGACCATAGCATGCCATATTGGGACATTCTTTCAAACATGAACAGCCACTTGAGGAACCCTGCACTCACATTCAATGTTCTGGAAAATAGAGCTTAAAGCTTAGCTGGTAAACACAGCCACAACTACAGGGCATTAACAATTCCCTGATCCTACTGTTTGTCATAGCCAGGCTGAAAATGAGATGCAAAATTCAGTCTGAGACATACAGACAAATGGAGGTTGAAACACATGACCCAAGGCTATTTCAGAAAATAATCCAATCTGTACCTTTGTCCTTAAAAGCCAACTTGTGGCTGTTAATTCATAGCAAAGGTTCAGAAGGGCCTAACAATTGCTTCACAAAACAGCAGAGCTTTGAGTACTCACCAAAAAGTAAATTGTGATGTCAGTCCAGGTGTTGCACACTATAGCCTGTTCCCGATTAATAAGCCAAAAGAAAGACCACAAAGATCTCAAGGTGCCATTGGTCATCACCTAGATCTCATGTTTATGATGCCACATTTTTTTATGGTTACTCCGCAAAAGTTGGGATAAACCTTCTCCCAGGAGAATAGTTTGGATTTGAAGACTGTTGACAGGGTGTCTGGGTGGCTCAGTCAGTTAAGCATCTGCCTTCAGCTCAGGTCATGATCCCAGAGTCCTGGAATTGAGTCCCACATTAGGTCCCACTCTGCAGGGAGCCTACTTCTCTCTCTCTCTTTCTGCCTGTTGCTCCCCCTCCTTGTGCTCTCTCTCTGTCAAATAAATAAAATCTTTTTTAAAAAGACTGATGACACCACATGCACCATGAAGATATTTAAAAGTTTATTTCTAAGACTAGAAGATGCTGTGTTGCTGGCTTTCAAGATGGAGGAAGGGGCCAGGAGCCAAGGATGAAGGCACGCCTAAGCTGGAAAAGGCAAGGAAGCAGAGTCACCTCTGGAGCTTCCAGAAGGAATGCAGCCCCATGGACCTTGATTCTAGTTCTATAAGATTCATTTCAGATTACAATTAGTTATCATGGGTGGAGGAGTTAAGATGGTGGAGGAGTAGGGGGACCCTAAACTTGCCTTGTCCCTTAAACACAGATAATTATCGAATCAATCTGAACAAGAAGGAAATCAATCTGAGGATTGAGAACAAAACGGCAAGTCTACAGGTAGAAAAGCGACACCTTCTGGAAGGTAGGAGGTGCAGAGACTTGACTGGGGGAGATAAGAACTGTGAGTGCTGTGGAGGGGAGGGAACCCTGCTTAGGGAGACTACTGCAAGCTTTATAAGCAATGGATTGTAAAATTGGTGATGGGTATTAAAGAGGGCACATATTGCATGGTACACTGGGTGTTATACGCAAATAATGAATCATGGAACACTACATCAAGAACTAAGGATATACTGTATGGTAACTAACATAACACAATAAAAAATTATTTTTAAAAAATGTCCAAAAAACCCACAACTTTGTCACTGCCGGGGTCATGCCTGGCTTAATGGTGCTCAGGTGGGGAAGGAGGAAGGAGACCCAGGAGTGGACACCATGGTCTGAGGATCCCCTGGGTTGCAAGAAGAATGGATGGCACCAACATGCTTCACTGTTATGGGACATAGGAGGAGGGACTCCAGCTGAGTACAGTGAGCCCTGGTGCCAGCTTTCTGATCCACCTTGCCTTAAACTCTGAACCCCTTTGTGGTCATAGAACTGCTTTCTTGGGATGGCCCAGCAAATGGCAAAAGCATGGCCAGACCCTCACCCAGAGGATCAGTGCAGGTTCATGCCATGGGAGTCCTTAAAATTTGGAGTTTTGAAACCCAGCTATGTAACTTTGATAAAACAGCTTGGACACAGGCAGGGTGAAGGCAGGGATCTGACAGAAGCCAGGGACACAAGAAAGGTGATTGTTTGCTCTTCTGTGAGGGCTTCCTGAACAGTGGCAGGTGCAAACTTTCAGCTCCAGGGCTAGAGATTGGGGCACCATTTTCACCCTACCCATCAGCACTGAAAGTCCTCAGGTAGCAAACAGTGCCACCCATAGTGGAGGCTGGAGCTGCTTGCACCAAGTCCACCCACCCTGTGCCCTACAGGTGGATCTCCACTAGGGCAAGTCCACCTGAGAATCAGCATCATAGGGCCCTCTCCCAGAAGACCAGCACAGACCCCTCACACACACCAAGTCTACTTATCATAGAGTGCTGCAAAACTTCAGCTCTAGGAGAAGTAGGAATTTAGTTTCCTTTTTCTTTTTTATTACTTTATGTTTTAATTCCTTTTTAAATTTTATTATTTTAATATATATATATATATATTTATTTATTTATCTATTACTTTTGTGTCTAGTTTCTTTTAACAAGCAGACTAAAACACACCCAGGATCTAGTTTTTATTTATTTGTTTTTTTCTGGACAAAATGACAAGATGGAGGAATTCACTACAAAAGGAAGTAGAACTAGTGGCCAGGGATTTATTCAATAGATATAAGTAAGATGTCTGAACTAGAATTTAAAACAATGATTATAAAGAAACTAGTTGTGCTTGAAAAAAGCACAGAAGACACTAGAGAATTCCTTACTGCAGAGACAAAAATAACTAAAATCTAGTCAGGCCAAAATTAAAAATGCTACAACTGAGATTCAAAACTGAATGGCTGCCATAACAATGAGGATGGACGAGGCAGAGGAATGAATCAATGATACAGAAGACAAAATTATGGAAAATAATGAAGCTAAAAAGAAGAGGGAAAGAAAGGTATTGGGTCACCAAGGTAGACATAGGCAACTCAGTGACTTATTAAAATGTAATACATTCGCATCACAGAAATCCAAGAAGATAGAGAGAGAGCAAAAGGAGCAGAAGGTTTATTTGAGCTGAAAACTTCCCTAATCTGGGGAAGGACACAGACATCAAAATCCAGGAGGCACAGAAAATTCCCATTAAATGCAACAAAATCTGCGCATTACCAAAGCATATCATAGACAAATTCACAAAATACAGACAAGGAAAGAATCCTGAAAGCAGCAGGGGGAAAAAAATCCTTAACCTACAAGGGAAGACAGATCAGGTTCCCAGCAGATCTGTCCACAGAAATTTGGTAGGCCAAAAGAGAATGGCAATATATATTCAATGTGCTGAATGGAAAAAAATTGTAGCCAAGAGTACTTTAACCAGCAAGGCTGTCATTTAGAATAGAATGAGAGATAAAGAGTTTCCCAAACAAACAAAAACTAAAGGAGTTTGTGAGCAGTAAACCAGCCCTGCAAGAAATATGAAGGTGGACTCTGAGTGGGGAAGAAAAAACCAAAAGCCACAAAGACTAGAAAGGAACAGAGAACAGAGAACATTACCAGAAACACCAACTCTAATGGTAACACAGTGACACTAAATTCGTATGTTTCAGTAATCACTCTGAATGTAAATTGAATAAATGCTTCAATCAAAAGACATACGGTAACAGAATGGATTTAAAAAAAAAGTACTGGGTGCTATATGCAACTGATGAATAATGAACTCTACTTCTGAAACTAATGATGTACTATATATTGGCTAATTGGATTTAAATTAAAAAAAAAAACAACCAAGACCCATATATATGCTGCCTACAAGAGACTCATTTTAGACTTAAAGACACCTGCAGATTGAAAGTGAGGGGATAGAGAACCCTCTATCATGCTAATGGACATCAAAAGAAAGTTGGAGTAGCCATACTATATCAGACAAACAAGATTTTAAAACAAAGACTGTAACAAGAGATGAAGAAGGGCATTATATCATAATTAAGGGGTCTATCCATCAAGAACATGTATCAATGTAATATTTATGCCCTCAAATTGGGAACACCCAAATGGATAAATCAACGAATAGTAAACATAAAGAAACTCTTTGATAATAATACAATAATGGTAGGGGACTTTAACACCCCACTTGCATCAATGGACAGATCATCTAAGCAAAAAATTAAAAAAAAAAAACCACAATGGCTTTGAATGACACAGTGGACCAGGTGGACTTCACAGATATATTCAGACCATTTCATCCTAAAGCAGCAAAATACACATTCTTTTTGAGTGCACACGAAACATTCTCCAGAATAAATCACATACTGGGTCACAAATCAGCCCTCAACAAGTACAGAAAGATAGAGATCATACCATACATATTTTCAGACCACAACGGTATGATACTTGAAGTCAACCACAAGAAAAATATTTGGAAAGGCCACAAATACATGGAGGTTGAAGAACATGCTACTAAACAATGAATGGGCCAGCCAGGAAATCAAAGAAATAAAAAAATACATGGAAGCAAATGAAAATGAAAACATGACAGTCCAAAACCTTTGGGATGCAGCAAAGGCAGTCCTAAGAGGGAAGTCTATTGCAATACAGGCCTACCTCAAGAAGTAAAAAAAAAAATCTCAAATATACAACCTACCTTACACCTAAGGAGAAGAAAAGGAATAACAAATAAAGCCTAAAGCCAGCAGAAGAAGGCAAATAATAAAGACTAGATCAGAAATAAAAGATACAGAAACAACAACAACAACAAAACCAGTAGAACAGATCAATGGAAGTAAGAGCTGGTTCTTTGAAAGAAGTAATAAAATTGATAAACCTTAAGCCAGACTTGTCAAAAAGAAAAGAGAAAGGTCCCAAATAAATAAAATCATGAATGAAAGAAGAGAGATAACAAACAACACCACTGAAATACAAATAATCATAAGAGAATATTATGAAATATTGTATGCCACTGAACTGGGCAATGTGGAAGAAATGGACAAATTCCTAGAAACATACAAACTACCAAAACTGAAATACGAGAAATAAAAAATTTGAACAGACATATAACCAGCAAAGAAATCAAATCTAATCAAAAATCTCCCCAAAAATGAAAGTCCAGGGCCAGTTGGCTTCCCAGGGGAATTCTAGCAGACATTTAAAGAAGAGTTAAAACCTATCCTCAAACTATTCTAAGAATAGAAATGGAAGGAAACCTTCCAAACTCATTCTACAAGGCCAGTGACCTTGATTCCAAAACCGGACAAAGACCCCATGAAAAAGGAGAATTACAGGCCAATATCCCTGATGAATGTCGGGATGCAAAAAATTCTCAGAAAAATACTAGCAAATTGAATCCAACAGTACATTACAGGATTTATTCACCACGACCAAGTGGGTTTTATTCCTGGGCTGCACAGGTGGTTCAATATCCACAAATCAATCAACACAATACACCGCAAAAGTTGGAAAGCTTATACTAGAATTTATATGGGAATCAGAGAACATAGAATACACCAATCTTTTCTGAAAAAGAATTACAAAGTTATACAAATCACAGAAGAGATAGGAGAAATCAACCAAAAGACTGGTAGAACAAACTCCACAACTAAAGTTAGAGAAGAGGTACTTTAAAGAATGTAGGAAGTAGGGAGACATGGTTTGGGAGAGAAATGGATCATGGCTGCTGCAGTGTGGAGGGAGCCACAGTTCAGAAAAGGATGAGAGACAGACTAGCACACATGGCAGTGCACAGGAAAAACAAATCCCCATAGCAATTGGCTTAGAAAGTGAGAGGGCCTGAATTTCACGAGTTCTTGCAACTAGTATGCTTAAAGTCTGGTGTTTTAAAAGTCAGTGTGCTTGGCTCTGGAAGAACTCAGAGGGCATTGGGCTGCTCTTGGAGAGAAAGTAGGCCAAAAGTCCATGGATGTATGGCATGGAAACAGTGATTTGACAAAAGCCTGGAGCACCCAGTGAAGAAGTTAGTTGCTCATCTCTGAGTGTGTCCCAGAGAGACAGTGTTCATGGAGAGACCCCTCCTGGAACAAAGGAACTGGCAGGTGCAATTTCCCTCCCCCACCCCTCAGCATAAGCACAGTGGGAACCAGTGCAGCATGGACACTCACTACCTAACTTGCTTACATCAAGCCCCATGCCTCCACACACCAGTGGAACTGCCCTTCTGAGTCAGACTTGCCTCAGTATCAGTGTAGCAGGACCCCTCTCCCAGAACACTGGCCCAAACACCTATCCACACCATGTCTCCTGACCAGAGAGTTTTGCAAGACCTTTGTTCTGAAGTCAGTGGTGACAGGTCTCATTTCACAAGCAGACCAGAGCGCACCTACTTAAAATGCACCACATTCAGGCCAGAGCCCAAACACTGCCCACAACAAGCAAAGAGAGCCTCTGCAGACAACTGGCCTGAAGGATGAAGGGTCCAGGACACAACAGAAGAGCACACACAGCATACATTCGAGACACTACCAGAAAGCACTAGGCACTGAGGAACAAGGGACACTAAACTGGGGGGCACTACACGTCTTCTTCATAAAGCCATTACCCTCAAGAGTAGGAGACATAGCAGACTTTCCCAACACAGAAAAACAGACACAGAGACTTAGAAAAAATGAGAAGACAGAGGAATTTGTCAGAAATGAAAGAACAGGACAAAGCTATGGCCAGAGGTCCAAATGAAACAGGTATAAGTAACATGCCTGTTGGAGAATTTAAAGCAGTGATCATAAGTATACTCCTCAAAATTGAGAAAAGAGTGGAGGACATCAGTGAGACAATTAAAACATAGATAAGGAATAACAGAGCAGAGATAAAGGGCTCGATAAAAAAATAAGAAACATTATTGATGGAATGAACAGTAGACTGGAAGAAGCAGAGGAATGAATTAGTGGTTAAAGACAGAGTAATGGAAATTAATCAATCTGAACAAAAGAGAGAAAAAAGAAATACACAAAATGAGAATAGAGTGAGAGAAGTCAGTGACCACATCAAATGTAATAATGTTAGTATTATAGGAGTTTCAGAAGAAGAAGAGAGAAAAAGGAGAGCTGGGAATTTATTTGAAGAAATAATGCCAGAAAACTTCCTTAATCTGGGGAAGGAGACAGATATCCAGATCCAGGAGGCACAGAGATAGTATCAGTGTCTCCCAACACTCCCAACAAAATCAACAAAAGCAGACCAACAACAAGACATATTGTAATTAAATTTGCAAAATATAGTGAAAAAGAAAAAAAAATCTTAAAAGCAGTAAGACAGAACAAGACAAGACAGTTACATATAACAGAAATCCTAGAAGGCTAGCAGCCGATTTTTCAGCAGAAACTTTCCAAGCCAGAAAGGAGTGTCATGATATATTCAAAGTGCCAAATGGGAAAAATATATAGTCAAGACTACTCTATCAAGCAAGACTATCATTCAGAATAGAAGGAGAGATAGAGTTTCCCAGACAAACAAAAAATAAGGAGTTCATAACCACTAACTGGCCATGCAAGAAATACTAAAGAGGACAATTTGAGTGGAAAAGAGAGACCAAAAATGAAAGTATGAAGGCAGGAAACACAAAAGCACTAACAATGAATAATTGTGAAAAATCAATCAAGGAACTAAAAAAAATATAAAATATAATAACATATACCTAAAACATGAGGATGAGAGGAGAAAAGAATGGGTTCAAACTTAAGTGACCATCAACTTAATATAGCCTGTTGTTTGCAGAAGTTGTTATATACAAACCTAATGGTAACCATATATCACAAACCACAAATAGCTATGCAAAGAATAAAGAGAAAGATATCCAAATATATCACTAAAGAAAACCAGCAAACCATGAAAGACAAGAAAAGATCAAAGAAAACCTTTAGGAACAACTACAAAACAAGTAATAAAATGGCAATTAATACACATCTATCATTAATTACTTTGAATGTAAATGGACTGAATGCTCTAATCAAAAGACATAGGGTTACAGAATGGATTAAAAAAACAAGGCTTATCTCTATGCTGCCTACAAAAGACACATTTTAGACTTGACGATACTTGCAGATTGAAAATGAGGGGACAAAGAAATATTTATCCATGCAAATTGATGTCAAAAATAAGAGTAGCAAAAGGCGAAAGATTTATGCGATCTGAAGAGAAACCAGAGCCACTTTGGAAAACAGTGTGGAGGTCCCTTAAAAAGTTAAAAATTGAGCTACCCTATGATCCAGCCATTGCACTACTGGGTATTTACCCCAAAGATACAGACGTAGTGAAGAGAAGGGCCATATGCACCCCAATGTTCATAACAGCATTGTCCACAATAGCTAAATCGTGGAAGGAGCCAAGATGCCCTTCCATTAAGATGTGGTCCATATGTACAATGGAATATTACTCAGCTATCAAAAAGAATGATTTGTCAACATTTGCTGCAACATGGATGGGATTGGAGGAGATTATGCTAAGTGAAATAAGTCAAGCAGAGAAAGACAATTATCATATGGTTTCACTCATTTATGGAACATAAGAAATAGGAAGATCGGTAGGAGAAGGAAGGGAAGAATGAAGGGGGGGTAAACAGAAGGGGGAATGAACCATGAGAGACTATGGACTCTGGGAAACAAACTGAGGGTTTCAGAGGGGAGGGGGTGGGGGAATGGAATAGGCCAGTGATGGGTATTAAGGAGGACACATATTGCATGGTGCACTGGGTGTTATATGCAGGTAATGAATCATGGAACATTGCATCAAGAACTGGGGATGTACTGTATGGTGACTAATATAACAAAATAAATATTATTAAAAAATAAGAGTAGCAATACTAATATTGGAAAAACTGACTTTAAAACAAAGACTCTAACAAGAGACAAAGAAAGACTCTATATAATAATAAAGGGGACAATTCAACAAGAAGATACAACAATTTTAAATATTTATGCACCCAACATGGGAGCACCCAAATGCATAAAACAGTTAATAACAAACACAAAGGAACTAATCATTAATAATACGGTAATAGTAGGGGACTTTAACACCTCCACTGACATCAATGGACACATCTTCTAAGCAGAAAATCGATAGGGAAATAATGGCCTTGAATGACACACCAGACCAGATAGATTTAAAAGATATATTCAGAACATTGCATCCTAAAACAGCAGAATACACATTCTTTTCAAATGCACATGGAACATTCTCCAGAATAGATCACATATTAAGCCACCAAACAAGCCTCAACAAATTCAAAATGATCAAAGTCATAACCTGCATCTTCATCTTGGGGTTGTGAGTTCAAGCCCCACGTTGGGCATAGAGCTTACATTAAAAAAATACAAAAACAAAACAAAAAACCTGATTTGCCTTCCTACCAACAATGTATGTAGGAATCATGGGTTTAGTAACCAAATATTATCAAGAAAGTTATCAAATGAAAATGATATTTGAAATCCAAAATCCACAACTTCCTCATCCATATTTATATCTCCACAACAAAATGCTGGTTTATTTCCCAGAAAAGGGAAAGATTATCCCTGGCTCTAACTCGTTGACCTATCTTGGAAATTCTAGCAGTCCAAGGAAACTTTCTTAGACAATGATCAAAATCCCAACAAGTTATTTTATGGATATTGACAAATTGATTGTAAAGTTCGTATTGCGAATAAAAAAACCCAGAATAGCCAACACGATATTGAAGAAGAACAAAATTGAAGAACTGACACTATCTGAATTCAAGAAATAATATAAAGCTACAGGAATGAAGACAGTGTGATATTGGGGAAACAAAAGGCAAATAGATCAATGAAATAGAATAGGAAACCCAGAAATAGGTTCTGGTCTAAGGTCACAACATAGGAAGACATTGAACACACCTCATCCATGGAACACACCAAACTACACCTACTTATATTTCTTCCTGAATAAGAACTGAGGGCTGACTGAACAGCTTCTGAACAATCAAAGATTGAAACAACAGCAAGAGAAGCAAGAGATGGAGGCACAGTACAAAACAGAACCCTCATCCCCAACACTGTGAATGGCAGCAGGGAGGAATAGTACTGAGGGCTTAGGAATATATACCTCTGTCCTTGGGCTTGGAAAAAAAAGCTGTGGTTTTAAAAAGCAACTATCACATAAAAGAGATAACACTAGAACTCTGCTAAGCAACCAAGAGCTGTGGGAATGCTCTGAATGTCAGAAGGGCTGGAGAATAACAGGCTTTACATTCCTACTCCATCTTAACAGCCTAGACAGGAGCAGAGTCTGGACACCATAACAGGTGTACCTGGTCATCACAGCGACCTTGTAACCTCAGCAAATCCTGGGTCTGCAAGTCCACCCCAGCTCCCATCATGCTGGGACACAGAAAAAAATCCATGGTTTAAAAGAGCCAAGGAGCTGCAGAGACACTTTCTCTTCCTCCACTTTAAAAGCTCAGGACAAAACAGGGTCAATGTAACAGTGAACTACTGGCCTCAGTGACCCCAGGGTCCACAAGCTCACACCAGCCCCTGTGGTGCTGGAGCACAGAAAATAAGCCACATTTTTTTAAATTTATGAACTTACTTTATTTTTATTTTATTATTTTATTTGTCTTGTCTTGCTTTTATTTTTACTCTTTTTTGTTTTTTTCTTTTCTTTTATTGTCTTTTCTTCTCTTCTTCTTCTTCTTCTTCTTCTTCTTCTTCTTCTTCTTTCTCCTCCTTCTTCTTTCTTCATTCTGTAAAAAGCTGTAGTTTAAAAGAGTAACAATACATACAGCCATAGCTCCAGCTACCCAAAAAAGTCACCATCCACACACAGTCTACATTGGGGACACCATACACAAGACCATTCCACCAAGTTTAGGAGAAGTAGTCATTCTGCCTCATCCACAGATACAAACACAGAAAGTTGAGTAAAATGCAGAGACAGAGGCATATTCCTTAAAAAGAAAGAACAAGAAAACACAACAGAAAAATAACTAAATGAAACACAGATAAGCAATATGCCTGATAAAGTATTTAAACTAAAAAGTATAAAGATACCAGGCCAGAGAAGTGGAAGAACTCAGTGAGATCTTCAATAAGGAGATGGAAAATATTAAAAAGAACCAAATGGAGTTAAAGAATATAACAACTGAAATTAAAAGAAAAAACTAGAGGAAATCAACAATAGATTAAAAGATGCAGAAGAATATAACAGCAATCTGGAAGACAGGGTAATAGCAAGCACACAATCAGAATAGCAAAAAGAGAAAAGAATTTTAAAAATGAGAATAGATTAAGAGATTTCTTGGACAACATCAAGTGAAAAAACAATTGCATTTTAGGGGTCCCAGAAGAAGAAGAGAGAGAAAGACATAGAAAACTTTATGAAAAATAATAACTAGAAACTTCGCTAACCTAGGGAAGGAAATAGACATCCAAATCCAAGAACTAAAGAGAGTTCCAAACAAGATGAACCCAAGGAGATCCACACCATGATACATAATAATTAAAATGTCAAAGTTTAAAGATAAGGAGAGAATCTTAAAAGGAGCAAGAGAGAAACAAAAGTTACCCACAAAGGAAAACCTATGAGGCTGTCAGCTAATTTTTCAGCAGAAACTTTGCAGGCCAGAAGAAAGTGGTGTGATATATTCAACTGCTAAAAGTAAAACAAAGGCAAAAACAAAAAAGCCCCTACAACCAAGAATACTCTACCTTGGGGGCGCCTGGGTGGCTCAGTCTTTAAGCGTCTGCCTTCGACTCAGGTCATGATCCCAGCATTCTGGGATCGAGCCCCACAGTGGGCTCCCTGCTCAGCAGGAAGCCTGCTTCTCCCTCTCCCACTCTCCCTGTTTTTGTTCCCTCTCTCACTGCCTCTCTCTGTGTCAAATAATTAAATAAAATCTTAAAAAAAAAGAATACTCTACCTTGCAAGGTTATCATTCAGATTTGAAAAACAGATAAGAGTTTCCTAGACAAACACAAGGAAAGGAGTTTATCACCATTAAATGAGCCTTATAAGAAATGTTAAAGGAACTTCTTAAAGTGGAAAAGAAATGGCCATAATTAGATATAATTAAATCATGAATAAAAAGATGTAAAATACAACAATATATATACAAAACATGGAGGAGGGAGTATAAAGGGAAGAGAAGGGGAAAAAGAAAAAGAGTTTTGTTTGGTTGATTTTTTGTTTGTTTTTAGAACATGCATGAACTTAAATGACCATCAAATTAACGTAAATTGTTATTTACTTAGGATGTTATATATGAAACCTATGGGAACCACAAACCCAAACCTGTAATAGATACACAAAAAATAAAAAGAAAGAAAGTCAAACACAACACTATAGAAACTCATCAATCACAAAGAAAGAGAGCAAGAGAAGAAAGGAACAAAGAAGAACTACAAAGGACCCAGAAAACAAATAACAAAATGGCAGTAAGTACATACCTATCAATAATTATTTTAAATGTAAATGGCCTAAATGCTCTAATCAAAAGACATAGGGTGGTGGGTTGGACAAAAAATCAAGGTCCATCTATATGCTGCCTATAAGAGACTCACCTCAGACCTAAAAACACATTCAGGCAGAAAATGAAAAGATAGATAAATATTCACCATGCAAATGGAAGCAAAAAGAAAGGGGGTAACAATATTTATATTAGACAAAATAGACTTTAAAACAAAGACTGC
Source organism: Ursus arctos (assembly GCF_023065955.2). Lineage (NCBI taxonomy): Eukaryota > Metazoa > Chordata > Mammalia > Carnivora > Ursidae > Ursus > Ursus arctos. The sequence goes on from NC_079873.1 coordinate 58,452,294, forward strand.
AAGAAGAGACAGAGAAGGGCATTATGCAATGATAAAGGGATCAATCCAACAAGAGGGTATCATTGTTATATATCTATGTACCCAACACTAGATTACCTAAACATATAAAGCAAATATTAATGGACATAAAGATAGAAATTCATAGTAATACAATAGTAGGGGACTTTTAACACCCCACTTACATCAACAAATAAATCATCCAGACAGAAAATCGATAAGGAAACAATGGCTTTGAATGACACATTAGACCAGATGGATATAACAGATATACACAGAATATCCTTTTCAAAAGAAACAGAATTCACATTCTTTTCAAGTGCACATGGAACATTCTCCAAAACAGACATTTATTAGGCCATAAAATAAACCTCAATAAATTTAAGAAGATAGAAATCATATAATGCATCACTCCTAATCACAACATATGATACTAGAAATGAATTACAAGATAAAAACTGGAAAAAACACAAACGTGGAGACTAAACAAAAAGATGCTAAATAACCAATGGGTCAATGAAGCAATCAAAGCAGAAATAAAAAACTACATGGCGACAAATGAAAATGAAAACACAACAGTCCAAAATCTTTGGGACATAGCAAAAGCAGTTCTAAGAGGTAAGTATATAGCAATACAGGCCTACCTCGTGAAACAGGAAAAATTATATGCCAACAAACCAAAGGAAATGGATAAAATCCTAGAAACACAATCTTTTAAAACTGAACCAGGAAGAAATAGGAAATCTGAATAGACCAATTACAAATGACAAAATTAAATTGGTAATAAAAAAAAACTACCAAAAAATAAAAGTCCAGATTGATTCACTTCCATTACTCTGTCTTTAAACACTAATTCACAGGTGAATTCTACCAAACATTTAAAGAAAAGTTAGTACCTATTCTCCTCAAAGTATTCCAAAAAATTAGAAGAAGAAGGAAAGGTTCCAAATTCATTTTATGAGGAAATCTTTACACTGATACCAAAACGAAACAAAGAAATAGCACAAAAAAATATTACAGGCCAATATCCCTGATAAATATAGATGATGAGCAAAACTTTTCAAAATATTAGCAAACCCCATACAATATATTAAAAAGATTATTCAGCACGACCAGTGGGATATAATCTGGGGATGAAAGAATTGTTTAATATTTACAAATCAATCAACATCACAAACCACATCAATAAACAAAGTATAAAATGCTATGATCATCACAACAGATGCAGAAAAAGCATTTGACAAAATTCAACATCCATTTATGGGGTTAAATTAAACCCAACAAAGTGGGATTAGAGGGGACATACCTCAACATAGTAAAGGCCAAATATGAAAAACCCACAGCTAAAATCATACTCAATGGTGAAAACTGTCAGCTTCTTCTCTAAGATCAGGAATTTCCACTCTCAGAGAGCACTTTTGTTCAAAATAGTGTAGGAAGTCCTAGCCACAGCAGTCAGACAAGAAAAAGAAATAAGAAGCATCTATATCAATAAAGAAAAAGAAACTGTCACTATTTGCAGATGACATGATAATACACATTAAAAATCCCAAAGACTCCACCAAAAAACTACTGGAAGTAAAGAACAAATTCAATAAGTTGGCAGGATACATAATTGATTCCTAGAGATGGGTACTGTTTCTATACAGTAATAATAAACTAGTAGTAAGGGAAATTTAAAAAAACCACCACTTACAATTGCACCAAAAATAATAAAATACCTAGCAATAAACTTAACCAAAGAAGGTAAGATCTATACTCCACGAACTATAAAACACTGATGAAAGAAATAAGACACTAACAAATGGAAAGATATTCCATACTCATGATTTGGAAGGATTAATATTTTTAAAATGTTCACATTACCCAAGGGAATTTACAGATTCAAAGTAATCCCTTTTAAAAATACCAACAGCATTTTTCACAAAACTAGAACAAATTTGTATGGAACCACAAAAGACCCTGAATAGCCAAAGCAATCTTGAAAAAGAAGAACAAAGCTATCACAACACTGGATTTGAAGACATACTACAAAACTGTAGTAATCAAAACAGTATGGTACTAACACAAAAACAGGCACATAGATCAATGGAACAAAATAGAGACATCAGAAATAAACCCACACTTATATGGTCAATTAACCTATGATAAAGGAGGCAAGAATATACAATAGGGAAGACAGTCTCTTCAATAAATGGTCCTGGGAAAACTAGAGAGCTACATACAAAAGAATGAAAGTGTACCACTTTGTAACACCATATACAAAAATAAACTCAAAATGGATTAAGGACCTAAATGTACAACCTGAAACCATAAAAAATCCAAGAAGATGGCACAGACAGTAATTTCTCTGACATCAGCCCTAACAACTTTTTTCTAGATACGCTCCTGAGGCAAGGGAAACAAAAGCAAAAATGAACTATTGGGAGTACATAAAAATAAAAAGCTTCTGCACAGCAAAGGAACCAATCAACAAAACTAAAAGGCAACCTATGGAAGGGGAGAAGGTATTTGCAAATGATATATCTGATAAAGGGTTAGTTTCCAAATATATAAAGAACTTACACAACTAAAACCCCCCCCCCAAAAAAAAACACCAAAATAATCTAATTTAAAAATGGGCATAAGACATGAATAGACATTTCTCCAAAGAAGACATATAGATAGCCAATAGACACATGAAAAGATGTTCAACATCACTCATTATCAGGGAAATAAATGCAAACAAAACTACAATGAGACATCACCTCACACCTGTCAGAATGGCTAAAATCAACAACACAAGAAACAACAGGTGTTGGTGAGGATGTGGAGAAAAAGTAACCTTTGTGCACTGTTGGTGGGAATGCGAACTGGTGCAGCCACTGTGGAAAACAGTATGGAGGTTTCTCAGAAAGTTAAAAATAGACCTACCCTATGATCCAGCAATTGCACTACTGGGCATTAACCCAAAGAATACAAACACACTAATTCAAAGGGATATATGCACCCCCATGTTTATAATAGCATTATTTACAACAGTGAAGATATGGAAGCAGCCCCAATGTTCATTGATTGATGAATAGACAGAGAAGATGTGAATGAATTTATATATATATATATATATATATATATATAATATTTTTCAGCCATAAAAAGAATGAATTTGCATTTGCAAATTCCATTTGCAATGACCTGCATGGAGCTAGAAAGTATAATGCTAAGCAAAGTAAGTCAACCAGAGAAAGACAAATACCATATTATCTCCCTCATATGTGGAATTTAAGAAACAAAAAAATTACCAAAGGGAAAAAATAAAACAGAGAGAGACAAAACAAGAAGCACACTCTTAACTATAGAGAACAAACTGATAGTTACCAGAGGGGAGGTGGGTGGGCTGATGGGTTAAATAGATGATAGGGATTAAGGAGGGCATCTGTGAAGGTGAGCATTGGGGATTATTTGGATGTGTTGAATCACTACATTGTACACCTGACACTAATATAACACTGTATGTTAACTAAATGGATTTAAAATTAAAACTTAAAAAAATAAAATGCTTATGGATGGTTACAGCTTGTAAAAGTATATAAAATAGTATGTCTCAACTGCTTCTTATATTTTAGTGTGCTTGATCTCGTGTTTTTAAAAAGGCACTTGTAAAATGAAGTAATAAAAGAAAACTTACAGTCCATGTAAATTTTATAAAAGTAAAAAAGCATTTTGACCAATTTTAGAAGCTCAGCAGGAATATGTGCTCTCTTCTACACTACTGGTTGATATAAACTTTAAGGGAGAAATATCTGGCAAAAACCAAGAAAAACAATTGACATGTCCATACCTACCACTCTGAAATTCCTATAGTAAGGACTAGAAAGCAATAAAATTTTCCAAGACATTTAGGTGCAAAGATGTTCATCACAGAATTGACCTTACAAGTAAAAGTCAGAATCATTTAAAAAGATACCCCAAGGAAGACTGATTATAGAAATTATAGCTCATCCCACAATGGACTATTATGTAACAACAGAATTAAGAGAATATTTAATGATTCAGAAATATGATCCCAAAAGGGGGAATAATCAGAAGGGAGAATGAAGCATGAGAGACTATGGACTCTAAGAAACAAACTGGGGACTTCAGAGGGGAGGGGGGTGGGGGACTGGGATAGGCCGGTGATGGGTAGTAAGGAAGGCACACATTCCATGGTGCACTGGGTGTTATACGCAACTAATGAACCATGGAACTTTACATAAAAAACCAGGCATGTACTGTATGGTGATTAACATAATATAATAAAAAATATTATTATAATAAAAAAAGAAAAGAAATATGATCCCAGAAAATCATTATATGGAAAATACCCTCCAATGAAAGAGTTCATATTGTATTAAAAAAGTATGTAGATATCTACTTATTTAAAATCTATTTTGTAAAGTAGTGGTATTAGGAATGGTATTAGAATTTTTACTTTCTTACATTAACATTTTTAAATATTTTCTATGATAATCATGTACAATTTGCATTACGAGTGTTTAAAATAAAAACAAATGCTCTTGCTTCCCTGAGAAAATATTAGGGAAATACAGAAATAGCTGCAATACCAAGAGCAGAAAATAATATAGCTATCTGGTTCCTGTTACAGTACTGATTAACCTGACGAGGTTAGCCCAAATCTCTGCAACTTCAGTTTATCTTTTTGCAGTATTTCCTCCAAAAAATTATCTTGAAAGTCAACAAAATTTGTGCACTATGATGATTTTGGCAACTTTGGATAAAGAAAAACAAGTACCAAACTAGATGTTAAACATTTGGGAAGCAGTTAAAACACATATACTCACATGGACACTAACAGACACACAGATATGGATATAAATGTACAAATACCTAATGCCTCTGTCCATCTGTTGAGTCATCAATTCAATGTTATATTAACAGCCAGAGAAAATACTTTTAAAAGTAACTTTAATGACATGAAATGAAATAAAGAGTATGTGTGTATAAATATATATATACACACACACATTTTTCTGTGAAAAAGCAGATATAAAAACAGTATATACATTCTTATATACATATATGACATATGCAAAAAAATACTAGAGAGTTACAGCCAAAAATGTTTCAGGTAGTTCTTGGAAAATATTACAGACATATGGATGAATGTGTTTCAGGATGATATGGCTGCTGATTAGCATTGATGAGTGGGGACATTAAATTTCTTCTGTTGTCTGCTTTTTTATTTTTCCCTGCAATGAAGCTGAATGATTTTTCTGACAATGGGGAAAAGGGCAGGAAGTGGGCACAGGGGAAAAGAGGTGATAAAGAGCATTTACATCCAGTAAAACAACCCCAAACAGCGAAATACCATTTGCAGCCCATCAAGCTGACCAAGACACGCACATGCACGCACGCGCGCACACAGACAGACACAGACACAGACACACACACACACACACACACACACACACACACACACACATCAATTACAGTGACCAGGAGACTATGCAGGGGAAATGGACATACTCTTTTTACTAGCTGTGCTGGCTGGCATGAATGCAAATCAGTACAAGGCTTGTGAAGGGGCCGTTTGGCAACACACAGGAAAAGTCTTTAAAATATCCTGCAAGGATATTTTATTGTGGATCCTGCAAGTCCACAATTAAGAAGACCATCCGGTAGGCTAGCGAAGATTTGGCTTGACAAGGAAGGATTCATTCACCAGAGTATGCACTGTTGGGTTTAAACACAAGGAAAGAACTAGGCACCACCTGAATGTCCAACAATGCGGGATTGATTACAGAAATGTTGAAGATCCATGGATACACTCTGCAGGCACTGAAGATGACATTTCGGAAGCCTGTTGAATAACGCGGAAAGAAGTTCAATGGGTTGATTTTTGTTTGGTTTTAGTTTCTGAAGAAGCAGGTTAATAAACACCACACACGTGAACCATTCTATAACAGTGTGTTAAAAGGGAAGGTGGGGTGGGAATGAGGAAGGGAGGGAGAGAGAGGGAGAGAAGAGAGCCTTGGACAAACAGCACACCAAAAAGTGGTTGTCTCTGGGTAGTGGGATCTTGGGGAACAACTACTCTCTTGGTTTTCCCTCATCTGATTTCCTTCACCTTTCTGATGTTTCTACCATGAAATTGTATCACCTGTGTAGCGAAGGAAGCGAGAATGAAAGTGTTTTTTAAACCAAGCCACAAGGAGAAGAGGCAGCCTATAATCCATCAAGTGGCACAGATTATCAAGATTATTCCCAACGCCCTTAGTGGGTGTGGGGGGAGGGGAGAGGTGGGGAGAGCAGAAGGGAGGGAGAGGGAGGAGGAAGGTAGGAAAGGAGGGAAGAAGAGAGGGAGAAGGGGGGAGAGAGAGAGGGAGAGAGAGAGAAAGGGAGGAAGAGGGTGGGAGAGGGAGAGAGAGGGAGAGGGAGGGAGGGAGAGGGAGGGAGGGAGAGGGAGAGGGAGGGAGGGAGAGGGAGGGAGAGGGAGAGGGAGGGAGGGAGGGAGAGGGAGAGGGAGGGAGGGAGGGAGAGGGAGAGGGAGGGAGGGAGAGGGAGGGAGGGAGAGGGAGGGAGGGAGGGAGAGGGAGAGAGATAGAGACAGAGAGACCTGCACTCCCAGTACAATACAATACACTGCTGGTGGGTTAGGGGGGCAAAGAGGGGGGTTGTAAACCGGGTGGGAGCCAAGGTTTGGCTCTGCTGGCTGGCTCGTTCCTGGCATGTCTTCATCGCAAGGTGGCCTCCTCATCGGTGTCTTCCTCGAAATCCTTGACGTCAGCACTGGTGGACTGCCTGGCCCAGGCTCCCCTTTCGGCCTCTCGTTCTTTATGCGACTTGAATCTCCCAACGAAAATTTTGCGGTAGTTCAGGAACATGCCATTCATCGCATCAATGGCCCGCTCTGCGGACTCCTGCTTCTGGAAGTGCACAAACCCGTAGCCCTTGGGCCCCTTTTCGTCGCAGGCCACTTTGCAGGACAGGATGTTGCCAAACGCCGAGAAGATGTTGTACAGCGCCTTGTTGTCGATGGTCTTACCCAGGTTCTTGATGAAGACGTTGCCCACCCCACTCTTGCGGAGCGAGGGGTCCCGCTGGGACCACATGATCCGCACCGGCCTGCCCTTGATGACATCAAAGTTCAGGGTTTCCAGGGCCCGCTTGGCGTCCACCGGCTGCTGGTAGTTGACGTACGCGTAGCCCAACGAGCGGCGGGTGATCTTGTCCCTGCAAATGCGGATGGAGAGGATGGGCCCGGCCGGGCTGAACTTCTCGTACAGCATTGCCTCTGTCACTTCAGGGTGCAGGTCGCCCACGTACAGCGAGGCCATGGGAAAGTCTGGGTTCCCCTCGGAGCCCCGGCTGGTCTCCGCATCCGCATCTGCATCCGCAGCATCTGCATCCGCAGCTGCCGCCGCCGCCGCCGCAGACACCGCCGCCGCCACCTCCGCATCCGCATCCGCCTCCCCCAAGGAGGGCGCCGCAGCCTCCGCTGCTGCGGCGGCGGCGGCGGCGGCGGCGGCGGCTTCAGCCGCGCTGGCCTCCACAACCGCTGCCGCCAGGGCGGCCTCCGCCTCCTCCCCCTCTGCCAGGGCGGCCGTCGCCTCCCCCCGGGAGGCCTCCGCCACTGCCTCCTCTACTGAGGCCTCGGCCTCCACCTCAGCCTCCACCTCTGCTTCCGCCTCCGCTACGGAGGCCTCCGCCACAGCCTCTGCCACGGTCGCCGCCGCAGCCTCCGCCGCCGCCGCTGCCGCCACCGCCGCCGCCACTGTCGCCGCTGTCGCCACGGTCGCCGGTGCCGCCAGGCCGCTGCCGCGACCTCCCTTCCCGCGAGCTGGGGGGCGGAGAGGCGGGAAAGGGCAGGAGGGCGGGTGGGCGCTGGAACCCGGCCGGGGGCGCGAGCGGGAGCTGGGGCCGGGACCCGGGGCCAGGCGATCAGGCGAGTCCAAGTCACTTGGGACAGCAAGCGAGCGCTGCCAGGAGCGCACCGGTGCGAGTCGCCGCAGCCTGCAGCCTGCTGCTGCCGCCGCCGCTCGGTCGTGGGCTAGCGTGCGGGGCGCGGGCGGCGGGCGGGCGGGCGGCGTGTGGTGGGGGGCGGGGGGTGTTGGCGTCTGTGGTCCGGGCAGCTGGGAAGGCTTCTGTCTCTTTGGTTCCCCCTGTGGCTGCTGCGGGGCTGTGGGGCCGCGGGCTGTGGGAGGGGGCGGGAGCCTTGGGGCGGGGGAGGGGGGGAGGGGGCGGGGGGGAGTCCTCAGCCTCTCAGGCTCCCTGGATATTTATGAAGAGGAAGGCAGGGAAAGGGCTCCACTGTGGACTGAGGGAATACGGGTTAGACTTAGAGGGTTTTGTTCTATCCCCCTCTCCCCATAGAACATTTAAATGATTAAATCAAGTACCTTGCAAGAGCGAGTGGGTGGCGTGGAGAATACACTTGCCTGGCCTAAACAAAGCCGAGAAAGACGGGTTTCTCACATCCAGGGGTTCTCCCCACTTCCGCTCATACACACTCCCCAACATCACCGCCACCAAAGAAACAAACTCTGAGCAGGAGCTGGGGCCAGTGGGGCAAGCTCCCCCTGCAGCCTGCTGACCCATTTTCTCAGAGATTCCTCCCCCTTTTCCAGCTCTTTCCCCCCTCTGCAACACTTGCAGAGGAGGGAATAAAGAACACGTATTCATTCATTCATTCATTCATTCATTCATTCATTCATAATGCCACGCCACAAATATTTATGGAGCCTGTGCCGGTCCCTAGGGACACAGGGGTCTGGGAAGCAGGAGACATAAGCTGGGTTTGAGCTTGTGCTTGGGAACAGACGGTCTGGGCAGGAAACCCTGTCCCTGCTCCAGACTATGGGAGACCTAGAGACCTGGGGTTCTTCCGCACCCCCCTGCCAATTCTTCCTTCCCGCCCACCCAGCCTCCAGACAAGCAGCCCGACAGAGGGGGGATCAAGAGCACCCTGTCCTTCGTGCTGTCTTCAATGATACCCTGAGAAAAGCCAAACCAAGGGCTGGGGACAGGGCCTGGTCCAGAGCCAAGCACTTGTTTGTTCTTGCAAAGTTTACCAACACGAACCAAGAAATACACATCCGTGTTCAAAACAGAAACAAACCCTGAAATCTCTAGAATGAGGTGCCTGGTCCCAGTTCATCAGCTAATATTTGTGACAGCCTTATCAAGTGCTTGGCACTGGGAGCTAAGGGACAGGCCACGTGATAAGTGAACGGTGAGTGTTGACGTGTTAGAGGTGTGGGGCCGGCTGGGAAAGGTGAGCAGTAGTATGTGCTGTGGAAGCAGAGAGGCCACACAGGGCCAGATGCTGAGGGGACAGACAAGTGAGCAACCACTAGAGCAGAGTGTAAGAGAAGCGAGGGTCCCACTTGCTCCAGAAAGGAGGGCGCAGCCACTAACCCTTCCTGGTAGGAGTCAAGTGGGGCTGCACAGAAGGTGAAAGCCCCCAGGTGAGCTCTGAAAGATGAGTCCACCCTGTGAAGGCAGGAAGGAAGGCATTCCAAACAGAGGGATCCAGTCTGTGCCCAAGGCCCTGTGGCATGCTAGCACACACAAAGCCACTTCTGGTCATGGCCAATAATCTGGCGTGCACAGACATCATGGTCTCCAAGAGCATATGGCAGGAGATGGAGCTGGAAGCTGTGGGGCCCTGAAAAGCCAGCTAAGGTGCTTGGACTCTGTACCCAGGCTCACAGGCACCACTCAGCACGTTCAAGGAGGGAATCGCTGTCATCAGGTCCTTAGAAAGAGTACAAATTAAACATCAATACTGAAAGTAGAGAGTAGATCTTAAAAGTTCTCATCACAAGAAAATATGTGTAACTACGTGAGGTGATAGATGTTAACTAAACTTACTAGGGTAATCATATATATACATATATATACACACATATATATATACATATATGTATATATATACACCTGTATCTATATCTATATCTATCTATCTATCTATCTATCTATCTATCTATCATCTATCTAGCTATCTATAAAATCATTGTGTTGTACACCTTAACCTTATACAATGTTACATGTCAATTATATCTCAATAAAGAACTGGGCAAAAGAAAAAAAACAACCAACAATACATATATAAATGTGCATGTGCCCTCCCCTACACACAATGGAGACAGAGATGATAGAACAAAAAGACAGTCAGATGTGACCAGTTCCAAAAGAGTCAGATCAACCCTTCCCCCTGTTCTTCCTTTCCTCCCATAAATAGGCGTTTCTCACTTACTGTGAGCCAGGCATTGAACGGTGTGGGGTTTGGGCTCAGATACTAAAAAAAAAAAAAAAAAAAAAAAAAAATCAAACCCTCAGGACATCTCACTGCGCTCAAGTTCAGGCTGTCCATAGACATAACAGAAATGCCAGCAGAAAGCAATTGGTGCTATCTCATTGGACTATGGTGGCCATGGAATTTCATCTGCCCAGCACATGTTCTCTCCTCCCCCTCATTCCTGCCCATCCACCTTCTTTGGGTAAATAAAGCTGTTTTTTTGTGGTGGCAGTGTTGGCTGGACCTAGGCAGTTGCACATGACAGAACGACCCCCGAGCCTGCCGAACTGACCGAGTCACTGTGGGATGTGAGGCAGTGAGGACTTTCCCATCGCTGGCTGGAAAGCATCCCAAGGTGGCTGAGAAGCAGGCACACAGATATGTACCTCCCCAGCTTGCAAAATCCAGCCCACTGCCCCTAGACAGGGCTAGTGCCAACAAAGGAAAAGGACGGAGATGTAGGAAAAGCCCAATGGATAGCCAGTGCTTGACCAAGGTGATCACTCTCACTGCTGTTAAGAGCCATCTCCTGGGGGGTCTAGGTTGCTTGTAGGCAGGAGGCAGATGAGCTGTGCCTCACCATTCCAGGTGGCCATCCAAGAGGGAGCCGAGGAGGAAGAGGCTGGGGGAAACCATGATTTCTGGGGGGTAGGGGATGTGCGGCTGATGAGAACTAGAACTTCTTGGCCCGTTGTTGGAGACGGAAATGCCAAGCAGGACCGATTCAAGGACCAGGGCTCAACAATATCTCTTTCACTGGCTTGGACTTCCAGCCCACAGAGCAAACAGAAATCAGTGAAACAGCAGGAGAAAGAGGGTCAAGGAAGGCATGCTGTGGCCAGCAAATTCCCAAACCTGTCAAACCTGAAGACAATCCCTAGGCCCCTGCACCTCCAGCAACAGGAACAGGGCTACTAAGTGACTTGTCACTAAGTGGCAAGGAGAGCAGCTGGGGAATGCTCTCCAAGTCCTTTCTCACAGAGACCTCCATGGGGTCCCCCCTTGGTCTAGTCCATTCCTGGCCAGTCCCTGCCATCTACAATCAAAAATGTTCTGACTACCAGACCCTGTGACAGAGGCAAAAATGATAAGCCCTATGGAGCATCAGTGGAGGGAGGGAGAGGTCTCTTTCTTGTGGGAGGAAGTGTGACTCATTTCACTCATCTGATGATTTGACAAGTATTTAGGGAGGGCTTATGCTGTACCTGGGATTCTTCTCCGCAGAAGGTCCCTGTACTCAGGGAGCTTATTTTCTAGTAGGGAAGACAGACAGTAAACACATCACAAAATATCAAAGCATTTAAGGTTGCTACAAATGCCCGCATGGAAATACACAAGATGGTTTGGTACCCATTACCTAGAAACCCCCCCCCCAAAAGTGGCAAAGGTCAGGAATGGCCTTCCTGAGGACAATGGTAAGTGGTCAGTCCTGCCAGGAACCCGGGGAAGAACCTGCCCAGCGGGGAGAACTACGGTTCCCCGTGGCCTGTGGCGGAAAACTGGGGTGCCGAAGGGGCAGAAAGGATGCCAGTGTGGCTGAAGCCCAGTGAGAGGCGGGGTGGAGCGACAAGAAGAAGGTGTAGTGGTGGGAAGGAGCCATGATGAAGAGTTTTGTTTTTACTGAAAAGTGCTCTGAGGAACCAAAGAGAGGATTGAATCAAGGGCGTGCCATGACCTAATTATATTCAATAATTTCTTGCTGGCTGCTCTCTGTGGAAAATATTGCAAGGGGGCAGAGGACAAAGGAAAATGAGGAGACCAATTCGGACCCTCTTGCAGTAGTCCAGTGGAAAGATGGCAGTGACTTGGCCAAGACTGGCAGCATGAATTTGGAGACTAGTGCATGGGTTCACATGACATTCTGGAAAGAGAAGAGACATCACTTGCTGATGCATTGAAGGCAGTTGGTAAACAAACTTAAGAAATGAATGATTACGATAAGAATATTTTCTTTTGAGTCTTGATCATGGAGGTGCTGTGTATGGTTATAGGCAACCTGGGGAGTGAATGTGGTAGGTTTGGAGGAGGGAGAAAAACAGTTGGGGGGGTGTCAAGGGTTCTTACATGCACATGTTCAGTGTCTGAAGTCTGTCATCTGTATTGGCTGGAGAGACAGAATATTGAGACAACAGAGCACAGATATGGTATTTAAAGCCAGGAGACTGGGCAGGACCACCCAGAGAGGGTATAGTCAGGGGAAGAAGGGGCAGGGCTATTCCCTGAGGCACGCCCACATTTAAAAGTTAAGTTGAGGATGAGAAGCCAGCAGAAGAGATTGAGAGGGACTGTGTGTTAAGAAGGGCTGGCCCCAAACCTGACTTGCATGGTCCAACCTCAGTGTCCTCACTCAGGTCCTGCTTTCAGTGCTCCTGGCTGCACGTGCATAGGAGCTGGTTTAAATCGGGACAGCAATGGGGCGCCTGGGTGGCGCAGTCCTTAAGCGTCTGCCTTTGGCTCAGGGCGTGATCCCGGTGTTCCTGGATCGAGCCCCACATCAGGCTCCCCCACTGGGAGCCTGCTTCTTCCTCTCCCACTCCCCCTGCTTGTGTTCCCTCTCTCGCTGGCTGCCTCTCTCTAATAAATAAATAAATCTTTAAAAAAATTAAAAAATAAAAAATAATAATAATAAAACGGGACAGCAAGAGACTTTGTGTGCTAGAGTTCAGCTTCTCTTTCTGTTCGTTTCTCAGTGGAGCTTTAAAGAGAGATAGGTTCATATCCAGAGACATTTCGAGAGTGTCTGGAGTCAGCACTGGCCTTCCATTTCATGTGGCCCACTTCCTTCTTCCTATGGGGAGGGAGAAATGGAAAGGAGTGGGAACGCAGTTCAGAGAGCAGGGGAAAGGAGTAGAAAAGAATGGAAGAAGGTAGGGGATGGGGGACACTAGTGGGGAGAGGGACAGATCAACTCCACATACAAAAATGAATCAAAACACCGAAAACCGTGATCTACAGAAAGAAGTCTCTTCCCACGAATTTCTCGTTGGCTGAGCTGTAGGAAGGATGCCCAGGGAAAAGAGGATGAAAGCATAACTGTATTTTGGAGTAGGGAAATCATTTCTGTCAATTCACTCTGTCCCCCCAATATCCCCCAAATGAAAATAATTATGAGATACAAGCCAAGAAAAAAGCAGCCTTAGGCTTTAATTTAGGAAGAATTGGCAAGTGTTTGGATGCGCCCCTGTTACGCAACAAATAATAACAATGATTGTTATATTGTCTTGAGTAAATACAACACGTTGAGCAAACGGTCCTTTGGATCCTCATAACGTTAAGGAAGACAGATATGTGGGGCAGGGAAGGAGTGGGGATCGGACCTATAGAAATAAGAGCCCCAGGACATCAGGACATACGCAGGAGCATGTTTACCACGGAAGGGTTCATATTGGGCAAACTAGGACACAAAGTAAACACTCATCATTTGGGGAATGACTGAAGACATTGCAGTGCAGCCAGTCCATGGATTATTAGGCAACCACTAGCAAGTATGAATTATGCCCATATGGCCTGATTTAGGGGGACCTCCAAAATAGGCTATTATTAAGTGAGAAAAGATTGCAGAGAAGGGAACATTACATGGTCCCATTTGTATGTGTGTGTGTGTGGGGGGGGGGGGAGACAGGAGGTTGTGATCTCATACTTATTTGTCTGCCTATTTGACATCTCCACCTGGATGTCTCACGGGCATTTCATCCTTAAATGGCAAAAAATGGAATTCCTGAGCTTCTTTCGCCTCCGGATTCCTACACTCCCTCACTTTGCTCCTTCCACAGAAGTCTTCCCCTTCTTGACGAATAGCCCCACCACCCATCTGGGTATTAAAATGAAATAAAAATGAAGAGGCACCCCTATTTCCTTCCTCTCCCACTCCCACATCTTCCTCTGGCCACTCTCTCATCTCTCAGCAATTCCTATCCCCTCTGCTTCCAAACACCACTTGAACCTCTCCGACTCCACTGGAGTCCACCATTATGTCTCCCACGGGTTCTCCCATAGCCTCCTAACTGGTCGCCTGCTTCCACCAAACTGCCTTCTCCGTTCCGTAGCCAGACTGATCTTCCTGAAAAATGAATGGCTCTTCTTGCCTCCCCTACTCAAAGCCCCAGAAGGTCTCCCCATTTCACGTTGACTAAAGTACAAACTCCTCGATGTGGCTTAAATATAATGAGCTGCATGACCTGGCCCTTGCCAACCTCCCCATTCTCACCTTTCTATATCCTGGTCATTGTGGGCCTTCTTAGAATACTCTTGACCACTCCAGGATCCAAGTTTGATTCTTCCTGAGGGCTTCTGCCTACCTACCTGAATCTGTCTTTCTCGATCCTTTTGAAATCATAAACAGGTTTTTAAACACAGAGAAAATTACAGCGAGTCACAGAACACTCACCCAAGTACGTGTCCCTTAGAACGAAAAAAACAAACAAAAACACCCAAAACACAGCATTTGTCCTATTTTTGTTTCAGACGTTTAATTTTAGGACAATAAAACCATACAAAATAGAGCTACCATCCCTTTTGAAACTGTCCCCAATCCCATTCCCCTCTGTTCCTCCCCACCTCAATAGGGCACATACCTCGGTCTCCTTGGGGTGTGATTAAAGGCAAGAGACAACCAAGTCCTCCGTTTCTCCCTCTAGTTTCCTTTTCTCTCTCTGTCTCTTTCCCCTCACTCTTTCCCTGAGGTTGAGCATTTCTTTGACCCTTTGCTTATTGTCCCTCAGAAGCAGACCGGGTCTGCAAAACGGAACATAATCGGTGATATTTGGCTCAGGATGGTCGTGAGAAAAGAAGAAGCCTACGCTCCTAGCAGTCATTGAACATTCCTAAATTCCTGAGCCAAAATTCCTCAAAGAAGATGGGCCTTGGAGTCAAATGGACTTGTCAGGCAGAATCCCAGAGCAAAACACGTTAACGGCTCTGAGCCCCAGTACATGCTCTGAGTTTGATTTTCAGAAACCCTAACTAAGGTTCTTAGGAATTTCCTTCATAACAAGTAGTTTTCGCCCCAACCCTGATTTAGGAACCAAGAGCAAAGGGCTATCTCGACTGATGATTTTTATATAGCGTTTCAGGTATGTTTGTCCCTGGGGACCAATTCTCCTTCCAATATATGCTTATAATTTTAACTAACGCCCTGCATTGTCATAATCTTAGGCAGTTTACAGACATGATCTTCTAAAAATATACCTGCAGATATGCTCCAGGCCATGACTTACTAGCTGTGCTTACCTTGTCCAAGTTGCTTTACCTTTTTTGTTTGTTTCTTTAGCTTTGGAGTCTTCATCTGTACAAGGGCATAGTTGTAAGGATGAAAAGTGATAATATACGGGAAGTGTTCTTCACAGTGCCTGGCATGCATTCAGTGCCCCCAACACAAGATACTCCTTATTAATGCCATTTCCCTCTATCTTGAGGATATCCTGGTTCAGCTGGTTTTTGAAGACCCAGTGTCTTTCCTTTCTGGTGCCCAAGGAAGCCTGACTTTTTCTCTCTAACCGGGAGCAAAGTGTCAGTTCAGAGGGAGTCTGATCCTCTGAGTCACATCCCAGGTTATGACTCGATTTTACTCCAGGTAACTGCCTGCTTCCCCAGCCTGAACTCACTTTTCTTTTTTTTCTTTTTTTTTTTTAAAGATTTTATTTATTTATTTTGACAGAGAGAGAGAGACAGCCAGCGAGAGAGGGAACACAAGCAGGGGGAGTGGGAGAGGAAGAAGCAGGCTCACAGCGGAGGAGCCTGATGTGGGGCTCGATCCCAGAACGCTGGGATCACGCCCTGAGCTGAAGGCAGACGCTTAACCGCTGTGCCACCCAGGTGCCCCCTGAACTCACTTTTCTTACACCCTCATTCACTTCTTAGTTCTCCCAACCTTAGGACCTTTTTATAATCCATTTCTTTATTTCCCCTGAGGTCCGAGGACTTTACAAGTCAACACAGGAAAGCATGCCATTTTCCGTACTCAGGAAAGCCACCCAGAAGATTGGATAATACAATCTCAATGAAATGGGGGTACTGAGTCACGAGTGAATTTTCCCTCAACTGCTATTCATCCCTTCAGTCTCCCTTTTGGGGGACAATTTGGACATAAATTACTGTTAGGTAATACACTCCTTCAACTTCTTTGCTGTAGGATACTGAATGCATTTTGATGCCTCCCTGATATCTCTGGAACACTGCTATCAACACTCACAATGGTGCTGTGACACATTCATGGGTTATGGGTGTGTGAACGGCTGATTCTCAGTACTCTGAGTTGTTGAGCAATTTAAGTTCCCATTCTATATAATAAATGTGAAATGAAATCTCCTTCCATATGGTAAAGCCTTGCTAAAGTCATAGTGGTTAACCATAGGCCCTCCTCCCAAACATTTAAGAACCATTCTTTAAAAAAGAAAAAGACAGGGGCGCCTGGGTGGCTCAGTCATTAAGCATCTGCCTTCAGCTCAGGGCGTGATTCCAGGGTCCTGGGATCCAGCCCCACATCAGGCTCCTACGCTGGGAGCCTACTTCTTCCTCCCACTCCCCCTGCTTGTGTTCCCTCTCTTGCTGGCTGTCTCTCTCTCTGTCAAATAAATAAATAAAATCTTTAAAAAAAAAAGAAAAGAAAAGACAAAGACAAAGGAAAGCACTGTTCTCACTGAAAGGAAGTCATGCGCATGGTAAGTAAAAGAGCGATGAGCAGGAAGTAGGAAGGACCTTATGATAAAAGGCAGAGGTTCAAGACCCCATCACTTCTCAACCCCTTATTGTACTTCCCAGGGTAGAGCATTTTAATAACTCCCGTTTGCACTGTTCCGGCAGTTACCCTCTTACATCTAGATAAAGTGCTTAATCTGCTATTTCAATAATTCATCAACTTCAGACATCATCAGTTGACCCCATTCTGCTTACAGGGGAGAATTTAACTCACTCATGTGTCTTCAAGCTGCCCTCTCTTTCTCTTGGCTTTTATACCTTCTTTTGATGTTTAGTTCCTCTATTGGTGACTATGGTGACTTTATTCTAGTTTTTAAAAATGTTGTTAGTTACCATGGAGGGCAATATTGGTTTCTGGAGCACATAATTCAGTGATTCATCACTTACATACGACACCGAGTACTCATCACAACAATTGCCCTCTTTAATACCCATCACCTGTCTAGCCCATCCCCCACCCACCTCCCTCCATCAACAGTTTGTTTTCCAACATTAAGAGTCACTTATGGCTTGTTTCCTTCTCTCCATTTTTTTCTTTTCCCCCTTCCCATATGTTCATCTGTTTTCTTTCTTAAATTCCACATATGAGTGAGATCATATGCTATTTGTCTCTCTCTGACAGACTTATTTCACTTAGCATAATACACTCTAGCTCCATCCACATCATTGCAAATGGCAAAATTTCATTCTTTTTGATTGCTGAATAATATTCCATTATATATATGTATATATATGTGTATATATATGTATGTATATATGTGTGTGTATATATATATGTGTGTATATATATATATATTATCCCACTTTTTTCTTTATTCATATTCTTTATTCATTCATCAGTCAGTAGATACTTGGGCTCTCTCCACAGTTTGGCTACTGTTGATAATGCTCCTATTAACATTGGGGTGCATGTACCCTTTTGAGTGTGTATTTTTGTATCCTTTGTGTACATTCCTAATAGTGGACTTGCTGGACCATAGGGTAGTTCAATTGTTAACTTTCTGAGGAACCTCCAAACTGTTCACCAGAGTGGCTGCCCCAGTTTGCGTTCCCACCCACAGTGGAAGAGGGTTCCCCTTTCTCCGCATCTTTGCCAGTACCCGTTGTTTCTTGTGGTGTTGATTTTAGCCATTCTGACAGGTATGAGGTGATATCTCATTGTAGTTTTGACTTGTATTTTCCTGATGATGAGCATCTTTTCATGTGTCTGTTAACCATCTGGATGTCTTCTTTGGAAAATTGTTTATTCCTGTCTCCTGTCCACTTCTTACCTGGATTATTTGGTTTCTGGGTGTTGAGTTTGGTAAGCTCTTTATAGATTTGGGATACTAATCCTTTATCAGATATGTTGTTTGCAAATACCTTCTCCCATTCCGTGGGCTGCCTTTTAGTTTTGTTGATTGTTTCCCTCGCTGTGCAGAAGCTTTTTATCTTGATGAAGTTCATTTTTGCTTTTGTTTCCCTTGCCTCTGGCAATGTGTCTAATAAGAAGTTGCTACGGCCAAGGTCAAAGAGGTTTCTGCCTGTGTTCTCTAGGATTTTGATGGTTTCCAGTCTCATATTTAGGTCTTTCATCCATTTTGAATTTATTTTTCTGTGTGATGTAACCCTGGGTTGTTGTTTTGTTTTGTTTTGCTTTTGCATATACCTTAGTCAGTCTACTTTGGTTTTCTATAAAATGAGTATATTGCCATGCCTATCCTTCCCTTCCCTCAACTTCTTTACCTCCTTTCTACCTCCTCTTCCAATCGGACTCATAATTATTTACATCCACTTCTGGAAATCGAATCCAATCTCTTCAGCTTTGAAAACCAGTACAGCCTTTTCCCTTTCAATGAATCTCTAATAATGTTGAGCCACGTTTCTTCACCGAATGCAGGCTGGGTCACTAGAAGGAGATTAATCCTAGTATCAAGTTCAAATCCTCCCTTTTACCTTATTCCATTAACTTCTAAAAGGTCTGCTGCATTTGAGTTTCATTGATATATGACTTAGGCATCAAACTCCCTCCCTCCCTCCCTATCCCACTTTCTCCTTCTCTCTCCCTCTGTCTCTGTCTCTCTCTCACACACACATGCACACACATGCATATTAAATGGCTGCCAGGCAATTGATCATTAAACAATTTAATCTTATAACAACTTATAACATGGGTGTTATTATAATCTTCATTTTATACCCGGGAAAACTTCGGTAGCAAGTATTTAAATTACCTGCCTGCTGAGGTCTCACAAAGTGTAAGAGGCAGAGCCTGGAATCTGATTCAAAGAAAGGCAGTCTCATTCCAGAGCTGGTCCTGGTGACCACTATGTTATGGAGTCTCTCAGGTTTTCTATATATAGTACCATGTCATTTGCAAAGAGTGGAAGTTTTACTACTTCCTTACCAATCTGGGTGTCTTTTGTTTCTTTTCATTTTCTGATTGCTATGGCTAGCATTTCTAGTACTATGTTGAATCAAAGTGATGAGAGTGGATTTCCTTGTCTTGTCCCTGGGCTTCGGGGAAAAGCTCTCAGTTTTTCCCCATTAACGATGATGTTAGCTGTGGGTTTTTCACAGATGACCTTTATTGTGGCTGAGGTATGTTCCCTCTAAACCTATTTCGTGGCGGGGTTTTATCACGAATGGATGTTGAACGTTGTCAGTTGCTTTTTCTGTGTCTTTTGGGAGGATCATATGGTTGTTATCCTTTCTCTGATTGATGTGATGCATCACATTGGTTGATTTGTGAATGTTGAACCACCCTTGCAATCCAGAAAAAAATCCCGCTTGATCGTGGTGAATGATTTTCTTAAAATGTATTGTTGAATTTGGTTTCCTAGCATTTCATTGAGAATTTTTATATCTATGTTCATCAGGAATATCGGCCTGTAGTTCGGCTTTTTTGTTGTGTCTTTATCTGGTTTTGGAATCAGGGTAATGCTGGCCTCATAGCACGAATTTGGAAGTTTTCCTTCCACTTCCGTTTTTAGGAATAATTTAGGAAGGATAGGCATTAGCTTTTCTTTAAATGTTTGATAGAATTTGCCTGTGAAGCTACCTGGTCCTGGACTTTTGTTCGTTCGGAGTGTTTTGATTACAGATTCAATTTCTTTGATGGTTACAGGTCTGTTCCAATTTCCTGTTTCCTCCTGTCTGCTTTGGTAGTTTAATTGTTTCTAGGAATTTATCCATTTCTTCTAGGGTGTCCAATTTGTTGGCAGATAGTTTTCCATAATATTCTCTTATGATTGTATTTCTGTGGTGTGGGTTGTTGTTTCTCTTCTCTTGTGATTTTATTTGTTTGAGTCCTTTTTTGTTCTCGATAAGTCTGGCTAGAGGTTGATCAATTTTAATGTGTGTATTTTTTTTTTTCAATGAACCAGCTCCTGGTTTCACAGATCTGTTCTCAGTTTTGCTTTTGTTTTTAGTTTCTATTTGTTTCTGCTCTAATCTTTATTATTTCCTTTCTTCTGCAGGTTTTGGGTTTTGTTTGTTCTTCATTTTCTAGCTCCTTTAGGTGTAAGGTTAGGTTATTTATTTGAGATTTTTCTTGCTTCTTGAGGTAGGTCTGTATTGCTAGAAATTTCACACTTTGAACCTCTTTTGCTACATCCCAAAGGTTTTAGACCATTGCGTTTTCAGTTTCATTTGTTTTCATGTGTGTTTTTTTTTCTTTAATTTCTTCTTTGGTTTCCTGGTTCACCCATTCGTTGTTGAGTAGTATGTTATTTAACCTCCATGTATTTGTGGTCTGTTCAGATTTTTTTCTTGTGGTTGACTTCAAGTTTCAAAGTTTGTGGTCAGAAAAGATAGATGTTATGACTTTGACCATCTTGAATTTGTTGAGGCTTGTTTTGTGGCTTAACATGTGATCTATTCTGGAGAATGTTCCATGTGCACTCGAAAAGAATGTGTGTTCTGCTGTTTTAGGATACAATGTTCTGAATATATCGGTTAAATCTGTCTGGTCCGGTGTGTCATTCAAAGCCATTGTTTCCCCACTGATCTTCTGCTTAGATGATGTGTCCATTGATGTCAGTGGGGTGGTAAATTCCCCTACTATGATTGTATTATTATCAACGAGTTCCTTTATGCTTATTATTAACAGTTTTATGTATTTGGGTGCTCCCGTGTTAGGTGCATAAATATTTACAACTGGTATGTCTTCTTGTTGGATTGTGCTCTTTATTATTATATAGCATCTTTCTTTGTCTCTTGCTACAGTCTTTGTTTTAAAGTCTATTTTGTCTGATATAAGTATTGCTACTTATGGAGAGTCTTTTTTTAATGTGGTATCAAATCGTGGTTTTTAGTTGTGTTTTCTTAATGGCGTGAGGTGTTGAGCATGGATTCATGTGCATATTTCCCATCCATGTATCTTCTTTGGTGAACCATCTCTTCTAATCTTTTGTCCATCTCTTACTTGGTTGTTTGTATTCTTAATATTGAGTTTTGAAAGTTCTCTCTGTATATTCTGGATAACAGCCCTTGATCAGATTCATGTTGTATCTAAGGAAACTTGGCCTAACACAAGGTCAGAAGAGGTTTCTGTATGTTTTCCTCTAGAATTTTCTTAAGCTTACACTTAGGTCTATGATCCATTTTGAGTCAGTTTTTGCCTGTATATAGTAAGAGGTATTGATCAATGCCCATGTTTGGGGAATAGGAATATCTGATTGTGCTACCACCACTTCTTGAAAGACTCTCCTTTCTACACTGAATTGCCTTTGTATCTGTGTCAAAAATTCGTTGTCCTTACATGGGTGGGTTTTTTCTGCATCATCTCTTCTGTTCTAATGGCCCATTTGTCTCTCTTTATGCCAATACCACAGTGTTTTGATAACTGTTGCTTGATAGTAAGTCTTGAAATAAGGTATTGTTAACTCTCCACCTTTGTTCCTCATTTCTTAAGGTTATATTGGCTGTTGTACATCCTTTGTAATCCCACATGAAACTTAGAATATTCTTGTCAATTTCTACAAAAAATTCCTTGTGGGATTTTGAATGAGATTGCATTGATTCAGTAGGTCAATCTGGGGAGAACGGGCATGTTAACTATATTGCATCTCCTGACACAATGAGCATGAAATATCTTTCCATTTGCTTATGCTTCCTCTAACGTCTCCCAACAGTAGTGTCAGGGTATATACCTTGAAAGTATCATCCCTAAGTATTCCATACTTTAATATTTTCTGATGCAGTTGTACATTTATTTTGATTTCTCGCCGCTTGTTACAGTATATCCAAATACACCAATTATATATTGATATTGTATTGTATCCTGCAACCTGACTAAACTGACTTAGTCTAATTGCTTGTGTGTACGTGTGTGTGTGTGTATGTGTGTGTGTTCCTTCAGATTTTATGTGTATCAGACCACAACATCTTCAAAGAGAGATCACTTTACTTCTTTTTTTCCAACTTGGGAGCCTTTTCTTTTATGCCTTTTTGCCCTGGCTAGAACCTCCATAGAAGTGGTGAGTGTGGACATCAGGTGAGCGTGCCTGATCTCAGGGGGGAAGAATTCAGTCTTTTACCGTTAAGTACAATGTTAGCTGTTGTCTATTCATAAGTGTCCAGTATCTGGTTGAGTAAGCTCCCTTCCCTTCCCAGGTTGGTGAGAGTTTTTATTATGAAATGGTGTTGGATTTTGTACATGCTCTGTTGAGATGATCATATGGTTTTTCTGATTTTAGTTTGTTAACATGGAGAATTGCTTTATCTGGTTTCTGAAAGTCAGGCGACCATCATATTCCTAGGTTAAACCTCATCTGGTGATGATGGATCATTTTTTAAAATGTATTGTTTAGATTTGATTTGTTAATATATTCTTCAGTCATTTTCCATCTTGTACATAAGTGATGTTGGTCTATACTTTTCCTTTCTTGTCATGTCTTTTTCTGGTTTTTGGTGTCAGAACAGTGCTGGCATGATAGAATGAGCATGAACATTCAAATGAAGTTATCTGAAAGAGCTTATGTTGATTTGGTATTATTTGTTCCTTGAGGGTTTGGTGCATTTCTCCAGTGGAGCTATCTGCTATTTTCTTTGTGGAAATATGTGTAATTATAAATTCAGTTTCGTTAGTAGATACAAACTCTTCAGGTTATCTGTTTCTTATTGAATGGACTTTGGTAGTTTGTATAATTCAAGAAATCTGTCCATTTTAACCAAGAGGTCACATTTACTGGCGTAGAGTTCTTCACAATATTTCCATATTATCATTTTAATGTCTGCAGGTTCTGTCTTGATGTCATCTGCCTTCCTGTGATATTGGTAATTTGTATTTTCTCTCTCTTTTGCCTGAACAGTTAACCTAAAGGCTTATTAGTTTTATTGATTTTCTCTAAGGAAATAGCTTTTGTTTTGTTGATTTTCTCTATCGTTTTCCTGTTTTCTGTTTTACTGATTTCTGCTCTGAAATTTACTATTCCTTTTCTTCTTTACTTTGCCTTGGATTTGGGTCCACTTTGGTTTGAATTTTCCCTCGTTTCCTGAAATGGAATCTGACATCATTGATTTGGGGCTTTTCTTCTTTCCTTTATAAATAAATTGTGTTTCTTGTAGACAACATGTAGTTGGGTCTTGTATTTTTCTACACTGTGAAAATATGCCTTTGAATTGGTGTATTTAGACCATTCACATTTAACGTGCCTGTTGACATAGAGTAATATCTACTATGTTTGTAACTGTTCTCTATTCATTATACTTGTTCTTTGTTTTTTTCTCCCACTCTTTCACTGGCTTCTCTGGGATCAAGAGAGCACTTTATATGATTCCATTTTATCTCCTCCTTTAGCATATCAATTATGCTTTAAATCTTTTTAAAATGATACCCTAGAATTTGTAATACCTGATCAACAAATATAATTTGTTGTCGTGCTAAGCCACCAAGTTTGTGGTAATTTGTTACAGCAGCCTCATGAAACTAATATAAGAGCTTACTAACATGAACCGAGTAGAGAAAATCCCCCTAGAAGCCTATGTTATAACCACCCGAACATAAAAAATTTAAGGAAGAGGGAACTGAAAGAGAGGTCTGGGCTCGATGTAAATGGAAATTCAAAGAAAATTAAAGATTTAAGCAATTAGCAGGTGAAGAGGGCGCTGATTGGCTCCTGCCCCTATATAATGCTGGCTTTAAATTAACTTCACCTTCTGCCAAGGTGAGCCAATTGGCTGATGTGTCTTCTGTTCTTCAACTTAAGAATTTATTATGGGATCTGCGAGACTTATGGAAATAAGTGTACACAGAGGTGCACTATGTTGTGCACCCAGCTTAACATTCACAGGCACAGCTTGTGGTCTTTTCCTTGCTCCTCTGGGTGTTCATAGCATATACTATTGAAGTAAAACATGAGCATCCCTTTGTGAATTGGAGTACTTGCTGGGGGGGGGCAATTATTAAAGAAAATTGGTACAGTCCAATCGGTATATCACTATTCCGAGTACTCCAATGGGTAGGAGACTAGAGCCAGTCCCAGGTAGGTTCCATTTGGAACCGACACCAGGCAGTTATTTCTCATGGGAGCATCCCCAAATTACAGGGCTTCACCACTACCTTTAATTATCCCCATGGCTGTTAAAGTGGCCCTAGAATCGACTTACTGCTCATGAAGAGGACCCTGAGACCTAGGTCTTCACTTCCCAAGGTAACACTATTGCTAAGGTAAGGCCCCATTTCAGAGTTTCCAGGGCCACCTCCCACCACTGCAGACTCTGTGATCACACCTGAGCTTCCCCACCTCTCTGATTTGGGGTGATATCCCTGAGGAGCTCCAGCTCTTCTATGACAAGCTATACAAAACATCCCATCCCCTTCTCCCTGGAGCTCACCCCCAAGTCATTAGGGCCAAATGCTCCACCCCCTGACATGAGGTATGTTTCCAGGTCCCCAGTGCCTTCTTGAGGAAAATCTCCCATGTCAGTCCACTGGTGGTCACACAATACCTTTTTGGCCTTAACGGATACTGGTTCCCAAGTTACAGTGATCCCCAGAAACCCCATTAAATTTAAAGGAAGGACTCTCTCTGGTTTTCAGGACATTACCAGACCTAACATGGAAAGAAAGCAAGTCTGCCATACATCAGCCATTTGACAGCAATTTGCCTAATTTTTCTGTGGTCACAGCTCCCACACACACCACCGCCCTGCCTTGGATTTCCCCTTAATGGGATGTAACTTCTAACTAGCTCAGCAGCCTAGCAGAATGACATAGCTGAGGCCCGTACTATCAGCCTCACCGAACGGGACCTTGTACAGCTGCCCCAAGTCTTTACAATTGTTAATATGCCCCAGTATGAATTGAAATGGAGCTTTCAAGTACTGGGACCCGTTATAAAAGATCTCTGAAGCAAACGGGTAATTATCCCCACTGTTTCTGTTTCACAGCCCAATTTTGTCAGTTCATAAACCTGAAAAGAATGAATGGTGCCTCACAGTGGATTACCACAACCCTAATGCCACCATCTCACCCATTAAAGTCCCTACACCTAGTACAATTGATATGAACAAAGCCATTCAATCTTCCACCTGAGATATTTGCTGCTATAGATTTGGCTAATACATTTTATTTTCAATGCCTGCTTTAACAGTTTCTAGGCCTCAGTTCACACCCTTGAAATGACAAAATACACCTTTATGCAGTTGTCCATGGGGTGCCTCAATAGCCCAGCCATCACATCCGATCTCTGTTGGCAATACCTTAACCTGATCGAGTTGTCCTCAGATACCCAGGTTTGGAACTACAACGATGTTGTAGGCATACTCCTGCGAGAAGAATCATTAAGTCTCTTATAGAGGACACAGAAGCACTCACCACTACATTTACTGAGAGGAGATGAGCTAATGCCTGGCCATACATCTCAGTCATAAATTCTTAGGCATCACCTAGACTGCTGACGGCTGCTCCATTTCCTGATGTAGTTAAAAAGAAACTCCTAAATTTGTCATCCTTACCCACTCTCAGGTAGGCCCCACATCTTTTAAGTTTCTTTGGCTCCTGAAGGCAACATATTCCCCATCTGCATAGCTATTACAGCCCATTTATGCAATCTCCCACATATTGGCCCACTTTGAACTGGGCCCTTGAAAGCAGAATGCTCTATCTAGCATCAGTCCAAAGGACCATGTAACAGTCACTTTATTTACTGCTTTCTGGAGATTCCTTTATGGTGAAATCTCTGGCAATGACCTCTTGTGCTTTTTGGAGTCTATGGACTACACGTGATTGCCACCATGGGCTTCTGGTGCAATAGACTGCCCATTTTAGCTCTGCATTACACGTCATTAGAGCAACTTCTGCTTGCATGCCAAGCCCTCCTGGAAATGGAGGCTCTCACAGAACCTGAACTTGTGACCCTCTGTGCCCAGCTGCCCATTCATTATACCCTGTCTCATGGAAGAAGCACCCCACAAGCTTTGCATTGCAACCAAGGCCTCCTTGCTGAAATGAAAACAGTGCATACAGGATAGGGCCAAACGTGGCCCTCTAGCCTCTCCCACCCACAGGGGGAGTTGGTCTCCCCTGTCCTCAGTCCCTTGCCAGATGCCACAGTGCTGGAGGACATCACCTCTCTTTGAGACCCCTTGACTACTTGGAATCCTCTTGCGATCAACCAAGTGGACAACAAAGGAAGTTCATTTACTCTAGGATGTCAGCACCATTGTCAGATGTGATGGAGCTTGTTGGAGGTATGGTGCTCTTTCCCTCTTAACACGGACACCCCAGACAAAGGATGGCACCCACAGTTAACACGACTGACCAAACTCCGGGAAGTTATATTGGCTTTGGATGATACCTTGACCAATAACAGGTCCAAGTACACATCTTTACAGACTCTCTTGGGTCATTGCCGATGGTCTAGCCATTTGGTCTGGCCACTGGCAACAACAATTTCTCATTCAAGGCTACGCACTTTACGGTAAAGAATATTGGAAAATTCTTTGCCTTTCAGAGATAAAAAGCTACATATTAAGGTGATGGATATCTCTGCCCACTCAAGGTTTATTCCACTGATGCCCAATTTAATGCCCAAGCTGATAGATTAGCACAAATTTTAGAGACTAGGACCAAACATCCTCAGATCCCATTCTCTTAATTTTGACCCAAAGGGCCCATAAAATAGAGGATCATCTGCTTTCGAGGCTTGGGTTGAATGTACAGAGTATCCCTCTCCTCTGCTCTTGCCCACATGGTGACAAGCTAATTCACTCTTTATAGGAATACCTGGTATTACCAATATAACCACTGGGTTCCACTTCATGGAGATCCTTCCATTATAGCTGTTGACAAATTCATTTTATTGGACCACCATCCCCCTTCACTGTTGCCACTCATTATGCCTTGATCATGGTGAACCCATATACTGATATCTTACTCACCCACCTCACTAGACATGCTACTGTTGAAGCTAATAAGGTTCAACTAAAGCATTCCTCATTTCCTTGGGGTTCCAGACATTATTGACAGTGTACAATGCACTGACTTTACTTTCCAAAATACACAACTTCAGGCCCTTGAACATGGCATTCAATAGAACTGTCACCTTCTCTGTTGATTCAAGGCTGCCAGTCTTAGAATATCACAATGA
Source organism: Ursus arctos (assembly GCF_023065955.2). Taxonomy (NCBI): domain Eukaryota; kingdom Metazoa; phylum Chordata; class Mammalia; order Carnivora; family Ursidae; genus Ursus; species Ursus arctos. Next base: position 58,479,840 of record NC_079873.1, read on the forward strand.
CTTGTTTCAAAAAATTTCACTGAAATTAGAAGGAAAAACCATATGGTATTCTAGATGGATTTTTCTTCTTTCCTCCACTGGCCCTCATTATACTAAATTCCCATCTTTGCGGCCCCCTACGCTATGTCAAAATGCTATGAAAACACCTCAGTTGTCTTTCCTTGTCCTCTGTGCTGTCACTTGGCATATCAGGATTTATGAAGGTCACACTAGTCATTCTTCCCTGACTCTCTTCCTCTCTCATCTACCCCTTTTTTCTCTTTCCCCCATTGAAATTGAGATGGAAAATAGCATAGGGATGAACTGTTAGTTGTGTTCTTTTTTTTTATAAGATTTTTTACTTATTTATTTATTTGACAGAGAGAGACAGTGAGAGAGGGAACACAAGCAAGGGGAGTGTGAGAGGTAGAAGCAGGTTTCCCGTCGAGCAGGGAGCCCGATGCAGGGCTCGATCCCAGGACCCTGGGATCATGACCTGAGCCGAAGGCAGACGCTTAACGGCTCAGCCACCCAGGCGGCCCTGTTAGTTGTGTTCTATTCATTATTAAATAAATTCCCCTCTTGCTGTATTTTAGAGCTATTCTGGCATGAAGGAGAAGAAGGAGGAGAAGAAGAAATAATGATGGTGATGATGATATGCCTAAATCACAAGCTTTGTCAAAATTTTCTGGCTACTAAGGATGTTTAATAATCTCAATAATGAGGTCACTCACAAAGTAGAGATCATCGCTCCAAGACCCACACCTAGAGCTGTGTGGATAGTAGAAAGAGGCAATAATGATTAAAATTGCTGTTGTCCAGAAGCTTCCTTGACTAAGGCATGCATGCTCTGCCTATCCACATAGATAGGATAGATTCTGAAATGAAAACAACAATCAGTCCCCACTATGCCCATCAGGTCAGTTGCTCCGCAGTTCATCAGGTCCTATCACCCAGACAGCATGCATATTTTTGCTTGACCTTCTGTCTTATCATAGAATGACTATGCCTACTTTGAAAAATAACCTGGGCCTGGGAAACTGCAGGTTATTGGGAGGGCCGCACCTGGAAATAGAAAAGGTACTGGACTGTATTTTGACTATGCTGCAACCGAGACTTACTTGGTCCTTACAACAACACTGCTATAACTAACCACTAACTGGTAATTTCATTCCCACTCCACTGGCAACATTTTCTAGTGTTTAAAGCAGTCCCTACTGGCTACCTGAAATTCACAAAGGAGTCACACCCCAAAGGAGTCCACACATACACTTGTGGAATGTCACACTGTTAAACCTCTTGAATTAATGTCCTAATGCCCAGATATTGCCTCTTAAAGTACATGTCAGACCATTAAAGAAAGGGCAAGGGAAATCTTCATGTGGGGATTATTATATCCCCAATGTGATGATAAAACTGTAGCCTGATTTTTTTAGCTCATTTATCCAACTACATTTATCCTCTTTTTCCAACTACATTTATACATTTCTGTGACTTTGTGATCAACACAGCATTATGACTTAAGGTCCTAAATTCAGCCCCAAATTCTTACAAAAACATTGAGGTCCGTGATCCCACTGTCAACCAAATCTGTTAAGGCCTGATGGTCCAACCCAACAGATGGACTCATTCCTGATAATGACATCAGAATTGCAGCTGGACCTATTCCCTATGATGATCTCAGCCTCACAAACGGAAATGGACTCATTCATCATGTTGACCCCTGTCAACTGCTGGGCTCATCCCAGGTGACATCTTCCATGACCCCAAGTCCTCATAGCCACATATCAAATGTCTCCTCCAATGTTTTATACTTTTGCTAGTTGTTTTAGAGTTTCTAGTATACATTTTTATCTTATTACTGTCTACTTTCATATGACATAAACATCACATATGTAATAACAACATTACACTGGTATACTTTATTTCTCCTCTACTGGCCTTTCTGTTATTGTTGTCATACATATGTTATAAACAGCACATGCATTATTTTTAAAATGGGCAACAGTATTTGAAAGATATTTAAGTAATTAGAAAAATCTTATGTTTTACCCATGCGTGTTCTTTAGTCCCTTGAATAGATCCATTTTTCCATCTGGTAACATTTTGCTCTGCCTGAGGACTTTCTTTAATGTTGTTGTTGTTGCTGTTTTGGTAGTCTTCTGCTAATAAATTCTTGGAGAATTTGAATGGTAAAAAAGACATTATTCTGCCTTCCTTTTTGAAAGCAGTTATTGCCCAGTGTAGATTTTGTGTATGAACATTTTCTTTCATTGCTCTAAGATGTTTCTCTCTCTTTCCATGTCCATTATTTTGACAGGTAATTTGCTGTCATCCTTATATGTGCTTCTCTTAATGTACTATGGCTTTTTTTCTCACTGTTTAAGATTTCTCTACAAATGCTCTTGAGAAATTTGATTTTGATGAGCATTGATAGTTTTCTTCATGTTTCTTGTAAGTGGACTTTGTCAAGTCTCCTATGTCTGTAAGTATATAATTTTCAGCAAGTTTGGGATTATTTTTATGCCCCCTCCTTTAGGGATCCAAATTACACACACATTAGGAAATGTGAAGTTGTTCAGCAGCTTCCATCTACTCTGTTCATTGCTTTTTTACTTCTTATTTATTTCTGTGTTTTATAGTTATGGTTTATTGCTGTGTTTTTGAGCTTACTATTCTTCTGTAAGCTCTAATCTGCTCATTCTATCCATTTATTTTCCATTTTATTTTTCATCTCACACATTGTAGTTTTCATTTCTTGAAGCCCAATTTTGGTCTTTTTCTATATCTTCTATGATTCAATTAAAATTTTTGAAATATATGGAATATTGTTATACTACTTTAAATGTCCTAACCTACTAATTTTAATATCTATGTCAGTTTGAGTTCACTTCTAATTGACTGATTATAGGGGAGTATTATACGGGAGTATTTTCCTGTATGTTTGCATGCCTGGTTTGATTGGATGCCATACATTGTGAATTTTACCTTGTTGGGTGCTAGATGTTTTTTTTTTTAAAGATTTTTTTTGTTTATTTATTTGACAGAGATAGAGACAGCCAGCGAGATAGGGAACACAAGCAGGGGGAGCGGGAGAGGAAGAAGCAGGCTCATAGCGGAAGAGCCTGATATGGGGCTCGATCCCATAACGCCAAGATCACGTCCTGAGCCGAAGGCAGGCGCTTAACCGCTGTGCCACCCAGGCGCCCCTGGGTGCTAGATGTTTTTTATTCCTACAAATATCCTGGAATTAGAGGGAGGGGCAAAGTAAGGTTATTGTACTTTGGATTTTTCTATTTCTATGTCTTCAAATTCACCATTTGTTTTTTTCTGCAGTGTCTAATATGCACTTGAGCCCATGCAGTTAAATTTGTAGCTTATATATAATTATTCTATAATTGGCACAGAGGAGTCATCCAGTAAACATTTGTTGAAAGAAAGTATAAATGAATAATTTTGCCACTTAACTTTTCAGATTTGGTTAATCTTAGTAGAATTGTTTTTTCATCACCACTTCATCCCCATTGTTTAAGACATTTTTATGTTTACAGAAATGTTTTATGTCTTTCCTTTTCTACCTTCCCTTAGCACATTTATTGGTTTTGCTTTTTTGCACTCTGGTGGTCGGGTGTCAGAATGATCACCGGGACAATCTTGCCAATCTCTGTTGTGAGCTTCACTATCATCATAGTTTTTTGGAACACTTCCATCATTCTTCATAATCTCATAGAAGGACTCTACTAAGCTTTTAAAAAACAGATCATGATGTCAGATAAAAATAAAACATATTCAACTACCTCTCCTGTACTGTTGTTTTCCAACATTTTGTTTTCTATTTATTCATTAGGAGTGGGAGAGTAGAGTTAGTTGCACATAATCCAGAAGATCATCTAATACTTACATGATCAACAACACAGTACCTACATGTGCATTCCACAACAATTGGTTAAACACCAAACATATACCAAAATTATATACTGTGTAAGATGCCATGAGACAAAGACACATGAGACAAGAGACCCTGCTTTCAAGAACCTTCCTGAGACATATATAGAACCAGATAAGTAAATGCAATGTAGGAAGAGTAATGCAACAGATGCATACAAGGCATATGTCTGGCATAAGAATATGCCAGTGAGAGTCTCCAGATCATTTGGATGTGGAAATGAATGGTAGGTGTCTCCATGCGGTGAGACTTGTGGCTTCTCTTCATTTTTACTAATTATGCTAATGTGAAATTAGAGATCTAATACAATATCAAAAATAAGTATTTTCTGGAAGAAATTGTATAGTATTAATGATATTTGATCCTTTTTTCTTAAAGATTTTATTTATTTGTGAGAGAGAGGAGAGCACAAGCAGGGGGAGGGACAGACAGAGGGAGAAGCAGGTTCCCCGCTGAACAAGGAGCCTGATGCGGGACTTGATCCCAGGACCCTGGGATCGTGACCTGAGCTGAAGGCAGATGCTTAACCGACTGAGCCACCCAGGCATCCCGTGATATTTGATCCTTAAATATTTGTTAGAATTCCCCAGTAAAACCATCTAGGCCAGATATTTTCATACTTTAAAAAAACAACTTCTTAATTACTTATTCAATGTATTTCATAGATACAAGACTAATCAGGTGATCTACATATCCTTGAGTGAATTTTCATAATAGTGTCTTCCAAGGAATTGGTCTATTTTATTGAACATATTGAATTTTGAACACATCAAATTTGTGGACATAGAGTAGCTCATAGCATCCTTGTTATAATTTTAATGTCTGTAGAATCAGTAGTGATAATGCCTCTTTTACTTCTAACATAGGTATTTTTTTTTACTTTTAAAGGCTACTTTATGTAGAATATCAACAAACTGAGCCAAGAGATCTCACTGCCAATATTGAGAAATGTGCAACAGAGGCACTTTATTTATTTATTTATTTTTACCATACAGTGGTTTATTAGTTTCAGGTGTACAATATAGTGATTCAAGAATTCCATACATAATCTGGAGCTCATCATGACAAGTGCACTCCTTAACCCCTTCACCTATTTAACCCAACCTCTCACATTCATCTCCTCTCTGGTACACATCAGTTTGTTCTCTATAATTAAGAGTCTGTTTCTTGATTTATCTCTCTCTCTTTTTCCCCTTTGCTCATTTGTTTTTTTCTTAAATTCCACAAGTAAGTGAAATCATATGGTATTTGTCTTTCTCTGACTGACTTACTTTGCTTAGCATTATAATTTTAGCTCTCTCCATGTCATTACAAATGGCAAAATTTCATTCCTTTTCATGACTCAATAATATTCCATTGTATATGTATACCAGCTCTTTTTATAAAAAGATTTATTTATTTATTCTAGAGAAAGAGAGATCATGAGCATGGGGAGGGGAAGAAAGAGAGAGAAAGAGAATCCTCAGGCAGACTCCCACTGACCATGGAGCCTGAGGCAGGGCTTGATCCCAGGACCCTGAGATCATGATTTGAGCAAAACCAAGAGTTGGCCACTTAATTGACTGAGCCACCCAGACGCCCGTGTATACAACACCTTTAACCATTCATCAGTTGATGGACACAGGCTGTTTCCATTGGCTATTGTAAACAATTCTGCTATGAACATATGGGAGCATATATCCCTTTGAATTTGCATTTTTGTATTCTTTGGGTAAATACTCAGCAGTGGGATTGCTAGATCATAGAGTAGCTCTATTTCTAACTTTCAAAGAACCTCCATACTGTTTTCCATGGTGGCTGCACCAGTTTGCATTCCTACCAACAGTGCAAGAAGGTTCCTCTTTCTCCACATCCTCACCAACACCTTTTATTTCTTGTGTTGTTGATTTTAGCCGTTCTGACAGATGTGAGGCGATATCACATCATGGTTTTGATTTGCATTTCCCTGATGGCAAGTGATGATGAACATCTTTTCATGTGTCTGTTGGCCATCTGGATGTCTCTTTGGAGAAATGTCCGTTCATGTCTTCTGCCCATATTTTAATTGGATTATTTGTTTTTTGGGTGTTGAGTTATATAAATTGTATATATTTTGGATACTAACCCTTTATCAGATAAGTCATTGCCTTTTAGTTTTGTTATTGTGTTCTTTGCTGTGCAGAAGCTTTTTATTTTGAATGTAGTCCCAATAGTTTAATTTTGCTTTTATTTCCCTTGCCTCAGGAAACATATCTAGAAAAATGTTGCTGCAGCCAATGTCAAAGAAGTTACTGCCTGTGTTCCCTTCTAGGATTTTATGGTTTCAAGTCTCATATTTATGTCTTTAATCCACTTTGAATTTATTTTTGTGTATGTTGTAAGAAAGTGTTCCGGTTTCATTCTTTTGCATGTTACTGTCCAGTTACCCCAACACCATTTGTTGAAGATACTGTCTTTTTCCCACTGGATATTCTTTCCTGCTTTGTTGAAGATTAATTGACCATATAGTTATGGGTTCATTTCTGGGTTTTCTGTTCTGTTCCATTGATCTGTGTGTCTATTTTTGCGCCAGTACCATACTTTCATTATTACAGCTTTGTAATATAGCTTGAAGTCTGGAATTATGATGCCTCCAGCTTTGCTTCCCTTTTTCAAAATTGCTTTCTCTATTCTGGATCTTTTGTGGTTCTATACAAATTTTAGGATTGTTTGTTCTAGTTCTGTGAAACATGCTGCAGGTATTTTGATAGAGATTGCATTGAATGTGTAGATTGCTTTGGGTAGTATAGACATTTTAACAATATTTTCTCTTTCAGATTGTCCCCTTTATTATTGTATAGTGCCCTTCTTTGTCTCTTGTTAGAGTCTTTGTTTTAAAGTCTATTTTGTCCAATACAAGTATTGCTACTCAGTTTTCTTTTGACATCTATTTGCATAATAAATGTTTCTCCATCCCCTCACTTTCAATCTACAGGTGTCTTTAGGTCTAAAATGAGTCTCTTGTAGGCAGTGTATAGATAGTCCTGTTTTTTTAACCCATTCTGTCACCTCCATGTCTTTTGATTGGAGTGTTTAGTCCATTTACATTCAAAATAATTATTGATAGATACGTATTTATTGTCATTTATTATTTGATTGGTGGTTATTTCTGAATATTTTCTCTGATCCTTTCTTATCTTTTCTCTTTCATGGTTTGCTGATTTTCTTTAGTGATATATTTGTATATCTTTCTATTTATTCTTTGCATAGCTATTTGTGGTTTGTGCTATATGGTTACCATTAGGTTTGTATATAACATCTTCTGCATATAGCCATCTATATTAAGTTGATGGTCATTTAAGTTTGAACCCATTCTTTTTTCCTCTCCTCCCCACGTTTTAGGTATATGTTGTCATATTTTACACCCTTTTATTTTGTGAGTTCCTTGCTTGATTTTTTACAGAAATATTCATTTTTACTGTTTTTGTGTTTCCTATCTTCATACTGTCACTTTTGGTCTCTCTTTTCCACTTAAATTGTCCCCTTTAATATTTCTTGCATGGCTGGTTTAGTGGTCATAAGTTTAGTTTTTGTCTGGGAAACTTTATCTCTCCTTCTATTCTGAATGACAGCCTTGATAGATAGCATATTCTTGGCTGCAGACTTTCTCATACAGCACTTTGAATATATCATGCCACTCTCTTCTGGCTTGAAATGTTTCTGCTGCAAAATCTCTTGGTAGCCTTACAGGGTTTTCCTTGTATTTTACTGTCTTCTTCTGTCTTGCTGCTTTAAAATTTTTTATCACTATATTTTCCAATTTAATTCCAGTATGTTTTGGTGTGGATCTGCTTTTATTGATTTTGTTGGGGGTTCTCTGTGCCTCCTGGATCTAGGTATCTGTTTCCTTCCCCAGATAGGGAAGTTTTTAGCTATTATTTCTTCAAATAAATTCTCTGCCTCCTTTTCTCTCTTCTTCTTGGGGACTCCTATAACATGAATGTTACTACATTTGATGGAGTCATTGAGTTCCCTAAATCTATTCCTGTTCTGCATAATTATTTTTTCTCTTTTGTTCAGCTTGATTACTTTCTATTACTCTGTCTTCTAGGTCATTAATTCATTCCTCTGCTTCTTCTGGCTTTCAGTTCATTCCATCAAGCATGTTTCTCATTTTATTTATTGACTCTTTCTCTCTGCTATGTTATTCCTTTTCTCTGTGTTTAGGGTTTCACTCATGTCTTCCACACTTTTCTCAAGTCCAGTGAGTATCTTTACAATCATTACTTTACTCTGTGAGGTATGTTATATATGTTTCACTTAGATCTCTGGCCAAGGCTTGTCCTGTTCTTTCATTTGGGATAAATTCCTTTGTCTTATTTTGTCTAAGTCTCTGTGCCTGTTTCTCTGTGTTAGGAAAATCGGCTAAGTCTCCTGTTTTTGAGGTTACTGACCTGATGAAGAAGAGGTCCTGGAATGCCCTGCCACGTAGTGTCCTCTGTTCCTCAGGGCCTGGCCCTTCTAGGAGTGTCCCCAGTATGTGCTGCGTGTGCTCTGCTTTTTTGTCCTGGCCACTTTATCCTTCATGCTAGTTGTCTGCAGAGTCTTTCTTTGCCTGTTGTGGGCAGTGTTTAGACCCTGGCCTGAATGTGGTGCATTTTAAATAGGTGTGCTCTGGTCTCCTCGTGAAATGAGACCTGTCGCCACCACCACTAGAACTGTGGCTCTGCAAAACTCCCACATTGGGAGATGCACTGTGAGCAGGGATTTGGGCCAATCTTCTGATGGATTCCCCCCCCCCCATCCTGGGACTAAGGCAAGCCAGACTGGGAAGGGCAGTTCCACCAGTGTGTGGGGATGGGGTGCTGACTTGGTGTAAACAAGTTAGGTAGGTAGTGTCAGTGTTGTGCTGGCACCCACAGGTGGCCCTGTGCTGATGGTCAGGGGAGGGAAATGATGCTGGCCAGTTCCTTTGTCCCTGGAGAGGGTCTCTCCGTGAAAGCTGCCTCTCTGGGACATGCTCCAAAATGGGCAAATAACCTACCCACCGTGTGCTTCAGATGCTCTTCAGATGGCTGTTCCCATACTGTATGTTCCTGGGTCTTTTGCCTGCCTTCTCTCCAAGGGCAGTGCAATGCCCTCTAGGCTCTATCCCAGCCATGCTCACTGACATTTAAAACTCCAGGATTTAAGCCCCACTGGTTGCCAGAAGTCATGAAACTTGGTCCTTCTTCCTTTCCTAGCCAGTTGCCATGGGGATTCTTTTCTCCCCACGTGCTCCTCTCTGTGCCAGTCTGTCTCTCACCCTTCTCTGTGACCACATCTTCCTCCCCACCACAGCAGCAACAATCCATTTCCCTCCCAAACCTCTCCACACTTCTTACCTTCTTGGATGTAGTGTCTTCTCTGCCTTTAGTTGTGGAGTGAGGTCTGCCAATCTTAAGGTTAATTTCTGGAGTATTTAGGATTTGATAGTTATCTAGTTGTATACATGGGGTAAGGTGAGCTTAGAGCCCTCCCACTTTGCTGCCATCTTCCAACTCCCTAGGAGGTATTTTGTGTTCTCTCTGTCCCCTCTTATTTTTCTCATGGTTAGCCTGGATAGAAGTTTGTCAATTTTGTTAATTGTTTCAAAGAACCAGCTTTTGGTTTTGTTGATTTTTTTGTATCATTTCCTGTATTCAATTTCATTGATTTTTGTGCCATTTTTAAATTATTTATTTTCTTCTGTTTTAGGTTTAATTATTAGTTCTTATTTCTCTAGTTTATTAAGAGGGAAGCTTAAATTATTCATTTTAGGTCTTTCTTCTTTTCTAACGTATTTAATGCTATACATTGCCCTCTAGCCACTGTTTGGGTTTTTTTTTTTAAGATTTTATTTATTTTGAGAGAGAGAGAGAGTGAGAGAGGGAGCAAGCATGAGTGGAAGGCAGAGGGAAAGGGAGAAGCAGACTACCTGAGGAGCAGGGAGCCCAACGCAGGGCTCGATCCTAGGACCCTGAGACTATGACCTGAGCTGAAGGCAGATGCTTAGCCAACTGAGCCACCGAGGTGCCCCCTAGCCACTGTTTATACGCAATGCACATATTTTGATCAAATGCATTTTCATTTTCATTTAGATAAAAATATTTAAAATATTTCTCTTGAGATTCTTCTTTGACCTATGGGTCATTTAGAAGTCTCTAATTTCTGATTTTGGGGTATTTTTCGGCTTTCTTTCTGTTATTGGTTTATAGTTTAATTCTGTTGCTGCCCAAGAATATACATTATATGATTTCTATCCTTTAAAATTTCTCAAAGTGTGTTTGGTGGCCCAAAATATCATCTATCTTGGTGAACGTTCCATGTGCACAGAAGAGGAATGTGTATTATGCTGTTGCTGGATGGAGTATTCTGTAAGTGTGAAATACTTCAAGTTGATTGATAGTGCTCTTCAGATCACAAATATTCTTGATTTTCTGCTTCCTTGATTTATCAACCACTAACAGAGAGATGCTGATGTCTCTGGCTGTAATAGTAGATTCATCTGGGTTTTTTTTCAGCCCTGAGTTTTTGCCTCGTGCTTTTTGATGCTCTGTTGTTAGATGAATACATATTTAGAATTTACATGTCTTCTTGGAGAATGACCCCTTTATCATTATGCAATGTCCCTCTTTCTTCCTGGTAACATTCCTTGTTCTGAACTTTGCTATGGCTGAAATTAATATAGCTATTACAGCTTCCTTTGGAGTAGTGAAAGCATGGAGTATCTTTTGCCATCCCTTTATTTTTTCCTAATTCTCAAAATTGTGGGAAAATACACATAACATATAATTTACCATCTTAACCATTTTTAAGTGTACAGATCAGTGATGCTACATTCATAATGTGCAATCATCATCACTATCCATCTCCACAACTCTTTTCATCTTATAAAACTGAAATTCTATACCCATTAAATAATAACTCTCCATTCTCCCCTCTCCCCAGCCCCTGACAACCACCATTCTACTTTTATCTCTATAATTCTGACTACTCTAATTACCTCATGTAAGTGGAATCATACAGAATTTGTCTTTTTGTGACAGGCTTATTGCACTTAGCATAATGTTGCCAAGGTTCCCCCATGTTGTAGCATACGTCAGAATCTCCTCCTTTTTAAGAGTACTAAACAGTATTCCATCATATGTATGTATATACGTATACCATATTTTGCTTATCCATCCATTGATGGACACTTAGGTTATTTCCACACTTCAGCTATGAATAATGCTGCTACAAGCAGGGATGTACACATATCTCTTTGAGAGCCTGCTTTGAATCCTTTGGGAGTATATACCTAGAAGTTGAAATCCTGGATCCTATAATAATTCTATTTTTAATTTTTTGAGGAACCAACATATTTTTCGTAGTAGCAACACCATTTTACATTCCCACCAACAGTGTACAAGTATCCCAATTTCTCTATATTTCACCAATACTTGTTTTCTACTTTCTTTATAGTAAGCCATCCTAATGGGTGTGTGGTGGCATCTCATTGTAGTTTTGATTTGCGTTTTCCTTATGATTAGTGACTTCTGAGTATCTTTTATGTACTTATTGGTCACTTATAAATCTTCTTTGGAAAAATGTCTATTCACGTACTCTGCCCATTTTTGAATTGGGTAGTTTGGGTTTTTTTGCTGTTAAGTTTTAGGAGTTCTCTATGTATTCTGGATATTAATCTGTTATAAGATGTATGACTTGCAAATATATTCGCTCATTCTGTGGGTTGTCTTTTTACTCTGTTAATATTGTCTTTTGATGCACAGTTTTTCCAAAAAAAACATGAAGTCCACTTTGTCTATTTTTTTTTTTGCTTGAGCCTTTGGTGTTATATCCAAGAAATCGTTGCCAAATCCAATGTTGTAAAGCTTTTGTCACGTTTTCTTCTAAGTTTTATAGTTTTAGGTCTTACATTTAGGTCTTTGATCCATTTTGAGTTAATTTTTGCATATGGTATTAGGTAAAAGTCCAATCAATTTTATTTTGTACGTGGATATACAGTTTTTCCAGCACCATTTGTTGAAGACTGTCCTTTTTGCCCACTGAACAGTCTTGACGCCTTGTCAAAAATCTGGGTCTTTAATCTATTCCACTGATCTATATATCTGAGTTTATACCAGTACCACAGTGTCTTGATTACTGTAGCTTTGCAGTAAGTTTTGAAATCAAGAAGCATGACTCCTAACTTTGTTCTTCAAGATTTTTTTTTCTTGGCTATTCAGGGTTCCTGAAGATTCCATATAAATTTTAGGATGGGTTTTTTATTTATGCAAAGAACATTACTGAGATTTTAAGAATTGCATTTAATCTGTAGATTAGGGTAGTGTTGACATCTTAATAATATTAAGACTTCCAAATGGAATTGTTTTCATAATTTCCTTTTTCAGATTGTTCATTATTATAGAAAATGCAACTGATTTTGTTGCATGTTAACTTTGTATCCTACTACTTTTGTTGATTTATTAGTTCTAACAGGTGTGTGTGTGTGTGTGTGTGTGTGTGTGTGTGTAAACTTCAAGGGTTTCCACATATAAGACCATAGCATCTGTGGACAAAGTTAATTTTCTTCTTCCTTGCCAGTTTGGATGCCTTTCATTCCATTCATTTACTTCTAACCTACCTGAGTCCTATTTAAAATGGATTTCTTTGATTATCCATCATGACCAAGTGGGATTCATCCATGGGATGCAAGGGTAGTTCAACATTCACAAATCAATCAGTGTGATAGATCATATCAACATGAAAAGAGTCAAGAGCCATATGATCCTCTCAATAGATGCAGAAAAAGCATTTGACAAAATACAGCATCCTTTCCTGATTAAAACCCTTCAGAGTGTAGGGATAGAGGGTACATTCCTCAATCTCATAAAAACCATCTATGAAAAGCCTACAGCAAATATCATTCTCAATGGGGAAAAGCTGGAAGCCTTTCCCTTAAGATCAGGAACACAACAAGGATGCCCACTCTCGCCACTATTATTCAACATAGTACTAGAAGTCCTTGCAACAGCAATCAGACAACAAAAAGGGATAAAAGGTATCCATAACGGCAAAGAAGAAGTCAAACTGTCTCTCTTCACAGATGACATGATACTCTATGTGGAAAACCCAAAAGAATCCACCCCCAAACTACTAGAACTTATAGAGCAATTCAGTAATGTGGCAGGATACAAAATCAATGCTCAGAAATCACTTGCATTCCTATACACGAGCAATGAGACTGAAGAAAGAGAGATTAGGGAATCCATTCCATTTACAACAGCACCAAAATCATACATTATCTCAGAAATAACCAGAGACATAAAGGATGTATATTCTAGAAACTACAAACCACTCTTGAAAGACATTGAAGAAGACACAAAAAGATGGAAAAATATTCCATGCTCATGGATTGGAAGAATTAACATAGTTAAAATGTCCTTGCTACCCAGAACAATCTACACTTTCAATGCTATCCCAATCAAAATAACAATGACATTTTTCAAAGAACTGGAATAAACAGCCCTTAAATTTGTGTGGAACCAGAAAAGGCCCCGAATTGCCAAGGAATTGTTGAAAAGGAAAAAACAAAGCTGGGGGCATCACAATGCCGGATTTCGAGCTGTACTACAAAGCTGTGATCACAAAGACAGCATGGTACTGGCACAAAAACAGACACACAGACCAATGGAACAGAATAGAGAACCCAGAAATGGATCCTTGGCTCTTTGGGCAACTAATCTTTGACAAAGCAGGAAAACACATCCAGTGGAAAAAAGACAGTCTCTTCAATAAATGGTGCTGGGAAAATTGGACAGCTACATGCAAAACAATGAAACTTGACCATTCTCTCACACCATACACAAAGATAAACTTCAAATGGATGAAAGACCTCGATGTGAGACAGGAATCCATCAAAATCCTAGAGGAGAACATAGCAACCGCTATGTCGGCCAAAGCAACCTTTTTCATGACACATCTCCAAAGGCAAGAGAAACAAAAGCAAAAATGAACTTGTGGGACTTCATCAAGATAAAAAGCTTCTGCACAGCAAAGGAAACAGTCCAAAAAACTAAGAGGCAGCACACAGAATGGGAGAAGATATTTGCAAATGATGCTACAGATAAAGACTGGTATCCAAGATCTACAAAGAACTTCTCAAACTCAATACACAAGAAACAAATAAACAAATCATAAAATGGGCAGAAGATATGAACAGACACTTTCCCAATGAAGACATACAGATGGCTAACAGACACATGAAAAAATGTTCAAAATCATTAGCCATCAGGGAAATTCAAATCAAAATCACATTGAGATACCACCTTATACCAGTTAGAATGGCAAAAATTAACAAGGCAGGAAACAACACATGTTGGAGAGGATGTGGAGAAAGGGGATCCCTCCTACATTGTTGGTGGGAATGCAAGTTGGTACAGCCAATTTGGAAAACAGTGTGGAGGTCCCTTCAAAAGTTAAAAATTGAGCTACCCTATGATCCAGCCATTGCACTACTGGGTATTTAGCCCAAAGATACAGACGTAGTGAAGAGAAGGGCCATATGCACCCCAATGTTCATAGCAGCATTGTCCACAATAGCTAAATCGTGGAAGGAGCCAAGATGCCCTTCAACAGATGACTGGATTAAGAAGATGTGGTCCATATATACAATGGAGTATTACTCAGCCATTAGAAAGAATGATTTCTCAACATTTGCTGCAACATGGACAGGACTGGAGGAGATAATGCTAAGCGAAATAAGTCAAGCAGAGAAGGGCAATTATCATATTGTTTCACTCATTTATGGAACATAAGAAGTAGGAAGATTGGCATGAGAAGGGGAAGAAGAAAGGTGGGGTAAACAGAAGGGGGAATGAACCATGACAGACTATGGACTCTGGGAAACAAACTGAGGGCTTCAGAGGGGAGGTTTTGGGGGAATGGGATAGGCTGGTGATGGGTAGTAAGGAGGGCACGTATTGCATGGTGCACTGGGTGTTATACACAAGTAATGAATCATGGAACTTTACATCGAAAACTGGGGATGTACTGTATGATGACTAACATAATATAAAAAAATGGTAAACAGAAGAAAAAAATAAAATGGATTTCTTTGAAACAGCATATAGTTGAGGCTTATTCTTTTGTGTTGAAGTTGACAATATCTTTTAAGTAGTTTGTTTAGACCATTCAAGCTTAAAGTGATTATTGACATTGTTGGGATAAAATCAATCATGCCAGTATATAGTACATCATAAGTTTTTGTTGTAGTGTTCCACAATTCATTAATTGCATATAACACCCAGTGCTCATCCCAACATGTGCCCTCCTTAATACCCATCACCCAGTTACTCTACCCCCTCCCTTGTGTAACCCTCAGTTTGTTTCCTGGAGTCCAGAGTCTCTCATGGTTTGTGCTATATCTGGTTTTTTTTTTTTGCATTGCATTTGTTCTTTATTTTTATTGTCTTATCTGCTTTTAATTGAACATTTTATATGATTCCATTTTATCTTCTCTTGGTGTGTCATTTATACTTCTTTAAAAACATTTTTAGTGGTTTGCATTAGGGCTCACAATAAGTATTTTGAATAAGTCCTCCTTCGAATAACACTGTATACACCTCTTCACATGTAATGCAGTACTCCTATCACAGGGTATTCCTAATTCTAATTGTCCCTTGTGATATTGTTGTCATTTTTATTTATCCACATGCTATAATCAGGTTCTACTTATTACTATTTTTTAAAAGTTTTTAAATTAGAAATAAGAAAAATAAAAGGTTTTTATTTTTCCTTCATTTATTCCTTCACTGATGTTCATTTCTCATTTATGTAATCCAAGTTACTGAGCGTTTTGTAGTTACCCCTAGAGAACAGGATGACCATCCAGCCACCTAATCCACTGGTTTGGATGTCAACACTGATGACACAATGAACACGCCAAGCAGGTATAAATAGGTTTTTTATTCATATAATGGGCCTTTCTGAGGACAGAAGGGCAGGCATCTAATCTGGTTCAGAATGACTTTAGTAAAGGGACTTTACTTTAGTAAAAGGAAATTATTGTTTTTATTGTGTTTAGAGGGTGGGGCCAAATGAGGGTTTCCATACATGGGACAGGAGTTTGCATGGTTTGAGCTTACCCATAGGCACCAAGGCACAGAACAATCAGGCTGTCTCATCTGCTTCTGCAGATGTGAGGCAAGAGGTGAGTGGTGAGGTATGAAGCCTGTAAGCTCTGAGCTATCAAACAACAAAAATGTACTCATGCTCCTTACTACAATTTACTTTTGATATTTTACTGCTGACTGAAATGTGTTGTGTTCTATATAATTACATTTTAATTTGTTTATGGCACTCTACGGGGCATGTGGCCTGAAGCTGATAAAGAAGATGGAAGTTCAAATGGATGCCTATTCAAAAACCTGATGTTGTGTATTTTAAGTGAAATGAGTGTCTTGGTCTTGTCTGGAATGCCAAAAGGAATAAGATTTTTGGTGTAAATTTGTACAGTAGCTTTTCTTTATTGCTAGGGACTGAGTTATGTCTCCCCAAAATTTATACGTTGAAGGCTAATCAGCAATGTGACCATATTTGGAAATAGGGCCTTTAAGGATATGATATTCAAAGTTAAAAGAGGTTATACTGCTAGAGCCCTAATTTCATAGGTCTGGTGTTCTTATAAGAGGAAAACACACCGCAAGTGCATATGTACAGAGGAAAGGCCATGTAATTTCCTTCTATTTTTAAGTTTGAATAATATTCAATTGTGTGTGCGTGTCTCACATTTTCTTTATCCATTCATCTGTCAACAGACACTTGGGTTGTTTGCATATCTTGGCTACCATTCTCACCACACACACACACACACACACACACACACACACACACACACTATAACTATATGTAACTATGTAACTATATGAAGTGATAGACAGGTTTTAAAAAATGGCTATGTGATAACACAGTGAGGGGGGTAGCCATTTGCAAACCAAGGAGAGAATCTTCCTCAAAAACCAACCTTGATGGCACCCGGATCTTAGACTTCAAGCCTCCAGAACTGTAAAATATAAATTTCTGTTTTTTAAACCACCCAGTCTGTGGTATTCTGTTATGAAAGCCCAGGCAGACTAATACATACATACATACATACATACATACAAAGGAATATGTGACACTGAATTGCATTTTTGGATATCTGTGAGGTAAGAAATTTGCAGAATACTTTATCCCAAAATAGGAAACCTTGGACAAGAAATTTTTGTTATTGTCATTGCTCAAACCCGATTGCTTGAAAACTGGCAGTGGCTAAGTGTCCTAATAATGAGCATGTAGGGCTAACCGTTGGCCATGGCATCCTCTACTGCAAAAACGGTCGTCTGAAGTTCAGCCAATTGTGCTGACGTTTGGTTCCTGTCCTTGATCAGTAATGTCCCACTTACGAGATACAAAGCAGTAGCTCTCAAGCAGGCACCATCACATGTGATGATAGTAGTGTCATCCAGACTCCTGTTGCTAATCAGCAATTTTTTCCCAAGGGGCTCCCAGACTATCCAGGATCTGAGAGAGGACTGATCTCCCCTGACACCATTGCATTTGGTGAAGGACTGAGGCTAGGGGAAACTACTTCCTCCTGTAGATGTGATATGCTAGAGGGTTCAGGTTTGGCTCTCTAAGTATCACTTTATTTCATTAAGAGGGCCTCTGTGGCTGTGCCAAGCCACAAGTCTTGTCTCTATGATTCAAGGCATAATGGGTAGCTAAGTACAATGGAGTTACAGGTTCAGACCTATGAGAGCCACATTTTCCAGAAGGCTCAGTATGAAGCCCGCAGTTCTCATGATAATGGTGTGTAGTACAGGGAAAAGTCAGGGGTTTTTTGTACCAGATGCCCATGGGCAACTTTTGGCTATCATAGTGTCCAGAGACTCCAAGAAGCATGACAGGAGATTGCTAAAGCCTCTACAGTGAAAATGGCTTGGTGGGAACTAATGGAAGTTCCTATGGTATTATAGTTTGGACAGTCTAGAACCTTTTATTACAGGGGACCCCATTCATCAAAGTCAGCTGATTTGTGAGTAACAACATAAACAAGCTTAAGTAAAATCTGTACATAAGGAATATGTTACCTCCAGAAACCAAAATGCCCTAAAAGCTTTTGAACTTGTGTTAACACTTGGTTTCAATAGTTGTTGTTTTACAGTTTCAGGGTTGGAGCAGCCCTCAACTATCCGAATATTACCCAGAAATTTTACTGAGTTTGTGGGGCCTTTTATTTTATGTGAGGCAGTGGCTTGTGGGCTCCTTTATGAATGCTGTTATGTTATGAATAAACGTGTCAACTGAATTTGCTTAGAGGATGTCTCAAAAAACAATCTTATCTATGCTTTTGGGGAAATTTGGACAAGGTTAATATCTCGCCTGAAAACACTTGTGTGGCATGGGAGAACTATTGGGATTCCTCATGGATACCTGAGTAAATGTGTGTTGTGTTTCTTTAAAGGTGAAGGCAAACTGTGACAGGCTACTGAAATAGGCACTAAATAGAACATATTCATCAAACCTACAAAAGTAAGATGTTTTCCAGCTTTTTATTTGAGAAAGTCAATAATTTTAATAATATTGGACATGGGCAGCTTTAATCAGGAGTGCCATAGCATTAAGGTTGTAATAATCTACTGTTTAGTGATATTTTTCTTTTTCTTTTTTTCCTGTTTTGGGCATTGGCCAAATTAAGATATTAAACTGGAAGACAGTAGAAATAATGGCCTCATAGACAAGTCATATAATGGGTCTTAATTCTTTTTTTTATAAAGATTTTATTTATTTATTTGACAGAGATAGAGACAGCCAGCGAGAGAGGGAACACAAGCAGGGGGAGTGGGAGAGGAAGAAGCAGGCTCCCAGCAGAGGAGCCTGATGTGGGGCTCGATCCCATAACGCCGGGATCACGCCCTGAGCCGAAGGCAGGCGCTTAACCGCTGTGCCACCCAGGCGCCCCAATGGGTCTTAATTCTTATATACCTTGTCTTAACCTGGGGAAAGGTTCATAGGGTCCCATTTGCTCAAGCTTATGCTAAATGGCAAAGACTTAAATTTTAATTTATTGTTCTTTGAGTCAGAGCATCAGTGCCTACTGTGGGATGTCTTAAGTCATTGAGTGCTATGACTATAGGGAATTTAGACAAGGCAATTGTTTCAGTTGTTAAGATGAGGCATACCTATTTGGAATCTCCTCCAAGAGTATAGGAGGTACTTTGTTTAAATTTAGTGGGATCCCCATGTATGACTATAATTTAAATCATAGCACCTATTAAGGCCATGAAAATTTGACAATCTGTCCATATTATATGTTAAAGTTAATTTAAAACCTATGTTCCAGAGGCACAAAAGGTGATCACAACCTTTTTTTTATTCTTTCTATTGAATATTCTTTTAGTAAATGATGGCTCTTCATTGGTATAAACATAGAGCTGTCTCATAGTGTTTAAAAAAATCTATTGTATAGATGGGCCATAATTTATATAAACAATCTCTTACCAAGGGACTTGAGATTTCCCCATTGTTTTGGTATAACAATGCTATAATAAGTATTCTTGAGCATGCAATTTTGCAAAAGTATATTTGTAGGATAAATTCCTAGATGAGTTGTACCATTCACATTCACTAAGATAGATATTGATTAATATACTTATTGAGCATCTACCCTGTACCAGGCACCTTACCTTGCCTGATTTTTTTGATCCCCAGTTATAAAAGAAGAAATCCCCCTTTTATTTTATTTATTTTTTTGTTTTATTTTATTTTTGTTTTAAAGTTCCATGATTCATTACTTGCGTATAACACCCAGTGCACCATGCAATACGTGCCCTCCTTACTACCCATCACTGGCCTATCCCAATCCCCCACCCCTCTGAAGCCCTCAGTTTGTTTCCCAGAGTCCGTAGTCTCTCATGGTTCATTCCCCCTTCTGTTTATGGAACAAAGAAGTAGGAAGATCGGTAGAAGAAAGGGATAAAGAAAGGAGGGGGTAAACAGAAATCCCCCTTTTAGTCTCAAATTTTGCTAGTTGTATTACATCCACATTGACCACGCTCTTAACACTTAAATTGTTCACTGTTTAACCATAATACATATGTTTGTTTTGGTCTTACTCCTATAGTTAAGTTTATTTAATGCTTACCATTGGTATATTCAAGCTAGACCTTTCATACATTTTTTTTTGGCCTGAAATTTATCATCCTCCTGAAAAGGCTCAAGAGAGCTCTATTTCTCAAGTTCTTGCATGTTCAGACAATGTGTAAAAACTACAATATTTTTGATGCAGGGAGAAGGTAAAAGTTTCATAATACATTTTCAGTAGAAAAATACCATCTACAAGGTTTATGAGTACATTTGGTAATGATCAAGTTACATTCTGGTGACTATATTTCTCATTGAAACCCTGGTTAATCACTGATATGACTCCTTCTAACTGTCCATTTAGCTCTTCATAGAGTTTGCCTAAATCTTGCAGGTAAAAGTTAAAAAAAAAAAAGGAAACTTGAACAAAAAGTCTTAATATTAAAAGGCAGAACATTTGCCTACTTAAATATGTAAATTAGAAACTAATAACAAATATTGAAATAATAAATTGTGTTCCCATACATTGGAATACTACATGATTATTAATAATTATACCCTTTCAGAAATCACAAGTGTTGGCAAGGATGTGGAGAAAAAGGAAGCCTGGTGTACCACTGGTGGGAATGCAAATTGGTGCAGCCACTGCATAGAACAGTATGGAGGTTCCTCAAAAAAATAAACATAGAATCACCATATGATCCAGTAATTCTACTACTGGGTACTGACCCAAAGAAAATGAAAACACTCATTCAAAAAGATATGTGCATGCCTATGTTTATTGTGGTGTTATTTACAATAGACA
This sequence comes from Ursus arctos, assembly GCF_023065955.2. NCBI lineage: Eukaryota > Metazoa > Chordata > Mammalia > Carnivora > Ursidae > Ursus > Ursus arctos. The sequence continues at coordinate 58,500,653 of NC_079873.1, forward strand.
AGATATGGAAGCAACCCAAGTGTCCATTGATAGATGAATGCAAAAAGATGTGGTATATATATAATGGAATATTCCTCAGCCTTAGAAAAGAATAAAATCTTGCCATTTGCAATGATATGGATGGACCTAGAGGGTATAATGCTACATGAAATAAGTCAGACAAATAAGACAAATACCATATGATGTCATTCATTTGTGGAATTTAAGAAATAAAACAAACAAAGAAAAACAGAAACAAAAAAAGACTCAAATACAGAGAACTGGTGGCTGCCAGAGTGGAGGTGGATGGGGGTATGGGTGAAATAGATAAAAGGATTAAAAGTACACTTGTGATGAACACTGAGTAATGTATAGAATTGTTGAATCATTATATTGTATGCCTAATACTAATATAACATTGTATGTTAATTATACTTCCATAAAATTGTTTTTAAATATACTTTCAAATATAAATTAAAATACAGGAAAGCACTAATGCTATAATGGTAAGTTTCTTTTTATAAAAGCAGGATACAAAAATATATGCTTACTAGCAGTTAAAGTGGGGTTTGGAGGGAAGTATTAGTTGATATTATAATTAATTATGCCTTGTTGGAGCCTCCTGTCCTGCATTTACTACTTTTATGCAAACTGGTGCAGCCACTCTGGAAAACAGTATGGAGGTTCCTAAAAAAGTTAAAAATAGAACTACCCTATGATCCAGCAATTGCACGATTAGGTACAAAAAATACAAGAATACTAATTCAAAGGGATACATGCACCCCGATATTTACAGCAGCATTATCAACAATAGCCCCTTTATGGAAAGAGCCCAAATGTCCATCAACTGATGAATGTATAAAGATGTGGTATATTTATACAATGGAATATTACTCAGCCATGAAAGAGAATGAAATCTTGCCATTTGCAACACGTGGATGGAGCTAGAGAGTATTATGCTACGTGAAGTAAGTCAGTCAGAGAAAGACAAATACCATATAATTTCACTCATATGTGGAATAAGACACAAAACAAGTGAGCACGGGGAAAAAAGGAGAGAGGCAAACTAAGAGACTCTTAACTATAGAAAACAAATTGATGGTTACCAGAGGGGAGGTGGGCAGGGGATGGTTTAAATAGGTGATGGGAATTAAGGCGTACACTTATTATGATGAGCACTGGGTATTGTATGTAAGTGTTGAATCACTAAATTCTACACCTGAAACTAATATCACACTGTATGTTAACTAACTGGAATTTAAATAAAAACTTCAAAAAACAAGAAAATGACTATTTTTTCAATTATAAAATTAATATTAATCAATATTAATAAACTATAAATAGTATGGATACATAAAGTACTTAGAACAGTGTCTGGCACATAGAAATAATACAATATAAGGTGTCTGTTGTATAAAAAATGAATTAATTCATATATATATATATATATGTGTGTGTATATATATATAGCAATGAAAGAACATGATTAAAGGTTACTTACAAAAGACCAATGCTTCTCTAGTTCCTCTTCGGATTCCTCTTCCTGGACAGGGTACTGCTTTTGCAAAATGTATCAAAATTATAAAATCTGAAATTCAGTAATCCCTAAGCAAAGAATGCTTTTCCCTCTCATCCTCTGGTTCTCTGCTCCCCAGACCTCTCACCCACCTTCTTAACTCTCCTTCTCCCTCCTCTATCCTCTCTCCTCCTTTTTTCTCCCTAGCAAAGCTCCAACTTCTCCCAGACCAGGCCCCAACTGGGCTTTGGCCCTATGCCTCCCTCTCCAGCATTCTATTAACCCTCTCTCCTCTTGCCAGTCCAGCCATTCACCGTCTCCTACAGCCTAGAGGCCATCCATTACCCTTTCCCTGATAAACCCATCTCTACTTGTCCCTCTTTCCTTCCTCCCCTCCCTCTTATTTTTCTTCTTTGTCACATCAACATCCCCTTCAGCCACTCTATGTCCTCCCTCTTTCACTCCCTTCTCATGAGTTTCATGGAATCTAAGCAGCTTTACCTTACCTGGCCCTTTCCTCTATAACATTCTTATATACATAAATAAATACTATTTTACATCTCTTTTGGTATAAGACAAATATAATCCAGGTTGGATTAATTATGTACACATTATTATCATTATATTCATTTTCCTTCTGATTTTAAGATAAATCAAAACATCTTTGTGGACTCTTAAAATGTAGTGGGCATACTGTGCCCAAAGGATAAGTCTGACCTGCTAATACCTTCCAACGAAATCTTCCACCTGGCACTTGAAGGGGCAAGGCCATATCCTTTACTCCAATGCCCTCAGAAGAAACAGTGTTTAACATTCATATTAACTTTATTTTGGAAAAAGCATGAGGAAAAAAGCTTAACTAATTATGTAACTAATTTCCATGGAAGACAGAAACATTACAGAAAAGAAAATGCACACTTTAACCCTATTTTGCAGAAGTACATGGTACAATTTATGGCAGGCTTTAAGAAAAATGGTTTTAACTATACCTCACTGATAAGCAATAATGCAACTGGTTTCTGAGTCAATCACCATATTGTAAAATATAAGAACCTATAAACAAGCTAACAGTTAATTACAATAAATGTGGATTTGCTACTAATGTTTATTCTTATGCTAGTGGTTTCTCAAATTATAAATCAAATGTATTTTAGTTAGTATAACTTGCTGCATTTGTACAACGATGAGAGGAAGGCATAGCTAGTGCAAGCAGAATAAATCCCATTTATCGACAGGGGTGGAAGCAGGATAATCTTGCTTTGCTCTTTCCAAGAAAAAAAATCTCTAAACAGATATGTCTCAGTTACCAGTTCTGGTAATTTTCCATGGCTAGAAACTAATAACAACATGACGAAAGCCATGGATTCACAGTAGCGAGGTATTCATATGCTTAGAGAATTCACCACCTTCTACATTTCTTGAAAAAGTTTACACCACCAGAGTGGTAGGTGAAATGCACTGTTAAATATATTTGAACATAGTTTTGTTCTGAGACTACCAGGAAGAGACACACACATTAAGGCCGGAAATAACTTAAGGTTAAGTTCTGGTTATTGTAAATGTAGTCTGTTAATGTGAAGAACCACATATACCAACCACCCTGCTTCAGAGGTCACTGTCTTCTGCTTAGGAGTTCAGGCCTTGGCCTTTAGCACCCTCAACAACAGCCACCCTGTTCTCATAAGGAACTCTGCCAGAAACCAAGTTTGTTTTATTCCCTGATCAATCCCTCTTATTTGACCTCAAATGCTTCTCCCGTGAAGTATAACAGAGCTCTTGGGGTAACAAAGGTGCTATAAGGTATGAGCTATGAAAACATCTTCCTTATCTTCACTGGCATCCAGGCCCCACTGGAGAGTACTGAAGAAGTTGGAAAAGGACTCTCGGGGAAATTCCTGGGCTGCTGTGTGCATCCATCCCCCAAATCTGTGCTTTTTCAGAACTTTTTGCACAGTGACATTCTTTCCTTCCTTCTGGTCTGTCATAACCAATGAAATGCTCCACCACAGATCCCTTAAAGGAATGGGAGTCAAGAGTAAAGGAGCTTAGACTTGAGTGTGTAAGTTTTGGTCAACACCTCATTTGTGAAGTCGTTGTTGGGTTCAAGGAGAAATTTCAGGGGCACCTGGGTGGCTCAGTCATTAAGCGTCTGCCTTTGGCTCAGGGCGTGATCCCAGAGTCCTGGGATCGAGCCCCGCATCAGGCTCCTCTGCTGCGAGCCTGCTTCTTCCTCTCCGATTCCCCCTGCTTGTGTTCCTTCTCTCGCTGGCTGTCTCTCTCTGTCAAATAAGTAAATAAAATCTTAAAAAAAAAAAAAACAAAGAGAAATTTCAGAGTGAAGGTGAAGGGCTCGTCAGGTTTTAAACACCTGATTTGCAAAACTCTCAAGTGCTTCAGGATGGGCTTGTCATATTTTTGAATCAAGGGAGTGAACTCCTCAATGTTCTTTAGAACCATGAGCCAGACATTGGGGGTCCCTGTAGGATCCTGTGTCTCCTCATCCATATTCTGTCCCTCTATTACTCCATACTCCCCAAACACTTTCTCCACATTTTCGAAAGCTAACAATACTCGTCCAAGTCCTCATACTCTGTATTCTCCTCCAGACCCTGCATCTGAGCATCAGAATCATCTTCCACCCTAATACAACCATAGTCCTCGGCCTTGGACTTTACCCCACACTCCTCTTTTGTGGGTTAGTACAGTGTATTGATGATCTGGTATCTCTTTTCCAAAAAGGGCCTATAGATGTCAGGATATTTCCTCTCAATGGAATGAAAATCCTTCTGGTTCTTGGCCTCTGGGCCTGCAGATTTGGCCTGAAGCTTTTTGAGAGCATACACTTGGTACTCTACTGCCAGAGGCTCTCAGTAAAGTCCTCATCTAAGGAGTAACCCATCAAAGCCTATCGAGAGGCTGTGGCTGCCACAGGGCCAATTGGTGGGCTCACTTCACTGGCTGTCCCATGTTCCCCAAGACCTTCCATTGTTACCTTTCTAATAGGAAAAGATTCACAGAAGTGGAAGAGATGGCTGTAGCCCAGACAGTGGGCACTGGCAAGGTCTAAGAGGGAGGCAGAAGTTGAAGCAGAAATGGCTTCAGCTGTGGTTGCTGTGGAAACTGGCCTAAGGTGGATGAAGAGATGGAGGGGCAGGTGGGCACAATACCAGAGCAGGCCTAAAGCTGCAGCAGGAGCAACAGATTAAACGGTCTTCCCTTCTAGCTACCTTGGCAAAAGGAGGGGGTGCCACAAGCCCCTCGTGCAGATGACATAATCACCTTATTTGTTGAGTAGCTATCATTGGCAAATCTTTGTTCAATGAATGATTAGACCTAACAAACCTCCAGTGCCACCCATCTGCCCTGTGGTAGCAAAATTTCTAGACCAGAGGAGTTTACTGATCTAGAGGAGAGATCTTAAGTAAGCCTGAGAAAATTTGAGCCTGTAAGAGCAAAGAATGCAGGCAAGGGGACTTTTTAGAGGCTAGAAATGTGACTTCCAAGGCTCTCTTATATGGACAATTAATAGATCTAATACGAATGACCAGTAGTAGAGTGTTGTTCAAGAATCTTTTCAATAACATCAATGCTTTTTTAATCTATGTCTAACAAATATTACATTAAAAAATTCAAAAAGAGGGGCACCTGGGTGGCTTGGTTGATTGAGCGTCTGCCTTTGGCTCAGGTCATGCTACCAGGGTCCTGGGATCGAGCCCCACATAGAGCTCTCTTCTCAGCTGGGAGTCTGCTTCTCCCTCTCCCTCTCCCTCTGTGCTCTCTCTCTCTCAAATAAAAAATAAAATCTTTTTAAAAAGTCAAAAAGAGCTTAAGTTTGTAGCTATAATGTCAGCTGTAATTACAAAAAAAAATTCACACACAAAAAAAACACAAAAAAAGAATGTCCTTGGCCCATTCACTTCGTTATTTTTGCTTCCATAGTAAGGACATGTGCAAAAACAAAACACAAATATACAAACAAAAGAGAAGGGGGTAAAACATTAAAATATCTTTCTCTGCTTGACTTATTTCACTTAGCATAATACCTCATATGTGGAATATAGGGAATAGTGCAGAGGACCATAGGGGAAGGGAGGGAAATCTGAACGGGGAGAATTCAGAGAGGGAGACAAACCATGAGAGACTCTGGACTCCAGGAAACAAACTGAGGGTTACAGAAGGGAGGGGGTGAGGGGATGAGGTAACTGGGTGATGGGTATCAAGGAGGGCATGTGATGTGATGAGCACAGAGTGTTATGCACAACTAATGAATCGATGAACACTACATCAAAAACTAATGATGTACTATATGTTGGCTAATTGAACATAATAAAAAAAAAAACACTAAAATATCAGCAATGAAGATCCGATGATGTGACTCCCTACAGATTTTTTATTTTCTAGTTCTGGATTTTCAAAATCTCTATGAAGAATGTGCATTGTTTTAAAATTGGATCAATTCTGACATTTCCTGGGGAAGAATGAGATGAAATGGAATGGGGTGGAAGTGAAGAAGGGCCTATTGTGATCAGTGTACAATTAGATGTATGACTAGTTAATACTATACACCTGGATTAACAATATACCAGAGTACTGCTGATGAATTGAAAATTACCCTTTCTCCATGCAGGCTCTTTTGGAGGATACTCAAACTTGAAGTAATATTACTGAAAGCAAAACATTTGCATTGATATTCTGAATAAACTGGAAATACTCAGTGACTCAGCACTAGGGAAAAGGTTAAAGATGTGATAATGCAGTAACAAGATGGAATGCCACATGGCGTTAAAAAATCGCTTAGGGTGGGGAAAACAGCTAGGTTTTTTCTTGTCCACATTTCAATACAGATCACATATAACTCAAAGGCTTTTATTTTTAAAGAGGGTTTGTTATATTCCAGACCTAACAGTTTATGTTTAGTGTCATGATCACATAAATAATCAGACTGTCAGGGTATGTCTTTTCAGGTTTTTAGGTGTATGTGTGTATTTTAGTTTTAGAAAACCACAAACACAGTATGATTTCAATGGTTCTTCTTGCCTAATTTTATTAATTTTTTTAAAATTTTTTATTATGTTAGTCACCATACAGTACATCATTAGTTTTTGATGTAGTGTTCCATGATTCGTTGTTTGCATATAACACCCAGTGCTCCATGCAATACATGCCCTCCTTTATACCCATCACAGGCCTATCCCAATCCCCCACCCCCCTCCCTTCTGAAACCCTCAGTTTGTTTCCCAGAGTCCGCAGTCTCTCGTGGTTCATTCCCCCTTCACTTTACCCCCCCTTCATTCTTCCCTTCCTTCTCCTACCAATCTCCCTGCTATTTTTTATGTTCCATAAATGAGTGAAACCATATGATAATTGTCTTTCTCTGCTTGACTTATTTCACTTAGCACGATCCCCTCCAGTCCCTTCCATGTTGCTGCAAAGGTTGGGTAATCGTTCTTTCTGATGGCTGAGTAATGTTCCATTGTATATATGGACCACATCTTCTTTATCCGTTTGTCCATTGAAGGGCATCTTGGCTCCTTCCACAATTTAGCTATTGTGGACAATGCTGCTGTGAACATTGGGGTGCATATGGCCCTTCCCTTCACTATGTCTGTATCTTTGGGGTAAGTATCCAGTAGTGCAATGGCTGGGTCATAGGGTAGCTCTATCTTTAACTTTTTGAGGGACCGCCACACTGTTTTCCAAAGTGGCTGTACCAGCTTGCATTCCCACCAATAGTGTAAGAGGGTTCCCTTTTTTCCACATCCTCTCCAACATTTGTTGTTTCTTGCCTTGTCAATTTTTGCCATTCTAACTGGCATAAGGTGGCATCTCAATGTGGTTTTGATTTGAATTTCCCTGATGGCTAATGATTTTGAACATTTTTTTCATGTATCTGTTAGCCATTTGTATGTCTTCATTAGAAAATGTCTGTTCATATCTTCTGCCCATTTTTTTATTTGTTTATTTGTTTCTTGTGTATTGAGTTTGAGAAGTTCTTTGTAGATCTTGGATACCAGTCTTTATCTGTAGCATCATTTGCAAATATCTTCTCCCATTCTGTGTGCTGCCTCTTAGTTTTTTGGACTGTTTCCTTGGCTGTGCAGAAGCTTTTGATCTTGATGAAGTCCCACAAGTTCATTTTTGCTTTTGTTTCTCTTGCCTTTGGAGCCTAATTTTAGATGATAGATGTCTAGGGATATTTGATTAGTTGTTTTATATTTGATGTGGTGGCTATGCTACTTTCCACACCTCCAAATTTCTATATAATAAATCCTCTTGAAGAAAATGAGTAAAAGGAAGAGGAAGAGGAGAGAAGAAATGGTAGTAGAAAAAGGAAGAGAAAGAGAACAGGGATGAAATTCTTTTCACTAGGCTAAAAGACACCTGTTAGGGAATCAGAAAAATGGAAGTTTCCAGAGGCAGTCTTATGTGGAGGATGGAGCAAGGAGCTTAATTAGCATATAAAGAAAAGATGTTTTTCCCTCTGTGAATATCAGGTAACTATTTAACCACTCCAGTTATGTCTGTGTATGTGCATGTGCGCACTGTGTTTGATTAAAACCTACCTCATTTAAAACAGACTGAAAAAAGAAAGCTCAATGATATATGTAGTCTCAGGCTTACATGTCAGTCCCATAGCTCCATAGTTGAATATACGGCTTAAGTATCCTACATACTCTAAGAATTTCTAAACACTCACTGCCATCATCTAACTTCTAGAGGACAAGAAGAAAAATTTTTGGATGTCAGCTTTGAGAAACAAAACTGGTTTTTGTAGGGTTAAGAAGGCTAAGACTGACACAAATTCTTTTTTTTTTTTAATAGGCTCCACACCCAGCACGGAGCCTGACATGGGGCTTGAACTCACAACCCTGAGATAAAGACCTGTGCTGAGATCAAGAATTGGATGCTCAACTGACCAAGCCACCCAGGTGCCCCAAGACTAACACAAATACAATGACAGAAACACAAATAACACGTGAACTACTTCTGTTTAAACTTACAATTCCAGTTGCAATTACTATAGGGCCCTTAAAATGTGATTTATGCACATTCCAATTATATTAAATGGTAGAAAGTTTTTTATTTTGCATGTACTAACAATTCAGTAACTATTACTCTTTCTTCCAAAAGTTTTCCCCTAAATCTCCATAAGCAGAAATATAAATTACCAACTTCCAAACAGTGCAGTCTGCTTTAGTGTGTCTTTCATTTAACTATGGAAATTGTTGCCTCTATTATAAATATCACAGAACTTTAATTGGCTAATAATAAAAATCCTACATAGCCCAATGACAATTCTAATTTTAAAACAAGGGAATAAAATCAAAAAAGCAGATTGTCCCTCTAACTTAAATTAGAACAATGAAAAAAGTATTAGATGTACACTTTCTGGCAGGTTATTTTTATCTGTCTATGTATCCAGACATACCAATCAGCTGTGTAGTACATGAAAGTACTCCTTCCAAACACAGGGCGACTTAAATCACATGGGTTTATTTCAAAATATGAAGTTTAGAGAAATTAATCCATGGGTTCCCAAAAAACCCAAAAATTTCCAATGAATTTTTTTAATTTTTAATTTTTAATTTATTTTTCTTGATGTAAAGTTCGATGATTCATTAGTTGCGTATAACACCCAGTGCATCATGCAATACGTGCCCTCCTTACTACCCATCACCGGTCTATCCCATTCCCCCACCCCCCTCCCCTCTGAGGCCCTCAGTTTGTTTCTCATAGTCCATAGTCTCTCATGTTTCATTCCCCTTCTGATTACCCCCCCTTTCTTTATCCCTTTCTTCCCCTACCGATCATCCTAGTTCTTATGTTCCATAGATGAGAGAAATCATATGGTAGTTGTCTTTCTCTACTTGACTTATTTCGACTAGCATTATCTCCTCCAGTGCCATCCATGTTGCGGCAAATGTTGAGAAATCGTTCTTTTTGATAGCTGAGTAATATTCCATTGTATATATGGACCACAACTTCTTAATCCAGTCATCTGTTGAAGGGTATCTTGGCTCCTTCCACAATTTAGGTATTGTGAACAATGCTGCTATGAACATTGGGGTGCATATGGCCCTTCTCTTCACTACGTCTGTATCTTCGGGCTAAATACCCAGTAGTGCAATGGCTGGATCATAGCGTAGCTCAATTTTTAACTTTTGAAGGGACTTCCACAGTTTCCAGAGTGGCTGTACCAACTTGCATTCCCACCAACAATGTAGGAGGGATCCCCTTTCTCCACATCCTCTCCAACAATTGTTGTTTCTTACCTTGTCAATTTTTGCCATTCTAACTGGTGTAAGGTGGTATCTTAGTGTGGTTTTGATTTGAATTTCCCTGATGGCTAATGATTTTGAACATTTTTTCATGTGTCTGTTAGCCATCTGTATGTCTTCATTGGGAAAGTGTCTGTTCATATCTTCTGCCCATTTTATGATTTGTTTATTTGTTTCTTGTGTATTGAGTTTGAGAAGTTCTTTGTAGATCTTGGATACCAGTCTTTATCTGTAGCATCATTTGCAAATATCTTCTCCCATTCTGTGTGCTGCCTCTTAGTTTTTTGGACTGTTTCCTTGGCTGTGCAGAAGCTTTTGATCTTGATGAAGTCCCACAAGTTCATTTTATCTTTTGTTTCTCTTGCCTTTGGAGATGTGTCATGAAAAAGGTTGCTTTGGCCGACATAGCGGTTGCTATGTTCTCCTCTAGGATTTTGATGGATTCCTGTCTCACATCGAGGTCTTTCATCCATTTGAAGTTTATCTTTGTGTATGGTGTGAGAGAATGGTCAAGTTTCATTGTTTTGCATGTAGCTGTCCAATTTTCCCAGCACCATTTATTGAAGAGACTGTCTTTTTTCCACTGGATGTTTTTTCCTGCTTTATCAAAGATTAGTTGCCCAAAGAACTGAGAGTCCATTTATGGGTTCTCTATTCTGTTCCATTGGTCTATGTGTCTGTCTTTGTGCCAGTACCCTGCTGTCTTTGTGATCACAGCTTTGTAGTACAACTTGAAATCCGGCATTGTGATGCCCCCAGCTTTGTTTTTCCTTTTCAACAGTTCCTTGGCGATTTGTAGCCTTTTCTGGTTCCACACAAATTTAAGGGCTGTTTGTTCCAGTTCTTTGAAAAATGTCATTGGTATTTTGATCGGGATAGCATTGAAAGTGTAGATTGCTCTGGGTAGCAAGGACATTTTAACTATGTTAATCTTCCAATCCATGACCATGGAATATTTTTCCATCTTTTTGTGTCTTCTTCAATGTCTTTCAAGAGTGATTTGTAGTTTCTAGAATATAGATCCTTTACACCTCTGGTTAAGTTAATTCCAAGATAACGTATGATTTTTGATGCTATTGTAAATGGGATGGATTCCCTAATTTCTCTTTCTTCAGTCTCATTGTTTGTGTATAGAAATGCAACTGATTTCTGAGCACTGATTTTGTTTCCCGCCACATTACTGAATTGCTCTATAAGTTCTAGGAGTTTGGGACTGGATTCTTTTGGGTTTTCCATATAGAGTATCATGTCATCTGTGACGATAGACAGTTTGACTTCTTCTTTGCCGTTATGGATGCCTTTTATCCCTTTTTGTTGTCTGATTGCTGTTGCAAGGACTTCTAGTACTATGTTGAATAATAATGGCGAGAGTGGGCATCCTTGTTGTGTTCCTGATCTTAAGGGAAAGGCTTCCAGCTTTTCCCCATTGAGAATGATATTTGCTGTAGGCTTTTCACAGATGGTTTTTATGAGATTGAGGAATGTACCCTCTATCCCTACACTCTGAAGGGTTATAATCAGGAAAGGATGCTGTATTTTGTCAAATGCTTTTTCTGCATCTATTGAGAGAATCATATGATTTTTGGCTTTTTTCTTGTTGATTTAATCTATCACACTGATAGATTTGCGAATGTTGAACCACCCTTGCATCCCAGGGATGAATCCCACTTGGTCATGATGGATAATCCTTTTAATGTACTGTTGGATCCTATTAGCAAGGATCTTGTTGAGAATTTTGGCATCCATATTCATCGGGGAAATCGGTCTGTAATTCTCCTTTTTGATGGGGTCTTTGCCTGGTTTGGCGATCAAGGTAATATTGGCCTCATAGAATGAGTTTGGTAGCTTTCCTTCTGTTTCTATTTTTTGAAATAGCTTTAGGAGAATAGGTATTATTTCTTCTTTGAATGTTTGGTAGAATTCCCCAGGGAATCCATCAGGCCCTGGAGTTTTGTTTTTTGGAAGGTTTTTAATCACCGTTTCAATCTCTTCATAATTAATGGCCTGTTTAAAAAACCAATTTCTTCCTGTTTCAGTCTTGGTAGTTTATAGGTTTCCAGGAAGGCCTCCATCTCTTCCAGATTGCTTAATTTATTGGCATAAAGCTGTTGATAAAAGTTTCTAATAATCTTTCCTATTTCATTGGTGTTGGCTGTGACCTCTCCCTTTTCATTCATAATTTTATTAATTTGGGTCCTTTCTCTATTCTTTTGTTTAAGTCTTGCCAGTGGCTTGTTAATTTTATTTACTTTTTCAGAGAACCAGCTTCTAGTTCTGTTGATCTGCTCTACTGTGCTCGTGGTTTCTAATTCATTGATCTCTGCTCTAATCTTGATCAACTGCTTTTTCGTGCATGGATTAGGCCTGTTCTTCTGTTGATGTTCCAGCTTCTTGAGGTGAGAATATAAAAACTGCATTTTAGATTTTTCTATTCTTTTGAGTGAGGCTTGGATGGCTATGTATTTTCCCCTTAGGACTGCCTTTGCAGTGTCCCATAGGTTTTGGACCGTTGTGTTTTCATTCTCGTTGGTCTCCATAAATTGTTTGAATTGATTTTTGATTTCCTGGTTTATTGATTCATTCTTGAGCAGGATGGTTCTTAGTCTCCAAGTGTTTGAGTTTCTTCCAAATTTTTCCTTGTGGTTGAGTTCCAATTTCAAAGCATTGTGGTCTGAGAATATGCAGGGAATAATTTCAGTCTTTTGGTATTGGTTGAGACTTGCTTTGTGACCCAGAGCATGGTCTATTATTGAGAATGTTCCATGGGCATGAGAATAGAATGAGTATTCTTTTGTTCTGGGGTGTAGTGTTCTATATATATCTATGAGGTCCAACTTGTCGAGTGTGGCATTCAAAGCCCTTGTTTCTTTGTTGATTTTCTGCTTAGGTGATCTATTGCTGATAGTGGAGTGTTGAGGTCCCCTACTATTAACGTATTTTTATCTATATGTCTCTTTATTCTGGCTAAGAGTTGGCTTGTGTATCTTGCTGCTCCCCTGTTGGGGGCATAGATATTTATAATTGTCATATCCACTTGTTGGATACATCCTTTAAGAATAATACAGTGCCCTTCTGTATCTCTAACTATAGTCTTTAGTTTAAAATCCAACATTTCTGATATGAGAATTGCTACCCCAGCTTTCTTTTGAGGTCCATTGGCGTGAAAGATGGTATTCCATCCCTTTCCTTTCAGTCTGGATGTATCTTTAGGTTCAAAATGAGTCTCTTGTAGACAGCAAATGATGGGTCATGTCTTTTTATCCAATCTAAAACCCTCTGGTGTTTTATAGGAGCATTTAGGCCATTTACATTTAGAGTGATTATTGAGAGATATGATTTTAATGATGCCATGTTGCCTGCAAAGTCTTTGTTTCTATAGATTGTGACTTTCTGTTCTGTATCACTCTTGGGGCCTTTTTACTTTTATAGAACCCCCCTTAATATTTCCTGTAGGGTTGGTTTCGTGGTTATGAAATTGGTCAGTGACTGGCGATTCTGGAAGGTCTTTATCTCTCCATCAGTTCTGAATGGCAGCCTTGCTGGATAAAGGATCCCTGGCTGTATATTTTTCTCTGAAAGAGCTTTACAAATGCCCCCCCCAACCCTTTCTCTCATTCCAGGTCTGTGTAGACAGGTCTGACGTAATTCTGATACCTTTGCCTTGGTACGTGAGAAATTTCTTTGCCCTGGCCGCTTTCAATACTGTATCCTTGGATCTAATATTTGCGTATTGCACTAAGACGTGACGTGGTGTAGGTTTGTCATGGTTGAGCTTGGGAGGGGTCCTTTCTGCCTCTTGGACATGAATGCTTGTTTCCTTTGCTAGATTGGGGAAGTTTTCAGCTACAATTTGTTCAAATATCTCTTCTAGACCTCTGTTTTTCTCCACCCCCTCGGGGATGCCGATGATTCTGACATTGGAACATTTCATTGAGTCAGTAATCTCCCGTAACCTACATTCTTGAGTTTGGATTTTTTTGAGCCACGTTTCTGTCTTAGCTTTCTCTTCTAAAAACGCGTCCTCCAATTCGCTGATACGTTCTTCTGCCTCATTCACCCTGGCCGTCAGAGCATCTACTTTTGACTGCATTTGATTCATAGTATTTTTAATTTCTGCCAGATTTGCTCTCATTTCCGCCCTTAGAGATTCTAATTCTCCTTAATATTTTCGTTAATATTTTTTTCAAGTCTACACATCATCTTGACCATTGTTACTCTGAACTCCATTTCTGTAATTTGGTTATATCCATATCCATGAGTTCTGTGGCAGAGGCCACAGACTCATTGTCTTGTCTTTGCTTAGGGGGATTTCTCCTTCTCGTCATTCTGATGAGGAGAGGTTGCAGGTTTGCCCAGAGCCCAAATTATTGACCAGGACCCAGGCAGTGTGCACTTGTTATATAGGGACCTTAGGGATGTGGGCTTCTTGATTTTTCAGCTTGCCTTCTGGGGGAGGGGCCTGCCGCGCTGATACTCAGGCAACCCTGTTTGGGTAGAGTCTCCCTGTCCCCTGCAAGGGGGAATGGGGATGGGCACACTGTGAGCCGGTATTTCCAGGCTTTTGTATTCTGGTGGCTTTCCCTGGCAGTTTGCTGTGCCTCTTCTGAGAGTCAGAGCAGCAGTAGCCAAATCCCAGCCTCTGTCTCAGAACAGAGGGACCACAGACTGTTCTCCACTGGGGTCTTCTGGCCACTTTAACTCTGTTTCTGTTGGTGCTGTTAAACCCTGCAGCGTCCCGGGATATGCGGGATATGCACCCCACAGCTGGTGTCCCAGCCCTCACTTCCAGGGCCCGCACGTCTCTGTCCTTTGTGTTTCTAACACCGCCAGCCACCCCTGTGCACTCCAGAGCTCCGTTTCAGTCTGGTTCATGCACTCTGGAGCTCTGGTTTTCAGACTGGTGGCATGCGTTCCCCAGTTCCCCAGTCTGCTCTCTTGCGGGTACCGGTCCCCGAGTCAGCCCGCTCCCCAGTGCAGGTGGCTACTGCTTCCCGGTGCCCGAACACCGTGACTCCCTCCCCCTTCCATTTATCTTCCGATATCTGTGTGCGGATTCAGGGATCCCCACTTCGTACCTCAATACTCAGCACTGGAGATGTTCATTTGTAGAGATCCAGATGTATCTTCCTGTGTCACAGGGTGATTCCGTGGGTCTTCAGGATGGTCTGGTACCTATCCAACTCGACTCAGGGGACCGGCTGAAAAAGGGGACCCCTACTCTTCTGCCATCTTAACTCCTCCCCTGAAATTGGTGTTTTCTTAATTTCTCTTTCTGATATTTAGTTATTAGTGTTCATTGAAAGAAGAATGGATAAGGAAGATGTCGTGTGTTATGTGTGTGTGTGTGTATACACATATATATATGTATATATGTATATTTACATTTACACTATATATGTGTGTGTATATATACATGTACACACACATTTATACAATAGAACATTATGCAGCCATAAAAAAGGATGAGATTCTGTCATCTGAGACAACATGGATGGACCTAGAAGGTATTATGCTAAGTGAAATAAGTCAAACTGAGAAAGAGAAATACCATATGATTTCACTCATATGTGGAATCTTAAAAATGAATAAACAAACAAAAACAGAATCAGAACTATAAATACAGAAAACAAACTGATGGTTGCTGGAGGGGATAGGGTGGGTGGATGGGCAAAATGGGTGAAGGGGAGTGGGAAATACAGGCTTCTAGTTATGGAATGAATAAGTCATGGGAATAAAAGGCACCATATAAGGAATATAGTTAATGATACCAAAGTATGGTGACAGGTGAACATTACATAATGTATAAGTTTGTCAAATCACTGTTGTACACCTGAAACTAATGTAATATTGTGTGTTACATATACTTAAATTTAAAAACAAATCTTTTCAAAAATACAAAGTCAGATTGCCCCCACCTTCTGACATCGCCCAATCCAGAATAAAGCCTTGTTTGCCTAAATTCTTTACCCTAATCACCTAATACAAATAATATAATAATAATATAATGTAACAATATAATAATTCCTTTTGAACATACACTGTATGGGGGTGCCCAAGACCACCCCTAAATCCAGAGATACACCACTGATCATAGGACTCAGCATTCAGTCATACTGATAGCCATGGTTTATTATGGGAAAAGGATAAAAAGAAAAATAAGCAAAGTGAAAAGGCCCATGGGTCAAGGCCACAGGCAACCGGGTGCAAGTTTCCAAGAATCTTCTCTAAGAGATATCACACAGCACACACTTCCTACAGCACTGGGTTGTGACAACACCTTTCAAGTGCTGTCTACCAGGAATTTCATTAGAGACTGGGTGCCCAAGGTTCTTACTGGGGCTGGTTACAGAGGCCTCAATGTGGCTTCCTACCAGGGGAACTTCTACCCCAGGGTTTCCAGTCTGGTTCAATTAATTCAGTTTAGCCCTTGTTTTTTAGAGAGACTGTTGGAAGGTAATAATTTCCAAACAGTTTTGCTTGTCCATGTCACCACATCATCTGCTTCGTGAGTGCAGATGACATCTGGAGGTTCTCTGCATGAAAAGTGCAACAGAACAACCCCTGCTATCTGTTAG
Source organism: Ursus arctos (assembly GCF_023065955.2). NCBI lineage: Eukaryota > Metazoa > Chordata > Mammalia > Carnivora > Ursidae > Ursus > Ursus arctos. The sequence goes on from NC_079873.1 coordinate 58,517,002, forward strand.
TCAGCATGGTCTGGTGTGATATTAGGGCCAGGAGTCAGTTTGAATTCAAAGCACTCTCAGAAGCTTAAAAGATAACACTGGTACTTTTATTGGGGAGAAGGGGAAAGCTTCCAGGAGTTGTTCTGAAAAATGAAGGTCTCTAATGCCTTACCACCCCTCTCCATGCCTCCCCTGGTGCCTGTTGTTTTTTTCTCAGTTGTTACAAAATCAGTGTGTCTTATTCCAGTAATCATAATTCATGTTTTTCTGGGATTTTTTTGGTCTCATTCAGACCATTCATTTGAATGAGTTTTATGAAAGAGGGACCAAAGCATTTTCACAGAAAAACAATTTTACATGACTTAACAAAAATCATGTTCTACCCAAATCCTCCATTTTCAAAAAAATTCAAAATTTGTTTATATAACCCTTATTCATTTTGCTCTAACCACTTATCCAGTGAAAACTCACCAAAAAAAATGTCATTCTGAAGATATCTGTATTTATTAAACAAAGTATCTTACTAAGGTGTGGGTACCAGGAGAAAGGTGAGGGAAGTAGTCAGGCTATCAGTCTATTCTTGCATAGTGCAACTAATCCAGAGAGCCAAACACAGCAAGTCAACAGCATCCAGCCATCTCCAAAAATGGGTCAAGTGTCCAATTTGTCATGACTAGGTACAGGAGTCCTAGTCCTATGCCGTGCCCTCCTCCAACTGCAGCTTTCAGCTAGAATCACAAATTAAGAATGCAATTATTGTGTGTGTGTGTGTGTGTGTGTGTGTGTGTGTGTGTGACAAGAACATATGCCAATAAAGTGGTTTCTTTTTTTAAAAAAATACAATTAGTCTCTGTGTGAGAAATAAAGAACCATTCAACAGCTCAATTTTAGAAGGTCCCATTATAGAATAAGCCCTTTTCCACAGGCATCTGTATGTGACCCAGATGGTTCAGACACTATCCAGAATATGTTCATAGTTTATGATCCCACAGAGGGGTGTCCTAAATCTGCAACCCTCTCAGAGTCTGTGTTCTGCTTACTGAGTGAAGCAATTTCGTTAGTTTCATTACAGCATAGTTAATGCTGGGGCTAAAACAGTTCACAACAAACAATATTAAGGTTTCAGATTAGAGTCAGGTACAGGCAATCACCACCTGTGAATTCAGAATTTGAACCAAGTGAGCAGCATTTCTTAGCATTAGAAAAGATGATATATTATAAAGCCACAGGATTGTGTTCCAAGTTCAAGGGACAAGCAAGGCTTTCCTAAGCCCTTTTTATCTTGTCAGTTTTAGAGTCCAACTTCACCTCCACAAAAATATGCACATCAAGACAAAAATGCAATACTTCTAATGGTTAGACATTTGGTTTCAACAAGGGCTCATTAGCAGATTAAGGACATATATATATTTATTTATGTTATGTTAGTCACTATGCAGTATATCATTAGTTTTTGATGTAGTGTTCGTGATTCATTGTTTGCGAATAACACCCAGTGCTCCGTGAAATACGTGCCTCCTTAATAGAGTAGTATAGACATTTTAACAATATTTGTTCTTCCAATCCATAAACATGGAATGCTGTTCCATTTCGTTGTGTCCTCTTCAATTTCTTTCATCACTGTTTGATAGTTTTCAGAGTAAGGTCTTTCACTTCTTTGGTTAGGTTTATTGCTAGGTATCTTATTGCTTTTGGTGCAATTGTAAATTGGATTGATTCCATTATTTCTATTTCTGCTGTGTTATTATTGATGTATAGAAATGCAACAGACTTCTGTACAGTGATTTTGTATCCCGCCACTTTACTGAATTTGTGTATCAGTTCTAGCAATTTTTGGTGGACTTTTTGGGTTTTGTATATAGAATATTATGTCATCTGCAAATAGTGAAAGTTTGACTTCTTCCTTGATGATTTGGATGACTTTCATTTCTTTCTGTTGTTTGATTGCTGTGAGAGTACTTCCAGTACTATGTTAAATAACAGCAGTGAGAGTGGACATCCCCGTCTTGTTCCTGACCGTAGAGGAAAAGCTCTCAGTTTTTACCTATTAAGGATGATTTTAACTGTGGGGGTTTTGTATATGGCCCTTATTATGTTGGGGTATGTTCCTTCTAATCCTACTTTGTTGAGGGTTTTTATCATGAATGGATGTCGTACTTTGTCAAATGCTTTTTTTGCATCTATTAAAAGGATCATATGGTTCTTATCCCTTTATTACTGTAATGTATCACACTGATTAACCTGTGAACAGTGAACAACCCTTGCAACCCAGGAATAAATCCCACCTGATCATGGTAAATGATTCTAGCAATGTACTGTTGGATTTGGTTTGCTGGTATTTTGTTGAGAATTTTTGCATCCATGTTCATCAGGGATATTGGACTGTAATATTCTTTTTTAGTGGAGTCTGTCTGGTTTTGGTATCAAGGTAATGCTGACCTCACAGAACGATTTTGGAAGTTTTCCTTCCACTTCTATTTTTTGGAATAGCTTGAAAAGAATAGGTATTAACTCTTCTTTAAATGTTTGGCTGTGAAGCCATGTGGCCCTGGACTTTTGTTGATGGGAGATTTTTGATTACTGATTCAATTTCTTTGCTGGTTATTGATCTGCTCAAGTTTTCTATTTGTTCCTGTTTCGGTTTTGGTAGTTTATATGTTTCCAGGAATTTATCCATTTCTTCAGGTTCTCCAATTTTTGGCATATACTTTTTCATAATATTTTTGTAATTGTTTGTATTTCTGTGGTGTTGGTTGTTATTTCTCCTCTCTCATTTGTGATTTTATTTATTTGGGTCCTTTCTCTTTTCTTTTTGATAATTCTGGCCAGAGCTTTATCAATTTTTTTTAATTTTTTGACAGAACCCGCTTCTGGTTTCATTGATCTGTTCTACTGGTTTTTTTTTTTAGTTTCTATCATTTATTTTTACTCTAACCATTACTATTTCCCTCCTTTGGCTGACTTTAGGCTTTGTTTATTTTTGTTTCCTAGCTCCTGTAGGTGTAAGTTTAGGTTGTTTATTTGAGACTTTTCTTGCTTCTTAAGGTAGGCCTGTATTGCTATATACTTTCCTCTTAGCACTGCTTTTACTGCATCCCAAAGGTTTGAGACTGTTGTGTTTTCATTTTCATTTGTTTCTATGTATTTTTTCAAAATTTCTTCTTTGATTTCCTGGTTAACCCATTCATTGTTTAGTAGCATGTTGTTTAACCTCCATATTATTTGTAGTCTTTCCAAGTTTTTTCTTGTGGTTGACTTCAAGTTTCAGAGCATTGTGGTCAGAAAATATACATGGTATGGTCTCAATCCTTTTGTACTTGTTGAGAGCTGATCTGTGACCTAGTATGTGATCCGTTCTGGAGAATGTCCCATGTGCACTTGAAAAGAATGTGTATTCTGCTGCTTTAGGATGAAATGTTTGGAATATATCTGTTAAGTCCATCTGTTCAAGTGTATCATTCAAAGCCATTGTTTCCATGTTGACTTTAGATAATCTGTCTATTGATATAAGTGGGGTGTTAAAGTTCCCTACTGTTATTGTATTATTATGAATGAGTTTGTAATATTTGTTATTGTTTTATATATTTGGGTGCTCCCCTGTTAAGTATTTACCATTGTTAGATCTTCCTGTTTGATTGTCCTCTTTATTATGTTATGGTGTCCTTCTTCATTTCTTGTTACAGTCTTTGTTTTAAAGTCTGGTTTCTCTGATGTAAGTATTGATACTTTGGCTTTCTTTTGATGTCCATTTGAATAATAAATATTTCCTCATCCACTCACTTTCAGTTTGCAGGTGTCTTTAGTTCTAAACTGAGTCTCTTTTAGGCAGCGTATAGATGGGTCTTGTTTTCTATCCATTCTGACACCCTATGTCTTTTGATTGGCACATTTAGTCCAATCACATTCAGAGTAATTATTGATAGGTATGTATTTAGTGCCATTTTATTACTTGTTTTGTCACTGTGTCCAGAGATTTTCTCTGTCCCTTTCTTGCCTTTGTCACTTTTGGTCTTTCCACTAAAAGAATCCTCCTTAATGTTTATTGTAGGGCTGCTTTAGGGATCATGAACTCCTTTAGTTTTTGTTTGTCTGGAAACTCTCTCTCCTTCTATTCTGAATGATAGCCTTGCTGGATAGAGGATTCTTAGCTACAGATTTTTCCCGTTTAGCACATTGAATATATCATCCCCCTCCCTTCTGGCTTGCCAAGTCTATGTTGAGGTATCTGCAGCTAGCCTTATGGGAAGTTAGGGATTTCTTCCCTTGTAAATTAGGGATTTCTTTTGTCTTGCTGCTTTTAGGATTTTTTTATCACTATATTTTGCCAACTTAATTACAATATGTCTTGGTGTTGGCCTGCTTTTTGATGGGAGTTCTTTGTATCTCCAGGATCTCTTTGTCTGTTTCCTTCCCCAGATTAGGGAAGTTTTCAGTTATTATTTCCTCAAATAGATTTTCTGCCCCCCCCCTTTTCTCTCTTCTTCTTCTTTTGGGACACCTATAATACAAATGTTATTACATTTGATGGAGTGACTGAGTTCCCTAAGTCTATTCTTGTCTTCCATAATTCTTATTTCTCTCTTTTGTTCAGCATCATTATTTTCCATTACTTTATCTTCTATGTCACTTATTCACTCCCCCACTTCTTCCATCCTTGTTTTCATTGCATCCAGCCTGTTTCGAATATCAGTTACTGCATTTTTCATTTCTGACTCATTGTTTTTTTAACTCTTTTATCTCTGTGGTAAGGGCCGCCCTGAAGTCTTCCATTCTTTTCTCAAGCTCAGTGAGTATCCTTATGATACTTTGTTGCCTAAATTCTCCATCAAGCATATCACTTATATCTGTTTTGCTTAGATCTCTGGCCATGACCTTGTTCTTTCATTTGGAATGAATTTCTCCATCTTGACATTTTGTCTAAGTCTCTGCCTTATTCTCTTTTTTCAGAAAAGCCCATTATGTTTCCTGGTCTTGCAAGTAATGGCTTTATGAAGAAAAGGTCATATAGTGTCCAGGGTCTGGTGCTTCAGGGAGTGTCCCTGATGTGTGCTGTGTGCACTCTGCTGTTGTGTTTTAGGTGTTCTATCCCTTAGGCCAGTTGTCTGCAGAGGCTCTCCTTGCCTGCACTGAACAATGTTTGGTCCTTGGTCAGAATGTGGCATGTTTTAACTAGGTGTGCTCTGGTCTGCTTATTTAATGAGACCTGATACTACTTCCACTAGAACTGAAGGTCTGCAGAATTCTCTGGCCAGGACACATGGTATGGGCACAGGTTTCTTCTGGTCTTCTGGGGAAGGGGCCCACTGCACTGGGACTGGTGCAAGCTTGTCCAAGAAAGGCAGTATTGCCAGGGCACAGGGGTGTGGTTCTTGGTGTAAGCAGGTTAGGCAGCCAGTGTCAGTGCTGTGCTGCTTACCACAGGTGGCTCTGTGCTTATGCTGAGGGATGGGGAGGGAAATGGTACCAGCCAGCTCCTTTGTCCCTGGATGGGAGTCTGTGCATGTTGCCTCTTAGGCATGCACTCTGAGAGGAGCAAATAATAACCCTGCGTGCCCCAGCTTTTCTTCAGATCACTGTTTCTAAGCGATCTGTCTCTGGATTGTTGCCTGCCTTCTCTCCAGGAGTAGGGCAGTGCCCTCAGGGCTCTATCCAAGCCAAGACCCCTGACCCTTAAAACTCCAGTCTTTATGCCCTGCTGGTTGCAAGAACTCATAGAATTCAGCCCCTCTTGTTTTCCCAGCCAATGGCTTTGGGGAAGTGTTCTCCTTGTGTGTTCCCCTGTGTGCTCCTCTCTCTCTCACCTTCCTCTGTGATCAAATCTCCTTCCCCTTGGTAGCACCTGTGACCTGCTTCTCCCTGAAACTACATTTTCCACAAGTCCTACTTTCTTCTAAATGACTTCTTCTCTTCTTTTAGTTATGGAGTTTGTTCTGTCAGTCTTCAGGTTGATTTCTGGGATATGCAGTATGATTTGATAGCTATCTAGTTGTGTCTGAGGGATGAGACAAGCCTAGGGTCCTCCTACTATGCCACCATCTTAGTTCTCTCTCTAGATATTTTCTTTTGGTATAGAATACTAGATTGACATATTGATTTTCTTTTTCATCACTTTAAAGATACTGTTCCACTGTGTTCTTAATTGTTTCATGAGAAGTCATTGATAATCCATCATTGTTCCCCTATACGTAACACGACTTTCCCTCTCTACTTGTTTTTAAGACACTCTGTTTTTCACTGGTTTTCTATAATTTAATTATGTTATGCTTTGGTGCTGTTTTATTTGTTTTGTTTTACCCTGTTTGGGGTACAATGTAGCCTCAGGTAGTTGAGATTGTAAACAATAGCTGCTGAATGTTTTTGACAATCTCATTTTGGCAATACTAAAGATTTCCTTGTGAGGGTAGTGTTGGTAGAGAGGCAAGAGGGGATCTTCCATTTTCCCTCCTCCTGATTCCCTTACCAGGATGATATTGGCAGGACCAAAGGAGGAGCTGATCTTCTGACCCAGCCTAGCAGAAGCAAGTAATACACTGATTCCCCTGCTGGGATGGTGACAATAGGGCCCTGGAAGGAGCCTATCCTCCTCTCCAAACAGGTATCAATAAAGCAGTATAAGTCAGGGCCACTTGGCATTCCACTCTTTTCTGTCTGAAGTCAGGGGGGCTGAGTGAACAACTGAACTTCCCCCAAAATTTGGCAGTGATGTGGGAGGGAGTACAGGTCAGCTCTGCACTTACCAACACCCCAGTATTAGTGAGGCCCATTGGGTCACTGAGATTACAGCCCCTTTGGCAGCAATAAGTTGGTGCTCCACTTTTACCAAGAAGGTCTCAGTAGGGAACTTGAACTTCTACCTAAGTCATCTGCAATGAGGCATCGAGTCAGCTCTTCATTTTTGTTAGGTTGATGTCAATGGACTCGTCAAGGAGCTGAACATCCATCACCACATAAAAATGCATGCTACTCATGGAACATTGCATCAAGAACTGTATGGTGACTAATATAACAAAATAAATATTATTTAAAAAATTAAAAAAATTAAAGCAAAAAAAATTTTTTAAATGCATGCTACACCTAAATACAGTGGCTTCTTGATAAAAAATAAAAAGAATCTAGAGTGTAACACCCAATACCCAGAATATCCAGGATACATCTGAAAATAACTCATCTCATAAAAACAACTAGCACAATCAAAACTTTAATGAGAAAGGAAAATCACCACACATCAACTCTGAGACAATCCAAATGCTGAAATTATCTAACTAGTATTTTAAAGCAGCAATAATAAAAATGCTTCAACAAGCATTTACAAACCCTCTTAAAACAAATGACAAAAAAGAAATCTCACTTAAACAATACAAGATATAAAAAAGAATCAACTGGAAATTATAGAGAAAAACAAACAAACCTAAACAAACAAAAACAAACAAATAACCCACAAAATACCCAAATAACTCACCTGACTAGCTCAAGAGTAGGTTGAAGACTGCAGAGGAATGAATCAGTAAACTAGAAGAAAAATCAATAAAAATTACCCCATCTGAACAGAGTCCTAGAGACATGTTAGACAATTATGAAAGAAGTAATATTCATTTTTATCAGAGTCCCCTGAGAGAAGATAGTGTGAGACTGAAAAAATATTCTAGGAAATAATGACTGTAATTTTACCATATTTGGTAAAACACAAACCTAGAGATTGAAGCTCAGTGAACCCCAAACAGGATAATCCCATAAAAATCCACAGGAAGACACTCTATAAACTTTTGGAAACAAAAGATAAAGAAAAAAATTTTGAAAAAGACTGGAGAAAAACTGCACTTAACCTACAGGAGTACAATGGTGTAACTGACAGTGGATTTCTCATGTAAAACCAGAATCCAGAAGGAAACATCACAACATTTTTCAAGGGTTGAAAGAAAAGAACTGTCAACCTTGAATTCTATAACCACCAAAAACATCTTTCAGGGATGAAGCAGATAAAGACATTATCAGAAGAAAGAAAACAGAGAATCTGTTAACACCACCTCTATAATTAAATAATGGCTACACAAAGTTCCTAAACAGAAAGGGAAGAATAACTAAACAGATCTGAGAATTTATGAAGAAAAAAAAAAGAAAAATGAATTAGGTAAATATAGGGGTAAATGTAATAGACCATCTTTCTCCTCATGAGTTTTAAAAATCATTTTAGATAGTTGAGGGAAAAAATATGACACCATCTAAAGTGATGCTGAATGAATGTAAAGGAAGTGGCAGAAATCAATACCAGCAGACTAATATGCTATGTATGCATACTTTATCTATAGCAATCACAAAATAACCTATGTAAAGAAATACATTTAAAACCTAAAGATAAATCAGTAAAAATGAAATTATAAAAATGCTGAATGTCATATGTAAGATAGGAAAGGGAAAAGAGAAGAATGAAAAAACAGAATGAAAAGACAGAAAATAAATAATAACTTGGCAGACTAAAGCCCTGTTGAGGAGGTGTCCAAGCCCACCTACACATTCAGAAACTTGATAAAAGGATTCATGAGACTTAGCATACACTCATGCTCAATGGCTCATACTATGGTGACACAGTATGGAGGGATACACAATTAGATTAGTAATGAAAAAAGACACAGACGGTTTCCGAGGAATCCCTGTGCAGACTTCCTATGCTCTTTACTTCTCTTGAGAGGTAAGAGAAAGTACATTCTCCTTCTAGAATAGAAAATGCAGCATCATATGTGTAATGTTTATGTCCAGGGTAATCAGTTTGAGACTCAAAGATTAGAGCTTTTATCAGGGGCAGTCACTTAGTATTCTCTACCTAGCAATTCCCCAAATTATAGTTTGGCAGAAGGAAGCATGTGTTAATAATAAATCACATTGTTTGAGCAACTAGGTACAGCAAAACAATCTTATCTGTTAGAGAATGTTTTAGGGACACCTGGGTGGCTCAGTCAGTTAAGCATCTGCCTTTAGCTCAGGTCATGATCTCGGGGTCCTGGGATCGAGCCCTGTGTTGGGTTCCCTGCTCAGCAGGGAGTCTCCTTCTCCCCCTTTCGCTGCCTCTCCCCTTCCACTTGCACTCATGCTCTCTCTCTCTCTCAAATAAACAAAATATTTAAAAATATGTTTTAAAAGTTTCCAGATGCCAGCTAAGGACCAACCTTACAAGCAAGCCCTTCTAAAGGAAGTAGCCTCAGACCTGCTATGTTGACTCTAACCTGTACTGTTCAGCCCATTGGCCCTTGGCCAAGGTGGCTTTACAACAAATTTGTTTTCAGTAGCAGCCCATGTGGCAAAGTGAGACCAACCTGTAGTATTACTTTTAGGCATGCCCTTTAGGGGTCCTGGATATAGCCAGTTAAAACAAATCTCATTAATCTGAAAGGTCTATCTTTGAAACCCGGTTGGTTTTCTCCTTCTGTTTTCCTATTAATATATTTTTTTAACTTGGCAACAAAGCACAACAAAACTCTGACCTGAATGTCTTCCAGGGATAGTGCAGTGTCATGATAGTCAAGGCACACATACAAGAAGTACAATGCCAAATGGCAAACATGATATCTCTGAAAAAAACAGTATACAATTCCTATGGCCCCCAATGATACATGTATTATTTAGGTAGTAAAGGTTAAAAAGGCCTCCCTCTTTAATCTAAATAATTTCATTCAATCCTTGGTTTTAGAAGGACTACATGAGGCAGTTGCTTTCAAATAATCCTGTTTTGTCCATGGCATGAGCTTATTTGTCCCATGAGTGTGAACACCACTTATAGGCTTTCTGCCTGGAAAATGCAAGAGTTGTGGCCACCCTCTGCTTGTTTTGTTGGTCGGATCTATCAGGAGAGAGAAGCTCAGCTGTCAGTTTGCATTCAAAGGGTCCATAGCAGGTTGGTAAAGCAATAAGGGACACTTTTATTTGAGAGGAAGGCAAGGCCTCCGGTAGCAGTTTTAAAAACAAAGATCATAAATATTCCTCCATCTTGGAGTCTAAAGGGTTTTTCTTCTTGTTGTTTGTTTTGTTATGTGTCTGGTGTATTAACCATGTTTCTAGCTTTCGGAAACTTGATGGTTTAACATCTACCCTACATGCATATGGCAGACACATCGTGTTCCGAACAACCTGATAATATGCCTAAATCACTTTGCCTTGCTTCTCGCCTCCCTCATTGCCTCGCTTCTCCCCTCTTCTGGAGGAGATCTCCTTCCAGAGGCATGCTTTTCAGATACAAACTAACTAGTCCATTTACTCAACTATCTCCTTTATCAGTCTCACACATTGCAGGACACTATGTATCTTCCCTAATCACTCCAAGGCCAGATACCAGACAACTAGGGACAGCTCCTGCGCCCCATAATCTGCTAATATTATTCAAACTAGCCAATCCTAAGCATGCTTAGCTCTGACTCGCCCCTTTCTTCCCACAGAAACCACAATAAAGGCTCTTGTCTACAGTTCCTCCCTCTCCCTCTGCCTTATCACCTACCCCTGTGCTTCCCAGTATGGCCTGTGGCATGCCCCTTGTCTTGGGAACTGTAAATAATACTCTTACCCATGACAATTATCTCCTGGTCCATTGGTCTTACTATACCTCAAATTTTCTTTTAGTATACTCTATTTTAAAACAATGGTGCAACAAGCAATGCAGTTTGGCCTCAGACTGGAATGACATACTCTTAGACTCCTCTTGGCTTATTAATTGATTTTACCAGATGGGCAGCAATAGCAAGGTACCACTTGCTACAGAGCTTTTGCTCTGGCCACTACTGTTTGTTGCATTTGCCAGGTGTTTCTACAGATTATCACCCTGAATTGTGGAACTCAAAAGCTTCGTCTTCTCCAAGTTCTAGTCTGAGTTAGTTGCCTAGATTCTGGGACGAGTCTCCTGGGGTCACTCCTTGATACTGACTAGCCAAGTTTACAAAAATTCCTCTTAAGGGAGCATGGTGCAACTTCCCTCCAAATGCAGTGGGACAGGCCTGATAGCCAACTGGTCAACATTAACAAGAGGTGGGGCAACCTGAGTTGCTATTTCATTCTGACCTGTTGAGTAGAGGGAGATTGCTCTTGAAGGTGCTCCTCTGTTGTGAGCCAGTCACACAGAGTCAGTGTAAGGACATTCACCTATCTTCCCAGGCTGTTGCTGCCATCTGGTGAAACCAATTAATAAAGCAAAAGCAATCTAGTGGCATACCATTCCAGTCTGAGGCCAAACTACCCTGCCATGGCATCCCACAGAAGGTGTTGTTCTGGATATAAACTCTTGTGTTGTTGCTTGCCCTGCTGCTGTTAAAATTTGTCTTCTGTCCCAGTGGGGTATAAAGGATCCTATCCTTAGGGATCTCTGATGCAACATCTAACAAAAAAGGAAGAAGGCAAAGAACATTGCATTCCAGCTCATCCTAGAACATAGGATGGAGTCACAAAATTAATTTAGGAGTGCAAAACACTTGCACAGTGCAAATGAGCCCTACCAAGTACTGTTACATATTAACATGTCAAGGGCCTTACACTCAAGACATGAAGCCCAAAACACTCTGACAAGGCCTCAATAGCTCTCCTAGATGCTGGACCTGATCCCAGTGAGGTTAATTGGGACATCCTAGGGAGGGAGACCACTGCATATGGATAGAGCCACTTGGGGTCACCAGGAGTTTATTTTGTAAACACCCAAATGGTAAAAACAGTTGGGGATAGACAGGAAACTAAAAATAAATTTACCTGCCTAGAGACAAATGCCATTCTAAAGGATGAGACTGATACTTCCAACAAGGGAGCTAACTTCACTGTCTCAAAGACAGGCTGCTATAGCTCTCTAAGTACAAACCCCGGTCTCTGGGAGGTAGATTAGGAAGCCTTGGAAAAAGAAACACTGCCTATGAGGCAGGCCATGAAGCCCCTTCCTATAAACTCTCAGAAGGTCCACAATGTTATCAAACAGAAGGTTTTCAACCGGAAACAGAAATTAAAAACTATAGCTTTAGGAGGCTAGAAACCCAAATGGAAAAAATTGGGGGGAAAAAAACTCTTAGATACAGGACAGAAAAGGTAAATAAATAAATACATACACACACACACACATATATACTTAGTTTATATATTTAAATAGCTTAATAATATAAATGTTATAGTATAAATATGATATATAAGTAATAAACATATATTATAAAATGTATATATAAATATGTAAATATTTACATATATATTTACATATAAGCAAAGGTCTATTATTTGACTCAACTGGAAATCCAAAATTTACTAAAAGGATTTATATAACAAAAATATAAAAGTTAAAAAGGCACTGATTGGTTTTTGTGCCCCTACAACATAGGTTCTACATTAATTTAAGCATTTGCTACAATGCAACAATTGACAAAACTTCATGGACTTAATATTAAGGTTCAAATTACAGTTACAGCTTGGGATCTCAATAAATTTAAATACTGTACCTTTTATGTTAGGAAAACAACTAAATTCAAAATAGAAAGGAAATAGGTATACCTCACTTTAACGGGAGACTTGCCAACATTTCCCGTAGTTTTAGTACCCATTTCCCTAAAATATTCCAGAGTAGGCACAGAAGCTTTAACACAATATATTAAATATATTATTAAATAGTAATAGATTATAATTAAATTAAATCTTTGGCAGTTACAAATTGGCTTGCTAAGACACAGATTCCTGGTTAAAATAGTTAATATGGCCTAATGTAAGTTAAAACAAGGCCTTCAGGGAATAAAATTAGTATGCAAAACCTAGAGGGATAATTATTCCCATTCCTCTATTTAACAGTCCAGTTTTGCCTGTTTTTACATGTGGAAAAAATAAATGGTCCATGGTAGATTACTACAATCCATGGTCATTGCTGTAGTCTTCCCCATTAAGTCTGCTACACCCAAATATTAAAATTAGCTAACTCTACCAAAGCAACAACTGGTAAATATTTTGCTGTTATATACTTGACTAATACATTCTATTCAGGGCCTCTCAGCTTCAGTTTGACTCTATCTCCAATGAGACACAATATACCTTTCCTGGGCTACCCATTGGGTACCCCAACAGATTTGCTATAACCCAAAATATTTTTGGACAAGACCTTAACTGCATCCACCTTTCTCCAGGAGTACAGGTATGAATGACATTACATTGATGACATCCTTCTCCAAGGAGATTCATTTGGTACACTCATTAATGACATACAAGTTCAACATCTTTTACTTTTGGATTCTGGTGGTAACATATTCTTCATTTACAAATTTTACTTAATCTCACTTATGCTGTTGCTTTCAGATTAGTTCACCTTAAATGGAGCCCCCTCCAACAAAAGTCTCTAAGATCTGTCCAAATTAAAACTAACAAACCCTTCCATTTATTGCCCTTGGAGATTCCTTCAATGTAAAGGTTCTGGCAACCTCTCCTCATGCCTCCTGTTGTCTCTGGACCACTTATGATGGCTATAAATTGTCCAAGGGCTTTTGATGTAAAACCTACCCCTTTCTGCCCCATACCATTAAAACAAAAATTTCCAACTACATGGTGGGATATTCTGGAAATAGAGGCTTTCACATATCCTGAGCCTGTGACTCTCCATACCCAGCTGTTTATTGCGCTTTGGGTCATGGAAACAACACCCACAAACTCAGCACAGCTACTGAGATCTCCTTAATACATGACGAGGACAAACCTGGGCCCTCTGCAATATTCCACACTGTAGGAGAGGGTGACCCCTCCTGTCCTCAGTTCCTTGCCAGATGCCATGGTGTTGGAGGAGGTCACCCTTCCCCCAGTCGCTCAGCTACCTGAAAAGTCTCTTAGGATAAACTGAGTGAATAGCAATGGGAGTTTGTAGACTGTATGAATGGCATTGCCACCATCATAAATAATGAAGCTCAGTGGAATGTTTCTGCTTTCCTTCCCTTAGTCAGGATGTCTCTGATAAAAGACACACAAATGCCCATACTTCAGGTAGTCATCTTAGCAACGTATGCCCTGGTCAACAAATGGCCCCATTTCACATTTATTACAAATGACTGGCCCACTGCCTAGGAGTTGCCCCCTTCAGGATAAGTAACTCTGGAAATCTCTTGCCTCAGAGATACCCAAAATATAAATAAAAATTACACATCTCTACTTATACTAAGTCTACCAAAACAAGGCCTTGCCAGGACTCCTTATCACCTTTGTAATCACAAACATTACTGACAGTAACCAAGCACACATCACAAAATACACAGTACTGGCCTCTCAAAAAAGGCATTCAATAAAACTTTCATGTCACTGAGGTCCCAGACAGTGGTTTAATTGAGAGATATAATGGGCTTCTAAAACAGCTCCTTTTCAAGTTTGAGTCCAATACATGGACCCTAAATGAGATTCTATCTTACTCTAGGCCTTAATTTCTCTTAATTCAAGGCCTCTTGGCTGATTCATATCTCACATCAACTTTTTAAAAAAAGGGTGTTCCATCACCCTTTCCTATATTTTTAAAGGGTAAATGTCTCACTTACATGTATATAAAGACTCATTATATATGAGGCCCTTTAATAACATCTATCTTTATAAGTGTTTGATTTTGCCTCCATCCCATAAAGTCTGGAGGTCACATCCAGGGCACATAACTCACCTGGAACCCATTAACCATAGGCCCAGCAGCTGTCCTTCTGATATGAAACTCATTTGAACCTAAACTTCAACCACTTAAAATGCCTTCCTGAATATTTGGATATATATATATATATACTATATATATATATATAGTGTGTATATATATATATAGTGTATATATATATATATACATATAACATAAAATACTATATATATATACATATATACACTATATATATAGTATTTTATGTTATATATATATAGTATTTTTATATTATATATACAGTATTTTTATATAGTGGATAATTAATACGGGCTCTCCCTCTGATCATCTCCAGGAAGTTAAAGTTAGTACTCCACAGCCATTTCCACGGACAGTGTAGACCACCAAAAGACAATGAGAAAACTCTGCTTAGTAATAAAAATCACATTCAGAAATAATAAAATCAATACCATATGTCATAATGATAAAACCAGATAACCCCTCCCTGGTAGTAATACATGTCAGAGAAGAATCAACATCAGACAACAAAAGCCTGTGAGGTGCAACTATGCATCATTCTGTTCACTGTTGGCCTCATTACTATTGGTCTGGGTACTTTCACTGGTCTGCAATTCAGACACCCAAATACCCTGAGTAAGCCACTGTTTTAACCAAACATGGCAAAATCTGAGGCCCACATGCCATTGAATTTTGCTAATAGAAACTACAACCCAAAAACCTCACTGGCTTGCTTGTCATCAACCAAACCAAGAAGTGAGGCAAAGGGCCCAAAATAATTGGACAAATTAGAGGGCCTACCTACAGGTTAATGCTGGAGTTCCAACCGCAGCCATAGGTATTTTAAACGGCAATCATCCTGACACACTATTAACTACAAACACACAAAACAGGCCACAAAATTTAAAACATATTTGTAAAAGAACCCCTCTCATCACCTTTCTGGACAAAACCTTGGACTGTTGAAAACTTTTAGATTTGGCTACCCTTAATGGAAACTTTAATTGTGCGGGTCAGGTCCTGGTGTGTTGGTCTGTTACAATAGCATTGCAGAATGCCAACATTACCATTGCTAGCTGTGTACACACATGGTACTGTACACACTGGTACAGTGTGCCAACATTACCATTGCTAGCTGTGTACACACATGACTTAAGAGATATTTACAGGTCAAGCTTCCAAGCCCAACACTGCCTTCAATTTACACAAGTGGCTCAGCCTTGTTATGATACCATAGAGCCACAAAAAGAAGATTGACATTAACCTGAATGGATATCCACTTGGAAAAGATACCTCAGCCCGACATCTAGGCAACATCTCTCAGGCCCGGGAGCTCACCTCCAGAGATGATATCACCTCAGACAACATCTTCCAGTCCACAATCTCACTGTTGGAGATAACTTTGCCTCTTGTGATGGAGACGAATGCATTCCAGACGCTAAATAGTCAGTAGTGTTCACAGACTCTCATTCCTAAAGCATTGACGAAACTGGATATAGGACATATACTGCCTTTTTTCTTTGATATTAGGGATTTTATTACGTTTCCTGAGCTCACTGTCTGCTTAGCCCGTATCCTGGCATATTCCCTACTCTCTGCCAAAATGTATACCCCTATACTCCCATACCTAAAGGAAAATCTGATAGGAGTTACTACTATCTGTGCCATTGTAAAAATTAATGGGGATTACTGCTTTCCCCAGGAAGCAATTGTTTCATATTAGTCAACCCTCAACCTGCTGGTGAGAGATTCAACATTCCATAGTGCCTTCTCCTACTTTCTCCTTCCAACTTTCTGCTATGACCACCACAACCACGCCTCCTCCTTAATTACAAACAAATATCACCAATCTTTACATAACTTTACTTAAAGTATCAGTTCATATCCTTCAACAACACAGCTGCCAGACCTGCCACCTTTACCCAAAAAATACATCAAAATGTTACGTCAAATACATACATATCTATATCTATATCTATATCTATATCTATATCTATATCTATCTATATCTGTATCTAGACTCATACTTTTTAACACACTTTATAACTCCACAAAGATATTTTGGAGACTCCAGCAATGTCAGATTTCAGACTTATATTCTTTACTAACACCATATAAACGAGTAACTCAGGTATGGGCTAGCCTAGAAAGACTCCTTATACTAGTTGTGTTCCTCCGTTTTATTGTTATAAAATGTTTTCTGTGATGTTTGGTAAAACATACCATGCTCTCTAAAAGGCTGCTCTCTCTTCAACCCAAAGACTCCTTAATTTGATGTTAAGTCATCACTGGGTCAATTGCATTAACCATATTTCTAGCTTTTTTTTAAATACGATGCTTTGACATCTACCCTACATATATATGCTGAACACACCTTGTTCTGGATAACTGATAATATGCTTAAGTTACCTTCCACCTCCTTCACCACCCCTCTCCCCAACCCTCAGAATCTTTCTCCTGGGGCACATTTTTCAAATACAAAACCAACCAATCCAGAGTTCACATCCCCAAACATCTCCTTTATTAAGCTCTCACACTCTGGATCACTATACACCTGCCCTAATTATTCCAGAGGCAGGTACCAAATAACAAGGGACAACCTCTATGCCTCAAAGCTTGTTGAAATTTTCAAACTAGCCAATCCTAAGCATGTTTACCCTGTATTGTTTGTTCCTTGGCCCCCCATGGCACAGCATGACCCTTTCTCTCGGGATCTGTGAATAATAAACCATCTTTTCAATGACAATTATCTGCTAATCTGTTGGCCTTACTATACCTCAAATTTTCTCTTAAGGCATTATATTTTAAAACACCTGGGTTTTGCTTTTATTCCCATTGTTACAAAATCAGTGCTCCCCATTAGGTAATCATAACTTGGCATTTTTCCAATCATCACTTACTCTCATCCAGACCTTTTATCTGAAGGGCTGTGTCTTCACAGGACAAAAACATTCTTACAGGAAAATATTTTAATAAAACGATAAAAAATTAAGGATCTCTTAGGCACTCTTTTGGATATGTATGTCAGCCTAGGGTTTCTGCTGGAAGAAGTAAAGACACATAATGTCCAGAGAAATGGTCAGGATAAAATAATGAATTTTCAAAATTGAAAAAAAAAAAACAGATTTACATTGCTGTGCAACCCTTTAGTCCTGATTATTTACCTAGTAAGCTGTCTTAAATTACATACTATCCCTTGTGACAACAGCTGCATTTAATAATTAAACTATCTTATTAAATGTGTATCATCAGGAGAATGGTAAGGAAAGTAGTCAGTTATCAGCTCATTGTTGTAAACAGCAAACCATCCAAGAAGCCAAACACAGGTCAACAGAAGTGAAACATTTCCAAGATGAGTTCTAGAGTCCAATCTGTCAGGAGTAGGTACAAAGGCCAAACTACATTTCATGTGCCCTTCTACATCTTGCAGCAATTCATAGAAAGTTGGGAATTTTATCTCTGTGTCAGAAATATACAGCTCATTATCAGCTTGACTTCAGATAGCCCCATCAGATAGCAAGCCCTATACATGGGCATCTGCATGTGAAGCAGATAGTTCAGTCACTATCCAGGATGTTTTCATAGTTTACAGTCTCACAGAGAGTTGTCCTGATGCTAGAGTCTGAGTTAAGTTCACTGAGTCTGTACCTGATTTCAGTTTGGCAGAGCTCATGTTGAGGTTGAAACAGTCTATAGCAGACAATATCATGTTTAAACTTAGCATCATATTCAGACAATTGGGATCTGTAATTCAGGATTCAGAAAAAAAGCCAGTGTTATAGGCAATAGGAAAGACAAGATGCTGCAAGACCAGACAGTTGTGTGTACCAGCCCAACTGATAAGAAAGGGCTTTTTAAGCCCTTTCTTCTACTCAGTCTTAGAGTCCAAATCGAACCAATCAAAAACTTGCCCATATTAAGATGAAAAATCATTAGCCTCTAAAGGCTAGATATCTGATTTTTACAAGAATTCAACAGGGAGCTAGAAACTGCTTTTTATTTATTTTTTTAATAATTTTTATTTTGTTATATTAGTCACCATTAGAAACTGCTTTTTAAATAAAGTATTATATTATTAACTTTGTCAAAATTCCAAAAGTTTGTCTCCAACTGGAGATTGTTTCCTTTTTTTTTCCCCAGAGGCTTCCGTTCACAGAAGTCATTAGTCATGAAAACTTGTTTTGTTTCTAATATTTGAAGTGTTTAAATTTCAGCCCGTCCACCAGCAGCAAAAAAGGAATAGAATCATATCCCACTTATACTCTTATTTTGGCAACTTTCTCTGATCTAGGTGATTCCTCTAGCTTCTATGAAATGAAAAGCATATTAACATTTTACATTTTTTCATACATCCAGATACAGTACCCACAAAACAACACAAAGGAGATTCTTATATCCCTTTATTTCTAATTTGAAATTTACCTTAACCTCTAGCAGTTAAATTCAGCATTATAACATTAATAGCACAATGGCTGCATACCTGCTGAGGGGAGCTGAGGGGACTGCAGATGGACTACAGAAATGGCCGGAGAGGAATTGTTCTAGCCCTGGAAAGAGATTTAAATCTTTCAAATGGAGAAGAGAGCAACTAACAAAATAATTTTTACTATCTTTAGCTCACCCAAAGCTCAAATTCTTGGGCCCTTTTCCCTCCAACCTAAAGGACACAACCAAAACCAGAGGCACAACCAGGGCTACATTTTCTTCCACTTAAGCAAGCACAGTCTATAGCCCCCAGAGAATCCAATGTGCCAACTTTCCTGAAGTTGACATATCACTTTAAAATCCCATTGATAATTTTTACCTCTAATAATACACTGTGGGTCAGCTACTATTTCATAACACAGATAGTAACTCCATAAACACCCAGGCATCAGATTTTGTCATCCTTGACCCATTCCTCCTTTTTGTCAATTAACAACATGGCCATATTTTATTGCTGAGATTAGAATACCAACACGGTTGGGTGAAGGCCCTCCTTCAGCTTGCAAAATTTTCATTGTATCCTTACATAGTGGAAGGAACTAGGGAACTCTGTGGGATCTCTTTCATAAAAGCACTATTCCCATTCATTAGTTCTCTACCCTCATGACCTGCTCACCTTGCAAAGGCCCCACCTCCTAACACCATCATATTGCGTATTAGGATTCCAAATTTAAAATTTGAAGGGATATAAACATTCAGACCATAACAAGGGTGGGCACATAGGCATTCTCTGTGTTACTAATAAAATTCTAGACTTCCAGAGGAAGATGCTTACCATAAATCGTATTATTTGTGTAATCAGCCTAGGAACAACAATGAGACAACATTTTCAGTTTGAGAACATATTAGAGGTCAAGATCCTAGACATCAGGCAAGGGTCAAAACTGAAAGCTCTGGAGCATTTTCACTTGCCTTTGTTTTACACTTTTCCCATTGCAGTGGTAGTCTTAAAGGTATGGCATCCCAAATTTCCATAATGGAACCATGGGCCCTGGCTCCAGAGAGAGTAGAGAAAACCTTATTAACAAATTATTGTTTGTGTCTGTTTTAAACCATCTTAGGGCTACCTGAAGGACTAACATGAGATGCTCATCTCTGTTTTGCATAGCTGGAAACTCAAGTCAGAAAACATCAGGCACTGCTCAAAAACACTGCAGGCTAAACTAACTACCTGCAGATGTCTGAGATAAAAGATTATACTTGAAACATAATTGACCAGCTAAGGCCCAGGAACAAAAGCTGGGAATAGTTCTTTGGGAAAAGGGAATATTCAAAAACACCTATCTATACAGGGGGATTTAAAGGCTACACAGATGTCCAAGGGAAGGAAGATTCATGGCCAGGGCAAGACACATGCTCAGAAAAGACCTGCGAAGACCCTAAGCTTTCACTGTAGGCTGATTCCTAGGGTCCCTGCAAACCTAGCTAAGTGTTGAAGGAGTGCCTCACAAAAATGCAATCTGTAAAGGCATGGGAAGGTTTTGTTTACATATATATATTTTTTTCCTTTCCAGCTTCTGGCATTCAAGAAATTCTCTGTCAAAACATAAGCTGAACACAATCTAGGGACCAGAGAGTTCAGTGACCACAAATAACAATGAGTAGAGTCCTCAAAACTAGGGAAAGTTATGAAATAAATGGACAGCCTTTGAGAATCTAAAATAAAGCAAACTCTTGGGAAGGGGGAGAACCTGATTTCAGAGTTACCACTTCATAATATTCAAATGTCCCCTTTATGAACAAAAGATCACAAGGCATATAAAGATACAGAAGAGTACGGCCTATTCACAACAACAAAAAAGATAGAAACTTTCCCTAAAGAAATCCAGACATTGGATTCACTATATGAAGGTTTTTAAAAAACTCCCTTTACTATGTTCAAAGAAACAGAAACATGGATGAAGAACTACAGAAAATCAGGGAAATTATGTATGAACAAAATGAGATTATTTATTAAAAGATACATATTAGAAAAAGTGACCAGACACAAATTTTGGAGCTAAAAAGTAAAATAACTGAAAAGAGAAGTTCACTAGAGGAGTTCAACAAAAAATTTGAGTGAGCAGAAGAAAGGCTCAGTGAATATGAAGGTAGAACCACTGAAATTATCAAGTCTAAAATCAGAAAGGAAAAAGAAGAAAAGTGACCACAGCCTAACGTATGTATGGGAGAGCATAAAAGCAGGCCAGTAGTATGCATTATGGGAGTCTCAGAAGGGGAAGACAGTGAAAGGAACAGAAAGAATATTTGAGGAAATAATGGCAGAAACTTTCCAAATATGATGAAAGGTATTAATCCGCAATTCTAAGAAGTTCAATGAACTTCAAATATACAAAAATTTAAATAGATCCCCAATAAGACATATTATAATCAAACTATCCAAAGCCAAAGCCAAACAGAGAAACTTGAAAGCATCAGCAGAGAAACAACTTATGCACAAGAGATCCTCAGTGCAGTTAATGCCAATTTCCCATCAGGAACGATGGAGGCTAGAAAACAGTGGGATGGAATATTCAAAGTGTTGAAAGAAAAAAAATGTCAACCAAGAATTCTATATATACCAAAACTACCTTTCAAAATTAGGGTGATATTAAGACATCATCAGAAAAACAAAAGCTAAAGGAGTTTGATACCACTAGAACTTCCCTACAAAAAAAATCCTGAAGAGACCTTCAGATTGAAATGAAAAGGCATTAGATAGTACCTCAATTCCATGGGAAGAAATGAAGATCTTGGTTAAAGGTAAATACACTGGCATAAATAAAAGCCAGTATTATTGTGTTTTGGGTTTGGAATACCACCTTTTATTTCCTACAGGATTTAAAAGAAAAATGAATAAAAAGTAATACATTTATGTTATTGGACACAAATCTTTAAATATATAATTGTGATGAGAACAAAATAAAGGGAATGGAGGCAGAGCTATATAGGAACAAAGTTTGTGTATGCTATTGAACTTAAGAATCTATCAATTTGAATTAGATTGTTATAAATTTAGTATATTAAATTAATCACAATGGAAACCACAGATAAAATATATAACATACCTGTAAATGAAAAGATAATTAAAATGCTTTACTACAAGAAATTAAACACAAGAGAAGGCAGAAATGAAGAAAATGAGAGAGAAAAAGCTGTAAGTTAAGATAGAAAACAAAAAGAAAATGGCAGAAGTCCATCATTGTCTGTAATTACTGGAAATGTAAATGGATTTTACTGTCCAATCAAAAACAGAGAACCGCCAAATGGATATGATCTTACTATATGGTGTAAAGACATAAATAGGTTGAAAGTGAATTGATGGAAAAAGACATTCCATTTAAGTGGTAACAAGAAAAAAACTGAGATGGTTATATGAATATCAGACAAAATAAACTTGAAGGGCACCTGGGTGGCTCAGCTGTTAAGCATCTGCCTTCAGCTCAGGTCATGATCCCATGGTCCAGAGATCAAGCCCCACATCGGGCTCCCTGCTTGGCAGGAAGCCTGCTTCTCCCTGTCACACTCCCTTTGCTTGTGTTCCCTCTCTCACTGTCTCTCTCTGTCAAATTAATTAATTAATTAATTAAATTTAAAAAAAATAAACTTTAAGTCAAAAACTATTATGAGAGACATAGAAGGACATTATATATTGATAAGAAGTCAATATATAGAGAAGATAAAACAATTACAAATATATAAGAACCAAACATTAGAATTACAAAATATATAAAGAAAATATTGACAGAATTGAAAAGGGAAATAATTCTATAGCAATAATTGTAGAGTTCAATACTCAACTGTCAATTATGACTAGAACAACCAAAGAGAAGAGCAATATGGAAATAGAAACCTTAAACAACTCTACAAAACAATGAGTTCTAAAAGACATATAAAGAACACTATACTCAACAACAGTAGAAAACACATATTTCTCAAGTGCAGATAGAACATTCTCCAGGAAAAACCATATGTTAAACCACAAAACAAATCTTAATAAATTGATAAAGACTGAAACCATACAGACTATCATTTCCAATCACAATGGAATGAAACTAGAAATCAATGAAAAAAGAAAAACTGGAAAATTTATGTAAATGTGAAAATTAAATAACACACTTTAAAAATCAATTAGTCAAAAAAGAAATCACAAGAAAATTAGAAAATACTTAAATAGAAAAATGAAAATTAAACCTCAAAATACAAACTTATGGGATGCAACAAAAGCAGTACTCTGTAGTAAATTTAGAGCTGTAAAGGTATACGTTAAAAAAGAAGAAAGTGGGGTGCTTGGGTGGCTAGGTCAGTTAAGCATCTGCCTTCAGCTCAGGTCATGATCCCAGGGTTCTGGGATCGAACCCCACATCAGGTTCTCTGCTCATTGGGGAGCCTGCTTCTTCCTCTCCCTCTATCCTTCCCCTCTGTCCGTGCTCTCTCGCTCTCTCTCATGCTCTAATAAATAACTAAAATCTTTTAAAAAAAGAAAGATCTCAAATCATTAACTTAATTTTACAGCTTAAGGAACTATCAAAAGAAGAGTAAGTAAACCCAAAACTAGCGGAAGCAAGGAAATAATAAAGATTAGAGATAAAGTAGAGAACAGAAAAGCAATAGAATCAACAAAACCAAAAGTTTTGGAGGAGAAAGATCCAGATCACAGCATGAGAAAATACTAAGCTCACCTCCTCCCACAAACACAACAAATCTACAACTACATATGGAATAATTCCTTCTGAAGGGGACCTAGAAACTGGACAAAGCCTCCACAACAAGGGACAGCACCAAGATGGGTAGAAGAGGCAAAGATATGGTCTTAAAAAAGTCACACACTTTAGGCACAGCATTCCATGGTCAGGAAGTATCTCAAGGGTATGAACATTTTTTCTGAGAAGTGAGAGATTCGAGTTTTACATCAGGCAAACCCATAAATCTTGGACAGGAGAGACAAGCCCCCCCCAAACATCTGGCTTTGAAAACCAACAGGAGCTACATCCAAGAAGACTATACAACTATGGGGAAAGGAAAATCTGCTCTTAAAAGATTGTGTGCAGACTCACTCGACCCAGAAACCAGTGCTAAAATACCACATGGAAAAAGATATAGAAAATAGCTGAAGGAGGCAAACTAACTAATCTGGGAGTGCCTGCTGGAGAGGCAGGAGACAGCAGGGCCCCTCCCCAGGGACTTGAGACAACACTGGCAGCCACTTTTGCAATCTCATTCTGTTCTGTTGATCTCAGCACTGGTGGACACCATTTTGGAATCATTCCTCCAGACTGTTAATGCCAGGGGTCATGCTCCAATTGGAGCTCTGCATAACACTGCACCTCAGCTGGACCTCAAAACCAACAGGAAAATGAATCCATTCACCAGCATGCCCACAGTAGTGGTCGGGCCTCATGGACAGCTGGATGGGGTCATACCCACCCAACAGCACAGCAGCAGAAATCATGATCAGGCCTTGAAGCCAGCCAGGCTGGAGGTGCTGAGCCTGCCTACCGGAGTGCCAACAGCAGTCATGACCCCACTACAACAGAAGGGTGCATACAGCCCCCTTAGGAGACACCTCTAGAGCACCTGGATCAGATGGTCAGGGGGGCTTGCACTCCTGGGCTCCAAAGACTATCTCATACATAAGGCAACTTCTTTGAGACTGGGACATGTAGTAGAACTACCTAATACATAGAAACAAACACAGAGAGTTAGCAAAATAAGGAGACAGAAAAATATGTTCCAAATAAAAGAACGAGAAAAAAAACTCAGAAAAAAAATGAGTAAAATAAAGATAAGCAATCTATGCAATGGTCAAAAGATGCTTACCAAACTTGGGAGAAAAAAATGATTAAGCACAGTAAGAACTTCAACAAGAGAAAATATAAGAAAGTTCCCATAAGAGCTGAAAAATACAATAATAACAGAAATGAAAAATACACTAGGGGAAGTGAACAGCAGATTAGATGATACAGAAGAATGGATCAATAATCTGAAAGACACCATAGTGGAAACCGACCAAACTGAACATCGAAAAGAAAAAAAAAAAGAATTTTTAAAAATCAGGATAGTTTAAGGGACACGTGCAACAAAACAAGCCTACCAACATTCACATTACACGGTCCCAAAAAAAAGAAGAAAGAGAAAGGGGCAGATAACTCACTTGAAAAAAAAATAGCTTAAAAAATTCATAATCTGGTAAATAAAGCAGACAGAAACCAGAGTTCCAAACAAGATGAACCCAAAGAAATCCACACCAAGACACATTATAATTAGAATGTCAAATAGTAAAAATAAAGAGAATATTAAAAGCAGGAAGATAAAAGCAATTAGCTATATATAAACGTATCTCCATAAGACTCTCAGCTGTTTTTTTCAGCAGAAACTTTGCAAGCCAGAAAAGAGGGGCATGAGATATTCAAAGTGCTGAAACACAAAAACTTATACAATCAAGAATATTCTATCCTGTAATCTTATTATTCAGAATTGAAGAGAAAATAGAGTTTTCTGGACAAGCAAAAGCTAAAGGAGTTGATCACCACTAAACTGGCTTTACAAGAAGTATTAAGGAAACTTACTTAAGTGGAAAAGAATAGGCTATAAGTAGACATAATAAAATATATGAAAGAAAAAATATCTCTGGTAAAGGCAAACATAGTAAAGATAGTGATCAACCACTTACAAAACTAGTATGAAGATTAAAATACAAGATTAGTAAAATTAAGTATATCTACAATAGTTAAGGGATATACAAAAAGGTACGAAATATGACATAAAAATACAAAGCATGGTGAGAAGGAGTAAAGATATAGTGCTTTTAGAATGCATTCAAACGCAAGTAACTGCCAACTTAAAATAGACTGCCATATACATAGTTTGTTGCATATGACCCTCATGGTAAACACAAACCAAAAATATATAATAGATACACAAACACAAAGAGAAAGGAATCCAAACATAACAATAAAGAAAGTTATCATTAACAAGGGAAATGAGAAAGAGAGGAAGAAAGGAATGGAGAACTATAAAAATAGCAGAAAACAACAAAATAAATATATGCCTAACAATAATTACTTTAAATGTAAATGGACTAAATGTTCCAATCAAATGACAAAAGGTGGTTAAATGGATAAAAAAAATAAAACCTAAGTTCTGCCTACAAGAGACTCCCTTCCAATCTAAAGACACACAACAACTGAGAATGAAGGAATGGAAAAAGATATTTCATGCAAATGGAAACAAAAATAAAGCTGGAGGAGCAATACTCATATCAGACAAAATATATTGAAAACTAAGGCTGCAATAAGAGGCAGATAGGGGCATTACATAATGATAAAGGGATTAATCCAACAAGAATATTGCAGAAGTACAATAATAATAGGGGACTTTACCACCCCACTTACATCAATGGATAGACCATCAATACAGATAATTAATAAGGAAATACTGGCCTTAAATGACACATAAAACCAGATGGACTTAATATATACAGAACAATCTGTCCAAAACAGCAGAATACACATTCTTCTCAAGTGCACATAGAAAATTCTCCAAGATAGATCATATGCCAGGCCATAAAACAAGACTCAATAAATTTAAGAAGATTGAAATCCTATCAAGCATCTTTTCTGACCACAGCAGTATGAAACTTGAATTCAATTACAAGAAGAAAATTGGAAAAAAAAAAAACCTGAAACAGGAGAAAATGAAAACACAACATTCCAAAATCTATGGGACACAGCAAAAGTGGTCTTAAGAGGAAAGTTTATACCAATTTAGGCCTACCTCAAGAAATAAGAAAAGTCCCAAATAAACAATCTAACCTTACCCTAAAGGAACGAGAAAAAGAAGAACAAAAGCCTAAGTTTAGTAGAAGGAAGGAAATAATGAAGATCAGAACAGGAATTAATAAAATAGAGTCAAGGGGCGCCTGGGTGTCTCAGTCAGTCAAGTGTCTGCCTTCAGCTCAGGTCATGATCGCAGGGTCCTGGGATCAAGCCCCACGTCAAGCTTGCTGCTCAGCGGGAGCCTGCTTCTCCTTCTCCCTACTGCTCCCCCTGCTTGTACTCTCTGTCAAATAATTAAATAAAATCTTTTTTTTTACTCTTTTATTTATTTTTTTATTTTTTAAGATTTTATTTATTTATTTGACAGAGAGAGAGACAGCCAGTGAGAGAGGGAACACAAACAGGGGGAGTGGGAGAGGAAGAAGCAGGCTCCCAGTGGAGGAGCCTGATGTGGGGCTTGATCCCAGAACGCCAGGATCATGCCCTGCGCTGAAGGCAGATGCTCAACGACTGAGCCACCCAGGTGCCCCTTAAATAAAATCTTTAAAAAATAATAAAATAAAATAAAATAAAATAAAATAAAGGCAAAAAATAAAAAAGTTCAAAGAAACTAAAACCTGGTTCTTTGAAAAAAATTGATAAAATTTTAGCCAGACTAATCAAGGAAAAATAAATAGCCTAAATAAATAAAATTATAAATGAAAGAGAAGTTACAACTGATACCACGGAAATACAAAAAATTACAAGACAATAATACAAATGATTATATGCCAACTAACTGGACAACCTAAAAGAAACAGGTAATTGCATAGAAACATACAATCTTCTAAGACAAAATCATGAAGAAATAGAATATCTGAACAGACTAATCAATAGTAATGAAATTGAACCAGTAATCAAAAAACCTCCCAACAAACCAAAGTCCAGGACCAGATGGCATCACAGGCAAATTCTACCAAACATTTAAAGAAAACTAAATACCTATCATTCTCAAACTATTCCAAAAAAATTGGACAGAAAGGGATATTTCCAAACTTATTCTTCAAGGCTGGCAATACCCTGTCTAAATCCAGAGAAAGACACTACAAAAAAAGATAATTACAGACCAACATCCCTGTTGAACATAAATGTGAAAATCCTCAACAAAATATTAGCAAACCAAATTCAATAATACATTAAAAAGATCACATAATACGATCAAGTGCAATTTATTCCAGGGACACAAGGACGGTTTGATATCCACAAATCAATTGATGTGATATACCACCGTAACAAAACAAAGGATAAAAATCATATGACCATCTCAGCAGATGCATAAAAAGTATTTGACAAAATTCAACATCCACTTATGATAAAAACTCCCAACAAAGTGGATATAGAGCGAATGATATAGAGGGAATGTACCTCAATATAATAAAGGTCATATATGATAAAACCATAGCTAATGTATAAGCTAAAGGTTTTCCTCTAAGATCAGGAATAAGACAAGTATGCCCACTCTTGCCACTTTTTTAAACATAGTATTGGGAGTCCTGGCAATAACAATTAGGGCAGAAAGAGAAATAAAAGTCATTCATATTGGAAAGGAAGAAGTAAAACTGCAAAAAAAAAAAAAAAGGAAGTAAAACTGGCCCTATTTCCAGATGATGTGATACTATATATAAAAAACCCTAAAGCATCTACAGAATAAGTGAATTCTGTAAAGTTGCAAAATACAAATTAAATATGCAAAAATCTGTTGCTTTTCTATACAATAATAATGATCTATCAAAAACAGAAATTAAGAAAACAATCCAATTTATAATTGCATCACAAATAAAATACCTAAGAATAAATTTAACCAAGGAGGTAGAAGACTTGGCTCCGGAAACTAAGACACTGATGAAAGAAATCAAGGATGACACAAATAAATGAAAAGATATACCATGCTCATAGATTGGAAAAATTATTATTATTAAAATGTCCATACTACCCAAAGCAATCTACAGATTCAACGCAAGACCTATGAAAATACCAATGGCAGCTTTCACAGAACTAGAACAAGTAATCCTAAAATTTGTATGCAACCATGAAAGACCCAAAGAGACAAAGGAACCTTCCGACAAATGCTGTAATATATTCCCAGACTACTTTCTTACATCATATACTAAAATAAACATAATTTTAATGACTTAAATGTCAGACCTGAAACCATAAAAGTCATAGAAGAAAACACAGAAAATAACCCCTTTGACGTCTGTCTTAGTGATGTTTTTTAATATGTCTCCTCAGTAAAGTACAACAAAAGCAACAATAAACAAATGGGACTACATCACACTAAAAAGCTTTTGAAGAGAAAATAAATAAATAAAAAATAAAAAGGCAACCTAATGAATGAGAGAAGATATTCATAGATGATATATCTGGTAAGGGGTTAATATCCAAAATATATGAAGAATTCATATAACTCAGTATCAAAAAATCATCCAATCCAATTTTTTTAAATGGGCACTGGATCTGAAGAGACATTTTCCCAAATCATCATAGATATGGCCAACAGGCACATGTAAAAATGCTAAACATCACTAATCATCAGGGAAATGCAAATCAAAACTACAATGAGAAATCACCTCATACCTGCCAGATTGGCTATTAAGAAAAAGATAAGTACTTGTAGCACAATCCAGAAGGTCATAGTCTAACTGGAAGTAAAAGCCCAGAGGTGAACCAAACCTGAACTGAGAATCACTAGGGAGCCTTGTTAAAAATACAGATTCGTGGGGGCGCCTGGGTGGCACAGCGGTTAAGCATCTGCCTTTGGCTCAGGGCGTGATCCCGGCGTTATGGGATCGAGCCCCACATCAGGCTCCTCCGCTATGAGCCTGCTTCTTCCTCTCCCACTCCCCCTGCTTGTGTTCCCTCTCTCGCTGGCTGTCTCTATCTCTGTCGAATAAATAAATAAAATCTTAAAAAAAAGAAAGAAAAGAAAAAGATAAGTAATAACAAGTATTGGTGAGGATACAGACAAAAGGGAAACTGTGCACTATTGGTGGGAATGCAAATTGGTGCAGCCACTATGGAAAATAGAATGAAAGTTCCTCAAAAAATTAAAAATTAAACTACCATACAATCCAGCAAGTCCACTTCTAGGTATTGTAGAAAACAAAAACACATATGCACCTCTATGTTCATCACAGCATTATTTATAATAATTATGATATGGAGGCAACCTAAATGTCCACTGAAAGTGGATAAAGAAGATGCAGCATAGATAGGTGAACAGATAAAGAGGATGTGGATAAAGAAGATGCAGCATAGATAGGTGAACAGATAAAGAGGATGTGGTATAGATATATGATGGAATATTACCATAGCCATAAGATGGAATGAAACCTTTCTGTTTGTGACAACATGGATGAATCTAGAGGGTATTATGTTAAGTGAAATAAGTCAGAGAAAGACAAATACCACATGATTTCACTTATACATGGAATCTAAAAGACAAAACAAAACAAAAAAACTAAACAGAAACAGACTCATAGATATAGAGAAAAAACTAACATTTGCCAGAGGAGGAGAGAGAGGAGATGGGTGATATAGTTGAAGGGAGTAAAAGGTACAAAATTCCAGTTAGAAAGTAAATTTGACATGGGATATGATACATAGCAAAGAAAATACAGTCAATAATATTGCAACAATTTTGTATTTTGATGGATGATAACTAGACTTATTATGGTGACCATCTCATAATGTATATAAATACTGAATCACTATGTTGGACACCTGAAAATAATATAATATTGTATGTCAATTATTCTTTAATGAGAGCCAACTTGGTTCTTGGAAAAGATAAACAAAATTGACAAACTTTTAGGTAGACTGACCACATACAAAAAAAGAGAAATAATTAAATGAGAAATGAAATGGGGACTTTACTACTAATTATACAGAAATATACAAATTATAAGAAAGTATCATTAGCAATTATACAGCAGCAAATTAAATGAACTAGATGAAATGAACAAATTCCTAGGAACAAACAAATTATCTAACCTGACTCAAAAAGAAATACAAAACTCAACAGATCTCTAACAAAGAGACTGAATCAGTAATTACACCTCACCAAACAAAGAAAACTCCATGACCAGAGGGCTTCACTGGTGATTTCTACCAAATATTTTAAGAAAAACTCAAACTAACTCTCAAACAACTCTTAGGGGGGAGAAAAGTAGAAAGAGGAAAGACCACTTGCTAATTCCATGATGTCAGCATTACATGTTAACAAAGTCAAATACAGACATGAAAAGATACTATAGACAAATATCCTTGAACAAAATACTAACAAACAAATTAAACAAGATATGGAAAGTTTATATACCATGACCAAGTAGGATTTAACTGATGAATGCCACGGTGGTTCACCATCAGAAAATCAATCAAAGCACTGTGGTCTGAAAACATATATGGAATAATCTCAATCTTTTTATACCAGTTGAGACCTGATTTGTGACCCCATATGTGATCAATTCTGCAGTATGTTCCATGTGCATTTGAGAATAATGTGTATTCTGCTGCTTTAGGATGAAATGCTCTGAATATATCTGTTAAATCCATCTGGCCCAGTGTGTCATTCAAAGCCTTTGTTTCCTTGTTGCTCTCCTGCTTACATGATCTGTCCATTCCTAAAATTTGTATGGAACCAGAAAAGACCCAAATAGCCAAAGGAATGTTGAAAAAGGAAACCAAAGCTGGAGGCATCGCAGTGCCTGACTTCAAGCTGTATTACAAATCTGTAATTATCAAGACAGTATGGTACTGGCACAAAAACAGACACATAGATCAATGGAACAGAATAGAGAACCCACAAATGGACCTTCATCTCTATGGTCAACTAATCTTTGAGAAAGCAGGAAAGAACATCCAATGGAAAAAAGACTGTCTCTTCAACAAGTGGTTTTGGGAAAATTGGACAGCCACATACAGAAGAATGAAATTGGACCACTTTCTTACACCCATACACAAAAATAAACTCAAAATGGATGAGAGACCTAAATATGAGACAGGAATCCATCAAAATCCTAGAGAAGAACACAGGCTGAAACCTCTTTGACCTCAGCTACAGCAATTTCTCGCTAGACATATCCCCAAAGGCAAGAGAAACAAAAGCAAAAATAAACTACTGGGACTTCATCAACATAAAAAGCTTTTGCACAGGTAAGGGAACAGTCAAGAAAACTAAAAGGCAACCTACAGAACGGGAGAAGATATTTGCAAATATCTTATCATATAAAGGGCTAGTACCCAAAATCTATAAAGAACTTATCAAACTCAACCACCAAAAACCAAATAATCCAGTCAAGAAATGGGCAGAAGACATGAGCAGACATTTCTCCAAAGAAGGCATACAAATGGCCAAAAGACACATGAAAAAATGCTCAACACCATTCAGCATCAGGGAAATACAAATCAAAACCACAATGAGATACTGCCTCACACCAGTCAAAATGGCTAAAATTAACAAGTCAGGAAATGACAGATGTTGGCAAGGATGCGGAGAAAGGGGAACCCTCTTACACTGTTGGTGGGAATACAGACTGGTGCAGCCACTCTGAAAAACAGTATGGAGGTTCCCCAAAAAAGTTAAAAATAGAGCTACCCTACAACCCAGCAATTGCACTACTAGATATTTATCCAAAGGGTACAAACATAGTGATTTAAAGGGGCATATGTACTCCAATGTTTATAGCAGCAAAGTTCACGATAGCCAAACTACGAAAAGAGCCCAGATATCCATCTGAATGGATTCACCCAGATGAATGGATGAAGATGTGGTGTATGTATGTATACACACACACACACACACACACACACACACACACACACACACAATGGAATATTACTCAGCCATGAAAAAGAATGAAATCTTGTCATTTGCAATGATATGGATGGAACTAGAGGGTATTATGCTAAGCGAAATCAGTCTGAGAAAGACAAATACCGTATGATTTCACTCATGCGGAAATTAAGAAATAAAACAGATGAACATAGGGGAAGGGAAGGAAAAATAAAATAAGATGAAAATTGAGAGGGAGGCAAACCATGAGAGATGCTGAACTCTAGGGTTGCTGGAGGGGATGTCAGTGGGGGGAAGAGATAATTGGGTGATGGGCATTAAGGAGGGCACTTGATGCAATGAGCACTGGGTGTTATATGCAACTGATGAATCACTAAAATCTACCTTTGAAAATAATAAATAAAATAAACTTAACCAAGGAGGTGAGAGATTTGTACACTGTAAACTACAAAACATTGCTAAAAGAATTAAAGACAGAAATAAATGGAAGGACATTCCATGCTCACAGATTGGAAGAATCAATATTGTTAAGATGTCAATAGTACCCAAAGCAATCTACAGATTTAATGTAATCCCTGTCAAAATCCCAACTACAATTTTGTAGAAATAGAAAAACTCATCCTAAAATTCATATGTAATCTCAAGGGATCTTGAATAGGCCAAAAATCTTGAAAAGGAAGAACATTTTTAGAGGACTCACGCTTGCTGATATCAAAATTTATTATGAAGCTAGAGTAATCAAAACAGTGTGAAAATGGCATAAAGACAGACATATAGACCAATAAAATAAAATTAAGAGCTCTAAAATACACCTTGGCAAAAATGGTCAAATTTTTCAAATGCTGAAATCGTTCAATTGAGAAAGGACAGTCTTCAACAAATGGTGTTGGAAAAATTGGATATCCACATGCAAAAGAATAAAGTTGGACCCACATCTTCTATCATATACAAAAATTAACACAAAATGGATGCAAGACCGAAGTGTAAAAGCTAAAATCATAAAACTTGTAGAAGAAAACATAAGGGAAAAGCTCTATGACATTGACTTGGGCAATGATTTCTTGGATATGACACCAAATGCTAAAGCAACAAAAGAATATGTAAATAAATTGGATTTCATAAAAATTTTAAACTTTTGTGCATTAAGGATGAGATCAATAGAGTTAAAAGACAATCCATGGAATGGGGGGAAATATTTGCAAATCATAGATCTGTGATAAGGGATTAATATACAGAATATACAAAAAACTTCTACAACAACAACACAATGCAAAAATGGGCAAAAGATTTAAATAAACATTTCTCAAAAGAAGATATACAAATGGCAA
The DNA here is from genome assembly GCF_023065955.2 of Ursus arctos. Classification (NCBI taxonomy): domain Eukaryota; kingdom Metazoa; phylum Chordata; class Mammalia; order Carnivora; family Ursidae; genus Ursus; species Ursus arctos. The sequence goes on from NC_079873.1 coordinate 58,550,986, forward strand.
TGAAGTATATGAAAAGGTTCTCAACATCACTAATCATTAGGGAAATTCATATCAAAACCACAGTGAAATACCACTTCACACATTATAATTGCTATTATTTTTTAAAATCACAGAAAATAATAAGTATTGGTGAGGATGTAGAGAAACTAAAACCCTCATTAAATGGTACAGCCACAGTGGAATTGAGGGGTATTCTATAAATTTCCTGACTGATTCTCCTCCTCAAAACTGTCAAGGTCATAAAAAAACTAAAACGCCTGCATGTTAAATCTAACCAGGTTGACTGTCTGCTAAAATACAAGATTTAAATAGGGACCAGTGTCTCACAACATAATACTAGAAGTGTCCAGGATACAATAAAAAACCATTCATCAGATCAAGAACCAGAAAATCACAACTTGAATGAGTAAAAACAATCAACAGATGCCAACAACAACATGACTCAGATACTGTAATTATCTGATAGGCATTTGAAAGCAATTATGATTAAATGCTTAAAAAGCAATTATGAAGACTCTTGAAACAAATAAGTAAGAGACAATCTCAGCAAAGATAGAAGTTATAAAAGTGAACCAAATAGAAATTAAGTTGAAAAAATAAAATAATAAATAAAACAAATACACCGGATGGGTTCAATAGAAAAATGCAGGTGGCAGGAAAGAATCAGTGAACTTGAATACAAAAAAACACAACTGACCCTATTTGAACAACAAAGAGAAAATAGACTAAAAAAAAATGAAGAGAACCATGACAACTATAACAACAATAAAAGATCTAACATTTACGTCACCCAGGTCCCAGAAAAAGAGGAGAAAGGGTGTGGAATTGAAAAAATATTCAAGGAAATAAAAGCTGAAAATTTCCAAAATCTGGCAAAAAGCATAAACCTATAGGGCTCATGTAATTCTATGTTCTGTTTTTGTACCTGCCTGTGAGTCTCCATTATTTCAAATAAAAAAATTTTAAAAAGAGAAAATGACAAAAAAAAGACTTCAAATCCTTTTGTTTGTGATCACCTCAGGTATATAAGGCTATAAAAGAGTAGCTATAATTTATCAAACCCCTACTATGTGCCAAACCAATCATGTTTTTTTTCCTCCATGACAATCCTAAGAAATGAAAATGATTATTATAATAATAACCAGCTAATATTTTAGGACTTGCTATGTGCCAGGCATTGTGCTAAGTGCTGGATAGTCATTATCATAATGAATCATCAAAAGAATTTTATGACCTAGGCACTACTAATTATCTCCATCGTATAGATATGGAAACTGGTGACCCAGATCACAAGTTCCACAATGGGAACAAGAACTGAGATTTAAAATTTGAGGTTTAAAACAGCAATAAATTTCCAAAGCATCTATGGACTCTGAGAAACAAACTGAGGGCTTCGGAGGGGAGGGGAGTGGGGGAATGGGATAGGCTGGTGATGGGTAGTAAGGAGGGCACGTATTGGATGGTGCACTGGGTGTTATACGCAACTAATGAATCATCGAACCTTATATCAAAAAATAAATAAATAAAAATAAAAAATTAAAAAAATAAAAAATAAAACAGCAATAAATTTAAATTAAACCCATGCAAGAATAGGTCAGATTAGCAAAGGCTAAAGTATAGAATATTTCAAGGAAAATGAGATTTAATTCCTGTAATACTCTTACGTTGTTAAACTACATTAGGGAGTTTTCTAAAAAAGCTTCAGCCTAGCCGTTACCATATATTCTAAATCAATGAGGTAACATACCTGATGAAGGAATATGTTAATATCTATTCCTATGCAAATACCAAACACCTTTAATATGGGTAGAGGCATTTTGATATTAAGGAAACTAGCAAAATCATTCATCATCAGTTTCACTGAAAGCAGCATAGTGTGATGACAAGCATGAGCAACGAGATCAGATACGAACTCTTGCACCACTAATTGAATGGTACTGGCAAATTACAATGTCTATATCTCAGATTTCTCATCTGAAAAATGGAGATAACCACCCTGATCCAAACTCTAGGGAGAACGTAATTCTGAAATACCACATTAACATACAGAAAGAGTATGCAAGTTTAATACTTGACCATGAAATGCATATATCTTAAATTGGCTAATATGGATCTTAGTAAGTATAAGCACCTTTTCGATTCCTCTAAGCTGTAAAATAAAAAGTACCTCGTCACAGTGCGAAAGGGAACTCATCACAAACCACTCACTCTTCCCTTATCCATAGGACTCCTGGCAAACTCTAGGTGATATTTTGGACAACAAAGATTATGGTGTAAATATCGTTTCTACTTGTTACTGAAATATTCTGCATTAAAACATGCACATACATGCACAGATGCAAGCATGCACATACATAGACACAATGTCAATATTTATTACCTCCTTTCACCTTGATAGCTGATGTAGAAATATCAAATGATAAAACACTCCACACTGGTTCCACCTGTTGTGAATCCTTCTGACCATGAGCTTCCTCTCACTCTGGATCATCCAGCTGTGTGTGTGTGTGTGTGTCTGTGTGTGTGTATGAAAGAGTCTGAGAGCATGTTAATGTGAAATAGAAAAATGTAAAAATACAGCCATCTTTCACCATTTTCATGAAATTGCCTTGTGAAATTTTTATTTCAACACCAATCTTACCAAATAAGACTGGTTGGAAAGCTTTTTTCTCACCTCAAGTGATACAGTCAACTGGAATGCTGAACCTTTTGTATGAAGTTTAAATTAATACACAGATTCTGCTCTTTACAGAAGCAGTGAATCGCAAATAGATGATTAACATATTACAGACTGATTTCTTCTACCAAACACACCTCCACTAGTATTGACATTGAAGTACTCAGTAGGTGTCAGAACCAGTAATACTCCTTTTATACACACTACGTCTTGTATAAATGTACATACCTGTATTTATATATGCTTGACCCAAATCTGTCCTGGGCCCAAGGTGCCATTGTACTTCATCAACCAAAAGGATATCTATTCTGCAGGTATTTGAAATCAAAACCTCCCACACTGTCCAATTCTGGGACTCTCCTCTTGCCATCCACTTAAGTTTCTCTTTCCCCCAGGTGTGGGTCAGACCAAATGTTAACCACGCCAGGACCCTCCTTCCACGCTGCCACCTATCTTTGCCTTCCCTCTGGGTACCTTCGCTTTAGCAGACAGACAAGTCGACCTTGACTTCAACGTGGACGAACGCGCCTCCATTCCCGACCTCCTTCAAAGCCACAGACAGCACCCCGACGCGGGTATGCCTCGGCCAGAACTGCCTTTCTTCTTACCGGCACAGGCACTATTACACACACAATATGGTTTCATAAACCACCGGAGCTGGGAAGACGACTCACCCATTCCGTTTGACCAGCATGCGCGCACACGCGCGCGCGCGCGCACACACACGCACGCACGCACGACCGCGCGCACAAAGGCCCAAGAGGAGACTTACAGTAGCGGCCTCCATGATGATTAAGCCGTCTCTCCCGCCCCCGCGCGCTGTCGCACACGCCCTGATAGAGAAGTGTCACCGGGGCTAGGGTCCTTTATGACAAATGACCATCCCTCCCCCCAACTTCCTTCCCACTTTACCCCATCCCACGCGGGACCGCACGTGAACACACACATGCGCGCGCACACACAAACCTCCCCAGAGCCAGGAGAAGTGGGGAGATGTGTGCACACGCAGAATGGAGGGTAGTGATTGCCCGTTGGCTGCATGACCTGGATGGAGAGTTTTTGTCTTACAACACCCTGGGAACAGGTCAACAAATGGATCATTAGAGTAGTTTTTAAAAAACAGGCTGAGATTGTTTACTTTTGGACATTCTTTTCTCTTTTACTTTAAAACCTGTATAATTTGGCAAAAACAATTCAGAGAAAATATATTTCAGAAATGTGTTCCATGTGAACTTATTCTTTATTTTTATTTTTTAAAGATATATGCTTTAAAATAATCAGCTACATGTTGCACATATCTGTGTAACTAAAAAATAAAATCTGTTATGTATCTATGGATGATATATGATTTTGTGATCCTTATTTTCTGTATTCTGTTTTTCTCTGGTTTCCAAATATTTTAATTTAATAATGCACCATTGGCCAGTGAACAAATGGGCTGTGGTGAGTGTCGAGTTTGGTGTACACAACTGCAAAGATAATGAATGCATTCAGTGGTGAGGAAGTAACACCAGTCACTATATTTTCCTCATCATTAACCAGGCTTGTCAGTATATTAAGTACTGCTGCTAAATTTGCCTCTTAGCTTCCTTAATACTTGCAGAAATCCTGGAGACTTTGTTATTAAAATGCAAAGTATATTCTTTCACTTTTTGTAAAGTAGAAAACAAATTACAGGGACAATTATTAATAATTTAATAAAAATTTACTGCACTTTTATTGTATACCAGTTTTGAATATTTTACAGATATAAACTTAGTAATAAAATAATATAGATACACCTATACAGCACTTCCTATGTGCCATGCATATTTCAAGCACTTCATATAAACCAGTTAAATCTTCATAATAATCTATGAGGTAGATGTGCAATTATTATATTTTTACAGATATGAAAACTAAGACACATAAAGTAACTTGCACAAGGTCACCTGACTAATAAGTTAAAAAATTGGGATTTGAACTTCAGCAGCCTGGCTTTAAAGACTAACCACTCTACCATATGATATGTAATACTAAATACTATAATTTACACTATAAATTATTATGTACCAAAAAATGGAATTTTGTTGTATTTAGGTATTTCAGTATATTCCCTGGGAATACCAAACTTCTAACAAGACCCAATAGCCACCTCAACAACCCTTTCAGGACTGTATAAATGATACATTTTTTAAAGAACAATTATTAAAAGAATAAAGGTAAAAATCCTATTCTTAGTCACACTTGGGCACTAAATCCTAGTATAGACTTCTTTGGTATGTGGGCTGAAACTTATGGCCTACCCTCAAAAGTCTAAAGTTCCTTTACACTAGTCTAAACCCAAATCAAATGAACATCCACCCCAACACAAGCTAAGGGAGTGATGACAGCCTCAAATTTCATCCCTGAGAAGGGGTGAAAGAGAAGGAAGTATAAAAAGCAGTCCCTGACATCAGGAAGCTGGCCTGATACTCAGAGCTAGGCCATGCTATTCTTCTATTGGATATAAACCATCTCAGAGAATACCAACCTCGAACAAGGTTATTCTGGGACTGTAATAAAATGAGATAAAGTAAGGCCACCTAATTTTGTCTAAGCACAAACAAAAACAAGGTCACTGTGTCACTCACAAAATACCAAACACCACTGGTGTTCTAGCCAAAATGAATGGCTACAACCTCTTTACCAATTACAGCTGTATCCTTGTTCTAGTCTCTCCTCCCTGTGGATGAGATTTATTGAACTACCAAACATTAAATTATCCCACATTATAGAGTAAACCCCCACTTCCACAGAACTTCCACCAAATCACACAACTAAAACCCAAATTCTGCAATGTTTTCTAACACTTACTGATAACACACAATGTCTCCCCAGGATGTGTGTTCTCTCTCATGGCAATGATGGAGACTATGGGTATGTTCAACTTACTCGACTATGTTCAACTTGGGTATGTCCTTGTTCAACTACGTGTACATCCTTGATGGTCTTTGGCTGGACACCACTGACATGAGCGATAAAGCAAAGGGGCTAGCCTGCCCTTACAGAAAGGTCAGAAGCAGTTTTACTGCTCTATCTCATGGAGGCTAGAGAAAGGGACAGGAGGGACTTCAAGATGCCTAGCACCCTCTATAAAATAGAAGGAGAGATACACCCATGTTTCTGACTTTTTAATGCATAGTAACAGTAACTACAATTAAGAGGCCCAATCTTTGTTTTGCGAGGCAGGCGGTGTTGGAGGGGAGTCAGGAATTTAACAGAGGTCAAGATTGACAGCGGTGAAGAGTATGAAAATGTTTATATTTATCAAGCATACATTGGAAGTATTTCCCAATTTAGGCTCCCCTATAATACTAAGTTGTTTCTATCTCCTCATACACTGTCAACTATTGCAATCCCAGAGAAAAACAAGTGAGCATTTACCATTTTCCCTGGGAGAATGATATATTAGAAGAGGGTCCTATCCAGACAGGAAAAGGAAAGAAAAAGCCCCTATCTTCCTCCTCTGTTGATTGTAAAGATGAGGCAGAGGTAAGAAAATCAGGCAGTGTTAAAAACTTACCTCTCTGAGCCAAAATCCGAAGGAGGCATGTTCAATAATGGAGGAATAAGTCACAAGCAGAAGAGCTTTTGTTCCACTTTCATCTTATAATTCTGTGGGATCACATCACAATCACCTGGGATGGAAGAGTGGATAGGCAGCAATAACGAGACACAGTTAGCACTTCCTAGCCGCTCTCAGATCTCACATGGCTTGGAAGGGATTTAAAAGTTCCCTGTTTTTCCCAGAGGGATAGATGTGACCTTCACAGAGTCTGCCAAAATGGGAAGCCAAACCTCTGGGTTTCCACATGAAAAGAAGGCAATGTCAGCTCTGAGACAAGTCAGCTCTCTAACCAACCACGTTCTATTTCCCCAGTCAGTGCACCCCCCCAACCAATGTCATAAAACAATATAAGCCCCTGTACATCTAGATGACATTGTGGAAGGGTAGGTAAATCTGAAATATAGACTAACATACTGTTATTTATAACAGTGTCTAAATTATGAAATAGCAGCAAATTTACTAGATTAAAACTGAGATTTTTGTTTCCCTGCAAACTTGGGGTGTGGAGGTGGACTCAGGATTAAAATTAGATTAGTTACAAAATCTAATAGTTTCTTTGCACATCTAAGTATAGTGTTAGTAAATCTGCATGCATATTTAAACACATAGAAAAATAATAGAAAATAAATCAAGACATTAACAGTGCTTATCTTTGGGAAGTGGGTATATGGATCTTGGTTTAATGTATTTTTTAGTATTTTCCAGATGTTTTCCAATGAACATAATACTTTTATGAGAAAAAAAAGATCAGTTTTAAAACAGGAAACACTCTGAAATTTTTTATTTATTTTATTTCGCAGTGAAAGAACATGAAAAAAACTTCAAAATATTACATGATTGCTTCCAGTGAATGATTAAATGTACTATAGGAAGAGAAATTACTGTGATTACAGTTTACATAATTACACAGAACAATATGTGGCCATCTCTTGAGAGGACTGTGATTAACATTTCACTGATAAACACCAACCTCAATATAACTAAGTTTTATTATTTATCATGGTCACATAAAATACAAGAGCCTATGGACAAGCTGTTATTAACAATAAATGTGATTTTGCCTGAAATTCTTAACCATATGCAGGCTTCTTAAGCATTCAAGTTTTAAAGTCTACTGTATTTTTATTGCAAAATGAAGCAGGTATAACAGAATTAAACCCACTAGATAAAGGACTAAGAAAACACAAATATAAAAAACAAACAACAACAATAGCAGAAAACCTTGGGTTTGTTCTCCAAGATTTTCTTTCCAAATAAATGTTGATCTCATTTAGCAGTTCCGATAATATTCACAGCCACAGATTAATAGCTACATGATAAAAGGACTTTAGAAGGATTAAACTATGCAACACTATATTAATATTTTAAATCATCTACCACAGTTTACATTTCTTGAAAGCATTCTACTACTAAGATGCAAGATCAAATGAATTAGTATTTACATTTCTCTTATACTTCTGAGCCCTATGTTTTAACTGACACTGCAAGGAAAATTTCAAAATACAAGACCGTAATTAACTTCTTACATTTTGAGTAACAATCTAGGGCAGTTAATGTCAAGGCCAAGTACACTTTGCTTTTAGCGATCAATGTCTTCTACTATTGCCTCGAGATTTTTGCAACAGGCTTTAACCTCCTCAATTGCAGCCATCCAATTATCATAAATAATTTTGTCATAAATTGCATCATTGACTTCCCTAACTACCCCCTCCTGCTGAGACTCAAGTGCATCACCTGAGAAAAACAACACTGATCTTGGGATGATGTAAGTACGTAAATTGTGACCAAGTAAAAAATCATCATTTCCATCTTTTCCATTTGAGCTGATTCCATGAGGAGTAAAGAAATTGAAGAATGAATCCTTGGGAAAATTTTCAGTTACAGTTCGGAATGTTCCCCAGATCCGGTGTTTCTGCTTCTTCCTGATGGTTTTCAAAGTGACATTCTTTCCTTCATTCCAATCTATCTCACAGCCTGTGCAATACTCAATCGCAGTCCCCCTATAGGGATGGGGATCATAATACGCCAGCCTTGACTTCAGCACATAAGTCTTTGTTAACAGCTCATTTTTGAAATATTCATTGGGCTTGAAGTGAAATTCTAGTGTGAAACTGAGAGGCTCACCAGGATCTGAAAGCTTCACTTTAATATCTGTCAGGAGCTTCAGAATAGGCTCATCATATTTCTTAATCAAAGGAGTAAGTGTGTCAACGTTTTTTAACACAGTCAGCCAAAAATCAGGAATTCCTTTAGGATCCTGTTCTTCTTTATTCTCTTCTCCAGTAGCCTCAATGTCATCATCATTATCATCGTCATCGTCATCGTCATCCTCCTCCTCAACAGCATAATCATAATAATCTCCCTCATAACCATCATCCTCATCCATATACTCATGCATCCGACCCTCCTCATTACCATACATCTCTTCCTCATCATACATCTCATCATCATAGTCCTCAGAGTCTGATTTATATTCACATTCCTCTTTTGTAGGTTCATAGATTGCATTTATGATCTGACGTCTTTTTTCCAGTAAGGGTTGATACATTTCAGCAAACTTTCTTTCAATGCCATGAAATTCCCTTAGAAATTTGGATTCTAGATTGGCCACTCTAGTTTGAAGCTTTTTGAGGGCTAACACACGGTACTTAACTTTCAAAGGTAGACTTTCAACGAAGTCTGTATCTAAAAGATAACCAATAAGTCCTTTTGGACGGTCTGAATCCTCATCAGTATCTTCATCTTTTACCCCGCTTTCCCCGGACCCAGCAGCAGCATCTTCACCTTTTCCCCCTTCTTCCCCAGGCCCAGCGGCGGCTTCTTCACCGCGCTCCTTATCATCTCCAGGCCCAGCTTCGACATCTTCACTGCGCTCCGGCTGTTCCCCAGGTCCCTCCATCATTACCTTATTACCAGCCTCTTCTTGACTAGATTCTAACAGTTCCTTGTGGTCGGCTGACTCGGCCATTTTTCAAAGGACCGTAACGCGTAAGGTGGCTACCGCCAAGATAAGGAGACCTGACCTCCGCAGGGAAAGACTCACCGGAATAGCAGAAGCGGCGGGGGTTGGGGCAGAAGTGGAACAAGCAGGAGTGGCTGGGCTGCGGGAGTGACGATGGAGGCTGCTGCCGGGATGAAGGCGGTGCTGATGCTGTGAGAAGCGGACAGAGGCAACCGTAGCCAGGGCTTGAGTGCAGAGAGTGGCGATGGTCAGTCTTGCAGAAGCTAGCCAGAGACTGCAGAGAGCTGCAGTGGGCGGAACCTTCGCAAGCAGCAGCTGCTGCAAGAAAAAAAAAAAAAAAAACGGTGCCGCAATATGATTATGCGGCTGTCCCTTGACTAGATTTTCTCGGTGCAAATAGTTTGCTGCATCACTCCCTCCCTCCCCTACGACTCTGCTCTAATCTCATTTGCTGGGCTGGGTGATTGACAAGTCCTGAACCAATAAATTATTAGATCTATCAAGTTTCCGAACTCTGCTCACCTTCCCAGGTTCTCTAATATGGCTGATTCATCCACCTCTCACTTATCCTCGACCCCTTCCCGAGTTTTCAGAAACCTAGATTTTATCTGTTTATTCTCTCAATTTGTAACTGGTATTATAATTTCAAAAAAAAAAAGCTGAAAAAGTACTAACCAAGATGTCAGACAAAGCTAGAGGACAAGGCATCCACCCGTTCTAAATCTGTCCCTTTGATTTTAGCCCCAGGCTCTGGTAAGGGTACGGGGAGGGGGGCTGGGGGAGGAGTTTATAAAGATAGGCTAGAAGGGAAAACACTTCAAAAAATTAGCCATCTTGGTCTTAGGATGGTGTAATTCCCAGGGATTTAAATAATCTATATTTTGTTTTTTCTGTATTTTCCACAAGCTGTATGGTAGGTGAGCAGTAATTTTAAATTGGAAATGCCTCCTAACATTTCATGGGGTGGGAAGGGAGACAAAAGAGGTGGTTAGATGAGGGTTAGGGTGAAATAGGGCCTGTGATGAAGATCCAAAGTGCTGTATCCAACTGACAAGTGAACACACAAGACAATAAACCAGTCTTATCAGTAACTCACTCCTAATACTGACTTGTCTCTTCCTCTTTTTGGATGCTGGCTCTCAAGCCATTGGGAATCTTAAAAAGAAATGTTCAAATGTAAAGTAATTTTTATTTAAAAATCATAGCATTTGCTCGACACTTTTGTTATTGAAAATAATCTAAATCTCAGTATTAAAGACATGGTCAAATATATGATAGGCTATTCACAGGATAGAACACTATGCAGTCATTTGAATATTTCCTCTGGATAGGAATCATTGGTGATATTTATTGTCCGTATTTCCAACGCTGATAGTTTATTAATTTAACAATTTTTAAAATATTAACTATTTCCAAGATTTAAACAATTTGCATTGTGTTATTATCACAGAGATAAACACTGTTTACATATTGTATTTCTTTACAGACTCTTTCAGTATACAGGTAAAGTTTTTTTTACTTATTTTGTCTCTGTGTACTGTATACCATCACAGTATTTACAAAACTCAATTTTCAAGTTTATGTATCGATCTGGTAGTTCCCTTGTTAGGAGTCCATAGCATTCCAAGTTTTCTTTTTTCTGGTTCTGAAGTTGCAACATTCCTCGTAGTTTTCTGGTAACAAATTAAACACATGCTCATTTTTTAAAATTTGGAAAATGAAGAAAATTTTAGAGTAAAGCAGAAATCACTAATAATCTCACAACCCTGACAGAACCAGTGAGAACATTTTGGTCCTTTTCTTTCTAACATGTCTGTATATGTGTTGCATTTAAGCTAGCGTTTTCTAAAAATAAACTGAGATAAACTCTTTTATAAACTTCTCCCTCTCACTACCATATTCCAATGTTCTTAAATAGTTTCCAAAAATGTAATTTTAAAAGAAAATCCATTGTTATTTAAATATATTGTGTAGTTAAACCAAACTATTAAGACAAAGTATGTCATCTAATTTTAAGATTGAAGAGTACTTCATAGTCATACATTCAGTCACAGAAACCATAAAGGGAATGATGCGTTTCATTGCATAAAACAGAAGTATATGACACCAAAAGTATAGGCAACAAAAGAAAAAATAGATAAATTGGACTTCTTTAAATTAGAAACTTTCGTTCGTCAAAAAATACTATCAACAGAGTTAAAAGGTGGCTCATGAAATGGGAGAAATTATATATGAATCATATATCTATCTGATAGAGGATTAATACCCAGAATACGTAAGGACTCCTACAACTCAAGAACAACAAAAACAAGCAAATCAATTAAAAAATGAGCAAAGGACTTGAAAAGCTCTTTCTACCGAAAGATACAAATGGCACCTGAAAAGGTGTTCATCACTAATTAGGGAAACGCAAATCAAAACCACTGAGATACCACATCACACCCATTAAAATAACCATTTCAGAAGAATAAAAACAGAAAATAACAAGTGTAGACAAGGATATGGAGTAATTGGAAACTTTGTGCATTGCTGAGGAATGTGAAATGCTGCAACTGCTGTAAAAAGCAGTATGATGGAGCCTCCGAAAAATAAACATAGAATTACCACACGATCCAGCAATTCTACTTCTGGATATATACCCAAAAGAAATGAAAGCAGTGTCTCAGATATTTTTACACCCATACGTTCATAGCAGCATTTTTCACAATAGTCATAAGGTGGAAACAATCCAAATGTTCATTGATGGAAGAATGGATAAGCAAAACATAGTATGTATATACAAGGGAAATATTATTCATCCATAGAAAGGAATGAAATTCTGACACAGGATACAACATGGATTAACTTTGAAGACATTATGCTAAGTGAAATTATTCAGGCACAAAAAGACAAATATTTTATGGTTCCACTTACGTGAGGTACCTAGAGTAGTCAAATTCATAGGGTAGAATGGTGGTTGCCAGAGTCTGGGGGCAAGTGGGAATGGGAGTTTTTGTTGAACGCATACAGAGTTTCAGTTCACAAAAATGAAGATATTCTGGATGTTGATGATAGTTGGACAATAATGTGGATGTTCTTTATGCCACTGCACTGTACACCTAAAAATAGTTAAAATGATAAATTTTATGTTATATATATTTAACCACAATTTTTAAAATGTTGAAACAAACAACAAACAAAAACATAAACAATATTGTCAGTAAAACGAGCACTAAGCAAAAATAGGTGAAACATGTATAACATATACATATATATGCAACACAAATAAGTGATCACTATATAAGGAGAACTGACAATGGCTAAAATTAAAAAGACTGAGAATTCCAAACTTTGGCAAGGGTGTAAAGAAACTGGAACTCTTAGATATTACTACTAGGAGTGTAAATTGGTATAACGACTTCGGAAAACTATTTGGCATGATCTGCTAAGTTTAAACACATGCCTCTCCTAGGACCCAACAATTCCACATTTAGGTATATAGACAAAAAGCCATGTATAATAATATTTATGTCAACATTGTTATTTTTAAAATAACTCCATGGAACCATATTTTGCATATCACATAACTCACTCTTTTCAAGCACGCAATTCAATGATTTCTTAAATTTACGAAATTGTACAGCTTCTGCCATGGATCAGTTTTAGAACATATTCATCATCCCAATATGCTATTTCATAAACGCTTACTATTAATCCCCACTGTACTTCCTAACGTCCCACTCCCATCATAGGCAACTGTTAATTTATGTTCTATCTTCATACCTTTACCTTTTCTAAATGTTTCATAAAATTTGAATCATATAATATGTAGTCTTATGTGTCTCGCTTATTTCACTGAGAATAAAGATTTTCAGATTCATCTATGCCATAGCATGTATCCATAGTTGGTTCCCTTTTGTTGCTGAATATTCACTAGCCTATAGACATATAGACTGTTTTCAACTTTGGCTACTATGAATTATGCTACCATGAACATTTGTGTGCAAGTCTTTTTTTTTATTTTGGCTGTTTTGGTGGGTATGGAATGGTATCCTGTTGTGGTTTAATTCACATTTCTCTACTGACCTTTTATTGCTTATTGGCTATTTCTATATGTATTTTTTGGCATAATGTCTTCAAATATTTTGCCCATATTTTATTGGTTTGACTATCTTTTTATTATTGAGGTATAAGACTTCTATGCATATTCTGGATGCAAGTCATTTATCAGATATGTGTTTTGCAGTATTTTCCACCAGTATGTTGCATGTCTTTTTATGCTAACTAAAACTGAGTTTTTGAAGTACAAATGTTTTGAATTTTGATGAGATCAAATTTATCACTTTTTAATGGACTGTGTTTTGGTGTCATAACTAAAAAATCCCTGCCTAACCCAAGGTCTTAAAGACTTTCTCCTGTACTTTTTTCCAAAGGTTTTATAATTTTAGCTCTTATATTTAGGCCTGTGACCCATTTTTAGTTAGTTTTTGCATATAGTGTAAGTTAAAAGCCTGCGTATAGCTTCCTATGTATGGATATCTATTTGTCTCAGCACCATTTGTTTAAAAGACTGTCCTTTCCTTATTTAATTGGTACTTTTATCACAAACCTGTTGACCTTTGTTATATAAATGAGCCAAAGATGGCCCCTGTATATCAGTCCCTATGTTGCTTACTCTTCATAACAAGGCTAGGGCCCTTAACTTAGGACCAAACTCAAATTCTTACACATCTGTTTTAAATATAGCCCAAATAAACATAATTTTGACCATTTAGAGCTTGCCTGTTACCCTACAAAACTGCTTCCAACATCTGCTAGCCATAGATGAGACAAACTCTGTAACTATAAAAGATCCCAAAATGCTGCTTCTCTTTGGAGCTCTCTGACCTAAGGAATGCCCACCTTGCTAGTGGAGGACATCACCTAGACACTTAAGCCCCCTCTCTGATTTACCTTTCCTAAAAATTCCCTTGCCCACTTCACCTTCTGCATTATGGCCCCATGACAAGTTTGTGTAAGGTCTCCTGCTGTGAGGAATTTACCCTCTCATATAACCCTGCTCCAAGCACTGCCCAATAAAGCTTGTTGTGCAATACTGCCATCTTGTTTCCTTGTCTTTTCTTTGATCAGCCCCCAAATCCTTAAACTTGCCACAACCATAAATATAAGGATTTATTTCTAGATTTTCAATTCAATTTCATTAATCTATATGTCTAGCTTTATGACCATACCACACTGTCTTGATTACTGCAGCATTATAGTAAGTTTTTTTTAATTGGGAAGTGAAAGTCCTCCATAATTTTCCCTTTTTTTCCTAAAAAGTTTTGACTATTCTGAGTCTTTTGAATTTCTGTCTATATTTTAGTATCAGCTTGTCAGTTTCTGCAAAAAAAAAAAAGGAAAAACTAAAGCAAAACACCTGGAATTCTGATAGGAATTGCCTTGAATTGAATCTCTAGATTGATTTGAAAATGAATTGGTATTTTAACAATATTGAATCTTTCAATCCATACACAAGGAAATTCTCTTCATTTATTTATGTTTTCTCTAATTTCTCAGCAATGTATTGTTATTTTCAGTGAACAAATCTTGTACTTCTTTTATTAAATTTATTCCTATATATTTTATTATATTTGATGTTATTATAAAATGTACCGTCATTGTAGTTTTATTGTAAAAAAAGGTTTATAACATAAATTTTACCATTTTAACTATTTATAGGTATACAATTTTGGTTGCATTAAGCATATTCACAGTGTTGTGCAACCACCCCCAATGTTCATTTCCAAAACTTCATCATCCCAAACTCAAACTCTGTACCCATTAAACAATAGCTCTCCATTCCTCACTCTCTCCTACCAAAGCTCTGGTAACCTTTATTATACTTTGTGTCTCCATGAATTTGTCTAATTTAAGTATCTCATGTAAGTGGAATTATACAATATTTGTCTTTTTGTATGTGGCTTATTTCACTCAGCATAATGTTTTCAAGGTTCATCCATGTTCTGGCATGTATCAAAACTTCATTCCTTTTTAATGGCTAAATTCTATTGATTGATTGATAGATAAGATAAGATAATAATAAGATTATTTTAGCTATCTATTTGATATATACTTGAATTGTTTCCAACTTTGACTATTGTGAATAAAGCTAAGAAGTCTGGTGTGCAAGTATTTTTTTAACTCTCTGCTTTCAATTCTTTGGATGTATACCTAATAGTGGAATTACTAGATCACATGGCAATTATAGGTGTAGCTTTTTGAGGAAAGTCTAAACTCTTTTCTATGGTGGCTACACAGTTTTAAACTCCCAACAGCAGTGCACAAAAGTTGTGATTTCTCCAAATTCTCACTAAAATTTTGTATACATGTGTGTTTTAATAGACATCCTAATGAGTATGAAGTCATATTTCATTCTAATTTTAATTTTTTTAAAAAAATTTTTAAAAAGATTTTATTTATTTATTTGAGAGCGCAAGAGTGATAGAGAGAGCACAAGTGGGGAGGGGGTCAGAGGGAGAGGGAGAAGCAAGCTCCCTGCTAAGCAAGAAGCCCAACACAGGGCTTGATCCCAGGATCCTGGAATCATGACCTGAGCTGAAGGCAGATGCTTAACCAACTGAGACTTCCAGGTGCCCCTGGTTTTAATTTTCATTTCCCTCAACAAATATTTATGTTGAGCATTTTTTCAAGTGTTTATTGCCCATTTGTTTATCTTATTCAGATAAATTCCTATTTAAGCCCTTTGCCCACTTTTCAATTGGATTGTTTGATTTTTTGGTATTGAGGTGAAGGAGTTCTTTATGTATTCTGGATAATAATTCTTTATCAGATATATGATTTTCAAATTATTTTCTTCCATTATGCAGGTTATCTTTTCACTGTCTTGATAGTGGTGGTTTTTTTTTACATACAAGTGTTATTAATTTTGATGAAGTCAACATTATTTACATTTCTACTGTTGCCTATATTTTTGGCATCATATCCGAGAAATCATTGCCAAACCAATGTCATGAATTTTTCCCCCTAAGTTTTTTAGTGTAGTTCTTTGATCCATTTTGAGTTAATATTTGTATATGATGTAAATTAAGGTCCAACTTTATTCTTTTGCATGTGACTATCTAGTTTTCCCAGCAATATTTGTTGAAAAGACAATTTCCCCCCCATTTAATAGTCTTATCCTTGTTGAAAATTAATTGACAATATATGTGAAGGTATATTTCTGGGCTATTCTATTATATTGGTATGTATGTCTGTTTTTATGCCAGTTTTGATTACGTAGCTTTGTAGTAAGTTTTGAAATCAGAAAATGTGAGTCTCCCAACATTATTCTTCACTTTTCAACATTGTTTTTTGTATTCAGAATAACTTAAGTTTCCATAAGAAATTCAGGATGGGTTTTTCTGTTTCTCAAAAAAATACCTTTGAGATTTTGGTAGCAATTGCATTAAGTCCATAGGTCTCTTTCAGTAGTTTGGTCATTTAAAAAAATGTTAATTCTTCAGTTGAGAAGTTAAGATGGTGGAATAGTAGGGGGATCCTATGCTTGCCTTGTCCCTTGAGCACAGCTAGACAAATATCAAGTCATTCTGAACACCTAAGAAATCTATCTGAGGACTAAAAGAACAAACTGCACATCTAGAGGTGACATCATGGAAGGTAGGAGCTGCAGAGAATTGCTTTGGGGGAGGAAAGAATTGCAGGTGCTGTGGAGGGGAGGGAGCCTTGATCACAGGGAGAGGAGCGAGAGAGAAAAAGAAAGAGGGGGGGAGAGAAAGCAGCATGCAGGGAATTTCACAAGAAAAACTCTTCCCCCAAAACTATTGAGTAGGAAAAGGAGGAGAGAGGCCAACTATTGCAAGTTTTTACAAGCACCAGAGGTCAAAGTCTGAAGTTTTAGAAGTCCAGGCCATCACCAAGGTTGTGCCTGGGAAGCTTAGTGGTTCTCCTGTGGGGAAGAAGGGCAGGGACCAGGGTGAGCCAGCATGCCTGGATTTTTGGATCCAGGATCTCCTGGATCACACCGGGAGAAAGAGTTCCTCTTCTTCGAGTGCATTTGGGAGAGGTGGCACTACCTCTCAGGGGAAGAAGAGATGGTGGGTGCCATTGAGTGACCCCATTAATTACATAGCAGCAGAGGCCCCTCCTTTAGCCAGCTAACCTGGAAGCCAGCTTTTGCTGTGCTTTACCATAAACTCTGAGCCCCTGCATGGTCATGTGACTGCTTTTCTGGGACAAACCAGCACCAGCCACAGCACAGCAAGACCCTCCCCAGAGAAACAGTGTGGGTCCACACCACTCAGGGTCCCTAAAATTTGAAGTTTTTGAAACCCAACTACGTGCGATAAAAACAGGAGTACTGCACTGCCAGGCAGGCTGACAGCTCGGACACAGACAGGATGAAAGCAGGGTTCTGATGGAAGCCTGGGACACATGAAGGGAGATTGATCACTCTTCTGTGAGGGTTTTCTGAACAGTGGTAGGCACAAACTCCCCTCTCAAGGGATGAGAGAGAGAGGTAATGCCATTCCCCCTCCACCACCTATCAATAGGGACAGACTTCAGTTAGCAACACAGCACCCCTACTGGAGGCTGGAGCCACTTACACCAAGCCCCACTCCACTACACCTTGCAGGTGCATCTTTACTAGGGCAAGTTGGCCCACAAACCAGTGCAGGAGGCCCCTCCCCCAAAAGACCAGCACAAACCCCACACACATGAAAAGTCTACTGATCATAGAGTGCTACAAAGCTTCAGCTCTAGTGGAAATAGCATTAGGCTCATTTTAACAAGCAGACCAAAGCATACCTAGTTAAAATACCAAACACTGGACAATGTCCAAACACTCCCACTGCAGGCAAAGAGAAACTCTACAGAGGACTGACCTGAGGGAAAGAATAGCTAAGACACAACAGAAAGGTGTGCACTCTGAAACATTTCCTGAAGCGCCAGGCCCTGGACAGTATAGGACCTCTACTTAATATAGTCATAACTCTCGGGAATAGGCTTTCATAACACACACAGAAAAACAAGGACCTAGACAAAATGCCGAAGCAGAGGAATTCACCCCAAAAGAAAGAACATGAGGGCACCTGGGTGGCTCAGTTGGTTAAGCATCAGATTCTTGGTTTTGGCTCAGGTCATGATCTCAGGGTCATGAGATCAAGCCCTGCATCAGGCTCCACACTCGGTGGGGAGTCTGCTTCTTCCCCTCTCTCTCTCTCCCTCTCCCTCTGCCCCTCCACTCACTCACACTCTCTCTCTGAAATAAATAAGTCTTTAAAAAAAAAAGAACATGAAGAGGTCATGGATAGAGATCTAATCAAAACAGGTATAAGCAATATGTCTGAACCAGAATTTAAAACAACAATCATAAAGGTACTACCTGGGCTTGAGAAAAGCATAGAAGACACAAGAGAATCCTTTCCTACAGAGATAAAAGAACTAAAAACTAGTCAGGCTGAAATGAAAAATGCTATAACCGAGATGTAAAACCAACTGGTGGTAATAACGACTAGGATGGAAGAAGCAGAATAACAAATCAGTGATATAGAAGATAAAATGGAAGGTAATGAAGCTGAAAAGGAGAGGGGAAAAAAAAGTATTGGACCACAAATGAAGACTTAGGAACCCAGTGACTCCAGAAAGCATAATAACATTCGTATCAGAGGAGTATCAGAAGAAGAGAGGGAAAAGGGGGTAGAAGGTTTATTTGAGCAAATTATAGCTGAAAACTTCCCTAATCTGTGGAAGGACACAGACATCAAAATCCAAGAAACACAGAGAACACCTAACAAATTCAACAAAAGCTGGCCAACACCAGGACATATCATACTACGTTTGTTTGCTTTTTAATATAGAGATAAGGAAAGAATCCCAAAACCAGCAAGAGAAAAGACATCTTTAACCTACAAGGGAAGACAAATCAGGTCTGCAACAGATCTCTCCACAGGAACGTGGCAGGCCATGTCGATATATTTGATGTATGGAAAGGGAAAAATATGCAGCCAGGAATCCTTTATCCATCAAGGTTGTAATTCAGAATACAGATAGGACAGATAGAGTTTTCTAGACAAACAAAACTAAAGGAGTTCATGACCACTAACCAGTCCTGCAAGAAATATTAAAGGGGACCCTTTGAGTGGGAAAGAAAGACCAAAAACAACAAAGACTAGAAAGGAACAGAGAAAATCTCCAGAATTAGTGACTTTACAAGTTATACAATGGCACTAAATTTTTATCTATCAATAATTATTCCAAATGCAAATGGACTAAATGCTCCAATAAAAAGACATAAGGTATCAAAAAAGATTTTTAAAAAAGACCCATCATTTTGCAGCTTACAAGAAAATCATTTTAGATTTAAAGTCACCTGCAGATTGAAAGTGAGGGCATAGAGAACAATCATGCTAATGGACATCAAATTAAAAAAAAAAAAGCTAAAGTAGCCATACTTATATCAGACAAACTAGATTTTAAACCACAAAGTGTAACAAGAGATGAAGAAGGGCATTATATCATAATTAAGGGGTCTATCCATCAAGAAGATCTAACAATTGTGAATGTATATGGCCCCAAATTAGGAGCCAAATATATAAAACAATTAATAATAAACATAAGGAAACTCATTGATAATAATACAATAATAGTAGGGGACTTTAACACCCCATCTACAACAATGGACAGATAATCTCAGCAGAAAATCAACATGGAAACAATGACTTTGAATGACACACTGGACCAGATGGACTTAACAGATATATTCAGAAAATTCCAAACCATTCTAAAGCAGCAGGACACACATTCTTTTTGAGTGCACACAGAATGCTCTCTAGAATAAATCACATACTGGGTCACAAATCAGTCCTCAACAAGTACAAAAAGACTGAGATCATATCATGCATATTTTCATACAACAATGCTATGAAACTTGAAGTCAACCACAAGAAAAAACTTTGGAAAGACTACAGACACATGGAAGGTAAAGAACATCCTACTAAGGAATGAATGGGTCAACCAGGAAATTAAAGAAGAAATTTTAAAAGTACATGGAAGCAAATGAAAGTGAAAACACAACAGTCTGAAATCTTTGGGATGCAGCAAAGGCAGTCATAAGAGGGAAATATATAGCAATACAGGCTTACCTCAAGAAGCAAGAAAAGTCTCAAATACACAAGCTAACCTTACACCTTAAGGAGCTGAAAAAGAACAGCAAATAAAGCCTAAAACCAGCAGAAGAGGGAAATAATTAAGATTAGAGCAGCAATAAGTGATATAGAAATCAAAAACACAGTATAACAGATCAACAAAACTAGGTTGGTTCTTTCAAAGAATAAACAAAATTGATAAACCCCTAGCCAGACTTACCAAAAAGAAAAGAGAAAGGACTCAAATAAATAAAATCATGAATGAAAGAGGAGAGATCACAACCAACACTACAGAAATACAATTATAGGAGATTACTGTGGAAAATTACAGGCCAAAATTGGTCAATCTGGAAGAAATGGATAAATTCCCAGAAACATACAAACTACAAAAACAGAATCAGGAAGAAATAGAAAATTTGAACAGACGCATAACCAGCAAAGAAATTGAATTGGTAATAAAAAAAAATCTCCCAACAAACAAAACGCCAGGGCCAGATGGTTTCCTAGGGGAATTCTCCCAGACATTTAAAGAATCAATACCTATTCTCAAACTGCTTCAAAAAATAGAAATGGAAGGAAAACTTCCAAACTCCTTCTACAAGAATAGCATTACCTCAATTCCAAAACCAGACAAAGACCCCACTAAAAAGGAGAATTACAGGCCAATATCCCAGTTGAAAAGGATGTAAAAATTCTCAACAAAATACTAGCAAACTGAATCCAACAGTACACCACAGTCAAGTGGAATTTATTCCTGGGCTGCAGAGGTGGTTCAATGTCCACAAATCAATCAGTGTGGTACACCACATTAATAAAAGAAAGGATAAGAATGATATGATCCTCTCAGTAAGTGCAGAAAAAGCACTTGACAAAATACAGCATCGTTTCTTGATAAAAACTCTCAACAAAGTAGGGATAGATAGAACATACCTCAACATCGTAAAGACCATATACAAAGACCCACAGCTAATATCATTCTGAAAAAAAAAAAAAGCTGAAGCTTTTCCTCTATGGTCAGGAACAAGACAGGGATGTCCACTCTCACCATTGTTACTTAATATCGTACCAGAAGTCCTAGCTTCAGCAATCACACAACAAAAAGAAATAAAAGGCATCCAAATCAGCAAGGAGAAAATCAAACTTTCACTATTCGCAGACATGATACTCTATGTAGAAAACCCAAAAAACTCCACTAAAATAATTGCTCCACTAAAATCAATATACAGAAGTCTGTTGCATTTCTATACACCAATAATGAAGCAGCAGAAAGAGAAATCAAGGAATCAATCCCATTTATGATTGCACCAAAACCATAAGATACCTAGGAATAAACCTAACCAACGAGGTAAAAGATATGTACTCTGAAAACCATAGAGCACTTATGAAAGAAATTGAAGAGGACGCAAAGAAACGGAAAAACATTCCATCATCATGGACTGGAAGAATAAACCTTGTTAAAATGTCCATACCACCCAAAACAGTCTACGCATTTAATGCAATCCCTAACAAAATACCATCAACTTTTTCACAGAGCTAGAAAAAACAATCCTAAAATTTGTGTGGAATCAGAAAAGACCCCAATTAGCCAAAGCAATCTTGAAAGAGAAAAACAAAGCTGGAGGCATCACAATTCCGGACTTCAAGCTATATATTACAGAGCTGTAATCATCAAGACAGTATGGTACTGGCAAAAAACAAAACAAAAGAAAAACAAAAACAGACACATAAAACTATGGAACACAATAGGTGACCCAGAAATGGACCCACAACTGTGTGGTCAACTAATCTTTGACAAAGCAGGAAAAAATATCCTTCAACAAATGGTGTTGGGAAAACTGGACAGCAATATGCAGAAGAATGAAACTAGACCACTTTCTTAACACCATACACAAAAATAAATTCAAAATGAATGAAAGACCTACATGTGAGACAGGAAACAATCAAAATTCTAGAGGAGAACGCAGGCAGCAACCTCTTTGACATGTGCTGTAGCAACTTCTTACTATACACGTCTCCCGAGAGAAGGAAAACAAAAGCAAAAATCAACTATTGGGACTTCATCAAGATAAAACTTGCACAGTGAAGGAAACAGTCAGTAAAACTAAAAGGCAGCCTACAGAATGGGAGAAGATATTTGAAAATGACATATCTGATAAAGTGTTAGTATCCAAAATCTATAAAGAACTTCTTAAACTCAACACCCAAAACATAAATAATCCAGTTAAAAAAGGGAAAGAAGACATGAATAGACATTTCTCCAAAGAAGATATCCAGGTGTCCAAAAGACACATGAAAAGATGCTCAACATCACTCAGCATCAGGGAAATACAAATTAAAACCATGATGAGATACCACCTCACACCTATCAGAATGGCTAAAATTCACAACTCAGGAAACAATAGATATTGGCCAGGATGCAGAGAAAGGGGATCCCTCTTACACTGCTAGTGGGAATGCAAGCTGGTATAGCCACCCTGGAAAACTTGATGGAGGTTCCTCAAGAAGTTAAAAATAGAGCTACCCTATGACCCAGCAATTGCACTACTAGGTATTTACCCAAAGGATACAAAAATACTGGTTTGAAGAGGCACATGCACCCTGATGTTTATAGAAGCATTATGAACAATAGCCAAATTATGGAAATATCCCAAATGTCCATAGACTGATGAGTGGATAAATATGTGGTATATATCTGTACAATGGAATATTACTCAGCTATCAAAAAGAATGAAATATGGCCCTTTGCAATGATGTGGATGAAACTAGAGAGTGTTATGCTAAGTGAAGTAAGTCAGTAGGAGAAAGACAAATGCCATATGATTTAGTGGAATTTAAGAATGATTTAGTGGAATTTATGAATTTTTAAGATTTTTAAGAATGATTTAGTGGAATTTATGAATTAGTGGAATTTAAGAAACGAAACAGATGAACATAGGGGAAGGGGGAGAAAAAAGAGGGGGAAGCAAATCGTAAGAGACTCTTAAGTAGAGTGAACAAACAGGGTTGATGGAGGAAGGTAGGTGGGGGGTGGGCTAAATGGGTGATGGGTATTATTAAGGAGGGCACTTGTGTTGAGCACTGGATATTATATGTAATTGATGAATCACTAAATTCTACTACTGAAACCAATATTATACTATATGTTAACTAGATTTTAAATAAAAACTTGAAATGAAAAAAGAAAAAGAAAAAGAAATTAGAAGATAAAAAAACTGGGAGTGGGGAGAAGAGAATAGATTAAAAGCAGGAATAGTATGGTGTTTTCTCAAATCCTAACATTATCAGTCAGGTAGAATATTCAGTCATTAACTGTGATGATAGCTGCAGGGGTTTTTTACATATTGTTTTACATGGAAATCATATTCACTTCTATTCTTCATTTGGTGATATTTTTATCATAAACTGGTTTAATTTGCTCAACCACTTTTCTGCATCTTCTAAGAGAAGTATATAATCTTTCTCTTTCACAACATAAATGTGGTAAATTGTATTCATTGATTCTCAAATGTTAAATCATATTTACATTTCTGGGGAAATAAAACCTTATACCTGATATATATTCTGTAATATGTATCATACACTCCATTAACAAATCTTTGGATTATGTTGATTATTGATGATCCGGAGAGACCTTGGTCAGATATGTTCTTTTACATACTTTCCTAGTTTTGGTATTTGTGTTATGCTTGCCTAATAAAAGGAAAGGACATTTTCTTTTTCTGAAAATATTGTATAACCTAGGTGGCTTTATTTTGGCAAATGTTTAGAATAAACAATTTTATTTAGATGCATGTACTTAATTTAAAAGACTATATATATATATATATAACACATCTATTGATTTTATGATTTCTATTTATTTTAAATTTAAAAGTTGTATATTTCAATACCTTTCACCATTTTGAAAGAGGATAAAATCAAGGGTCATAATAGTATTCACAGTAAGTTTTAATGATTTTTATTGTGTGTGGGAAAGGTGTCTAGTAATGTCTTCTTTTACATACCTGACATGAGGTTTTTTTTTCTCATTTAACTTTTGTTTAATCTTGATATGTGTTAATAAGTCATATTAATCTCTTAATAAAAACCAGTGAAAGTAATATTGTAGATTGTTTCAATTATAAATACACTTTCTAGTTTATTGATTTGGGTTTTATCTCCTTTATTTGCTTCCTTTTATTACCTTGCCCTTTGACTGTGGCTTGGTCTTTTACACTAGTTTCTTAGAAGTTTCACCATGGGGCACCTGGGTGGCTCAGTTGATTAAGTGTCTGCCTTCGGCTCAGGTCATGATCCCAAGGTCCTGGGATTGAGTCCTGCTTTAGGGTCTCCTCTCAGCAGGGAGTCTGCTCTTCTTTCTCCCTCTGCTCCTCCCCTCTGCTTGTGATCTCTTTATCTCTCAAATAAATTAGATCTTTTTTAAAAAAAAAAAATTTCACCATGGGTTTTAAACTCTACACGTTCTAAGATATGTGAATGTAAAGATAAAATTACACTAGGAGCACTACTTAAGCTGCATCACAACTTTTTGAACAATTTTATTATAGTTTACATCAAGAAAACAAATTCAAGTGTAGAGTCCATAAATTATTGTATAAATATATAATCATGTAATCACCAACCTGATCTAGATATCAAATAATCCAGAACCCAAATAAGGTTTGCTCACTCAATCAATGTCTTCCAATCATTCTTCTGTCTTCTATCTCCATAGTTTAATTTTTCCTCACCTAAAATAACCAGATAATTGGTGCCAAGATTTGCCTGGGTCTATTCTTTCAATGTTTCATCTGATATTTACACAGATTGTTGAGAGTAAACATGGTTGGTTATTTTTAATGTAGTGTAGTCTTTCCCAGGACTACACCACAATTTAGTTTTCCATATTCCTACCAAGGGACATTTGAACAATTTCCAGTTTTCATTTACTAACAAAGTTTCCTATGAACATACTTACTTTTGTGTTTCTTTAGAAATGTTTACTTATATTTTTAGGATATATATCTTATATTTGAATATTTGGGATACCTTGAGACTATGCAAAAACCCCATTTCTTCTCAAACTGATTCCCATTGCTTTTTAGCATTTAGTGGTGAATGTTGCCTCTAACAATTATTAATACAGTATTCTAATGGTTGGAAATATTTTGTTGTCTCTTCAAATCCCCATGTATTTATTTATATCACTGTGGACTCATGGTACTTCATTTCATTTCTATTGTTGCTCGTATTTTCCAGGTTTGACCATTAAGAGCTCTATCAGATTGGCTTTTTGAAATACTACTATTGATTTTAACACTTTCTTACTTTATAATACCACAGAATGCTTCAAGATCCTCTTGCATTTCCCCGTCCTAGTCGAGGAATCAACCATTTCTCAAAGGATTCATGATTTCATATTTAGATAATGGTATTTGGAAAACACAAACTTGGCACTAGGTGTGCACATTGCTGCATACATGTAGTTAATTTTAGAATCTTTCAGTGGACAGAGATTGAAAATGTATTAATGTATCTGAATGGATAAAACACATGTATCTATGTTTCTTCATCTATTTTAAGAAATTCTGAGAAAGAAGAACAAAGTTGTAAGAATATTAATAGTTTATTAATTTTTTAATCAAAATAAAAACAAAAATATCCAAGTAAATTATTTCCCTTATTTTTGTAATAATTGTGCACTTTCAAATTTCTGAGTTAACTAAAATACAAAATTTACACAATCAACAACTGTATAATATGTGGATATTTGATAAATGAGCATGGCATATAGAAATAGAACTTAATATTCAAAATGGTTCTTTTGTACCACTTGATATGTCAAATACATTGAAATATAATTGGTTTTTATTCTAAGATATTGTATGTTTCATGTAGAGTTTTAAAGGGGGAAAACCTCTATTTTTATATTTAAAGTATTAATATACAAACATTTAATTTCAATAACAGAAGACATAGTGAATAATTTAGAAAACAGCATTCAAGTTTTCTAACTAGGTTTTTCAGTTTAGTCATATCTTAACAACTTAGTTGTTTTAGTGAATGCATTTTATTTCTAAAGCCCTGTCCTGGGGCGTCTGGGTGGTGCAGTAGTTAAGCGTCTGCCTTCGGCTCAAGGCGTGATCCCAGCGTTCTGGGATAGAGCCCCACATCAGGCTCCTCTGCTGGGAGCCTGCTTCTTCCTCTCCCACTCCCCCTGCTTGTGCTCCCTCTCTCGCTGGCTGTCTCTGTCAAATAAATAAATAAAATCTTTAAGAAAAAAAATTAAAAAAATAAAAATTAAAAAAATAAAGCCCTGTCCTGTGTATCTAGATACATATACCAAATCTTGCCTTCAAGAAATTCATAGATTAAAAGGCAATGAATAAATAACTACAATCATGAAATAAAATTGACAAAGTAAAATAAAAGTGCAGGAAAGTATTATGAAGTATAGGGGGGTTTTTTTGGTTTTTTTTTTTTTTTTTTAGTTTTTTTAAGTTGTTCTTTAAATTCCAGTTAGTTGGGCTCCTGGGTAGCTCGGTTGAAATTCTGCCTTCAGCTGGGGTAATGATCCTGGGATCCTGGAACCAAGTCCTATGGCGGGCTCTCTGCTCAGCGGGGAGTCTGTTCCTTCCTCTCCCTCTGCTCCTCCCCCAGCTTGTGCTCTCTCGCTCACACACCCTCTCTCTCTCAGGTAAATAAATAAAATTTTTAAATAAGCAAATAAATAAATAAATAAATCCAGTTAGTTAACATACAGTGTAATATTAGCTTCAGGTGTACAATTTAGTGATTGAAAAATTCTATACATCACCCAGTGCTCATCACAAATGCAGTCCTTAATCCCCACCACCTATTTAACCCATCCCCCCGCCCACGTAACTATCAGTTTGTTCTCTATAATTACAACTCTGTTTCTTGGTTTACCTCTCTCTTTTTCTCTTTGTTCATTTTTGTTTCTTAAATTCCACATATCAGTGAAATCATATGGTATTTTTCTTTTTCTGACTGACTTATTTCACTTACCTTTCTACCCTCTGGATACATTCACATTATTGCAAATTGAATGATCTCATTCTTTTCTATGGATGAGTAATGTTCCATTGTACACATAAATATATATATTTATAAATATATGAATATATATTATATGTATTATAAATATATGTATATTTATACATCTTCTTTATCCATTCATCTCTTGATGGACACTTGGGTTGTGTTCATGTATTGGCTACTGTGAATAATGTTACAATAAATATAGGGGTCCGTTTCTTTTCAAATTAGTGTTTTTGCTTTCTTTGGATAATATCCAGTAGTGGAATTACTGAATCATAATGACATATCTATTTTTAATTTTTTGAGGAAACTCTAATCTGTTTTCCACAGTGGCTACACCAATTTTCATGCCCACCAAGAGGGCACAAGGGTGAGACCTGTTTTGTGACCCAGTATATGGTTTATTCTGGAGAAAGTTCCATGTGCATTTGAAAAGAATGAGTATTCTGTTGTTCTGGGGTGTAGTGTTCTGTATATATCTATGAGGTCCCTCTGGTCCAGTATGTCATTCAAAGCTCTTGTTTCTTTGTTGATTTTTGGCTTAGGTGATCTGTCTATTGCTGATAGTGGAGTGTTGAGGTCCCCTACTATTAATGTATTATTATCTATATGTCTCTTTATTCTGGTTAAGAGTTGGCTTGTGTATCTAGCTGCTCCCCTGTTGGGGGCATAGATATTTATAATTGTCATATCCACTTGTTGGATACATCTGTTAAGAATAATGTAGTGTCCTTCTGTATCTCTAACTATAGTCTTTCGCTTAAAATCTAATCTGTCTGATATGAGAATTGCTACCCCAGCTTTCTTTTGAGGTCCATTGGCATGAAAAATGGTTCTCCATCCCTTTGCTTTCAGTCTGGATGTATCCTTAGGTTCAAAATGAGTCTCTTGTAGACAGCATATGGATGGGTCATGTCTTTTTATCCAATCTGCAACCCTGTGATGTTTTATGGGAGCATTTAGGCCATTCACATTGAGAGTGATTATTGAGAGATATGATTTTAATGCTGTCTTGTTGCCTGTGAAGTCTTTGTTTCTATAGATTGTGACTTTCTGTTCTGTATCACTCTTGGGGCCTTTTTACTTTTATAGAACCCCCCTTAATATGTCTTGTAGGGCTGGCCTGGTGGTTACAAATTCCTTCAGTTTCTGCTGGTCTTGGAAGGTCCTTATCTCTCCATCAATTCTGAATGACAGCCTTGCTGGATAAGGGATCCTTGGCTGCATGTTCTTCTCAGTTAGAGCTTTGAAAATACCTTGCCAAACATTCCTGGCCTGCCAGGTTTCTGTAGACAGTCCTGGAATTATTCTGATATTCTTCCCTCTGTACATAAGGATTTTCTTCCCCTTGGCCGCTTTCAATACTGTATCCTTGGATCTAATATTTGCAAAATGCACTATGATGTGACGTGGTGTAGGTCTGTTCTCATTGATCTTGGGAGGGGTCCTCTCTGCCTCTTCGGCACGAATACTTGTTTCCTTTGCCAGATTAGGGAAGTTCGCAGCTACAATTTGTTCAAATATCTCTTCTAGACCTCTCTCTTTCTCCACCCCTTCAGGGATGCCGATGATTCTGACATTGGAACGTTTCACTAAGTCAGTAATCTCCCGTAATCTACATTCTTTTATTTTTTAAGATTTTATTTATTTATTTGACAGAGAGAGAGACAGCCAGCAAGAGAGGGAACACAAGCAGGGGGAGTGGGAGAGGAAGAAGCAGGCTCCCAGCAAAGGAACCTGATGTGGGGCTCGATCCCAGAATGCCGGGATCATGCCCTGAGCAGAAGGCAGACGCTTAACGAGCCACCCAGCTGGCCCTCCCATAATCTACATTCTTGAGATTGGATTTTTTTGAGCCAAGTTTCCGATTTTACTTTCCCCTCTACCATCCCATCTTCCAATTCACTAATTCGTTCTTCTGCCTCATTTACCCTGGCTGTCAGAGCGTCTAGTTTAGACTGCATTTGATTCATAGCATTTTTAATTTCTGCCAGATTCACTCTCATTTCTGCCCTTAGAGATTCTATATTCTCGTTAATATTTTCATTAATATTTCTTTCAAGCCTACACATCATCTTGATCATTGTTACTCTGAACTCCATTTCTGACCATTTGATTATATCCATATCCATCAGTTCTGTGGCAGAGGCCACAGTCTGTCTCCTTTCTTTGCTAAGGGTTTCTCCTCCTCGTCATTCTGATGAGGAGAGGTTGTGGGGATGCACAGAGCCCAAATTATTGACCAGGACCCAGGCAGTGTGCACTTGTTTTATAGGGACCTTAGGGATGTGGGCTTCTTGATTTTTCAGCCTGCCTTCTGGGGGAGGGGCCTGCCGCGCTGATACTCAGGCAACCCTGTTTGGGTAGCGTTGCCCTGTTCCCTGCGAGGGGAGATGGGGATGGGCACAATGTGAACCGTATTTCCAGGCTTTTGTTGTCTGGCAGCTTTCCCTGGTGGTTTTTTTGTGACTCCTCTGAGAATCAGAGCAGCAGTGGCCGTATCCTAGCCTCTGTCTCAGAACAGAGAGATCTCAGTCTGCTCTCCACTGAGCTCTCCTGGCCACTTTAACTCTGTTTCTGTCCGTGCTGCTAAAAACCCCACAGTGTCCCTGGATGTGCACCCCACAGTCACTCTCCCAGTCCTCGCTCCCAGTGCAGGCACGTCTCTGTCCTTTGTGCTTCTAACACCGCCAGCCGACCCAGTTCCCGCACATGCTCCCAAGCTCCCTGTTTCAGTGTAGTTTGGGCACACTCTGGAGCTCCAGTCATCAGTCTGGTCACGCACACGCTCCCGAGCACCCCGTTTCAGTCTAGTTCGAGTGCGTGTGCGGAGCTCTGGTTTTCAGTCTGGTTGTGCGTGTGCTCTCCTGAGCTCCTTGTTTCAGTCTAGTTTGAGTGTGTGCTCTGGAGCTCTAGTTTTCAGTCTGGTCTTGCGCGCGTTCTCGGGCTCCCAGTCTCAGTCTGCTTTCTCGCAGGTTCCGGTCTTTGAGTCTGGCCCGCTCCCCAGTGCAGGTGGCTACTGCTTCCCAGTGCCTGAGTGCAGTGGCTCCCTCCCCCTTCCATTTATCTTCTGATATTTGTGTGTGTATTCATGGCTCCCCTCTTCGAACCTCAATACTTAGCACCAGAGATGTTCGTTTGTAGAGATCCAGATGTATCTTCCTAGTCTCAGGCTGATTTCGTGGGTGTTCGGGATGGTCTGGTAGATATCCAGCTTGATTCAGGGCACCAGCTGAAAAAAGGGTCCCCTACTCCTCTGCCATCATTTCCCCCTCCTACCTGGTATCTCCAGCACTTCAAAAGTGACAAAGCTGATCATGGCAAATCCATCAATGATGTCCTCTTCAGCCAAGGTGGACTCTCTCTGCTTCCTCCGCAGGGGTTGGGCCGGGACCCCATAAGTTGCTTTTTAGTTTTATTGATTGTTTCCTTTGCTGCACAGATTTTTATTTTGATGTAGTCCCAATAGTTTATTTTTGCTTTTATTTCTCTTGCCTCCAAAGACATATCTAGAAAAATGATGCTAGTTCACTGTTGGAGAAATTACTGCCTATGTACACACTTAGGATTCTTATAGTTTCAGGTCTCACATTTAGGTCCTTAATTCATTTTGAATTTGTCTTTGTTTATGGTGTTAACCAGTGGTCCAGTTTCATTGTTTTTGCATGCAGCCATCCAATTCTGTCAACAGCATTTGTTGAAGAAGCTCTCTTTTTCCCATTGCATACACTTTCCCCTTTTGTCAAAGATTAATTGACCATATAATTGTGGACTTATTTCTGGGTTTTCTATACTGTTCCATTGATCTATGTGTCCATTTTTGTGTCAGTACCATATTGTATTGATTACTACAACTTTGTAGGATAACTTGAAATCTGAAATATGACACATCCAGCTTTGCTTTTCTTTTTCAAAATTGTTTGGCTATTTGGGACCTTCTTTGGTTCCATATAAATTTAGGATTGTTTGTTCTAGTGTAAAATGTTGGTGCTTTGATAGGAACTGCCTTAAATGTGTAGATAGATTATTTTGGGTAGTATGGACATTTTAACAACATTTCTTCTTCCAATCCATGAGCATGGAATATCTTTACACTTGTTTGTGTATCTTCAATATCTTTCATCAATGTTTAATTGTTTGCAGAATACAGGTTTTTCACCTCTGTAAGTTTATTCGTAAGTATCTTACCGGTTTTGGTGCAATTATAAATGGGATTGCTTTATTAATTTCTCTTTCTGTTGCTTCATGAATGAAGGGATTTCTGTCCATCGATTTTGTATCCTGCAATCTTATGAATTAATTTATCAGTTTTAGTAGTTTTTTGGTGGAGTCTTTAGGGTTTTCTGTATATAGTACCATGTCAACTGCAAATAGTGAAAATTTTACTTCTTACTTATGAATTTGTATGCCTTTTATTCCTTCCTCTTGTCTAATCACTGTGGCTAAATCTTCCAGTACCATGTTAAATAATAGTGGTAAGAGTGGACAACCCTGTCTTGTTCCTGACCTTAGGGGAAACTCTCACAGTTTTTCACCATTAAGTATGATATTAGCTGTGGGTTTTTCATATATGGCCTTCATTATATTGAGATATGTTCCCTTTATTCCTATTTTGTTGAGGACTTTTCTCATGAATGGATGTTGTACTTTGTCAAAAGCTTTTTATGTACCAATTGTAATGATCATATGGTTTTTAACCTTGCTTTATTGATGTGATGTATCATGTTGATTTATTAGTGAATATTGAACCACCCTGGCATCCTGAGAATACATCCCACTTGATCATGGTGAATGATTTATTTAATGTTTTGTTCAATTTAGTTTGCTAGTATTTTGTTGAAGATTTTTGCATCTATGTTCTCACAGATATTTGTCTGTAGTTCTCTCCCTCTCTCTCTCTCTCTCTCTCTCTCTCTCTCTTTGTAGTGTCTTTATCTGGTTTTGGCATCTGGGTAATGCTGGCTTCATAGCATGAATTAGGAAATTTTTTCTATTTTGGAATAGTTTGAGAAGACTAGGTAGTAACTCATCTTTAAGTATTTGGTAGACTTCACCTGTGAAATCATCTGGCCCTGGACTTTTGTTTGCTAGGAGGTTTTTGATTACCAATTCAATTTCATTGCTGCAAATTTGTCTGTTCAAACTCTATTTCTTCCTGATTCAATTTGGGTAGGTTATATGTTTTCAGGAATGTATCCATTTGTTCTACGTTTTCCAATTTATTGGCATATAGTTTTTTCATAATATTCTTTTACAATCGTTTGTATATCTGTAGTGTTGGTTGTTTTTTCTCTCCTTTCATGTCTGATTTTATTTAGTTGAGTTTTCTCTCTCTCTCTCCCTTCCTTTCTTTCTCTCTCTGTTGATGAGTCTGTCTAAAGTTTTATCAATTTTGTTGATCTTTTCAAAGAATCAGACCCTACTTTCATTGATCTGTTCTATGGGTTTTTTTTTTTTTTTTACTATTTTGGTTATTTCTCCTCTAATTTTTATTATTTCCATTCTTCTACTTGTTTTCAGTTTTGTTTTTTCTTCTTTTACTAGTTCCTTCAGATGTAATGTTATGTTGTTTAAGATTTTTTCTTGCTTCTTGAGCTATGTTTGCATTTCTATAAAATTCCCTCTTAGAATAGCTTTTGCTATATACCAAAGATGTTAGACAATTGTGTTTTCATTTTCATTTCTCTCCATGCATTTTTTCTTTCATTTCTTGGATGACTCCTTCATTGCTTAGTAGCATGTTATTTAACTTCCATGTATTTGTGTGTTTTGCAGGTTTTTCTCTTGTTGACTTCCAGTTTCATAGTGTTGTGGTCAGAAAAGTTGCATAGTATGATTTCAGTCTTTTTTAATTTGTTGAGACTTGTTTTGTGGCCCAATATGTGATCTATTCTGGAGAATGTTCCATGTGCACTTGAAAAGAATGTGTCTTCTGCTGTTTTAGGATGGATATTTATGGATATATTTGTTAGGTCCATCCTGTCCAATGTGTCCTTCAAAGCCACTGTTTCCTTATTGATTTTTCTGTTTGGATGATCTGTCCATTGATGCGAGTGTGGTGTTAAAGTCCCCTACTATTACTGTATCACTATCAATTATTATCACTTATTTCCTTTATGTTTGTTATTAACTGCTTTGTGTATTTGGGTGCTCCCATGTTGGGTCCATAAAGATTTACAGTTATTATAACTTCTTGTTGGATTGTACCATTTATGATTATATAGTGTCCTTTGTCCCTTGATACCTTTGTTTTAAAGTCTCTTAAGTTTAAGTATTAATACCCCAGCTTTCTTTTCACTACCATTTGAATGATATATGTTTCTCCATCCCTTTATTTTCAGTCTAGCATGTGTCTGTAAGTCTGAAGTGAGTCTCTTATAGGGAGCATATAGATCTGCCTTCTTTTTTTTACCCATTCTGTCACGCTGCATCTTTTGATTGGAGCATTTGGTCCATTTACATTGAAAAGAATTATGAGAGAGGTGTATTTTTTGCCATTTCTTTTACTTGTTTTATGGTTGTTTTTGTAGTTCCTCTCTGTTCTTTTCTTCTCTTGCTCCCCTCTCATGATTAGTTGGCTGTTCTTAACAAAATTCTTGGATTACTTACTCTTTATTTTTTGCTATCTATTTCTGTTTCTTTGATTTGTGGTTATCATTTGGTTTACATATAACATCCCTGCATGTAGCAGTCTATATTAAGCCGATAGTCACTTAATGTTGAACCAATTTCTGTACTCCATCTCCCTCCATGTTTTAGATGTTTGGTATCATAGTTTACATCCTTTTATTTTGTGTTTCTCTTGACCGATTTTTATAGATTTACTTATTTTCTTGCTCTAGTATTTTTTCTATTTTTCTTACTCCTATTTATGGTTTTTGTTTTCCACTCAGAGTCCCCCTTAATATTTCTTGTAGTGCTGATTTTGTGGTCATAAATTATCTAATTTTTGTAACTCTTTCATTCTATTCTAAATGATAGCTTTGCTGGACAGAGTACTCTTAACTGCAGATTTTTCCCTTTCAGCACTTAGAATATAGTATGCCCCCATCTCTGGCCTGCAGAGTTTCTGCTGAAAAATCTGTTGATAGTCTTATGGTTTTGTTTTTGTTTTTGTTTAAAACTGTATTCTTTTCTATTGCAACCTTTAAAATTCTTCCTTTATCATTATTTTTTTTGTCATTTTAATTGCTATTTGTCTTGGCGTTGGCCTCCTTGGGTTGAATTAGTCACTGTACCTCCTACATCTGGATCTCTGTTTCCCTCCCCAGACTCAGGAATTTTTCAAGTATTATTTCTTCAAATATGTTTTCTGTTCCCCCCTTTTCTCTTCTTCTTGGATCCCTAAAATGTGAATGTTATTACACTTGATGGTGTTGCTGAGTTCTCTATTCTCATTATGCAGCATTTGTCTCTCACCTGTTCATCTTGATTGCTTTCCATTACTCTATCATACAGGTTATTACATGTTCTTCTGCTTCCTGTAGCCTATTTATTCCATCTATTGTACTTTTTTTTTTTAAAGATTTTTTTATTTATTTATGTGACAGAGAGACAGCCAGCGAGAGAGGGAACACAGCAGGGGGAGTGGGAGAGGAAGAAGCAGGCTCATAGCGGAAGAGCCTGATGTGGGACTCGATCCCGGATCGCCAGGATCACGCCCTGAGCCGAAGGCAGACGCTTTAACGACTGCGCTACCCAGGCGCCCCCCATCTATTGTACTTTTAATTTCATTTATTGAGTTCCTCATCTCTGATCTGTTTTTTAAATCTCTTTGTCAAGGATCTCACTAGTGTCCTCCTCCCTTTTCTAAAGTCCAGTGAGTATCTTAATGACCACTACTTTAAATTCTCTGTCAGGCATATTACTTATTTTTGTTTCACTTTGATCTCCTGCTGTGATTTTGTCCTGTTCTTTCATATCTCTCTGTCTCATTTTGTCTACCTCTCTGTGTCTGTTTCTGTATGTTAGGAAAGTCAGCTACATCTTCTGCTCTTGAAAGTGGTGGCTTTCTGGAGAAGAGGTCCTATAGTGCCTTGCAGTGCAATGCCCCAGTTCACCAGAACCTGGCATTTCAGGGGAGACTCATATATGTGTTGCTTGCATCCTGCTGTTGTGTCTGAGTCACTTGTTTGCTGTTTTTTTTTTTTTCAGTCCAGATGTCTGCATTGACTCTCTTCCTGTTTTCAGTTGTGCTTGTTCTCTGGTGTTAGTGAGGTGCAAGATGGCTGGCTCTGAGGGGGCATAACTGCAGGAGGGCTTGGGAGTGGGGCAGCAGTGTTAGTAAAATTTGCACTGAGCTGGATCTCCCAAATCGTGGTGGCCTCAGTGGCCTGGTGCACAGTAAATGCAGAGGAGGCACTGATTGGCATCTGTGTACATGGAGGCTAGACAGGACATGTGCTTGCAGTGCTAGCAAAATTTGCACTGAGCCCAGGATGGAGGCCAGCAGGCTTGGAGTGGGCAAATTTTTGGGAGAATTGATGTGCAGGGCACACTGCTAGTAGGTTATGTAGCAAGTGTCTGTGCAGTACCATTTGCTGAGGGGTAGGAGAGGAAAATGGCACCTGCCAGCTTCTTCATTCCCAGAGAAGTCACGTAACATGTTTTGAGATCAGTATAAACAGATCTTCCTCCTGTTTGCCCCAGGAATTTTGAAAACTATTGCTTCTATGTTGCCTCCTTAAGGGCCTCTATGCTGCTGTTTCTTTAAGGGCAGGAACCCAGCTATCACTCACCCTCCCAGCTCTCCCAGTGCTGAGTCAGCTAACTTTTAAAATTCCAGTATCTAAACCCACTGGATATACAAATTCAGGGAATTCAGCCCCTACGGTTTTCAAAGCCAGGTGTTATAAGGGTTTGATTTCCCCATGTGGGCTCCCTGGTACAAGGGAAAATTTCTTTCACCTAACCATGCCCACAGCTACCACCCTCCTGTGGGTAGTTTCCAGCCACAGTTTCTGCCCTTACTAGCCTATTTGATGCAGCTTCTCTACATTTAGTTGTGGAGTTTGTTTTGCCTGTCTTCAGATCACTCCTCCCCTATAAGACTGACACAAACTCTGGCAACACTACATTTAACTTACCCATGCATTTTGTGGGACCTCAGTTCTGGCAGCACTGGAGGCAGTTCTCATTTCACAAGCAGAACACCACACATATTGTTAAAATGCACCCCATCCCTCCTGGGGAACAAATATTGCCCACAATAGGCAAAGAAAGTCTCTGCAGACAACTGGACTGAAAGAAAAAGAAGCCAAGACTCAACAGCAGACCACACACTATACATGTAGGGGACACTCCCTGAAGCACCAAGCCCTGGGGAATAGGGGACACTGCACTGCAGGGCACTACAGGAACTTTTCTTTATATGGTTATTATCAACAGCCAGAGAAGTAGCTGACTTTCTTAACAGAGAGACACAGAAAGTCAGACAAAATGAGAAGACAGAGAAATATGCCCTAAATGAAAGACCAGGACCAAACCACAGCAAGACACCAAAGCAAAATGTATATAAGTAATATGCCTGATAGAAAATTTAAACTTATGATCATAAAGATATTCACTGGACTTGAGAAGAGTGGAGGACATCAGTGAGACTCTTAACACAGAGAGAAAAAAAAACAGAGATCAAGAACACAATAAATAAAATTTAAAAATACACTTGATGGATTAAATGGCAGGCTAGATGAAGCAGAGGAATGAATTAACAACCTGGAAGACAGAGGAATGGAAAGTAACCAACCTGAGCAAAGGAGAGGAAAGAAATTTATGCAAATTCAGAATAGTCTTAGGAAACTCATTGACTCCATCAAGCATAATAATATTTGAATTATAGGGATCTCAAAAGAGGAAGAGATAGAAAAGGGAACACAAAATTATTTGAAGAAATAATTGCTGAACCCCACTAAACCTGGGGAAGGAAATAGATATCCAGTTCCGGAAGGCACAGAGATCTCCCCTCAAATTCAACCCAAGACAGTCCACATGAAGACACAGTAATTAAACTGGCAAAAGGTAAGAAAAAAGAAAAAATTTTAAAGCAGCAAGAGAAAAGAAGACAGTTACATACAAGGAAAACCACACAAGGCAATAAGCAGATTTTTAAGCCGAAACTTTGCAGGCCAGAAGAAAGTGGTCTGATATATTCAAAATTCTTAAAGGGAAAAATCTGCAGGCAAGAATACTCTATCTAGCAAGGCTAAACTTCAGAATAGAAGGAGAGATAATTTCCCAAACAAACAAAAACTAAAATACTTCATGACCACTAAACCAGCGCTGGAAGAAATATTGAAGGAGACTCTTTGGAAAGGAAAGACCATAAGCGAGAGTATGAAAAGTGAAAAGCACAAGAGCAATAAAAATAAACATTTCAGTACTATACAGTTTTGATTACTACAGCTCTGTAGTATATCTTGAAATTTAGGATTGTGATAGCTCTAACTTTGTTCTTCTCTCTCAAGATTTCATTCACTACTCAGGGACTTCTGTGATTCCATACAAATCTTAGGATGATGTGTTCTAGTTCTGTGAGAGGTGTTGGTATTTTGACAGGGATTGCAGTAAATCTGCAGAAGGTTTTGGATCGTATGGAGGTCTTAATAATATTGGCTTTTCCAATTGATGAGCATGGAATATCTTTCAATTTGTGTCATCTTCAGCTTCTTTTATCAATATTTGTATCTTTTGGAGTATTGATCTCGCACCTATTTGATTAAGTTTAATCCTAGATTGTTTTTCTTCTTGGTGCAATTGTAAATGGGATTGTTTTTAACTTCTATTTCTGCCACATCATTATTATCATACAGAAATGCAACAAGCTTCTGTATATTAATTTTTTATCCCACAACTTTACTGAATTCATTTGTCAGTTCTGGTAGTTTTTTGCTAGAGTTGTTAGGGTTTTTTACATATTGGATCATGTCATCTGCAAATAGAGAAAGTTTTGTGTTTTTTTACCAATTTGGATGCCTTTTATTTATTTTTTGCTCTCTGATTGCTGTGGCTAGAACTTCCAGTAGTATGTTGAATAAAAGCAATGAGAGCAGGCATTATTATCTTGTTCTTCATCTAGGAGGAAAAGCTCTCAGTTTTTGACCATTGAGTATAATGCTAGCTGTGGGATTTCATATATTGCCTTTATTGTGAGGTGTGTTTCCTCTAAACCTATTTTGTGGAGATATTTTATCATGAATAGATTTTGTTCTTTCTCAAATGCTTTTTTCCGCATCTTTTGAAGTGATCATATTTTTTAATCCTTTCCCTTGTGAATGTGATATATCACATCAATTGATTTGTGAATACTAAACTACCCTTGCATCCCTGGAGTAAATCCCACTTGATGGTTGCGAATAATTTTTCTAATGTATTGTTGGATTTGGTTTGCTAATATTTTGGATTTTTATACCTATATTCATCAGAGATATTGTCTTTTTTTTGTAGTGTCATCATTTGATTCTCATATCAAGGTACTGCTGGCCTTGCAAAATGAATTTGGACACTTTCCTTCATCTTTTATTTGTTGGAATAGTTTGAGAACAAGTAATGTCTCTTCTTTAAATATCGGTAGAATTTACCTATGAAGTCATCTGGTCCTAGACTTTTATTTTTTGGTAATTTTTTTTATTACTGTTCCAAGTTTGTTACTAGTAATTGGTCTGTTCAGATTTTCTATTTTTTCCTCACTCATTTTTGGGAGATCATATGTTTGTATGAATTTAGACATTTCTTCTAGGTTGTCCAATTTGTTGGCATATTTCTCTAATATTCTCTTATAATTGTTTGTATTCCTGTGGTGTTGGTTTTTATTTCTCCTCCTTTGTTTCTGATTTTATATATTTGAGTCTCTCTCTCTCTTTAATGAGTCTGGCTAAAGGATTATCAGTTTTTATAATTTTGTCAAAGAACCAGCTACTGATTTCATTTATCGGTTTTATTTATTTACTTATTTATTTTTAGTATTCATTTCTGCTCTAATATTTATTATTTCCTTCATCCTACTGGCTTTTTTCCCCTTTCAAATTTGTATTTAAATTCTAGTTCGTTTA
Organism: Ursus arctos; assembly: GCF_023065955.2. Lineage (NCBI taxonomy): Eukaryota > Metazoa > Chordata > Mammalia > Carnivora > Ursidae > Ursus > Ursus arctos. Next base: position 58,590,428 of record NC_079873.1, read on the forward strand.
AAACGTAGTGTAATACTGGCTTCAGGAGTAGAATTTAGTGATTCATCACTTACATGTACACCCAGTGCTCATCATAGCAAGTGCCCTCCTTAATACCCATCATCCATTTAGCCCAACCCACACTCATACTAATAAGTCCCATGTTATTTTTATATTATTGTCAATGAGTTCTTTGTGTTTGTTATTAATTTTTTAAATATATTTGGGTGCTCCCAAGTTGTGGGTATAAATATTTACAATTGTTAGATCTTCTTGTTAGATAGACCGTTTTATTATGATATAGAGGCCCTCTTCATCTCTTATTACAGTCTTTGGTTTAAAATCTACTTTGCTCTACTCTAATTCATTGATTTTCAAAGAACTGGAACAAATAGTCCTTAAATTTGTATGGAACCAGAAAAGGCCCCAAATCACCAAGGAACTCTTGAAAAGGAAAAACAAAGCTGGGAGCATCACAATGCCGGATTTCGAGCTGTACTACAAAGCTGTGATCACAAAGACAGCATGGTACTGGCACAAAACCAGACACATAGACCAATGGAACAGAATAGAGAACCCAGAAATGGACCCGTGGCTCTTTGGGCAACTAATCTCTGATAAAGCAGGAAAAAACATCCGGTGGAAAAAAGACAGTCTCTTCAATAAATGGTGCTGGGAAAATTGGACAGCTACATGCACAAGAATGAAACTTGACCACTCTCACACCATACACAAAGATAAACTCCAAATGGATGAAAGACCTCGATGTGAGACAGGAATCCATCAAAATCATAGAGGAGAACATAGGCAGCAACCTCTACGACATCGGCCAAAGCAATCTTTTTCATGACACATCCCCAAAGGCAAGAGAAACAAAAGCAAAAATGAACTTGTGGGACTTCATCAAGATCAAAAGCTTCTGCACAGCCAAGGAAACAGTCAAAAAAACTAAGAGGCAGCCCACGGAATGGGAGAAGATATTTGCAAATGATACTACAGATAAAAGACTGGTATCCAAGATCTACAAAGAACTTCTCACACTCAATACATGAGAAACAAATAAACAAATCAAAAAATGGGCAGAAGATATGAACAGACACTTTTCCAATGAAGACATACAAATGGCTAACAGACACATGAAAAATGTTCAAAATCATTAGCCATCAGGGAAATTCAAATCAAAACCACACTAAGATACCACCTTACACCAGTTAGAATGGCAATAATTGACAAGGCAAGAAACAACACATGTTGGAGAGGATGTGGAGAAAGGGGATCCCTCCTACATTGTTGGTGGGAATGCAAGTTGGTACAGCCACTCTGGAAAACAGTGTGGAGGTTCCTTCAAAAGTTAAAAATTGACCTACCCTATGACCCAGCCATTGCATTACTGGGTATTTACCCCAAAGATACAGACATAGTGAAGAGAAGAGCCATATGCACCCCAATGTTCATAGCAGCATTGTTCACAATAGCTAAATCATTGAAGAAGCCACGATGCCCTTCAGCAGATGACTGGATTAAGTTATGGTCCATATATACAATGGAATATTACCCAGCCATCAGAAAGAATGATCACTGAACATTTGCAGCAACGTAGAGACTGGAGGAGATTATGCTAATTGAAATAAGTCAAGCAGAGAATGACAGTTATCATATGGTTTCACTCATTTATGGAACATAAGAAATAGCAGGGAGGTGGTACGAGAAGGAAGGGAAGAATGAAGCGGGGGCAAACAGAAGGGGGAATGAACCACGAGAAACTATGGACTCTGGGAAACAAACTGAGGGCTTCAGAGTGGAGGGGAGTAGGGGATTGTGATAGGCCAGTGATGGGTATTAAGGAGGGCATGTATTGCATGGAGCATTGGGTGTTATACGCAAACAATGAATCATGGAACACTACATCAAAAACTAAGGATGTACTGTATGGTGACTAACATAACATAATAAAAAATTTAAAAAATAAAAACAAAGAAAAAATGTAATTGTATTTAATATGTACAATGTGATGATATGATTTGACATATGTATACATTTTGAAAGGATTCCATCAAACAAGTTTATGGACACATGCATCATGCAGTTTCTCTGGAAAATTCTGAAAGGTATCCCTTCCTCTTTTGTGTGCAAGTGGAGACATGACACCAGATGGCGCTGCCTCACCAAGAGCCAGAGTCTGGGAACCTTCTTTTGATTCCCTTACCAGAAACGCACCTAATCTCACTTCTTTTTCTTTAAAAAGATTTTATTTATTTATTCGATAGAGATAGAGACAGCCAGCGAGAGAGGGAACACAAGCAGGGGGAGTGGGAGAGGAAGAAGCAGGCTCATAGCAGAGGAGCCTGATGCGGGGCTCGATCCCATAATGCCAGGATCACGCCCTGAGCCGAAGGCAGACGCCCAACCGGTGTGCCACCCAGGCGCCCCCTAATCTCACTTCTGAGTATATATCCAAAGGAAATGAAATCACCATCTCAAAGAGATCTATGTATTCCATGTTCATTGCAGCACTGTTTATAATAGTCAAGATATGGAAATAAGCTGTCCATCTAGGAATGAATGGATAAAGATGTGGTGTCAAAGACACTTTGACACTAGTCAAAGACACATCCTGAGTCATATCGTTTGTATGTGGAATTTTTTTTAAGTCAAACTATTCTAATCAGAAAGTAGAATGGGGTTGCCAGGGGCTGGGGGAAGGTTGGGAAATGGGGAGAGGTTTGGGAAAAGTTACAACCTTTTAGTTATAAAATAAATAAGTTCTGATGACTTAATGTATAGCATAGTGACTATAGTTAATAGCACTGTATTGTATAACTGAAATTTGTTGAGAGTAAAACTTAAGCATTGTCTGCAAAAGAAAGTAATTATGTAAGGTGCTGCATCTGTTAATAAAATTATTTTTGGCATCCTTTCACAGTGTACACATATATCAAATCATATTACATTGTACACTTTAAATACAACTACATTTTTTAAATTATATTTTAATAAAGTTGGGGGAAATTTTTAAAGACATAACAGTTATAAACATATACACACCCACCATTGGACCACCTAAGTATATTAAGCAAATATTAACAGATCTAAAGGGAGAAATAGCCAATATTTTGATAGCAGAGGACTTCAATGACCCACTTTCAGACATGGATAGATTATTCAAACAGAAAATCATAAGAAAACACTGGATGTTAACAATACTTTAAACCATTGGAGCTAACGGATATATATAGGTCATTCCATCTAACAGCAGCAGAACACACATTCTTCACAAATTTACATAGGACATTCTCCAGGACAGCTTATGTGCTAACTCACAAAACAAATCTAACCAAATTTAAGTTTAAAATAATACCAAGTATCTTGGCACACCTGGGTGGCTCAGTCATTAAGCATCTGCCTTTGGCTCAGGTCATGATCCCAGAGTTCTGGGATCAAGCCCCGCATCAGGGTCCCTGCTCAGTGGGAAGCCTGCTTCTCCCTCTCCCACTCCCCCTGCTTGTGTTCCCTCTCTCTCTGTCAAATAAATAAATAAAATCTTTTTTAAAAATACCAAGTATCTTTTCTGACAACAGTGGCAATAACAGAAGAAAAGTTTTTAAAAAATCACAACTATGTGCAAATTAAACAATACACTCCTGAACAACCAATATGTCAAAGAAAAAAAATCAAAAGAAAACTCAAAAACTATCTTCAAACACATGAAAATGGAATCAAAATATTAAAACCTGTGGCAGGTTGCAAAAGCAGTTTGAAGAGAGGAGTTTATGAAATAAAAGCTTACAATTAAGAAAAAGGAATAATATCAAGTACCTAATTTTACATTTCAAGAAACGAGAAAAAGAAGACCAAACTAAGCCCAAAGTTAGCAGGATAAAGTAAATAACAAAGATCAGAGCAGAAATAAAGGAGATAAGGACCAGAAAAAAAATAGAGAATGTCAGTGATACTGAGAAGCTTTTTAAAAGATAAACATAATTGAAAACCTATAGCTAGATTAAATAAAAAAGAGAAGACTCAGATAAAACAAGAAATGAAAGAAGAGACATTACAACTCATAGCCCAGAAGTATGAAAGATTATAACATACTACTATGAATAATTACATGCCAAAAAATTGAATAACCTAGAAGAACTCAATACATTCCTAGAAACATACAACTTACTAAAACTAAAGTATGAAGAAATAGAAAATCTGAACAGACCAATAGCAAGCAAGGAGATAGCATCAGTAATCAAAATATCCCAGCAAAAGGAAGCCCAGGAACAGATGGTTTACTGGTGAATTCTACTAAACATATAAATAAGAATGAATGTGAATGCTTCTCAAACCCTTCTAAAAATTGAAGCAGAGGTAGTACTCTCAAACTCATGTTACTGAGCTAGCATTACCTTCATACCAAAGCCAGATAAGGGCACCAAAAGAAAATGATGGAACAATATCCCTGATGAGTATGAATGTAAAAATTCTAAACAACTAGCAAATAGAATTCAATAGCACATTAAGAAGATCATACACCATGATCAAGCAGGATTTATTTCTGAGATGCAAGGGTATTACAACATAGGCAAGTCAATAAATGTGATGCATCACATTAATAGAATAAAAAATAAAAATCATATGATCACCTGAATAGATGTAAAAAATATTTGACAGAATATAACATATTTTTATAATAAAAGCACTCAACAAATTGGGTGCCGTGAAAACACAGCTCAACATAATAAAGAAGATATATAACAGGCTCATAACTAACATCATACTCAATAGTGAAAGGTTGAAAGCTTTCCCTCTAAGTTCAGGAAGAAGATATTTGTCTATTTTTGCAGTTTTAGCTAAAGATTTGAATGCCTCTCTCACAATGATGGATGGAAAATGTAGGCAGAAAATCAAAAAGGATATAGAATAATTGAATACTTCAACCACCAAACTGACAATTAAAGAACAATTGAAACGGCAAAAGAATACAAATTATTTTTACATATACATAAAATATTCACAAAGATAGACATTTTCTAGGGCATAAAACAAAGGACAAAAATTTAAAAGAATAAAATAATATAGTTTTTTGACTAACCAGAAAAAAAATTAAATTAGAATTCAATCATATAGGGGAGGAGTTAAGATGGCAGAGGAAGCAAGGACCCTGATTTAGTCTGTTCCCTGGAATTCAGCTAGATAGTTACCAAATCATTCTAAACACCTGTGAAATCAATCAGAGATCTGAGAAGAGAATTGCTGCAATTCTACAAATAGAAAAGTGACCATTTTTTGCAAGGTAGTAGGTGCAGAGATGTGAATCTGGGGCAATGTTTTGGAAGATAAACCACAGAGGGGAGGGAACTTGCTTAAGGAGTCTGCCAAAAAGTATTATAAGCAGCAGAGTTCAAAATCCGAACTTTTAGAAGTCTGCTACAGTGGGGGACATCCCTGGCTCAAAGGTACTCAGGTGGTGAACCAGGGCAGAATTCCAGGCAGGACAGCATGGTCTCGGGATCCCTAGGGTGACAAAAAGAGTGGGGGTACCTGATTGCAGTAGAGTTCCCCAGTATCAGAGCAGGGAAGCTGGGTGAAAACACCAAGTCTAGGTGCCAGCTTTCTGCTCAATGTTGCCATCAACTATGAACTGCTGCATGGTCATGTGACCACTCTCCAGGCAGGGGTCCAGCAAGAAACAGAAGCAGGACAAGACCCCCCTCCCATCCCCAGGAAGAATGGCACTGGCCCACACTGCAGGAGTCCATAAAGTTTGGAGACTTAAAACAGGGTCGTATGCTTGAGATAAAAACATTTGGTCAGAGGCTGGGTAAACACAGTTGGGACAGAAACCAGGGAAACAAGAGTGAGTGACTGCTTTTTTGTGAGGGCTCACTGAAGAGTGGGAGGCGTGAACATTCAGCTCTAGGGCTAGAGATCAGGGTGCCACCTTTTTCATCCCCACCCATCGGTGCTGGAAGACTTCGAGGAGCAAAACAGTACCACATAGTGCAATCTGGAGCCACTTACACTGAGTCTGGCCCCCTCGCAAGGGGGGCGAAATTCCACCCAGGCAAGAACACCTGAGAAACAGTGCAATGGGCCCTTCCCCCAGAAGACCAGCGGGAATAACCGGCTAACACCAAGTTTACTGATCACAGAGAACTGAAAAACTTCAGTGCACGGGGAAAACAGTATATAGCATTTGGGGGGGGGTAATTATTCTTTGGTCTTTCAGTTTTATTTTTTCAGCTATTTTATTATTTTATCAATCCTCTTTTTTAATTCTTTAATTTTTATTTTTATATATATGTGCAATATATATTTTTTGCTTTCCATTAATTTTTTTAAATTTTATTTTTGTATATATACAAGTTTTTCTTTTTTTCCTATTTTGGGATCTAGTTTCTTTAACAAACAGACCAAAAGACACCCAGGAACTAGTTTATTATTTTGTTCTGTTTTACTTCCTGTTTGATTTTTTGTAATTTTCTTTTGTTTCTGTTTTCTTATGGTTTGTTTATATTTTTCTGGATTTGCTGCTATTTTTGTCTTTTCTCTCTCTTTCATCTATTCTTTTCTGGACATAATGATGAGATGGAGAAACTCACCCCCCAAAAAAGAACAGGAGGCAGTACTCACTGCCATGGATTCAATCAATATAGATATAAGTAAGATGTCAGAATTAGAATTCAAAACGACAATTATAAAGATACTAGTTGGGTTTGAAAAAAGCATAAAAGACAATAGAGAATCCCTTACTGTAGAAATAAAAGAACTAACATCTAATCAGGCCAAAATTAAAAATGCTATTACTCAGATGTGGTCAAAAGTGGAGGCTCGAACTGCTAAGATAAGAAAGGCGGAAGAGAGTCAGTGATATAGAAGATAAAATGATGGAGAATAAGGGAGCTGAGAAAACTGGATCATGAAGGGAGAATTCGAGAAATCAGCAATACCATAAAGCAAAATAATATTCAAATAATAGGGGTTCCAGAAGAGGAGGAGAGAGAGGAGCAGAAGGTTTATCTGAACAAATTATAGCTGAGAACTTCCCTAATCTGGGGAAGGAAATAGGCATGTAAGTCCAGGAGGCACAGATAACACCCCTTCAAAGTCAATAAAAATGGGTCAACACCTTAACATATAATAGTGAAGCATACAAATTTCAGAGATAAAGAGAAAATCCTGAAAGCAGCTCAGGACAAGAGGTCCTTAACCTCTAAGGGTAGTAACATAAGATTGGCAGAAGACCCATCCACAAAGACCTGGCAGGCCAAAAAGGAATAGCATGGCATATTCGAAATGCTAAAAGGGAAAGATATGCAGCCAGGAATACTTTATGCAGCATGGATGTCATACAGAATAGAAAGAGAGATAAAGAGTTTCCAGGACAAACAAAAATTAAAGGAATTAGTGAACACTAAACCAAACCTGCAAGAAAGATTAAAGGGGATCCTTTGAGCCAAGAGAGAGCCCAAAACTAACAAAGACCAGAAAGAAACAGAGACAATCCACAGAAACAATGACTTTACAGGTAATAAAATGACACTAAATTCATATCTTTTAATAATTACTCTGAATGTAAATGGACTAAATGCTCCAATCAAAAGACATGGGGGTATCAGATTGGATTTTTAAAAAAAAGACCCATCAATATGTTGATTACGAGAGACTCATTTTAGACCCAAAGACACATCCAAATTGAAAGTGAGGGGAAGGAGAACAATTTATCATGCTAATGGACATATAAGAAAGCTGGAGTAGCCATCCTTATATCAGACAAACTAGATTTTAAACTGAAGACAGTAATAAGAGATGAAGAAGGCCACTGTATCATAATAAAGGGGTTTATCCAACAAGATCTAACAATTGTAAATATTTATGAGCCTAACATGAGAACAGCCAATTATATAAAACAATTAATAAGAAAATTAGAGAAACACATTGATAATAATACAATAATAGTAGGGGACTTTAACAGCCTACTCACAGCAATGGGCAAATCAACTAAGAAGAGATCAACAAGGAAGCAGGGGCTTTGAATGACACACTGGACCAGATGGACTTCAAAGATATATTTGAGCATTTCATCCTAAAGTAACAGAATACACATTCTTCTCAAGTGCACATAGAACATTCTCCAGAAAATATCACATAATGAGTCAAAAAACAGGTTTCAACCAGTACAGAAAGATTGAGATTATGCCATGTATATTTTCAGATTTTAAAATCTGAACTCAATCACAAGAGAAAATTTGGAAGGAACACAAATACATGGAAGTTAAAGAACATCCTATTAAAGAATTAGGTCAACCAGGATTTTAGATAAGAATTTTAAAAATACGTGAAAACAAATGAAAATGAAACACTATAGTTCAGAACCCTTGGGATGCAGCAAAGGCAGTCCTAAACAGGAAGTATATAGCAATACAGGCTTTTCTCAAGAAACAAGAAAAGTCTCAAATAGACAACTTAGACTTACACCTAAAGGAGCTGGAAAAAGAACAACAAATAAAGCCTAAATCCAGCAGGAGAAGAGAAATAATAAAGATTAGAGCAGAAATCAATGAAATAGAAACCAAAAGAACAGTAGAACAGATCAATGAAACAAGAAGCTTGTTCTTTTAAAGAATTAATAAGATCAATAAACCCCTAGCTAGACTTATTAAAAAGAAAGGAGAAAGAACCCAAATAAATAAAAACATAAATGAAAGAGGAGAGATCATAACCAACATGAAAGATATACAATTATAAAAGAATTATAAAAAATTATATGCAAACAAATTAGGCAATCTGGAAGAAAACAATGCATTCCTAGAAACATCTAAACTACCAAAACTGAAATAGGAAAAAACAGAAAACCTGAACACACCCATAAGCAGAAAAAAAAATTGAAACAGTAATAAAAAATCACCCAACAAACAAGATCCCAGGGCCAGATGGCTTCCCAGGGGGAATTCTACCAAACATTTAATGAACAGGTAATACCTATTCTTCTGAAGCTGTTTCAAAAATAGAAATGAAAGGAAAACTTCCAAATTCATTCTATGAGACCAGCATTATTACCTTGATCCCCAAACCAGACAAAGACCCCACCAAAAAGGATTACACACCGATATCCCTGATGAACATGGATGCGAAAAATCTCATCAAGATACTAGCCAGTAGAATCCAACAGTACATTAAAAGGATTTTGACCACAGCCAAGTGGGATTTATTCCTGGGCTGCTAAGGGTGGTTCACATCTGCAAATCAATGTGCTATACCACATTAATAAAAGAAAGGACAAGAACCATATAATCTTCTCAATAGATGCAGAAAAAGCATTTGAAAAAATACAGCATCCTTTCTTGATTAAAATTCTCTGTAGTGTAGGGATAGAGGGAACATACCTCAACATCATAAAAGCTGTATACAAAAAACCCCAGCAAATATCGTCCTCAATGGGGAAAAACTGAGAGCTTTTCCCCTAAGGTCAGGAACATGGTAGGGATGTCCACTATCACCACTGTTGTTCCACATAGCACTGGAAGTCCTAGCCTCAGCAATCACAAAACAAAAAGAAATAAAAGGCATCTGAATTGGCAAAGAAGAAGTCAAACTTTCACTCTTTGCAGATGACATAATACTCTATGTGGAAAATCCAAAAGACACCACCCAAAAATTGCTAGATGCATACAGGAATTCAGCAATGTGGCAAGATATAAAATCAATACAGAGAAGTCAGTTGCATTTCTATATACTAACAATGAGGCAGAAGAAAGAGAAATCAAGGAATCAATCGCACTTACAATTGCACAAAAACCCATAAGATACCTAGGAATGAACCTAATGAAAGAGTTAAAGGATCTGTACTCTGAAAACTATAGAACAGTTATGAAAGAAATTGGGATAGGCTGGTGATGGGTATTAAGGAGGGCACATATTGCATGGAGCACTGGGTGTTATACGCAAACAATGAATCATGGAACACTACACCAAAAACTAATGATGTACTGTATGGTGACTAACATAACATAATAAAAAATTCTTAAAAAAGAAATTGATGCAGAGGGGAGGGGGTGGGGAATGGGATAGGCTGGTGATGGGTAGTAAGGAGGGCACATATTGCATGGTGCACTGGGTGTTATACGCAACTAATGAATCATCGAACTTTACATCAAAAACCAGGGATGCACTGTATGGTGACTAACATAATATAATAAAAAATATGATTATAAAAAAAAGAAATTGATGAAGACACAAAGAATTGGAAAAACGTTCCATTCTCATGGATTGGAAGAACAAATATTGTTAAAACGTCTATGCTACACAGAGCAATCTACACATTCAATGCAATCCTGTTCAAAATACCATCAGCTTTTTTCACACAGCTGGAACAAATAATCCTAAAATTTGTATGGAACCAGCAAAGGCCCTGAATAGCCAAAGGAATATTGAAAGACAACCAAACCTGGTGGCCTCACAATTCTGGACTTCAAGCTATATTACAAAGCTGTAATCATCAAGACAGTATGGTACTGGCACAAAAACAGACACATAGATCAATGGAACAGAATAGAGAACCCAAAAATGGACCCTCAACTCTATGGTCAACTAATCTTCGGCAAAGCAGGAAAGAATATTCAGTGTAGAAAAGGCAGTCTCTTCAACAATTGGTGTTGGGAAAACTGGACAGCCACATGTAGAAGAATGAAACTGGACCATTTTCTTACACCATACAAATAGACTTAAAATGGATGAAAGACCCAAAAGTGAGGCAGGAATCCATTAAAGTCCTAGAGGAGAACACAGGCAGCAACCTCTTTGACCTCAGCTTCACAAACTTCTTGCTAGACATGTCTACAAAGGCAAGGGAAACAAAAGGAAAATGATCTATTGGGACTTCATCAAAATAAAAAGCTTTTGCGCAGCAAAGAAAATAGTCAAAAAAAAAAAACAAACCTAAAAGACAACCTAAAGAATGGGAGAAGATATTTGCAAATGTCTTATCAGATAAAGGGGTAGTATCCAAAATCTATAAGGAACTTATCAAACTCAACCACCAAAAAAACAAATAATCCAGTCAAGAAATGGGCAAAAGATATGAACAGACATTTCTCCAAATAAGACATAAAAATGGCCAACAGACACATGAAAAAATGCTCAACATCACTTAGCATCAGGAAAATACAAATCAAAACCACAATGAGATACCACCTCTCATCCATCATAATGGCTAAAATTAACAAGTCTGGAAACAACAGATGTTGGCAAGGATGCAGAGAAAGGGGAACCCTCTGTTGGTTGGGCTGCAGAAATCATATAAAGATTAGAAAATCCTTAAAATTTTAAAATAAATAACTTCTATATAACCCATGGATCAAAGAAGAAATCAAAATTGAAATTGTAAAATATATTGAACTCATTGAAAATGAGAATACATTTTTTAAGATTTATTAATTTGAGAGAGAGAGAGAGAATGCATGAGAGAGTGGGGGAAGAAGGGGCAGAGGGAGAGAATCCCCAAGCTGACTCCCCACTCTGCTCAGAGCTCAATGCAGGTCTCAACCCCATGACCCATGAGATAATGACCTGAGCTGAAAGCAAGAGTCAATACTGAACTGACTGAATCACCCAGGCACCCCAGAATGAAAATATAATATTTTTTTAAAAATTGACACACAGAAAAGAGGGAAATTCATACATATTTTTGGTTTTTACTTAAATTCCAGTCACTTAACAGACAGCGTAATGCTAGTTTCAAATTTACCATACAGTGATTCAACACTTCCATACAACACCCGGTGCTCATCACTAGTGCACTCCTTAATCACCATTACCTATTCAACTCAGCAACCCCACACACACACCTCCTCTCTGGAAACCATCAGTTTGTATGATATAGTTAAGAGTCTGTTTCCTGGTTTGCCTCTCTCTCTCTCTTTGTTCCCCATGCTCCTTTGTTCTGCTTCTTAAATTCCACGTATGAGTGAAATCATATAATGTTTATCTCATACTGAATTATTTCACTTACCATTATACTCACTAGCTCCATCCACATCATTGCAAAGGGCAAGATTCCATTTCTTTTAGCTGAGTAATATTCCAGTGTGTGTGTGTGTGTGTGTGTGTGTGTGTGTGTGTGTAAATATCACATCTTTATCCATTCATCAACTGATGGACACTTGAGCTGTTTCCATAATTTAGCTATTGTAGATATAATACCATGGTGCATGTATCCCTTTGAATTAGTATTTTTTTGTATGCTTTGGGTAAATATTTACAGTGCAATTGCTGGATCATAGGGTAGTTCTATTTTTAACTTTTTGAGGAACTTCCATATTATTTTACAGAGTGGCTGCACCAATTTGCGTTCCCACTAACAGAACAAGAGGGTTTCCCTTTCTCCACATCCTTGCAAAAACCTGTTGTGTCTTACGTAATTATTTTAAGCCATTCTGACAGCTGTGGAGTGATATCTCATTGCAGTTTTGGTTTTCTTTTTTTTTAAGATATTATTTTATTTATTTGACAGAGACAGCCAGCGAGAGAGGGAACACAAGCAGGGGGAGTGGGAGAGGAAGAAGCAGGCTCCTAGCGGAGGCCTGATGTGGGGCTCAATCCCAGAATGCTGGGATCACGTCCTGAGCCGAAGGAAGATGCTTAATGACTGTGCCACCCAGGCGCCCCATGGTTTTCATTTCCCTGATAATCAGTGACTTTGAGCATCAGTTCATGTATGTGAAGAAAATTTGGAAGGAACACAAATAAATATTAAATGCTATATTTTATATTTTCATCTGTGTGTCTTCTTTGGAATAATGTCTATTCATATCTTCTGCCCATTTTTAAGTGGATTATTCGTTTTTTGAGTGTTAAGTTTTGTAAGTACTTTATATATTTTTGATACTAATGCTTTATCAGAAGAGTCATTTGCAAATATCTTCTCCCATTCCATAGGTTGCCTTTCAGTTTTGTTGATTACTTTCTTCACTATGCAAAAGTTTTTATTTTGATGAAGTCCCAAAACTTCATTTTTGTTTTTGTTTCCCTTGCCTCAGGAGACATATCTAGAAAGAAGTTCCACTGCCCCTGTCAAAAAAGTTACTGCCCATGTTCTCCTCTAGGATTTTTATATATTCAGGTCTCACACATAGTTCTTTAATCCATTTTTAATTTATTTATGTGTACAGTATAAGAAAGTGGCCCAGTTTCATTCATTTGCATGTTCCTGTCCAGTTTTCCCAACACGATTTGTTAAAAAGACTGTCTTCTTCTTGACCACATAATTGTGTGTTCATTTCTGGGTTTTCTATTCTATTGATCTGTGTGTCTACTTTTGCACCAGTACCATACTGGCTTGATCAATACAGCTTTGTAATAGAGCTTAAAGTCTGGAATTGTGAGGCCTCCAGCTTTGCTTTCTTTTCAAGGTTGCTTTGGCTATTCAGGGTCTTTTGTGGTTCCATACAAATTTTAGGATTGTTTATTCTAGTTCTGTAAAAAAAAAATGCTGTTATTTTGATAGGGATTGCATTAAATGTGTAGATCGCTTTGAGAAATGCAGACATTTTAACAATATTTGTTCTTCCAATCCATGAGTATGGAATGTCTTTCCATTTCTTTGTGTCATCTTCAATTTCTTTTATCAGTGTTTTATAGTTTTCAGAGTACAGATCCTAGGCATGCTATTTTTTGGTGCAATCATAAATGGAATTGCCTTAATTTCTTCTGCTGCTGCTTCATTATTGGTGAATAGAAATGAAACAGAATTTCTGTACATTGATTTTGTGTCCTGCAACTTTACTTAACTTTATCAACTCTAGCAGTTTTTTGGTGGTGTCCTTCTGGTTTTCTAGGTATAGTATCATGTCATCTTCAGATAGTGAGAGTTTGACTTTTTCCATACCAATTTGGATATCTTTTATTTCTTTCTGTTGTCTGATTGCTGTTGCTAGGACTTTCAGTACTATGTTAAATAACAGGGAGAGTGCACATCCCTGTCTTGTTCCTAACCTTAGAAGACAAGCTCTCAGTTTTTCCCCATTTAGGATATTAGCTGTGGGTTTTTCATAGATGGCTTTCATTACGTTGAGGTATGTTCCCTTTAAGTGTACTTTGTTGAGGAGTTGTATCATGAATGGATGTGACACTTTGTCAAATTTTTTTATTCACATATTGAAATGATCATATGGTTCTTATCCCCTCTTTTATTAATGTGATGTATCATATTGATTGATTCATGAATATTGGACCATTCTTGCAGCCCACGATTAAATCCCACTTAATCACTGTGAACAATTTTTTTTCAAATATATTGTTGGATTCAGTTTGGTAGTATTTGTTTGAGAAATTTCACATCCATGTTCATCGGGGATATTGACCTCTACGTCTCTCTTTTAGTGAAGTCTTCATGTGTTTTTGTATCAGGATATTGCTGGACTCATAGAATGAGTTTGCAAGTTTTCCTTCCTTTTCTATTTTTTGGAACAGTTTGAGAATAGGAATTAACTCTTCATTAAGTGTTTGGTAGAATTCGCCTGTGATGCCATCTGGTCCTGGACTTTTTGTTTGTTGGGAGTTTCTTGATTGCTGATTAAATGTCTTTGCAGGTTACCGGTCTGTTCAACTTTCTTCTTTCTTCGTCTTTCAGTTTTGGTAGTTTATATGTTTCTAGGAATTTATCCATTTCTCCTGGTTGTCCAATTTGTTAGCATACAGTTTTTCATAATATTCTCTTATTTCTGTGATGTTGATTGTTATTTCTGCTTTCTCATTTGTAATCATAGTTACCTGGGTATTTTTCTTTCCGTTTTGATAAGTCTGGCTAGCAGTTTATTGATTTTATTAATTTCTTCAAAGAACCAGCTCCTGGTTTCAATCATCTGTTCTATTGTTTTCTCACTTTCTGTATCATTTATTTCTGCTCTAATTCTTGTTATTTCCTTCCTTCTGCTGACTTAGGCTTTACTTGTTTTGTTTTTTGTTTTTTGCTCCTTTTAGGTGTAAGGTTAAATTGTTTATTTGAGATTTTTCTTGGTTCTTGAGGTAGGCCTCTGTTGCTATATACTTCCCTCTTAGACCACTTTTGCCGCATCCCAAAGGTTTTGGACCATTGTGTTTTCATTTGCATTTGTTTCCATGCAATTTTTAATTTCCTCTTTAATTTCCTGGTTGACCCATTAATTCTTCAGTAGCATCTTGTTTAACCTCCATGTATTTATGGTCTTTCCAGATTTCTTCTTGTGGCTGAATTCTAGTTTCATAGCATTGTGGTCAGAAAAGATGCATGGTATGAATTCAATCTTTATGTGTTTGTTGAGGCTTGATTTATGATCTAATGTGTGATCTTTGCTGGAGGATGTCCCATGTGCACTTGAAAAGAATGTTTATTCTGCTGTTTTAGGATGAAATGTTCTGAATATATTTGTTAAATCCATCTGGTCCAGTGTGTCATTCAAAGCCATTGTTTCCTTGTTGATAGTCTTTAAATGATCTGTTCATTGATGTAAGTGGGGTGTTCAAGTCCCCCACTATTATTGTATTATTATTAATTAGTTCCTTTATATTTGCTTTATATACTTGGGTCCTCCCTTATTGGGTACCTAAATATTTACAATTGTTATATCTTCTTGAGGATTTTTCCCTTTATGATTACCTAGTGTCTTTCTTTGTCTCTTGTTACAGACCTTGTTTTAAAGTCTAGTTTGTATATTATAAGTATTGTTACTCTGGTTTTCTTTTGACATTCATTTCATGATCTATGTTTCCATATTCCCTCACTCTCAGTCTGCAGGTGTCTTTAGGTCTAAAATTTGTCTCTTCTGAAATCAAGGAATCAATCCCATTTACAACTGCACCATAAACCATGAGATATTTAGGAATAAACCTAAGCAAAGAGATAAAAGATCTGTACTCTGAAAACTATACAACACTGATGAAATAAATTGAAGATGACACAAAGAAATCAAAAGATATTCCATGCTCATGGATTGGAAGAACAAACATTGTTAAAATGTCTATACTACCCAAAGCAATCTACACATTTTTTGCAATCCCTACCAAAATACCACTAGCATTTTTCACACACCTAGAACAAACAATCCTAAAATTTGTATGGAAACACAAAAGACCCTGAATAGCCAAAGCAATCTTGAAAAAGAAAAGCAAAGCTGGAGACATCACAATTCTGGACTTCAATTTATATTACAAAGCTGTAGTGTTCAAGACAGTACAGTATTGGCACAAAAACAGACACATAAATCAATAGAACAGAATAGAAAACTCAAAAACGAACCCACAACTATGTGGTCAATCAATCTTCGACAAAGCAGGAAAAAATATCCAATGAGAAAAAGACATTATCTGCAACTAATGATGTTAGGAAAACTGGGCAGCCACATGCAGAAGAATTAAATTGGTCCACTTTCTTATACCATACACAAAGATAAATTCAAAAGGGATTAAAGGCCTAAATATGAGATAGGAAACAATTAAAATCTTAGAGAACATAGGCAGTAATCTCTTTGACATTGGGAGTAGCAAATTCTTATGAGACATATCTCCTAAAATGAAGGAATCAAAAGCAAAAGTAAAGTATTGAGACTTCCTCAAAATTAGAAGCTTCTGCACAGTGAAGGAAACAATCAAAAAAACTAAAAGGCAACCTATGGAATGGGAGAAGATATTTGCAAATGACATATCTGATAAAGAGTTTGTACCCAAAATATATAAAGAATTTATAAAATTCAACCCCCAGAAAAATGAATAACACACTTTAAAAATGGGCAGAAGACATGAAGAGATATTATTCCAAAGAAGACATACAGATGGCCAACAGACACATGAAAAAAAATGCTCAACATCACTCATCATTAGGGAAATAGAAATCAAAACTGCAATGAGATGTCATTCCACACCAGTCAGAATGGCTAAAATTAACAACACAGGAAACAACAGGTATTGGTGAGGATGTGGAGAAAAAGGAAGCCTCATGAAATGTTGGTGGGATTGCAATCTGCTGCAATCACTTTGGAAAACAGTATGGCAGTCCCTCAAAAAGTTAAAAATAGAACTGCCCTATAATACAGCAATTGTGTAGAAGGTATTTACCCAAAGTATACAAGAATACTAGTTTAAAAGGATACATACACCTTGATTTTATAGTAGCATTATGTACAATAGCCAAATTATGGAAAGAGCCCAAATGTCTATTGAGTGAGGAATGGATAAAGAAGATGTGGCATATATACAATGGATTATTACTGAGCCATAGAAAAATGAAATCTTGCCATTTTCAATGATGGGGATGGAGCTAGAGAGTATTATGCTAAGCCAAATAAGTCAGAGAAAGACAAATACTATACGATTTCACTCATACGTGGAATTTAAGAAACAAAACAAATGACCATTGGTTAAAAAAAGGGGGGGAGCAAAAACACTTCAAACAAACTCTTGACAATAGAGAACAAACTAATGTTTACCAGAGGGGAGGTGGGCAGTGGGATGAGTTAAATACATCATGGGAATTAAGGAGGACACTTGTGATAAGCACCAGGTGTTGTATGTAAGTGTTGAATCACTAAATTCTACACCTGAAACTAATAAAAACTTGAAAAATAAATAAATAAATAAATAAATAAATAAATAAGTCTCTTCTAGCCAGCATATAGATGAGTCTTATTTTTTTATCCATTCTGTCACCCTATGCCTTTTGATTGGATTGTTCAGCCCATTTACATTCGAAGTAATTGTTGCTAGGTATGTATTTATTGTCATTTTGTTGTTTGTTTTGTGTTTTTTCTAAATATTTTCTGTGACCCTCTTTGGTCTTTCTTTCATGGTTTGCTGATTTTCTTTAGTTATATATTTGGATTTTTTTTTCTTTATTCTTTGCATAGTTGTTTGTGGTTTGTGACATATGTTTACCATTAAGTTTGTTTATAACCTCTTCTGCACATAGCAGTCTATTGTTAAGTTGATGGTCATTTCAGTTTGAACCCATTCTTCACTCCTCTCTTCCCCACTTCTAGGTATATGTTGTCATATTTTACATCCTTTTATTTTGTGAGTTCCTTGACTGATTTTTTACAGAAATATTAATTTTTACTGTTTTTGTATTTCCTACCTCCATACTGTCACTTTTGGTCTCTCCTTTCCACTCAAAAGAGTCCCCTTTAATATTTCTTGCAGGGATGGTTTAGTAGTCATGAACTTCTTTAATTTTTGTTTGTCTGGAAACTCTATCTCTCCTTCTATTCTAAATAATAGCCTTGATGAATAGAGTATTCTTGACCTGATATCTTCCCCATTCAACACTTTGAATATATCATGCCACTCTCTTCTGGCTTGCTATGTTTCTGTTGAAAAATCTCCTGCTAACCTTATGGGGTTTCCCTTGATCTTACTGTCTTCTTTTGTCTTTTTGCTTTTAAATATTTTTCTTTATCACTATATTTTGCCAATATAATTATAATATATCTTGGTGTGGGTCTACTTTTGTTGATTTCGGGGGGGGGAGATTCTCTGTGACTCCTGGGTCTGGATATCTGTTTCTTTCCCCAAATTAGGGAAGTTTTCAGCTACAATTTCTTCAAACAAATTTTCTGCCCCCTTTTCTCTCTTCTTTTTCTGGGATTCCTACAATACAAATATTATTATATTTGATGGAGTTACTGAGTTCCCTAAGTTTATTCTCATTTTGCATAATTCTTTTTTCTCTATTTTGTTCAGCTTGATTTCCTTCCATTACTCTGTCTTCTAGGTCATTAGTTTATTCCTTTGCTTCTTCCAGCCTAGTGTTCATTTCATCAAGCATGTTTCTTGTTTCATTTATTGAGCCTTTTATCTCTGCTACATTATTCCTTATCTCTGTGTTAAAGGGTCTCATTCATGTCTTCCACTCTTTTCTCAAGTCCAGTGAGTATCCTTATGATCATTGCATTAAATACTCCATGAGGCATATTACTTATATATCTTTCCCCTAGATCTCTGGTCTGGCCATGTCTTGCTCATTCACTTGGGATAAAGTTCTCTGTCTTCTCATTTTTCCTAAGTACCTGTGCTTGTTTCTGTGTATTAGAAAAGTCATATATGTCTCCTGCTTGTGAGGGTAATGGCCTTATGAAGAAGAGGTCCTTTAGTGCCCTGCTGTGTAGTGTTCCCTGTTCCCCAAGTCCTGGTGCTTCGGGGAGTGTCTCCAACGTGTGCTGCATATCTTCTGCTGTTTTGTCCTTGTTGCTTTATCCTTCAGGCCAGTCATCTGGAGAGGCACTCTTTCTCTGTTGTGGGCAGGGTTTGGTCCCTGGTCTGAATGTGTAAAGTTTTAACTAGGTGTGCACTGGTCTGCTTATGAAATGTGACCTGTCACCACTGCCACCAGAATAGATGCTCTGCAAAACTCCTGGGTTGGTATGGGAAGGGGTTTGGGCTGGTCTTCTGGGGTACAGAGCCTGGTGTGCCAGGACTGAGGAAAATCTGACTGGAAGGACAGATCCACCAGAGCACAGGGAGGTAGGGCTTGGTGTAAGCAGGTTAGGTAGCAAGTGTGAGCACTGCACTGGTACCTTCAGGTGGCTCTGTGTTTATGCTGAGGGGGGGAGGGAAATGATGCCTGTCAGTTCCTTTGTTCCCAAAGGGGTCTTCTCTATGAATGCTGCTTCTCTGGGACACTCTCTAACATGAGTAAATAGTCTTCCCTCTGTGTGCCCCAGGTGCTCTTAAGATCACTGTTTCCATGCTATATGTTTGTTTGCCTGCCTTCTCTCCAAAAGCAGCACTGTGTCCTTCCTGCTCTATGTGAGCCAAGCCCACTAAGTTTTCGAACTCCAGGTTTTAAGCTGTGCTGGTTGTGAGAACTCAAGAAATTCAGCCTCTCTCACTTTCCAAGCCAGTTGCTATGGGGATTTGTTTTCCCTCTGCACTCCCCTATGTACTAGTCTGTCTCTTTCCCTTCTCCATGAATACAGCCCCCTCCCTGCCGCAGTGGCCACAATCCATTTCTCTCTCAGACCATATCTCTGCACTTCCTACCTTCTTCAATGAGGCCTCTTCTCTACCTTTAGTTATGGAGTTTGTTCTGCCAGTCTTCAGGTCAACTTCTGAGGTATTTAGAATGATTTGATTGTTATCTAGTTGTACTCATGGGACAAGATCTGGCTAGGGTATTTCTACTCCACCATCATTTTCTTAACCCTCTCAAAAGTATTTTAAATAAACTCAATAATCTAGAGGAAAATACAGAAAAACAATTCCAGGAAATCAGGAAAACAATAAACAAAAGGAAATATTGTCAGAAATAGAAATCATTAAAAAAGAACCAGAAAGAAAAATCTAGAGTTGCAGAATTGAATAAATGAAATAAAAAATGCCATAGAGTATTAACAGCAGAATGAACCAAAAGAAGAAAGAATGAATGAGATGGAGCGTAGAGATGGCAATTACCTAGACAGAGAAGACTAACAACAACAACAAAAAGTATGAAAGAAAGCAAAAAAAAGTCTACATGATCAATAGGATACCATGAAAATAAAAGCCTTGTTTGAATCATTGGAGCTCCAGAAAGATAAAAGAAAGAGAAGGTGGTAAAAAAAAATTTTTTTAAATAAAGAAATGACTGAGAACAGCCAAACCTAGGGAGAGAGTTGAACATTTAAGTGCACAAATTTAATAGATCATCCCATTATGTCACTCCAAATGATTTTCTCCAAGACACAAAGGTTGAGGTATCACAATTCCACAATTACAACTGTAATATAATGTGATCAAAACAGTATGGTACTGGCACGAAAATAGACACATGGATCAATGGAACAGAATAGAAAACCCAGAAATGAACCCACAAATATATGGTCAATTAATCTTTGACAAAGTAGGAAAGAATATCCAATGGGGTGGAAATTCTCTTCAACAAATGGTGTTGGGAAAACTGGACAGCAACATGAAGAAGAATGAAATTGGACCATTTTCTTATGCCATCAACAAAAACAAATTCAAAATGGATGAAAGACCGAAATGTGAGATAGGAAAACATCAAAATCCTAAAGGAGATCACAGGCAGTAACTTCTTTGACATTGCTGTAGCAACTTCTTTCTAGATATTTCTCCTGAGGCAAGGGAAACAAAAGCAAAAACAAACTATTGGGACTTCATCAAGATAAAAAGCTTCTGCACAGTGAAGGAAACAAACAAAACTAGAGGCACCTGGGTGGCGCAGTCGTTAAGCATCTGCCTTTGGCTCAGGGTGTGATCCCAGCATGGTGGGATCGAGCTCCACATCAGGCTCCTCCGCTATGAGCCTGCTTCTTCCTCTCCCGCTCCCCCTGCTTGTGTTCCCTCTCTCGCTGGCTGTCTCTATCTCTGTCAAATAAATAAATAAAATCTTTTAAAAAAATAAACAAAACTAAAAGGCAACCTATGGAATGGGAGAAGATATTTGCAAATGACATATTTGATAAAGGGTTAATATCCAAAATATATAAAGAACTTATAAAACTCAACACCCAGAAAAATGAATAATGCATTTTAAAAATAGGCAGAAGACGTGAATAGACATTATTCCAAAGCAGACATCCAGATGGCCAACAGACACATGAAAAGATGGTCGACATCACTCATTATCATGGAAATACAAATCCAAACTACAATGAGATATCACCTCACACCTGTAGAATGGCTAAAATCAACAGCACAAGAAAGAACAGGTTTTGGCGAGGGTGTGGAGAAAGGGAAACCCTCTTGTTCTGTTAGTGGGAATGCAAACTGGTGCAGCCACTCTGGAAAAGAGTACGGAGGTCCCTCAAAAAATTAAAAATAGAAACTACCATATGATCCAGCAATTGCTGATTACATCTTTTGTTGCACATTAAAAAAAATCTTTATGAAGTCCAATTTGTCTATTTTTCTCTTTTTTTACCTATGGCTTTTTATTTTAATTCCTGTATAGTTAACATACAGTGTTATATTAGGTTCAAATGTAAAATATAGTGATTCAACAATTCTATACATTACTCAGTGCTCATCATGATGTGTACTCTTTAATCTCTATCACCTATTTCACCCATCTGCTCACCTACTTCCCCTCTGTTACTTTCTGTGTCTTTGATGTTATATACAAGAAATTATTACCAAATCCAGTGTCATGAAAATTTTGTCCTATGTTTTCTTCTAAGAGTTTTATTGTTTTGGGTTTTACATTTAGATGCTTGATCCATCTTGAATTAATTTTTGCATATATTAGGTAAGGGTACAATTGAATTCTTTTGCTTGTGGATATCCAATTTTCCCAGCACCATTTGTTGAAAAGACTGTTCTTTCTCCATTGAATAGTCTTCGCACACTTACAAAAAATCACTTAACTATATATGTGAGTTTATTTTGGGTTTTTTTTTTTTTTGGTTCTAGTTTATTGGTCTATATGCTTGTCTTTGTGCCAATACTATGCCATTTTGATTACCATAACTTTATAGTAAGTTTTGAAATCAGAAAGTGTGAATATTTCAGTTCTGTTCTTCCTTTTCATAGTTATTTTGGCTATTTTGAAGTTCCATATGAATTTTAGAATGTTCTTCTACTTTTGCCAAAAAAAATGTCTTTAGGATTTTGTTAGGGTTTGCATATACATCACTTTGGGTAATATTGACATTTTAACAATAGTAAGTCTTCCAATCCATAAAGATGGGATGTTTCTCCATTTATTTATATCTTATTTAATTTCTTTCAGCAATGTTTTGTTGTTTTAATTGTATAATGATTTCATTTTCTTGGTTAATTCCTAAATATTTTATTCTTCCAGATGCTATTGTGAATGGAATTGTGTTTGTAATTTCCTTTTCAGATTTCCTTTGTTCATATTTAGAAATGCAATTAATTTTTTGTGCATTGATTTTGTATCCTGAATTTTCATAAATTGATTTAAAGCTGTAACAGATTTTTGTAGAATCTTTAGGGTTTTCTACATAAAAGATTATGTCATCCACAAAGAAATAATTTTACTTCTTCCTTTCCAGTTTGGATGCCTTTTATTTCTTTGTCTTGCCTAATCGCTCAGGCTAGAAATTCTAGCACTATGTTGAATACAAGTGGTGAAAGTGAGCATACATGCCTTGTTCCTGATCGTAGAGGGAATGTCTTCAGTCCTCCACATTGAGTATGATGTTCACTGTGGGTTTTTCATATATCACTCTTATTATTTTGAGCTTCCTTCTATTTCTATTTATAGATTTTTTTATTATGAAAAGGTGTCAGATTTTATCAAATACTCTTTCTGCATCTATTGAAATGATAAATATACAGATCATTCCACCCATCTGCAGCAGAATACACATCCTTCTCAAACACACACAGAATGTTCTCTGGGATAGATTATATGTTAAATGACAAAACAAATCTCAAAAAATTCAAAAAGAAAATTATGCCCGTATCTTTTCCCATCACAATAATATAAAACTAAAAATCATTAACAGAAGGAAAACTGGAATATTCAGAAATATGTAGAAACTAAACAGCACACTACTGAACAGCCGATGGTTTACAGAACAAATCAAAAAGGATATAAAAAGTATCTTGAAACAAACAAAAATGGGACCACAACATACCAAAACTTATGGGATGCATCAAAAACTGTTCTAATAGGGAAGTTTCTAATGATAAATTCCTACATTAAGAAAGAAGAAAACTCACACACACACACAAAAAACTATCATTACATATGACGGAAAATTTTTTAAAAAACAATAAATTAGGCTGAAGTTGGTAGAAGGAAGGACATAATAAAAATCGGAGCAGAAATAATTAAAATAAATAATAAACAATAAAAATATTAATAAAACTAAAAGTCAGTTCTTTAAAAACAAAATTGGCAGTCCATTAGCTTGACTAATCAAGAAAAAAAGGGAGAGGACTCAAAGAAACAAAATTATAAATTAAAGAGGAAACATTACAACTGAAATCACAGAATACTCTCCACAATTTTACACCAGAAGATTGGACAACCTTGAAGAAGGATAAATTCCTAGAAACATACACCAACCAAGACTCAACCAAGACTAAATCAAGAAGAAATAGAATATTCAAGCAGACCAATAATGAATAAGGAGATAAAATCAGTAAACAAAGTCCTCAAAACAAAGAAAAGTCCAGAACCAGATGGTTTCACTGCTGGCTTCTACCAAACATTTAAAGAATAAACACCAATCTTTCTTAAACTTCTCCAAAAAATTGAAGAGGAGGGAACATTTTCTAACTCATTTTATAAGGCCAACATCACTTTGATAGCAAAGCCAGTTAAGAACACTAAAAGAAAATATCATCCTGATGTCATCCTTGATGAATATAGATGCAAAATTCTCAAGAGAATACTAGCAAATCAAATTCAACAGTATGTTAAAAGATCATACACATGTGGAATTTATCCCTGGTATGCAAGGATGGTACAGCATATGCAAATCAATGTGTGATACACCACATAAAAAGAGTGAAGGATAAAAACTATATAATCATCTCAATAGATGCAGAGAAAGCATTTGATAAAATACATCTTTCATGATAAACGCTGTCAACAAACTGGGTATAGAAGAAACTTACCTCAACATAATAAAGGCCATATTTGGCAAGCCCGAAGTTAAAATCATCCTCTAAGGTGAAATTTTTAAAGTATTTCCTCTAAGATCAGGAGCAAGATAAGGGTGCCCATTCTCACTACTCCTATTCAGGAGAGTACTAGGGTCAGAGTCAGAACAATAAAGCAATAAAAAGAATGAAAAGGCATCCAAATCAATTTAAGAAACAAAACAGACAAGCAAAGGGAAAAAAAGAAAAACCAAGGAAGACTCTTAACTATAGAGAACAAACTGATGATTGCGGGGGAGGGGGGTGGGTGAAATAGGTGATGGAGACTAAAGAGTACACTTATCATGATGAGCACTGAGCAATGTATAGAATTGTTGAATCATTGTGTTTTACACCTGAAACTAATATAATACTGTATGTTAACTATACTGGAATTAAAATAAAAAACTTACTAAAATTTTTAAAGGCATCCAAATCACATAAAAGGAAGTAAAATTTTCTGTTTGCATATGATTATGTGTATAATTAATAGGAAATCATAAAGAAGCCAAAAAACCTGTTAGAACTAATAACTGAATTCAGTAAAGTTGCAGGATACAAAATTGACATACAAAACACAGGTGTGCTTCTATGCACTAAAAGCAAATTATCTGGAAAAGAAAAAAATCCCATTTATAAGAGCATCAAAAACAGTAGAATATTTAGGAATAAATTTATCCAAGGCAGTGAAATACCTGTACAATGAAACCTATAACATATTGATGAAAGAAACTAAAGACACAAATAAATGGAAAAATAATCGGTGTTCATAGAACAAAAATTAGTATTGTTTTAATGTCAGCACTATCTGACACCATCTATACATACATAACAATCCCTATCCAAATTCCAATGGAATCTTTCTTGGAAGTTAAAAAAAAAAAGTAAAATTTTATGGGACTACAAAGGATTTCAAATGGCCAAAGCACAAAGCTGGAGGCATCGCACTTCCTGAATTCAAATTATATTATAAAGCGACAGTAATCAAAACTATATACTACTGGCATAAAAAGAGCTACAGAGACCAATGGAATAGAATTGAGACACCAGAAACAAACCGATGCATATACAATCAACATATTTGACAAAAAGGTCACTAATACTCATGGAGAAAGGATAGTCTCTCCAATAAATGGTTCTGGGAAAATTGGATATACATATGCAAAAGAATGAAATTGGCCCCAACTTACACCACTCACAAAAACGAACTCAAAATGGATTAAAGATTTCAATGTAAGACCTGAAACCGTAAAACTCCTCGAAAAAAAGTCAAGGAAAAAATCTTTTTTCATTTTTTTTTCATCATGATAAGTGTACTCTTTAATCCCCCATCCCTTATTTCACCCATGCCCCCATCCAGCTCCCCTCTGGTAACCACTTGTTTGTTCTCAGTAGTTTAGTCTGTTTCTTGGTTCATCTCTCTGGTTTTTTTTATTCACTCATTTGTTTTGTTCTTTAAATTTCACATATGAGTGAGATCATATGGTACTTGTCTTTCTCTGACTTATTTCATTTAGCATTATACTCTAGCTCCATCCATGTAGTTGCAAATGGCAAGATTTCATTCTTTTTATAGCTGAATAATATTTCATTGTGTGTGTGTGTATGTGTGCGTGTGTGTCACTGTGTGTGTGTATTTGTATCTCACATCTTCTTTATCCATTCATCTATCAATGGACACTTGGGCTGCTTCCATAGTTTGGCTATTACAATAGGATTGTATTGTACAAATAATGCTACAATAAACACAGGGGTGCATGTATCCCTTGAATTAGTGCTTTTGTATTTGTATTTGGTATTTGGTATTTTCTTAGTAGTATGGTAAGAAAAATATCTCTTGACATTACGTTAGGCAATGATTTACTGGATATGACAACAAAAACCTAGGTGACCAAAGCAAAAATCAAGTGGGGCTACATCAAACTAAAAAGCTTCTGCACAGCAAAAGAAACACTCTACAAGATAAAAATCCAACCTACAGAATGGAAGAAAATATTGTAAAACATATGTAGGATAATGGGGCTTATAAAAAATATATAAAAACTCATACAACTCAATAAGAAAAAAAATGTGATTTAACAATGGGCAGAGAAACTAAAGAGACATTTTTCCAAAGAAGATATACAAATGGCCAAGAGGTACATGAAAAAGTGCTAAACATCATTAATCTTCAGGGAAATGCAAATCAAACCCACAATGAGATAATACTTCACACCTGTCAGGATGGCTACTATCAAAAAGACAAGATATAAGTATTAGCAAGGATGTGGAGAAGAGGGAAATCTTGAGCACTGCTGGTGGGAATAAAAACTGGTAGAGTCATTATGTTAAACAGCATGGTGGATCCTCAAAAAATTAAAAATAAAACCACCATATGATCCAGCAATTCCACATTTGGGTTTATATACAAAGAAAATGCAATCACAATATTGAAAAGATATCTGCACCCCCATGCTCATGGCAACATTATTTACAATAGCCAAGACATGGATACACCTCAAATGTCCACTGATGGATAAATGGATAAAGAAATAAGTGGAGGGGCACCTGGGTGGCTCAGTTGGTTAAGCCCCTGACTTGATTTCTGCTCAGGTCATGATCTCAAGGTTGTGAGATTGAGCCCGTTGATGGACTCCCTGCTCAGCGGGGAGTCTGTTTCTCCCTCTGCCCCTCCCCAACTTGTGCTCTCTGGCACGCTTGCAAATAAATAAATAAATAAACAAATAAATAAATAAATAAAATCAAAAAGAAAGAAGAAAGAAAGAAAGAAAGAAAGAAAGAAAGAAAGAAAGAAAGAAAGAAAGAAAGAAAGAAAGAAAGACCTCTAGCTAGGCTAACTAAAGAATAAACAAAGAGAGCACAAGTTCTTAATATCAAGAACAAAAAAAAGGATGTAACTATAGATCCCATGGACATTAAAGGATAATAAAGAAATATTAAGAACAACTCAATGCCCACAAATTTGAAGAGAATAAATGGACCAATTCCTTGAAAGATACTATCTGCCAAAACTCACACAGGAAGAAATATGCATCCAAACAGGCCTATTTCTATTAAACAATTTAAAACAATAATTAATAATCTTCCAAAACAAGAAGCTGAGATGTGTTCACTGATGAATTCTACCAAACACTTAAAGAATAAATTGTACCAATTCTCTTCCATCTCTTTCAGAAGATAAAAACAGAAGGAATACTTCCTAATTCATTCTGTGAAGGCAGCATTGCCCTAAAACCAACACCAAAGACATTACAAACAACTACAGATCAATATCTCTCATGAACATAGATGCAAAGATCTTCAATTGAATATTAGCAAATTGAATATAACTATGTATAGAAAGAATTATAAACCATGACTCAGTGGTATTTATTCCAGGTATGCAAGGCTGGTTCAATATTAGAAAATCAATTATTGTAATTCATTAGATCAATAGGCTAAAGGAGGAAAATCTTATGATTATATCAAAAGATGCAGAAAAGGAATTTGACAAAATCTAGCACCAATTGATGATAAAAACTCTCAGCAAACTAGGAATAGAGGAGAACAACTTCAAATTAATTTTTTAAAAAATTACATGATGTACTGTGTGGTGACTAACACAACATAATAAAAAAATTTTTAAAAATAGAAAATAAACAAGTTAATAAGCCAATAAAAAAACTACAAAATCCTACAACTGACATCATACTGAATGGTGAGAAACTAGAAACTTCCCCACTAAAATAAAAAATAAGGCATGGACATTCCTTTTCACCACTGGTTTTCAATATAGTACTATAAGCCTTAGCTAATGCAGTAAGACATGAAAAGGAAATAAAAGGTATAAAAGTTGGGAACAAAGAAATAAAAGATGTTTTTGGCAGATGGAATAATCTATGCAGAAAATCTGAAAGAATGATAATTTTATAATTTTGAAAACTGGAACTAATAAGCAATTGTAGCATGTTTGCAGGGTACAAGATTAATATACAAAAGTAAATCACTGTTGTATATGCCAGCAGTAAAAAAAAAAAGAATTATAATTTTAAAAACTGGAACTAATAGTGTTATACACAACTAATGAATCATCGAGCCTTACATCGGAAACCGGGGATGTACTGTATGGTGACTAACATAATATAATAAAAAATCATTAAAAAAAACTGGAACTAATAAGCAATTGTAGCAAAGTTGCAGAGTACAAGATTAATATACAAAAGTAAATTACTGTTGTATGTGTCAACAGCAAACAAGTGGAATTTGGAATTTAAAAATGCATTACCATTTACATTATCATCCAAAAAATTTAAATACTGAGGGGCGCCTGGGTGGCACAGCGGTTAAGCGTCTGCCTTCGGCTCAGGGCGTGATCCCGGCGTTATGGGATCGAGCCCCACATCAGGCTCCTCCCTGTGAGCCTGCTTCTTCCTCTCCCACTCCCCCTGCTTGTGTTCCCTCTCTCACTGGCTGTCTCTATCTCTGTCGAATAAATAAATAAAATCTTTAAAAAAAAATTTAAATACTGAGATATAACTCTAACATAATACAATATCTCTATGAGAACAACTATAGAACTCTGATGAAAGATATCAAAGAACTAAATAAATGGAGATGTATTCTATATTCATATATAGGAAGACTCAATATTGTCAAGAAGTCACTTCTCAACTTGATCTACAGATTGAATGCAATCCCAGTCAAAATTCCAGCAAGTTATTTTGTGGATATTGACTGATTCCAAAGTTAAAATGGAGTTTACACCCTGAATAGCCAGCACAATATTGAAGAAGATGAACAAAATTAGAGGACTGACACTACTGGACTTCAAAACTTATTATAAAACTACAGAAATCAGGACAGTGTGATCTTAGCGAAATAATAGATAAATAGCTTAATGGAAAACAGAATAGAGAGCCCAGAAGTAGACACACATAAATCTAATCAACTGATGTTTGATAAAGGAGAAAAGGGGATATAGGCATACCTTAGAGATATAGCAGGTTCAGTTACATACTACTGCAATAAGGTGAATATCACAATAAAGGGAGTCAAATGACTTTTTTGGTCTCCCAGTACATAAAATTATGTTTATGCTGTAGTTTGTTAAGTATGCAATAGCATTATGTCTGTCCCGAAGTGGACCGGTGCTGTTCCTCTCTGGGGAGGAGGGAGTCTTGCCATATGCTTCTGCCTTTTGCTGGACCCCTCCCAAGAAAGCGGTTGCTCTACCTGTAGTGGTTCACAATTTATGGCAACATAGAGCAGAAAGCTGGCACCTAGACTGGCTGTTTTCAGCTGGCTTTCCCACTCCTTTACCTGGGAACTCTGCCGCATTCAGGCAGCACCTATTCTTCTTGTAACTCTGAGGATCTTGAGACCACATTGCCACACCTAGGATTCCACCCCCCACCCTTCACCCCTGAGCACCTTTAAGCCAGGGATGTCTCCCACTGTAGCAGACTTCTTAAAGTTTCAATTTTGCACTCCACTGCTTATAATACTTTGCAGTAGCCTTCTTAAGCAGGCTCCCTCCCCTCCGCCATATCCTCAGTTATAGCACCCTGAATTCAAGTCTCTGAGCCTTCTACCTTCTAAATGGTGGTCGCTTTTCTACTTTGTAGACTTGCAGCATTTCTTTTCTCATATCTCTGATTGATTTCTCAGGTGTTCAGAATGATTTGAAAACTAAGTGTATTCAAGGGACCAGACAAACTTAAGGGTCACCTACTCCTTTGCCATCTTAACTCCTCCCACAACAGGAATTCTCATTCACTGCTGGTGGGAATACAAAATTGTACAGCCAATGTGGAAGACAGTTTGACAGTTTCTTTTGAAATTAAGTATACTTTTATCATATGATCCAGCAGTCACACTCCTAGGTATTTACCCAAATGAATTGAAAGCTTCTATCTACAAAAAAACCTTCATGCAAGTGTTTATAGCAGCTTTATTCATAATTGTCAAAAATTGGAAGCAACCAAGATGTCCTCCAGTAGGTGAATGGATAACTAAGCCATGTACATCTAGACAATGAAATATTATTCAGTACTAAAACAAAATGAGTTACCAAGCCATGAAAAGACACTGAGGAACATTAAATGCATATTAAACTGAAAGCAAAGGAAATCCATAAAGGCTACATACTATATGATTCCAACTATATGACATTCTGGAAAATGCAAAACTATGGAAACAATAAACATACTGGTAGTTGTCAGGGATTAGGGAAAGAGAGGGATAAATGGGCAGAAAATAGAAAATACTTAGGGCAGTGAAAGTATTCCATGATACTGCAGTGGTGGATATATGTCATTATACATTTGTCAAAACCCATAAAATGTACACCACTAAGAGTGAACCCTAGTATAAACTATGGACTTCAGGGATAATGATGCACTGAAATAGGTTTATTGATTATAAAAAATGTACCACTGAAGTAGTGGTTATCAACAGAGGTGAAGGTTGTGGGTTTCTGGGGAGACAGAGATATATAAGAACTGTGTCTGTACTTTCAATTCTGCTGTGAACCTTAAACTGCTCTAAAACATAAATTTTATCAATGATATATATACATAATTGGTTATACATATAATTGTTATAATTGGTTATTTGAAGGATAATGAAGTTTGGGTGTTTAGGAGAGAATGAAAGTGCAGTGAAGAAACTTTCCAATGAGGAAACAAGCAAAAATAGTAAGATGAAATGATGTAAGAGGAATTTTGAGTGCGAGAGAACAAAGAAACTGGGCTAAAGCAAGATCAAAGTAAAAGCAAACCTTTTAGAGTGAAAATGTTCATTATAAAATCAAATGTCAGTCACTAATGTGACTCTGTTTTGACTTCAAAGCCAAACTGTTCTGAAACAATCCCTCATAGAGTTCCACTTAGATTTTTAAAAAGGCCATTCCATATTTCATCAACTTGTTCACCCACCTCAGTGCTTCCTGGCCCTCATAGCGGGCAAGTTATTTTTTCAGAGCTAATCTAAATTTCTGCCATTATGTTTATACAATTTTCCCTTTTATCCTGTGTTCAGTAAATATGGGCATAACAACTGGGCCATTATTCTCCAAGTTCAGATCTCTAAGCCTTGCATGAGCATTGTGGTCAGACTAGATAATGATTTACTGACTGCTTCTTTTTTTTTTTTAATAATGATTTTTTATTATATTATGTTAGTCACCATACAGTACATCCCCGGTTTTCGATGTAAGGCTCGATGATTCATTAGTTGTGTATATCACCCAGTGCACCATGCAATATGTGCCCTCCTTACTACCCATCACCGGTCTATCCCATTCCCCCACCCCCCTCCCCTCTGTAGCCCTCAGTTTGTTTCTCATAGTCCATAGTCTCTCATGTTTCATTCCCCCTTCTGATTACCCCCCCTTTCTTTATCCCTTTCTTCCCCTACTGATCATTCTAGTTCTTATGTTCCATAGATGAGAGAAATCATATGATAGTTGTCTTTCTCTGCTTGACTTATTTCACTAAGCATTATCTCCTCCAGTGCCGTCCAAGTTGTAGCAAATGTTGAGAACTCATTCTTTCTGATTGCTGAGTAATATTCCATTGTATATATGGACCACAACTTCTTAATCCAGTCATCTGTTGCAGGGCATCTCCGCTCCTTCCACGATTTAGCTATTGTGGACATTGCTGCTATGAACATTGGGGTGCATATGGCCCTTCTCTTCACTACGTCTGTATCTTTGGGGTAAACACCCAGTAGTGCAATGGCTGGATCATAGGGTAGCTCAATTTTTAACTTTTTAAGGGACCTCCACACGGTTTTCCAGAGTGGCTGTACCAACTTGCATTCCCACCAACAATGTAGGAGGGATCCCCTTTCTCCACATCCTCTCCAACAATTGTTGTTTCTTGCCTTGTCTATTTTTGCCATTCTAACTGGCGTAAGGTGGTATCTCAGTGTGGTTTTGATTTGGATTTCCTTGATGGCTAATGATTTTGAACATTTTTTCATGTGTCTGTTAGCCATTTGTATGTCTTCATTGGAAAAGTGTCTGTTCATATCTTCTGCCCATTTTTTGATTTGTTTATTTGTTTCTCGTGTATTGAGTTTGAGAAGTTCTTTGTAGATCTTGGATGCCAGTCCTTTATCTGTAGTGTCATTTGCAAATATCTTCTCCCATTCCATGGGCTGCCTCTTAGTTTTTCTGACTGTTTCCTTGGCTGTGCAGAAGCTTTTAATCTTGATGAAGTCCCATAAATTCATTTTATCTTTTGTTTCTTTTGCCTTTGGGGATGTGTCATGAAAAAGGTTGCTTTGGCCGATGTCGTAGAGGTTGCTGCCTATGTTCTCCTCTAGAATTTTGATGGATTCCTGTCTCACATCGAGGTCTTTCATCCATTTGGAGTTTATTTTTGTGTATGGTGTGAGATAGTGGTCAAGTTTCATTCTTTTGCATGTAGCTGTCCAATTTTCCCAGCACCATTTATTGAAGAGACTGTCTTTTTCCCACCGGATGTTTTTTCCTGCTTTATCAAGTATTAGTTGCCCAAAGAGCTGAGGGTCCATTTCTGGACTCTCTATTCTGTTCCATTGGTCTATGTGTCTGTTTTTGTGCCAGTACCATGCTGTCTTTGTGATCACAGCTTTGTAGTACAGCTAGAAATCCGGCATTGTGATGCCCCCAGCTTTGTTTTTCCTTTTCAACAGTTCCTTGGCTATTTGGGGCCTTTTCTGTTTCCACACAAATTTACGGACTGTTTGTTCCAGTTCTTTGAAAAATGTCCTCGGTATTTTGATCGGGATAGCATTGAAAGTGTAGATTGCTCTGGGTAGCATGGACATTTTAACTATGTTAATTCTTCCGATCCATGAGCATGGAATATCTTTCCATCTTTTTATGTCTTCCTCAATGTCTTTTAAGAGTGATTTATAGTTTCTAGAATAAAGGTCCTTTACGTCTCTGGTTAAGTTAATTCCAAGGTAACGTATGGTTTTTGGTGCTATTGTAAATGGGATGGATTCCCGGATTTCTCTTTCTTCGTTCTCGTTATTCGTGTACAGAAATGCAACTGATTTCTGAGCATTGATTTTGTATCCCGCCACGTTACTGAATTGCTCTATAACTTCTAATAGTTTGGGAGTGGCTTCTTTTGGGTTTTCCATATAGAGTATCATGTCGTCTGCGAAGAGAGACATTTTGACTTCTTCTTTGCCGATTTGAATACCTTTGATCCCTTTTTGTTGTCTGATTGCTGTTGCAAGGACTTCTAGTACTATGTTGAATAATAGTGGCGAGAGTGGGCATCCTTGTCGTGTTCCTGATCTTAAGGGAAAGGCTTCCAGCTTTTCCCCATTGAGAATAATATTTGCAGTAGGCTTTTCATAGATGGCTTTTATGAGATTGAGAAATGTACCTTCTATTCCTACACTCTGAAGGGTTTTGATCAGGAAAGGATGCTGTATTTTGTCAAATGCTTTTTCAGCATCGATTGAGAGGATCATATGGTTCTTGAGTCTTTTCTTGTTGATATGATGTATCATGCTGATTGATTTGCGAATATTGAACCACGCTTGCATCCCAGGTATGAATCCCACTTGATCGTGGTGGATAATCCTTTTAATGAACTGTTGGATTCTATTAGCAAGTATCTTGTTGAGGATTTTGGCGTCCATATTCATTAGGGAAATCGGTCTGTAATTCTCCTTTTTGAGGGGGTCTTTGCCTGGTTTGGGGATCAAGGTAATATTGGCCTCATAGAATGAGTTTGGTAGCTTTCCTTCTGTTTCTATTTTTTGAAATAGCTTTAGGAGAATAGGTATTATTTCTTCTTTGAATGTTTGGTAGAATTCCCCAGGAAAACCGTCCGGGCCTGGAGTTTTGTTATTTGGAAGGTTGTTTATCACTGACTCAATTTCTTCATAATTAATTGGCCTGTTTAAGAAATCAATTTCTTCCTTTTTCAATCTTGGTAGTTTATAGGTTTCCAGGAAGGATTCCATCTCTTCCAGATTGCTTAGTTTATTGGCATATAGCTGTTGATAAAAATTTCTAATAATCCTTCCAATTTCAATGGTGTTCGTCGTGACCTCTCCTTTTTCATTCATAATTTTAATAATCTGGGTCCTTTCTCTTTTCTTTTGGATAAGTCTTGCCAGTGGTCTGTCAATTTTATTGATTCTCTCAAAGAACCAGCTTCTAGTCCTGTTGATCTGCTCTACTGTACTTCTGGTTTCTAAGCATTGATTTCTGCTCTCATCTTGGTCAACTGCTTCCTCGCGAGTGGATTAGGCCTGTCCCTCTGTTGCTGTTCCAGCTTCTTGAGGTGAGAATATAAAAACTGCATTTTAGATTTTTCTATTCTTTTGAGTGAGGCTTGGATGGCTATGTATTTTCCCCTTAGGACTGCCTTTGCAGTATCCCATAGGTTTTGGACTGTTGTATTTTCATTCTCATTGGTCTCCATAAATTGTTTAATTTGATTTTTGATTTCCTGGTTTATCGAGTCATTCCTGAGCAGGATGGTTCTTAGTCTCCAAGTGTTTGAGTTTCTTCCAAATTTTTCCTTGTGGTTGAGTTCCAATTTCAGAGCGTTGTGGTCTGAGAATATGCAGGGGATAATTTCAATCTTTTGGCATCGGCTGAGACCTGTTTTGTGTCCCAGAACATGGTCTATTCTTGAAAATGTTCCATGGGCATTAGAATAGAATGAGTATTCTTTGGTTCTGGGGTGTAGTGTTCTATATATATCTAAGAGGTCCAACTCGTCGAGTATGGCATTCAAAGCCTTTGATTCTTTGCTTAGTTTTTGCCAGGGTGTTCTGTCTATTTCTGATAGTGGAGTGTTGAGGTCCCCTACTATTAATGTATTTTTATCTATATGTCTCTTTATTCTGATTAAGAGTTGGCTTGTATATCTTGCTGCTCCCCTGTTGGGGGCATATATATTTATAATTGTCATATCCACTTGTTGAATACTTCCTTTAAGAATAATATAGTGCCCTTCTGCATCTCTAACTATAGTCTGTAGTTTAAAATCCAATTTATCTGATATGAGAATTGCTACCCCAGCTTTCTTTTGAGGTCCATTTGCGTGAAAGATGGTACTCCATCCCCTTACTCTCAGTCTGAATGCATCTTTGGGTTCGAAATGAATCTCTTGTAGACAGCAAATGGATGGGTCATTTCTTTTTATCCAATCTGCAACCCTGTGGCGTTTAAAGCAAGAATTTAAACCATTAATGTTCAGGCTGAGTACTGAGAGATATGCTTTTAATTCTGCCATGTTGTCAGTAAAGTCTTTGTTTGTATTGGCTGTGACTTTCTGTTTTGTATCACTCTTGGGGCCTTTTTACTTTTATAGAACCCCCCGTAATACCTCCTGTAGGGCTGGTTTCGTGGTTACGAAATTGGCTAGTGACTGTCGATTCTGAAATGTCTTTATTTCTCCATCAATTCTGAATGACAGCCTTGCTGGATAAAGGATCCTTGGCTGCATGTTTTTCTCTGAAAGAGCTTTAAAAATGCTCCCCCAACCCTTTCTCTCATTCCAGGTCTGTGTAGACAGGTCTGACGTAATTCTAATGCCTTTGCCTTGGTACGTGAGAAATTTCTTTGCCCTGGCCACTTTCAATACTGTATCCTTGGATCTCATATTTGCGAATTGCACTATGACGTGACGTGGTGTAGGTCTGTCATGGTTGAGCTTGGGAGGGGTCCTCTCTGCCTCTTGGACACGAATTTTTGTTTCCCTTGCTAGATTAGGGAAGTTTTCAGCTACAATTTGTTCAAATATCTCTTCTAGGCCTCTGTTTTTCTCCACCCCCTCGGGGATGCCAATGATTCTAACATTGGATCGTTTTGTTGAGTCAGTAATCTCCCGTAGCCAACATTCGTGGGCGTGGATTTTTTTAAGACCATCTTCTATTTTTATTTTTTCCTCTATTAACCCATCCTCCAATTCACTAACCCTTTCCTCCGCTTCCGTGACCCTGGCCGTCAGAGCCTCTAGTTTTGCCTGCATTTGGCTCATAGAATTTTTAATTTCTGTCAAATTCGCTCTCACTTCCGCCCTTAGGGATTCTATATTCTCAGTAATATTTTCCTGAATACTTTTTTCAAGTCTACTCATTATCTTGACCATTGTTACTCTGAATTCCATTTCTGATAATTTGGTTACATCCATATCCGTTACTTCTGTGGCAGAGGCCACTGACTCACTGTCTTTTCTTTGCTGGGGGGGGCTTCTCCTTCTTGTCATTCTGATGAAGAGAGGTTGCGGGGTTTCCAGAGCCCAAAATTATTGACTGGGTCCCAGGCCGTGCCCCTTGTTTTATAGGGATCTTAGAGATGTGGGCTTCTTCTTTAAAGATTTTATTTATTTACTTATCTGAGAGAGGGAGACATACAGTCAGCAAGAACGAAACAGAAGCAGGGGAGTGAGAGAGGAAGAAGCAGGCTCCCAGCGGAGGAGCCCGATGAGGGACTCCTTTCCGGAACGCTGGGATCACGCCCTAAGCCGGAGACAGGCGCTCAATGACTGCGCCACCCAGGCGCCTGGGTTGTGGGCTTCTTGATTTTTCAGCCTGCCTTCTGTGTTCTGGGGGAGGGGCCTGCCGCGCCGATACTCAGGCAACCCTGTTTGGTTAGAGTCTCCGTGTCCCCTGCGAGGGAGGATGGGGATGGGCACTCTCTGAGCCGGTATTTCCAGGCTTTTGTTCTCTGGCGGCTTTCCCTGGCGGCCGGCTATGCCTCTTCTGAGGGTCAGAGCAGCAGAGGCTGCATTGTCGCAGAACAGAGGGATTGCGGCCCGTTCTCCACTGATGTTCTGGCCACTTTAACTCTATTACTGTTGGTGCTGCTCAACCCTGCAGCGTCCCGGGATGTGCGCCCCACACCCGGCATCCCTGCCCTCACTTCCAGGGCTGGCACGTCTCTGTCCTTTGTGTTTCTAATGCCGCCAGCCACCGGCCGCCCCGCAGGCTCCCGGGTCTCCCGGTCCCAGTCTATGCCCGGTGAGCACACCAGGATTCCGGAGTTTCGTGAGAAGCCTGGTGGCGCGCGCACCCGGTTCAGGGTCTCAGTCTGCTGTTTCGCGGGTGCCAACCGCGAGTCTGCCCGCTCCCCCGTGCAGGTGGCCCGCCAGCCGCCAGCCGCCCCGCGCGCGTTCCGGGAGTTCCCGGTCTCAGTCTGGATCCCCTGAGCACACCGGGATTCCGGGATTCCGGTGTTCCGGGAGATGCCTGGTGGTGCGCGCGTTCACGGCTCACCGGTCTCAGTCCACTCTCTCGCGGGTGCCCTCTGTGAGTCCGCCCGCTCCCCCGTGCAGGTGGCTGCCGCTTCCCGGCGCCCAAACGCGGCGGCTCCCTCCCCCTTCTGTTTATCTTCCGATATCCGTGCACGGTTTACAGCTCCCCTCTTCGTACCTCAATACTCAGCGCTGGAGATGTTCATTTGTAGAGATCCAGATGCATCATCCTGCGTCTCAGGCTGATTCCGTGGTTATTTAGGCTGGTCTGGTACCTATCCAGCTCGACTCAGGGGACCGGCTGAAAAAGGGGTCCCCTACTCCTCCGCCATCTTAACTCCTCCCTACTGACTGCTTCTTATTGGGTATTTAACCTTGGGCTGGTTTCTAAACCTCACTGAGTCTCCATTCTTACCTCCATTCCCCCACTACCATAAAACAGGACTGATACCATCTACCCCTTTTGACTGTAGTGAGCCTAATGAGAATTCACATCAGAAAGGAAACCAGCACTGGTTCTGGCTTGGAGTATATGATCCGTGAACTGGGTTTCTGTTCTCTTTCCCAAAGCAGATTGCCAGGACTTTTATTTCTCTTTTTTCTTTCAGAGAATTAACCTCCCCTATCCTCTCAGACTCAGTCTGAATTCCCTTTAATTCCAGAGTATTGGGTTTGCAGTCTCTTCATTCTTGGTTGGCCTCTCTGCCTTCCTTCTCCCTCTCTCTTCTATAAAAGCCCTCCCTGACCCATACTTCCTATGTTCGGAATCTTGGTATTAGGCACTGTCCCCTACTTGCCTCCTTACATACACCTTCTCTCTTCCAGAGTCAAGGATGCCCTTGGATGCCCAAGAAGCCTGTTTCTCTCTGTTGCAGTCTTCTGGCTTCCATCTCAGAGCCCTGGAGCTTCCTTATTCCTCTTGTTCTTCCCAACCCAGAACCAGGCAGCTAGTCCTGAGGGCAGGGTGGGTACAGAGCCCTGGCCTAACCCTAACCCTAAATTCATGTTCCCATGAAAGAACCTTAATCTTTCACCAAGATACACCATTGTCCTGCCCCCACTGTGATGCTTTGGGACAGGCCTGGAGCCTAGTGGTTCTCATTCTCCAGAGCGTCTGGCCCTGGAAGTACAAAAGCCTATCATAATGATAAATATGGATGGAAAGAACACAAGGCCCCTTCCCTGCCCAAGACTTGAGCACTGGTGTCACTAAGGCTCCAAAGAACTAAGCGAGGGAGATGGGGTTGGGTGAGTGGAGGGGAGCTATTTTTAAAGCCCAGAGAGCAAAGTTTGACTAGAGAGGCAATAGGCATAGATGTTTAAACTGCTCTGGGTCTTCTCCCCAATATCAGCACCTTCCATGCATAGATGTGGGCTAGAGTAGGCACAGTAGGTCCATGCCCTGTGGAAGTCCTAGCCACTCTGTGGATGGTAATAATAATGGCTGGTCATTGAGCACATGACTGGAGCACTGAATTCTCCCAACATCTGTATAAAGTGATTTCTATTGTCAGTCCTATTTTTCCTGTGAGAACCTCCCAGCATTAAGCCTACTAAAGAAAAGGCTTACCCAGATCCCCACAGTCCATCACAGGTGTACCATGCTGTTCACAAAGCAATTTCACATTCATTATCTCCCACAAGCCTTATAATTTACCTGGTCTGTGGGGATCAGCCCAGATCTAGGCAGTGGAAGGGGAATGTCTAACAGAGGCCCTATTTGACCAATGCCTCTCTAAGTCTCAGGAAAACTAAAAGATCACTCCCTAGAAGAACTAAATAACCCTGCATGGCCTGAGCCCTGATCTTCAGACTGTGGAGTTTGACTCCCGCTGCTGGCCACTCTAGTTTCTTCAGTGAGGCAGCCTCTCCAGTTAATCTTCAGGTAAAGAAAGAAATCAGCGGCACCTGGGTAGCTCAGTCAGTTAAGCATCTGCCTTCAGCTTAGGTCATGATCTGGGGGTCCTGGGATCTAGCCTTGCCTAGGGCTCCCTGCGGCAGTGGGGAGCCTGCTTCTTCCTCTCCCCGCACCTCACTCATGCTCTCTCTCATTACCTCTCTCTCTCTTTCAAATAAATAAATAAATAAAATCTTTAAAAAAAATAAATCAAAATTTCCAGTCAAATAAACTAGACTGAACCTCCCTTTGACTCTCTACTTCCCCAATCCACTCCCACCTTCCTGGAAACAAACAAATCATAAAGTGAAGTAATCTGAAGTCAAGTTCTGCCAAGCACTTGGACAATGTTCTTACTGGCTTCTCTTCTAGACATCGCTGGAGCTGGGTCAAAATGATGATTTCCAGTTTATAGCTCCAAGGTCATTTATTGATTCAGCACACAAATATTTCCCAAGATCTTACCACCTGCATGACACTGCACTCTGGTAGGCTCAAACATGCTTCCTCATACCCCTTTAATGTGCTCAAATTCCAAAGGATTCAGATAGAACCCCAAATAATTCTAAGGTAGACAAGAATAATATTAGTTAATGAAGGAGGGAAGTTGATAATGGAATTCAGGGAGAGTGCTTTCTTCACTATATGTTGGTTAATTGAACATAATAACAAAAAATGTTTTAATTAAGTTTTTATTATTTAAATTCCAGTTAGTTAACATACAGTATAATATTAGTTTTAGGTGTAAAATATAGTGATTCAACACTTCTGTGCATCACCTGGTGTTCATCACAGCAAGTGCCCTCCTTAATTCCCATCACCGATTTAACCCATCCCTCACCCACCTTCCCTCTAGTAACCCTCAGTTTGTTCTCTATAGTTGAGTTTCTTTCTTGGTTTGCCTCTCTCTTTTTCCTCCTTTGCTCATTTGTCTCATTTCTTAATCCACACATGAGTGAAATCATATGGCATTTGTCTCTGACTGACTTATTTCACTTAGCAGAATACTCTCTAGCTCCGTCCATGTCACTGCAAACGGCAAGATTTCATTCTCATTGGAAGAGTGCCTTTTGAGAGGAGCATCATCACATAAAGCTTTAGGGAGGAGGGGGCATTTGAGCTGAGCCTTGAAGAATAG
This sequence comes from Ursus arctos, assembly GCF_023065955.2. Classification (NCBI taxonomy): domain Eukaryota; kingdom Metazoa; phylum Chordata; class Mammalia; order Carnivora; family Ursidae; genus Ursus; species Ursus arctos. Next base: position 58,631,211 of record NC_079873.1, read on the forward strand.
GGAGAATTTGAACATTGTTTTAATAAAGAAAAACAGTATAGACAGAGGGAATTGCATAAGCAAAGATGCTTTTTAGTAGAAAGAGTATTGATCTGGGAGGCAACAGACCTGAGTTTGAACCTCATTTCTGTCATTTGCTTCCTTAAAGAACACCTTCCCCTCTCAGGCCCTCAGTTTTCTCATAGGTAAAATGATAATACTGGGTTAGTTAACTTTTAAACATCCTCCATGTGCTTCCATCCTGATGTAGTTTTTCAAATGTCAGGTAAACCAGTTTGCCTCAGTATAGAATAGGTGAAAGAGAATAATTCAGGGGTAATTGGGTCCATGATATGAGGAGTATTTATTAAATGCCAGGCCTGGGAGCCTGAGCAGAGAAAGAAAATAGAAGCCAAGCCCCAGGCCTAAGCTGGGTTGTACATTTAGTCTGACTCCAACTTAAATACATAACTATGCAGTTAGGGTGGCTTAGGATGGGAGCCTAACTACACTACACACTAGTAGTTCATTTAAATAGTCATGGCACCTCTCTGAGCCTCAGTTTCTTCATCTCTAAAGTGGGAATAATACTAATAAATTAGGTCATGGAGCTGTTGTGAAAATTAAATGAGATTACATGTAAAAAGTGCCTTACAGGTATGTTACTTTCTCTGTCCCTGAGTCCCTTTTCCCCAGTGCTAGGCTTTAATTAGTCTCTGCTGACCAATTACTTCTGTTCCTTCTCCTCCTCCTTCTCCAGAGCAGGCTTTGAAATATATTCAGAATCTAACCACTTTCCTCCATCCTCAGTGCCATTCACCTGAATTATTGCAATAGCCTTTTAATTAATCAACCCACTTACAGTCTATTCCTAATCCAACTGCTAGAGTGAGCCCTTCAAAACTTAAATCATGTCACTCCTCTGCTCAAAACCCTACAATGTCTTCATACCTCACTTAGAACAAAAACTAGAATCTTTACAATGACATACTCCCCCTTAGCTTTTGGACCCCATCTATTCTTTAGCCACACAGTTTTGTTTTGTTTACTGTTTCTCCAATAGAAGACAGACATTCAAAAAAAAAAAAAAGGCAGACATTCTTTCATTTTCTTTTCACATGCTCCCTCTGTCTGGATCTTCTCCTTATAGCTCATACCAGTACCTCTTCTATATTTTATCTAAATGTCATTTCAAGGTGAGGTCTTCCCAAGCCACCACATTTAAAATTGCAATACCACCCTCTCCAGCATTCTGTATCCTCCTTCCTGCTTTTTTTTTCTTCACAGCATTGATCATTACCATCTGACAAAGCATAAAATGTAATTACTTATTTGTGTCTCTTCCCACTAGGATATAAGCTTAATAAGGTCAGGGGTTTTGTCTGTTCACTATTGATGTCTCAATGCATAGAACAGCACCTAGCATTCAATAAATATTTGTTTAGTGAATTAATGAATACAGTGGTTGCATACTGTGTACCATGCACTAAGTTAAGCAATTTGCATATATTATCTCAGTAAATCCTGCCTTGTAATGTAGACACTGTTAGGATCTCTATTTTACATGGGAGAAATCTCTGAAACTCCCAGAGGTGAAGTGATATTCCCAAAGCCAAAGAGACATCAGTTAATAGCCGTGTCAGTTTGGAATGGTCTTTATAGAGGAGCACATTCCCTGAGTAGGAGCACAGCTTAGATTAAAGGTTGTGGTAGGTTTGGGGAGGGGGGTGGGAAGGCAAGGGGTTGGGAAAGAACACTGGGATACAGATTGGTTTTGTGGTCAGAAGGTTTTCTTGTTTCTTGAACCAAAATCTTGTGTTCATTTGGCATCTACTGGTAAGTCAATGTCTTTTTCAATAATTGGAGCTTTACAAAGGAAATTTCCTCAAGTGTGAAAGAAATCTGGAAGCTGTGGCTGTCCTGGATTTGAGACTGCAGGAATTTGACCCCTTGGGGCACTGGCTTTGAGGCAGAAGTCATACCTGATAGAAAGACACCTGAGACTAGTGAACTGACATTAAAATACTGTCATTACTCACATGGTTCTTCTCCCTTTCCTTCTTTTTTTCATAACCTACCCTCTTCATCTTTCTTTAATTTGTGCATATTTGTAAAACATCCAATTAATCCAGCCTGCCGTCCCCTGGAAAGTAACTTTAAGAAGGCAGAGCAAAAATGTTTCTCTCTTCTGAGAAACAAACTGAGGGCTTCAGAGGGGAGGGGGGTGGGGGAATGGGATAGGCTGGTGATGGGTAGTAAGGAGGGCACGTATTGCATGGTGCACCGGGTGTTATGCGCAACTAATGAATCATCGAACTTTACATCAAAAACCAGGGGTGTACTGTATAGTGACTAACATAATATAATAAAAAAATATTATTTAAAAAATGTTTCTCTCTTGTTCACTGCTGTATCCCCAGTGCCTACAGCAGTGCTTAGCACTCAGTAGACACAAAATGTATACTTGTGAAATGAATCTGTTCTTAGAAACAAAGCCCTCCGCCTGGGGGAGGGAGCAAGGCGGAGAAGGGAAAACTCTTTTCAGTGGTATCCTGGGCCAGTTCCAGTGGAGTACCCCTGCAGGGGAATGTAGGCAGAGGGGATACCACAGAGGCAGGCTGGGCTGAGCAAGGGAAGTTCAGCAGAAAGAGGAGGCCCCAGGGTAAGGACGGAATCCCAAAGAGCAGGACTTGGCCCCGCTTCTGCCTGTCTTCATCTCACTCTGGAGGGAACTGGTCACAAACCCCCGGAGGAACTCCTGCCTCCAAAAGCACGAACTAGTGCTATGGGGACCAGATGGACAAAAGTGAGAAAGATGAGACAGAAAGGCCTGGGAGCTCTGGGAGAGGGAGCGCAGAGTGAACAAGTCCCTGTGAAAGTGAAATGGCCCTTCATTTGAATGCAAATGCTATGTAAAAGCCTGAAGCCCCTTGACGTCAGCCTAGCCATTGGTGGCCCATCTATACCGGGTTACCAGTCACCTGGAAACCTGACGGGTAGAAAACGCGAATGGAGTAGTCTGAGAGGCACAGGAGGGCGTGCAGCACAGCTACCGACTGATCTATTGATTCCCTGCTGCTTCTTAAAGTCGGGCTGGGGCCTTACAAGAACTTCAGAATGGCTTAGGGAGCTCCTTCCTCATACCCAAGCCACTATGTACAGCAGCTGCCTTTTGGAAAAAGAAGCAGGCATGTACCTGGGCACTCTCAGGAGCCCCGCGGGAGGCGGCACCGCCGGGACTGGCGGCCCTGGGAGTGGTGGGAGTCCCCTGCCAGCCTCCAACTTCACAGCGGCCCCTGCCTACGCGCACTACATGGGGTATCCCCATGTGCCCAGCATGGAGCCTCACGGGCCGTCGCTGGGGGTCTGGGGTTCACCCTATAGTCCCCCTCGAGAAGACTGGAATATATACCCCGGGCCATCCAGTACAATGAGCACGGTCTCCATGAACGACATGACCTCGAGCCCTTCCGCTTTTGGCTGTCAGGAATACAGCAACTTGGGCCCTGCGGGCGGGGGAAGCAGCAGTGGCAGCCTGCCAGCCCCAGCCAGCGGGTCACTGTTCCCCATAGATGCCGACGCCGTGGATGCCAGTTCTCCCAACAGAAGCAGCCACAGCCCTTATGCGTGGATGCGCAAGACCGTACAAGTGACCGGTGAGTAATCGATCCCAATGCCCTCACACTTTTCCTTCCTTGGCTTCTACTTCTGTTGGTCTGGGTGCCTCCTACTTCTCAGGCTTCTCCAGGGACAGTTTAGCTGAGGACTACTGCGTGGCTGAGTGCCCAGGATCCCCTCCCATTAGTGACCTCCCTTGTATGTGCCTCTGCTCAAAGCCGGAAGAGTGCAGTGCCTGGAACCAAACTGACGCTAGGAGTGTTTTTCATCATTTCCTGATGTGTCCAGGGAGCAAGCTGGTGGACAATGGACACACCGAGCCACAAGGATCAGGGTCCAACTCTGTAGATGCCCAGATGGGAAAACAGATGCACAGGAAAGATCAGTGGGCAAATGAGGCAAGAGGATAGCCAGGGTCCCAGTGCTGTCACTGCTACTTGCCATTTCCATTTAAAACCCTTCCCCTTCTGGTCAGGTCTGCTCCCCTCAAAAGCTGGTGATACTCAACTTTGGTTTCATGGTGTTTGGCTAGCAATGGACCCTCCAGTTAAGCCACGAAAGCCCCAGTGGCAAAATGGCCTTGTCATCCTGGCCTCTCAAGGAAGCTGCAGCTTCCTTCACCCAAGTTGGCAGAGGCAAGCTGGACTCAAACCCATTGCCTTCTTCCAACGTCCTTTCTGCCAATGGAGGTGTTGAGTCAGGTGAGAAGGCAAGAGCACACTGCTGGGACATAATAAGCTACTCGACTCAGACATCCCTGGGCATGCAGGAATATCGGCCCCAGCACTAATAGGTGGTTAGAGACTTCATAACTGTCCAGAAAGTCTTCTGGAGACATAGGGGCTGGATGCAGGTCTGTAATGGAGTGCAGGAAGGCCCAGACATTCCAGCCTAATGCTTACCCACGCTGGCACCAACAAGCCAGTGGGTGGCTGCTGGGAGCCCAGGGCAGGGGAAATGGGCACTCTGCTTTAATCTTGGATGGGGGGAGGTGGGGAGATGTTTGTATTCAACTGTAGTTGTTCTTTTTATCACATTTTTATTACTCCAACCTATCGCTCCCTGTCATTAGAAAAAAATGGTAAAATCTGACTCTATCATTCTTTCCCTCTGAGGAGGAAATGAATTTCAATAGCATTTGTCCATAATGATTGTATTTTTGTTCACAGTTCTGGACTTTTTCTTCCCTTCAAAAAGCAAAGGCAGGAGAGCGGGAAGGGACCAACTTTTACCATTAGGAGGACTCTTAGCCAGAAGGAGGCAGTTCTGGTTGATTGGGACATTACTAGGGTAGCAATCCCAAATTAAGAGTAGAGCTTAAACACTTGGTTTAAAGTGTTTGGAAGAAAATCTTCATTTTTAAAAATATGGGTAAGTCAGTTGGCGAAGTAGAATAAAAAATGAGGTTAAGGTGGGGCACTCCTGGGGCTGTTATTACATCTCATCTTAGGGTTGTGATTAACGTCCATTTACTGAGCCCTAAGATCAGCAAAAGACATAAAAGTCAAAAAAATAGCTGCTCCCAGTTCACGATTATGTTTTGAAACACTTTAGAAGAGGAAAGTCATTAGTATATTTGGAAGAGAGAACAATGGGGGAGAGGAAGGACAAAAGAAATGATTTTGAGTCTTGAATTTTTGTTTATGAGAGAAAGTATGACAGGTTTCTCTGCTTAAAAGTCTTCCATTTGCATTTGCTTTTATGAGCTTGGGTTTCCTTCTTGGGTAATGCTGGTGCCAGGAGAAGTTTAGAAAGGGACTCCTTAGTTTGTGATATCTTCATCACAAACTTTTAAACCTGGCTGTATAATGCTACCTTCACAAGGTTTTCTCTCCAAATTCTATTAAGAAATTTAAAATTGAATTATTTTGGAACCCCTCCGACTCCTGGCAGCTTATCTTGTAGATGAGGCTTTATTAGAGTCAATCTTTGTTTCATTTTAATTTAAAATTATCTTTTTGCTATATGCTTGTAGCCTGAGGTGCAGATTTAGCAGCAGTTCAAGAATATAATGAGAAGAGGGAACCCTCTCCCCAGAAAAATGCACAAAAGTATACATACTTGTACCCACACGCATGTGCGTGTACACACACATGCCCACACATACACATACACACATCATTTTAAAAATAATTTTGGGAGATGCATGGATCCACTGAAGTCCTTCTACGGATCTCAGGTTATGAATTACACACAAAAAAATTAAGCTGATCACCTCAGTGGACCACTCTGAACCCAAATGCACCCATTTGTATGCTTAGTACACAGTGTTAAACAAATATTTGTTAAATGAATGAATGAGTCAGATCCTCCTAAATTTTCTACTTCAGTCTGTAGTAGTGTCAGACAACATTTGGCTTATGGCTGAGAAGATAATTAGATGAACTGTGAAATGGAAGTAACCCCTCTCTGATTAAGGTAATCAAATAAAAGTCTTCCTATGATTGAAGACTATTTTAAGTAACCTTAAGCTAAAGGAAGAAACATAAACATATTAGGGAATAATCAGAAACATTTCATACTGACTATTATCACATTTGATTTTCTAAGGAAAGGGCACTGACATAGTAAATGCCTGTCCCCTAGGTGATTTGATTAAAAAGAAAGATATTTTTATTTACACTTTGTTCTCTAAGGGGTCTGGTCCAATACATATCTCATTTTAAAGATTACACAAAGAGGAACCTACAGAAAGGTTCTGTGAAAAGTTTAGTATTTTTGTATTTTAAACATTGTCAGTGCACTGCAGCTAGGAATTATTTTTTCATCTTTTCTATTACCCAAAGTTGTGTCTTGGATGAGTTTCGGCAAGGTGATAATCTAAGAAGAGCTGGAGAAAGGCTTTTTTGTTAGGAGTGGGAAAGGGGGAGAGAAGGAAGCAACTGAGTAATTCTGATTAAGCCACTGGACAAAACACTGAGGAAGTCATACTTAAAAGGTTTTACTCATTTAAGACACTTCAGAAAATAAGTTGCTTAATAATTCTTGAAGTTTATCATTGTGCTCCTTGGTTTTGGCCATTTCATTGGACAATTTTTAAATGAATTGGTATGCAATTTTTGACTAAAAGCAGCAAAGGATTATCTTAAGATAGAAAGTCATTAAGATGGGGTCAATTGCACTGTATTCCCTATAGAAGGAAACTGGTTCTCATCCTCTTTGCTTTGATTTGGTATGATTATGTGGATGTTATGCTCTAGTAGAAGATGTCCAAATCCCATTCAGTCCCATTTCATCACTTAAGGAGCAGAAGCAATGAGACAGAAGAAAGAAGAGAGTTCAGGAGGAGGGACACAGGAGGAATTCATTTCTCTTTGCAAAATGTGCAGTCAATATTTCCCCTGAGCTACATCTTCTTGAGGTTTGAGGTCTTGTCTGTCAGATTGAGGCAACAGACTCTCTTTAACACTTCACATGGCTTTGATATGCAGCCTGGCTCTTCCTCATCCCTCCTTTCTTCAGGGGTTATATTGCCGGAAAGGGTGAGGATTTTCATGGCAAATAAAGAGGCCTGGTCTTGACTTTATTGTCCTCAGAAGAAACTGCAAGAGGGGAATTTATGACCAATGGGGGTGGGGAAGGACTGCAACCTTCCAGAGTTCTTGAAGTCTGGTTATATTTACTGATTATCAAAGAGTAGAAAGCACAGACATGCTATAAGTTGAATTTTAACTTCTGCCTCAAGTGAGAATTTAAATACTCAGCTACTTTGGGATTAGAAAGTGTTTTAGGAAACATCTCTTCAAAAATATTTTTTGATCCTAAGATATGAGGTTCTGGAGAAAAAAACCTCAGAGTTTTCATTGTGATCTCAAATATACATTCTGCCTTTGTAACTAACCAAATGCCAGACCCTTGGTTTCCTGGATTTCTGTTTGGATTTTAAAAGCCAGCTCAAAGTTTGGGTCTTCCAGGTAGGTTAACTGACTAGGGCTCATCATTTTCAATTTTCAGGGAGACAAGTTTTGTTTAGTTCATTAGTCCATGAGTTATTCAGCCATTAAGTTTAATACTAAAACATATCTCTCATCCAGAATTTATTTCTACATTCGTGTCCCTTTTTTTCTTTCCTGAAGATGAAAGCGTGTCTGACATTTGTTTAGGGCTTGTAAATTCCAACCAACTGGCTGGTGTTCCTGAATGTAAAGGGTTCAGGATGGGATCTGATGCTATGTAGCTCCTTTGTTAGGCCTGTGCTGCATCTTAACACCTCAATGGGGTTTAGAGAACCACTTTAAAGAAAACTTTGTCCTACAGATCGCTCCCCAAAACCTCACATCAAAAACAACCAGGGAAGATCAGAAGCAGTTTGCCAAATGCCATAGAGAAAAGGAGGAAGATCCTGGAGGGAGTTAGAAAAATGGAAAAGAAAGGGAAGCTTCCTAATCACCTTTGGAAAATTTGAAAGGAAGAATAAAACTATTTGAGGAAGGGCATGAGAAATTAGTTAAATGCTGTAACACAAAGCAAATGTTTGTATATCCTTTCAAAGAATACTAGAATACTCATTTTATTCTGCTTAAGTCAACACCTCCTCCTTCCCCCATTGATCAGCCACTTGGGAATAAAAGTTGATTTAAGACCCTCACACACACAAAATTTTTTTCTAGTAAGATAATAGGGGCTATCGTAAAACAGAATCTGGGAATAACATTTAGCATACTGGACTGGGAATCAGAGGTATGTGTTTGGGTCCCGGCACTTCAGCTCACTAGCACACAACCAGTTATTTACCTACACTGAGCCTCAGGTTTCTTATTGGCAAAATGGGGATTAGACATATCCTGCATAGGGGCGCTTGGGTGGCTCAGTTGGTTAAGCAACTGCCTTTGGCTCAGGTCATGATCCCAGGGTCTTAGGATCGAGCCCCATGTCGGGCTCCCTGCCCAGTGGGGAGCCTGCTTCTCCCTCTCCCACTCCCTCGTTTGTGCTCTCTCTCTCTGTCAAACAAATAAATAAAATCTTTTAAAAAAGATATATTCTGCATAATTCAAAAGTGTAGGTGAGAGGTTCAATAGGAGATGGTATGAATGAACTGCATAAAATATAAAGGAAGTGTATGTATGCTATACGTTGCTACTACTGCCAGTGCTGTTCCTATATGTTAGTGGGAAGGGAAGGGAATGAAAATTATGGATTAAGTGTTTGCTTTAAAAAAATAAAATGCTTTGGTGTAAGTAGGTCAGTGGTGGTGTGATAGGTTTTATATAGATATAGATATAGCCACAGATGACAAAGAATTTAATGGAAAAGTGGAAATATAGTATATTTGGTTCAAAAAATATACTCGTTACATATTTGAAAGTAATAGATAAGGATGGGAGCAGTAGTTGTGATTCCTTCAACCAAAACAATCTCCAAAGAAGTAAAATATGAGTAAATATATTGCTTTCTCCCCTAACAGGGAAAACCAGGACAAAAGAAAAGTATCGTGTGGTTTACACAGATCATCAAAGATTGGAGCTAGAGAAGGAATTCCACTGCAATAGATATATCACCATTCGGAGAAAATCAGAACTGGCAGTCAACCTGGGCCTTTCTGAAAGACAGGTACACTGGAAGTACAACCAACATGTCTTAAACAGTTATTTCAATAGGCTGAGGTTTGGGGGAAGTCTGTAAGCAAGAGTGGAAGCAAAACAGAAGACCAAGACATTTTCCAAGCTCTTTTAAAGCCCACATTCTTCCTACTGGAAGTTTAGTCTCATTGGTCAGTGGGTTTATTAATAATTGAATGTGCCGGGCAATATGCAGATGGAGAAGCAAAGGGTTGGGACATAGGAGGTGAAGAATTACGTAGAATTAGTCAGTCAAGTCAAAACCTTGATTGACTCCCCAAATAGTCACAACCAATGTATGAAGTGGCAATTTGGCAATCATGGCAATTATCTGGTTCACATCAGTCAAACTATAATAGTAACTGAACACCAGTGCTGCTACCTGAACCAAGTTTTTCTATTATTCAGGGTAGGAAATTTAATTTTCTATGGTCTGATAATTCTACGATGCCTGCCTCAAATTTAAAAAACTGAAGGTACTCAATGAAGCATGATAAGGATCAATTGTTTCCATTTACCTAAACTTTGACATTACACAACTATGTTATGCTTTTTCACTTAAGTCTAGAAGTAATCCTGGAATCATAGAATGGTAGAATTAGAAAGTCCATTAGTGTGTTACCTTTCCCAAGCAGCTTGTATTTCATTCAGGTATGAAGGCACACTGGTATCACAGCAAGAGATATAGTATTTCATTACCCTTGTTCACCTCGTTCTATGTTTCATTAAACTTATTATTAGGAAGTAACTTTTAATGACAGATCGTAATCACCTTTGTTATTTATCCTTTTTATCACCACACCTCAGCATCGGCTGCTCTCTCATTTATTTCTACCTGTGCAACCGAGGTGGTGGATAAGGTATAATATAAAGAGCACTGCATTTAGAATCAGTAGCCCTGGATTTGACCTCAAAATTTCATCTCATGCAAGATACTTTCCTTCTCTCAGTCTCAGCTTTTTTTTTTTTAACCTGTTAAAAAGGTATACTTCACAAGGTCATTGGGAGGTTCAAATGAAGTGATACATGTGATAGGGCTTTGTAAATGCTAAAATCCCTGTACAATATCAGTAATGACTGTGAAAACTGCATTTGGTATGATGCCCCACTAAATCAAAAGCATTTTTTGTTTCAGGTGAAAATCTGGTTTCAGAATCGCAGAGCCAAGGAGAGAAAAATGATCAAAAAGAAAATCTCCCAGTTTGAGAACAGTGGAGGCTCAGTACAAAGTGATTCTGGCTCCATCAGCCCTGGGGAACTACCTAACACTTTTTTCACCACTTCATCTGCTGTTCATAGATTTCAGCCTATTGAGATACAGCAGGTCATAGTCTCTGAATGAAAGAAAAGGCAAAGAGAAATGGAAAGTCCCCCATCCTTTAGCATTGTCTTCTTGGTCTCTAAGATATATCAGCAGGGGAATTAGGACAGGATGTAATTTCTCATAAGGCAGTATTCAGAACAAGTGGATGTGCTACGGTTGAAGATAATTGAGAGATCACTTACTGTTAGAAACCATCCTCAGAAAACTCCTGTCATGTGCTATGCTATGTGGCAGTCACTTAGGAACTTGGTGGTGAGCTATATAATTAAAAGCTACAATCACAGGCCTTTGCAACTCTATTCACAATTTCAGAAACTTACTTGTGAGCAAATTGTAAAAAACAGTTCAGGAAGGAGGCATATTTGTGTATGTGTACTTGTGTTTGTTATTTGATGCTGGGTGTGTTCTTTTATGCTGTCTTGGTGGGGGGGAGGTAAGCAGAAGTTTACCCATCTGTAGCTACCTTTGCAAGTGATTAATTCAAAAGCTAATAGCATTTTTGTAACAAGACAAATTTTTAAAAATCAGCAGGAGATGATTCTGAATCCATTATCACTGATTAATAAAAATAATAAATGGAAAGACTATTTTTGTTCACCAATCAATCATTTTCTGGCATCAATTACCTCATCTCAGAACTTCCAACCTATAGTGTTGATTTCAAATCTTGCCAAAATAATGAAGTCAGACTAGAACAATACAGCCCAGCTTGGTTGAGTCATTAAAAAGGCAGCTCTCCAACACAGAGAACAAACTCTAATCCCCTTTTGTTTTTTCACTCTACTTAGTGGCAGTCAGCGTTAACATAAGCACAAGGACAGTGTGCAGGTCTAGAGCGTCTCCTTGCTATCACCATAAACCTGCTCAATTTTACTTACATTATGTCATGTCAATCCAGTGTGGCCCAAGGAGATGCAGTTTGCAGGTTCCAAACACACAGCTTGGGTTGTAGTGAGTAGAGTTGCTTGGAGTTTTTGGTGTTGGTCCAGTACACTATTTGCATGTCAAAGTGGCCAAAGGCCGGACTTTGAATCATTTTAAATTGAGAGGGCTTAAAAGAAAGTTTTATTAAAGTAGGGGAGTAATCAAAGCACAGCTTTACTTTCCCTTTCAAGATACATCTTCAAAATTCTTAAGAAATTAGATTCTTGAGTATAACTACCTGTGTTTGGGTTAAGAATAAGAAATTTATCTCAGATAAAGGGCTTCTTTTCTATGGCTGCTCCTAGGGGTATGTCATTTAGTCTTGAAAAGATTTAAGGAAAAAACCCTTCTATCTTCATCCAGGCTCTTGGAGTTATATTCCGCCTTTCCTTCATGCATCTTCACAAAACTTTCATGAGGAAGATATCAATTGCTCCATTTTGCTGATAGGGAAATGGAGATATAAACAATCATTCATTTTCCAAACATATGCAGCAAGGCAATCATGGATGCTGATGAGAACTCTGAGTTACATAAAAATGATCTTTTGTAGTCTCTAGTGATGGATTCAAACTTAAAGCCCCTTCTTATTCATTTGGTATCAGATTATGTCACTGAAGTTGCATACAGCTCTCTAAGTACCCACCAGCAGATAATTACTACCTAGAAATGCAGACTTAACCCTTTGTTTTTCAGCTCACCTACTCTTCCCATCAGTGAATTTGGGGCTTCTACCAATAATCTTAATAATGCCTTACACGTGTGTAATATTTTATATTTTTCAATGTACTTTCACACTTGTGTATTATCTGGCCTAATACCCTTATCCTTTATGAGATAGGCAAGAGTTGTTATTTCCCACTTTGTAGTTTAAAAACTAGAGACTAGAGGGGCGTAAGTATCTTTGGTTAATCTTTTTTTTTTTTCTCAGCCTGGGTTTACATATTGGGGAAAGGTAATAAAGATAGATCAATTTAAGTTCTCTTTCTCGTCAAAAAGTTACCAACTTTTCAGTAAGTTAATGGCAAAATCTAGGATTAGAACACAGGTCTACTAAATTGAATGATTATTTATTTAGTGCCTACTCTGTGCCAGGCACTGTGCTAGGATTTCTTGACTCTCAGGCCAGCACACATTCTATTCCACCTCATTGCTCCCAATAACTATGGGGTGAAATATATAGCATGCTAATTAGCCAGTAAGCCATCTGGAGTGCTGCACAAAAGAAAATCACCATTAAAACGAGTCCTTCCAATCTATTGTGGAGAGAGGTGGGGATTTTAAGGATGAGGAAGCTAAGATCTGAGTGTACATAGGTACTTAGTTCCTCGTCCTTAACACTGTCTCACCAAAGGAAAAGAATATCTTTGGCTATAGCAGTTGGATTTCTCTGGGGTTATTCTTTCCTGCTATAAACTTATGTTCCACAGAGACGAAACATTTTTCTATTTTTATAGATTCTAATTTTCTAGAACCTGCTAACAGAACCACAATACAAAGCTTTTGTTCTTAATAGCATTTTGCAGCCACTTCCTCCAAGAAGACATGTCAATTCTTTCTCTGAGACCTGAGAAAAATATATACCCCATGCTTTTATGGCTATATTATGGTGGTGTGTGCTCGGAAGTATGTACAAAAAAGCAGGTTAAACACCAAAGCTCAAAAGCTGCATTTAAAGCAGGTTCCGATAGGGGTGCCTGGGTGGCTCAGTCAGTTAAGCATCTGCCTTCAGCTCAGGTCATGTTCTCGGGGTCTTGGGATAGAGCCCCGCATGGAGCCTGGCATGGGGCTCCCTGCTCAGCAGGGAGTCTGCCTCTCCCTCTCCCCTTGCCCCCCACATTAGTGTTCTCTCTCTCTCTCAAATAAATAAATCTTTAAATTAGGTTTCAATAAAGAAATAATTTTTCTGGTGAGGTAAGAAGCAGGAGTAAGAATGAGCCAAATGACTAAGAGTGTTCAGCTAGGGCGGTGGGATTATGCGGATTTTCATATTTTCATTACTTTTCAAATTCATGCCATTTTATGAGAGAAAAAACTTTCCTTAAAAAACATGTTTTCACACCAAATCTTTAAGTAATTTTTTAAAATTTTATTTATTCATTTGAGAGAGAGAGGATGAGAGAGAGAGAGCATGAGAAAGAGAGAGAGCATGAGAGAGGAGAGGGTCAGAGGGAGAAGCAGACCCCCCACTGAGCAGGGAGCCAATCAACTTTCATACTTTAAATGCATGCAGTTTCCTGTATGTTGATTATGTCTTAAGAAAGCTGCAAATAAATACAGCAGAGTGCTTGCAACTCTGATAACAATACAGAAGGGAGGAACTCACTAGAGGATTTAGTCTTTGGAGATAGTCACTTTAGGTAACTTAGGTTTACCCTTCCAGGTGGGGATCACTTTCTTTTATATTAATGTTGGAATATGCTACTGAAGGACACCAATAATTGATAATCAGTGGGTTTCTCATACTGTGCAGATGGGTTTGGAGGGTAGAGGGAAAGTGGAGTATGTGAGCATTGAATCTTCAAGTACGAGCATCAATGCAAAGCAAAGAAGTGCTCTACTGTGTGTTTTCGGGATCCATACTCTAAGTTAATAGTAAAAGTAGCTATTCTCATGGTACGGGAAAAGAAGCACTAAATTGGAAAGTGAGACCTGAAATTCTAGTTTACCTACTTCTGCAACTAAATGGTTGTGTAATTTTTGGTTAGGTCACTTCATTAATAAGGGTCTCTGCCATTTCATTTTTACAGTCTAGGTACTTGACTTGGCTTTAAGCGGCTATTCTAGCTTTAATTTCTATATGACATACTGGAAAAAAACCCAAATACTTTTTCTCTTCCTCACTACTAAACAAAATAACACACACACACAGACACATCCTCCCTCTCTTGGTTTCTTGGAGATTAAAGTACCACTAATGTGATATTCAGTCCTTTGGTCTCAAAAGACTTTTTTTGTCTTCCAGAGTTTACCATGGAGACTTACCTTTTCAGAGTCCCCATTTTTCCATCTATACAGTGTGGATCTTGAGCTTACTGTAATCACCAATCTCTGAGATTCTAGGTCTGTGAGTCTTTAATTAAAATTCAAATGTCACTGAAAGGGGAAGGCAATTAAGCTTCTATCATTAATCTAAACCCTTTTCAACAAGAAAAGCCTTAGAAAGGCCAGCTCGAAATGGATCACTTGGAAATGCTCCCCTAAAACAGGAAAAAATCCCCTAAGACAGGAAAAAATACCACAAAATAATAAACACAAATTACTTGGACTTTATAGTTTGTCTTTAATTGTACTTGTGCATACACTTCTGATTTGCCCCTATGGATGAAGGAAGCAACAAGTCAAATGCCTTCCAGGGAAAAGGGAAAAATTCTTTCCTCTTCCAGCATAACCTCTCCTGGTTCCCTAGCCTTATGAAACAAAGTGGAAGTTCCAAGCCTGGAATAGGTTGAATGGTGGCCCCCCCAAAAGACATGTCTACTTCTTAATCCTTAAAACTTCTAAATAATAAAACTTTATATGGCAGAAGAGTGAATATTCTCTTATATGACAAAAGATGCAATTAGATGGGGTGCCTGGGTGGCTCAGCCGTTAAGCATCTGCCTTCGGCTCAGGTCATGATCCCAGGGTCCTGGGATCGAGCCCCGCATTGGGCTTCCTGCTCGGCAGGAAGGCTGCTTCTCTCTCTCACACTCCTCTTGCTTGTGTTCCCTCTCTTGCTGTCTCTCTCTGTCGAATAAATAAATAAAATCTTTTTTAAAAAGATTCAATTAGATTAAGGAATTCAGCGGATCTTACCCTGGATTATATATGGAGACCGTAAATGCAATTATATTTCCTTGTAAGATAGAGACAGAGGAAGACTTCAAACATGTCTTAGTCCATTTGGGCTGTTAGGAAAAACACCACAGACTGGGAGGCTTATTAACAACAAAAATTTAGATTATATCTCCTCAAGTAAGGGAAACAAAAGCAAAAATGAACAATTGGGACTACATCAAACTAAAAGATTTTGCACAGTGAAGGAAACCATTAATGAAACAAAAAGACAACCTATTAAATGGGGGGAAATATTTGCAAATGCTATAACTGATAAGGGGTTAATATCTAAAATATATTTTAAAAATTATAAAACTCAACACCAAAGAAACAATCCATTTAAAGAATGCGCAGAATACCTGAAAAGACATTTTTCCAAAGAAGACATACAGATGGCCAACAGACACATGAAAAGATGCCCAATGTCACTGATCGTCAGGGAAATGCAAATCAAACCTACAATGAGATCACCTCTCACCTGTCAGAATAGCTAAAATAAAAAATACAAGAAACAAGTGTTTGTGAGGATGTGGAGAAAAAGGAACTCTCATGCACTGTTGGTGGGAATGCAATTTGGTGCAGCCATTGTGGGAAACAGTATGGAGGTTCCTCGAAAAATAAAAAATAGAACTACCCTATGACCCAGTAATTGCACTACTGGGTATTTACCCACCAAATTAAAAAAAAAAAAAACTAATGCAAAGGGATACATTCTCCCCTAGTTTATTGCAGCTTTATTTACAATAGCCAAGCTATGGAAGCAGCCGAAGTGTCCATTGATAAATGAATAGATAAAGAAGACATGCCATATATGTTTATATTCATATTTACATTTATATATTTATATAGTGGAATATCATTCAGCCATTAAAAAGAATGAAATCTTGCCATTTGCAATGACATGGAGAGAGCTAAAGTATAATGCTAAATGAAATAACTCAGTCAGAGAAAGACAAATACCATATGGTTTCATTCGTATTTGGAATTTTTAAAAAGCAAAACAAATGAGCAATGGAAAAAGAAGAGAGAGGGAGAAACCAAGAAACAGACTCTTAACTATAGAGAACAGACTGCTGGTTACAGAGGGAAAGGGCGTATGGAAATGGGTGAAATAGTGGATTGGGAGTAAAGAGTATACTTATCATGATGAAATAAAATAAAATAAAACATAAAATAAAATAATAAATCCTTGTTTAAAAAAAAAAACACATAGACCAATGAAACAAAATGAAGAACCCAGGGAAAAAACCCCACATAGACAGTTAACTATTATTTGACAAGGGAGCCAAGTACACTTAAAATAAAGATGTTTCTAAGAATTCTACTTGGTTGCTACATTGAGAACAGTGTATTATGAGTGTGATAGCCATTGTATAATGCATGTTGAGGAGTTATTAAGAACATTTGTTAAAATCATATTTGTAAGAGTGCCACTGCCTTGCTACATTTGGATCAGTGTCATATGAGTGATTGGATGAGACAGCCATACTGTAAGTCATGAAGAAACTTGTTTAAGAATACTTGTAATACGATGTTTCAAAGAACGTTGCTTGCTACCTTGCAAATAGTGTTCTACCAAAGAATTTCTGTGAAAGCCAATCTGTAATGCATGTAAAAAAGTGTTTAAGAACAGTGGTAATAAAGATGTTTCTAAGAATGCTACTTGATTGCTACATTGAGAAGTGTTATTACAGTGAATGAATATGATGCCCACTTTGTAATGCATAGAGAAGTGTTTAAGAACACATGTAAGAAAGTTTTTCGGTCGAGTGTTAGTTATCTGATACATTAAAATCAGTGCTATATCAGTGAATGTATGAGAAAGCCATTCTGTGACACATGTAGAGAAGTGTTTAATGAATTGCAATAAATATGCTTTTAAGATTGCTACTTGATTGCAGTCTTGAAACCACTGTTATATCAGTAAACGGATGTATTAATGGTTTTGTATTGCATATACAGAAGCTTATGACACATGTAAAAAAAATGTTTGTTAAGAGTGCTACTTGCTTCCTACATTAAAATCAGTGTTGTGTCAGTGAATGGATGTGACAACCGCTATGTAATGCATTTAGACAAGTGTTAAAGAACAATGTAGACATGGATGCCCACTCTCATCAATTTTATTCAACATAGTATAGCTTGAAATCCAGCAACATGATGCCCCCAGCTTTGTTTTTCTTTTTTCAACATTTCCTTGGTGACTTGGGGTCTTTTCTGGTTCCACACAAATTTAAGGATTGTTTGTTCCAGCACTTTGAAAAATGTCATTGGTATTTTGATCGGGATAGCGTTGAAAGTGTAGATTCCTCTGGGTAGCATACACATTTTATGTTTGTTCTTCTGATCCATGAGCATGGAATGTTTTTCCATCTTTTTGTGTCTTCATCAATGTCTTTCATCAGTGTTCTGTAGTTTCTGGAGTATAGATCCTTTACCTCTCTGGTTAAGTTTATTCCGAGATATCTTATGGTTTCTGGTGCTATTGTAAATGAAATAGACTCCCTAATTTCTCTTTCTTTAGTCTCATTGTTAGTTTACACAAATGCAACTGATTTCTGAGCATTGATTTTGTATCCTGCCACATTACTGAATTGTTGTATGAGTTTCAGTAATTTGGGGGTGGAGTCTTTTGGGTTTTCCATTTAAAGTATCATGTCACCTGTGAAGAGAGAGAATTTGACTTCTTCTTTGCCAATTTGAATACCTTTTATTCTTTTTTGTTGTCTGATTGCTGTTGCTCGGACTGCTAGTACTATGTTGAACAATAATGGCAAGAGTGGGCATCCTTGTCATGTACCTGATCTTAAGGGAAAGGCTCTCAGCTTTTCCCCATTGAGCATGATATTCGCTGTAGGCTTTTCATAGATGGTTTTTATGAAATTTAGGAATGTACCCTCTATCCCTACACTCTGAATGGTTTTAATCAGGAAAGGATGCTGTATTTTGTCAAATGCTTTTTCTGAAGCTATACTACAAAGCTGTGATCACCAAGACAGCATGGTACTGGCACAAAAACAGACACATAGACCAATGGAACAGAATAGAGAGTCCAGAAATGGACCCTTGGCTCTATGGGCAACTAATGCTACCCAGAGCAATCTACACTTTCAATGCTATCCTGATCAAAATACAGAGGACATTGGGGCGCCTGGGTGGCACAGTCGTTCAGCGTCTGCCTTCGGCTCAGGGCGTGATCCCGGTGCTCTGGGATCGAGCCCCACATCAGGCTCCTCCGCTGGGAGCCTGCTTCTTCCTCTCCCACTCCCCCTGCTTGTGTTCCCTCTCTCGCTGGCTGTCTCTCTCTGTCAAATAAATAAATAAAATCTTAAAAAAAAAACAGAGGACATTTTTCAAAGAACTGGAACAAATAGTCCTTAAATTTGTAGGAAACAGAAAAGGCCCCAAATCGCCAAGGAACTGTTGAAAAGGAAAAACAAAGCTGGGGGCATCACAATGCCGGATTTCGAGCTGTACTACAAAGCTGTGATCACAAAGACAGCATGGTACTGGCACAAAAACAGACACATAGACCAATGGAACAGAATAGAGAACCCAGAAATGGACCCTCGGCTCTTTGGGCAACTAATATTTGATAAAGCAGGAAAAAACATCTGGTGGGAAAAAGACAGTCTCTTCAATAAATGGTGCTGGGAAAATTGGACAGCTACATGCAAAAGAATGAAACTTGACCACTCTCTCACACCATACACAAAGATAAACTCCAAATGGATGAAAGACCTTGATGTGAGACAGGAATCCATCAAAATTCTAGAGGAGAACATAGGCAGCAACCTCTACGACATCGGCCAAAGCAACCTTTTTCATGACACATCCCCAAAGGCAAGAGAAACAAAAGATAAAATGAACTTATGGGACTTCATCAAGATTAAAAGCTTCTGCACAGCCAAGGAAACAGTCAAAAAAACTAAGAGGCAGCCCACGGAATGGGAGAATATATTTGCAAATGACACTACAGATAAAAGACTGGTATCCAAGATCTACAAAGTACTTCTCAAACTCAATACATGAGAAACAAATAATCAAATCAAAAAATGGGCAGAAGATATGAACAGACACTTCTCCAAAGAAGACATACAAATGGCTAACAGACACATGAAAAAATGCTCAACATCACTAGCCATCAGGGAACTACAAATCAAAACCAAAATGTTATACCACCTTAGAGCAGTTAGAATGGCAAAAATTAACAAGGCAAGAAACAACAAATGGTGGTGAGGATGTAGAGAATGCAAGTTGGTACAGCCACTTTGGAAAACAGTGTGGCGGTCCCTCAAGAAGTTAAAAATAGAGCTACCCTCTGACCCAGCAATTGCACTACTGGGTGTTTACCCCAAAGATACAGCGTTGTCCACAATAGTCAACTGTGGAAGGAGCCGAGATGCCCTTCAACAGACGAATGGATAAAGAAGATATGGTCCATATTTACAATGGAATATTACTCAGCCATCAGAAAGAATGATCACCCAACATTTGCAGCAACATGGACGGGACTGGAGGAGATTATGCTAAGTGAAATAAGTCAAGCAGAGAAAGACAATTATCATATGGTTTCACTCATTTATGGAACATAAGGAATAGCAGGGAGATCAGTAGGAGAAGGAAGAGAAGAATGAAGGGGAAATGAACCACGAGAGGCTATGGACTCTGGGAAACAAACTGAGGGTTTCAGAGCAGAGGGCAGTGAGGGGATGGGCTAGCCTAGTAATGGGTATTAAGGAGGGCATGTATTGCATGGAGCACTGGGTGTTATATGCAAACAATGAATCATGGAACACTACTATATCAAAAACTAATGATGCACTGTATGGTCACTAACATATCATAATAAAAAAATTTTTATTCAACATATAGCTAGGAAGTCCTAGCCAGAGAAATTAGGCAAGAAAAATAAGAGTCATCCAAATTGGAAAGGAGAATATTAAACTCTCTACTCGTAGGTGAAATTTGTAGATGATAACCCTAGAGACTCCATCACAAAGCTGCTAGAATTAACGAACAAATTCAATACAGTTATAGGATAGAAAATCAACATACAAAATTAGTAGTGTTTATATACACTAACAATAAACCATTTGAAAAAATATAGAAAATCCAATTCATAATAACATCAAAAAATAATAAGAATAAATTTAATCAAGGAGGTGAAAAATTTTTACACTCACTAAAAACTAAAAGATATTGATAAAAGAAATTGAAAAAAGATATAAAAAATGGAAGGATATCCCACATTCATGGATTAAAAGAATTAATATTGTTAAAATGCCCATGCTACCCAAAGCCATATATGGATTCAACATAATCCTTATCAAGATTCTAGTGGTATTTTTTACAGAAATAGAAGAAGCAATCTTATGTAGAGAAAGGAGAACTCTCCTGCACTGATGGTGGGAATGCAAACTGGTGCAGTCACTGTGAAAAACAGTACGGAGGTTCCTCAAAGAGTTAAAAATAGAACTACCTTATGATTAGCAATTGCACTACTAGTTATTTACCCAAAGGATACAAAAATACAGATTTGAAGGAGTACATGCACCCCAGTGTTGATAGCAGCATTATCAACAATAGCCAAAATATGGAAAGAGTCCAAATGTGCCTTGACTGATGAATGGATAAAGAAGAGGTGGTACATATATACGATGGAATACAACTCAGCCAAAGAAAAGAACAAAATCTTGCCATTTGCAATGACATTGATGGAGCTAGAGTGTACTATGCTAAGTGAAATAAGTCAGTCAGGGAAAGACAAATACCATATGATTTCACTCACATGTGAAATTTAAGAAATGAAACAGACGAACATATGGGAAGAGGAAAAAAGAGAGAGACAGGGAAATGAATCATAAAAGACTCTTAACTATAGAGAACAAACTGAGGGTTGATGGAGGGAGGTGGGCGGGGGATGGACCAGGTGGGTGATGGATATTAAGGAGGGCACTTGTTATTATGAGCACTGGGTGTTGTATGTAATTGATGAATCACTGAAACCAATATTGCACTGTATGTTAACTAACTAGAATTTAAATAAAAATTTTAAAAAAGAAGAAATAAGCCTAATATTCATATGGAATAACAAACCCCAAATAGCCAAAACAATTTTGAGAAGAACAAAGCTGGAGGCATTACACTTCATGTTTTCAAACTATATTACGAAGCCATAGTAATTAAAACAGTGTGGTACTGCCATAGAAACAGACATATAGTCCAATGGAACAGAATTAAGAGCCCAGAGGTAAACCATCCATATATGGTCAACTAATATCTGACAAGGAAGTCAAGAATACTTGGTAAAGCAAAAAAAGTTCTCTTCAACAAATGTTGTTGGGGAAATTGGATATTTACATACAAAAGAATGAAATTCACAACAGTTAACTTGAAACAAATTGAAGACTTAAATGTATGACCTGAAACCATAAAACTATTAGCAGAAAACAGGGAAAATACACTTCACATGGATCTTAACAATAGTTTCTTGGATATGATACCTAAAACACAAAGAACAAATAAACAAAAATAAAGAAGTGGGAATATATTAAACTAAGATGCTTCTACACAGCAAAAGAAACAATCAGTAAAATGAAAAGGCAAACTATGGAATGGGACAAAATATTGCAAACCACATATCTGATAAGGAATTAATATCCAATATATATAAGGAACTCATGTAACTCAATAGCAAATATATATATATATATATATATATACACACACACATATATATGTATATATATACACACACACATATATGTGTGTATATATATGTGTATATATATGTGTATATACACACATATATGTGTATATATATGTGTGTGTGTGTGTGTATATATATATATATATATATATATATATATATATATATATTCAATTTAAAAATGTGTAAAGGACCTGCATAAACATTTTTCCAAAGATATTCAAATAGCCAATGGGTGCATGCAAACATGCTTAACATTACTAATCATCTGGGAAATGCAAATCAAAACCAAAATGAGATATCACATCACAGGTGTTAGAATGGTTACCACCAAAAAGACAAGAGATAACAAATGCTGGCAAGAATGTGGAGAAAGGGGAATCCTTGTAAATTGTTGTTGGGAATGTAAATTGGTGCAGCCATCGTGGAAGACAAAAACAGTATGGAGTTACCTCAAAAAATTAGAAATAGATCTGCCATATGATCCAGCAATCCCACTTCTGGATATATATCCAAAGGGAACAAAATCAGTGTCCTGAAGAGATATCTACACTTACGTGTTCATTGCAACATTATTTGCAATAGCCTAGATATGGAAACTGCCTAAGTATCTATTGATGGATGAATGGATAAAATATTGTGGTATATATACACAGTGGAATACTATTCAGCCATAAAAAGGAATATTGCCATTTGTGACAACCTGAAGGCAATACGCCAAGTGAAATAAGTCAGACAGAGAAAGACAAATACTGCATAATCTCCCTTTTACGTGAAATCTAAAAAAAATAAAAAATAAAAACCATAGGCAGGTTCTTGGTTGCTAAGGCAGGAGTGGTAGGTAGGGAAATTAGGTGAAAATGGTCAAAAAGTACAAACTTCTACTTATAAATAAGTTCTGGGAGTGTAATGTACAACATGATGACTATAGTTAATACTATATTGTATATTTGAATGTTAAGAGAGTAGATCTTAAAAGTTCTCAAGAGAAAAATTGTAATTATGTGAGGTGATGAGTGTTACCTAATCTTATTGTGGCAATCATTTTTCAATATATACATATATTAAATCATTATATTGTATACCTTAAAATTACACATTATACATCAATTAATTTGCAATAAAAATTTTAAAAATTAAGATATATATAACATCCTTTCATGACAAAAAACCTTCAACAAATTTGGTATAGAAGGAACATACCTCAACATAATAAAGGCCGTGTCGACAAACCCACAGCTAACATCAGACTCAAAGGTGAAAGGTTTACAACTTTTCCTCTAAGATCAAGAAGACAAGGGTGCCCACTCTCACCACTCTTATTCAATATAGTACTGGAAGTCCTAGTTTGAGCAGTCTGTCAAGATGAAGAAATAAAAGTTATCCAAGCGGAAAAGGAAAAAGTGAAATTATATCTTTGCAAATGACATAATCTTATATAGAGAATATCCTAAAGACTCAACCAAACAAACCACTGGAAGTAATCAATCAATTTGGCAAATTTACATAGTATAGAATGAAAACACAGAAATCAGTTGTGTTTCTATCCACTAATAAGGAAATGTCTGAACAAGAAATAAAGAAAACCAATGCTTCATAATAGCATTAAAAACAATAAAATATTCAGAAATAAATTGATAAGTGAAAGATCTGTACATGGAAACTATGAGACATTGATAAAAGAAATTGAAGAAAACAAAACAAATGAAAAGATATCCTCTGTTCATAGATCAGATGAATTAATATTGTTAAAATATCCATACTACCCAAAGCCATCTATAGATTCAAAGTAACCATTATCAAAATTCAAACAGCATTTTTCACAGAAATATAAAACAAAATCTTACAAATTTATATGGAACCACAAAAGACCTTGAATAACCAAAGCAATCCCCAAAAAGAACAAAGCAGGAGGCATCAGACTTCCTGATTGCAAACTGTACTACAAAGTTGTAGTAATTAAAATATTATGGTTGCGGCATAAAAATAGAACAATGAAATAGAATCAAGAACCCAGGAATAATCTTATCATTTGAACATATAAACCATAGCCAATGCATCTTTATTTTTATAAAAATAAAAATGGTGGCAATTTTCCACAAAAAAAGAAAAAAAGAACCAGGAATAAACCCCTACATATCTGATCAACTAATATTTGACAGTAAAGCCAAAAACACTCAATGATGAAAAGATAGTCTCTTCAATAAACTGTGTTATAAAAACTAGATAACCACATGCAGAAAAATGAAATTGAACTCCTATATTACCACTTACAAACATTGACCTGAAATAGATTAAAGTATTGAACATAAGACACGAAACCGTAAAACTCCTAGAAGAAAAGAAAAAATCTTGAGATTGGGCTTGGCAACAATATTTTGGATATGATACCAAAAACACAAGCAACAAAAGCAAAATTAATTAGTAGGACTACATCAAACTAAAACGCATCTACACAGCAAAAGAAACAATCAACAAGATGACAAGTCAACCTATGGAAAGGGAAAAAGTATTTGCTAATTATGCACCCTATACGTGTTTAATATCTAAAATATATTAAAACCTCGTACAGTTCAAAAGCAAAAACCAAACAAACCCATTTTCAAATGAGCAGAAGACTTTAATTCACATTTTTCCAATAAAGACATACAAATGGACAAAGGGTACATGAAAAGGTGCTCAACATCACTAATTAACACGGAAATGCAAATCGAACACCACAATGAGCTGTTATCTCACACCTGTTAGAAGAGCTATAATCAAAACCACACTAAGATACCACCTTACACCAGTTAGAATGGCAAAAATTGACAAGGCAAGAAACAACAATTGCTGGAGAGGATGTGGAGAAAGGGGATCCCTCCTACATTATTGGTGGGAATGCAAGTTGGTACAGCCACTTTGGAAAACAGTGTGGAGGTCCCTTCAAAAGTTAAAAATTTAGCTACCCTATGATCCAGCCATTGCACTACTGGGTATTTAGCCCAAATATACAGACGTAGTGAAGAGAAGGGCCATATGCACCCCAATGTTCATAGCAGCATTGTCCACAATAGCTAAATCGTGGAAGGAGCCGAGATGCCCTTCAACAGATGACTGGATTAAGAAGTTGTGGCCCATATATACAATGGAATATTACTCAGCTATCAAAAAGAAGGATTTCTCAACATTTGCTGCAACATGGACGGCACTGGAGGAGATAATGCTAAGTGAAATAAGTCAAGCAGAGAAAGACAATTATCATATGGTTTCTCTCATCTATGGAACATAAGAACTAGGATGATCGGTAGGGAAGAAAGGGATAAAGAAAGGGTGGTAATCAGAAGGGGGACTGAAGCATGAGAGACTATGGACTCTGAGAAACAAACTGAAGGCTTCAGAGGGGAGGGGGTTGGGGGAATGGGATAGGCTGGTGATGGGTAGTAAGGAGGGCACGTATTGCATGGTGCACTGGGTGTTATACGCAACTAATGAATCATCGAACTTTACATCAAAAACCAGGGATGTTCTGTATGGTGACTAACATAATATAATAAAAAAATTAAAAAAAGAGCTATTATCAAAAAAGCAAGAGATAATAAATGTTGGGGAGGATGTGGAGGAAAAAGAACCGTTGTGCACTATTGGTGGGAATTTAAATTGGTATAGCCTCTATTTTCATAGCAGTATGAAAATTCCTCAAATAATTGAAAATAGAACTACCATATGATCCAATGTTTCTGGGTATAAATCCAAAGGAAATGAAAACAGGATTCAAAATTATATATGCACTCCCATGTTCATTGAAGCATTATTCATAACAGCTAAGATATAAAAACATCCTAAGTGTCTGCCAACAGATGAGTAGATAAAGATGTGAGATTCAATGAATTATTATTCAGCCATAAAAAATAAGGAAATCCTGCCATTTGCAACAACATGGATGCACCTTTAGGGTATTGTGCTATGTGAAATAAGTCAGACAAAGTCATATAAATGTAATAAGTCATATAAATGTATTATATCACTTATATGTGAAGTCTAAAAAAGCTGAACTCATACAGTGTAGAATGGTAGTTACCATGGGTTGGTGGTTGAGAGAAATGGTGAGATATTGGTCAAAAGTTACAAAGTTTCACTTATAAGATAAATAATGCCAGAGCTAATGTACAACATGGTGATTATCATTAACAATATTATATACTTTAAAGTTGCTAAGAAAGTAGATCTTAAATGATCTCACCACAAAAAAAGAAACGATAATTATGTGACAGGATGATGGTGTTAGCTACCAATATGATGGTAATCATTTTTCAATATATAAGTGTATCAAATCAACGCATTGTACACCTTAAAGTCACAGTTTTTTGTACTCATTTAAATCTCAATTGCATTTTAAATAAAAAGATTGCACCACCAAAATGACAGTGATGTTAGAACTGATAGTCATTTTAAACTAGCCATTATCAAAATATTCTTTTTTTTAAGTTTTATTTTGTTTTTGTTTTTATTTAAATTCCAGTCAGATAACATACAGTATAATATTAGCTCAGGTGTACAATTTAGTGATTCATCACTTACATACAGCACCAAAATATTCCAATGAGCAATTAGGAACATGCTTGAGAAAAGTGAAAAAAAAAACAACAAAAGTACCTGCAAATAAATAGAAAGTCAAGTAAAGGTAAAAGAGAGAGAGAGAAGCAAACCAAGAAACAAACTCTTAACTACAGAGAACAAACATGGTTATCAGTGGGGAGGTGGGGGGGGAATGGGTTAAACAGATGACGGGGATTAAGGAGTGCACTTGTTGTGATGAGCATTGGGGGTTGTATGGAAGAGTTGAATCACTACATTGTACACCTAAAACTAATATAACACTGTATGTTAACTAACTGGAATTTAAATAAAAACTTTTAGAAAAGAAAAAAAAAAGAAATACAAGACATAAAAAACAACCAAACTGAAATTTTAGAACTGAAAACTATAATCAAAATTTAAAACACTATGTATAAACTCAAAGCATAGTGAATAAGACAGAGGAAAGCATATGTAAACTAAAAGACAGAACAATAGAAATTACCAATCTGAACAGCAAGAGGAAATAGACTTAAAAAGGAATAGATTCTCAGGGACCAGTGAGACACAATATTTGTGTTACCAAAGTTCTAGAAGGAGAGAATAAGGATCATGGGGCTGAAAAAGTAATCAAATTATGAAATGTTCATAAATTAGGGAAAATATTTAAACCTACAAATTCAAGAAGCTGATTAACACTCATGCAGGATTTTGTTGAAGTCCACAACAAGACACATTATAGTTAAACTTCCAATGACTAAAGGTAAATAAAATTAAATAAAATCATAATAAAAATCTTAGAATCAATGAGCAAAATTTCACCTCATCTATACAGGGAAAACAATTCACACAAACACCATTTCTCATCAGAAACTATGGAAACCAGACTTAAGAAGTGGTACATTTTTCAAGTTCAAAAAAGTCAACGCAGAAAACCTATATCCAGCTACTGCAGATTAAAGTCTGAGAGCTTGTGACAAAACCTGATTGGGATACTAACAGGTGGAATCTCTGGAAAAGGGAGGAGAGTGAAGGGGAGGATGTTGTGATTGAGAGTGAAACACACAAAATTCCCTGCTGTTCAAGCCCTAATACAAAGAAAAGCAAGAGCACAGCAACAGCCCCAACCAACAGTGCAGCCCCCAGTTCGGGAAATGTTCATGATGAGAGAATATACTCCTACTGAACTTACCGATATAGCTGCCACATTGCAGCAAAAGGCCAGAGTAAGTATCCAGGCATGGTTAGTGCAGCTATGGGATCCAGGGGTCAGGGGGCCAGAAATGCAATGGCATTTCTCCAACAGGTCAGGAAACAGAGAAAATGAACATCACCACATAACCTGCCCTTTGGCAGCGCGTGCATAGTGCTCAGGGGGTTTAAGGTACTTACTCCCTTATAGATTGGATTATACTAGCCTGCAGGGAGGCTTGGCCCAATAGGGGGAATCTCCCGAGCACAATCTATAGAGGAGTTACAACAAATACTTAGGGAGTTGAGAATGAAACAAGCAATCTCTGCCCCTGCTTTCACTGGGCCACATTTACTGCAGAAATGACAGGCAAGATACTTCAGTCCACTTCAGCACCCGGTATAGGATACTGATATCCATGTTAGCCCAGTCATGAGATAAGACATTTACGATGTTGGGTAATCAACTGCTGACCGGGGGGGAAACTGACAAATTCCAGGAATGGGTATGGACTATGGGAAAGACCTGAGACAGAAAGGGAGCTTGGAGAGCCAAAAGTCTATCCCAATCAGCTGTAAAGCTGTCCAGTAAAAGTAACCCAGAAGCAAATGTGATTTGACCTCCATGCTACCAGAACCCCACCTGGAAAGATAGATCAGCGATCCAACACTATGTTGGTTAGCCTTTGGAAAGCCTTTAAACGTGAACAATTCAGACCTGCCCCACCTGCCCCTACCATCCCTGATGCCCCACCTGCTCCAGCAGAGGCCTCAGGGATACAGTCCTATTCCAGGTGAGTGCTTCACATGCCCCAGATACAGGCTACAGACCAATACTGCATCCAGTTGAGGGCCATTGTGGGTGATGGGAGACCTCACATTAAACTCACTATTCACTGGTCTCCAGAAATAAACAAAAGGTGACAGCTCTGTTTGGCACTGGAGCCAACTATAATACACGCCCATGCTGCTTTCAACAGCCTGGTATGGCCAGTTAAAAAAAGCTAAATGGCTCATGGCAGATAACCATGGACTACCAAGAACTGAACAAGGGAGTGCCCTCACATCCATGTGGCTATGCCCAATACTATCATCATCTTAGATACTTTGGCCATGGTTCTAGGAGTGTACCATGTTGTCCTGAACTTAGCAGATGCTTTTTTTCAGTATACCCCTGGCCTGATCAATTTGCCTTCATGTAAGAGGGGCAACAATAGATCTTTCAACTGCTTCCCCAAGGCTACTGCACATACACAAAATATGTTATGTGATGGTAGCTTGAGATTTGTCTCCATTCTCCTTCCCCATATCAGTAAAATGTACTCATTACACTGATGGTATAATGTTAACATGTGACGACTTGCCTGTGCTGCAAGACACTCAGCAAACTTTGCTAGAACATTGGCAAGGGAGAGAATGGACAGTAAATGCACAGAAAATGCAAGGTTTGGGCACATCCATAAAGTTTTGGGGAGTTGTATGGTTGGCCAAGATATGCATTGTCCTGAAGCTGTAATTCACAAGATGCAAGCCTATATGACCCCTAAGAATGTGAAAGAGGTGCAAGCTTTTGTAGGGATTTTGAGGCTTTGAAAGACTTTTATTCCCAACCTGGCACAGTGCCTCCATCCCTTATACCACTTGATGAAGAAAGGTCTGGGGATAAGAGTAAAAATCTACCTTTGAGAATACAAAAATACTAGTAAGGCCAATTAAGGCTCTGGGCATCTCCCAAGCAGGTCTATCATTTGAGTTAGGTGTATCTGTGATTCCAGAAGGTATTGGTTGAGCACTGTGGCAGAGACAACAGAAGGAGAGTGAGTACCTCTAGGATTTTGGTCACAGCTCTGAAAGTGGGCAGAAACCCAATACACCTCCATAGAGCAACAGCTTTGTTAAAAAGATTTATTTATTTATGTGAGGGGGAGGGGCAAAGGGAGAGGGAGAGAATCCCAAGCACACTCTGCACCGAGGGCGGAGCCCAAACAGGGTTCAATCTCATGACTCTTAAGATCACAATCCTGAGATCTTAGCCCGAGCCGAAACGAGAGTCAGATGCTTAACCAGCTGCACCACCCAGGCACCCCCATAGATCAACAGCTTTTAGCAGTGTACACAGAACTCCTTCAGGTACAGCCTCTCATAAAGGAACAGTATATCATAGTAAGAACTTCACTTCCTATTATGGGGTGGGTTGAGAATATGTGCCATTAACCCACCTCTGCCATGGCTCAAACTCCCACTTTGACTAAGTGGCATGCTTATTTGCAGCAAAAGAGCACCATGTTAACCAGCCCACTGTCTCTAGAAATGCAGGAGCTACTAGGCCCTGTAGAGTATGTAGATTCTCCAGATACCCTCACACGTTCCTGTGGTGGCCCCTGCATCCTGTAGAGAGGAGTGGAGGAAATTTCTGCTGATGCCTGGCATACAGATAGGTCTGGTCAGGGCATCCTCCACATGGGCTGTAGTCACTCTATTCAGCCCAACACTGACACCATCTGGATGGAAACAGAACAAACCACAGCAGCCAGGGGGCTGAACTCAGAGCAGTTTGGCTGGTGATTGCTCATGAGCCTTGGCCATTAACCATGACTGACAGCTGGCTGATCTAAAAGGATTAAACCAATTTCTTGGATAATGGGAAGCTGAGGGGTGGATAATTATGAATCCCTTGTAGGGTTGTATATGTGGAAAACACATTTGGGTTTGCCTGCAAGAGCCTGAGGCAGCCCTCACTATCTTCCCTATCACAGCTTCTAAGGCACTGATACCCTTTAGCCCAAGTATAACCCCTAGCAACTGACCCTTCAGTACATACAGCAGATTGGGTGCTTCGGAAGAGTGGTCGGTCACCACAGTGGCCAGGTGGGATGGCATATTGCCAAGAATAGTGGATTGCCCTTGAAATACAGTGATTTGGTTAATGCAATAACAGCATTCCCATACATTCTAAACAATGCCCAAGGCAACCGCCAAAGGAGTCTGGAGCCATCCACCAGAGCTCCACCAGTGAGAGATTGGCAAATTGATTATATTGGCCCCATCCCTCCAACTGAGGGTTTGAAATATGCCTTTGTCTGTGTGGACACTGCATTTGGCCTAACCCAAGCCTTCCCATTGCTGCATAAGCCAGGCTACTACCATTAGGGCATTAGAGAAGCTGAGTACTATGTAGAAATATGCTCACATTTTAAGGGTCATTATGTTCAAGAGTAGGCAAAATAACATGACATTAATGGAGGTTCCATCTCCCTTATAACCTGCAAGTAGCAAGGTTAGTAGAAAGGAAGAATGAAATAGTAAAGCAGCAGATTAAATTACTAACAGGTAAAACCACCTTGGCCAGGTGAACTAAAGTACTACCCCAAGCTTTAATACATTTCAATGATCAACCAGTAGAGCCTGTTGTCCCATATGCCAAACTGGGGACCCCTGTCAAGACACCCACTATCAGAAAGGTATGGAAGTCACAGGAAACAGTCATTGTCCCAACTCTCACCACAGATCAATGTTCTTTGCTGCTGAGAACACCAAGCTCCATCATACCTGGGAAAGGCATTATCTACTGGGATTTGTACTTGAATGTCTTACTGGAATGGGTGATTACTTTACATCCCTGGGTGGGTAGGGGAACCACTCAATTTCCACTGGGACCCCACTGTCGTGCTGCAAGCCAGACCTATTGAAACACACTATACTTGGAATGAAACACATGCCATTGAAAGGGGCGAATTTAGGGGCCCTGATGTAGCATATCTTAACCCAAATCCATCTTCGCACACCTGACAGTGTTGCTTCCCCAGCCAATGAGTATGGTATGCACAAGTTCAAGTTCCTAAAGCTGCCAACCTCCATCTCTTTAAGGTCAGGTGGGTACATTCTGTTTTCCACTGGTACAATCATTTGGCTATCATCTCCTTTCCCTCCATTGGCCTACAATAGAAGTCATTACTAAATTCACCCAACAAGCCTTAAATGATAGCCAAGAAAGCCTGTCTTGAATGAACACTGAAATATCCCTAATGAGAAAAGCTGTCCTCCAAAATAGGGTAATCTTGGGCATTGTAACTACTTGGACAGGAGGAATCTGTGCCATTATCCAAATAGAATGGTATATGTTCATACCTGATGAGTCTGCTAATGTATTATCATTATTAAATCATATGAGGACACAAGTGAATGCCATGAGTAATATGACCCCCAGCCAAGGGGACCTTAATAAATCAAATCAATGGATCAGATGATGTGGCTCTTGGTGGAAAAAATATTACTTATTTTGGGAATCATTATCTTAATCTATGTTTTTCTCTTGAACGTTCCCATACTGGTGCTATGGTATCTGCCTCTCATGCAGCCAAATAACCACAAAATGAGCCAACTCCATGCTAGTGAACCTTGCTGACCGCTCAGGGCATGTTGTGGAGGACGAAGGCATGTAAGATTATAAGAGCCTGTCACAAGGGGTGCAGAGTTGGAGGGGGTCATCAAGAGGGCATGGCCACCCGTTGAACCACAAGCTAGACCCAGGCAATCAGAGACTCCTCATCCCTCCCCTATCTATGGAATGTACATTTGGCTCACTGTTTTCGTGGCTGGAGTCATCATCGAGGACATAGCCTTGAGAAAGCAATGTGTTATTGAGACCATCTGGACGGTATATGTGCCAAACCTTGTTAAGGCCTCTATATAAGCTTCTAAAATTCTAGTAGGTGGTTGTAGCAATCTATTCATCTTGTGGACACCCAAGACAGGATTTATATGTAAGTTCCCTTGTTATCAAAAATGCCACCTACCAATAAGGAATGGTCTTCCTCTTTATTTGATCTTTCCTTGCCCTCCAGGTATAGGGGCCTGTCTACAAACCAACAGTTGGAGATTTCAGTAGCCCTCTCTCAAAAATTGATAGAACAACTAGAAAGAAAACCAATAAGAATATGGAATTCAACAGCAGTATCTAATCGACATTTCCAGAACACTTCAAACAATAGCAAAGTGAATATTCTTTTCAACTGCTTACATAATATATACCAAAATAGACTGTATCAAAGGTCATAAATCAAACTTCAACAAATTGAAAGAAATCCTACAGAGTGTGTTCTCCAACTACGATGGGAAAAAACTGGAAATTAATAACAAAAACATAAGAGGAAAAACTGCAAATATTTGGAATCTGAAAAATGTACTTCTAAATAATCAATGGGTCAAAAAGGAAGTCTCTAGAGAAATAAAAATATAGTAAACTGCATAGAAAAGAAAATATTCCTTTTCTCTGGAGCTCTCGGATGGAGCCGGAGCGCTTCTCCTGAGTTGGTGATCCGTCAGTTGGTGGCCCAACATGCAGAAGTGACTGAGTGGTGAAAAGCAGCAGAGCTGATGGTTCATGAGGATGTAAGTGCGTTTGAAGGCTCTCACACCCTTTACTCCAGGACAGAATCATGGATAAACTAGAGGAAGTTTACAGGCCCTCTATTGCCAACTGTTAAATTCTAGCTTTGGTCATAACTGGCCCTAAAGTTGCACATATCAGAGGTCTGAGATAAGAGCAGTTACCTCGTTTTTGGAAGAAAAAACATGGCGGAGGTGTAGGGGACCTTTTATCAGCTAGTCCCCTGAATCGAGCTGGATATCTACCAGATCATCCTGAACACCCACGGAATCAGCCTGAGACACAGGAAGATACATCTGCATCTCTACAAACGAACATCTCCAGCGCTGGGTATTGAGGTTCGAAGCGGGGAGCCGTGAATCCGTGCACAGACATCGGAAGATAAACGGAAGGGGGAGGGAGTTGCCGGGCTCGGGCTCTGGGAAGGAGTAGCCACCTGCACTGGGAAGCGGGCTGGACTCGAGGATCAGCACCCACGGGAAAGCAGACTGAGACTGAGAGCCCGGGAACGTGCGCCTGACCAGACTGAAGACTGGAGCTCCAGAGCGATCCTGAACCACACTGAAACAGGGAGCTTGGGAGTGCATGCGGGAACCAGGGCAGCTGGCGGTGTTGGAAGCACAAAGGACAGAGACGTGCCAGCCCTGAGCGAGGACTGGGAGAGTGGCTGTGGTGTGCACATCCCGGGATGCTACAGGGTTTTTAGCAGCACCAATGGAAACAGACTTAAAGTGGTCAGGAGAGCTCAGTACAGAGCAGACTGTGACCTCTCTGTTCTGAGACAGAGGCTAGGATACGGCCACTGCTGCTCTCTCAGAAGAGTGACAGAAAACCACCAGGGAAATCCGCCAGAGAACAAAAGGCTGGAAATACCCATTTGCATTGTGCCCATCCCCACCCCCTCTCACAGGAGATGGGGAAACTACCCAAACAGGGTTGCCTGAGTATCAGCGCGGCAGGGCCCCCTCCCCTCCCGAGAAGGCAGGCTGAAAAATCAAGAAGCCCACATCCCTAAGGTCCCTATAAAACAAGTGCACATTGCCTGGGTCCTAGTCAATAATTTGGGCTTTGTACATCCCCGCAACCACTTCTCATCAGAATGACAAGGGGGAGGAACACCCAACATAGGAAAGAAACAGAGACTGTGGCCTCTGCCACAGAATTGATGGATATGGATATAACCAAATGGTCAGAAATGGAATTCAGAGTAATAATGGTCAAGATAATGTGTAGGCTTGAAAAAAAATATTAACAAAAAATATATATATATATATTAAATAAATATATATAAGTATATATATATATATATAACAAGAATATAGAATCTCTAAGGGTGGAAATGAGAGCGAATCTGACAGAACTTAAAAGTGCTATGAATCAAATGCAGTCCAAACTGGATGCTCTCACGGCCAGGGTAAATGAGGCAGAAGAACAAATTAGTGAGCTGGAAGATGGGATGATAGAAAAGAAGGAAAAAATGGAAACCTGGCTCAAAAATATCCAATCTCAAGAATGTAGATTATGGGAGATTACTGACTCAGTGAAACATTCCAATATCAGAATCATTGGCATACCCAAGGGGATGGAGAAAGAAAGAGGTCTAGAAGAGATATTTGAACAAATTGTAGCTGAGAACCTCCCTAATCTGGCAAAGGAAACAAGCATTCACATCCAAAAGGCAGAGAGGACCCCTCCCAAGACCAATGAGAACAAACCAACACCACGTCACATAATAGTACAATTCGCAAATATTAGATCCAAGGATACACTCTTGAAAGAGGCCGGGGGAAGAGAAGCCTCACCTACAGAGGGAGGAACATCAGAATAATGCCAGACCTGTCTAAAGAGACATGGCAAGCCAGAAAAAGCTGGCAAGACATTCAGAGCACTAAGTGAGAAGAACATGCAGCCAAGGATCCATTACCCAGCAAGGCTGTCATTCAGAATTGATGGAGAGACAAGGACCTTCCAAGACCAGCAGAAACTGAAAGAATATGTGACCACCAAGGCAGCCCTACAAGAAATATTAAGGGGGGTCCTATAAAAGTAAAAAGACCCCAAGAGTGACACAGAACAGAAATTTACAATCGATAGAAACAAAGACTTCACAGGCAACATGACATCATTAAAATCATCTCTCTCAATAATCTCTCTCAATGTGAATGACCTAAATGCTCCCATAAAACACCACAGGGTTGCAGATTAGATAAAAAGACATGACCTATCCATTTGCTGTCTACAAGAGACTCATTTTGAACCTAAGGATATATCCAGACTGAAAGCAAAGGGATGGAGAACCATTTTTCATGCCAGTGGACCTCAAAAGAAAGCTGGGGTAGCAATTCTCATATCAGACAGATTATATTTTAAATGAAAGACTGTAGTTAGAGATACAGAAGGACACTATATTATTCTTAACAGATGTATCCAACAAGTAGATATGACAATTATAAATATCTATGCCCCCAACAGGGGAGCAGCAAGATACACAAGCCAACTCTTAACCAGAATAAAGAGACATATAGAAAATATTATGTTAATAGTAGGGGACCTCAACACTCTGCTCTCAACAATAGAGAGAACATCTAAGTAGAAAATCAACAAAGAAACAAGAGCTTTGAATGAAATGCTGGACTAGAGGGACCTCATAGATATATACAGAACACTACAACCCAGAACAACAGAATACTCATTCTTTTCGAATGCACATGGAACTTTCTCCAGAATAGACCATGTACTGGGACACAAAGCAGGTCTCAACTGATACCAAAAGACTGAGATTATTTCCTGCACATTCTTAGACCACAATGCTTTGAAACTGGAACTCAATCACAAGGAAAAATTTGGAAGAAACTCAAACACTTGGAAACTAATATCCATCCTGCTTAAGAATGATTGGGTAAACCAGGGAATTAAAGAAAAACTTAAGCAATTTATGGAAACTAATGATAATGAAAACACATCGGTCCAAAACCTATGGGACACTGCAAAGGCAGTCCTAAGCATAGTCATCCAAGCCTCACTCAAAAGAATAGAAAAATCTAAAATACACTTTTTTAAATTCTCACCTTAAGAAGCTGGAGCTGGAACAGAAGAACAGGCCTAACCCACACACAAGAAGGCAGTTGATCAAGATTAGAGCAGAGATCAATGAATTTGAAACCAGGAGCACAGTAGAGCAGATGAACAAACCTAGAAGCTGGTTCTTTGAAAGAATAAATAAGATCAATAAGCCCCTGGCCAGACTTATTCAAAAGAACAGAGAAAGGACCCAAATTAATAAAATTGTGAATGAAAGGGGAGAGATCACGACCAACACCAAAGAAATAGAAAGAATCATTAGAAACTATTATCAACAACTATATGCCAATAAATTAAACAGACTGCAAGAAATGGATGCAATAAACTACCAAGTCTGAAACAGGAAGAATTTGATTATTTAAACAGACTGATTAATTATGAAGAGATTGAAGCAGTGATCAAAAACCTCCCCAAAAACAAGAGTCCAGGGCCTGACAGATTCCCCGGGGACTTCTACCAAACATTCAAGGAAGAAATAATACCTATTCTGAAGCTGTTTCAAAAAATAGAAACAGAAGGAAAACTACCAAACACAGTCTATGAGGCCAGGCCTTGATCCTCAAACCAGGCAAAGATCCCATCAAAAAGGATAATTACAGACCAATATCCCTAAAGAATATAGATGCCAAAATTATCAACAAGATCCTACCTAATAGGATCCAATAGTACATTAAAAGGATTATCCATCAAGACCAAGTGGGATTCATCCCTGGGATGCAAGGGTGGTTCAACATTCACAAATCGATCAGTGGGATAGATCACATCAATAAGAAAAGAGTCAAGAACCATATGATCCTCTCAATTGATGCAAAAAAAGAATTTGACAAAATACCCCATCCTTTCCTGATTAAAACCCTTCAGAGTGTAGGGATAGAGGGTACATTCCTCAATTTCATAAAAACCACCTATGAAAAGCCTACAGTGAATATCATTCTCAATGGGGAAAAGCTGAAAGCCTTTCCCTTAAGGTCAGGAACATGACAGGGATGCCCACTCTCACCATTATTATTCAACATAGTACTAGAAGTCCTTGCAACAGCAATCAGACAACAAAAAGGGATAAAAGGTATCCAAATTGGCAAAGAAGAAGTCAAACTGTCTCTCTTTTCAGATGATATGATACTCTATATGGAAAACCCAAAAGACTCCACCCCCAAATTACTAGAACTCATAGAACAATTCAGTAATGTGGCAGGATACAAAATCAATGCTTAGAAATCAGTTGCATTTCTATACACGAACAATGAGACTGAAGAAAGAGAAATTAGGGAATCCATTCCATTTACAACAGCACCCAAATCATACATTATCTCGGAATTAAGTTAACCAGAGAGGTAAAGGATCTATATTCTAGAAACTACAGATCACTGATGAAAGACATTGAAGAAGACACAAAAAGATGGAAAAACATTCCATGCTCATAGATCAGAAGAATAAACATAGTTAAAATGTCTATGCTACCCAGAGCAATCTACACTCTTCATATCATCCTGATCAAAATACCAATGACATTTTTCAAAGAGCTGGAACAACCAGCCCTTAAATTTGTGTGGAACCAGAAAAGATCCCGAATCACCAGGGAAATGTTGAAAAGGAAAAACAAAGCTGGGGGCATCACGTTGCCGGACTTCAAGCTATACTACAAAGCTGTGATCACCAAGACAGCATGGTACTGGCACAAAAACAGACACAAAGACCAATGGAACAGAATGGAGACTCCAGAAATGGACCTTCGGCTCTATGGGCAACTAATCATTGACAAAGCAGGAAAAAAAATCCAGTGGAAAAAAAGACAGTCTCTTCAATAAATGGTGCTGGGAAAATTGGACAGCTATATGCAAAAGAATGAAATTTGACCACTCTCTCACACCACACACAAAGATAAACTCCAAATGGATGAAAGACCTGATGTGAGACAGGAATCCATCGGAATCATAGAGGAGAACATAGGCTATACCCTCTTTTACATTGGCCACAGAAACTTCTTTCATGGCAAGGGAAACAAAAGAAACAATGAACTTTTGAGACTTCATCAAGATAAAAAGTTTCTGCACAGCAAAGGAAACGTCATCAAAACAAAGAGGAAACCCACGGAATGGGAGAAGATTTTTGCAAATGATAGTACAGATAAAAGGCTGGTATCCAAGATCTATAAAGAACTTCTCAAATTCAATACATGAGAAACAAATAATCGAATCAAAAAATGGGCAGAAGATGTGAACAGACACTTTTCCAATGAAGACATAAAAATGGCTAAGAGACACATGAAAAAATGTTCAAAATCATTAGCCATCAGGGAAATTCAAATCAAAACCACATTGAGATACCACCTTATGCAAAAATTGACAAGGCAGGAAACAACAAATGTTGGAGAGGATGTGGAGAAAGGGGAACACTTTTACACTGTTGGTGGGAATGCAAGTTGGTACAGCCACTTTGGAAAACAGTGTGGAGGTCCCTTAAAAAGTTAAAAAATGAGCTACCCTATGATCCAGCAATTGCACTACTGGGTATTTACCCAAAAGATACAGACGTAGTGAAGAGAAGGGCCATATGCACCCCAATGTTCATAGCAGCATTGTCCACAACAGTTAAATCATGGAAGGAACCAAGATGCCCTTCAGCAGATGACTGGATTAAGAAGATGTGGTCCATATATACAATGGAATATTACTCAGCCATCAGAAAGAACGATTACCCAACCTTTGCAGCAACATGGATGGGACTGGAGGAGATTATACTAAGTGAAATAAGTCAATCAGAGAATGACAGTTATCATGTGGTTTCACTCATTTATGGAACATAAGAAATAGCAGGGAGATCAGTTGGAGAAGGAAGGGAAGAATGAAGGGGGGTAAACAGAAGGCGGAATGAACCATGAGAGACTGTGGACTCTGGGAAACAAACTGAGGGCTTCATGGGGGGGGGGGGGATTGGGATAGGCCAGTGATGGGTATTAAGGAGGGCACGTATTGCATGGAGCACTGGGTGTTATACGCAAACATTGAATCATGGAACACTACATCAAAAACTAATGATGTACTGTATGGTGACTAACATAACATAATAAAAAATGTAAAAAAAGAAAGAAATGAAAATATTCCATATTAAAATTCATGACACAATTTTAAAGCAGTGTGGGGGGGAATCCAATAGACTAAATGTATACATTATATGAGAAAAATAACAAACCAATAATCTAAGCTTCTAGCTCAAGAAACAAGAAAAAGAAGAGCAACATAAACCCAAAGCATATAGAAAAATGAAATAAAAATAAAAACAGAAATCAATGAAACTGAAACCACAAAACAAAGAGTTCACTCTGAAAAATGACAATAAAATTGAAAAACCTCTGAAAACTGACAAAGAAAAAAGAGAACACACAATTTACCAATATTAGAATGAAACAAGGGACTATCATTACAGGCTTTGCAGATATCAAACTAATAAAAATATAATACAAACAACACTGAACATAGGAATCTAAAAACTTAGATGAAATAGATCAATTCCTTAAAAAATACAAACCACAATTCACCCCAAATGAAACATTATTTGAATAGCCCTATAGTTTTTAACGTAATTGAATTCACACTTTGAAATGCCCCTCAAAAGTCTCTAAGCACAGATAGTTTCACGGAGAATACTAGCAAAGGTTTAACAAAATCAAAACTAATTCTGCGTAATACCCTCCAGAAAACAGAAGAGGAGATAACACTTCTTAATTCATTTTACAAAGCTAGAATGCTGATACTAAGACCAAACAGATGACAGAAAAAGAAAACTATAAAACGATATCCCTATAAATATAAATGTAAAAAACTCCTTAGTAAAATATTAACAAATAAAATTCAGTAATATATAAAAAGGAATCACTCACCATGACCAAGTTGCATTAATTCCAAGGATGCAGGGCTGGTTTAATATTTAAAAATCAATCAGGATATCACCAAGATGACTCAGCTTCCATTCTCCCACCAAAGATCAACAATTATGTAGCTATCCACAAACAAAAGTAACTCTGAATTAGCTCAAGAGTCCACTTAAGAAGCTTCAGCAACCCGGTGGAACAAAAACCTGAAAATAACCACGTAAAAAGTGTGGAACAAGACCTTTGCATTGCCTGCATTATCTCTTCCACCATGCCAGCAGTGCTCAGCCCCAAGAGGGAACGCTCCCATTTGAAAGAGTCCTCTCAGTGGGAAAGGGAGAGTGGAGTGAGAAACCAGCTTCCCCAGCCTTTCAGAGCACTGCAAAAAGAATCCATTTCATTGTCACCCTTCCCAGAGACTGGCAAAGCTGAGATGTATGGAGATGACCAGGAACAAAGAAGGACTACCAGTATCAGTCACACAGCAGGAGTGACTGGTTACCAATGACTTACTCAGCAGACAACCACAACAGTTTTTGCCACTAAAGAAAGCAACAGCCAGCACAGCCAATGTGATCCCCCTGTAGATTTCACTAGTTTTTGCCCCACTGGTATTCAAGTTGACAGCTTTTTCTGGGACTGAATTTGGTCCTATATACTGTCACTGGCCTGCATCACTGGGCTGACCCGAAACCTGCACGTCCCTGGTTCAACCCCCATCACTGGCCTCCACTGCCAATAGCCATTCACATACCTATGGAGAGACATTTTAGCCAAAGTACTGCATGCCAGTAGCAGAACTTATGCACCCAGTTTGGGGCTCACATCCAGCCCTGTCTTCTGTCACTGGCTTGCACCAATGGGCTCACCTAAAGCTAGCCCTTTCAGCTGTGTACCTGCATGCCACCAGCCTGATCCCCATCACCAGCATCCACTGCCATGTGCACGCCTGCAGAATAACCATGCATCCACAGGAGTGCATGTTGATGGCCAGGGCCCAGGTAGCTGCTTGTCGGCTGATTTGGACCTATCTCCTGTCACTGGCTAGCTCTATTGTGCTCACTTGCAACTAAGCCCTAGAGCTGTGCACCTGCATGCCCGTGACCTGAATCCCAACACATGCCTTGATTGTCACTGTCAAAATGTAGACCCCAGTGGCCTGAAGTAATGAGTTACACCCAGACCTGGAGCTGCAACACTCCCCTGCACTTGGTACTCTGCATCACTGGACCCAGGGCCACAGCACACACCAGCATGCCATCACCCACAGGTGAAGGTCTTTTCTTACTGAAATCAGTCCATAAAAGTTGGAAGAAGTGACTGCTTCTTCAAATTTTCAGAAACTATACAAGACAACAGGGATCAAGAAAAATCACAGAAATATGACAACACCAAAGGGACACAGTAAGCTTTCAGTAACTAACCCCAAAAGAGCAGAGATATATGAAGTGCCAGACAGATAATTCAAAACAATCCTTCTAAAGATTTGCAGAGTTACAAGAGAACACAGATAAAAGATTTTAATGAAATCAGGAAAACAACACAAGAACAAAATGAGAACTTCAACAAGGACATAGAAAACATTTAAAAAACAAAAATTTTATAGCTGAATAATATAATGACTAAAGAATTCAATAGAGAGCTTTAACTTCAGACCAGACCAAGCAGAAGAAAGAATCAATGAGCTCAAAGACAGGTAATTTGAAACTACTCAATCAGAGGAGCAAAAAGAAAAAGGAATAAAAAAATGAATGGAAGGAGAGGAAGATAGCAGTGGAATAGGAGGACCCTAGGCTCATCTCCTCCCATGAACACAACTAGATAACTATCAAATCATCCTGAATACCCCTGAAATCAGCCTGAAGACTAACAGAACAAACTCCACAACAAAAGGCAGAGAAAAGGCCATGTCAAAGAAGGTAAGAAGTGCAGACACGTGGTTTAGGGGAGAAATGAATCACAGGTGTGGTGGAGGGGAGGGAGCCATGGTTGGTGAGAGGAGTGAGAGAGAGAGAGAGGAGCACACAGGGGAATGAATAAGGAGAATGTTTCCCTAAGCCCACTGGCTTGGAAAATGACAGGGGAAACATTAGTTTGTACAACCAGTGAGACTTAAAGCCAAATCAACAGGCTTGGCAGGGGTAGAACTAGGAGGGCACTGCACTGCTCCTAGAAAGAAGGCAGGCAAAGAACCCAGGGGCAGATAGCATGGAAAAAGTGATCTGAAGAACACCTGGGGACACAGCAAGGAGATTATTTCCTGCTCTTGGACTGTATCCCTGAGAGGCAGCATTCATGGAGCTGCATCTTCAGGAACAAAGGAGATGGCTGGCACCATTTCCCTCCCCCACCACTCAATATAAACACAGGGCCACCTGTGGGAAGCAGCACAGTACCCACACTGACTGCCTAACTTGCTTACACCAAGCCACACCCCTCTCCATGCTCTCCTGGGACTCCCCTTTTCAGTCAAACTTGCCTCAGTTCCAGCGCAGTTGGCCCCTCCCTTAGAATACCAAGATAACCCCCTATGCAAATCACATCTCCCAATCAGAGAGTTCTACAGGGTCTTAGTTCTGGTGGAAGTAGTATCAGGCCTCATTTAACAAGCAGACCAGAGCACACCTAGTTAAAACTAGCCACATTCAGGACAGGGACCAAATATTACCCACAGCAAACAAGGAGAGTATCCACAGACCTGAAGGACAGAGAAGCAAAAACACAACAACAGAATGCATGCAACACACACTAGAGACAATTGCTGAAGTGCCAAGCTGTGGACATTTCCTGATCCCTTCTTTATAAGGCCATTACTTTCAGGATCAGGAGACATAACTCACTTTTCTAACACACAGAAGAAGGCAGAGACTTCAACAAAATGCCAAGATGGACAAATTTCCCCCAAATAAAACAAGATAAGGCCACAGATAGAGATCTAAGCAAAACAGATATAAGTATCATGGCTAATGGAGAAATTAAAGCAAAATCATAAGGATAGTCCCTGGGCTTGAGAAAAGAATAGAAGACATAAGTGAGACACTTCCCAGAGAGATACAAGAGTTAAAAAAGAATTAATCAGAGAAGAAGAATGCAATAAACAAGATTGGAAAAGGCTTGGTGTAATGCACAGCACACTGGAATAAGCAGAGGAATAAATTAGTGATGTAGAAGACAAAATAATGGAATATAATGAAGCTCAACAAAAAAGAGAAAGAATTATGCAATACAAGAATAGACATAGGGAACTCAGTGACTCAATCAAATGTAATAACATTCATATTATAGGAGTCACAGAAGAAAAAGAGAGAGAAAAGGCGTCAGAAAATTTATTTGAAGAAATAATAGCCGAAAACTTCCCTAATCTAGGGAGAGAAAAAGACACCCAGACCCATGAGGCACAGATAATGCCCATCCAAATGAACAAAATCAGGCTAACACCAAGACATATTGTAATTAAATCTGCAAAATACAATGATAAAGAAAAAATCGTACAAGCAACAAGACAAAAGAATTCCTTAACATACAAGGGAAGACCCATAAAGCCAACTGGGATTTCTCAACAGAAATTTGGCAAGCCAGAAGTAAGTGAGATGATATATTCGAAATGCTGAATGGGAAGAATCAGCAGCCAAGAATATTCTCTCCAGCAAGGTTATCATTCAGAATAGAAGGAGATAAAAAGTTTCCCAGACAAACAAAAATTAAAGGGGTTAGTGGTCACTAAACCGACCCTGCAAGAAATGTTAAAAGTGATTCTGAGTATAAAGGAGAAACCAAAAATGACAAGGTAAGAAAGAATCAGAGAAATCTCCAGAAACAATGATAAGACAAGTAATAAAATGGCACTACATACATATCTATCAATAATTACATTGAATGTAAATGGACTACATGCTCAGATCAAAAGACATAGGGTGCCAGAATGGATTTAAAAAAAAAAAAACCCACACACATCTATATGCAGCCTACAAGAGAATCATTTTAGACTTAAAGACACCTACAGGTTGGAAATGAGGGGATAGAGAAACATTTATCGTGCAAATGAATATCAAAAGAAAGCCAGAATAGCAATACTTACATTGGACAAGCTAGACTTTAAAACAAAGACAGTAATAAGAGACAAAGAAGGGCACTATACCATAATAAAGGGGACAATCAAAAGAGAAGACCTAACAATTGTAAACACTTATGCATCCAACCTGGACAACCAAATATATAAAAAAATAACAAACATGAAGGAACTCATTGATAATTACACAATAATAGAAGGGGCTTTAAACATCCACTTACATCAATGAAAAGATCATCTAAGCAGAAAACCAACCAGGAAACCCTGTCTTTGTATGACACACTGGAACAGATGGTTTTAACAGATATATTCAGATCATTCCATCCTAAAATAGCAGAATACACATTTTTTTTCAAGTGCACATGGGATATTCTAGTGGTTCTAAGAGGGAAGTACATAGCAATAAAGGCCTAACTCAAGAGCAAGAAAAATCTCAAATCAACAACCTAACCTTACACCTAAAGGAGCTAAACACAGAAGAACAAACAACACACAAAATCAGTAGAGAGAGGGACATAATAAAGGTTAGAGCAGAAATAAATGATCCAGAAACTAAAAAAACCAATACATTGGATCAATGAAACCAAGAGC
Source organism: Ursus arctos (assembly GCF_023065955.2). NCBI lineage: Eukaryota > Metazoa > Chordata > Mammalia > Carnivora > Ursidae > Ursus > Ursus arctos. The sequence continues at coordinate 58,675,894 of NC_079873.1, forward strand.
TGGTTCTTTGAAAATATCAACAAAATTGATAAACCCCTAGATAATTTGTTGTAAAAAAAAATGAGAAAGGACACAAATAAGCAATATCACAAGTGAAAGGCAAGAAATAACAACTAATACCATGTAAATACAAATAATTTTAAGAGGATATTATGAAAAGTTGTATGCCAACAAATTAGACAACCTAGAATATATGGATAAATTCCTAGAAACATATAACCTACCAAAGCTGTAGTGGGAATATATAGAAAATACGAGCAGACCATTTACCAGCACTGAAATTAAATCAGTAATCAAAAATCTCCCCTCTGAAGCCTTCAGTTTGTTTCCCAGAGTCCATAGTCTGTCATTGTTCATTCCCCCTTCTGTTTACCACCCCCTTCTTCTTGCCTTACTTCTCCTACCAATCTTCCTACTTCTTATGTTCCATAAATGAGGCTGGTGATGGATATTAAGGAGGGCACATATTGCATGGTGCACTGGGTGTTATATGCAAGCAATGAATCATGGAACTTTACATCAAAAACTAGGGATGTACTGTATGGTGACTAACATAATATAATAAAAAAAATATTATTAAAAAAAATCTCCCAACAAGCAAAAGTCCAGGACCAGATGGCTTCACAGGCAAATACTACCAAACATTTAAAGAAGAGTTAATAGCTATTCTTCCCAAACTATTCCAAGAAATTAAAGAGGAAAGAAAACTTCCAAATTAATTCTATGAGGTCAGTATCACCCTGGTACTAAAACCAAATAAAGACACCACAAAAGGGAGGGAGGGAGGGAGAGAGAGAGAGAGAGAGAGAGAGGGAGAGAGAGAACTACAGGCTAGTATCTCTGAAGAACATAGATGCAAAAATCCTCAAAAAATTACTAGCAAACTGAATCCAAAAATACATTCAAAAAAATACACCATGATCAAATGGACTTTCTTCCAGAGATGCAAAGGTGGTTCAATATTTGCAAAACAATCAACATGATACAGCACTTTAATAATGAAAAATAAAAACCATATGATCCTTTCAATGGCTGCAGAAAAGCATTTGACAAAGTACAACAGCCATTCACAATAAAATCCCTCAACAAAGAGGGTCTAGAGGGAACATACCTCAACATAATAAGGGCCTTATATGGAAAACCCACAGCCAACATCATACTCAATGGGGAAAAAATAAGAGCTTTCCCCCTAAGGTCAGGAACCAGAAAAGGATGTCCACTCTCACCACTGTTATTCAACATAGTACTGGAAGTCCTCAACACAGTTATTAGACAACAAAAAGAAATAAAACGTGTCCAAATTGGTAAGGAAGAAGTAAAACTCTCACTATTTGCAGATGATATGATATTCTATATAGAAAAGTCTAAAGACTCTACCAAAAAACTACTAAAACTGATAAATGAATTAAGCAAAGTTGCAGCATACAAAATCAATGTACAGAAATCTGTTGCATTCCTATACAATATTAATGAAGGAGCAGAAAGTGAAATTAATAAAACAATCCCATTTACAATTGCACACAAAAAAATAAAATATCTAGGAATAAACTTAACCAAAGAGGTGAAAGACCTGTTTTCTGAAAATCATAAAACATTGATGAAAGAAATTCAAGATGATGTAGAGAAATAGAAAGATATTCCATGCTCATAGATTGGAAGAACAAATATTGTTAAGATGTCTACACTCCCCGGGGCGCCTGGGTGGTACAGCGGTTGAGCGTCTGCCTTCAGCTCAGGGCGTGATCCTGGCGTTATGGGATCGAGCCCCACATCAGGCTCCTCCGCTATGAGCCTGCTTCTTCCTCTCCTGCTCCCCCTGCTTGTGTTCCCTCTCTAGCTGGCTGCCTCTCTCTGTCAAATAAATAAATAAAATCTTTAAAAAAAAAAAAAGATGTCTACACTCCCCAAAGCAATCTGCAGATTTACTTTAACTCCTATCAAAATACCACCAGCATTTTTCACAGAGCTAGAACAATCCTAGGATATGTATGGAGCCACAAAAGACCCTGAAGACCCAAAACAATCTTGAAAAAGAAAACAAAAACTGGAGGTATCACAATTTCAGGCTTCAGGTTATATTACAAAGCTGTAGTGATCAAGACAGTATGGTACTGGCATAAAAATAGACACAGAGATCAACAGAACAAATAGAAAACCCAGAAATGAACCTACAACTATATGGTCAACTAATCTTCAACAAAGCAGGAAAGAATATCCAATGGGAAAAAGACATTCTCTCCAACAAATGGTGTTGGGAAAACTGGACAGCAACATGCAAAAGAATGAAACTGGAACACTTTCTTTCACCATACACAAAAATAAACTCAAAATGGATTAAAGACCTGAATGTGAGGCCTCAAACCATAAAAATCCTAGAATAGAGCACAGGCAGTAATTTCTCAGACATTGGTCATAGCAACACCTTTCTAGATATGTCTCCTGATCCAAGGAAATAAAAGCAAAAATAAACTATAGGGACCACATCAAAATAAAAGGCTTCAACACAGCAAAGGAGACAATTAGCAAAACTAAATGGCAACCTATTGAATGGGAGAAAATATTTGCAAATTACACATCCAATAAATGGTTAGTATCCAAAGTATATAAAGAACTGATATAATTAAACACCCAAAAAACAAATAATCCAACTAAGAAATGGGCAGAAAACATGAACAGACATTTCTCCAAAGAAGACATACAGATGGCCAATAGACACATGAAAACCTGCTCAATATCACTCATTATCAGGGAAATGCAAATCAAAACTACAATGAGATATGTACCTCACATCTGTCAGAATGGCAAAAATCAAAAACACAAGAAACAACAAGTGTTGGCAAGGATATGGGAAAAAAAGGAACCCTCTTGCCCTGGGGATGGGAATGCAAATTGGTTCAGCCACTCTGGAAAACAGTATGGAGGTTTCACAAAAAGTTAAAAACAGAATTACTCTAGCATCCAGTAATCACACTAATAGGTATTTACACAAAAAAATACAAAAGCTAACTCAAGGGATACATGCACTCCTATGTGTATAGCAGCATTATTTACAATAGTCAAATTATGGAAGCAGCCCAAATGGCCATCGATTGATGAATGGATAAGGAAGATGTGGTATATGTATACAATGGAATATTAATCAGCCATAAAAATGACTGAAATCTTGCCATTTGCAATAACATGTATGGAGCTAGAGAGCATAATGCCAAGCAAAATAAGTCAGTCAGAGAAAGACAAATACCATATGACCTCACTAATATGTGGAATTTAAAAACAAAACAAACGAGCAAAAGAGAAAGAGAAAACAAACCAAGAAACAGACTTTTAAGTATAGAGAACAAACTGATGGTTACCAGAGGAAAGACGTGTGGGTGGATGGGTTAAATAGGTGATGGGGATTAAGGACTACAGTTGTTGTGCTGAGCACGCAGTAATGTATGGAATTGTTGAATCACTACATTATACATCTGAAAATAATATAACACTGTATGTTAGCTATACTAGATTAAAATTAAAAATCAAAAATGGAGAAAAAACAATTTAATAATAAATAATTTCAGTAATGTTGCAGGATACAAAATCAATGTACAAAAATCAACTATTTTTCTATATACACTGAGAGCAAACTATCTGAAAAAGAAGTGAAGGAAATAATCCCATTTACTATAGCATCTGAAACAACAAAATATTTAGGAGTAAATGCAGCCAAGGAGCTGAAAAATCTGCATACTGAAAAATATAGAACACTGATGAAAGAAATTGAAGACACAAGTTAATGGAAATATATCCTGTGTTCATGGATTGGAAAAATTAATATTATTAATATATCCACAATACACAAAGTGATACACAGATTCAATGCAATCCCTATCAAAATCTCAATGACATTTTTCACAAAAATGGGGAAAAAATCCTAAAATTTGTATAGAACCACAATAGACCCTGAACAGCCAGAGCAATCTTGAACAAGAGGAACAAAGTTTCAGCCATTACACTGCTGATTTCAAAATATACTAGATAATAGTAGTAATCAAAACAGTATGGTACTGGCAAAAACCCTCAGACATAAAGAGCAATAAAGCAAAAAAGAGAGCCTAAAAATGAATTCATGGATTTATGGTCATCTGATCTTCAACACAGTTGCCAAGAACATGGAAACAGCATATCCTCTTCAATAAATGATATTGTGAACCTGGATAACCACATGAAAAAGAACAAAATGAGACCCTTTTCTCATGTCATAACAAAAATCTACTGAAAATGGACTAAGGCTTAAATGTAAGATCCAAAACTATAAAACTTCTAGAAGAAAACAGGAAAAAAACTTGACATTGATCTGGGCAATGATTTTTCAGATTTGGCCCTAGAAGCACAGTAAAAAAAAAAAAAAAAAAAAGACAAGCAGGGTTGCATCAAACTAAGAAGCTCTGCACAACCTGGAAATAATTAACAAAATAGAGATAACATTTTGAATGCGAGAACTATTTGCAAACCATACATCTGATAAGGGGTCAATATCTAAAATATATAAGAAACTTAAACAATTCTCTAGCAAAAAATAAAATAAAATAACCCAAATAAAAATGGGTAAAGTGTTGGTATTACCCAAACCAATCTACAGTTTCAGTGGAACACTTACCAAAATACCAATAGCATTTTTTTTCACAGAACTAGAACAACTATTTCTAAAATTTGCCTGTAACTGCAAAAGCCTTCGAATAGCCAAAGAAATCTTGAGAAAAAACATAACTGGATATATCACAATCCCAGATTTCAAGATACACTACAAAGTTATAGTAATCAAAACAGAATGGTACTAGCACAAAAATGAACATATAGGTCAAAGGAACAGGATAGGGAAGTAAACACCTATGTGGTCAATTAATATATGCCAAAGGAGGCACGAATATACAATGGGGAAAAGATAGTTTCTTTAAGAAATGCTGTTGTGAAAACTGGATAGCTACATGCAAAAGAATGAAACTGGACCACTTTCTTACACCATATACAAAAAAACTCAAAATGGATTAAAGACCTAAGTGTGAGGCTTCTGAAACCAAAAAACTCCCAAAAGAAAACATAGGCTGTAATCTCTTGGACATCAGCCTTAGCAACATATTTATGGATATGTCTCCACAGGCAAGTGAAATGAAAGTAAAAAACTATTGGGACTACACCAAAACAAAAAACCTTCACACAACAAGCAAAACCATCCACAAAAAAGGGGGGAAGCAACCTACTGAAAGGGAGAAGATACTTGCAAATGATATATCCTATAAGGGTTAATATCTAAAACATATACAGAACTTACCCAACTCGACACCAAAAAAAACCAAAACCAAAAAACAAAACAAAACTAAACAAAACAAAAACACAACGAATTTGATTTAAAAATGTCCAGAGGACCTGAATAGACAAAACAAAACAAAACAAAACAAAACACCATACAGATGGCCAACAGACACATTAAAAGATGTTCAACATCACTTATCATCAGGGAAATGCAAATCGAAACCACAATGACATATTACCTCACATGTTTTAGGATAGCTATTATTAAAATGACAAATAAGTTGGTGAGGATATGGAGAAAAGGGAACCTTCATGCACTGTAGATGAGAATGAGAATTCATGCAACCACTGTGGAAAGTTGTGAAGAGGTTCCTCAAAAAATTTAAAAAATAGAAATACCACATAATCCAGCAATTCCACTTCTGGGTATTTTTCTAAAGAAAACAAAAACACCAATCTGAAGAGATATATTCATCCCCATGTTCATTGCAGCATTATTTACAATAATCAAGATATGGAAGCAACTCATGTCTATTGATAGATGAACGGATAAAAGATTTGGCATATACACATACACACACCAAATAATGGAATAATGTAAGCTATAAAAAAGAATGAAATCTTGTCATTTGCAATATCATGGATGGACCTAGAGTGTATTATGCTAAGTGAAATAAGACAGAGAAAGACAAATACCATATGATTTCACTTACATGTGTTAAGAATCTAAAAACCAAAATAAATGAACAAACAAACAGAGTCTTAAATACAAAGAACAAATTTGTGGTTGCCAGAGGGGTAGTGAGTGCGGTGATGGGCAAAATAGTTGAAGGGGATTAAAAGATACAAGCTTCCAGTTATAAAATAAGTAAGTCATGGAATTGGAAAGGACAGCATAGAGAATATAGTCAATAATATTATAATAATGTCGTATGATGACAGATGGTGACTACACTTATCTTGATGAGTAATGTATAGAATTGTCAGATCAATACATTATACATTGGAAACCCATATAACACTATATGTTAATTATACTTCAACAATAGATTTTAAAAATTGGGAAGGATGGGTAAAATAAAGGGGATTAAGAGTAGACTTATCTCACTGAGCACTGAGAAATGTATAGAATTGTGGAATCATATTGTATACCTAAAATTAATATAACACTGTGTGTTAATTATACTTGAATAAAAATTTTAAAAACATATATACCATATAAATTGTAACCGAAAGAGAATGAAGGTGGCTATAACAATAACAAAAAATAAGTCAAACACTGTCACAAGAGACAAAAAGGACATTATATATTGCCAGTAGTCAATTTGCCAAGGAGATACAACAATTAAAAACATACGCCAAATATCAGGGCTCAAAATATATGAGGCAAACATTGACAGAATTGAAAGAAGAAATACACAGCCCCTCAGTAACAGTTGGAAATTTTAATACCCCACATTCAGAATGCATAGAATAATCAGACATTGTATAAGTAAGAAGACAGAAGTCTTGAACTGCACAAAACATCTACTAGACCTGGCGTATATATATAACAGTCCATGAAACAACAGCAGAACACACATTCTTCTCATGTGCACATGGAACATCTTCCAGGATGGATGACTTCTAAGTCTACAAAACAATAGTAACACATTTAAGAGAACTGAAATCATGCAAAATATTATTCTGGTCACAAAGGAATGATACTAGAAATCAGTAGTAAAAAAAAAACAGAAAATTCTCTAATATATGGAAATTAAACAACACTCAAAAAAAGAAAGCACAAGGAAAATTTCAAAAATATTTTGAGAGAATCAAAACAAAACACATAACACAAAAGCTTATAGGAGGAAGTGAAAGCAGTGCTAAGATGGAAATTAATAGATGTAAGTGCTTATATTAAAAAGGAAGAAAGATCTTAAATCAACAACTCAAATTTACATGTTAAATAACTAGGAAAAAAAGAAAAACTAAACCCAAATCTAGCAGAATAAAGAAAATGATAAAAAGTGAAGTGGAGACAAATGAAATAGATGACAGAAAAAAACAAGTAAATCAACAAAACCAAAAATTGGTTCTTTGAAAAGATCAACAAATTTGACAAAACTTTACCTATGTTGACTAAGCAAAAAGAGAAAAAAAGTTAAAATTATTAAATCAGCAATGAAGTGAAACCTTACTACTGATTTTTCAGAAACAAAAAGATTGTAAAAGAGTACTATGAATAGTTGTCCACCAAGAAACTGGATAACTTAGATGAAATGCACAAACTTTTAGAAACACATGATCTACCAACAGTGATTCATGAAGAAATAGAAGATATGAATAGACCTGTAACTAGTATGGAGATGGAATCAGTAATCAAAAACCCCTCAAGAAAGAAAAGCCCTGCATCAGATGGCTTCCTTGAGTAAACTAGATCAAACATTTAAAGAAGAATTAACATTAGGCCTTCTCAAACTCTTATGAAACATTGAGGAGGAGCAAAGTCTTCCTAACTCATTCTATAAGGCTAGCATTATAATGAGACCAAAGGTAAACAAAAACATTGAAAGAAAGGAACTAGAGATCAATAACCCCTATGAATATTGATACAAAAATCCTCTACAAAATACTAGCAAACCTCATTTAATAGCATGTTAACATGATCGTACATTATGATCAAATACAAGCATGGTTCAGCATACAGAAGTCAATCAATATTTTATCCTACATTAACAGAATGAAAATACACCACATGATATCTCAATTAATGCAGAAATATGTGAAAAAATCTATTATCATTTCATACAAAATTATCAACAAACTAAAAATGAAAGGAAATTATCTCAAGATAATAAGGCCATATATGAAAAACTCACAGATAACATCATTCTTGGTGAAACTGAAAGTTTTGCCTTTTTAAAAAATTAGTTGACCATACATGCATATATTCTTGGATTTATTTCTTGGCTCTCCATTCTGTCTTATTAGTTTGTGTGTCTGTTTTTATGCCAGTACTATATTATTTTGATTACCATAGATTTGTAATCATATCTATCTATCTATATAAATCCTGTGTGTGTATATATATATTATATATACATACATACCTTCTATACATACATATATATATGGTATAACCATCATGAAGAATACTATGGAGATTCCTCAAAAAAATTTAAAAATCAAACTACCATATGACCCAGCCATCTCTCTTCTGGATATATACCCCCCAAAAATGAAAGCAGTACTTTCACAGTAGCATCAAAAACAATAAAATACTTAGGAGTAAATTTAACCAAAAAATAAAAAATCTGTACAATGAAAACTACAAGGCTTTGCTGAAAGAAATCAAAGAAAACACACAGAAATGGAAGGACAGACATCCTGTGTTCATGGATTGGAAGAGTTAATATTATTAAAATGTCCGTGTTACCCACAGCCATCTATAAATTCAAAACAATCTCTATTAAAATCTCAATGGCCTTTTTCACAGAGATAGAACAAACAATCCTAAAATTCGTGGGACTATAGAAGACCCAAAATAGTAAAAGCAATAATGAGAAAGAACAAAACTGGGGCAACACACTTCCTGATTTCAAACTATATTACAAAGCTACAGTAATTAAAGCATATGGTACTGGCATAAAAATAGACACATAGATCAATAGAATAGAATAAAGAGCCCAGAATTAAACCTCCACATACCCAGTAAATTAATATTTAATAAGGGAGCCAAGAATATCCAACGTGGAAAAGACAGTGTCTTCAACAAATGGTGCTGGGAAAATTGGATAACCACATACAGAAACATGAAATTGGACCCCTATCTTATACCACTCAGAAAAATTGTCTTGAAATGGATTAAAGACTTAAACAAAAACTTAAAACCATAATACTTCTAGTAAGAAAACATAGGGAAGAATCGCTTCTCGGCCTTTTGGCTAAGATCAAGTGAAGAAAACATAGGGAAGAATCTCCTTACTATTGGTCTTGGCAATGTTTTTTGTGTTTTTTTTTAATATGACACCAAAAGCACAGGCAATAAAAGAAAAATAAACAAGTAAGACTAGATCAAACTTAAAAGTTTCTGCATTGCAAAAAAAATCAACAAGATGAAAAGGCAATCTACAGGTGGAAGAAAATATTTGCCAATTACATATCAAAAAGTAAACTCTCAAAAAATAAATTATGTATCAAATTATGTAAACATCCAAAATTTTTCAAGAACTCATGCAACTCAATAACAAATAAAATTCTAATTGACGAATGGGCAGAGAAACTACACAGATTTTTTTTTCCAAATAAGACATCCAAAAGGTCAACAGGTACATGAAAAAGTACTCAACATCACTAATCATCAGGAAAATACAAATCAAAACCACAGTGAGATATTACCTTACACCTGTCAGAATAGTGGTCATCAAGAAGGTTAGATTAACAAGTATTGGCGAGGAAGTGGAGAAAAGGGAACCCTTGTACAGTTGGTGGGATTATAAAATTTGTTCAGCCACTATAGAGAATAGTATGGTAATTCCTCAAAAAATTAAAAATAGAAATAGCATCTGATCCAGTAATCCCACTTCTGGGTATATATCAAAAAGAAATGAAAACAGGTTATTGAAGAAATATATGTAGTCCCATGTTTATTGTAATATTATTCAAAATACCCAAGATATGAAAACATGTGTCTATCAGTGGATAAGAGGATTAAGAAGACATGGTGTATACACAATGGAATACTATTCAACCATGAGAAAAAAGGAAATTCTGCCATTTGCTACAACAGAGATGGACCTTGAAGATGTTATGCTATATGAAATAAGTCAGAGAAAAACAAATACTGTATGGTATCTCTTATACATGAAATCTTTGGGAAAAAAAACAGAACTTGAAAACACAAAGAGTGGATTGATGGTTATGAGGGGCTGGGGAGTAGGGAAATGGGAGAAATATTGCTTAATGGTACATACTTGCAACTGGTAGATAAATAAGACCTGGAGATCTAATACACAGTACAGTGACAAAACTGTATGATAAACACTGAAATTTCTAAGAGGCTAGATTTTAATTGTTCCCACCACTAGAAGAAATAACAGTTATGTGGCATAACAGAAGTATTACCTAATGCTACAGTGGCAATCTTATTGAGATATAAATTTATCAAGTCAATATGCTCCACACCTTAAACTTATACAATGTTATAGGTCAATTATATCTCAATAAAAGATTTTTTAATAAAATAAAGGAACAGAAAAAGTATGATGCAAACTATAATAATAAGAGAGCTGGAGTGTACATATTAATATAAAAAATATAAACCAACATTATTACTTGAGATATAAAGAGGGATATTTCATAATGATTAAGGATTAATTCATCAGGAAAATATAATAATTGTAAACATATCTGTATCAAACAAAGGAGCCCCATACTACATGAAGTAAAAATTAACAAGAATGAATAAAAAACGGAAAATTCAACAATAATAGTTGGAGACTTCAGTGACCCATTCTAAGTAATGGACAGCAAAATGAGACAGAATATCAAAAAAAGATATAGAAGACATAAACAGAACTATAAGGTAGACGTAACTGACATTTTTAGAACAATCCAGTCAATAACAACAGAATATAAATTCTTCTCAAATGTACATAAAACTTTCTCAAAATAAATGATATGGTAAAGCAACGAAACAAGTCTCTGGAAATGAAAAAGGATTTATATTACACAATTTATGTCCTCAAACCACACCGGAATTAAATTAGAAATCAACAACAGAAGAAAATTTGATCCAAATTGAAATTGAAATTTTTTAATTGAAAATTAATTTAAATTTTGGAAATCCTTTAAAAAGGAACACACAGAGACAAAGAGAGAAAGAGAGAGGGGGAGGGAGAAAGAGAAGCAAAAAGAAGAGAAGGAGAAGTAGGAGAAGAAGGAGATTAAAGGGGGGAGGGAGAAAGATCCAGATTAGAAAGGAACAGACAAAACTGTGTTCATTCATAGATTACATAAATTTATAAGTAGAAAACCATAAGAATTTTACAGACACAGGCACAGACACACACAGACCTAACATTCTGGGATGGAGCTCCACATCGCATCTCTGCTCAGCGGGGAGTCTGCTTCTCCCTCCCCCTGCTCTTGCGCTCTTGATTGCTTGTTCTCTCTCTTCCCTCTCAAATAAATAAATAAAGTCTTAAAAAAAAGATAACAGGAGGAATCCCTGTGGTGATGTAACTATTCTTTATTTTGTCTATGGTGGTAGTCATACAAACCTACACCTGTGGTAAAATTGCATAGAACTAAATCCACACACACACATACACCCACACAAATGAATACATATATGATTGTGGAACTCTGAGTAAGATGGGTAGATTGTATCATGTCAGTTTTGTGGTTGTGCTAGTGTACTATAGTTATGCAAGATGTTATCATTGGGAAATAGTGAGTAAAGTGTAAACAGGACCTCTCTGTATTAGTTCCTACAGTTATACGTGAATCTCTAATTATCTTGAAAAAAAGCTTAATTTAACAAATGCGGCAAAATTTGAACAGATATTTCATCAAAGAAGGTATATAAATGAAAAACAAGCACATGAAAAGATGCTCAACATCATTAGTCATTAGAGAAATATAAAATAAACCCACAATGTGATACATTTCATTCCCGCAAGAATAGCTCTAATCAAAAAGAAAATAACAGGTGTTATAGAGAATGTGGAGAAAATGAAACTCTCATACATTGCTAGTGGGAATGTAAACTTATTGATCCACCTTGAAAAATAGTTTGGCAGTTATCTTAAAATCAACACTCTTACCATATGACCCAGTAATTCCACTCATAGATATCTACCCTCAAGAAATTAAAACCTATGTTCACACAAGGACGTGTATGTGAATTTTCATAGCAGCATTTTCATAATATCCAAAATGTGGAAGCAACCCAAATATCATCAACTGGTGAATAGATAAACAAAATGTGACATATCTTTACAATGGCATACTATTTATCAATTAAAAGGAATGAAGTACTTAAACAAGACACAACATGGCTAAACCTCAAAAATATTATGCTAAGCAAAAGAAACTAGATACAAAAGACCACATATTGTATGATCCAATTTATTTGAAATGGCCAGAAAAGAAATCTATAGAGACAGAAAGTAGATTAATTATTGCCTGGGGCTAAGGGTCAGAATAGGGAATGACTGAAAATGGGACAGTGATTTCTTTTGGGTGTGACAGAAATGTTCTAAAATTAGTTCATAGTGATAGCCGCACAATTCTGTAAATTTACTAAAATCACTGAATTGTACACTTAGAGAGAGAGAGAAAAAAAAAGAAGGAAGGGAGGCAGGGAAGGAGGACTCTTTTAAAAGTTACATTTATGTTCAGCTGTTCTAAGACTGAAAACCCCTCAGATGGTTAAACCTGTGACCTCTTGCCTCAGGTCCCCATTCATCAGACAGGGTAATTACCCCCAGGACCTGCTTAGCTCATCAGACAGAAAGTTATATGGCCTGCTTTCTTCTCCACCCACTCCTAGCTTTAGTGTTCTCTAAACTATCATTTAAAAATCATGTCACTCCTTGTGTTTACTGACAAAATGTTTTTCTCGGCGTGCCTAATTCCAAATTCTCCTGTGGTTCAGCAAAACAAATTATTTTTGGAATTATACATGAGTTTTCAGCACAGTATATATGCGAGAAAGCAGATTATACTTGTGAGTTTCTCCAAGCAATAGCATTGCTTCGTTCTTTTGACATCTGACTAAATGTCAGAGATCACTCTCCATTTTGGCAGTATAATTTCTCCCTCCTTCTCCTCCTCTCCCATCCCTCACAACCATCATTTCTTCACTTTTACCATAGTTCCAGTATCTCCCTTGCACTTATCACAGAGTCCACCCTTTATACTCCTTTCCCTTTCTCTCCTTCAAATATCCCTTCCTAGCCTAATCCTGACTGGTGAAAAGGAGAAATTATGTTTTAAGTAGTAATCAGCAAAATACTTCCCTCTAGAAAGTGACTTAGTGGACTTTTATGGATAATAAAACATGTTTGGAAATTTTTTAGTGTTGCCTATGACTTTTTTGCTTTTTGAAAGGGAAGAACTGGTGTGAAATATTGATTTGATCTTAAGTCTAAAGTATTTCACTCCCATAAATGACATACGACACGTTTTTATTAATATCCAAGAAAAGCAGATATATTGTATCTGTCTTTTTAAATGTTTTTTATTATATTATGTTAGTTACCATACAGTATCTGTCTTATCAGAAGCCTCTTGTAAATAATTTTTAGACTAGTAAAGTTCTCTATACTATAAAAACTAAATTTTGTTGCTATTGATAGTGTTGTAACATATATTTAAAGTTTCTAAATAAATAAGGTATTGAGTACAAACCTTTTTTCTCACCTTAATAACACAAACTTATTGATAATGAAAACGGTTTGAACAGTGCCACTTACAAAACAAATTTCTTCCTCTGTCATGCATCCTAAATGCTTTGTTTATATTGCTATAGTGCTAGCTTAGCACTCATATTAAATTAAAGTACAGTTATGGGGTGTCTGGGTGGCTCAGTCGGTTAAGGAATTGACTCTTGGTTTCGGCTCAGGTCACGATCTCACGGGTTGTGGGATCGAGCCCCATGTCCGGCTTCACACTTAACTTGAAGTCGGCTTGAAGATTCTCTCCCTCTGCCCCTCCCCCTACTCTCTCTCTCTCTCTCTCACTCAAATAACTGAATAAATCTTTAAAAAAATAAAGTGCAGTTTTGTCTGTTTCCTCAGCCTTACCATCGAATTGGGATGGAGCTGTAGTGTAGCATAAAGAGCAGTAAAGCTGATATTAAAATACCTGGATTACAGGATTTGTTTTATTAATTAGCAGCTATGTGACTTTACTATCTTAATGATCCCTGAATTATGACAAGGATTTCTGTGCTGCTGCTAAGTATTAAATAGTTTGACACATGGGTTGGAAACTCAAAATATGTGATCTTTACAACATTTTAGTGGGTGTGGAGAAGATAGGAAAAATATTTGAAATGGAAAATTTTGGACAAAACATTACCACAGACCTTAATAAATTACTTAAACTTTCTGAGACTCAGTTTTGTCAGCTATAAAATAGATATGATGATGCTTACTTACTTCATAGGATTGTTTAAGGGTTAACTGAGATACTATACATGAAAGAGACTAGCTCAGTGTCTGGAAGATGGATGACATTAATTAATGTTTCCTTAGGTTGGAATGTTCCTCCCCCCCCCTCCATGCCCTTCTCCCCTATAAAACAAAAACAAAAACACAAACAAAGAAACAAACAAAAAAACACACAGACAAAACTCCGAATTTCAAGCATCTTTCAAGAAACAGCCCAAAAGACACCACTCTACAAACCCTTTCCAAAACAACTTCAGGCAGCGTAGCCCTTTGGTTAAGAGTACTGGGCTTTTGAAATCAGAAGAGATTCCCAAATTTAAAACCAGGTCTGCCATTTAATAACTCCATGACCTTGGGCACGTTACTTATCCTCCATGCACCTAGGTCTCCTACCTGTAAAGCGAGATCATTCTGGTATATATCCCATGCAGTTGTGAAGTATTAAATGAGATATGCACAAAGAGTGCTTAGCACAGTCCCAGGCACTTACTGAGTCTTCTATTAAGTATTACAGTAGGAGTAGAAGTAGTAATAGAAAGTTTCCTCTTCAGTAAAATGTTAATAAAAATGCCTCCCAGGGTGGCAAAATTCTGATACAAAAGTCTTTTAAGCTGTAATGCTGAACAAACAAACGTAAGGGATTGGTATATACCTTGAGATATCTGGGGCAAAGTTCTAACCTCACGTTACAGAATATGCATTCCCCGCACTGGGTGGGGGTGTGTGGTAAATAATACCCACTACCAATTAACTGGAAATAAAGCCGGAAGATACGTCCTCCGGCCCCAAGCAGCACAAGCCCAAAGAGCAGTATTAAGCACAGAACCCGCCAACCGGGCCTCGATAATTCCCTGGAGTTCACCTCTAACGCCCCCCTTCCTTCAGAGCCGCGCAAGCGTAGACTGATTTTGTTCCTCTCTCCCTCGTGCCCCCGCCTCCAACCCCCCCCCCCCCGCGTCTGCCCCAACACGCAGGCGCATCTCTTCAAATCCTGTCCCTACCCCTGTCCTTTCTCTTCATTTTGTTCCCCCTCCTCTTCCAGCACCTCGGCAGGTTCAAACTCTTCTCCGCGAGGGTGGCGGCGATCGAGAGGTCACGTGATGAGCATCCTGCTGCCCAACATGGCGGAGTTCGACACCATCTCGGAACTGGAGGAGGAGGAAGAAGAAGCGGCAACGTCGTCGTCGTCGCCGTCGTCGTCGTCGTCGGTATCGGGGCCCGACGACGACGAGGAAGATGAGGAGGACGAGGAAGAAGAGGAGGACGAAGAAGAAGAGGAGGAGGAGGAGGAGACGCCGCCCCCGCCTCGGGTAGTGAGTGAGGAGCATCTGCGGAGATATGCCCCCGATCCTGTATTGGTGCGGGGCGCCGGCCACATCACTGTGTAAGCAAGAGGGGGCCATGGGGTTTGAAAAAGCTGAGATTTGTCGACAGAGGAATGAGAAGGTGGTCGAGGGGCCTGTGGGGTGGGGGAGGGCTGACTGAGGCATACAGTTAGAAAAGGACACCTGGTCTAAACCGAGGGAGATAGGTGAAAAGGAAGTGAGGAGAATGCAAATGTGATGCACCAACATCAGGTAAAGAGTGAGTATAGGACAGGGAGGTTAGAGGTTTGCGAGCCAGAGGGATTGGAGTAGAGGTGAATCTCCTTGCTTCTGTGTATGCTGGCAAGAAATAGTCTTTAAACTGCAGGATGTACCCGAGGCTTCTTTGCTGCTAAGATTGGTGTGTAGTGGAACACGGTTACTGCTGTGACATGTGACAAGACCTAGGCTTGGATTCTTCAAAACAGAAACATGATATGTTTTGTGAATAATATTATAGAATATCCACCTGCCCACATATTCATTCATCCATTCTGCCTATCTAATCCTTATATGAATGAATATAATAATCCTTTCCATGTCTTGATAACTCCTCATTCTGACATTCATTAAATATCTGACAATTAGAAGTTCAGATTAAGAGGCAGTTGTGAAAAGTAAAAGAGCAATAGATTGAGAGTGGGGGCTCTTGGAAGTTAGTCGCGGCTTTGCTTCTTACTGGCCCTGTGACCTTGCTCAGGTTACTTCCTATTTCTGGGCCTTAATTTCTCCATCTGTAAAAATGAGGGGTGTGGGATAGATGGTTTCCAAAGCCTTTCAGCTCTCAGAAAAGTTAAGATACCTATAGGAGATTTTGTATGCCCAAATATTAAATATGCAGACAAGAAATACTTAATGAAATTATTCTCCCAGGAGCTGAGGTTGATTTTTCTGAAAAGTTATGCAGAGTGACTTTTTTAAAAATGGAAATCTTGGATCATATTTGAGGAAATAAAAGGAGGAGGGACCTCATAGCATAGTAGTTGCAAAGCAAAAGAAAATTTTAATGGCTCTCCGGGCTTTGAAGAGTGCTTTTTCTTTTTTATGTGCTTGGGTTATAAATGCTTGGAAGTTTGAGTGTGTGTCGTGTTCATCCTCTTAACTATGCTGTCTTTTCCTGCATTTTCCTATCACTGCCTCTAATTTTGATAATGGCTCACCTAGTCCCTTCGCTTTTCAGTTTAGTTCATATTATCAGAAATCGTATATCATAATATGCAACACCTCCCCCCATCATGTTAACATTTAATTTTAACATGTTAAATATTTTTATTGTAATATACTTTTGTGATCTTTCCATGAAATTTTGAAATTGTGGAAGAGTTTGGGAAGATTTTTAGACCTGCTTTTTGGTTAGGCAATTATTTTAACACAATTTCTCTTGGTCCAAGAATGTTGCAGATAGCCTACAATGATCAGATGCCAGCCTACTGCGCTGTTTTACTTTTATTCCTTTCATCACTAGGGAGACAATTTATTACTCAAACTAATTATGATTCTGGCACCAAACGTTATTTTCATGCAGACTATTTCACATGACTGAACGGAAAAAACAGGTTTTATTCCAGTCTATAATTTTATATTCCCAACATTCTTCCCCCTCCTTATTTTCTAACATTCAGAAAACAGAGGAGGAGCAAGGAAACAGAATTTAAGTAACCAAAAACTTATTTGGGGTTCCAGTCTACTCTTCACACAATCATGGTGAAGTACTTATCAACCTATTTTCGATTAAAAGCAAAGCACTGACATTTGCTATATCCCGGGCCTTGTGATTGGTATGATGTCCCTCCCAGCTTAAAAATTCTGGAATTAGGAGTGTGAAGTAGTGGTGCTTGCTGGAAGTTAACCGTTGGTATTAATTGAAGCCAAAACCTGAAAAGCAGCAAACCAGTACTTGAACCACTAACCAATGTATATAGTTTGGAAAATTATTTAGTTGTATTGTATACATTCTCTCAACTGAAAAGCACATTCGATGTTAAATGTCTGAGATCTGAAAAAAAATTAAATGTTTAGGAGAAAGTTTTACTGAATCTGAGAAACTGGCCTTTCTATGGTAGTGAAACTTTCCCCTGTATCAGGTAAAGTATGATCCTTATGAAACAGTTAATCTAATTCTGAAACATCGAAAGTAATCAGCTTCTGTTAAATTTTTTTCTAGCATGTGAGTGTTAGAGTTGTCCTATCTGAATGAAATATTTCTTATTCTCTCCTACCTCTTATTTTTTCCATTCTCTGTGTAGTCGTCTATTCTATAGAGGACTTTGTTTCTTTACAAAGTTTTAATTTGAGAACCATGGTTTCAAACTCAGTATATCTTAAGCTATCATTTTCCCTCTCCACATTGGCTGTGCATTCCAGTTGCCCCATTTCTGATCCCGATACCACTACTCTAAACTTCTGGGGTAGTGTTTCACATCCTTGAGTCATTTTAACTTTTCCTTTTCCTTGACGTGTCTAGTGCTACTCTGTCCCAAATTATGTCATCATATCTTTTGAAATGTCTATTAGATTTTTCGTTTTCTTCATTTCTACTGGCACCACTCTAGTTTAGGTTGCCATCAACTCCTGCTTGAATTATTGCCACAGTCTGCCACCTCTCTCCACTCCAATACGTTCTGCACGCTTGTGCCAAACTAATTTTCTTAAAACACAGTTTAATCACGTCACTTTCCTGCTGAAAAACCTGCACTAGATCTTAATTACATCTGAATTCTTACGCTCTCTTCTTCCAGCCTCAGACGTCAAGGAGTTCCTTTGCTTGTCCAAAGCTCACTGCTTCACTTGTGCCTTCTGTACCCTTCTCTTCCAGCCTCCTCCCAAATCTTGCTCCATCAGGCAGCCCTATCTCTCTAATATTACCTCTCTCTGCATCAGCCTATAAACATATTCAGAGTTTCTCTCTTTCTTTAAAAACAAAATAAAACAAAGCTTTCCTAGACCTATGTTCCCCTTTAGCTACTGTTTTGTCTTTCTTCCTTCCTTCTCCAGATTTCTTAAGAGTAGCTACATTCACCATATCTATTTCCTTTTCACCCCTCTGTAACCTGGATTCTGCCATCATGACCACAGCATAAGGGGCAGGGGAGAACTAGCCTTGTTAAGATCACCATGACCCTCTTGTTCCTACATTAGTGGGCATTTTTCATTCCCTGTCTTTCTGGTCCTCACTGTAGTATATGACACTTATGATGACTCCCTCTTTTTTGGAGGCTTCTATTCTGGGGGTCACAAACACACAAGCCTTCAGAGGTAATAGAGGACACAGAAAATGGTGCACCATAAGTAATGATGGGGTCTTAGTTGAACTGGAAGGTGGTATATGTTTTGCCTAAAGGTATTCAAATTCTGATTTTGTAAAAACATTTTGCCAGTCAAACAAACCTAGGAATTCCTTGGCCACTTCACTCTCCTGGGTCTCCCTGTATTTTTCTGGTGATTCTTAAACTCTCTCATTTGTGGGCTTCTCTTACTCTCTTGACCCTTGAATGCCAGTGGTCTCTGAGGTTTTCTTCTCAACCTGCTACTCTTCTCATTCCCTATTCTGCCTAGATGATCTCATCTTGATTCTCATGGTTTCAATTATCTGACATCTCCCAAATATTTATCTCTGTACTGCACTTTGCTCAGACTTTCACCTGGGCTTCCTCACCTGACAGCCCACCGTCATCCTGAGTTCAGCATATTCAAAACAGAATTTATCCCCCCTCACCCTCTTACACCTCCATCCCAACCATTCAAAAAAATCCCTCCTATTTCTGTGTCTTCCATCTCAGTTAAATATACCTTCACCTATCTTGTTATTGATCCTTGGTTCCTCTTTCTCACTTACGCTTATCAGCAAATATTATTAATATATGATCTAAAAATTTCCTCTTTTCCTCCCTACCAGCACTTCCCTGATTTGGGCCCCTTTCACCACCCTAACCAATCAACTTGCCTTGACTCTAAACTCCATAACATGGCATATAGAACTGGACCCAGCCTATCTGTCAGCCTAATCTGCTGACATTTCCCCTCGTGGCTTGTATTTTCCTGTTCATAGCTTGCTGTTTCTTATCTCTTTGCCTCTGCTCAAGCTGGGACCTCCATCTAGAATTCCAGTATCCACTGTCCTTACCCCAGCTTTCCATATGTCACCACCCCCTGCAAGTCTTCTCTGCCCCCACTAAATTGTAAGTTGCAATAGCAGTAACAGTTTTTAGTTCCCTCTGGATCCTCATGGCCTAGCACAGTGCTTGCCCTGAAGTAGACAATCAATAAAAGTGAGTTGAAGGAATATTGGTTCACTTTAGTAACACTCAATATTCCTACCATAATGCATGCTATATTTTAGGCCCTCAGCAAATACTAGTTACTTGAATTATGCTGTGGAGAGTACTTCTGATTCTGAGCAAAGATCTATATGAGTACAGTAATATCACCAGTCCCAGTGATGGGGGTTATGACATGGCCTTACCTCTGAAATCTTTGTTAAGGCATCAGAATACCCCTATCTGTATCATCTTAACATATTGGCTTTTTAGTTACTTTAAAAAGATAGTAATCTTTTAACGTGGAATTAATTATATTTTTTAAGAAGTAGAATAAGCTAACCATACTAATTTTAATTCCAATTCTAAGATGGTGAGGATGAATGGATATTTGGGGATTTTTTTCCTTAAAAAAATATATATGGCAAAATTAACTCTACAGGTTTGAGTTTATAGAAACAGACATAATGAAATGCCTCTTGGAAATATTGTTTCAGAAATACTATACATCTGAGTGATATAACTGAGTATCTACCACTTTTCTTCTTGATATTTCTAGGCTAAGTTTTTGGATCCAATGTATTGAAATACAAGGATAATTATAATCTCATGAGATCTTTTATTTATAGGCATTATCACACTCTTCATAGTACTTAAAACATACAGGGGCACCTGGGTGGCTCAGTCAGTTAAGCATCTGCCTTCAACTAAGGTCATGATCTTGGGGTCCTGGGATCAAGCCCTGCATCTGGCTCCCTGCTCAGCAGGGACTCTGCTTCTACCTCTTCTTCTCCCTCTCACCTTCACCCCCACCCCGGCTCATGCAGACACTCTCTCTTTCTCAAATAAATATATAAAATCTTTTTAAACACCAACATATAGATATTTACCCTTGATAGTAGATCTGTATAGAAGTTAGTAAAGATGATAGGTTACCAATTCTTATAAAACTTGTCTCATTAAAATTATTCTATAAGAGCTAAAGTTATTCCATATAGAATTGAAAAAGATGGCCAAATTTGCCAAACACTGCATTTCTCCAAAAACTTAGACAGCAATTATTGATACTTCTCAAGTCGGTTAATAGAAGGCCTTGTCTATAAACAGTTGTCTTTGAGGAATTACAGTGATGTATTGTTAATATGTGTTTGTATAAGGTAAATATTTTGCAAGATTTTAGAATACTGAAGCTATGGTAACTTGCCATTTTACAGTGTGGCAAGACATGATTATTCTCATATAAAATATTAAAGAGACTTAACTATAATGTTTTTGAAAATATCTTTGAATTTTATGGCATAGGCTTTTCTTTTTCATGGTATAGTAAATAAAGTTCAATGTATACACTTCAGAATTGTTACTAGAAGTACAAGTTTTCTAGTGAAATCATGTTTCTTGTTGGCAGAATTTTACTTGTTTGATCTGTTTTCTTAAAAACCTGAACAAATAAACTTTAATTTGTATAGGGCTTTCAAAGGCTGGTGTGTAGCCATTTCCAAAAGGATTAAAAACAGTGAGGGGTGTGGGGAGGGAGAGAGGAGGGAAGAGCAACTAAGAGGACCTATCCTTCTTTGCTTCAGTTTCCTTTACTCCAAAGAATCATCCAAGAAATTAAACACTTAACAGATAAAATACAGTCATTAGGAACCACCAGCTAGGACAGCTTCAAACACATAATAGGCTCTATATTTAATGAGGCTGATAAAATGGACAGTGTGAGAAGTTCCCAAGTGCGCATTTATCTAATGCTGAAAAACCCCACGTCTCGACTAATGCCTATTGCTAATCAGTAATGGGTAGATGATCTTGTCTAACCTCTGTGGACACACAGTTCTTAATAGTTTGTTTATGAAACAGAGCTGAGGTGTTTATTCAGCAGCAGCCATTTCAACATTTTCCTAGTAGCTAACAAGTGAAATGTTGTGCCTAAGGTTATTTGAGTTAAGTATTCTTTTTAAGTGCTGAGTCTCTAATGAAGAAAGATAAAAGAAATCCCTGGTAGGCAAGAATAGGATGCTACTGTCTTTTAGCCAAAATTTTGAGAGTGTATCAAGCCTAGTTTGCCTATATTTATACCTTTTGAAATAGATATATATACGTATAGGCTTTAAAGGAGTATTTTTAAAAGTAAAATGACTCTTTCCTTACCATTTCTAATATACTTTTTATATTTTAGAAAAGACAGTCCCTTTTTATATTAAAGAAGAATATTAGTAATGTGAATATAGCAAGTATATATTGAGAACTTGAGCACTGGCATAAGCACTATGAAGAATACAGGAAATTGCGTATGGATTCAGAGCACAAGGAGCCCAAAGTGGCCAAGTGGCCATCTTAATTCCCACTTCAACAGAATCATGTTTGCTGGTGCACTGTTGCATTTCTCCCTTTGGAACTAGGTCCTCTAGGACAGTAGAGCGTAAACCCATGAGAACAGGAAACAAGATTTTTGCAAGTAGGTCACTAGAGGTAATAGTGGTATGGTGTCTGTTTCTACCTGTTGATTCCTGGACCCCCAGACTCATGCATCCTGCCTATCGGAGAATGAACACCATATACTGGATGCTGATTCAGAATATAGGCAGTCTTCTGGTGAACCTTGTCAGTACCCTTCAACGTGATGCTAGTACCTACCTGCCACTGTAACCAGGTCTTCGAAAAGCCAGTCCCCTGTTGTATCAAGCTAGCTGGTTCAGGATTGTAGGCAACATGGTAAGACCTGTGAATTCCAAAAAAAACCCAAAAAACAAAACAAAACAACAACAAAAAAAAACAAGACAGGAAAAAAGCAAAGTACAAGCCTTGTTTTACAAAACTAACGGGAAAATTGCTTTTAAGATATTGCTATAGAGCAGCAAAAAATAATGGGAAATATTTAATTAGCTATCGAATTGTATATAGTATAGATTAGAAGCAGCTGTGAGCATTCAGAGAAAGGGGAAATCCATAAAAGCTTGAACATTCAAGGCATTATAGCAGGGGTTGGGGCTTGACTTGAGCCTTGAAGATTCCACAGGATTTAAACTAGGGAGGAGAAGCAAAAGGAGCCACCTGAGCAAAGACAACAGCCAATATGGCAGTTGCAGTGGAAGGGAAGGAATCATTACGAGAATGATTTCAAAGTAACAAATAACAGGATTTGGAGCCACCTTAGAACAAGCAAGCTGCAAAAAATAGGAGAAGGAAGGTGCAAAACCAATACCAAGGTCTAGGTTAAAGAGAGTCAGTGTGTCATCGATAGAGATGACAAATTCGAAAGGGGGGCTAGTTTCCAATTAAAAGATAACATTTAATTTTAGACATGTTTTACTTGAGGTGGTATTGCTTTTAGCAAGATATCTAAATAGAAGTTTTTAATATGCAATTACAGACCAAAGAATGTTGGAAAATGCAGAACTAGAGATATAGATTTGATGGTCATCAGCATAGAAGTGATATCAAAGCTACTAAACATAGATGGACTGTTAAAGTTCACTTAGAAAGACAAGCAGATGACTAAAAGCTAAATTTTTGGAAAAGACAAGAATGTTAGAGGAGAGTGAAAGGATGGGAGAGTGTTAGG
Organism: Ursus arctos; assembly: GCF_023065955.2. Classification (NCBI taxonomy): domain Eukaryota; kingdom Metazoa; phylum Chordata; class Mammalia; order Carnivora; family Ursidae; genus Ursus; species Ursus arctos. Next base: position 58,699,529 of record NC_079873.1, read on the forward strand.
GAGTGATCAATAGTGTGGCAAAGCTACAAACGGGAAAAGTTCTAGGAAGAGAACATAAAATTGGCAATAAATAAGACATGATGAACTTGTCTTTCTGAATAAATTTACTCAGTAAGAGATTATTTTCAGTAAAGTGACAGCATCATAAGGGAAATTCTAAACAGTTAAAAAAAAAAGGAGGGAATATTAAGGAAGTGGAAACAGGGATGAAGTTCACTTGTTCCCAGATGCAAAGAGAATAGCAAAGCTCAGAATTTTTAAAATAATAAAAATATTCCATATATTTTAAGAGATACATCTGTCTATATCCTCTACATACTTGATACCTAATAAAAGAATGGCAGCTTGGAAAATCTCTGATGGCAGCAATCTCTAATGGGGGTAGGAACATGGTTTTTTAATTGGCATATAATTACCATACAATGTTATATTAGTTTCGGGTGTATAATACAGTGTTCACCAATTCTATACATTCTCAGTATTCATCAAGATTAAGTGTACTCTTAATCCCCTTTGTTCATTTTACCCACCCCCCCACCCACCTCCCTCCTGGCAACCACCAGTTTATTCTCTGCATTTAGCGGTCTATTTTTGGTTTGTCTCTTTTCTCCTTTGTTCGTTTGTGATGTTTCTTAAATTCCACATATGAGTGAAATCATGTTATTTGTCTTCCTCTGGCTGACTTATTTCACTTAGTATTATATCCTCTGGGTCCATCCATGTTGTTCCAAATGACAAGATTTCATTCTTTCTTATGGCTGAGTAATATTCCTGTGTGTGTGTGTGTGTGTGTGTGTGTGTGTGTGTGAGAGAGAGAGAGAGAGAGAGAGAGAGAGAGATTTTCTTAGCCATTCACCTATGGCTGGATACTTGGGTTGCTTCCGTATCTTGGTTCTTATAAATAATTCTACAATAAACATAGGGTGTATATATCTTTTCAAATTAGTGGTTTTGTTTTCTTTGGTTAAATACACAGTAGTAGAAATACTGGATCATATGGTAATTCTATTTTTAATTTTGTGAGGAACCTCCACACTGTTTTCCACAATGGCTGCACCAGTTTGCATTCCCACCAACAGTGTATGAGGGTTCCTTTTTCTCCACAGCCTCACCAACACTTGTTATTTCTTGTGACTTTGATTTTAGTCATACTGACAAGGGTAAAGTAATACTTCATTGTAGTTTTAATTTGCACTTCCCTGAATATTAATGATGTTGACCATCTTTTCATGTGTCTGTTGACCATCTAAATGTCTTCTTGGGAAAAATGTCTGTTCAGGTCCTCTGCCCATTTTTAATCAGATTTGTTTTCCTGGTGTTGAATTGTATAAGTTCTTTACATATTTTAGATATTAACCCTTCATTGGATATATCATTTACAAATATCTTCTCCCATTCAGTAGGTTGCCTTTTGGTTTTGTTGATGGTTTTCTTCACTGTGCAAAAGCTTTTTATTTTGGTGTAGTCCCAATAGTTTAATTTTACTTTTGTTTCCATTACCAGAAGAGACATATCTAGAAAAATGTTTCTATAACCAATGTCAAAGAAATTACTGCCAGTGTTTTCTCCCAGGAATTTTATGGTATTGGGTCTCACATTTAGGTCTTTAATCTATTTTGGGTTTATTTTTGATCCGGTGTAAGAAAGTGGTCCAGTTTCATTCTTTTGCATGTAGCTCTCCAGTTTTCCCAGCACCATTTGTCAAAGTCTTTTTCCCATTGGTTTTTTTTTTTTTTTTTTGCCTCTTTTGTTGGAGATTAATTGACCATAAAATCATGGGTTTATTTCTGGACTCTTATTCTTTACCATTGATCTGTGTGTCTGTTTTTGTGCCAGTACCATACCATTTTGATTACTATAGCTTTGTAGTATATCTTGAAATCTGGGATTGTGATGACTCCAGTTTTGTTCTTATTCAAGATTGCTGTGGCTATTCAGAGTCTTTTGTGGTTCCATACAAATCTTAAAATTATTTGTTCTAGTTCTGTGAAAATTGTTATTGGTATTTTGATAAGGATTGCATTAAATCTGTAGATTGTTTTGGGTAGTATGGATATTCTAACCATATTGGTTCTTCCAAGCTATGATCATGAAATACATTTCCATTTGTTTATGTCATCAAATTTCTTTCAACAGTGTATCAGTTTTCTGAGTATGGGTCATTCACCTCCTGGGTTCAGTTTATTCCTAGCTATTTTATTCTATTTGGTGTATAGTAAATGGGATTATTTTCTTAATTTCTTCTTCTGTTACTTTCATTATTAGTATATACATGCAAAAGATTTCTGTATATTAATTTTGTATCCTGTGACTTTATTGAATTCATTAAGTAGTTATAGTAGGTTTTTGGTGAAGTCTTTAGGGTTTTCTATATACAGTATCATACCATCTGCAAATAGGGTAAGTTTTGAGTCTTGCTTACCGATTTGGATGCCTTTTTTTTCTTGTCTGATTTCTGTGGCTAGAACATCTAGTACTATATTGAATAAAGGTGATGAGGGTGGACATCTCTGTCTTGTTCAGATCAGGAAACACTGAGAGCTTTTCACCATTGAGTATGATGTTTGCTGTGAGTTTTTCCATACATGGCCTTTATGGTGTTGAGGTGTGTTCCCTCTGAACCTACTTGGTTGAGACTTTTTTATCATGAGGAAATGTTGTACTTTATCAAATGCTTTTTCTGCATTTATTGAGATAATCACATAGTTCTTATCCTTTCTCTTGCTGATGTGATATAGCACATTGATTGATTTGCAAACATTGAACCACATTTAAACATCCTTGGACTAAATCCCAATTGATTGTGGGCAATGATTTTTTTAAGGTATTGTTGGATTCAGTTTGCTATTATTTTATCAAGGATTTTTGCGTCTATGTTCATCAAAAATATTGGCCTGTAGTTTTCTCTCTTTTTTTGTAGTGTCTTTTTCTGGTTTTGGTATCAGGGTAATGCTTCCTTGTAGAATAAATTTGGAAACTTTCCTTCCTTTTCTATCTTTTGTAATACTTTGCAAAGAATAGGTATTAATTTTTCTTTAAATTTTTGGTAGAATTCACTTGTGAATCCATCTGGTTCCAGACTTTTGTGTGTTGGGGTTTTTTTGATTACTGAATCAATTCCATTGTTAGTAATTGGTTTGTCAAATTTTCTGTTTCTTTCTGCTTCAGTTTTGGAAGGTTATGTGTTTCTAGGAATTTATCCATTTCTTCTAGCTTGTCCAATTTGTTGACAAATAATTTTTCATAATATTTTCTTATAATCCTTTGTATTTCTGTGGTGTCAGTTGTTATTTCTCCCCTTTATTTCTGATTTTATTTAATTGTGCCCTCTGTCTTCCTTTTTCTGTGAGTATGGTTAAAGATTTGTCAATTTTTTAAATCTTTTCAAAGAACCAACCCCTGGTTTCAATGATTGCTTCCATTATTTTTTTTAGACTCTATTTTTTTAAAGATTTTATTTATTTATTTGAGAGAGCAGAGCGAGAGAGAGCGAGAGCACACGAATGGGGGAAGGCACAGAGGGAGAGGGAGAAGCAGGCTCCCCACTGAGCAGGGAGCTCGACATGGGGCTCAATCCCAGGACTCTGGGATCATGACCTGAGCCAAATTGGGCAGACGCTTAACCAGCTGAGCCATCCAAGTGCCCCTTCTCTGTTCCTTTCTTGTCTTGCTCTCTTCTCTTGTGGTTTGGTGGCTTTCTTTAGTGATGTGTTTGGGTTCTTTTCTCTTTATTTTTTGTGTATCTATTACAGATGTTTGATTTGTGGTTGCTGTTAGGTTCATACATAATGTGCACATAGCAATCTATATTAAGTTGATGTTTGCTTAAGTTTGAAGCCATTTTAAAAGCACTAAAGTTTTACTCCTCCCCTCACATTTTATCTATATGATGTCATACTTTACATCCTTTGATTTTGTAAAACCCTTCACTGATTTTTATTGATAATATTGATTTTAGTACTTTTGTGCTTTAATCTCGATGCTGGTTTTATAACTGATTAATCAACTACTTTTATTTTGTTGGTATTTACCTGTGAAATTTTTTCCGTTCATAGTTTTCTTACTCCTGATAATGGCCTTTTTTTTTCTATTCAAAGAATTCCCTTTAATGTTTCTTGTGAGGCTGGTTTAGTTTTGATGAATGCCTTTAAGTTTTGTTTGTGAAACTATCTCTCCTTCTATTCTGAATGATATCCTTGCTGGGTAAAGTATTCTTGGTTGCACATGTTTTCCTTCCAACACTTTGAATATATCATGCCACTCTCTTCTGGCCTATAAAGTTTCTGCTGATAGCCTTATGGGGTTCCCCTTGTATGTAACTCTTTTCTGTTTTGTTTATAGTTCTCTCTTTCTTTATCACTACTTTTTGACATTTTAGTTATTATGTGTCTTGGTGTGCCCCTCCTTTGGTGGATTTTGCTGGGGACTCTTACCTCCTGGATCTGGATATCTCTTTCCTTCCCTAGATTAAGGAAGTTTTCAGCTTCTTTCTTCAAATAAATTTTCTGCCCCCTTTTCTCTCTCTTGTCCTTTTGGAATCCCTATAATGTGAATGTTATTATACTAGATGATGTTACTGAGTTTTTTTAATCTATTGTCAGTTTTAATTTTTTTTTTCTTTTTGCTGTCCAGCTTGGTTGCTTTCCATTGTTCTGTCTTCTAGGTCGATGATAAATTCTTCATAAATTCTCCTGCCTCTAATCTGCTATTGATTCCTTCTAGTGTATTTTTATTTCAGTTATTGAGTTTTTCATTTTTGATTGGTTCCTTTTTATATTTTCTCTTTGTTGAATATCTCACTGAGACCCTCCACTCTTGTCTCAAGTCCAGTAAATATTTTTATGGCCATTACTTTATCAGCTGTATTGCTTATCTCCTTTCGTTTAGCTGTTTTGCTGTGGTTTTGTCCTGTTCTTTCATTTGGGGCATATTCCTCTTTCTCCTCATTTTGTCTCTCTGTGTTTGTTTCTGTGCATTAGGAAAGTTAGTTACGTCTCCTGATTTTGAAGGTAGTGGCCTTATGAAGAAGAGGTCCTGTCGTGCCTTGTAGCACAATGTCCCCTGTTCACCAGAACCAGGTACTTCAGGGGTGTCTCCTGTGTGGGTTGTGTGTGCCCTACTGTTGTGGCTGGGTGGGCAGCATTTGCCTTCAGTCCTCTTGGCCACGATGGCCCACTTTGCCTATTGTGGGTACACTGGGCAGGGTTTGGTCCCTGTGCCATTAAGAGGCCAGTCTGGAGCTACCCTGGGCTTATAGTTGGGGGGTTTCAACAGTCAGACTAGATGTCTGCCCTCTGCTTGTTTGCTGGTGTTGTGGTCACACCAAACTCCAGGGCACTCTCCCTGTGTTATCCCTGGAGAGGCTTTTGTTGGTAGGCGGGGCCTGCATTCAAACCAAATGCCTATTCCAGTCCATGTGTTGAGGCTGCAGTGACCCTAAACTATAGAGCTCTCTGTGCTACCCCCTGAGAGGTTTTTGTCAGTGGGTGGAGCCAGCAGTCAGATCAGATGCCCACCCCCAGTTCATCTGCTGGGGCTGCAGAAGTACTGATCAACAGGGTACTCTCTCTTTCCTGCCAGTTATAAGGTTTGGCTTCTGGGGCTGCAGTTGAACTGGTGTGTGGTTTATCTTCCCCTCTCCTCAGGCAGCAGTCATTTTGGAGTGGTGCTGATCCCTGCCAGGGCTGCTTGCAGGATAAAATATGCCAGGAGCTGCTTTGGACGGATGCATACCTAGTGGGGCAGGATGGATGGGGTAGATCCACAGGAGAACACAGAGGCAGGGTGTATGGTGTTAGCAAGGTAGGTGGAGAGTATTCTCACTGGTTCTTGCAAGTGTCCTGGTATCTAGGCTGGGGATAGGGTGGAGGTGGAGGATGGCACCCACCAGTTCTTTTGTTCTTGAAGAAGTCTCCTAAAGATCCCTGCCCCTCCAGCATACATTCTGAAATTAGTAAATGAATCTCTTTTCTATATATCCAGGTGCTTTTCAAACTTCTGTTCAATGCTTTATCTCAGCAGGGTTGTTTGTTATGCTGTCTCTTTAAGGGCTCAGTTTCCTATTGTCCTCTGGCTCTCCCAGAGCTAAGCCTGCTGAGCTTTTTTTTTTTTAAGATTTTATTTATTTATTTGACAGAGAGAGAGATAGCCAGCGAGAGAGGGAACACGAGCAGGGGGAGTGGGAGAGGAAGAAGCAGGCTCCCAGTGGAGGAGGGAGCCCGATGTGGGGCTCGATCCCAGGACCCTGGGATCACGCCCTGAGCTGAAGGCAGACGCTTAACGACTGAGCCACCCAGGCGCCCCCTGCTGAGTTTTTTAAATTTATTTTTGTTGATAGAGCTAGAGCTAGAGTGAGAGCGAGAGAGAGCAGGGGGAGGGGCAGAGGGAGAGGGAGAATCTTAAGCAGGTTCCATGCCGAGCATGGAGCCCCACGTGGGACTCAATCTTAAAACTCTGAGATCATGGCCTGAGCTGAAATCAAGAGTTGAACACTTAACAGACTGAGCCATCTAGGTGCCCCATAAGCCTGCTGATTTTTAAAGTACCCCAGAGTTAAGCCCCACTGCATTTCAAAGCCAAATATTATGGGGACTTGTCTTCCAAGTGCAAGTTCCTGTGTGTGGGGTGTTTGGTGGGGGTCTGCTCCTCTCCCTTCTTAGTGCTTGTGTTGTCCCTTCCATTTATGGTTAGAGCAGGAGCTTGATTCTTGACCATGTTTCCACCCTTCCTGCCCTTTTCAATATGGCTTCTTCTCTTCAATTAACCGGAAGGTCTGTTGTGCCAGTCTTTGGGTGGTTTTCTGTGTTTGTTGCACTGATATGGCTGTTGTCATATATCCAGATATGGGTATATCTGTGGAATGAGGTGGGCTTAGGATCCTCCTACTCTGCCATCTTCCCAGACTCTAAATCAGCAACATGTTATTGACATTGCATCTTAAAAGGTGTTTAGAGGGGCGCCTGGGTGGCTCAGTTGGTTAAGCAACTGCCTTCAGCTCAGGTCATGATCCTGGAGTCCCAGGATCAAGTCCCGCATTGGGCTCCCAGCTCAGCGGGGAGTCTGCTTCTCCCTCTGGCCCTCTTCCCTCTCATGCTCTTTCTCAATCTCTCTCTCAAATAAATAAATAAAATCTTAAAAAAAATAAAAAAAAAAAGGTGTTTAGACAAGATATGAGAATAGACCTCTACTTTAAAATGTATAATGCCTCCTTTTAAAAATGAAACCTGTACCTATTTCTGTGTTACACAATAAGAATTTACTCTTTGTGGAATAATGAATTAAATTGCATGTTTTTGATTAGTGATGAGGTCACTATTTAGCTACATATAACTTAAATGAAGGGTGTTTCTTGCTCTATTATATATTGGTCATGTTACTGATAGCTGAGTTAGTACATAGTTGCAAATATATATTTAATACTGGAGTGTCAGTTTCTCAAACAGCACATTGAAATTTGCCATAAAAATTCATATGCAGGAGTATACTATCTTATTTTCCAGTTCGGTTATATCCTGTGTCTATGTATAGACGTAAAGGGAATATTATTATGAGAATATTATGTTCTCATTACATAAACTGATACCTGGAGAAGTAATTAAATATTTTTTAATGAAGTTAAGGTCTTTTTACAATTGCTAATTACTTGTCTCAACTATCTTAAAACATAGAATTTGTTGTTTTAAAAAACATTTTAAATACACATAGTATATATATGCACAGATGTGTACCTTGCTACTAGCTGCTAAGTATAGAGAATTTTTGTGTTTAAGGTGGGCTTGTGTCCCAGAAAAGGCTCTATGAGCATAAATGATACAAGGAGAATATATGGGATTCCCACATAGTTTTTATAGGACATTGGATTCTTAACATGTCTTTAATGTGACCATAAGACCAAAGGGCCATAAATCAGTTGAATCAAACAGTATTGTAGCTTATTATTCAACAAACTTTTATTAAATACCTACTAGATTACATTATGCTACTAAGCAAAAAGATAACAAAATAAATATGCCATAGTTTCTGTTTTCAAAAAGCTCAACACAGGACAGAAAGAATTTAGGGATCAGCATTTGAATTTTGGTCCTCCCCACCTTACTAGATATATGACATGGGGCAAGTCATTTAATTACTTTTTGAAAAAAAAAATTGAGTGTCCGCTTCCTTGTCTTCAAGAGGGGGATGACAATACCACTCTTGCAGGGTTGTAAACTTCAGAAGTAACATATTTATCTAGCACAGTGTCTGACCCATTGTAAGTGGATAATTACTGGTAACTGTTACTATTATTGCCTACCTCACCAGGAGTTCTCAATAAGTATTCCTGTTTTTTTTCATTTTTGCTTACACCCCATCATCCACTATACTATACTACACTGTACTATAAAATTGTGGTCACTATGATATATCATCTAAGATGCAGGAAGTGACCTTTGTTATCCCTACTGAAACCAACAAGTAGGTGAATGAAGGCTCATAAAATTCATCTTGACTTCTTGATTTCAATGAGCTTACTTGAGTCAGAGCTTTCAAGGCTGAGACCTGTTTTCTGAAAACAAGTTGAGCATATACATGAAAGCCATTCATAAAGATCAGCCTTTGAGTATATGAATACTAACTGATCATAAGTTTCTGAACTACGGTTCCAAAGGTTATATTAGTTTTTATTAGGAAAATTTTCATACATACACAAAAGTAGAAAGAATAGTATTATTCACTCCTATGTACTACCAATCAGCCAGTTCTAATAGTTATCAACTAAAATGGATTTTAACAGAAACATTTCAGTCAAAAATCTTATTCCAGCTCTAATTTGTTATTATTTAATCCGATAACGTTCATGAATGTAATTAGAATACTACTTTAACATTTGCACTGTAAGTTTCTTTTACTTTAATTCAGTGATTAATAGTCAAAGATTTGTTTTCTGTAAATATCATAAAATTATTTTTAGAACACATTTTTAAATCACAACATCAAAAGAAAATTGCATGGCTTTGTTACTTAAAAAAGAGGGGGTAGTAAAGAGTTAAATATGCTGGGTAGAATATATTTTGTTCTTTGTTTTTAAGGTTTGGCTTGAGCAACAAGTTTGATACTGAATTTCCCTCAGTTCTAACAGGGAAGGTAAGTGAGAGTTTGCTTTGAACTTTTCAATTCTAAAAGCATTGTTTTATAGCTTGTTATGACAAATGCTTTGGCTCCCCGGTAATGATGGTAACAAGAGGCCACGGTACTTGGAAGCTCTGTCATTAGTGACTGAAAGCTGTCACCATGACTACTAGCCTGTGACCAGTTATCTTGTTTATTGTCCATTAATACCAGGCATTATTTGCTTATCTGTTCAGTTTTTCCAGTTTTGCCCTTTATTCTCAGCACTAGTATCTATAATTGTTTTCATTTAGGTCCATAATCCCAATGTTTTTAGAGTTAACAAAGTTATCATTGTTTAACTTTGTATCACTCTATTATTTTTAAAGTGTCCTGTGGTATGATTTGTTAATACATCAAAAGAATCAAATGTTTGGCCAGACGTTTTTCTACCTTGTAGATAGTTTGAATTTCTAAAATTGGACTCGCTGCAATAAATTATTACCTTTCTATTCCCTGGTTCTTCTACATTCAGTAGTGTGTTCACGCTTAAGATTCAGTATTCAAAGACTTCCTAGGATTTGAAACTATGTTTGGAAAATCTGCTTACAACAGTAATGCTAACTTCTAGGCGGAAAGAAAAAGGCTTTGACTAAGGTAAAAAGTTACTTACACATGTTTGTTACTTGAGGAAATATAGAAGAAAGAGAAAAGCCATTATATTACAAAATACTCAATAATTTCCAAATGGTTAATAGCTGAATGCTAGATAGGTGAAATGTTGATTTGGGGTTAAAAGAAATTAACTTTTTGTATTTTGAAGCCTGTAATTTATTATTATTCTGTTCAATTTTAGTACTAGAACAATGCTACTTGTCAGTATAGATTTGGTCATATTTTAAAATCATTCCATTCCCTAAAGGGCGTTTATGCAATTTATTGTTAAATTTTGTCATAATGTTAGTGAGAAAAGCAAGGTACAAATCAGTGTCTACAGTATGTGTAATAAAGGGGAGAAGTAAGCACATTAATAATTGTATAAAATTCTAGAAGGCTAATATGGAAATAAATAAAAGTGGTTACCTTAATGGGAGAAGGGGAATGAGATAGATGGAGGCAAGGGTAAGGATGAGACCATTTTTGGTATTTTGGTATTTAGTATTATTTTGATTTTTGAACCATGTCACTATGTTACCTATTCAAACCTTAATTTATTTAATTTGTTCTCTCATTCTAAACTCTCTGAGAATGGGATAAAATGCATCTAATATTGGCTCCTTTTTGTCATGATACATCTTCTAGCTGCTTGCTTTTCACTTTTGGCCTAATCCCAATCTTTTCCCTAGCCTTATTCAGAGGTGGGTGGGGAGAGAAAGACAGCAGAGCTATCACTAAAATTATAAGAAGTTCTATTTGATTTAACTCTGAAGGGTATTTTATATTTTATTTGCTTCCTTTACCCCTTGAAAAATGGGAGCTAGCTAGAGATGGTATAAAGTAGTTAAACTTTGAAATCAGATCTGGGTTGGAATACAAGGTCTGTCACTTACTGGCTTTGTATCCTTGAGGGAGCCACTTCTTTGAGCCTCAGTTCTTATGTGAATAGTACCTCACCTCTTGTTGTAAGGATTAAATGAAAGAGCATGTATAAAACTTCGAGTATATTGTCAGGTATTTATTAGCTTCCCAGTGCAGTTTTTTTTTTTTTACCAGTATATCCCAGTTTCATCCTGATTATTTATTTCTCCAATTTTTTCTTACCAGCTTTCAATTTTTAACTGCTTTTGCTACTTTTACATTCTTTATCTGAGTAAGAGTTTATTCACTATTCCCACCAATAATCTGTCCTTTAAACTGTTGACCTTTTCTGTCTCTCCTGATGTATAATGTCAAATCATTCCATATAATAAGCAAGTGGAAAATAGTCCCTGGCTAAGTTAACAGAAAATATGTATCCATTTACCATTTTAGGATACAAAGAGCCCTTTGGTTTGATGTTTTGGCCTCACTCTCTAGAATGTTCTACCTTCCTATCCTGATCATTTAGAATAATTTGCGAATTGAAACAGCGGTTCAAACTTAGATTTGTTTTATATGAATTAATCATAAATATTTTCTCTAAAAGACAAAAAATAGCTGTGGAAAAATCCCTTGAATAATAGTGTGTTTGTGGAAAGATGACAAATTCAATATTAAAGAGAATGTGAATTAAAACATCTCCAATGGAAAACTTGTTCTTCGTTTCCCTGGTACTGCTGCGTGCATTGTCTGGGCAGTTACATTCAGTTTTATTACTGGTTTGTTTCTTAAGAGTTTGAATTACAAGTCCAAAGAATTCTAGAAAATGAATAACCAGGGGAAAAAATGTCAGAGAATAGAGTTTCCAGGCACAAAATGTATCCATCTTTGAAACTGGCCAGTTTTATATGCTCAAAGAATATTTGGAATATTTCTTTATACTTCTTCATTTCTTTCCTTCTAAAACTAAAAACCCCACCATTGAAAAAGATAGTACAGTTTTTTAAACTAGAGTAAGAATGTTAAGCTGCTTTTGGTATGAGTTTACAAAACCTAGATGATCTGAATATGAGCTGTTCTTAAAGATATCCTTTCTTTTTAGGTGACCATTTCTGTAACACATATCAATGATTGGGTATTATTCTAGTGTGCATTATTTAAAGTAGACAAGATTTCTTATATATTAAATGAGGCGTGAATGATACTGTGATGTTTTTCTTAGTTTAGTTTTTAGTGATGAAAACAACACTAACAGGAATTCTGAAAGTCTGATTTTTAAAACTCGCATGGTAATAACATTAGCTTTATACGTTTTTCTCTTTAATGAGACAATTTTTGTCCAGTAGGCACTGTTGTATTTGTATAGGTTATTATGAATTATCAAAATGCTTCTCTGATAACTGGGGGAAGAGGCAAGAAGAATTACATTAACCAGAAAAGAAAGAAAAACCTAAAAGGACGGTCTGAATTCCAAACTTAGCAGACATTGTGTAAAATATTTTAAAATGAATAAATGCAGTCTCTAAAATAGAAAAATAGGGGCGCCTGGGTGGCTCAGTCCTTAAGCGTCTGCCTTCGGCTCAGGGTGTGATCCCAGAGTCCTGGGATCAAGCCCCACATCAGGCTCCTCCCCTGGGAGCCTGCTTCTTCCTCTCCCACTCCCCCTGCTTGTGTTCCCTCTCTCTCTGGCTCTCTCTCTGTCAAATAAATAAATAAATAAAATCTTTAAAAAATAAAATAAAAAAAATAAAATAGAAAAATATATTTACCTTTTACAAAACCGGTCTTCTGGCATGAATGGGATTCTAAATAGGTTTTATGCCTAAACTAAGCAAAACTGCACAGAGTTAATTTTGAAAATGTAAAAAGCCACTTTGACAAGCTTTGTGGCTTAGTACTAATTTTGTGCTTATGTGTTAATGCTTCTAATACAAATAAAAAGGTAACCTTTTATATTAAGTGCAGAAAAGATTTTTTCCCCCATTTCACTAAAGATAAGTCATCCTGTCATGATAGGATACATCAAGCAGGTGCATACATACAGATTCTGGTGACCAGAAAGTGAAAGAACCACAGAACTTTAGAAAAGAACTGAAAGCTTCTGGCCCTCAGCTTGAAACAATTAAATCGTATTATGGGGAGATTAGTGTGTGCAGTGTTGGGGGAAACCTAAGCCATAAAATTGACCACTACTATTGTGATCCAGTATGACAAGTGATTGATAGGGTTGTGTTCCCCACGATTGAAGGAGGCAAAACAGTCTTGCTGGGTTTTGCTTATATTTTCTTCTGTTACCAGAGTCTTGCATCCTGTTATAAAATATTATGACCCTTTCTCCCACCTTTATGATGTGGCTTTCTTTTTTTCTTTCCAAGAAAGTCAAAAGGAATTAAATGTTTCTTTACAACCTGCCATTCAGCTGGAAAGTAAAAGACTTCCATCTGACTTTCATTACTAAAGATACTCAGTTATATGGAAGTAAATGAGTAAAACTCTGATTCCACACAGTTAATAAACATTTTTTTCACAATGTTTAAATCGGGAGTTAACCCATTCTCATTTCCTATGCCCTTATCATCTGTTTTATGACTTTTACTATTATTCAGATACAGATTTTTTTTCCCAAAGACAATCCTGGCCTCCTTTTAAAGTCAAAATGCAGATTTATTTTATTGTTTGAAATTCTAGTAGTTTTCCTTTCAATATATTTATCTTATGTCTTCAAAAAATTTGAATTCTCATTTTTAATAAGTTTAGTATTGTAGTTTTTAGTTTGCCCGTGATAACAGAGTACTAATTGACACAATTATGTGTTAAAGGTGGAAAGTATTGGCAGAAAAGGAGGAAAATTGCTACATTTTTTTAAAGTTTTGGTTAATTTATTTCCAGAAGATGTAATAAAAGAAAAATTTTATAACGAAGTTTATATATCCTGGCATATATTTTATTCACAATATTTTAAACAAAAAGCAAGTTTTACCTTTTAGACTGATTCTTTTCTGGCTTTAGCCTCACTATTTTTATTTTTTATCTGTGCTTATACACTTCCAAATAAATATTTTAAGTAAAAATTTTACTTTTTAAATAAAAATTTAAATTCTAATTATAAGCACTTAAATTTGTAAGTGCACAGATTTAATAATTTTATGAGTTACATTAGTTTATATAAAAATTTACCATATTTTAAAAATGTGTTAGTGTTTCTAGATACACAATTTAAAGAGAATTGATAGTAATGTTATATTGCAGCTTAGAGCTAAATATATAAATATATTTTCCTTATTTTAATTTCTGTTTCCTTGCTCAGTGATTGACTAGGAAAAAGAGGTTGAGTATCAGTGTCTGAGAGGTAAATCTTAAGATAGTAACTTGGCATCTTGTTTTTTTAAAAGGACATCTCTTTTTTTTTTCTCTAAAGAATTGAGGAACCCTAGAGCATTAAATTTGCATTCAAAATGTAGCTCATTGGGGCGCCTGGGTGGCACAGCGGTTAAGCGTCTGCCTTCGGCTCAGGGCGTGATCCCGGCGTTATAGGATCGAGCCCCACATCAGGCTCCTCTGCTATGAGCCTGCCTCTTCCTCTCCCACTCCCCCTGCTTGTGTTCCCTCTCTCGCTGGCTGTCTCTATCTCTGTCGAATAAATAAATAAAAAATCTTTAAAAAAAAAATGTAGCTCATTGACCATCACAGGCTACGCCCACCTGTGCACCTCTCTGGACACCTTCCGTTGTCCCCAGGCGCCATCACACCGCCTGCCCTGCCAGATGCCCAGTCAGATGCCTTTGCACACTGCACTCAATTGCACGCCCCCAGCAGCCCTCATGGGCCATGCCCAACCACACACGCTCAGCCACCATCGCACACCATGCCCAGCCTTGTGCCCTTGGTCACCCCGGCCTGAAACTCCCAGCTGCCACAGTGCTTCAGGGGATCCAGCATAGGACTAGTGACCCAGGACAAATTTTGCTAACACTACCCCTCTGCTCCCAAGTTCAGTGGGAACCCCCCTAGAGCTGGCCTGCTGGGGCCCAGAGAGAGCAAGCTTGGCCACAACAGGCAGAGAGTCAGTGCAGATGACTGCACTAAAAGGAAAACTGAATCAAACGAAACAGGAGGGCATAAAAACACACATAGGATACTCTACCGAAGGGCCAAGTTCTGTTGAACAGGGGACACTGCACTCCAGACCACTCCAGGACCACTTCTTCATAAATTCACTACTTTTAAGAACAAAAGAAACAACTGACTTTCTTAACACACAGGAAGAGACATAGAGAGGCAGACAAAATGAGGAGACAGAGAAATTTATCCCAAATGAAAGAACAGGACAAGGCCATAGCCAGAGACCTAAGTCAAACAGATGTAAGTAACATGCCTGATAGAGAACATAAGCCGTGGTCATAAGGATACTCACTGGACTTGAGAAAAAAGTGGAAGACATGAGTGAGACCCTTAACAAAGAGATAAGGAACAACATAGTAGAGATAAAGGGCACAATATAAATGAAATGAGAAACATGCAGGGTGCCTGGGTGGCTCAGTCGGTTGAGCATCTGCCTTTGGCTCAGGTCATGATCCTGGGGTCCTGGGATCGAGACCCGCATCAGGCTTTCTGCTCTGCAAGGAGCTTGCTTCTCCCTCTGCCTGTCGCTGTGCCTACTTGTGATCTCTCTCTCTCTCTCTCTGTCAAATAAATAAATAAAACCTTTGAAAAATAATAATTAAAAAAAGAAATGAGAAACATGCTTTATGGAATGAATGGAGGATGGAGGAAGCAGAGAAACAAATTAGTGACCTAGAAGACAAAGTAATGGAAAGTGATCAAGCTGAACAAGAGGGAGAAAAGAATTATGCAAAATGAGAATAAACTGAGGGAGCTCAGTGACTCCATCAAACTCCATCAAATTTTATAGGAGTCCCAGAAAAAGAAGAGAGAGAAAGGGGGCAGAAAATTTATTTGAAGAAATTAAGAGCTAAAAATTCCCCTAATCTTGGGAAGGAAAGAGACATCCAGATCCAGGAGGCACAGAGAACCCCCAACAGAATCAACAAAAGCAGACTGACACACAGACGTCTATATTGTAATTAAATTTGCAAACTATAGTGATAAAAAGCTTTAAAAGCAGCAAGACAAAAGAAGTCGTTAAATTACAAGGGAAAACCCATAAGGCTAGGAAAACCCATAAGGCTAGCAGGAGATTTTTCAACATAAACTTTGCAAGCCAGAAAAGGAGTAGCAGGATATATTCAAAGTGCTGAATGAGAAGAATCTGCAGCCAAGAATACTCTACCCAGCTAGGCAATCATTCAGAATACAAGGAGAGATAGTTTTCCAGACAAGCAAAAACTAAAGGAGTTCATGACCATTAAACCAGCTCTGCAAGAAATATTAAAAGGGACTCATTGAGTAGAGAGACCAAAAGTGACAGTACAGAGGTAGGAAACACAAAGCAGTAAAAATGAATTTTTCTGCAAAAAAGTCAAGGAACTCACAAAAAAAGAATATAAAATACAATAACATGTACCTAAAAGGTGTGGGGGACAGGAGAAAAGAATGTGTTCAAACTTAAATGACCATCAAAAATATAGACTGCTATATGCAGAAAAGGTGATACACAAACCTAATGGTAACCATATATCAAAAACCATTAATAGATATGCAAAGAATAAAGAGAAAGAAATCCAAATATATCATTAAAGAAAATAAGTAAAACATGAAAAAAGACAAGAAAGGCTCAGAGAAAATCTTCAGAAACAACCACAAAACAAGTAATAAAATGGCAATAAATATGTATCTATCAGTAATTACTTTGAATGTAAATGTACTAAATGCTGCAAGCAAAAGACATAGGGTAATGGAATGGATAAAGGAAAAAAAGTCCCATCTACATGCTGCCTGCAAGAGGCCCATTTTAGACCTAAGGACACCTACAGATTGAAAGTGAGAGGATTGAGAAACATTAGGAAAAGAAAGGGAAGAAGAAAGGGGGGGGGTAAACAGAAGGGGGAATGAACCATAAGAGACTATGGACTCTGGGAAACAAACTGAGGGCTTCAGAGGGGAGGGGGGTGGGGGAATGGGGTAGGCTGGTGATGGGTATTAAGGAGGGCACGTATTGCATGGTGCACTGGGTGTTATACGCAACTAATGAATCATGGAACTTTACATCAAAAACTAGGAATGTGCTGTATGGTGACTAACATAATATAATAAAAAATATTATTAAAAAAACATGCAAATGGGGGGGCGCCTGGGTGGCTCAGTCACTAAGCGTCTGCCTTCAGCTCAGGCCGTGATCCCGGCGTTATGGGATCGAGCCCCACATCAGGCTCCTCCGCTATGAGCCTGCTTCTTCCTCTCCCACCCCCCCCTGCTTGTGTTCCCTCTCTTGCTGGCTGTCTCTATCTCTGTCAAATAAATAAATAAAATCTTTAAAAAAAAATAGTCTATTTTGTCTGATATAAATATTGCTATTCTGGCTTTCTTTTGACATCCATTTGCATGTTTTTTTTTAAAGATTTTATTTATTTATTTGATAGAGATAGAGACAGCCAGCAAGAGAGGGAACACAAGCAGGGGGAGTGGGAGAGGAAGAAGCAGGCTCCCAGCGGAGGAGCCTGATGTGGGGCTCGATCCCATAACGCCGGGATCACGCCCTGAGCTGAAGGCAGACGCTTAGTGACTGAGCCACCCAGGCGCCCCACAAAATAGACTTTAAAACAGAGACTGTAACAAGAGACAAAGCAGGACAATATATAATAATAAAGGGGATAATCCAACATGAAGATACAACAGTTGTAAATATGTATGCACCCAACATAGGAGCACCCAAATACCTAAAACAGTTAATAACAAACATAAAGGAACTGATCCATAATAATACAATAATAGTAAGGGACTTTAATGCCACACTTACATCGGTGGACAGATCATCTAAACAGAACACCAACAAGGAAACAATGGCTTTGAATGACACACTGGAACAGATGGATTTAACAGATGTATTCAGAACATTCCCTCCTAGAACAGCAGCATACACATTCTTTCAAATGCACATAAAAACCCTTAACAAAATAAGTTTAGAGGGAACATACCTCAACATAATAAAGGCCACCTATGAAAAACCCACAGCTAACATCATCCTTAATGGGGAAAACCAGAACAAGACAAGGATGTCTACTCTTAACCACTTGTATTCAACATAGTACTGTAAGTCCTAGCCACAGCAATCAGACAACAAAAAGAAATAAAAGGCATCCAAATCAGCAAGGAAGAAGTAAAAGTTTCACTATTTGCATATGACGTGATACTATATAGAGAGAATCCTAAAGGCTACACCAAAAATTTGCTAGAACTGATAAACAAATTTAGTAAAGTCACAGGATACAAAATCAACATACAGAAATCTGCTGCATTTCTATACACTAATAATGAAGTGACAGGGAAATTAAGAAAACAGTCCCATTTACAATTGCATCCAAAATAGTAAGACGCCTAAGAATAAAACTAACCAAAGAGGTGAAAGACCTGTACTCTGAACACTATAAATCACTGATGAAAGAAATTCAAGACAACACAAAGAAATGGAAAGACATTCCATGCTCATGGATTGGAAAAACAAATATTGTTAAAATGTCTATACTACCCTAAGCAGTCTACAGATTTAACACAATCTACAACAGTGTTTTTCACACCACTAGAACAAACAATCCTAAAATTTGTCTGGAACCACTAAAGACCCCGAAAAGCCAAAGCAATCTTGAAAAAGAAAAGCAAAGCTGGAGGCATCACAATTCCAGACTTCGAGTTATATTTCAAAGCCATAGTAACCAAAACAGTATGGTACTAGCATAAAAACGATGTGGAGACAAAAGAACACTCTTATACTCATATACTGGAATGCAAACTGGTGCAGCCACTATGGAAAACAGTATGGAAGTTCCTCGAAAAAGTTAATGATAGAACTTTATCATCCAGCAATCACGCTACTGGGTATTTACCCAAAGAATACAAAAACACTAATTTAGAGGAATATATGCACCTCGATGTTTATAGCAGCATTATTTACAATAGCCAAGGTATGGAAGCAGTGTAAGTGTTCATGGATTGATGAATGGATAAAGAAAATGTGATATATAATTATAGATACAGATATATCCACACAATGGAATATTTTTCAGCCATAAAAAGGAATGGAATATTGCCATTTGCAACAACATGGATGGAGCTAGAGAGTGTATATAATGCTAAGTGAAACAAGTCAGTCAGAGAAAGACAAATACCATATGATTTCACCCATATGTGGAATTTTACATACAAAAGAAGCAAAGGGGAAAAAATAAAACAAAGCAAGAAACAGACTGTTAATTATAGAAAACAATCTGATGGTTAAGGGGGGATGGGTGAAATAGTGATGGGAATTCAGGAGTGCACTTGTCGTGATGAGCACAGGGTGATGTATGGAACTGTTCAATTACTCTGCTGTATACCTGAAACTAATGTAACACTGTATGTTAACTTACTGGAATTAAAATGAAAAATTAAAAAACAAACTGTAGCTAATTATCCTCTCATTTATAATAGAACGTGTAGCAAGGCTGTGGATTATTAATGGTTACCTGATCAAACACCTTGCCTTCAGGTGAGACCATGCAAAAGAGAGCTTTGCTTTTCTTTCTCCAAATCTAGTCAAGAGATAGGATTCACTGGCTTCCTTTTGCAAAGCATTCTGGTTATGAGGTTCTTTTTAAGATATGATTTCCATTTCCTGTGAGATATATAAGACAAAGATTATTACTCTCATTTTATACATGGGAAACTAAAACTCAGAAAAATTAAATGAATTTGCTATGATTTTTCATAGCTAATAAGTAACTAGAATCAAAATCTTCATTTATTGTCTAATATGCTTAGCCTGTTAGTATTTTATGTTCTCCAGTTATAAGGCATGGTTCTCTGAATTTATTTTCATATTTACCCCAGGAAGTTAGTCATTTAATTGGAATTCTTCTTACTCAGTGATTGTCTTTAGGTCATATTGCCAACAATTTAGTTGGAGAATTAGATTAGTTTACCTACCCATGTAAAAATAGTTCTTAGCCTTGCAATTTTACAACTATTGTTGGTTAACATATTAGGAAGAAAATCAAGTTTATGGGTTAAGCAATTAACTTTATTGGGTGGCATGAACAATTCTAATAAAGCTGGTATAATTAATGGTTTAATCATGATGGCACTGAATTCTTTGGTTGTGTATCTTTATAACATCTGCTAATAAATATATGTTTGTAGTATTGATTCTAAGATATGTCTATTAAAAGACAAAAATGTAACAAATTGAATCCTCCATACAGTTTTTACTTGGACGAGTTGTAAAGCTCCATATTTTATATACCAAACATGTTAATGGGGTTTTTATTTTATAGCACCTTATTTTTTCTAATATTTTCATAATTTTTGCTTGCACAGCCAGATGCTGGAATTTTTTCCCGTAGATTTTACAGTCTGACAGCTTTCTAAATGAAAAGGAATAATTTTTGTGATGCAGAAATGTGATTTCACTGAAAGCAAGCTATTTTTAGGATGCCTTTAAATTGTGTAACCTTCAAGCAGAATTTTTGGTATAAATCTAATTATGCCTGTCATGCTCTTGCCTTTGAACTGACTTTGTCATCGTTTACAGAGAGACACAAGCAGCCACTTCCAGGAATGGAGGTAGTAATTAAAATATTAAATTTGTATATTTAAAGACCTTTCAAATTTCAAAATTTACCGCAGTTTTTTGAGTCCATTTTATGCTGAATATTAAGACCCTTTTTAAATGTAATCACTCCTCACTGTCTTGTTAGTGTAGCTTTTCCGTACAAACGATGGCAAGTATTAAAATTGTTATGCTGCAAATTTGCCAGGGAGAAAAGTTTCAACAGTTGCCTAGTTAAAAGTAATCCAGGAATATTGCCAAAGTCTAATTTTAATTCAATTTCCTCTGGTAGTATTTGCGTTTTTATTGTTACATTATGCTTCTAGTCTTACTAGTCAGAATGATTGGAGACTATAATATTGCCTGAATAATGAGAATATTTGGTAGAAAAACTACTTGACGGGTGTTCTTTACCACCAATTTTGATGTCATTTTAATGCTGGTAATTTCAGAAGATTGGTTTTGAACATCAGAATAAGTTCTGTAAACATGAAATTATATTGTTTTGCTGTCTAATGTCATAAAAGAGTATGTAATACATAGAGGAAGGAAATCTATTTAGACGTGTTAAGTCCTTAAAGTGTTTGTAAAAGACAAACATTTTCTTTAGGTTTAGAGATAAGTAGTGGAAAGCTGCCCACAAACTGTTAAATAAAGATTGCACCCTTGTTATAGGTGGCCCCAGAAGAATTTAAGACCAGCATTGGCCGTGTGAATGCATGTTTGAAAAAGGCTCTCCCAGTCAATGTGAAATGGCTGCTATGTGGTTGTCTCTGCTGCTGTTGCACACTGGGTTGCAGCCTGTGGCCTGTTATTTGTCTCAACAAAAGAGTGAGTAACCATTTTATTATATAACCATAGGGCTAACACTTATTGAACACTTACATGTGCCAAGTATGTTACATGATTTTTTTAAAATTCTCTTAACAGTGTTAACCTCATTCTAGAAACAAGCTTGGGGACAGAGAGATAAAGTGATTTGTCCAGCCTTTATTAACACATTGTTACTTAATATGAGTTCCCATCATTTTATTTTATTTTTTTTTCTTTTTTTGACTATTATTTTTTAAATTAGTTTCAGGGATAGAATTTAGTGATCCATCAGTTGCATTTAACATCCAGTGTTCATTTCATCAAGTGCCCTCCTTCATGCCCATCACCCAATTATCCCTTCCCCTCACCCACCTCCCCTCCAGCAACCCTCCGTTTCCTAGAGTTCAGCATCTCTTATGGTTTGCCTCCCTCTCAATTTTGATCTTGTTTTATTTTTCCTTCCCTTCCTCTGTGTTCATTGGTTTTGTTTCTTAAGTTCCACATATGAGTGAAATCATATGATTATTGTCTTTCTCTGACTGACTCATTTCGCTTAGCATGATATCCTCTAGTTCCATCCACATCATTGCAAATGGCAAGATTTCATTCTTTTTAATGGCTGAGTAATAGTCCATTGTATATATATATACCACATCTTCTTTATCCATTCATCAGTTGATGGACATTGGGCTCTTTCCATAATTTAGGTATTGTTGATAATGCTGTTATAAATATTGGGGTGCAGGTGCCCCTTCGAATCACTATGTTTGTATCCTTTGGATAGATACCTGTAGCGCACATGCTGGGTTATAAGATAGGTCTATTTTTAACTTTTTGAGGAACCCTCCATACTGTCTTCCACAGTGACTATACCAGTTTGCATTCCCACCAACAGTGGAAGAGGGTTCCCCTTTCTCCTCATCCTTGCCAACATCTGTTGTTTCCTGAGTTGTTAATTTTAGCCATTCTGACTGGTGTGAGGTGGTATCTCATTGTTTTTTTGATTTGTATTTCCCTGTTACCTAGTGATGTTTAACATCTTTTCATGTACGTGTTGGCCATTTGTATGTCTTCTTTGGAGAAATGTCTGTTCATGTCTTCTGTACATTTCTTGACTGGATTATTTGTTTTTTGATGGTTGAATTTGATAAGTTCTTTATAAATCTTGGATACTAGTCCCTTATCTGATACGTCATTTGCAAATATCTTCTCCCATTCCATAGGTTGCCTTTTAGTTTGGTTGACAGTTTCCTTTGCTGTGCAGAAGCTTTTTATCTTGATGAAGTCCCAGTAGTTCATTTTTGCTTTTGTTCCCCTTGCCTTTGGAGACGTGTCTAGCAAGAATTTGCCGCGGCCAAAGTCAAAGAGATTTCTGCCTGTGCTCTCCTCTAGGATTTTGATGGATTCCACTCTCATATTTAGGTCTTTCATCCATTTTGACTTTATTTTTATGTAAGGTGTAAGAAAATGGTTCAGTTTCATTCTTCTACATGTGGCTGTCCAATTTTCCCAGCACCATTTGTTGAAGAGACTGTCTTTTTTCCATTGGATATTCTTTCTTGCTTTGTCAAAGATTAGTTGACCATAAGGTTAAGGGTCCATTTCTGGATTCTCTATCCTGTTCCATTGATCTATATGTCTGTTTTTGTGCCAGTGACATACTGTCTTGATGATTACCGCTTTGTAATACAGCTTGAAGTCCTGCCTCCAGCTTTCGTTTTCTTTTTCAACATTCTTTTGGCTATTAGGGGTCTTTTCTGGTTCCATACAAAGTTTAGGATTGTTTGTTCCAGCTTTGTGAAAAAAGCTGATGGTATTTTGATAGGGATTGCATTGAATATGTAGATTGCTCTAGTTAGCGTAGACATTTTAACAATACTTGTTCTTGCAATCCATGAGCATAGAAAGTTTTTCCATTTCTTGTGTCTCCCTCAATTTCTTTCATAAGTGTTCTATAGTTTTCAGCATACAGATCCTTTACCTCTTTGGTTAGGTTTATTCCTAGGTATCTTATGGTTTTTGGTGCAATTGTATATGGGATCAATTCCTTGATTTCTCTTTCTTCTGCCTCATTGTTAGTGTATAGAAATGCAGTTGACTTCTGTGCATTGATTTTATATCCTGAGACTTTGCTGAATTCCTGTATGAGTTCAAGCAATTTTTAGGTGGAGTCTTTGGGTTTTCTACATAGAGGATCATGTAGTCTGCCAAGAGTGAGAGTTTGACTTCTTTGCCGATTGGATGCCTTTTATTCTTTTATTTCTTTCTGATGTCTGATTGCTGAGGCCAGGACTTCCAGTACTATCTTGAACAACAGTGGTAAGAGTGGATATCCCTGTCATGTTCCTGGCCTTAGGGGAAAAGCTCTCAGTTTTTCCCCATTTAGGATGACACTAGGTGTGGGTCCTTCTATATGGCTTTTAGGATATTGAGGTATGTTCCTTCTATCCTTACACTGCTGAGAGTTTTTATCAAGAAAGGATGCTCTAGTTTATCAAATGCTTTTCCTGCATCTGTTGAGAGGATCATATGGTTCTTGGCCTTTCTTTTATTAATGTGGTGTATCACATTGATTGATTTGCAGATGTTGAACCACCCTTACATCCCAGGAATAAATCCCACTTGGTCCTGGTGAATAATCCTTTTAATGTACTCTTGGATCCTATCAGCTAGTATCTTGGTGAGAATTTTTGCATCCATGTTCATCAGGGATATTGGTCTGTAATTCTCCTTTTTAGTGGGGTCTTTGTCTGGTTTTGAGTTCCCATCATTTTAAATAAATGAAATATAAATGGAGTACTGGAATAAATAAATGTAACTAGGCTACTTAATTCTTTTCACAAAACCCAAACCTGTGATTTAAAATATTTCTAAGCAGAGCATCTGGGTGGTTCAGTTGGTTAGGCATATGCCTTCAGCTCAGGTCATCATCCCAGGGTCCTGGGATCGAGCCCTGTGTTGGGCTCCCTGCTTAGTGGGGAGTCTGCTTTTGCCTCTGCCCCTCCCTTTCACTCATGCCCTCTCTCTGGTTCTCTCTCTCTCTCAAATAAATGAATAAAATCTTTTAAAAAATTAAGTATTTCTAAGCTACAACTATATGGGAGAGCTGCTTCTGCTCTGAAGAAAAGCAAAAGTGAGAGTAACATAGTTGGGGGGAAATCCTACTTCATTTTGAACATGTTGAAATAACATTATTATAACAAAACATTACTAGTTAAATCATGGGTTTAAGACTACTACCTTAATCTCATCTTTAAAACTTTTAGTCTTTGAAATGTTTTTATTTCCCAGTGGAAAGATTGAAGCCACCCTGTACCATATTGATGATTTCATTTAAACTTTTAAATAATAATTAGCCTACTAAACTGTCTTCAAAATCACAGCACCTAGTGCAGCTATAATTAATGGTACAGTTGTTTGAAAAAGGCCAAAAATATTCCCAAGAAGTACTCATTAATTTTCCATCTCCATCTTTCCTCTGCCCTTCTTAATGTGTATTTCAAAAAGAAAAATAATGAGACACTGCCATCTCTATGACATTTTGATGAAAAAATTAAACATTTTTTTTATTCCCTTGGTAACTACCAGCAGGTCAAAGCTTAACTTTAAGTAAAGCTTAGTTTATTATTTGTCAAAGCGTGTAGAATATTTTCAGATGGCGTTCTATAAGTTAAAAAATTGACAGTGTAAATTTCTTTCTCTAGTTGTCATATCTTTTAACAATTACAAATCAATAACTCCTATCCATCCCATTATTTTTAAAACCTCAGCGTGAATTAATTATGATTTAGATTTTCTAGCCAATTTTAATTATTTAAGAACAGAATTTTAGGTTTCGCTATTATCCAGGATCTATCGTTTTTACTGATGACCCGTTTACTCTTTGTCTATTTGTCGATGCTTTTGCCACACGGCCTAAAGTAGAGAGAAGCAATTTTTTGAATCATGTAAACTTCTGATAGAATAGTCAATGGAAAATGATATTAATACTGATGCTGTGATTTCGCCTTAGCCCCTGTTACTTTGGTTAATTAATTATTCACATTGAAGGTGCATATAGCTTTCACAACTTCAGGAAGTTGAAAAAATCGTAAGTAGAACCCTTATTGGTCAGGGACCATCTGTATTCTTAGATCACTAATCTGTCAATTTAAAAATGTTTATTTAGGAGCACCTGGGTGGCTCCATTGGTTAATAAGCCTCTGTCTTCAGCTTGGGTCATGATCTCAGGGTCCTGGGATCAAGCCCCTCACTGGGCTCCCTGCTCAGTGGGGAGCCTGCTTCTCCCTCTGCCTGCCACTCCCCCCGCTCATGCTCTCTCTCTTTCTCTCTGTCAAATAAATAAATAAAATCATTTTAAAAAAATAAAAATTTTTTTTAGTACAGATTTTCAAACTGTCATCCTCTGGGCCAAATCTAGACCGTTCTGTTTTTTAAACATTTGAATGAATTGCCAACATTTAAAAATTGGAATATTTAAAATAAAATTTGAGATAGCCAGCCTCTCTTAAAATTTAAACATCTGGCAATATTGGACCCACATGCCTATATTTCTGCAGTTGGCCCTAGCTGAGTGGTGGCTTCTGCCTTTAAATAGGACATGAGGTCTCTGGTTCACAACACAACCACCCAGCATTTACATTATCTGCCTTGCTCTGGACACTTTATAGTTATGGCCCTTGATTTTGTACATGCTGTGTTGTTAACACACCAGACAGAACACTAAGCACATGTTGGTAACCTTGTGTAAGATACTGCCCTTTCTGGAGCTTCAGTTTTCCTCGCTGATAAAATCAGGATAATACTACCTACTTTTTTAAAAAGATTTTATTTATCTACTTGACAGAGAGAGAGAGAGAGCCAGAGAGCACAAGTAGGGGGGATGGCAGGGGGCGAGGGAGACGCAGGCTCCCGGCTGAGCAGGGAGCCTGATGAGGGGCTTGATCCCAGGACCCTGGGATCATGATCTGAGCCGAAGGCAGACACTTAACCAACTGAGCCACCAGGTGCCCCAGTACTACTTACTTTTTTAAGGCGGTGTGGTGATAAAGAAATTTAAGTGCCTCACTGCTTTTTTGTCCACATGGAGAAATTTTTAAAAATAAAATACAATAATTTAAGAACTTTTATACCTTTACTACTGCTTCCTAATCTGTAAACTAAATTGTATAGACTCTAATAGTTTAATTGGAAAGATGATTAGCATTCATGTAGCCTAAATCCCTTATTTTACATGCGTGAAAACAGATACAGCGAGGTAAAATGAGTTTCCCAGTGTCACATAGTAAATGACACACCCAGAGAAATTTTTTTTTGTTTTGTTTGGTTTCTGTGTCTTGAAACACTGTATTCTCTTGACTACATCATATTCCTAGGTTGTATTTCCTATTTCTGGGACAAGAAACATTAGGATAAGTGGTATGATAAGCAGCCCAATGAATTTTAATTCTCTAGCAGACAAATATTTCTTAAAGGATGAAATAGTAAATACTTCAGGCTTTGTGGGCCAGAGGTCTCTGTTGCAACAACCCAGCTCTCTGGTTTTAGTATGAAAGCAGCCATAAGCAATATGCAAATGAGTGAGCATTGCTGTGTTCCTGTAAAACTTTATTTACAAAAACAGGCAGCAGGCCAGATTTTGCCTGTGAGCTATTGTTTGCCATCCTCCTGTAGCCAACTCTAATGGGGTATCTAGCTTTATGAAAGTCATATCTGTTTATCCACAAAATAAAATGGAAATAATGTGGTTACACTGTCCTATGTCACAAGGTTGCTGTGTAAACTGACTGTAAAATGTTTCCAGGAAAAGAACTTTGTAAACTGTCTGCCTTATGAACATTTTTTTAGGCAGTGCACTTCATGAATATATTTTGTAACAAATTAGGTGAAAGAAAAGAAATACAAATTAGGGTGCCCTGAGCTCCTCCTAGTCACTCTTGGCTCTAATAGGATTCTGTGGCTACATGATATATGAAATGAAGGTTTTCATTTACCCAGTCTTACATTTACCACTGAAACAACTGTGATATTATCAGTCAAATTTCAGGCCTATTCGTGCCACCATTTTTAAATAACTTTCACCCTTTTTGCTATAATATTTGCTAAATTGAGAGGAATGTTCAGAGGAAAGGGACTGTTCTCTCAGTCTTACAACATGAATATGATGCTGTTTTCCTTCTCTTATGATTTCTAGTTTCATACTTTGTAGGACTTAACTCTTTTTAAATTTATTGAGACTTGGTTAGTGGCATAACATATGGTCTATCCTGGAGAATACTCCAGGTACACTTGAAGAGAATTTGTATTCTGTTGTGGGACAGAGTGTTCCGTGTGTATCTGTTAGGTGTAGTTGGTTGACAGTGTTGTCCAAGCCCTCTATTTCTTTACTGATCTTCTTTGTAGTTGTTCTCATTGTTGAAAGTGGAGTATTGAAGTCTCTGTTATTATAGAACTATCTATTTCTCTCTTCAGTTCGGTCAATTTTTGCTTCACACATTTTGTAGGTGTGTGTTCAGTTATGTTAGTGTTTATAATTGTAATTCCTTATTGATTGGTTTATGTTTTTATTAAATATGCTGGTATGGAATTAATGTTTGTTTCCCCCAAAAAATTTGTATGTTGAAGCTCTCCCCACTAATTGAATGATATTTGGAGGTGGATGGTATTTTGGTCTGTGAGAGGTAATTAGGTGTAGATGGAGTCATGAGGGTGGGGTCCTTATGGTGGAATTAGTGCCTTTATAAGAAAAGATCAGAGCTTGCTCTTTCTCTACCATGTGAGGTCACAGCAGTAAAGCAGCTACCTGCAAGCCAGGGGCCAAGGAAGCCAAGGACAAGGACTCTCACCGGAACTCAACAAACCATGCTACCACTCTCATCTAAGATTTTCCATCTGTTAGAATTGTGAGAAATAGATTTCTGCTATTTAAGCCACTCGGTCTATTGTATTTTGTTATAGCAGCCTGAGCATATTAAGACATAATACACTGTCCATCTCTTCCTCTTGTAACTTTTTTTTTTACTTAAAATCTATTTTGTCTCATATTATTATAGCCACCTCAGCTCTTTTTGTTGTTGTTACTATTTACATGGAATAGCTTTTTCCATCCTCTCACTTTCAAACTCTTTCTGTCTTTGAATCTAAATGGATTCTTATGTAGACAGGGTATAGACAGATTACGTTTTGTTGTTGTTCTTTAAGTAGGCTCCACGCCCAGCAAGGAGCCCAGTGCAGGGCTTTAACTCATGACCCTGAGACCAAGACCTGAGCTAAAATCAAGTGATAGATGCCTAACCACTGAGCCACCCGGGTGCCCCAGATGAATTATGTTTTTAAATTAGTTCTGCAGATCTCTGCCTTTGAATTGAGAGTCCAGTCTACTTACATGTAAAGTGATTAATGGCAACGTATTAGTTTGCTAGCACTACCTTAATAAAGTACCCCAGACTAGGTGGCTTAGACAACAAATTTATTTTCTCACAGTTCTGGAGACTGTAATTCTGAGATCAAGGTGTTAAAAGAGTTTATTTTTTTCTGAAGTTTCTCTCCTTGACTTGTAGATGGCCATTTTCTCTCTGAGTCTTTACCTGGTCTTCCCTCTAAACATGTCTGTATCCTCGTAAGAAGTGATTGGTCATATTGGATTACAGTTTACCCTAATTATCTCATTTTAACTTAATTACCTCTTTAAAAATCCTATATCCAAATATGATCACATTCTGAGGTCCTGGCAGTTGTGACTTCAATATATGAATTGGCAGAAAGTAATTCAGTCTGTAACAGATAAGGAAGGATTTCTGCCATTTTGCTATTTGTTTTCCATGTGTCATATATTTTTTAACTCAATTACTCCATTACTTCCTTATTTTACATTTAACTGATTTTTGTAATGTACCATGTACCTTCTCATGTCTTTTTTTTTAAATATATTTCTTAGTTGTTTCTTGGAGATTATAATTAGCATCTTAAACTTATAACACACTACTTTGAATTAATATCATCTTAGCTTTGATAATACACAAACTCTGCTCCTGTGCATATCCGTACCTCCCTTTATATGTTATTATCACAAGTTACATCTTATATATTTATGTCTATTAGCCTAGATTTATAATTAATATATTATGCATTTTTTAAATCACATAGGAAGAAAAGAGAATTTCCAAAACAAAAACAGAACAATATTGTCTTTTACATTTATTTATTGAGTTACTTTTACTGGCATTATGTTCTCATATGGCTTGAGTTATTGTCTAATGTTCTTTTATTTCAGCCCGAAGGACTCTGTTTAGCATTTCTTACAGATAATTCTCATAGGCATGAACTCCTTCAGTGCTTATATATCTGAGAATGTCTTAATTTCTCCCCCTTTTTTTTGAAGGATAGTTTTGCCAAATCTAGAATTCTTGGATGACAGTTTTTCTTTTAGCACTTGAAATATGCCATTCCACTGCTTCTGAACCTCATGGTTTCTGATGTGAAAACAACAGATTCAAGAGGATCCCCTGAATATAACAAGTCACTCCTCTTTTGCTGCTTTCAAGATTTCTCTCCTTGTTTTTGACTTTCAAGTTTGATTTTGGTTTCTCTCAGAATGTATCTCTTTGAGTTTATCCTAGTCGGAATTCTTTGAGCTTCTTAGAATTTTCCTTTTTTTTTAAGATTTTATTTATTTATTTATTTGTTTGTTTGTTTATTTATTTATTTAAGAGAGAGGCAGAGAGAGCACAAGCAGAAAGAGGGGCAGAGGAAGAGGGACAGGCTGACTCTGAGCTAAGCCCAGATCATGACCTGAGCCAGAAGTCAGATGTTTAACTGACTGAACCACCCAGGTGCCCCAGAATTTTCCTTTTTCTGTATGTGGACTGAAATTAATACCTAGTGTCCCTTGATTTCAGCCTGAAGAATTTCCCATAGTGTTTCTTGTACAGTAGGTCTGCAGGTAACAGATGCTGTTAGTTTTTATCTATGAATGTCCTCATTTCATCTCCACTTTTTAATATATAAAAATATAAAACTAATTAACATAGTATTTTTGAGCAATTTTAGGTTTATGGGGAAAAAATGAGAAAAAGGTGCAGAGTTCCCATATACCCTCCTCACCCAACTCCCAATTTCCCCTATTATTAGCACCTTGTACTATTGAAGTAAAATTGTTAAAACTGATAAGGCCAATATATTTTTTTTAAGATTTTATTTATTTGACAGAGAGAGACAGCGAAAGAGGGAACACAAGCAGGGGGAGTGGGAGAGGGAGAAGCAGGCTTCTGGATGAGCAGGGAGCCCCATGCGGCGCTCAATCCCAGGACCCTGGGATCATGACCTGAGCCGAAGGCAGACGCTTAATGACTGAGCCACCTAGGCACCCCTGATAAGGCCAATACTGACACATTATTATTAACTAAAGTCCTTGATTTACATTAGAGTTCACTCTTTGTGTTATACATTCTGTGGATTTTGACAAATGTATATTGACATGTATTCATCATTAGAGTGTCATGGAATAATAATTTCACCACTTGAAAAATCCACCATGCTACACCTATTCTTTTCTCCCTCCCACCCCAAAATCCCAAGCAATCACTGAACTTTTTAACTGTCTCCATAATTTTGCCTTTTTCAGAATGTCGTATACTTTAAATCATACAAGATGTAGTCTGTTCAGATTGGCTTCTTTCACTTACCATATGCATTTAAGGCTTCTCCATGTCTTTTTGTGGCTTGATAGATCGTTTTTTGTTGAATAATATTCTTTTTTAAAGATTTATTTTTTGTTTGAGAGAGAGAAGCAGGCATGAGTGGGGGGAGGGGCAGAGGGAGAGAGAGAATCCTCAAGCAGACTCCCTGCTGAACGTGGAGCCCAATACAGGGCTCGATCCCAGGACCCGGAGATCGTTACCTGAGCCAAAATCATAAGTTGGCCGCTTAACCAACTGAACCACCCAGGTGCCCCTACTGGATAATACTCTGTTGTTTGGATGTACTAGTTTTGTTTCCCCATCCACCTAGTGAAGGATGTCTTCATTGAATTCAAGGTTTGGCAATTATAAATTAGGCTGCTACAAACATTCTATGTACAGGTTTTTGCGTTAGCAAACTTCAAGTAATTTGGGTAAAAAACCAAGGAGTATAACTTCTGGATCGTATGGTAAGGTTATGTTTAGTTTTGTAAGAAACCTGCCAAGTCTTCTTCCAAAGAGGCTATACTGTTTTACATTCCCACTAACAATGCATAAGACTTTGTTGCAGGGCACCTGGGTAGCTCAGTCAGTTAAGTGTCTGCCTTCAGCTCAGGTTATGATCCCGGAGTCTCTGGATGGAGCCCTGAGTTGGGCTCCCCGCTCATCAGGGAGTCTGATTCTCCCTCTGCCCTTCACCCTGCTTGTACTCTCTCTCTCTCTCTCACTGTCGCTCTCACTCTTGCTCAAATAAATAAATAAAATCTTTTTTAAAAAGACTTTCTGTTGCTTCATGTCCTTGTCAACATTTGGTGTTGACAGTATTTTGGATTTTGACCCTTCTAAGAAGTGTGTAGTGGTATCTGTTTTTTTTTTTTAATTTGTAATTCCCTAAAGTTATATGATATTGAGCATCTTTCTATGTACTGATTTGTCATCTATATATCTTCTTTGAGATTTTTCTGCTTCAACATATGCCCATATCTTAATTGGGTTTCTGTTGTTTTATTGTGAAGTTTTAAACACTATTTATGTATTTTGGATACAAGTTATCAGATATTTGTTTTCAAAATATTTTCTTCCAATCTGTCTTGTCTTTTCATTCTCTTAACAGCATCTTTTGTAGAGTAGATGTTTTTAATTTTGATGAAGTCCAGCTTATCCATTTTTTCTTTATTCCTTTCATATAATATCTTTGTCTAGTTTTGGCACTAGGATAATACTGGTCTTATAGAATGAGTTAAGAAGTATTCCCTCTGCTTCTGTTTTGTGGAAGAGATTGTAAAGAATTGGTACAATTTCTTCTTTAAATGTTTGGTAGAATTCACCCATGAACCCACCTGGCCATGGGAGTTTCTATTTGGGGAGGTTATTAATTATTGATTCAGTTTCTTTAATAAATATAGGCCTATTCAAATTGTCTATTTCGCCTTGTGTGAGTTTTAGTAGATTGTATCTTTCAAGTAATTGGTCCATTTTATCTTGCTTATCAAATTCATGGGCATGGAGTTGTCAATAATATTCCTTTATTATCCTTTTAATATTCATGACATCATTAATGATAACCCATTTCATTTTATTAGTAACTTTTGTCTTTTTTTTTTCTTAGTTAACCTGGCTAGAAATTGACTATTTTTACTGATCTTTCAAAGAACCAGTTTTTAATTTTATTGATTTTCCCTGTTGAAGTCCTATTATCAATTTCACTGATTTGTGCTCTAATTTGTATTACCTCTTTCTTGTTACTTTGGATTTAATTTGTTCTTTTCCTCAAGTGCAAGCTTACATGATTGATTTTAGGTCTTCTTTTCTACTGTATGCATTCAATGCTGCAAATTTCCCTCTAAGCACTGCTTTCACTGCATCCCACAAATTTTGATAAGTTGTTTTCATTTTCATTTAGTTTTAAATATTTTTAAGTTTCTCCTGAGAGTCCTTCTTGACCTATGTATTATTTAGAAATGTGCTGTTTAAACTAATGAATCATCGAACTTTACATCAGAAACCAAGGATGTACTGTATGGTGACTAACATAATATAATAAAAAAACATTAAAAAAAAAAGAAATGTGCTGTTTAGCCACTCTGGAAAACAGCATGGAGGTTCCTCAAGAAGTTAAAAATAGAGCTACCCTACGACCCAGCAATTGCACTACTAGGTATTTACCCCAAAGATACAAATGTAATGATCCAAAGGAACACATGCACCCCAGTGTTTATAGCAGCAAGTCCACAATAGCCAAACTATGGAGGGATCCCAGATGTCCATCAACAGATGAATGGATAAAGAAGATGTGGGAAATGTACAATGGAATATTACTCAGCCATCAAAAAGGGTAGTGCAGGGGCACCTGGGTGGCACAGCGGTTAAGCGTCTGCCTTCGGCTCAGGGCGTGATCCTGGCGTTATGGGATCGAGCCCCACATCAGGCTCCTCTGCTGTGAGCCTGCTTCTTCCTCTCCCACTCCCCCTGCTTGTGTTCCCTCTCTCGCTGGCTGTCTCTCTGTCTGTCGAATAAATAAATAAAATCTTTAAAAAAAAAAAAGGGTAGTGCAGAGGATCATAGGGGAAGGTCGGGAAAACTGAATGGGAAGTAATCAGAGAGGGAGACAAACCATGAGAGACTCTTAACTATAGGAAACAAACTGAGGGTTGCTGGAGGGGAGGAGGGTGGGGGCATAAGGTAACTGGGTGATGGGCATTAAGGAGGGCATGTGATGTGATGAGCACTGGGTGTTATATGCAACTGATGTATTACTCAATGTCTGAAACTAATGATGTAATATATGTTGGCTAATTGAATTTAAATTAAAAAAAGAAATGTGCTTTTTAGCAACACCTGGGTGGCTCAGTCAGTTAAGCATCCAACTCTTGATGTTGGCTTAGATCATGATCTTGGGGTTGTAAGATCAAGCCCTGCATTGGGCTCCCCTGCTTGGGATTCTCTTTCCCCCTCTGCCCAACCCCCTCTAAAAAAAAGAAATGTGCAGTTTAATCTCTCAAGTGTTTGGGAATTTTCCAGCTACCTTTCTGTTGTTGATATCTAGTTTAATTCCACTGTTGTCTGAGAGTATGCATTGTATGATTTCTCTTTTTTGAAATATGTTAAGATGTGTTTCAGGACCCAGAATGTGGTCTAGCTTGCTGAACATTCCATGTGAGCCTGAGAATAATATGTAGTTTGCTATTGTTTGATAAAGGAGTCTGTAGATGTCAATTATATCCAGCTGATCAATGGTGCTATTGAGTTTAGTTATGTCTTTACTGACGTTCTGCCTGCTTGATCTATTCATTATTGATAAAGGGCTGTTGTAGTCTCTAACTGTAAGAGTGGATTCCTTGGGGCTCCTGGGTGGCTCAGTCATTGAGCATCTGCCTTCAGTTCAGGTCATGATCCCAGGACCCTGGGATCAAGCCCCACGTCAGGCTCCCTGCTCAGTGGGAAGCCTGCTTCTCCCTCTCACACTCCCCCTGTTTGTGTTCCTTCTCCCACTGTCTCTCTCTGGGTCAAAGAAATAAAATCTTTTTTTTTTAAAGAGTGTATTCCTCTATTTCTCCTTGCAGTTCCATCAGTTTTTGCCTCACATAGTGTGATGGTCTTTTGATAATGCCCAAAAATTGACCTTTTATCATTGTGTAACACCCCTCTTTATATTTCATAATTTTCCCCACTCTGAAGTCTGCTTTGTCTGAAATTACTAAAGTAACTCCGGCTTTCCTTTGATTAGTGTTACTGTGGTATATTTTTCCCCCATCCCTTCACTTTTAGTTTCTATATGACTTTACATTTAAATTTATAGTGGGTTTCTTGTAGACAATGCATAGTTGAATCTTTTTTTTTTGATCCACTAGCAACCATTAATTAATGTATTTAAACCATTGATGTTTAAAGTGATTATTGATATAGTTGGATTAGTATTTACCATGTTCGTTAATGTTTTCTCTCCATCACTCTTGTTCTTTGTTCCTGTTTTTGTTTCTGTCTCCTAGTCTTTTTCTGTCTTGTCTGGTTTTAACTGAGTATTTTGTATGGTACCATTTTTTTATCTTCCCTTAGACTATCAATAATCCTACTTTTTAATCTTTCGGGGGGGGTTTCCAACTAAAGAGAGTTTGTAGTATGTATATAACCGATTCAAGACCACTTTCAAATAATACAATACCACTTCCCAGGTAGTGGAAGTACATTATTTACAGATTATTTCCAATTCCTCCTTCCCATCCCTTATAACATTGCTGCCATTTGTTTTACTTATCCATAAGCTATAATCATTGACTATATTGTTATTATTTTGAATAAATTATTACCTGCTAGATCAATTAAGAATAAGAGAAATACCCCAATTTAACCCTCAAATGGGGAAGCATGAAAACTTTTACTAAAAAAACAAGAATAAATGAAATAAACCATTTTATTTACCTTCATTGTTTTCCTTCTCTAACCCTACTTGAAGATCTAAGTGTCTTAAATATAGCATTTTCCTTTTCTCTGAAGAACTTCTTTTAACATTACTTGCAAGACAGTTCTGTTGGTGACAAGTTCCCTCAATTTTTTATCTGAACAAGTCTGTATTTCTTTGCTGGGTGTGGAATTCCAGGTTGGGGATACTTTTAACACTTTAAATATTTCACTCCATTCTGTTCTTGTCTCGCATGGTTTCTAAAGAGAGGTCTGCTGTAACTCTTATTTTGCTCCTTTATAGGTAAGGAATTTTTCCCGCTGGCTTTGTTCAAGATTTTCCCTTGATTTTGTGCTGTTTAAATATGAGATTACAAGGTATAGATTTTTGAGTATCTTGTTTTGTACTCTTTGAGCTTCCTTAACCTATAGTTTGATGCCTTTCATTAATTTAAGGAAATTATCTTGTCACTATTACTTTAAATACTTCCTCTGTCCCTTTCCCTCTTTACCTTCTGGTATTCTATTATACATCTATTGCTCCTTTTATAATTGGCCCCTAGTTCTGGAATGTTCTATTTATTTTTCTTTTTTTTCCTTTTATTTTAGTCTTGAAAGTTTCTGTTGGTATATCTTCAATCTTCACTGATACTTACCTCAGCCATGTCCAGTCTGTTGATGAGCCCATCAAAGGCATTCTTTGTTATGGTATTTTGGCTTTCTACCATTTCCTTTTGATTTTTTCTTACAGTTGCCATTTCTCTGCTAACATTATCCATATCTGTTCTTTCATTTTGTCCACTTTTTGCATTACATGTGGCATATTAGTCTTGGTTGATGGATATCCCAGTCTGATAATTTCAACATCTCTGCCATTTCTGTGTCTGGTTCTGAGGCTTGTGGTGTCTTTTAGTATGACTTCTACTTTTTGTTTAAAAGCCACACATACATACTAAGTAAAAGAAACTAAGGGAAATAGGCCTTCAAATAAGATTTTATGTTATCAGGCTAGACATTTGGCTGTATTTACTGTTTGCTGTAGTTGTCAGTGTTGTAGGCTAAACTTTACCCAGTGTCCTTTTTTTTTTTTTTGTCTGGCCTGGTTTCTTTAGATTTCCCTAGAGATTTCTTTTTTTGTTTTTTAATCTAACATAATTTATTTAACAAATTCCCTAGTGTAGGGGACTGTAAGTAAATTATCCTCACTTCCTGCCTGTTTTTATTTTTTTGTTTTTTGAAGTACAGTTGGCATACAATGTTTTATTAGTTTCAAGTGTACCACATAGTGATTCAGCAATTCTCTACATTGCACAATGCTTATTACCACAATAAGTATAGTCACCATCTGTCATCATACAAAGTTATTAAAATATTATTGACTATATTCCCTATGCTATACTTTTCATCCATTTGACTTATTTATTTTGGATATTGTCTAAGATGCACAGTTCTTTCAGTTGTATTCCCATATTATAAGAAACCTTACTGATGTAGTGGTAAGGTGTTGGAAGACTTGGAAGTATTCTATGATTTGGCCTAAGATTTTTAGTGACTCTGTGTCCCTGAGCTGTGGCCTTCACAAATGCTTCCCAGTTTTTATTTCATTTTGTTTTACCCTTCAGGTGAGACAGGAAGGCTAGAGGGTACTGGAGTTGTGTCTTTCCCTTCCCCAAGATTGGTTAAGCTCTGGTGCAATAGTTTCTCTTAAGAGCAGTCTTTAAGAATAGAATGTTCTGGGCGTATGTTTTTAAAGATTGATTGATTGATTTGTCAAAGAGAGAGTGAGAGAGCACAAGCAGGGGGAACGGCAGGCAGAGGGAGAAGCAGGTTCCCCGCTGAGCAAGAAGCCTGATGCGGGACTCAATCCCAGGACCCTGGGATCATGACCTGAGCTGAAGGCAGACACTTAACTCACTGAGCCACCCAGGCATCCCTTATGGGCATATTTAAAAGCAGCTGTTCCTTCCCTTTCCCTACTGGAAGGATGAAGGCATTTTTTTCCAATCACTGTGAGAACCTGATAAGACTCCTGATAATAAAACTCAAAGTGTGGGAGTCTTCCCCAAGACTGGGCCTCTTTAGAATTTTTAACTCTCAAACTTGTCCCCACTGAGCTTCCAGCAATTCATCAAGTTCAGGTCCTGCTACCCTATGCCTGGTTCCTACAGAGTTTTCCCCTCCCATGTTTCTACCCTGGTAAATTGTGCTTATTTGTATACATCTGTGTATCTCTCCAGTCTTATGACCTCTCTTCTCTGATGAATCTAAGAGGAGTTGGTTTTCAGGTTGTTCTGGGGTTTTTTTTTTTCTTTTTGATATGTGGGCAGGAGAGAGAACTTCCAAGCCTTTACATGCCTAAATGGATTACCTTCATTTTCTAAAGTTAATTTTGATGCATATGGGATTCTTGGTTGACATTTTTTTTCTTTCATCACTTTCAGTCTGTTATCCAACTGCCTTCTGCCCTACATTGTTTCTAATCAGAAGTCAACTATTTATCTTACTGTAGTTTCCTTGTAAGTAATAAGTCATTTCATCTTGCTGCTTTCATGATTTTCTATTTTTCTATTTTTCAACATTATATTATTATGTATCTGCTATGGATCTTCTTGTAGTTTATTTCTGCTTGGAGCTCTCGAGCTTCCTAGGTGTGTAGATAAATATTTTTCATTAAATTTAGAAGTTTTCACCATAATTTCATTAAATATTTCTTCTGTTTTGCTCTTGTCTTTTTGTAGTACTCCCTATATATATATATATATATATATATGGGTGCCCTTAATGATGTCTAACATTTCTCTGAGGCTGTTTTCATTTTCCTTCATTCTGTTTTTCTGTGCTTTGAGATTACATATTATCTTTTGATCTATCTTCAGGCTCACTGATCATTCTTCTAGCTCAAATCTACTTTGTGTTCTTTTATTTCAGTTTTGTACTCCTCAACTCCAGAATTCCATTTGATTCTTCTTAATAATTTCTATCTCCTAGTTGATATTCTCTACTTAATGAGCCATTGACCTCGTAATTTCATTTTTTAATTTCTGGTCATGGCATGGCATATTATATTCCTTTATTGTAAGAATCTTTATTCCTTTCTTGGTGCATATGTCCTCCTTGCTGTGCATATTTAAAGTTACTTCAAATTCATTTTTGCTTCTTTTTCAGGCTCTTATACTTTCATACCAAGATGTCTGCAGTCAGGCTATAATTTTTTGAAGTTCAGTTTTTTTTCATTTGAGGGTGGGGTCATCTATATCATAGAGAAATTCCTTTTATTTTGGCCAGCTAATGATATCCCTTCTTGGTTTCTACTGTGTTTACTGGATTTTTCTGAAAATGTGTTATAATGGTAAAATACACATAACAAAGTTTACCATTTTAAGCA
This sequence comes from Ursus arctos, assembly GCF_023065955.2. Lineage (NCBI taxonomy): Eukaryota > Metazoa > Chordata > Mammalia > Carnivora > Ursidae > Ursus > Ursus arctos. The sequence continues at coordinate 58,738,107 of NC_079873.1, forward strand.
TACAGTGGCATTAATTACTTTCACAATGTTATATAAGCATTATCATTACCTATTTCCAAATCTTTCATTACCGTAACAGAAAATCTGTAGCCATTAAATAGTAACTCCTCATTCCCCTTCCCCTCAGACCCTAGTAACCTCTAATCTACTTTCTGTGTCTACAAATTTGCCTATCCTAGGATACTTCATATAAATAGGGCAATCCCATATTTGTCCTAGCACTATTTCACTTAGCTTGATGTCTTCAAGGTTCATCCATGTCATAGCATGTTTTACAACTTCATTCCTTTATATGGCTGAATAATAGTCCATTCTATGTATATTCCACATTGTTTATCTACTCATCATTTGATGGACACCTGAATTCTTTCCACCTTTTGTCTATTGTGAATAATCTGCATTTAACATTGCCATATAAATATCTGTTCAAGTCCATACTTTCAGTTCTTTTGAGAAGTATACCTAGGAGTAGAGTATGTAAGCATATGATAATTGTTTAGCTTTTTGAGAAACTGCCAAACCTTTCCATTGGAGCTGCACCATTTTATATTCCCATCAGTAATGCATAAGGATTCCAATTTCTGCAGCTCTTCACCAACATTAGCTCTTTTCCATCTCATTGATAATAGCCACTCTAATAGGTGTGAAGTGGTGTCTGTGGTTTTGCTTTGCATTTCTCTAATGACTTGTGTTAAGCATTTTTACATGTGCTGTTGGCCATCTCTAGTATTGGGTATTTTGCTCATTTTGCAGCCAAGTTGTTTATTTGTTGTTGAGTTGGGGGAGTTTTTTTGTTTTTTTTGTTTTTTTAAGATTTTTATTTATTTATTTATTTAACAGAGACAGAGACAGCCAGCGAGAGAGGGAACACAAGCAGGGGGAGTGGGAGAGGAAGAAGCAGGCTCACAGCAGAGGAGCCTGATGTGGGGCTCGATCCCGGAACACCAGGATCACGCCCTGAGCCGAAGGCAGACGCCTAACCGCTGTGCCACCCAGGCGCCCCAAGTTGGGGGAGTTTTTATATATTCTGATATTTGCAAATATTTTCTTCCATTCTATAGATAATCTTTTCGCTCTCTTGATTGATAGTGTCATTTGATGCATAAAAGATGTTAATTTTGTGAGGTCCAATTAAACTATTTTCCCCTTTTTTGGCTATGCTTTCAGTTCAAGGGCCAAGAAATTATTGCAAAATCCAATGTCTTGAAGATTATCTCCAATGTTTTCTTCACAGACTTTTATAGTTTTCACTCTTTTGTTTGTTCTTTGATCCATTTTGAATTAATTTTTGTATATGATGTAAGTTTAGGGTCCAACTTAATCCCTTTGCATGTGGATATCCAGTTTTCCTGGTAGCATTTATTGAAGACTGTTCCTTTTCCCCATTGAATGGTTGCCACTCTTGTTGAAAAACAGTTGACCATATACATACAAAGGTTTATTTCTGGGCACTATTCTATTCCGTTGGTCTATATGTCTTTATTCCAGTACCTTTTTTTTTTTTTTTTTTTGGTTACTGTTGCTTTGTAATAAGTTATGAAATCAGATGTGAGTCCTTCATATTTGTTCTTCATTTTCAAGATTGCTGCCTAATAGTGATCTCTTGATTCCATATGAATTTTAGGATGTTTTTCTATTTCTACAAAAAAGTCACTGGGATTCTGATAAGGATTGCATTGAATCTGTATATCATTTTGGATAATATTGTCATCTTAGCAATATTAAGTCTTCTAGTCCATGAATGCCGGATGTCTTTACATTTATTTAGGTCTTTAAATTCTTTTAGCAATGTTTTGTAGTTTTCTGTCTACACATCTTTCACCTCTTTGCTTAAGTTTATTATTAAGTATTTTATTCTTTTTGGTGCTATTGTAAATGAAATTATTTTCTTAATTTCTTTTTTGAATTGTTTACTATTATCATACAGAAATGCAACTGAATTTTGGGGGCAACTGGGTGGCTCAGTTGGTTAAGCACCTGTCTTCAGCTTGGGTCATGATCACAGGGTTCTGGGATCAAGCCCCAAATTAGGCTCCTTGCTCAGGGAGGAGTCTGCTTCTCCCTCTCCTTCTGCCTTTCCCCCTGGCTCATTCCCCCGCCCACTCTAAATAAATAAAATTGTAAAAAAAATAGAAATGCAACTGAATTTTGCATGTTGATTTCGTACCCTGAAACACTGCTGAATTTGTTAACTTTAACAGATTCTTTCATACATTCTTTTGGGTTTTCTACACATATCACCTGCAAACAGATAATTTTGCTTCTTCCTTTTTAATTTAGATGCCTTTATTGCTTTTCTTGCCTAACTGGCCTGTCTAGAATTTCCAGTAATGTATTCAATAGAAGTGGCAAATGTGGGCATCATTTTCTTTTTTCCTGTCTTAGAGGAAAAGCTTTTGGTTTTTGGTATAATTTTATGATTTATGATTTTTTTTCTTATTTGGTATGATATTAGCTGTGGATTTTTTTGGCCCAGAGCCATGGAGGGTAGGATCTGCTAATATTCACCATTTGTCAAATCTACCCAGAATATGTCTGCCCTAGGATCTGAGAAGATGGGAACTGCCACTCAGTTGTCAAGCCAAGTATATCAGCTTTCCCACAATACAGCTATGTGCCAGAAAGGGTGACTACTCTTCACTAACTGTTTTGCCTCTTTTGCAGAAGTTAGCAAGAGGGAAATGGATGCTGCCCTTACCCAGGAAAGCAGTTCCATTCCAGGTAGCTGGGAGCTATGGGGAACCACCCGCCACACAGCTCCCAAGCTTGTTAAAATAGTTCTTCTACAAGGTATAGCAATGGCGATATGGGTGTATTGCCTAGCTTCATTATCAAGGCCTCCCAATGTTCTTAGCTATTGTCCATAACTTTGTTGAATAAATACTTCTCAATCTGTTATAATCCCTTTGATCAATCTCTGGAACATTTGGTTGAGTATCCTTGCTAATACTTGATCAATTTAATTGTTATCTCTACAAGGAAGAGATTTCTCTAAGGTCCTCACATGGCCATTTTGGAAGGGCTCTCACTTTCTCGATGGTATCTTTCACACACAAAAATTTTTAATTTTGATTAGGTCATATTTATCACTTTTAAATTTTTCTTGCTTGTACTTTTTGCATCATATCTAAGATGGCTTTGCCTAACTCAAGATCACAAAGATTTACTCCTACGTTTTCTTATAGTTGTTTTAAAATTTCACCTCTTAAGGTTAGGCCTTTGATCCATTTTGAGTTAATTTTTGTGCATGGTGTAAGATAGATAGTGTCTGAGTTCATAATTTTTCTTTTGGATATCCAATTGTCCCAGCACCATTGTTGTGAATGCTATTCCATGAGTCTTCTGATTCACGAACATAAGATATCTCTCCATTTATTTACCTCTTCTTTAATGTATTTTAGCAGTGTTTTTTTAGTTTTCACTTTACAAGTCTTCTACTTCTTTTGTTAAATTTATTTCTAAATATTTTCTTAATTCTATTGTAAATGGTCTGTTACTTTCATTTTCAGATTGTTCCTTACTAGTGTATACAAATACAATTGATTTTTATAGGTTGAGCCTTGTATTATTTTTCTATATAGTGTAACAAATTTAATGGTTTATTTTTTTTAAGATTTTATTTATTTATTTGACAGAGAGAGAGACAGCCAGTGAGAAAGGGAACACAAGCAGGGGGAGTGGGAGAGGAAGAAGCAGGCTCCCAGCAGAGGAGCCTGACGTGGGGCTCGATCCCAGACTGCTGGGATCACGCCCCGAGCCGAAGGCAGACGCTTAACGACTGCGCCACCCAGGCACCCCACAAATTTAATGGTTTAAAACAATAACTTTTATTATTTCACGGTCAGAAGTCTGGGCATGGCTCAATTGGGTTCTCATATTAGGATCTCACAAGGCCAAAATCAAGGGCTGGTAGGGCTGTCTGTATTCCTTTCAAGAGATTCAGGGAAAGAATTTGCTTCCAAACTCTGTCAGATTTTTGCAGAAATCATTTCCTTCTTATTCTTTCTATGTGACCCTTTCTGTCTTGAAGCTAGCAATGGTGGTTTGAGTTCTTCTTTTGCTTCAGATCCCTCTGACTGTCCTTCCATCTGCCAGAAAAAGTGCTGTACTTTTAAAGGCCCTTGAGATTACATTGGGTTCACCACAGTAATCCAGGATAATCTCCCCCCATTTTAAAGCCAAATAATTAGTAACTTTAATTATATCTGCAACATTCCTTTTGCAATGTAATGTAACATATTCACAGGTGTAACTCCAGGAAGTGAAGATCATGGGAGCCAGAATTCTACCCACCAAAATCTTGTTTCCTGCAAACTTGCTGAACTTATTTTAGTAATGTTTTAGTGGATTTGTAACCTAATAACTAAAGTGAGTTCACACCTTGTTAAGTTACAGATAGAGACTACATCAGGTGGAGTTGTCACACAAAACTTTACTTCAACAGATAAGGAAATCATGGGGAATAACTTCCAAAAGCCATGACTCCTGAGTGGGGGTAAATTGATTTCTTTTATTTAGGGATAGGATGAATATTCAGAAAAGGGGGGAGGGATTTGTCATTGCATGTAGAGGTATAAGGTCATATACATGTATTTAGGAATACATGTATTAGGCCTGTACATGCCTTGTATGTTATGCTAATGAGGTTTGTATTCCTCCTTGGACAGATATTATAATGAGGTAGAAGTTACTGTCAGACACTCCATGGTCGATCTGCACAGATGTGAGCCCGTCGTCAAGCTCAAACTGGTCTAAGCCTACCCTAGCTCTTCCTGTTGTTTGCCTCTAAAAGATAAGGTTAACATTCTTGTGAAGAAGGGGTAGTCTGTGAGGGTTTTGCTGGGGACATTTTTAACCTCATTAACCCTATGGATCTTGGTTTCAGATTCCTTAGGGTTTTCTCTCTGAAAGATCATGTCTGCAAATGAAAACAGTTTCACTTTTTCATTTCCAGTCTGGATGCCTTTTATTTCTTATTTTTGTCTAATTGCCCACACTATTCTTTCTAGTACAATGTTAAGTAAAAGTAGTGGGAGGAGACATTCTTGTCTTTTTTCTGATCTTAAGAGGAAAACGGTCTCTCTTCATTAAGTATATTAGCTGTAGTTTTTTCATAGATGACCTTTATCAGGTTGAGGGAGTTCACATTTATTCCTAGTTTTTAAAGGATTTTTATCATGAATGGATATTGGATTTTGTCCAAGGCTTTTTCTAAATCTATGAAGATGATCATGTCATTTTTGTCCTTTATTCTATTAATATAACGTATTATAGCAATTAATTTTTGTGTTCCTCAGATAAGTTCCACTTGGTAATGATGTATAATCTTTTTCATATGTTGTTAGATTCAGTTTGCTAGTATTTTGTTGAGTTTGTGCTTATATTCACGGTATTATTTCTTCTGTAACTGTTTGGTAGTACTCATCATTGAAACCATCTAGGCCTGAGTTTTTCTTTGGGAAAAGATTTATAATTACTTAATTCAGTCTCTTTGTTACCCATCTGATTTTGTTTAGAGATTCTATCAAGTACAGTAACCCCACGGTATACTCTAGCTGGCATTGTTGCTGTTCTCGCCCACTGTGAATGAGCTGAATACAATCGCCATTGACTGTTAACTTACATAGTTAAACAAATAGAATAGTTTCTTATGTTGGTGCTTTGGAAGTCATTTCAGATATGGGTTTGTAAATCATTCAGTTTTGAGGAGTAGTTTTAAAATTTAACAATGCCTTCTTTATCAGAAACCTAATAAAACTCTTCCAAATAAGAGTTGAAAATGCATAGTAATCTTTTATTTTAATTTTTTGAAGGTTCTGCAAACTTTTCTTCCTCTCTACAAAATATGTGCACTCCAATGGAGAAATTCAGTCTCTGCTCCCTTGTTTAGGACAATGCTGCTTCTCATTAATTTAATATTTTTTCCTCTAAATAAAGTTTTCTGATTAGCTGTTTTTAGTATGTTCTTTTCAGTGAAAATTCTGATATATGTTGGCTTGCTTTATTCAACTTGTAGACCTCAAGTGACTACTATATGCCAGGCATTTGTGCTAGGAGCTCTTATAGGAAGACTTTCTGTGAGGAGTCAGATTAACTTGGCATATTACATGTATATTGAAAAAGTAACCCTATGAAAAGATATGTGAAAGTCAAGATTAGGTCCATAGGTGAACTACTAGCTGTATCGGTAATGATTTCACAGTAGTCCAGTGAATGGACTCACAGCACAGAATAATTTGTACATATTTCATTTTGAAAAGCATATATTAAAATCCCATATACATGGGTGTGGGTGTGTGAAGAGGGAAAGAGAGATCTTATAATAACAGTATAATAATTGCTCAAAATATTACTCCCCTTTTGGCAATTTCTGTCAGTCACATTGCCTTTTTTCTGATTTCTAATGGAAAAACAAGAAGAGAAAATAATTGGATTTTACAGACAAGCAGAAAAATATAGATACATATAGTTTACAAAGTTCTTCAGTTCATCTTGTAACAAAGTCTTGATTCTTCCTCTTAGACCAGAAGATCAATTCAGAAGTTATTAGAATGGGAAAATAACAGATTATATCACAAGGTAAGAAAGTTTAGGCAAATAAGTGCCCCACTTATATATTTGCATTATTAAATTGAAAAAACAGGAATTTTTCAGGCCACGAAAAAATGGATTAGAGAATTAATATTCGATTTTAATGTATATTCTTTACAAAGTTATTTTTAAATGCTATTTTATGTATCTTACGCTTATTCCTGGATGGTTCTCAGTGATGTATTCAAATGTTATAGGTAATAATTAATAAAATTGATGTCAAAATTCTTAACTGTACTTTCTTAGCTTGCTTTGCACTGGAAGTTGACTAAAAGGAAATGCGAAACTAGCAATATGATGGAGTATGTAAGTATGCAGTTGTTTGTAGCTCCTTTTTTTGGATTCCATTCTAAATGTTACATCTTACTGTGCTTATCATTTGTCAGTTCTTCTTTCTACATTTTTTCTCCTGAGCCTAGACTTCTGTCAGTTGGAACATAGAGGTTTCCTTCCATCTTCCTTAGATTTGTAGCCAACATAAAATATCTTGAAAGCTAGTAATTACTTAGATCTGAGAAAAATCTCAGCTAGTATGCTGCAATGAAAACATCGCACAGTCTTAATCTTCTTTTCACATAGGTGCAGACCATCACATATGGTAATGAGCACAGCTGCTGTTGAACAAAATATTTCTAAATATGATCTTGACAAAACTTGCATAAAACAGGAATTGACTTCTGAATTCTGAATTCATGTTCCGGCTTTTTGTCTTAGCTAACGCTTAATTTTCAATAAAGAAATGATAAGCTCTATTTCTTTTTTACTGAAAGTTATGCAATCTTAATCACAAAACACAAATTTACATGTAACCAAAGTGATAACTTCAGCTTCGTAAACATTCAGAAGAATATGAAATTTATCTAAACTTCAAGTTGCTGACATATATATATTTACTATATAAACATTCCATTTTCATATCATAAATAAGGATTATTATGTTATTTTTCTCCACTTTGATTAGCTAGGGAAAAAATGTGCAAATGACCACAAATGTAAAATCCACTATAGATAAAACCTTATATAAAGTATCATAAATTCACATGTTAAATTTATAAATAAAATATTAAATATAAATTTAGTATGTACATTTATATAAGTTTATAAATATCTTAGGTTTTTATTATTATAGTTCCAGCTTTTAATTAAAATGTTTTAATCAGTCCATTTGTATGTTTCATAATTTTTTACAAACAACTTGTAAAAGATAGTAATAACCAATATCAGCTGCTTTAACTGGAAAATATGTAGATGTAATATAGATAAAAGTATTTTTCTAACCTGTATAACACAGTTTTAATCCCTTCTACTTTGTCAAAAAAAAAAAAGGTGGGGAAGAGGAGGTGTAGATGGAGATAGTAATGTAAGAAGGTTTGCTTTTCTGCACCTAAACAATTATTATAAATTAGGTCATAGAGACTGTTAGCTACAATAAGTAGTTATGTTTGCCAATTTGATTCAATTGCCAATCTAATGATAACTTAGAGTAAATTCTTTCATAACTGTTTTATATATTTCACTTACTTTATACTAGAGGACCAAAGTACAGTCCTGTGAAAAATGATTATAGACTTCCTGGGTTATATATATTCTAGTAAATGAAAATTATTTTGTCAATATATTCTTGTTTGTTTTTATTTTACAGGTAATACTAATAGAATTCTTACCAAAATATCCCATATTCCGACCTGACTGAGGAATTTTATTCAGTCACTTCTGTGTTACTTGTCATTTCCTACCCTTAGTGCCTTGTAGATGATTTTGGAATGAAGATGGTCTCCTTTGCTGTGTTCAACTTATTCTTTATTTCTTCTTATTATTATTCTTTAGAATATTCTCCTTACTCTTTATTTGTGTTGGTTTAAGAAGAAAATTTGCACATCTTTTTTTTTTGTTAAATGAGGCTTGTGTTTTGCACTCTCAATTTTTAAATAAATACACACACAGACGTATATGTATATATATAGTTGCCACTAAAGATAAAACATCAGTGCCGGTGTTTAAAAAACAAAAACAAAAATTTGTTCTGAGCATGCTGCCTTATAATTTTCATATTCACTGTTTCTAAATATGCATCATTTTTCTAGGCTACTTAATGCTCTGTAATCCCTTACTGGACATAAGTAAATAAGCTTTTGGTAGCTTTAGAAATGGTTTTACTCTTACTTGCTTTTAAAGGACATGCAATTAATAGCACTGGTTTTGTCCTGCACTTTGCTAAATTATCACTTATGTTAGTGGATAAAATATTTAAACTCTTTAAAAGACTTGTAAATATTGTCTCTTTGCATAACATAAAATGTGATATGCCATGGTTTACAGAATGTAATATTACTCTTACTGTGTTGCCAACAAATCTGCATAGATTTTAATATGAATGAAGTTTGCAAGCATCCTTTTGAATGTATAGACTGTTAACATGCTGTTTTATGGCAGAGCCATAATGAGTTTGTTAAAAATTTCAGGTGTAGGGCGGGATTGCCCTTTGTAATGAGTGGATTAAAATCGAAATCATTTTCTGAGATATTCTGCATTGCACCTGAAACCAAGAACCTTAGTTTTTCCATTTAATTCAGTAATTCTCATTTTGTCCTCCATTTCCACCCCCCAAAAAATTCATTTGACATCTGACACATTTCACAGCTTCACTATCCTTATTTATTTCCCTTTATGTATCCTTTCCCTCATTTGAAAATACACACAATTATGATCTTTAAGGAGTGTTTCAAGATTTCAGATGTCTTGGGAGGTGTCTAGATCCTCATGAAAGCCACTGCTAATCCCTTTTTGGAGTTCTGATATTCTGCTTTGGGAAGGAGAGAGCGCTATAATTGAGAAGTTGTACCTAAAGAATATATAGTGGCTGATTCATAATCGATAAAAAAATTCTTTACTTTTTGAGGATCTTTTTTAAACATTTGAATATTAATGAGGAAAGACAAGTACTTAGACAAAAGTATTTTAATTTATAAATTCACCACACATGTAGCCTTTTCATTTATATGTACCTATTTTTCTTTTTCTCTTCACGAGTAAGATGAGTGAGAATACCACACTTAGTTTGAATTTTTAACATAATTATAAAGCTTTATGTTGTGTTAATTCAACTGCAAATGTATGCCTGTATGTAGGCATTATTTGTAATTCCTATGCTAGAAATAAATTAAAAGAATCTGAGAGTCAATAATATCCTATTTGTCATCTTACTCTTACTACTTTAAGTAAAAATTTTTTAGACAAGCATTTATCCCAGTGAAGAGAACAGTCATTTCTTCATACAAAGTCAAGTATTTTAAAGTCACTTTTAAAATTTATGCCTAATTTGAAATCCATAGTCCTGGACCAGTAAAAGAAGAGGGAAAAAGAGACACTATTTGATATACGACTATAATCGTTTGCACACTTTTCCACCTCTCTCTGTAGAGTCCCATTACCCATGCCACCAAGCCACCCGGAATCTCTAACTTTTAAATGTGTGCCTGCAAATACCATTTGTCTGTCTGCTGCAAAAATATGTATTTTTATAGACAAGGTGGAAACCTCTGAAAATGCATACCAAATGTCTTGTTTTATAGCTAAGGTCAGGGAAAAATTGTATCTGTGGTTTATGCTCCAGCTAATATCATCAGGTTTATGCTTCAAACTGTGACTGTTTAATACCAAAATTGATTTCCAGAATAATACAAAATTTCTAAATTATCAAGGATAGAATAATTTTAAGTGTCAATCCTTAAAATCTCATTTTTTTTTCTGTATATTTAGAATTTGGCCATGTATATTTAGAATTTGGGCATAGTAACTTTTTCTGCCATGTATAAATCACACTTGGTTTTGCTCAAAGAATGGCAAGAAGTGGTGAATTGTTTCCATGAAACAAATACTGAGACAGAAATAGAGTGCATCTGAAAGTGACAGATTATAACTTAAGTTACAGTAGTATTTGTCATAAAAATCATTTGCCACCATTCGTAAACTTAATTTAAAAACCTGCTCTAATTGCTTTTAAATTTATTATTTTATTGTTTATTATGCTGACTGACTCATCTTATTTTCTTGAACTACTCAGATAATACCTAATTTTCTTTTTTTTTTCTTTCTTATATGACTGCTTTTTTAAACTATTTTCCTATGTAAGGGGCTAATTAGCAGTTGGGTATTTTGGAGTGCTTTGGAGGGGGTGTTTTCTTTTCAATGAAATTGGCTGCAGTGAATGATGAAATGACAAAGCACACTGTGTGGTCATTAATTCCTCACCCCATTGACCTTTTTGTTCTTTTATCCTTAGGATAGAATATACTTGGATATTTCTATCAAGTTAGAATATTTTTATGAAAGCTGTTTTTAGGTTGAACAAAGTAATTCTGAATTTCTTTGTTACATGATATTCTTTTATGAATAACATGTATGTGCCAAAGTACATAAATTTCACAAAGCTTTGAAGTTACAAGTTAAAACTGTTCCTTCTCTAACTTTCCGTTACACATCTCCATCCCCAGTGCCCCTTTAAACACCTAAATTACGTATACAATGAAATCAAGGCCTAACCTTTTTCAACTATTTTTTGTTCCCTCCTACCCACGTGAAAGAGATCATTGTAGTCAAACATTAGAAGTAGATGGAGAAGTGCCTTGTCTGTTTTGACAAACATAACATTTTACTTTAAAGGAAACAGAATGGATGAATTGACAGATCATTAGATTTAAAACCATCCTTTTCAAGTATAAGAATGTTTCATTAGCATATTATATTTCTTCTATTTATTTAAAGCCTGTTTCCTTGTTTTCTCCCAATCATAGATGTTAGTGATAAAATATTACAGAACAGGACTATCAATCACTTACACAACTGTTAGAATTCTAATGCTAGTGAATATGTAATTTAACATGATTCTGGAAGAACAGTGGTCTTTGAAGCCCTACCAAAACCCACTTAAGTATTTAATGTACATACTATTTATATTATTATGATCTATAAACACTAATATGTGATCAATTAATCTGTATTAACATTTAGCACTCTATCATTTTTAATGAAATTTATTCTCATTTTTTCATAATTTGAATGAAGTTCCGTGTTCCATAACATTTGTAAGGCTTAAAACAAGTAGGGTTTTTCCAAATGTATTGGGAGTTTTCAAAAATTATTAGCATTTTAATTTTATTTACAAATAAACCAACACTTAAAATCAAACCTCACTATTTGAATGTAAAGCCCCAAACAATATTTCATCAGAATTAACTATGTTGATCTAGGAGGATATAGAAATTTTATACACTCATTTAATTGTAACAGTTTCACATATGGAAACATATTTTGCTAATTTGATTATAACATGCCCAAATTCATTGAAGTTAAGTCCTCTTATGCCTATAAAATTCTGCTTTAAAAAATTCATTTTGCAACAATTGTCCAATTGTTCGGGTTCCTTTAAATGGTGAACTATTGGGAAATTTTCCACAGAAAAGGAATAGATTTTATTAATAATACTTGTTCATGTAACATGAGACTAAAAAAAGAAAGGATATGTATATCCTTATCTTGCCCCAAATTTCTCTTTTTGATTCTGAGCCTTTTCATTTTGATGATGGCAACCTGAGAATATATTCCATTTTCTGTGGACTTTGTCAGATTCTTACTATATGAGGAATTGATCTAATAAAATGGGCTTTAGGCAAGTCACTTAAATTACATGTCAGTCTCTTCATCTATAAAATCATGGGGTTGAACCTAGAGCTGGACAGAAAATTAGAGATAAACTAAGATTCTGTGATTCTAGGAATCCTTAGGAAATTTTTACTCTACAGAATCCCAGAATGATTTTTCTCAGATCTACTACCCTTGGTGGAAATTCTCACAGTGCCTTGCACAGTAAATGTTTGATTTGCCAACTGGCTCCTAGCTGTTGTGCGTTCATGTCACACAGACTCAAAGAACCTGATATCTGCTAGACCTCAGCCCCTCTATGGTAATAAGAATAAATTTAGTTTCCCTAGAAACTAAAGACTAAGATATGTGGGCTTTGCATATGTGGAATCTGACTATGCATTTGGTATCTAGGCAAGATTATAACTGTGACAACAATGGAGTTATGGGAGGACCCACTTTGACATAGATGTGAAAAGTTTTCATATCCTATCCAATATCTGCTTCAGTGTCTTACTAGGTTCCATATCCTCAAAAAGATCTGTTGGAACAAATTGATATTAGATGGAAGGAAAAGTGGTATGAAATTCAAACCCAAATCACTTCTGGTTTAATTCTTAGCTCTGCTGCTTAATTCCTCTGTACCTCATGTCCTCATTGTGGAAGTGGGGACAATAAGCTGGACCTACCTCACAGGGGAATTGAGGATTTTTTTCATATATTAATGTGCTTTTGAAGTTGACTGAAAGATATACTGGATATCATAATTTTGTAATTTCTAAATAGATTCCTTTAAGTCTGTGTTGTTATGTTTTCTTTCTCAGTCAAACCCTACAGAATGAGTGTTGCAATTAATCTATTTTATCAGTAGTAAATTTGGTTATTAATCCCCTATATATTAACATGAGTAATTGTGTTATGTTAATACTTGACATAGGGAGGAAAAGCAGCTGGATGTAAACCAGTGGTTCCCAGCTTGGGACAGATAAAGATAGCAGTGGGGGCATCCTTGAACCTTTTTTTTAATATTTCAAAAAAATACTAGAAATCATACATTTACCCATATTTCTGCCACATAAGCCAACTAGACATTGAATTTCCATGCATTTTGCTTATATTTTTTCAATCCTGCCTAACATAACACTGGTTATCCACTGATCAGAAGCTGTGAATGACAGTTCTGCTTTTGGTTAATAAAAGAATGAAAAAGCCTATTATTACATGCAGTTTAGTAAATAAAATTCTTCAAAACATGGGGAAGGAATAATAAAGGGATCCTTTTGGTGAAAATGTTGGAAGCCACTTTTATAAAGGAACTAAGATTATTTGACCCTCTCCACAAGTTACTTACCCAGTCCCTAAATAATGAAATGCTAGGGTGTGTGTGTGTGTGTGTGTGTGTGTGTGTGTGTGTGTGTGTTGGCTAGATTGGGCTATATAACTTCAGGTTAGAATTTGCCTTCTGTTCTCTTCTGTTTCAGGATAACTGAGTTAATTTATTTGAGTGTGTATTTGTAAATTATATATATACACATGGGATTGCAAAGGTGGAAAGTGTTGTATGTTCTAGCATTGGAGTAAATATCAACTTCCGAGTCTCAAAGTAGTTCTTTGAGTAGTGTATAAACTCATTATGAGTCTAGGCAATAATTTCTCAAATGTCCCTTTTATTCCTGCTTATTTTGTTGCTTTTATCTTGGCTTAATTTTCTTAATTTTCCATTTTTCTAGTAAGCAAATAGTGTAAAATTATTTTAATGCCTAAACTTTGACCAAATTACAAATGTTTGAAATTATATAATCTACAAGCTAGTTTGCCCTACTTGACTAACCACATACAAATATGAATCTCAGCTGCAAAAACAGGAAATGCTGGTAGCTGGAAAATGGGCATTGATCAAAACATCTGTTTGAAAAGCCTAGGATTTCTACTTTTTGGCAGAGGATTCCTATTGGGACAGCTTTACCAGAAAAGAATAAAAGTGGATATGTCCATTCAAACCAAGAACATTCGTGCATCTTGTATTGTTACATAGCCTGTGGAATGATTTTATTTTTCTCCCAAGTTTGAGAGTGACTCCCCTGAAAGAACTCAACCTATATACAGCTGTGCCAAAATGAAGGACACCTGCCTCTCTGAAACTTTCACTGCTGCTTCTGTTGTTCACTTGTCAGATATAAAATTTTATTATCTCAGGATGCAAAATTACAATAAAGTGCAAATCTGTGTTAATGAATTGTGTGTTCTTTGGTCCATCTTCCTTTCTTCCTTCTCTTCCCTGTTTTCATCATTCTAAGGTAGTTACTTAAGGCTTCCTTTTAAAAATTCTATTTTGCATATTGCCTCTTCGTGCATTTGCAAATATTATGTCTGATCCCATAATTCATGCTATATATTGGCTTTGGGGGCCTTTGTGGTGCCCATTGTTTGATATTTGCCTAAGTAGGAATTCGTTTCTAAACTACTTTTCATGCCTACCTGTGAACTATAAAATTAAAAGTAAAAAGTGGCGTTCCACCTTCATAAGCATAATTTTTTAGTGAAAGAAATGTTGAAATGTGAAGGTACTTGGCACAAGTTTTGCCTCTCTTGTCAACAGTTTGTCATAAAAAAAATTCAAGCGTTAACATCGTCTACTTGATTTACTACTCAAGCTGATTAGCATGCAGTATTAGATTTTTTAAACTTATGCCAAACTTTTGCAAATTCAGCAAAGCAAGAAAATGTAACATAACAAGAAAAACTTAATGTTTCCCATAATCTTTGATAATTATAGTAGGTATTTTTTTAAAAGACTTTACATTTTGAACTGTTAAAGCAGAGATGACCGGGGCACCTGGGTGGCTCACTCTGGTAAGTGTCTGCCTTCAGCTCAGATCATGATCCCAGGACCCTGGGATCGAGCCCCACATCAGTCTCCCTGCTCAACAGAGAGCCTGCTTCTCCCTCTCCCTCTGCTGCCCCCCACCCCCACTTGTGTTCTCTCTCAAATAAATAAAATCTTAAAAAAAAAAAAAAGCAGAGATGAGAGACTTAAACCTATAGGGAAGTTTCATGTTTTGTTTAAAGAAATGTTTTTTGAAACTTTACTATATGGATGAGCAAAAATCTGTACTTTTTATTGATAACTACGTGTGGAGTAGGATGTGCTATGTGGAAAATACTTTTTATGTTACATTTTCTAATACTGAGGGCTGAAGCCACATGCTTTATCTGTCATTAAATAATATTTAACACAGTATTGGATATTTACTTACCTAAATGTAGGAAATTCTCTGGGGGATACTAGAATTCTCCAGTTGTAATTACCATAAATCTGAATTGTGATCCCTGTTCTGTCTCCTGAGTGACTTCTAGCAAAAATCAGGACACTCAGCTTGATTTTATACATCATCCCCGGGTAGGAGGTTGAGTTAGATCAAGGTTGCAAACTAAGATATAGCCACTCCTCCAACAGACATGTCTTTTTGACTTGCAGAATTTTTTTCACACATTTTGAATTAGTTGCCAGCACTTAAAATTAAGAGCCTTCACATAGAAATCCAGATTTCTGGCTTCTTTTGAGAAATTTCATATGTGAGCAATTAACTAGAGCTGAGTAGCAGCCAGCCCCTTTTAGAGGGAGCATTTACTGTGTTTTGCCATGGTCATTACTATTTTCTCTTGTCTCCCTGAAACTCAGGTTATTTTGTTATGATATAGATAGAAAGCAAAATATTTCTTGAATCCATGTCTCTTTCAAAATTGAGGAAAAAATACTAACCATGATAGCTACATATACTCTTTTTCAAAAAATGGTGTGGGAGGGGGTGGAGAGAGTGTTTTGGGCTTTCGGTGTTGGTTTTTTTGGTGGAGGGGAACTGTTTTCTTACAAATGACCACTGATTTCATAATTCCTGAGCCAGACGATCTCTAAAGCCCCATTTAATTCTGACATTTTAAGTTTCCATGAGATGATTCTATAACACTGTATTTCAAATTGTTATGCCTTTGAAGGTCTGTGTATGATAAGTGGATAGTGTTTACGAAACTGGTCAGGCTTCCAAATAGAATAGTGGCATCAAAGACCACCTATGAAACACAGCCACAAGCAGGGCTTTTTAGAACTTTATTTTAGAACTAAACTTTTAGTTGTTTAACAAAGGTTTAGTCAAACACCCAGAGCAGCACCTACCTTGTTATATCCCAAGGGTAATACTGCCCAAAGTGACACTACCATGATAAGAATTCTAGGTAGGAATCTGTAAAACCTATCCTATATTTTGTTATTTACATAGGACTACTGATTGTTTCTCTTTCTTTATATATTGAGCCAAGATGATATTGATCAAAAAGAAAATTTAGGGGACACCTGGATGTCTCAGTCAGTTAAGCATCTACCTTTGACTCAGGTCATGACCCAGGGTCCTGGGATGGAGTCCCTTATCAGGCTTCTTGCTCAGCAGGGAGCCTGCTTCTCCCTCTACCTGCCTCTCCCCCTGCTTGTGCTCTGTCTCTTTCTGACAAATAAATAAAATCTTTTTAGAAACAAATAAAATTTAGACTTATTTCAAAAGTAGGCTGTTCATTATTTTTTCCTTCTGTAAAAAATACCAAAAAAATAGGTTATTATTTCACTCATGTGGAATCAAAAAAAATGAGTAAATAAAAACAATCAGACCTAAAATACAGAGGACAAACTGATGGTTGACAGAGGGAAGGGGTTTGGGGGAGTGGGCAAAATGTGTGAAGGAGAGTGGGAGATACAGGCTTCCAGTTACGGAATGAACAAGTCACTAGAATAAAAGGCACAACATAGGGAATTTAGCCAATAATACTGTAATAGCATTGTATGGTGACAGATGGTAGATACACTTGTGGTAAACATAGCATAACATATAAAGAAGTTGAATCAGTATGTTGTACAACTGAAACTAATGTTAACATTCTGTGTCAACTATACTCAAATCAAATATTTTCGAAAAGTAGGTTAAACTCAATATGTTTAGATTCTACAACCAGAACTAAGTTTTTGCTCTAATAGGACCTGTATTATGGTCTAATGGATGAAAAGTATGGGCATTAAGAGAATTTTGTCCTTATTAGAAAAATATTGGCTTCCACTAGAAAATATAAGAAGTATGAAGAAGAAAATGAAAGTTTCCCATAACCTACCATCTACAACCATTTTAATGTTTTAAATGTTACAACATAAGATTTTTATCTGTATGTGTAATGCATTTTTAAAAAGCTTTAATTAGATTGCATATTGTGTGCTGCTTTTACAGTTTCATATTTTCCCGTATTAATACATAATCTTTGAAACTAAATTATGGTGATATACAAGTACAATGTTTGAATATGCCATAACTTCCCACTGTTTGGTATTTAGTCTGTTTTCAGTGTTTTGCTATTATAAATAATGACTTCATGAGCATTTTTATACATAAATCTTCACCTGAATCTGGTAATTTCCTTCAGAAAGATTCCTATAAATTATTAGGTGAAAGGATATGAAGTCTTTATAGCTCTTGATGTATATTCCAAAATTGCCTTAAGAGAGGCATGGGAAGTGGGACACTCAGAAAAAGTATATCCGTCTTCCTCTGGATAGATGAGAAGAATTAAGAGTAAGAATTAATACAGCCACTCTACTTAGAGGTGCTAATTGGGGTGGGATACTGGCAAAAATTGGAAGGCTCAAACTGGCATTCCTAGCAGCTAGGAATAGAACAGAGGGTCCTTGCTTCTCCACTTAAGGGCATGCAGACACCATCCTCAGCCCTGCAGATCTGTCCTTAAAAGTCAGTGCTATACCACCTCACACCAGTCAGAATGGCTAAAATTAAGAAGTCAGGAAATGACAGAGGTTGACAAGGATGCAGAGAAAGGGGAACCCTTCTACACTGTTGGTGGGAATGCAAGCTGGTATAGCAACTCCGGAAAACAGTGTGGTGGTTCCTCAAAAAGTTAAAAATAGAGCTACCACCCACCAATTGCCCTACTGGGTATTTACCCCAAAGATACAAATGTAGTGATCCGAAGGGACACCTGCACCCCAATGTTTATAGCAACAACGGCCACAATAGCCAAACTATGGAAAGAGCCCAGATATCCATCGACAGATGAATGGATAAAGAAAATGTGGTATATATTTACAATGAAATATTATACAGCCATCAAAAAATGAAATCTTGCCATTTGCAATGACATAGATGGAACTAGAGGGTATTAGGCTAAGTGAAATAAGTCAGAGAAAGACAGTTATCATATGATCTCACTCATAGGTGGAATTTAAGAAACAAGGCAGAGGATCATAGGGGAAGAAAGGAAAAAATGAAACAAGAGGAAACCAGAGAGGTAAACAAACCATTAGAGACTCTTAATCACAAGAAACAAACTGAAGGTTGCTGGAGGGGAAGAGGGTAGAGTGATGGGGTAACTGGGTGATGAACACGGGAGGGTATGTGTTGTAATGAGCACTGGGTATTATATAAGACTGATGAATCATAGACCTGTATCCCTGAAATAAATTATACATTGTATGTTAATTAATTGATTTTAATTTTAAAAATCAAATAAAATTTTTAAAAATTAAAAAGTCAGTGTTAGACACCTCATCCCTTGAAAACCACTGGCTTTCAAATTTTATGATTTACAGAGCTCTGATAGCTCAGTAAAAAAACAGCAAATACAATTTGTGTGTCTATAATTACCCTCCCATCTTTCAGCAGTCAGATATACTGCTTCCCTTGATAGCTTTCAAAATTTCACCTTATGAAAGAGCCCCTTCCTTATGTACTATTTACCATATTCTGTGTCCCTGTAGGGTTATTTCTCACTCTCCTAAAATTTCTCACTCTCTGCCTCTTACCTGCTTTACCAATTCTGGAAAGGCAGCCATGGTTCAGGGAAAGAAGCACTGTATCTATATGACATTTATTATAAATCTGGCTTTATGCTTCCTGCCTGCTATTCCCCTCTAGACAATTTTGAAAAAGGAGTTTAACTCTTAGCTTTTGTTTCTGTTGTAAAACAGAAATAATTGTTAGGATTAAGTAAGGTAACATGTGGAAGGGCTGGGAAGATATAAAATCACAGTACTTTTGTTTCTATGGAAGAATAATTTCACAATCTATGCCTTCTGATAGGTGAATAAATTAATCCAATTCTTTAATCAGGATTGTCTACTGCTGCTTATCTTAAAAAGATGTTCATCATTCAAAACTCTGCCAAGGTAGAAGTAGTGGGTCCTTTCTCAGTTCTTTTTATTTGGAGTCACTCCTCAAGTTCTTTAGGCATTCTTTGTACACCCGTTATGTGCATGGCCCCTGCCATGTCTCATTTCTCTTTTCTGAGAAAACATCCTGAAATACAGTTGACCCTTGAACAACGCAGGGGTTAGGGGCACCAGCTCCCCCCACCATGCAGTCAAAACTCCACATATAAATTTGACTCCCCCAAAACAATAGCCTACTGCTGACTGAAAGCCTTACTGATAACATAAACAGTCAATTAACACATATTTTATATATTACATGTATTGTATACCATATTCTTACAATAAACTAGGGAAAAGGTTAATAAGAAAATCGTAAGGAAAATAAATTTATAGAACTGTACTATTTAAAAAAAATCTATGTATAAGCAGACCCGTGCAGTTCAAACCCATGTTGTTCAAGGATCAACTATACTTATAGTTTGATCAGGGTTTTCACAGATGAAAAGTGGGCAGTAATGCAGATAATCAGAGTGGCATAGATGATGATCAGAATGAAAGGCAGAGGAAGATCAAAGGAGAACTCCAAATGCTTTCAAAAGAGAACTCTCCAAGGATTAGTGAATTTTCAACAAGCAAAGATAGGATGTACATAAAGGGGGCCAAAGAGCAAGAGTGATGAATTATAAAAAAAGGACTTGATACCTTTGGATGTTGAAGACATTTTCTGGGACTTTTTTTTCCTCCAGCTACTTATTTGAAGTGACTAGAGAAGGGGAAAATTTGAATAACCAACCTTTCAACTGGAGGCGAAGGGTAACACCTCTGCACGCAGAGCCCTATTTCCCATGATATCGGTCAGTCTGCTACTCTATAAAGAGCTTAATGAGTAATCAAGTACAATATTGTGTTATACAATCCTTAATTTTGTCTTTCAATTTGACTTTTATCTCAGCCTTGGCTTTTATTCATTTCTGTCTCAAACTTTTGTTTGCTCAAAGTGATAGAGTCAACAAATAAATCTGTGCTCACAAATGAGAATGGGAACTCTACTGGCCATCCCACTGAGTTCATCTGAGTCATGTTAGTGTTGGCTTGGCCTCTAAGAATAATGTGCTTTGGTGTATTTCAGGCACCAAGTCAGAATTAAGTCTCAATTGGGAGGAATGAGTACCTGGTTAAAAGATACCAGAATGCCATACCATAAGTTTAAGAGAAATGGTTTGATCACTCAGAGCAGGCCAATGCTGACTCTAGAAGTTGTAATGAAGAGAAAAATGATGCCAAGACCTACCATAAAGAACAGAGCAACTGGAGGGATATGTGCTTTGGATCCAAGTAAGTCAGTAACAGTGTCACCTACGTTCCACTTTCTCCTCAGATCAGTAATAGCTGACAGAGACAATTTATGCTCATATTGTCTAGTTGTTTAATAGAAAAGATTGGTAATGGGACATGGCTTGTAAAGAGGTTTTAAGATGTTCTTTCTCATAAAAAAAATGATTTGTACCTTGTGAAAATGAGTAGTTCCTCAAGACATGCCAGCAACTAAGCCTACATCACACTCACAGTCTACTTTAAAATCTCTGTTTTCTAGGTACACAGTGGGTCTTTTCCACTTTCTAGTCTGTTGAGCTACAACAGAATGGGGAAAAAACTAAAGATAAAGATTAAAAGAGATCATGGATTAGTGAGTAGAAAAAGAAAGAGTAGGTGACCTTTGGAGACTGCTATGAGACCTTACACCTGAAGTAGAAGAAAAGTGGTCTTATGGAAAGAACACTGAACTTGGAGTCAGATTATTTGGATTCAAATGCTGTCTCCACATTTTTCTAGCTTTGAGATCACTTAAAGTCTTTGATATACTTATGAAATGGGAAGAATATAATAATTCTTGCCCAATACTGAATTCCCTCCAATATGAAACAATTGCTATTCTGACAATCACTGTGTTCATGTTTAGAATGCCCTCTCCCTTCTTTTCAAAAGCTTATACATCTTGCCTCCTCAGTGAAAACTTTCTTGACCACCCTATATCAAAGAAATCTTCCTTGTAGCACTCTCTCTCACTCCTTTCACACTTACCTAGTATATAGCATATGCTATTTCTACATGTATGTGTATTGCCTATTATAACCAAACATCCTGATTCCTTTATTACAGTACAGATTTAATTTTTTTTAATTTTTTTAATGATTTTTATTATATTATGTTAGTCACCATACAGTACATCCCCGGTTTCCGATGTAAGGCTCGATGATTCATTAGTTGTGTATAACACCCAGTGCACCATGCAATACGTGCCCTCCTTACTACCCATCACCGGTCTATCCCATTCCCCCACCTCCCTCCCCTCTGAAGTCCTCAGTTTCTTTCTCATAGTCCATAGTCTCTCATGTTTCATTCCCCCTTCTGATTACCCCCCTTTTCTTTATCCCTTTCTTCCCCTACCGATCATCCTAGTTCTTATGTTCCATAGATGAGAGAAATCATATGATAGTTGTCTTTCTCTGCTTGACTTATTTCACTTAGCATTATCTCCTCCAGTGCTGTCCATGTTGCAGCAAATGTTGAGAACTCGTTCTTTCTGATAGCTGAGTAATATTCCATTGTATATATGGACCACAACTTCTTAATCCAGTCATCTGTTGAAGGGCATCTCGGCTCCTTCCACAATTTAGCTATTGTGGACATTGCTGCTATGAACATTGGGGTGCATATGGCCCTTCTCTTCACTACGTCTGTATCTTTGGGGTAAATACCCAGTAGTGCAATGGCTGGATCATAGGGTAGCTTAATTTTTAACTTTTTAAGGGACCTCCACACTGTTTTCCAGAGTGGCTGTACCAACTTGCATTCCCACCAACAATGTAGGAGGGATCCCCTTTCTCCACATCCTCTCCAACAATTGTTGTCTCTTGCCTTGTCTATTTTTGCCATTCTAACTGGCGTAAGGTGGTATCTCAGTGTGGTTTTGATTTGAATTTCCTTGATGGCTAATGATTTTGAACATTTTTTCATGTGTCTGTTAGCCATTTGTATTACAGTACAGATTTTAAAAAGTTGTGCCAATGTCTCCATAGGAACATGTGTACTTACACCACAAATCCATATTTTTGATATAGAAAATAGGAATAGTGTATCTTATCCCTGCAGTTAAAATATGATGTCATCAAGGGAAGGAGGCACATTTGAGAGTTTGAAATTCTTCTATCTCCCTGAAGGGTCCCTAGTACAGAATTGGGAATACAGTAGGCATTAGATAAGGGAGATTGGTCAATAGTTGGGTCAGTATGGGCCAATCAAATGTACACATTTCCTGGAAATAAGCAGACTCCCAGATGTGGGGTATGCTAAATCCCTTTGAATCAAAAAATGCTACTCTACAGATAATTTGTATATAGGTTGTAAATAGTGGATACGTAATACACTGCAAAAATGCTGTGTAATCCCATTTGTTTTCACTCCTTTCCCTTTACTAAACTGAACTAACCAGGACTTTATATATCTAATCACCACTTTCATATCTAAATTACTTTTAGCACTTTTACAGATTTTTTTCTTCTCTCAAATTAGTTCTCTTAACTAATTTCTTTTCTTTCAATTCTCATGAAAAGGTCTGCTAGATAAATAAATCAGACATTATCCCCACCTTAAAGATAAGGAAATCAGGAGAGGGAAGACGGCAGCTGAGTAGGAGGACCCTGGGCTCATCTCATACCACAAAAACAACTAGGTAAATATCAATCACCCTAAATAACACATAAATTTACCTGAAGACTGACAGAACAAACTCCACAAGTAAAGGGAAAGAAGAGGCAACATCAAAGAAGGAAGAAAGAGCGGAGATGTGGTATAGGGAGAAAGAGATCACAGGTGCTGTGGAGGTGGGGAAGCCCTAGTTGCAGAAAAGGGTGAAAGAAAGAGGAGCACACAGGAGAATGCACAGGAGTTTTCCCCAAAGCCACTGGCTTGGAAAATGAGAAAGGTTCAATTTCATGAATTCTTACAACCAACAGGACTTAAAGCCTGAAGTTATAAAGGTCAGCAGGCTTGGCTGGGATAAAGCCTGAAGGACACTGCCCCGCTCATGGAGAGAAGACAGGCAAACAACCCAGGGACAGACAACATGGACACAGACATCTGAAAAATGTCTGGGGCACACAGAGGGGAGATTATTTGCTCTTCTCAGAGCACACTTTGACAGGCATAATTCATGGAAACACCTCTTGGGGAACAAAGGAGCTGGTTGGTGCCATTTTCCTCCCCTGCCCCTCAATATAAGCACAGAGGAACCTGCAGGAAGCAGCAGATTGCTGACCCTGGCTGTCTACCCTGATTACACCAACCCCCACCCCCACCCCCACCCACCCCATGCCCTTCTCAGTCAAATTTGCCTCTGTCCCAGCATGTCAGGCCCCTCCTTTGGAAGACCAACACAAACCCCTGCCCACACAGTGTCTTCCAACCAGAGAGTTCTGCAGGGAAGTGACGTCAAGTCTCATTTCACAAGCAGACCAGAGCACACCCAGTTAAAACTTGCCACTCAGGCCAGGGACCAAACACTGCCCACTGCAGGCAAGGAGAGCCTCTACAGAACTGGCCTGAAGGATAGGGCAGCCAAAACACAACACCAGAGGGCATGCAGTACCCAATGGAGACAATCCCTGAAGTGCCATGTCTTGGGCATGGCATGACCTCTTCTTTCCTATCAGGAGTAGGAGACATAAGTGGTTTTTCTGACACCCACAAAAAAGTAGAGACTCAAACAAAATGCCAAGATGGAGGAATTTATCCCAATTGAAAGAACAAGATAAGGGCACAGCCAGAGATCTAAGGCAAAAAGATGTAACTAATATGCCTAATGGAGTATTTAAAGCAACAATCATAAGGATACTCACTGGGCTTGAGAAAAGCATGGAAGACGTTGGTGAGATGCTTACTATACAGATAAAAGAGCTAAAAAAGAATGAATGAGAGATGAAGAATGCAATAAACAAGATGGGAAACAGCCTTGAAGCAATGAGGAGTAGACAGGAAGAAGCAGAAGATTAATTAGTGACATAGAAGACAAAATAATGGAAGGCAATGAAGTTAAACAAAAGGGAGAAAGAAGAATTATACAACACAAGAACAGACTTAAGGAACTCACTGATCCATCAAAAGTAATAACATTCTTATTATAGGAGTCCCTGAAGAAGAAGAGAGAGAAAGGGGACAGAGAATTTATTTGAGGAAATCATAGCTGAAAATTTCCCTAATCTGGGGAAGGAAATAGACATCCAGATCCAGGAGATACTGAGAACTCACATCAAAATCAACAAAATCAGGGGTGGAGGGTGCTGGATAGCTCTGTTGGTTAAACATCTGCCTCTTGATTTTGACTCAGGTCATGATATCAGGGTTGTGAGATCAAGCCCCACATCAAGCTCATGCACTGGGTACACGGCCTGCTTGAGATTCTCTCTCTCTCTCTCTCTCCCTTTTAAAATAATAGTAATAAAAATAATTAACAAAACCAGGCCAATATAAAGACACATTGTAATTAAATTTGAAAAATATAGTGATAAGAAAAAATATTAAAGTCAGCAAGACCAAAGAAGTCCTTAACTTAGGACAAGACTCATCTCAACAAAAATTTGGCAAGCTAGAAGAGAGTGGCATGATATATTCAACATGCTGAATGGGAAAAATCTACAGCCAAGAATACTCTCTCCAGCAAGGTATCATACAGAAAATAAAAACTAAAGGAGTTCATGACCACTAAAACAGCCCTGCAAGAAATATCAAAGGGGACTCTATGAGTGCAAAGGACAGACCAAAAGTGACAAAGAAAAGAAAAAAAAAGAGTAAAAATCTCCAGAAACAACAACAACAAAAACAAGTAATAAAACGGCACTACATAGATATCAATAATTACATTGAATGTAAATGGACTAAATGCTCCAGTCAAAAGACATAGGGTATAGGAATGGATAAAAATCAAGACCCATCTGTATGCTGCTTACAAGAAAGTGATATTAAACCTAAAGACAACTATAGAGTTAAAGTGAGGGGATGGAGTAATATTTCTCATACAAATGGATGTCAAAAGAAAGGCAGAGTATGAATACTTACATAGGACAATTGAGCCTTTAAAACAAAGACCAAAAAGAGACAAAGAAAGGACCATAAAGGAGGCACTCCAACAAGAAGATATTATAATAATTGTAAACATGTATGCACCAAACATGGGAACACACAAATATATAAAATAATAACAAACATAAAGGAACTAATTGATAATAATCCAATAATAGGAGAGGTCTTTAATACCCTATCAATGGATTAACAATCCATTAACATATATCAATGGATAGATTATTAGGAAAAATTTTTGTAAGATGACAAATACATGAACGTTAAGGAACATCTTACTAAAGAATGAATGGGTTAACCAGGAAATTAAAGAAGAAATTTAAAAAATATATGGAAGCAAATGAAAATGAAAACATGACAGTCCAAAACCTTTCAGATGCAGCAAAGATGATCCTGAGAGGGAAGTATATTGCAATCCAGGCCTATTCCAAGAAGCAAGAAAAGTCTCAAATATACAACGTAACCTTATACCCAAAGGAGATAGAAAAGGAACATCAAATGAAGTCTAAAGCCAGCCAGGGAATTAATAAAGATTAGAGCAGAAATAAACGATATGGAAACAAACAAACGAACAACAACAACAACAACAAAAACCAGTAGAACAGATCAGCAAAACTAAGAGCTGGTTCTTTTAAGGAATTAATAAAATTGATAATCCCCTAGCCACACTTCTCAAAAAGAAGAGAAAGGACCCAAATAAATAAAATCATGAATGAGAGAGGAGAGATCACAACCAGCACTACAGAAAGGCAAAACCCTATAAGAAACTATTATGGAAAATTATATGCCAACAAATTGGACAAAGTAAAAAAAATGGAGAAATTACTAGAAACATATAAACTGTTAAAAAACCAAAACAGGAAGAAATAGAAAAATTTGAGCATACTGATAACCAGCAAAGAAGTTTAATCAGTAATCAAAAATATCTCAACAAATGAAAGTGCAGAGCCAAATGGCTACCCAGAATTATACCAAACATTTAAAGAAGAGTTAATACCAGACGCATGGAAAGATGCTCAACATCACTCATCATCAGGGAAATACAAATCAAAACCATGATGACGTATCAACGCACACCGTTCAGAATGGCTAAAATTAACAACACAGGAAACAACAACTGTTGGCAAGGATGCAGAGAATGGGGAACCCCCTTACGCTGTTGGTGGGAATGCAAACTGGTGCAACCACTCTGGAAAACACTACGGAGGTTCTTCAAAAAGTAAAAATACAACTACCCTATGTCCCAGCAATTGCACTACTAGGTATTCACAATAAGGATACAAAAAATACAATAAGAATTCCAAGGGGCACGTGCACCCTGATGTTTACAGCAGCATTATCAACAATAGCCAAATTATGGGGAAAGCCCAAACATCCACCAACTGATGAATAGATAAAGAAGTTGTAGTATATATTTACAATGGACTATTACTCAGCCATCAAAAATAATGAAATCTTGCCATTTGCAATGACATGAATGGAGCTAGAGTGTATTATGCTAAGCGAAATAAGTTAGTCAGAGAAAGACAAATACCATATGATTTCACTCATGTGGAATTTAAGAAACAAAACAGATGAACATAAGGGAAGGCAGAAAAAAGAGAGGGATGCAAAACATAAGAGTCTCAACTATACAGAACAAACTGAGGGTTGCTAGAAGGGAAGTGTTTGGGGGATGAGCTAAATGGGTGATAGGTATTAAGGAGGGCACTTGTGATGAGCACTGGATGTTATATATAAGTGATAAATCACTAAATTCTACTCCTTAAACCAATATTACACTACATGTTAAGTAACTAGAATTTAAATTAAGACTTTAAAAAATAAAAATAATGAAGAGTTAATACCAATTCTTCTCAAACTATTCCAAACAACAGAAATAGAAGGAAAAAACTTCCAAACTCATTCTATGAAGCTCACATTACCTGGATTCCAAAACCCGACAAAGACCCCACTAAAAAGGAGAATTACAGGCCAATATCCCTGATGAATATGGATGCAAAAAGTCTCAACAAAATACTAGCAATTTGAATCCAACATATATTAAAAGAATCATTCACCATGATGAAGTGGGATTTATTCCTGGGCTGCAAGGGTAGTTCAATATTCACAAATCAATCAATGTGACACACCACATTAATAAAAGAAAGGATAAGAACCATATGTCCTCTCAAAAAGAAAAGAGAAAGGACCCAAATAAATAAAATCATGAATGAAAGAGGAGAGATCACAACCAACACCAAAGAAATACAAACAATTATAAGAACATGTTATGAACAACTATATGCCAACAAATTAGGCAATATGGAAGAAATGAATGCATTCCTGGAGATGTATAAACTACCGAAACTGAAACAGAAAGAAATATAAAACCTGAACAGACCCAAGAGGAATAGCAAGATGGCAGAAGAGTAGGGGACCTCCTTTCATCCAGTCCCTTGAATTTAGCTGGATATCTATCAAACCATTCCGAACACCCATGAATTCAGCCTGAGATGTAAGAAAATATATCTGGAACTCTGTGAGTAAGAAAGCGATTGCTTTTTGCAAGGTGAGTGCAGAGTTGTGAATTTGCAGGGAGATAGTGGAAGATGAATGGAGAGGGGGAGGGAGCCTCCATAAGCTGGCCACTGGAAAGTAATATAACACCAGAGCACAAAATCAGAACCCTTAGAAAACTGCTCCAGTGAGAGACATCCCTTTTTGAAAGAGGCTCAGGGGATGAAAAGGGCAGAATTCTAGGTGAGTCATTGGGTCTCAGGATCCCAGGAGACACAGAAAGAATGATACACCTGAACTGATACAGTACCCAAGCAGTGGAGAGGTGAAACTGGTTATGGTCATTGAGCCCAGGGGGATGCTCAGCTTGGGCTGCCATAAACCAAGAGCCAGGCCAGTTAGGTGTCCACTCTTTGCCTGAGCACCCTGAAAAGGACTGGAAAACGCAGGCCGTTTACCATCCTCTGAGAGGGGTGAAACGGCTGTGCCCACAACAAGACAACAGCTCTCAGGGTGGCAGCAGCCCCAGAAAGGACAGTACGGGGGCATCCATCCATGGCCTACGAGCAGCAGAGCAGGGTGCACACAGGAGCCTGCAATCACTCACAGTCCCAGGACGCACAAAGGGCAATGACACTGGCGATTCTCTGGGACTTC
The DNA here is from genome assembly GCF_023065955.2 of Ursus arctos. Lineage (NCBI taxonomy): Eukaryota > Metazoa > Chordata > Mammalia > Carnivora > Ursidae > Ursus > Ursus arctos. The sequence continues at coordinate 58,766,830 of NC_079873.1, forward strand.
CCCCAGGAGAACTGCATTGGGTGCGCACTGCAGGAGTTGGTGGAGTTTGGCACACACAAAAGTGAAAATGGTTTGTGCCAGAGGGTTTATTGAAGAGGGGGAACCATGATCTCTCAGCTCTTAGCTGGAGATCTGGGCTCAGTCATTTTTGCTCTGATCTTCTGAGGAGGTGCAGAAAGCCTCCAGGGAACAAAAGCCACACAGAGGTCCAACTTCCACTGAGCCCATCTCCCTAACAAGTGTTGGGGCAACTCTGCCCAGGCAAAGACACCTGAGAAGCAGCACAGCAGACCTCTCCCCCAGAAGACAGACTGGAAGAACATGGTTTAGAACTTTATGGATCCCATAAGACTGTAAAACTCCAGCACCAGGAGAAAATAGTATATTGAGCTACAGATGTTTTCTCACAACTCATTTATCTTTCAGTCTAAAATATTCCATTTCTTTTTTTTTTACCTTTTTCCCATTTCAACTAGATTCTTATTTTACCAAATCATGTTTCTAAGACGCTTTTTAACTTATTTTTTACATCTACATTTTATAGATGTAGGCTTCATTCTAGTCCTTTTTTCACTCTATTCAATAAGCAAATAAGTTTTGCTTTCTTTACAATTTTGGGATGTAGTGTCTTCTAACACAGAGACCAAAATTCAATCAGGAACAAGTGGATCACCCTGCTTTGTGAGATTAAAGTCTCTCTCCCCCCCACCTTTTTTATTGTTTTGTTTCATTTTGGTTTTGTTTGCTTTTCTGTTGGGGCTTCTGACCACTTCAGGTTTTTCTAGGGTGTATTTTGCTTGGGTCATGGATGATATTTTGGACTCTGCTCATTCACTCACCCATCTTTCTCTGGGCAAAATGATTAGAAAGAGGAATTCACAACAAAAGAAAGAACCAGAGGCAATGTTCTCTGCCACAGAGCTAATCAATATGGATATAAGTAAGATGTCAGAGATGGAATTCAGGATAACAATTATAAAGTTAATAGATAGGCTGGAAAAAAGCATAAGTGACAGTACACAATCTCTAAGGGTGGAAATGAGATCTAACCAGGTCGAACTTAAAAATGCTTTGAATGAGATGCGGTCTAATTTGGATGCTCTAACAGCTAGGGTCAATGGGGCAGAAGAGAATAAGTGATCTAGAGGACAGTACAGACTGATGGAAAGGAAGGGAGTTGAGGAAAAGAGAGAAAGACAACCAATAGCCCAAGAAGAAAGGCTTCAAGAATTTAATGATGTCTTCAAGCAAACCAATGTCAGAATTTCGGGATCCCCGAGGGGGTGGAGAAAGAGAGAAAGGGCTGGAAGGTATATTTGAGCAAATCATAGCTGAGCATTTTCCTAATCTGGGGAAGGAAATAAGCATTCATTTCAAAAAGGCAGAGAAAACCCCTCCCAAAATCAATAAAAATAGATCAGCACCCCGACTTATAATAGTGAAGCTTGCAAATCTTAGAGAAAAAGAAGCTATCCTGAGAACATCTAGGGAGAGGAGGTTCCTTATGTACAGAGGGAGGAACATCAGAATAACATGAGACCTAGCCACAGAAACCTTGCAGTCCAGAGAGCAGTGACAAGATATATTCAGGGTACTAAATGAGAAAAACATGCAGCCAAGAATACTTTATCCAGCAAGGCTGTCATTCAGAATGGAAGCAGAGATTAAGAGTTTCCAGGACAGACAGAAACTGAAAGAATATGTGACCACCAAGCCAGGCCTGAAAAAAATATTAAGGGGGATACTGTAAGCAATGAGAGACCCCAAGAGTAACATAGACCAGGAAGTAACAGAGTCAATGTACAAAAACAGGGACTTCACAGGCAATACAATAGCACTAAATTCATATCTTCCAATAGTTACTCTCAATGTAAATGAGCTAAATGCTCCAACCAAAAGACACAGGGTATCAGATTGGATTAAAAAAAAAAAAGCAAGAGCCATCCATATGCTGTCTACAAGAGACTCATTTGAGACCTAAAGATACCTCCAGACTGAAAGTGAGGGGGTGGAGAACCACTTACCATGTTAAAGGACCTCAAAATAAAGCTGGGGTAGCTATCCTCGTATTAGACAAATTAGATTTTAAACCAAAGAATGTAGTAAGAGATGTAGAAGGACACTATATCATACTTAAAGGGTCTATCCAACAAAATCTAACAATTGTAAAAATTTATGCACCCAACGTGGGAGCAGCCAATTATATAAACTAATTAATAAACAAAGTAGAGAAACATATTGATAAAAATACATTAATAGTAGGGGACTTCAACACTGCACTCACAGCAATGGACAGATCATCTAAGCAGAAGATCAACCAAAAAAACAAGGGCTTTGAATGACATGCTGGACCAGATGGACTTCACAGATATATACAGAACATTCCATCCCAAAATAACAGAATACCCATTCTTCTCAAGTGCACATGGAACTTTCTCCAGATAGATCACATACTGGGTCACAATTCAGGTCTCAACCAATAACAAAAGATTGAGATTATTCCCTGCATATTTTCAGACAATTCTTTGAAACTGGAACTCAATCACAAAAGGAAATTCAGAAGGAACTCAATACTTGGAGGTTAAAAAGCATTCTCCTAAAGAATGAGTGGTTAACCAGGAAATTAAAGAAGAGCTTAAAAAATTCATGGAAACCAGGACACCTGCATGGCTCAATTGGTTAAGAGTCTGCCTTCAACTCAGGTCATGATCCCAGGTCCTGGGATCAAGTCCCACATCAGTCTCCTTGCTCAGAAGGGAGCCTGCTTCTCCCTCTGCTTACCACTCGCCCTGCTTGTGCTCAGCCAATCTCTCTCCCCCCCCCCATAAAATCTTTTTTTAAATTCATGGAAACTATTGAGAATGAAAACACATTGGTTCAAAACCTCTGGGATACAGCAAAGGTGGTCCTAATAGGGAAGTAGATAACAATACAAGCCTCTCTCAAAAAATTAGAAAAATCCTAAATACACGATCTAACCATACACCTAAAGGACCTGGGAAAACAACAGCAAATAAAGCCTAAACCAAGCAGAAGAAGAGAAATAATAAAGATTAGAGCAGAGATCAATGAATTAGAAATGAGAAATACAGTAGAGCAGATCAATGAAACTAGAAGCTGGTTCTTTGAAAGAATTAAAAAGATCGATAAGCCTCTGGCCAGACTTATCCAAAAGAAAAGAGAAAGGACCCAAATTAATAAAATCATGAATGGAAGGGGAGAGATAATAATCAACACCAAGGAAATACAGATAATTTTAAGAACATATTATGCCAACAAATAAGGCAATCTGGAAGAAATGGATGCATTCTTGGAAACTTATAAACTACCAAAACTAAAACAGAAGAAGATAGAAAAGAAGAGATAGAAAATCTGAACAGACCTATAACCAGCAAGGAAATTGAAGCAGTAACAAAAAATTGCCCAAAAAACAAGAGTCCCGGGCCAGATGGCTTCCCAGGGATATTCTACGAAACATTTAAAGACGAAATAATACCTATTCCACTGAGGTTGTTTTAAAAAATAGAAATGGAAGGAAAACTTCCAAACTCATTGTATGAGGCTAGCATTACCCTGATCCCAAAACCAGAGAAAGACCCCATCAAAAAGGAGAATTACAGACCAATATCCTTGATGAACATGGATGCCAAAGTACTCACCAAGTTACCATCCATTAGAATCCAACAGTACATTAAAAGGATTACTCACCACGACCAGGTGGGACTTATTTCTGGGATGCAAGGGTGGTTTGACAATCGCAAATCAATCAACATGATAGATCACATTAACAAAAGAAAAGACAAGAACCGTATGATCCTCTCAATTGATGCAGAAAAAGCATTTGACAAAGTACAGCATCCTTTCTTGATTAAAACTCTTCACATTGTAGGGATAGAGGGAACATACCTCAATATCATAAAAGCCATCTATGAAAAGCCCACAGTGAACATCATTCTCAATGGGGAAAAATTGAGAGCTTCTCCCCTAAGGTCAGGAACATGGCAGGGTTGTCCACTCTCACCACTCTTGTTCAACATAGTACTAGAAGTCCTAGCCTCAGCAATCAGACAACAAAAAGAAATAATATGCATTCCAATTGGCAAAGAAGAAGTCAAGCACTCTCTCTTCACAGATGACATGATACTGTATGTGGAAAATCCAAAAGACTCTACTGCAAAATTGCTAGAACTCATACAGCAATTCAGCAACGTGGCAGGATACAAAATCAATGCACAGAAATCAGTTGCATATCTATACAATGTGGCTGAAGAAAGAAATTAGGAGTTGATTCCATTTACAATTGCACCAAATGCCATAAGAAACCTAGGAATAAACCTAACCAAAGAGGTAAAGGATCTGTACTCTGAAAACTATAGAGCACTTATGAAAGAAATTGAGGAAGACACAAAGAAATGGAAAAATATTCCATGCTCATGGATTGGAAGAACAAATATTGATATTCTCAATTGATGCAGAAAAAGCATTTGACAAAGTACACTATGCATTATTGACGAAAAGCCCTCAACAAAGTAGAAATAGAGGGAACATACCTCAACATCATAAAGGCCATATAGAAAGACCCACAGCTAATAATCATCCTCAATGGGGAAAACCTGAGAGCTTTTCCTTTACGATCACGAACAAGGTAGGGATGTCCATTCTCATCATTATTATTTAACATACTACTAGAAGTCCTACTCTCAGCAATCAGACCAAAAAAAAGTCATCCAAATCAGCCAGGAAGAAGTCAAACTTTCACTATTCACACATGACATGATACTCCATGTAGAAACCCAAAAGACTCCACCAAAGTATGGTTAGAACTAACACACAAATCCAGTAAAGTTGCATGGTACAAAACCAATGTACAGAAATCTTTGGCATTTCTACAAACAATTAATGAAGCAGCAGAAAGAGAAATCAAAGAATCAATCCCATTAACAATTACACCAAAAACCATAAGATACATAGGAATAAACCTAGCCAAGGAGGTAAAAGATTGGTACTCTGAAAATTATAGAACACTTATGAAATAAATTGAAGATCACACAAAGTAATAGAAAAACTTTCCATCTTTGACCATTCAGGATCTTTTGAGGTTCCACATAAATTTCAGAATTGTTTGTTCTAGCTCTGTGAAAAATGCTGGTGGTTTTTTTATAGAGATTGCATTGAATGTGTAGATTGCTTTGGGTTGTATAGACATTTTAACAGTATTTGTTCTTCTAATCCATAGCATGGAATGTTCATCATGGATTGGCAGAATAAATATTGTTAAATTGTCTATAATACCCAAAGCAATCTACACTGTAATGCAATCCCTATCAAAATACCACCAGCATTTATCACAGAACTAGAACAAACAATTCTAAAATTTGTATAGAATGACAAAAGAACCCAAATAGCCAAAGCAATATGGAAGAAGAAAAGGAAAGCTGGAAGCATCACAATTCTGGACTTGAGGCTATGTTACAAAGCTGTAGTCATCAAAGCAGTATGATACTGGCACAAAAACAGACACATAGACCAATGGACAGAATAAAAACCTGAGAAATGGACCCACAACAATATGATCACCTAATCGTCAACAAAGCAGAAAGAATATCTACTACTCTCTTCAACAGTCTCTTCAACAAATGTTGTTGGGAAAACTGGACAGCAATACACAGAAGAATGAAACCGGACTGCTTTCTTACATCATACACAAAAATAAATTCAAAATGAATGAAAGACCTAAATGTGAGACAGGAAACCATCAAAGTTCTAGAGAGGAGAATGCAGGTAGCAACCTCTTTGACATGGGCTGTAGCAACTTCATCAACACATCTCCTGAGGAAAGAGAAACAAAAGCAAAAATAAACTGTTGGGACTTCATCTAGATAAAACCTACACAGAAAAGGAAACAATCAACAAAACAGCCTACAGAATGGGAGAAGATATTTGCAAATGACATATCTGAGAAAGGGTTAATGTCCAAAATCAATAAAGAATTCATTAAACTCAACACACACACACACACACACACACACACACACACACACACACACACAAATAATCCAGTTAAGAATTGGAAAGAAGACATGAGTAGATATTTCTCCAAAGAAGACATCCAGATGGCCAATAGACACATGAAAAGATGTTCAACATTACTCATCATCAGGGAAATATAAATCAAAACCACAATGACACACCACCTCACCACCTGTCAGAATGGCTAAAATTAACAACACAGAAAACAAGAGGTGTTGGCGAGGATGCAGAGAAAGGGAGCCCTCTTACACTCTTGGTGGGAATGCAAACTGGTGCAGCCACACTGGGATACAGTATGGAGGTTTCTCAAAAAAATAAAAATACAACTACCCTATGACCCAGCAATTGCACTACTAGGTATTTACAATAAGGATACAAAATACCAATCCAAAGGGGCACATGCACCCCAGTGTTTATTGCAGCATTATCAACAATAACCAAATTATGGGAAGAGCCCAAACATCCATCAGCTGATGAATGGGTAAAAAAGATGTGGTGTAGGGGCGCCTGGGTGGCTCAGTCATAAAGCGTCTGCCTTTGGCTCAGTCATGATCCCGGCATTCTGGGATCAAGTCCCACATTGGGCTCCCTGCTCAGCAGGAAGCCTGCTTCTCCCTCTCCCACTCCCCCTGCTTGTGTTCCCTCTCTCGCTACCTCTCTCTCTGTCAAATAAATAAATAAAATCTTTTTTTAAAAAAAGATGTGTGTGTGTGTGTGTGTGTGTGTGTGTGTAATGGAATATTACTCAGCCACCAAAAAGAATGAAATATTGCCATTTGCAATGACATAGCTGGAGCTAGAGTGTCTTATGTTAAGTGAAATAAGTCAGTCAGAGAAAGACAAATACCATATGATTTCACACATATGTATAATTTAAGAAACAAAGAATATGAACATACTGGAAAGAAGGGTAAAAAGGGAGGGAGGCAAACCATGAAAGAGACTCTTAACTATAGAGAACAAACTGAGGGTTGCTGGAGGGAAGGTGGGCAGGGCTATGAGCTAAATGGGTGATGCGTATTAAGGAGGGGACTTGTGGTGAGTACTGGGTGTTATATGTAAGTGATAAATCACTAAATTCTACTCCTGAATCTACTATTACACTATATGTTAACTAACTAGAATTTAAGTAAAAACTTGAAATATAAAAAATATTCTTATGTAGGAAATTTTAAAAAAGAAAGAAAGAAAGAAAAAGGGTTTGCCAAAGTATAACATCCATTCTTAATGAAAAATCTTCAACAAAGTAGGTTTAGAGGGAACATACCTCAACATAATAAAGGCCATATATGGGAAAACCCACAGCTAATATCCTCCTCAATGGGGAAAAGCTCAGAGCTTTTCCTCTATGGTCAAGAACAAGACAAGGATGTCCACATTCACCACTGTTACTTAACATAGTATTGGATGTCCTAGTCACAGCAATTAGACAACAAAAAGAAATAAAAGGAATCCAAATAGACAAGGAAGACATCAAATTTTCACTATTTGCAGAGGATATAACCCTTTATGTAGAAAACCTGAAAGATTCCACCAAAATAAAGCTTCCTAGAAATAATAAATAAATTCATTAAGTCATAGAATACACAATCAACTTACAGAAATCTGTTTCATATCTATACACCAATAATGAAGTAGCAGAGAGAAATTAAGAGATCAATCCCATTGACAATTGCAGCAAAAACAATAATATACCTAGGAGTAAACCTAACCAAAGAGGTGAAACAACTGTATTCTGAAAACTGTAAAACACTGATGAAAGAAATTGAAGATAATACAAAGAAATGGAAAGATATTTCATGTTCATGGATTGGAAGAACAAATATTGTTAAGATGTCTATACTACCCAAAGCAGTGTACACATTTAATGCAATCCCTATCAAAACACCAGCAGCATTTTCCACAGAGCTAGAACAAACAATCCTGAATAGCCAAAGCAACCTTGGAAAAGGAAAGAAAAGCTGGAAGCATCACAATTCTGGACGTCAAGTCATATTAAAAAGCTGTATGGTACTGGCACCAAAATAGGCACATAAGTCAAGAGAACAGAACAGAAAATGAAGAAATAAACCCACAACTAGAGGCACTTGGGTGACTCATTCAGTTGAGTGGCCGATTCTTGATTCGGCTCAGATCATGATCTGAGGTTGTGGGATACAGGCTCACACGGGGCTCCATGCTGGGTGTGGAGGCTGCTTGAGAATCCCTCTCTCCCCCTCTCCCTCTCATACTCCCTCCCCCTCTCCCTCATCTCAGTCTCCCTCTCAAAATAAAATAAAATAAAAACACCCACAACTATATGGTGAAATATATATGGTCTCCTTGACAAAGGAGAAAGAATATCCAGTGGGAAAGGGACAGTGTTTTCAACAAGTGGTGTTGAAATAACTGGACTGCAACGTGGAAAAGAATGGAACTGGACTTTCTTACACCACACACCAAAATAAATTCAAAATAGATGAAAGACCTAAATGTGAGACCTGGAACTACAAAAATCCTGGAGGAGAACAAGTCAGTAACCTCTTTGACTTTGGCCATAACAACTTCTTTCTAGATATGTGCCCTGAAGCAAGGGAAACAAAAGCAGAAATAAACTATTGGGACTTCATCAAAATGAAAGGCTTCTGCACAGTGAGGGAAACAATCAACAAAACTAAAAGATAACCTATGGAATGCGAGAAGATAATTACAAATACCGTATCTGATAAAGGGTTAATATTCAAAATATATAAATAATTTATAAAACTGAACATCCAAAAAAGGAATAATCCAATTAAAAATGGGCAGAAGACATGAATAAACATTTTTCCAAAGAAGACATTCAGATGGCTAACAGACACATGAAAAGATGCTCAGCATCACTCATCATCAGGCAGATACAAATACAAACTACAATGAGCTATCATCTCACACCTCTCAGAACAGCTAAAACCAATAGCACAGGAAATAACGGGTATTGGCGAACACACAGAGAAAGGGGAACCCTCTTGCACTGTTGGTGGGAATGCAAACTAGTGCAGCCACTGTGGAAAACAGCATGGAGTTTCCTCAAAAAGTTAAAATTAGAACTACCCTAATACCTAGCATTTACACTACAAGGTACTTACCCAAGGAATACAAAAATACTAATTCAAAGGGACACATGCACCCCAATGTTTATAGCAGCATTTCTACAATATCCAAATCATGCAAACAGCCCATTGTCCATTGACTGACTAATGGATAAAGAAAATGTGTGTGTATGTGTGTATACACACACATATATATACATATATAGATATATAATATATATTAATCATAAAAAAGAACAAAACCTTGACATTTGCAATAAGATAGATAGAGCTAGAGAGTATTTTGCTAAATGCAATAAATCAGAGAAAGACAAATAGCATAAGATTTCAATCATATGTGGAATTTAAGAAACTAAACAAATGAGCAAAGCAAAAAAAAAAAATAAAGTGACAAAGAAACAGACATTTGTAGTGCCTGGGTGGCAGTTGGTTAAGTCTCTGGCTCTTGATTTCAGCTCAAGTTTTGATCTCCGGGTCTTGAGTTCAAGCCCTTCATTGGGCTCCACACTGGGCATGGAGCCTATGAGAGGAAGGAAGGAAGGAAGGAAGGAAGGAAGGAAGGAAGAAAGAAAGAAAGAAAGAAAGAAAGAAAGAAAGAAAGAAAGAAAGAAAGAAAGAAAGAAAGAACTCTTGGGTCAGAGTTAAGATGGCAGAGGAGTAGGGGACCCCTTTTTCAGCCGGACCCCTGAGTTGAGTTGGATAAGTACCAGACCAGCCTGCACATCCACAGAATCAGCCTGAGACACAGGAAGATACATCTGGATCTCTACAAAAGAACATCTCTACCGCTGAGTATTGAGGTACGAAGCAGGGAGCCGTGAAACCGTGCACAGGTATCGGAAGATAAACGGAAGGGGAAGGGAGCCGCTGCGTTTGGGCGCCGGGAAGCGGTACCCACCTGCACTGGGGAGCGGGGTGGACTCGCAGACCGGCACCCACAAGAGAGCAGACTGAGACCGTGAACTGGGGGTCGTGCGCCACCAGACTGAAACGGAGCTCCAGAGCTCCGGTGTGCTCACTGGAACCAGACTGAGACCAGGAGCTCAGGAGCACGCGGGGGCGGCTGGCGGCTGGTGGTGTTAGAAACACAAAGGACAGAGACGCACCGGCCCTGGAAGTGAGGGCTGGGACGCTGGGTGTGGGGCGCACATCCCGGGATGCTACAGGGTTGAGCAGCACCAACAGAAACAGAGTTAAAGTGGCCAGAACATCAGTGGAGAACAGTCCACGATCCCTCTGCTCTGAGACAGAGGCTGAGATTCAGCCACTGCTGCTCTGACTCTCAGAAGAGGCACAGCAAACCGCCAGGGAAAACCGCCAGAGAACAAAAGCCTGGAAATACCGGCTCACAGTGTGCCTATCCCCATCCCTCCTCGCAGGGGACATGGAGACTCTACCCAAACAGGGTTGCCTGAGTATCAGTGCGGCAGGCCCCTCCCCCCAGAAGGCAGGCTGAAAAATCAAGAAGCCCACATCCCTAAGGTCCCTATAAAACAAGTGCACACTGCCTGGGTCCTGGTCAATAATTTGGGCTCTGGGCAACCCTGCAACCTCTCCTCATCAGAATGACGAGAAGGAGAAATCCCCCCCCAGAAAAGAAAAGACAATGAGTTTGTGGCTTCTGCCACAGAACTCCTAGATATGGATATAACTAAATTATCAGAAATGGAATTCAGAGTAATGGTCAAGATGATATGTAGACTTGAAAAAAGTATTAACGAAAATGTTAATGAGAATATAGAATCTCTAAGGGTGGAAATGAGAGTGAATCTGGCAGAAATTAAAAACTCTATGAGCCAAATGCAGTCAAAACTAGAGGCTCTGACGTCCTGGGTGAATGAGGCAGAAGAACGTATCAGCGAATTGCAGGATGGGTTAGTAGAAGAGAACGCTAAAATAGACGCTGGACTCAAAAAAAAATCCATGCTCAAGAATGTAGGTTACAGGAGACTGCCTCAATGAAACGTTCCAATGTCAGACTCATCGGCATCCCCGAGGGGGTAGAGAAAAACAGAGGTCTAGAAGAGATATTTGAACAAATTGTAGCTGAAAACTTCCCTAATCTAGCAAGGGAAACAAACATTCGTGTCCAAGAGGCAGAGAGGACCCCTCCCAAGCTCAACTACAACAAACCTACGCCACGTCACGTCATAGTGCATTTCACAAATATTAGATCCAAGGATACAGTATTAAAAGTGGCCAGGGCAAAGAAATTTCTCACGTACCAAGGCAAAGTTATCAGAATTACATCAGACCTGTCTACACAGACCTGGAATGAAAGGAAGTGTTGGGGGGGGGCATTCGTAATGCTCTTTCAGAGAAAAACATGCAGCCAAGGATCCTTTATCCAGCAAGGCTGTCATTCAGAATTGATGGAGAAATAGAGACCTTCCAGAATTGCCAGTCATTGACCAATTTTGTAATCATGAAACCAGCCCTACAGGAGATATTAAGGGGGGTTCTAAAAAAGTAAAAAGGTCCCAAGAGTGATACAGAACAGAAAGTCACAATCTATAGAAACAAAGACTTTACTGGCAACATGGCATCATTAAAATCATATCTCTCAATAATCAGTCTCAATGTAAATGGCCTAAATGCTCCCATAAAACACCACAGGGTTGCAGATTGGATAAAAAGAAATGACCCATCCATTTGCTGTCTACAAGAGACTCATTTTAAACCTAAAGATACATTCAGACTGAGAGTAAGGGGATGGAGTACCATCTTTCATGCCAATGGACCTCAAAAGAAAGCTGGGGTAGCAATTCTCATATCAGACAGATTGGATTTTAAACTAAAGACTATAGTTAGGGATACAGAGGGCACTGTATTATTCTTAAAGGATGTATCCAACAAGAGGATATGACAATTATAAATATCTATGACCCCAACAGGGGAGCAGCAAGATACACAAGCCAACTCTTAACCAGAATAAAGAGACATAAAGATAAAAATACACTAATAGTACGGGACCTCAACACTTCACTATCAGCAATAGACAGATCACCTAAGCAAGAAATTAGCAAAGAAACAAGAGCTTTGAATGCCAACTCGACGAGTTGGACCTCATAGATATATATAGAACACTACACCCCAGAACCAAAGAATACTCATTCTATTCTAATGCCCATGGAACATTCTCAAGAATAGACCATGTTCTGGGTCACAAAACAGGTTTCAACTGATACCAAAAGACTGAAATTATTCCCTGCATATTCTCAGACCACAACACTCTGAAATTGGAACTCAACCACAAGGAAAAATTTGGAAGAAACTTGGAGACTAAGAACCATCCTACTCAGGAATGATTCGATAAACCAGAAAATCAAACCTCAATTTAAACAATTTATGGAGACCAATGAGAATGAAAACACAATGGTCCAAAACCTATAGGACACTGCAAAGGCAGTCCTAAGGGGAAAATACATAGACATCCAAGCCTCACTCAAAAGAATAGAAAAATCTAAAATGCAGTTCTTATATTCTCACCTCAAGAAGCTGGAACAGCAACAGAGGGACAGGCCTAATCCACGCACGAGAAAACAGTAGACCAAGATTAGAGCAGAAATCAATGAATTAGAAACGAGGAGTACAGTAGCGCTGATCAACAGAACTAGAAGCTGGTTCTTTGAGAGAATTAATAAAATTGACAGGCCTCTGGCAAGACTTATTCAAAAGAATAGAGAAAGGACCCAAATTAATAAAATTATGAATGAAAAAGGAGAGGTCACAACCAACACCAATGAAATAGGAAGGATTATTAGAAATTTTATCAACAGCTTTATGCCAATAAATTAAGCAATCTGGAAGATATGGATGCCTTCCTGGAAACCTATAAACTACCAAGACTGAAACAGGAAGAAATTGATTTTTAAAACAGGCCAATTAAGTATGAAGAGATTGAGTCAGTGATAAACAACCTTCCAAAAAACACTACTCCAGGCCCAGATGGTTTTCCTGGGGGATTCTACCAAACATTCAAAGAAGAAATAATACCTATTCTCCTAAAGCTATTTCAAAAAATAGAAACAGAAGGAAAGCTACCGAACTCATTCTATGAGGCCAATATTACCTTGATCCCCAAACCAGGCAAAGACCCCATCAAAAAGGAGAGTTACAGACCATTTCCCTAATGAATATGGACGCCAAAATCCTCAACAAGATCCTGGCTAATAGAATCCAACAGTACATTAAAAGGATTATCCATCATGACCAAGTGGGATTCATCCCTGGGATGCAAGGGTGGTTCAACATTTGCAAATCTATCAGTGTCTTAGATTGTATCCAGAAAGAAAAATTCAAAAATCATATGATTCTCTCAATAGATGCAGAAAAAGCATTTGACAAAATACAGCATCCTTTCCTGATTAAAACCCTTCAGAGTGTAGGGATAGAGGGTACATTCCTCAATCTCATAAAAACCATCTATGAAAAACCTGCAGCGAATATCATTCTCAATGGGGAAAAGCTGGAAGCATTTCCCTTAAGATCAGGAACACAACAAGGATGCCCACTCTCACCACTATTATTCAACATAGTACTAGAAGTCCTTGCAACAGCAGTCAGACAACAAAAAGGGATAAAACGTATCCAAATCAGCAAAGAAGAAGTCAAATGGTCTCTCTTCACAGATGACATGATACCCTATACGGAAAACCCAAAAGAATCCACTCCCAAACTATTAGAAGTTATAGAGCAATTCAGTAATGTGGCGGGATACAAAATCAATGCTCAGAAATCAGTTGTATTTCTATACACGAATAATGTGACTGAAGAAAGAGAAATTAGGGAATCCATCCCATTTACAATAGCACCAAAAATCATACATTATCTTGGAATTAACTTAACCAGAGACATAAAGGAACTATATTCTAGAAACTATAAATCACTCTTGAAGGACATTGAGGAAGACACAAAAAGTTGGGAAAATAGTCCATGCTCATGGATTGGAAGAATTAACATAGTTAAAATGTTTATGCTACCCAGAGCAATCTACACTTTCAATGCCATCCCAATCAAAATACCAATGACATTTTTCAAAGAACTGGAACAAACAGCCCTTAAATTTATGTGGAACCAGAAAAGGCCCCGAATCGCCAAGGAACTGTTGAAAAGGAAAAACAAAGCTGGGGGCATCACAATGCCGGATTTCGAGCTGTACCACAAAGCTGTGATCACAAAGACAGCATGGTACTGGCACAAAAACAGACACATAGACCAATGGAACAGAATAGAGAACCCAGAAATGGACCCTCGGCTCTTTGGGCAACTAATCTTTGACAAAGCAGGAAAAAACATCCAGTGGAAAAAAGACAGTCTCTTCAATAAATGGTGCTGGGAAAATTGGACAGCTACATGCAAAAGAATGAAACTTGACCACTCTCTCACACCATAGACAAAGGTAAACTCCAAATAGATGACAGACCTCGATGTGAGACAGGAATCCATCAAAATCCTAGAGGAGAGCATAGGCAGCAACCTCCAAGACATCGGCCACAGCAACCTTTTTCATGACACATCTCCAAAGGCAAGAGAAACAAAAGCAAAAATGAACTTGTGGGACTTCATCAAGATAAAAACCTTCTGCACAGCCAAGGAAACTGTCAAAAAAACTAAGTGGCAGCCCAAGGAATGGGAGAAGATATTTGCAAATGACACTACAGATAAAAGACTGGTATCCAAGATCTACAAAGAACTTCTCAAACTCAATATGCGAGAAACAAATAAACAAATCATAAAACGGGCAGAAGATATGAACAGACACTTTTCCAATGAAGACATACAAATGGCTAACAGACACATGAAAAAATGTTCAAAATCATTAGCCATCAGGGAAATTCAAATCAAAACCACACTAAGATACCACCTACGCCAGTTAGAATGGCAAAAATTGACAAGGCAAGAAAAAAACAATTGCTGGAGAGGATGTGCAGAAAGGGGATCCCTCCTACATTGTTGGTGGGAATGCCAGTTGGTACAGCCACTCTGGGAAACAGTGTGGAGGTCCCTTAAAAAGTTAAAAATTGAGCTACCCTATGACCCAGCCATTGCACTACTGGGTATTTACCCCAAAGATACAGACGTAGTGAAGAGAAGGGCCATATGCATGCATTGTCCACAATAGCTAAATCATGGAAGGAACCGAGATGCTCTTCAACAGATGACTGGATTAAGAAGATGTGGTCCATATATACAATGGAATATTACGCAGGCATCAGAAAGAATGAGTTCTCAACATTTGCTGCAACATGGACGGCACTGGAGGAGATAATACTAAGTGAAATAAGTCAAGCAGAGAAAGACAATTATCATATGGTTTCTCTCATCTATGGAACATAAGAACTAGGAAGATCGGTAGGGGAAGAAAGGGATAAAGAAAGGGGGGGTAATCAGAAAGGGGAATGAAGCATGAGAGACTATGGACTCTGAGAAACAAACTGAGGGCTTCAGAGGGGAGGGGGTGGGGGAATGGGATAGACTGGTGATGGGTAGTAAGGAGGACACGTATTGCACGGTGCACTGGGTGTTATGCTCAACTAATGAATCATCAAACTTTACATAAAAAACCAGGTGTGTACTGTGTGGTGACTAACATAATATAATAAAAAAACATTAAAATTAAAAAAAAGAAAGGAAGGAAGGAAGAAAGAAAGAAAAAGAAAGAGACTTGTTAACTGTAAAGAATAAACCAATGGTTACCAGAAAGGAGGTGGTGGGGAGGATGGGTTAAATAGGTGATGGGGATTAAGGAGTGCACTTGTGATGAGTGCCAGGCCTTATATGGAAGTGTTGGATCACTATATTGTACACCTGAATCCAATATTACACTTATTTTACCTAACTGGAATTTAAATGAAAACTTAAAAAAAAATAATCAAGATGAGGAAATCAGTCCTGAAGGGAAAAGTGATGTACCCAAGGTCACACACCACAATCATGATCTTCCTAATAATGTTGACCTCACCTTGGTGTACATGTTCTGAATTTCCCGCTCTCAATCCTTGCTTCCTTCCCTATTCTGAAGCTCTGGTTTTTACAAGGCAGAAATATCCTGGTTATCTTTATGACGGAAATTAGAGTTTTATAGCAAGGAGGAACCTTAGAGATCCTCTAGTCCCACTCTCTCATTCTACAAGCAAAAACCCTAAAGATTAGAATGGTGAGGCCACTTTCCCAGGGTCAAAAAGTTATGCAACCCTGGGGCGCCTAGGTGGCTCAGTCAGTTGAACATCCATCTCATGGTTTTGGCTCGGGTCATGATCTATGGGCCGTGATATCAAGCGTCATGTAAGGCTTTGCATTCAGTGCAGAGTCTGCTTGGGATTCTCTCTCTCCCTCTACCCCCCTCCCCCTGCTCACTCTCTCTCTCTCTCAAATAAATATATAAATAAAATCTTTAAAAAAAAGGCATCCTTGGATGGCTCAGTTAGTTGAGGGTCCAACTCTTGGTTTTGGCTCAGGTCATTATCTCAGGGTTGTGAGATCAAGCCCTGTGTCAGGCTCCACACTCAGCTCCGAGTCTGCTGGAGATTCTTTCCCCCTTCCTGTCTCTCCTCCTCTGCTCCTTCCCCTGCTTGCCCTCTCTTTTTCTCTCTAAAATAAATAAAAAAGATCTTTTTAAAATTATGCAACCTCTAATTGGTTAGTCAGCTTCTTTGCTCTCCCTTACTTATCTCTATTCACCTAACATCTTTGCAAGCAAATTTCAGAATTGTTTCAGCCTCCTTGGGCTCTAAAATTGACACAATAGAAATTCAGATCAGATAGAGGTAAGGCTCATGTTAGTGTTAATTTACCTTTTTTATTTTTAAATTTTTATCTAAATTCTCATTAGTTAACATATAGTGCAATATTGGTTTCAGGAGTAGAATTCAGTGATTCATCACTTATATACAACACCCAGTGCTCATCATTACAAGTGCCCTCCTTAATACCCACCTAGCCCGTCCTCCACCCACCACCATCCACCAACCTTTAGTTAGTTCTCTATAGTTAAGAGTTACTTGGGGCACCTGGGTGGCTCAGTATGTTGAGTGTCCAACTCTTGGTTTCAGCTCAGGACATGATCTCAAGGTCGTGATATGGAGCCCTAAGATGGGCTTCATGCTCAGCGTGAAGCCTGCTTGAGATTCTTTCTCTCCCTCTTCCTCTTCCCCTTCCCCCCTCCCTTCCTCTCAAATAAATAGTCTTAAAAAAAGTTTCTTTTATGGTTTGTCTCCCTCTCCTTTTTTTTCATTCTTTCCCCTATGTTCATCTCTTTTGTTTCTTAAATTACACATGACTGAAATCATATGGTATTTGTCTTTCTCTGACTGACTTATTTCGCTTAGCATAATACACTCTAGCTCCAACCATGTCATTGCAAATGGCAAGATTTCATTCTTTTTGGTGGCTGAGTAATATTCCATTGTATATATACCACACCTTCTTTATCCATCAGTTGATGGACGTTTGGCCTCTTTACATAGTTTGGCTATTGTGGATAATTCTGCAATAACCATTGGGGAGCCTGTGCCCTTTTGAATCAGCATTTTTGTATCCTTTGGGTAAATACTTAGTAGTGCAGTTGCTGGATTGTAGGGTAGTTATATTTTTAATTTTTTGAGGAATCTCCATACTGTATTCCAGAGTGGCTGCACCAGTTTGCATTCCCACCAATGGTGCAAGAGGGCTCCCTTTCTCTGCATCCTTATATTGTTAATTTTAGCCATTTTGACAAGTGTGAGGTGGTATGTCATCATAGTTTTGATTTGTTCTTCTCTGATGATGAATAGTGTTCAGCATCTTTCCATGTGTCTGTTAGCCATCTGAATGTCTTTGGAAAAATGTGTATTCATGTCTTCTGCCCATTTCTTAACTGGATTATTTGGGTTTTTTGTGTATTGAGTTTGATAAGTCCCTTATAGATTTTGGATGCTAACCCTTTATCAGATATGTCATTTAAAATATCTTCTCCCATTCCACAGGTTGCCTTTTAGTTTTTCTGATTGTTTCCTTCGCTGTGAAGAAGCTTTTTATCTTGAAAAAGTTCCAACAGTTCATTTTTTTTTTTGTTTCCCTTGTCTCCAGCATTCTGATTTGTTTGTTTATCCTGGGCCAGTACACAGCAGAAGCAAGTGAACCTAAAGGGGGAAAAAAGAAAACTGGGAAATTTCTGTGCATTTTCACAGTGTGTACATACTCATAAAATGATATGTCAATTCATACCTATTACTTTATATTACACAGAGATTTTGGATCTTTTTCACACTCTGGCATAGAATCTGGAAACAGAGAGATTATAATGGATTTTCAGAAAGGCTGACTGAGACTGGAAATGCTGAGCCATAAGTGGCAATATTCTGCAGGCCGTTGAGAGGTGAGCTGACTGCTCCCCTACTTTATCTCTGGAGTCTGCTCTGTTCCTAACTTTCAAGTTTTAGAGATCTACAATTTTGCCAACACGGAAAGCAGAGCTACAGAGTTTAGATAATGGAATATTGCATACCAGGTGAGTTGAAGATTTTAATGAAGGTGAGGAAAGTTGAGTGACACATACTGAATAATAGGAAAGGAAAATGGAGCACCACTGAAATAATACACACATTGTTTTCACTCTATCCTCTGCCCTACGATCTGTTCCTAGTGTTTCTTTTAGAAATACTTTTGAACATATTTCGTTTATCTTTATAACTTCTTTTTTTGAGAAAGAGTAAACTCAGAATAACATATAGTGCAATGGTTCTCAACCTCACCTTTTTAGATTTACTTGGTAAATATAATAAACACCAATGCTTAAGGCCACCCCCCCAAAATCAGAGGCTTTTGAAAGTAGTGATCAGGCATTTGTATTGTTTCACCTATATTTTAAAAGGAGGTGATTCTGATTCAGAGAAGGTTGATAACCACTGATCTTGTCCAATTTCCTCATTTTGCAGGTAAGAAAACAAGCCCAGAGAGGGTCAGATTTCAAGCCCAAGGTGATGACATTAGTTAATGAAAGAAGTAGTAATAGAGTCCAGGTTTCCTAACATCTAGTCTAGTGGTCTTTCCATGAGACCATGCTAAAGGAAGCAAGGTATTTGAGATCAAGTGACTTAACTACAAGTCCATGAGGCATCCCAAGATATGTTAAACAGTTTGCATCATTTTTTTATTCTTCATGTGCCTCCAGACTTAAAGAGAGAGTAAGGCTGGTAAGGTTGAAGAATGATATCACTTTAGCTACTCTAAAGATCCTTTTCTTTTACCTCATAAGTTCTGGTCCTGAATGTAAAAATTCACATAGTATGATTTGAGAACCATTACAAGGTAGCATTATCCCATATCCCTCTTTCTGATCTGTCACAGTGCCTGAAGTTTATACTACTAACCATTCTTCTAGTTTAAGGTACTGTTGCCAGAAGACCAATTATAATAAATACGGGGATAGAGGGAGGGTGCACTATTAACACACCTTCTGCCACCTGGAAAAGCAACAAATAGAGCCCCGAAAAGCTGATCCTATGGTAAAGACATATTAATGAATGATGAGAGGAAAGGGAAACCTCAGAATATATGGTAAGCTCCCAGTGGAAGCCCCTAGGTAAAGCAGTGCCAAAACCCGGATTTTCCTTTTTCAAAACGGAAGCCAGATACTTGTCATGTATGTATATATAAATATACATGTATATATAAATATAAGCAATATAATGAAAAGCACACTGGGTTAGGAGACAGAAGACCTTCTTTCCCTTCTTTTTCTCATAAGTCAAATGTGCAAATTAAATAAGATGGTATCAAAGATCTTAAGAGTTCTAAATCTTTGATTCTCATAGTGAATCATTCAATTACCTTGATGTCTAGTGGAGATATGACATAAGCTAATGTTTTTATTCCTCCCTTTTACCACTGTGGCTAGTGGTGAAACATCCAAGAACTTTTTGGCCAAGTAAGAAACCAAGCAGTTGGAGCTGTCATTCTTTAAAGAGAGACACAAAGAAGTCACCTAGGATTAAAGAAAGTCCATCAGAGTAATTTAAAGGTAAGGATCTGGGAGTGACATCAGGAAGATGGCTGAATAAGATGTCCCTCTTTTGTATACCCCCCTCAAAAACAGCAATTTGGCATCCATTTGAGGACAAAAGTACCTTTGTAAGATGTGTGGGATCCAGCACCATATGCCAGATGGCTCAGGAAGAGTTGTGCCCACCCATATGTCAGGTAATAGGCATACAGACCCCAGTCCCAGCTTTGGACCCTAAAATGCACTGTGAACTGGCACAGGCCCTCTAGGCCATGGTTTGCAAACCTCTGGAGAACAGAGTTGTACAATCATCCACAGATGAGAGAGACTTTGTGGAAGTCCAGGAGTCCAGCAGAGAAGTTCTAGCACACTGTTGGAGAAAAAAGAAAAACAGAGATTGGATGCATTGAAGAGGATAAGAGGAATACCTTGACTTTACCTGCATTGACATAGGCAGGCCAGTTCTGAGGACCAAGATGGGGTCTCACAGGACCATTCAAGAGGATCCTTGGATTTGTGCATGACAGAAATCAAACACAAGCCAGGAGGAAAGTGAGAGCAATTTATTGACTAGCATAAGTGATTGAGTATAGCAGACAGAGTGTCTGGGAGACCCAGAAAAGGAAATGTGAGTTTCCCCATCACTTGAGGTTAGGGATTTATATTGGAAAGGGGTCCAGGATATGTGTTCTGTCAGGAATCCAGGGTAAGGTCCAATCAAAGGTGAGTGTCAGGTAAACAATAGGTGTTATTCCATGAATCACCAAAAGTAGTGGGTGTTGATACCAGTTTTGACTATGGTTTGTTCAAAGCTAATGTCCTGGAACATGTTTGGGATCTGGTCCTTCTTAGATATTATCAGGTGTTTGGGGCCCTAGCACAAAATATGGAGAACAATTAATTTTCTTGTCTTCTTTTGGAGTGGTAACACAGATTCTTTGGTTTACTCAGATGCAAAATATAGGACATGAATAAATGAGACATAGCAGAGAAACAGCAGAAATAGAGCCTTTCTAACATGGAGTCCCTTCAGTTTCCCTATCAGCATCATTCTTCACCCAAGGTGGCCCAATTCAATGCCAAGAGTGCCCTCCTTGGCCCATGATTTCTCCTGTAGGTTAAAGTAAGTGTTGGTGAGTGAGTGTCCAGCTTTCACCACTTTGCAGGACACTGCCAAAGAAGCTCATTTCTCTCTCACTCCATCTAGAGTACTGAATTGTGAGCTGGAAAATTGGAGGGTGGTGAGTGGCTAGGAGGACAGCAACCAGGGCTTGGAAAGTATCAAAGGGACAAAGATCCTATTAACCACATCAAGGATTCCATCAGGATGCCCATCAATGTGCCCTTTGTGACTTCCAGTGAGCAGATCCCTTCATGAGCACCCCAGCATTCTATGTGCCACACTCACACAACCCACACTTTGCGGCTGGCACCATTTGGATACTCCAAATGGTAGCAAGAGTGAGTTTTGGCAGATGGCTAGTAAGCAGAAAGCTGACCCAAATCTGCAGGCAGGGGAGAGACCACAAATTTGGGCATTTAGCACCACCCAAAGCAAAAGGGAAGCAACCAGAATTTAGAATGGTGCATTGCAAAATTGAAAGAAGGCATACAAGTTTAAGAATCCTGCCACAAGAGGGAGCAAAAAGGGTGGATGAGGTATATCCATAGAAAGTCTCAGTATCTCTAGCAAGACTGACAGAAGGTATTTCTCTCCAGAAGTCAGTCAATAAAAAATGAAGGAGGTGACCACTACTTCAAATGCAAGGCTAGCAATGTAAGACTTCAAAGAACATGTAAAATCAAAGAAACATAACATCAATAAAGGATCACAATAATCATCCAGTAATTGACCACGATGACATGGAGATCTTCAATTTACCTGAAAAGAATTCAAAATTACTGTTTTAAGGAAACTCAAAGAGCTACAAGAAAATACAGACAGACAATGCAAGAAAATCCAGTAAACAACACATGAACAAAATGAGAATTTAACAAAGAGATAGAAATCACAAAAAATGAACACCAAACAGAAATTCTGAAACTGAAAAATACAGTGAATGAAATGAAAAATGCAATAGAGATGATCAACACTAGAATGGATCAAGTGGAGAAAAAAACTGTAAAGTAGAAGACCATGACTCTGTAGAAGGCCCTTTAGATAACCCAGTCACAGCACAAAGAATAAAACAATGAATAAAATGAAGAGAGCCTACATAAGCAATGGGCTATAATCAAATGAAGCAATGAGCAAATAATTGGAATCCCAGAATGAGAAGAGAGATAGAAAGAGATAGAAAATGTATTTAAAGAAATAATGCCTGAGAACATTTCAAATCTGGGAAGAGGACTGGACATCCAAGTTCATGAAACTCATAAGTCCCCACACAAATACCAGTCAAAAAGATCTTCAGTGTTGTATGAAAGGAGAGGTTAGCAGTCCCCTTGACAAGGATGGAAGAGGCCCTACAACACACATATAATTAAGGCATTGCCACCTACTTCATGGCATCTAACTATCGTTTTTTCACCACACTCTGGCTAAGGTCCACACAGTGCCCATTGCAGGCAAGGAGAGCCTCTGCAGACAACTGGCCTGAATGGTTTGGGGAGCCATAACACAGCAGCAGAGTGCATGCAGCACACACCAGAAGCACATCCTGAAGAGCCAGGCCCTAGACACAATATGACCTCTTTCATAAAACTATTACTCTCAGGAGCAGAAAACATAGCAGTCTATTCTAACACAGAGAAGACAGTGATTTAGACAAAATGCCAAGACAAAGGAATTCATCCCAAAAGAAAACACAAGAAAAGGTCATGGCCAGAGATTTAATCAAAACAGATATAAGTAATATGCCTGATGGAGAATTTAAAGCAACAATCATAAGGATATACACTGGGCTTGAGAAAAGCATAGAAGACATCAGGGAGACCCTTACCACAGAGAAAAAATAATTAAAAAACAATCATTCAGAAATTAAAAATACAGTAACTGAGATTCAAAACAGGCTGGACGTAATGACCACAAGCATAGAAGAAGCAGAGGAAAAAATAAGTGATATAAAAGAATAATGGAAGGGTGCCTGGGTGGCTCAGTCCATTAAGCATTTGCCTTCAGTTCAGGTCATGACCCCAGGGTCCTGGAATCGAGTCCTGCATCAGGCTCTCTGCTCAGCAGGGAGCCTGCTTCTCCCTCTCCCTCTGCCTGCCAGTCTGCTCACTTGTGCTCTCTCTTTTTATGTCAAATAAAGAAATAAAATCTTTTTCTAAAAAAAGGACAGAAATAATGAAGCTGAACAAAAGAAGAATTATGGATCATGAGACTAGACTTACAGAAGTCAGTGACTACATCAAATGTAATGACATTCATATCACAGGAGTCCCAAAAGAAGGGAGAGAAAAGGGGGGCAGAAACTTTATGTGAGGAAATAATAGCTGAAAACTTCCCTAATCTAGGGAAGGTTACAGACATCCAAATCAAGGAAGCACAGAGAAATCCCATCAAAATCAACAAAAGCAGGCCAACAAAAAGACATATTGTAGTTAAATTTGCAAAATATAGTGATAAAGACAAAGTCCTAAAAGCAGCAAGACAAAAGAAGTCCCTACCTTACAAGGGAAGACCCATAAGGTTAGCTGCAGATCTCTCCACAGAAACTTGGCAAGTCAGAATAGAGTGACATGATATATTCACATGCTAAATGGGAAAAATCTACAGCCAAGAATACTCTATCCACAAGGCTATCATTCAAAATAGGAGAAATAGAGTTTCCCAGACATAAAAAACAAAGTAAAGGAGTTCATGAATACTAAGCCAGTCCTGCAAGAAATATGAAAGGGGACTCTTTGAGTGGAAAAGAAAGACTAAAAGTGACAAAGACTAGAAAGGAACAGAGAAAATCTCCAAAAACAACAAGAAAACAAGTAATAAAATGGCATTGAATACTTTCTGCATCTATTGAGAGGACTGTGTGGTTCTTATCCTTTCTTTTTTTTTTAATGTGGTATATCACACTGAGTGATTTGTAAATATTGAACCATCCCTGCAGCCCAGGAATAAATCCCACTTGATCGTGGTGAATAATTCTTTTAATGTACCATTGTATTCTATATGCTAGTATCTTGTTGAGAATTTTTGCATCCATGTTCATCAGGGATATTGGCCTTTGACTCTCCTTTTTAGTGGGGTCTTTGTCCGGTTTTGAAAATAAGGTCATGGTGGCCCCATAGAATGAGTTGGGAAGAGATACGTTCCTTAGATTACTCCTTTCTGCCCGTGGATGCTGCTGAATAAACATTGTTAAAGTCTCCCCTCCCACCACTGTCATGTCTAAGTCAGAGTCTCCCAGAGAACCTGAACAGCTGCAGAAGCTCTTCATCAGAGGTTTGAGCTTTGAAACAACCAATGAGAGCCTGGGGGGCGCCTGGGTGGTGCAGTCGTTAGCCTTTGGCTCAGGGCGTGATCCTGGCATTATGGGATCGAGCCCCACATCAGGTTCCTCCGCTGTGAGCCTACTTCTTCCTCTCCCACTCCCCCTGCTTGTGTTCCCTCTCTCGCTGGCTGCCTCTATCTCTGTCAAATAAATAAATAAAATCTTTTAAAAAAATGAGAGTCTGGGGAGCCATTTTGAGCAATGGGGAATGCTTACAGACTGTGTGGTAATGAGGGATCCAAACACCAAGTGCTCCAGAGGCTTTGGGTTTGTCACATATACCACTGTGGAGGAGGTGGATGAAGCCATGAATGTAAGGCCACACAAGGTGGACGGAAGAGCTGTGGAACCAAAGAGGGCTGTCTCAAGAGAAGATTCTCAAAGACCTGGTGCCCACTTAAGTGAAAGATTTTTGTTGGTGCCATTAAATAAGACACTGAAGAATATCATCTAAGAGATTGTTTTGAACAGTATGGGAAAATTGAAGTGATTGAGATCATGACTGACTGAGGCAGTGGCAAAAAGAGAGGTTTTGCTTTTGTAACATTTGATGACCATGCCTCTGTAGACAAGACTGTCATTCAAAAATACCATCTGTGAATGGTCGTAACTGTGAAGTAAGGAAAGCCCTATCTAAGAGAGAAATGGTTAGTACTTTATCCAACCAAAGAGGTCAAAGTGGTTCTGGAAACTTTGGTGGTGATCGTGGAGGTGGTTTTGCTGGGAATTGATGAGGTTGTGGAATATATGTGAGGTTCAGTGGGGTGGAGTCCGGATCCGACGACCAAGAAAGAATTCTTGAGGCATCTTTGGTGCAAAATTGGTTGTTTATTAAAGCTCGGGGACAGGACCCATGGGCAGAAAGAGCTGCTGTCCCAGATTGTGAGAGGTGGCTGATTATATACCATGGGGTTGGGGGAGGTGAGGAAAAAGGGGGGTTTCAAGAGAGTACTTTCATATGTTAAAGACGCACAGGTACCAGAGGCATTGCCATTGTCAAGTTAAGGTTGTTTTTCCCTCTAGCAAGGCATTAACATTAAGATGGTTGGGAACTTCCTGAAGGCTGCAGATTATAAGGACGTTTAATTGTATCTACATTTCCTTCTGGAAGCTAGGTTATTGATAGAAATGCTTTGTTCTTGTAAACTGCTAAGACATTTGCAAACTGAGGGAGACTTAAGTCTTGCAAGATTGTGGTATCTATAGGTTAACTGTTTCTTTGTTCTTTAGGGCAGCCAGGAGTGCCTGAGGAATGCTGCATACATCCAGGGGGAGGGGTTGCGGGGTGTCAGTTTCTGCTTTGTCCTCAACTTGCCTTCTGTTCCCTCATCAGGAATGACAACTTTGGTCATGGAAGGAACTTCAATGGGTGAGGTGGCTTTGGTGGCAGTCGAGGTGTGTGGTGGATATGGTGGCAGTGGAGATGGCTATAACAGATTTGGTAATGATGGAAGCAAATTTGGAGGTGGCAGAAGCTATAATGATTTTGGCAATTACAACAATCAATCCTCAAATTTTGGACCCATGAAAGGAGGAAATTTTGGAGGCAGAAGCTCTGACCCCTATGGTGGTAGAGGCCAATACTTTGCCAAACCACGAAACCAAGGTGGCTATGATGGTTCCAGCAGCAGCAGTAGCTAGGGCAGTGGCAGAAAGTTTTAATTACTGCCAGGAAACAAAGCTTAGCAGGGGAGAAGAGCCAGAGAAGTGACAGGGAAGCTACAGGTTACAACAGATTTGTAAACTCAGCCAAGCACAGTAGTGGCAGGGCCTAGCTGCTACAAAGAAACTGTGTTTTAGACAATACTCATGTGTATAGGCAAAAAACTGGAGGACTATATCTGTGACTAATTGTATAACAGGTTATTTTAGTTTCTGTTCTGTGGAAAGTGTAAAGCATTCCAACAAACGGTTTTAATGTAATTTTTTTGCACCCATGCTGATGATTACTAAATGTAATAGTCTAATCATGACGCTAATAAAGGTGTCTTAAAAAAAAAAAGAATGAGTTGGGAGTGTTCCTTCCATTTCTACTTTTTGGGACAGTTTGAGAATAGGTATTAATTCTCCTTTAAATTCCTGGTAGAATTCCCCTGGGAATCATCTGGCCCTGGACTTTGGTTTGTTGGGAGATTGTTGATTATTGATGCAATTTCTTTGCTGGTAATTGTTCTGTTCAAATTTTCTATTTCTTCCTGTTTCAGATTTGGTAGTTTGTATATTTCTAGGAATTTATCCATTTCTTCCAGATTGCCCAGTTTGTTGGCATATAATTTTTCATAATATTCTCTTATTAAAATAATTGCTTATATTTCAAATAATCCAATTTAGAAATGGGCAGAAGACATGAACAGACATTTCTCCAAAAGAAGACATACAGATGACCAATAGACACATGAAAAGGTGCTCAACATCACTTACCATCAGGGAAATGCAAATCAAAACCAAAAAGAGATATCACCACACACCTGTCAGAATGGCTATAATCAAAAACACAAGAAACTAGTGCTGGTGAGGATGTGGAGAAAAATGAACCCTCATGCACTGTTGGTGGGAATGCAAACTGATACAGTCACTGTGGAAGCCAGGTTCCTCTAAAAATTAAAATGAGGGACGCCTATGTGGCTCAGTTGGTTAAACATCTGCCTTTGGCTCAGGTCACGATCCCAGGGTCCTGGGATTGAGTCCCTCATCAGGTTCCTTGCTCAGAAGGGAGCCTGCTTCCCCCTCTGCCTGCTGCTCCCCCTGCTTGTGCTCTCTCTCTCTCTGACAAATAAATAAATAAAAGTTTTTAAAAATTAAAATTAAAATGAGAACTACCATGTGATCCAATAATCACACTACTGGGTATTTACCCAAAGAATACAAGAACAATAGTTTGAAAAGATATATGTACCCCTATACTTATTGAAGCATCATATACAATAGCCAATTTATGGAAAGAGCCCAAATGTCCACTGATACATGAATAGATAAAGAAGATGCAGTGAATATGCATACCATGGAATATTACTCAGCCATAAAAAAGGATGAAATCTTGCCATTTTCAACAACATGGATGGAGCTAGAGAGTACAATCCTAAGCAAATAAGTCAGTCAGATAAAGACAAATGCCATATGATTTTACTCATATGTGGAATTTAAGAAACAAAACAAACAAAGGGAAGAAAAAGAGACAAACCAAAAAAACTATAGAGAATAAACATGGTTACAAGAAGGGAAGTGGGTGGGGGGATTGGTGAAATAGGTGAAAGGGATTAAGAGTACACTTACCTTGTTGAGCACTGAGTAATATGTATGGAATTGCTGAATCATTATATCGTACACTTGAAACTAATATGACACTGTATGTTAACTACACTGGAATTAAAATTTTAATCGTTAAAAAAAAGAAGAGCTACAAAAGGCCTTTAAGTCTATGAAACAATGCTTGCCATTATTAGTTATTCATTAGGAAAATGAAAATTAAATGGGAAAAAATGGCATACCATTTCATACCCACTAGGATGACTATAAATAAAAAGACATATAATAACAAGAGTTGGTGACTTGTAAAGAAATTGAAACTATTTTATCCCACTGGTTGGAATACAAAATGTGGTACAGCCACTGAGGAAAGTAGTTCAGCAATTTTTCAAAAAGATGGGCATTAAGTAGGGCATGTGATGTGATGAGCACTGGGTGTTATACACAATTGATGAATCATTGAAGACTACATCTGAAACATAATGATATGTTGGCTAATTGAATTTAAATTAAAAAAAGATAAACATAAAGTTACCATAATAGACTCAGTAATACTACTTCTGGGTATATACCCTAGAGAACTGAAAACAAATGTTCATACAAAAAGCAGCACACTAATGCTCATAACAGCATTAATAATAGCTACAAAGTAGAAAAGCCCAATGTCTATCCATTAAACACAAAAGGTGGTATATCAATGCAGAGAAATGGAATGTTATTTGGCAATATAGGAAATGAAGTACTGCAACAGAAATGAACCTCATAAACGTTATGCTAAATGAAAGAAGACAGTCACAAAAGACCACGTATTATATTATTCCATTTATATGGAATAGGCAAATCCATAAAGACAGAAAGTAGATTCATGGTTGGTTAGGGATTGGGAAATTGGGACAAAATGGGGAGTCACCACTAATGGGTATGTGGTTTCTTTTTAGAGTTATGAAACTCTTCTAAAATTGATTGCAGTGATGCTCCTGTCAAACTGAAAACAAGAAACCAGTTCAAGAAACAAAGCATTTGTTTGGGATCAAAGAATTACAATTTGAGTTAAACAGATGTACGTAAGGAGCCGAGATGCCCTTCAACAGACGAATGGATAAAGAAGATGTGGTCCATGTATACGATGGAATATTACTCAGTCATCAGAAAGAACGACTACCCAACATTTGCAGCAATATGGATAGGACTGGAGGAGATTATGCTAAGTGAAATAAGTCAAGCAGAGAAAGACAATTATCATATGGTTTCACTCATTTATGGAGCAAATGGAATAGCAGGAAGATCGGTAGGAGAAGGAAGGGAAGAATGAAGGGGGGGTAAATAGAAGGGGGAATGAATCACGAGAGACTGGACTCTGGGAAACAAACTGAGGGTTTCAGAAGGGAGGAGGGTGGGGGATTGGGATAGGCCAGTGATGGGTATTAAGGAGGGCACGTATTGCATGGAGCACTGGGTGTTATATGCAAACAATGAATCATGGAACACTACATCAAAAACTAATGATGTACTGTATGGTGACTAACATAACATAATAAAAAATTTTTTAAAAAATCCAAACAGTACCCCAATTACAGGAAGTGGACTCAGTTTTTATGGGGGGAAAAGTAAGACTGGATAAGTTTGTTTTTTCAAGTTTTTATTTAAATTATGATTAGTTAACTTTATGTTACAATACATCAGAGAGGTGTTGAACTGCACAGTTATTAAGTGTGGATTTGTGTATATCTCCTCCTATTTCTGCCTTTTTTTTTTTTTTGCACCATACAGCTCTGTTGTTTGGTACATACATATTTAACATTGTGATGGATTCTTGGTGGATTGGCTTGCTTATCCTTATGTATTGGCCCTGTCTCTGGCAATTTTCTTTGCTCTGAAGTCTACCTTATATGATTTTAACATAGCCACTCCTTTCTTTTGATTACTATTTCCATGGTATGACTTTTCAATTCTTTAACTTTCAACCCACGTATAATGTTATATTTGAAGTGAGTTTCTTGTAGAGAGCATATAATTAGGTCACACTTTTACCCATTCTGCCCATCTCTATATTTATAAATGATATATTAAAATCAGTTATGTTTAAATTAATTATTGATGTGCTTGGATTTAAGTCTACCATTTCATTAATTTTTTATTCCTGTTCTGTTATTCATTTCTGATTTCTTTTTTTCCTACCTTTCTGTAGATTGTTTGAATATTCTTAGGAATCTCATTTTGATTTAAGTGTAGTTGTTTGAGTTCTTCTATATATTTTTTTCCTGGATGCTTCAGGTTTTACAGTGTACAAGATTAACTTATTAAAGTCTAGACATGTGCACATTTTTTCAATTTAATGTGATTGAAGTGTAGAAACCTTACACTCCTATGAATCCTTCTAAATTCTTTGTTTTCAATTACATTAAATATTTCTTCTACATGAATTTAGGACCGCATTGACAGTGGTACAATTTTTGCATCAGCTGTCAAACATGACCTAGGAAACTCAAGCGGACATAGAAAGTCAATTGCATTTTCCCTTTTTATCTTCCTTTATGTTCCAAGATTCATTCTCTTTATTTCAAGAATCCCTTTTCCATTGCTGCAATGCTTTTTTCTGGCCCTAAAGAATTTTGAAGAGACATCCACTGTCATTCAAATTGTTTTTCTCCTGTAACTGTCTTGCATGTTGCATTTTTTTCTTTTCTTTCCTTTTCTTATCTTTTTGTAGTTAGTTTTCAGAAGTTTGACTATGATGTATTTCAGCTGGATTTTTTTTTTCAGTTTATCCTGTTTGGGCTTTACCTGGCTTTTTGAATCTCTACTTTCATGTCTTTTGCTAAATTAAAAAAAATTAACCAGTATTTCCTCAAATACTTATTTAGCTGTACATACATTCCCTTTTTTATTTTATTCCTCCTGGCTTTATTTTTTTAATTTTTTTAATAAAATATTTTTTATTATATTATGTTAGTCACCATAGTGTACATCCCTGGTTTTTGATGTAAAGTTCGATGATTCATTAGTTGTGTATAACACCCAGTGCATCATGCAATACATGCCCTCTTTACTACCCATCACCAGCCTATCCCATTCCCCTACCCCCCTCCCCTCTGAGGACCTCAGTTTGTTTCTCAGAGACCATAGTCTCTCAGGCTTCATTCCCCCTTCTGATTACCCCCCTTTCTTTATCCCTTTCTTCTCCTACCGATCTTCCTAGTTCTTATGTTCCATAAATGAGTGAAGCCATATGATAATTGTCTTTCTCTGCTTGACTTATTTCACTTAGCATAATCTCCTGTCCTGTCCATGTTGCTGCAAAGGTTATGCAATTGTTCTTTCTGATGGCTGAGTAATATTCCACTGTACATATGTATAACATCTTCTTAATCCAGCCATCTGTTGAAGGGCAGCTCGGCTCCTTCCACAATTCAGCTATTGTGGACAATGCTGCTAAGAACACTGGGGTGCATATGGCCCTTCTCTTCACTACGTGTGTATCTTTGGGGTAAATACCCAGTAGTTCAATTCCTGGGTCATAGGGTAGCTCAATTTTTAACTTTTTAAGGGACCTCCACACTGTTTTCCAGAGTGGCTGTACCAACTTGACTTCCCACCAACAATGTAGGAGGGATCCCCTTGCTCCACATCCTCTCCAACATTTGTTGTTTCCTGCCTTGTCAATTTTTGCCATTCTAACTGGTGTAAGGTGGTTTCTCAAGGTGGTTTTGATTTGAATTTCCCTGATGGCTAATGATTTTGAACATTTTTTCATGTGTCTATTAGCCATTTGTATGTCTTCATTGCAAAAATGTGTCTGTTCATATCTTCTGCCTATTTTTTGATTTGATTATTTGTTTCCTGTGTATTGAGTTTGAGAAGTTCTTTGTAGATCTTGGATACCAGTCTTTTATCTGTAGTGTCATTTGCAAATATCTTCTCCCATTCCGCGGGCTGCCTCTTAGTTTTTTTGACCGTTTCCTTGGCTGTGCAGAAGCTTTTTATCTTGATGAAGTCCCAGAAGTTCATTTTTTCTTTTGTATCTCTTGCCTTTGGAGATGTGTCATGAAAAAATTTGCTGTGGACGATGTCAAAGAGGCTGCTGCCTATGTTCTCCTCTAGGATTTGATGGATTGTCTCACATCAATGTCTTTCAACCATTTGGAATTTATCTTTGTGTATAGTGTGAGAGAGTGGTCAAATTTCATTCTTTTGCATGTAGCTATCCAATTTTCCCAGCACCATTTATTAAAGAGACTGTCTTTTTTCCACTGGATGTTTTATCCTGCTTTGTCAAAGATTAGGTGCCCAAAGAGCCAAGGGTCCATTTCTGGGTTCTGTATTCTCTTCCATTGGTCTATGTGTCTGTTTTTGTGCCAGTACCATGCCGTATTTTTTATCAGAGCTTTGTAGTATAGCTTAAAATCCAGCAATGTGATGCCCCCAGCTTTGATTTTCCTTTTCAACAATTCCTTGGCAATTTGGGGCCTTTTCTGGTTCCACATAAATTTAAGGGCTGTTTGTTCCAGTTCTTTGAAAAATGTCATTGGTATTTTGATTGGGATGGCATTGAAAGTATAGATTGCTCTGGAGAGCATAAACATTTTAGCTATGTTTATACTTCCAATCCATGAGCATGGAATGTTTTTCCATCTTTTTGTGTCTTCTTCAATGTCTTTCAAGAGTGATTTGTAGTTTCTAGAATATAGTTCCTTTATGTCTCTGGTTAAGTTAATTCCAAGATAATGTATGATTTTTGGTGCTTTGTAAATGGACTGGATTCCCTAATTTCTCTTTCTTCACTCTCATTGTTCGTGTATAGAAATGCAACTGATTTCTGAGCACTGATTTTGTATCTGCCAAATTACTAAATTGCTCTATAAGTTCTAGTAGTTTGGCGGTACAGTCTTGGGTTTTCCATGTAGAGTATCATGTCATCTGCAAAGAGAGACAGTTTGACTTCTTTTTTGCCAATTTGAATACCTTTTATCCCTTTTTGTTCTCTGATTGCTGTTTCAAGGACTTCTAGTACTATGTTGAATAATAATGGGGAGAGTTGGCACCCTTGTTGTGTTCCTGATCTTAAGGGAAAGGCTTCCAGCTTTTCCCCATTGAGAATTATCTTCGCTGCAGGCTTTTCAAAGGTGGTATTTATGAAATTGAGGAATGTACCCTCTATTCATACACTCTGAAGGGTTTTAATCAGGAAAGGATGCTGTATTTTGTCAAATGCTATTTCTGCATCGATTTTGAGGATCACATGGTTCTTGACTCTTTTCTTGTTGATATGATCTATCTGATCAATTTGCAAATGTTGAACCACCCTTGCATCCCAGTGTTGAATCCCACTTGGTCATGATGGATAATCCTTTTAATGTACTGTTGGATCCTATTAGCTAGAATCTTGTTGAGAATTTTGGTGTCCACATTCATCAGGGAAATCAGTCTGTAATTATCCTTTTTGATGGGGTCTTTGCCTGGTTTGGGGATCAAGGTAATACTGGCCTCATAGAATGAGTTTGGTAGTTTTCCTTCTGTTTCTATTTTTTGAAACAGCTTCAGGAGAATAGGTATTATTTCTTCTTTGAATGGTTGGAAGAATTCCCTGGGGAATCTCTCAGGCCCTGGACTCTTGTTGTGGGGGAGGTTTTTTATCACTGCTTCAATCTCTTCATAATTAACTGGTCTGTTTAAATAATCAGCTTCTTCCTGTTTCAGTCTTGGTAGCTTATAGCTTTCCAGGAAGGCATTTATTTCTTCCAGGTTGTTTAATTGATTAGCATAAAGCTGTTGATAAAAGTTTCTAATGATCCTTCCTATTTCATTGGTGTTGGTTGTGATCTCTCCCCTTTCATTCATAATTTTATTAAGTTGGGTCCTTTCTCTATTCTTTTGAATAAGTCTGGCCAGTGGCTTATCGATCTTATTTATTCTTTCAACGAACCAGCTTCTAGTTCTGTTGATCTGCTCTACTGTGCTCCTGGTTTCTAATTCATTGATCTCTGCTCTAATCTTGATTAACTGCCTTCTCGTGCATGGGTTAAGCCGGTTCTTCTGTTCCAGCTCCAGCATCTTAAGGTGAGAATATAAAAACTGCATTTTAGATTTTTCTATTCTTTTGAGTGAGGCTTGGATGGCTTCGTATTTTCCCCTTAGGACCGCCTTTGCAGTGTCCCATAAGTTTTGGACCAATATGTTTTCATTCTCATTGGCCTCCAGAAATTGTTTAAATTGATTTTTAATTTCCTGGCTTTCCCAATCATTCTTGAGCAGGATGGTTCCAGTTTCCAAGTGTTTGAGTTTCTTCCAAATTTTTCCTTGTGATTGAGTTCCAATTTCAAAGCATTGTGGTCTGAGAATATGCAGGGAATAATTTCAGTCTTTTGGTATCGGTTGAGACCTGTTTTGTGACCCAGTATATGGTCTATTCTGGAGAAAGTTCCATGTGCATTTGAAAAGAAAGAGTATTCTGTTGTTCTCGGGTGTCGTGTTCTGTATATATCTATGAGGTCCCTCTGGTCCAGTATGTCATTCCAAGCTCTTGTTTCTTTGTTGATTTTCTGCTTAGGTGATCTGTCTATTGCTGATAGTGGAGTGTTGAGGTCCCCTACTATTAACGTATTATTATCTATATGTCTCTTTATTCTGGTTAAGAGTTGCTTTCTGTATCTAGCTGCTCCCCTGTTGGAGGAGTAGATATTAATAATTGTCATATCCACTTGCTGGATATACCCTTTAAGAATAATATAGTGTTCTTCTGTATCTCTAACTACAGTCTTTCATTTAAAATCTTATCTGTCTGATATGAGAATTGCTAGCCCAGCTTTCTTTTGAGGTCCGTCGGCATGAAAAATGGTTCTCCATCCCTTCACTTTCAGTCTGGATGTATCTTGAGGTTCAAAATGAGCCTCTTGTAGACAGCAAATGGATGGGTCATGTCTTTTTATCCAATCTGCTACCCTGTGGTGTTTTATGGGAACATTTAGGCCATTCGCATTGAGAGTGATTATTGGAGATATGATTTTAATGCTGTCATGTTGCCTGTGAAGTCTTTGTTTCTATAGATTTTAAATTTCTGTTCTGTATCACTCTTGGGACCTTTTTACTTTTATAGAACCCCCTTAATATCTCTTGTAGGGTTGGCGTGGTGGTCACAAATTCCTTCAGTTTCTGCTGGTCTTGAAAGGTCCTTATCTCTCCATCAATTCTGAATGACAGCCTTGCTGGATAAAGGATCCTTGGCTGCATGTTCTTCTCAGATAGAGCTTTGAAAATACCCTACCAACCCTTCCTCTCTTGCCAAGTCTCTGTAGAGAGGCCTACATTATTCTGACATTTTTCCCTCTGTACGTTAGGATTTTCTTCCCCCGGCTGCTTTCAATACTGTATCCTTGGATCTAATATTTGCGAAATGCACTATGACGTGACGTGGTGTAGGTCTGTTCTCATTGACCTTGGGAGGGGTCTTTTCTGCTTCTTGGACACGAATGCTTGTTTCCTTTGTCAGATTAGGGAAGTTTTCAGCTACATTTTTGCTCAAATATCTCTTCTAGACCTCTGTTTTTCTCCACCCCCTCGGGGATGATGATGATTCTGTCATTGCAATGTTTCATTGAGTCAGTAATCTCCCGTAATCTACATTCTTGAGATTGGATTTTTTTGAGCCAAGTTTCTGTTTTAACTTTCTCTTCTACCATCCCATCTTCCAATTCACTAATTCGTTCTTCTGCCTCATTTACCCTGGCCATCAGAGCATCTAGTTTAGACCATTTGATTCATAACATGTTTAATTTCTGCCAGATTCACTCTCATTTCTGCCCTTAGAGAATCTATATTCTCGTTAATATTTTCATTAATATTTTTTTGAAGTCTACACATCATCTTGACCATTGTTACTCTGAACTCCATCTCTGACAATTTGGTTATATCTATATCCATCAGTTCTGTGGCAGAGGCCACAGACTCATTATCTTTTCTTGCTGGGGGGAATTTCTCCTCGTCATTCTGATGAGGAGAGGTTGTGGGGATGCACAGAGCCCAAATTATTGACCAGGACCCAGGCAGTGTGCACTTGTTTTATAGGGACCTTAGGGATGTTGGCTCCTTGATTTTTCAGCCTGCCTTCTGGGGGAGGGGCCTGCCATGCCGATATTCAGGCAACTCTGTTTGGGTAGAGTTGCCCTGTCCCCTGCAAGGGGGATGGGGATGGGCACAATGTGAGCCGGTATTTCCGGGCTTTTGTTCTCTGGCGGCTTTCCCTGGCGGTTTTCTGTGACTCTCCTGAGAATCAGAGCAGCAGTGGCCGTATCCCAGCCTCTGTCTCAGAACAGAGAGATCACAGTCTGCTCTCCACTGAGCTCTCCTGGCCACTTAAACTCTGTTTCTGTTGGTGCTGCCAAAAACCCTGCAGCGTCCTGGGATGTGCTCCCCACAGCCGGTGTCCCAGCCCTCACTTCCAGGGCTGGCATATCTCTGTCCTTTGTGCTTCTAACACTGCCAGCTGCCCACGGTTTCCGTGCGTGCTCCCAAGCTCCCTGTTTCAGTGTGGTTCACGTGTGCTCCCGAGGTCTGGTTTTCAGTCAGGTCATGCATGTGCTCCCGAGCTCTCAGTTTCAGTCTAGTTCAAGTGTGTGCTCTGGAGCTCCAGTGTTCAGTCTGGTCATGTGCATTCCCAGGCTCATAGTCTCAGTCTGCTGTCTCGTGTGTGCTGGTCCACGAGTACGGCCCGCTCCCCAGTTCAGGTGGCCACTGCTTCCTGGCACCCGAGAGCAGCTCTTCCCTCCCCTTTCCGTTTATCTTCTGATATCTGTGTGCGGTTTCATGGTTCCCCACTTCATACCTCAAAACTCAATGCTGGAGATGTTCATTTGTAGAGTTCCAGATGTATCTTCCTGCATCTCAGGCTGATTCCGTGGGTATTCAGGATGGTCTGGTAGATATCCAGCTTTACTCAGGGGACCAGCTGAGAAGGGGGTCCCCTAATCCTCTGCCATCTTTTCTCCTCCTTGCAGAAAGTGGTCGCTTTTCTGTTCATAGAGTTTCTGCTACTTTTTTCTTCATTCTCCAGTTGCGTTCATAGGTATTCAGAATGGTTTGGTAGCTCTCTAGCTGAATTCCTAGGACCAGACGAACTTTAGGTCTCCTGCTCCTCTGCCATCTTCACATTTCAATCATTTTAACGTCAACAAATTAGTGGTTTTTAGAACATTCAAGTTGTTGTAGAATTATCACCACACTCCCCAAATGTAATTTAAGATCATTTTCACCACACTCCCCAAAAATCCTCATACCTCTAAACAGTCACTCCCTATTTCCCCTTCCCCCCAGCCCCTGACAACCACTAATGTGTTTTCTGTGTTTATTGATTTGAAGTATTCTGAACATTCAGTGTATAAATGGAATCATATATGGCCTTTGGTGTCTGTATTCATTCACTTACCATAAAGTATTTGAGGTTCATCCTTCTTGTACCATATATCAATAGTTTATTCTTTTCATGGTTAAAAAACATTCCATTGTATGGATTTACATTCTGTTTACCCATTCATCAGTGGATGGACATATGGATTGTTTTCATTTTTTTGCTGATGTGAAGAGAGCTACTATGAACTTCCATGTATAACTATTTCTTTGAACATCAGTTTTCAATTCTGGTTATATATGTAGGAGTGGAATCACTGGGTCATATGTTTATGTTTAACTTTTTGAGGAAGAGTTGAAAGACTTTCCACAGTGTCTACAGCATTTTACATACCCACCAACAATATATTGGGGTATCAATTACTCCATATTTATGCCAAAACTTCTTTTCTTCTGTCTCCTTAATTATATAGCCATCCAAATGTGTGTGAAGTGGTATCTCATTGTGGTTTTGATTTGCATTTCCCTAATGTCTAATGATGTTTAGCATGTTTTCATGTGCTTATTGGCGATTTGTATACCTTCTTTAGAGAAATGTGTATTCAATTTCTTTGCACATTTTTAATTGGGTTGTCTTTTATTTTTTGAGTTGTAAGACTATTATATATACTAAATACTAAACCTTTGTCAAACCCAGGATTTGCAAATATTTTTACCCATTATTTGGCTTTTGTTTTCTTCACAGTGTCCTTTAATGGACAAATGTTCTTAATTTTATTGAATTTCAGTTTATCTATTTTTTTCCTTTGTTGCTTGTCTTTTTGGTGTCATGTCTAAAAATTCATTGCCAAATCCAAGCTCATTAAGATTTACACAGAAGTCTTCTAAATTTTTTATACTTTTAGCTCTTATATTTAGGTCTTTGATCCATTTTAAGCTAATTTTGAAATGGGTGTGAGATAAGAGTCCAATTTTATTATTTTCAAGGGTATATCCAATTATCTCAGCACCATTTCTTGGTTATTTAATGGTCTTGCCACCTTGCCAAAAATGGGTTTGATTCTGTATTCTCAGTTCTATTCCATTAATCTATACATCTATTCTTATGTCTATATTACAAAAATTTGATTACTGTAGCTTTGTAGTAAGTTTTAAAATCAAGAATTATGGGTCTTCTAATTATGAGCATTGCTTTGGCTCTTTGAGGTCACTAATAATTTCATACAAATTTTAGAATCAGCTAGTCCATTTTGTAAAAATGGTAGTAGAGATTTTGATACAGATCGCACTGAATCTGTAGATCAGTTTGGGAGTATTGCCATTTAACAACATTCATTTTTACAATACATAATCATTGAATATCCTTCCATTCACTTAGATTTTACTTAATTTCTTTTGATGTTCTGTAGTATTCAATGTACAAGTCTTGCATCTTCTTGGTTAACATTAATCCTAAGTATTTTCCTTTTTTTTAAGATTTATTTATTTATTCTACAGAGAGAGAGAGAGCACAAAGGGGAGGGGCAGTAGGAGATGGAGAGAGAGTCTCAAGCAGACTCTGTACTGAGTGTGGAGCCCGATGGGGGACTCAGTCTCACAATCCCAAGATCACAACATGAGCCAAAACCAAGAGTCAGTCACCCAACCAACTATGCCACCCAGGTGCCACAGTATTTTATTTCTTCTTAATGCTATTATTAATGAAGCACATTCCATAATTCATTTTCGGATGATTCATTTCTAGCATACAGAAATACAACTGATTGGGGGGCTTGGATGCTCAGTCAGTTAAGTGTCTACCTTTGGCTCAGGTCATGATCCCGGGGTCCTAGGATTGAGCCCCACATCTGGCTCCCTAATCAGCAGGGAGCCTGCTTCTCCCTCCCCCTCTGTTGATCCCCCTGCTTTTGCTCTCTCTCTCTCTGTCAAATAAATAAATAAAATATTTTTTAAAAAAGAATTACAACTGATTTTTGTGTATAGATCTTGTATCCTGCAACATTGATGAATATGTTTATAATCTGAATATGTTTTGGATTTTTTGTAGTCATCTATGTATAAGAACATGGCATCTGTGAACTAAAATAGTTTAACTTTTTCCTTTCAAATTTCAAAGCCTTTTCTTTCTTTCTTTGGCTAATTTCTCCAGCTATATCTTATTAGTACAGTGTTGAATAGAGGTGGTAAGAGTAAACATCCTCATCTCATTTCTGATCTTAGCGAATTAAGCTATTAGTTTTTTACCATTGAGTATGTTAGCTGTGGGTTTTTCAGAGATGCGTTTTATCAGGTTTTGCAAGTTCCTTTCTGTTATGAGCTGAATTGTGTACCCCCCAAATTCATATGCTGAAGTACTAACTTCCAGTACATCCGAATATAACTGTAATTGGTGACAAGGTCTTTAAAAGAGGGTGTTAAATTAAAATTAGGCCATTAGGGTGAGCTCTAATCCAATCTGACTGGTGTCTTTACAAGAAGAGGAAATTTGGACACAAAGACATAGCAGCAGTGTACACCCACAAGACCATGTGTGGACAGAGTGAGAAGGCAACCATCTGCAAAGCAAGGAAAGAACTCAGAAAAAAAGAAACCTCCTGAGCTCTTGAATTTGGACTTCTAGACTCCAAAACTGAGAATATAAATTTCTGTTCTTTAAGCCATTCTGTCTGTGACATTTTGTTGTGACAACTCTGGTTAACTTTAGCACACTTCTATTCCTTGCTTATCAAGTGACTTTTATCATGAAATGCTGTTTCTGCATCAATAAAAATGACCATGTGAATTATTTTCTTCATTCTGTTAATGTGCACTTATTGATTTTTCTATATTTGAACTACTCTTGCATTCCTAGGATAAAAGTCCTACTTGGTCATGATGGACGATCCTTTTAATATACTGTGGGATTCTGTTTGCTAGAATTTCATTGAGGATTTTTTCATCTATAATCATAAAGGATATGGGTCTATAGTTTTCTTTTCTTGTGATGTCATTGTCCAGCTTTGGTATCAGGTAAATACAATCTTCAGAAAATGAGTTAGAGAGTGTTCCAATTACTTCTGTTTTTTAAAGTGTTTGAGAAAGATTGAAATTTCTTTATTAAACAATTAATAAGCTACTACTGGGGTGCCTGGGTGGCCTAGTCGGTTAAGCCTCTGCCTTTGGCTCAGGTCATGATCCCAGAGTCCTGGGATCGAGCCCTATGCTGGGCTCCCTGCTCAGCGGGGAGCCTGCTTCTCCTCTCCCTCTGCCTGCTGCTCTGCCTGAGCTCTCTCTCTGTCAAATAAATAAATAAAATCTTTTTTTAAAAATAAGCCAATATCGATTTCCATCTTCTTTGATTTCTTACATCCAAGTTTTATAGTTTTTTTCACACAAATATTTCACATATTTTCTTAGATTTATACCTAAGTTCTTCATTTGGTTTTTGCTAATATAAATGACATTGTATTTATATTTTAAAATCTCAGTTGTTCATAACTGGTCTATAAGAAAGCAGTTGACATTTGTATATTAACTTTGTACCAGGAGATATTTTGCTGATTCTTTGAGGTTTTCTATATAGACAATCATAGAATGTGAAAAAAATATATTGCTTCTTTCCCAAATATGTATGTATATTTCTTTTTCTTGTATTATTGCATTAACTAGGAATTCCAGTATAATGTTAAATAGGAGTGGTAAAAGCAGACATCCTTACAGCTCTAAGATTTATCATCTTTTATTCTGTTTATATTGGAATTACTTTGCTCTTCTTTTTCCAGTTTCCTGAAATGGAAGCTTAGGTTGTTTTTAGATCATTTTTCTTTTCTGACATATGCATTTAATGCTATAATTTTTCTTCTAACCACTAGTTTTGCTGCATCATACAAAGTTTGATGACTTGTATTTTTTTCATTTAGTTCAAAATGTTTATTGTGGTGAGAACACTTAAGAAGAGATCTAAAGTCTTACATGTTTAAGTACACATTATCATTAATGATAAGCACAATCTAGAGATACCAAATCTCTAGAAATTTTTCATCTTGCATGACTGAATTTGTTATACTCTTTGGTTTTTTCCTTTTTTTAAATTTAAAATTCGATTAGCCAACATATATTACACCTTTACTTTCAGATGTAGAGTTCAATAATTCATCAGTTGCACACAATACCCAGTGTTCATCACATCACGTGCCCTCTTTAAAGCTCATCACCCAATTACCCCATCTCCCCACCCACATCCCCCCAACAACCCTCAATTTGTTCCCTGTAGTTAAGAGTCTCCCATGGTTTGTCTCCCTGTCTGATTTCTTTCCATTCAGTTTTCCCGACCTTCTCCTATGATCCTCTGCACCGTTTCTTATATTCCACATACAAGTGAAACCATATGATAATTGTCTTTCTCTAATTGACTTATTTCGCTCAACATAATACCCTCCAGTTCCATTCACGTCAATGTAAATGGTAAATATTCATCCTTTCTGATGGCTGAGTAATATTCCACTGTGTATATATACCACATCTTCATATATATATATATATATATATATATATATATATATATATATATATCACATAATATACCACATATTCTTTATCCATTCATCTGTTGAAGGGCATCTTGGCTCCTTCCATAGTTTGGCTACCATGGACATTGCTGCTATGAACATTGGGGTGCATATGCCCCTTCTTTTCAGTACATCTGCATCTTTGTGGTAAATACCTAGTAGTGCAATTGCTGGGTCATAGGGTAGCTCTATTTTTAACTACTTGAGGAATCTACATACTGTTTTCGAGAGTGGCTGTACCAGCTTGCATTCCCACCAACAGTGTAAGAAGGTTCCCCTTTCTCCGCATCCTCACACCAATCAGAATGGCTA
The DNA here is from genome assembly GCF_023065955.2 of Ursus arctos. Classification (NCBI taxonomy): domain Eukaryota; kingdom Metazoa; phylum Chordata; class Mammalia; order Carnivora; family Ursidae; genus Ursus; species Ursus arctos. Next base: position 58,808,795 of record NC_079873.1, read on the forward strand.
AAATTAACAAGTCAGAAAACAACAAATGAAGTTTTATACCCCTTTAATAGCAACTCCCTATTTTCTCTTCCCCTTAGCTTCTAATGTTTCTGCTTGTGACTGTCTTAGATACCTCATTTCAATGGAATCATGCAGTATTTATCCTTCTGTGACTGGTGCATTTCACTTAAAAGATCCTCCAGGTTCATCCATGTCAAATATGGCAGTATTTCTTTCAATTTTAGGGCTAAATAATGTGCTGTTGTGATTTATATATCATGTTTTCTTTATCCATTTGTCTGTTGATAGACATTTAGGTTGTTTCCATATCTAGGCATTGTGACTAATGCTGTAATAAACGTGGAAATGCAATGTATCTCTTGGAGATCCTTCTTTACATTTTCTTGGATATATACCCAGAAGTGGAATTGCTGGATCATACAGTAATATTTTTTTATTATTCGATGAAAGCTTACACTGTTTTCCATAGAAACTGTACCATTTTATATTCTCGCCAACTGTGTACAGCAGTTCCAACTTCTCCACATCGTCACAAACTCATATTGTCTTTTGCTTTTTCATAAGTATTATTATAGCCATCCTCAGGGGTGTAAGGTTGTATTTCGTTGTGTCTTTGATTTGCATTGCCTGGGTGATTACTGATATTGAGTATCTTTTCATCCACCTGTTGGCAATTTGCATGTTTTCTTTGGAGAAATGTGTATTTACATCCTTTATCCATTTTTTAATCAGGTAAGTTGTTTTTTTGATATTGAGTTGCAAGAGTTCTTACATATTTTGAATACTAATCCCCTTTCAGACAAATTGTTTCCAAATATTTTCTCCATTCCATAAGTTGCCTCTCATGCTCTTAAATGTTTCCTTTCCTGTGCAGAAGCTTTTGAGTTTGATGTATTTCCACTGGTCTATTTTTGCTTTTGCTTCTTGTGCTTTTGGTGCCAGAGCCAAGAAATCATTGCCAAGCTCAATATCATGAAATTTTTCTCATATGTTTTCTTCTAGGAATTTTAGTTTCAGGCCTTATGGTAAAATGTTAACCCATTTTGAGTTGATTTGTGTTTGTAGGGTAATACATGGGCCCAGTTTCATAGTTTTGATCTGGCTGTCCAGTTTTCCCAGCACCATTTGTTGAGGAGACTGTCCTTTCCCCATTGTATATTCTTGACACTCTTCTAGAATATGCAGCCTTGACATATATGCATTTTTCTGGGTCCTCTATTCTATTCCTTTGATCTGTATGTCTGTTTTTATGCTAGTATACTATTTAAATTACTATAACTTTGTAATAATTTTGAAATCGGGAAGTGTGGTGTCTCCAGCTTTAATGCCGGCCTCATAAAATGAGTTTTGAAGTGTTTCTTTCTCTGCAATTATTTGGAAAAGTTTCAAAAGGATTGATGTTAATCTTTAAGTGTTTGCTATAGTTCCCTAGTAAAGGCCTTTATTTATTAGGAGTCTTTTTATTACTGGTTCAATCCTGGACTTTTAACAGGGGGAGGTGGGCAGGGGTGACTGACTACTATTTCAATTTCCTCCCTAGTTAGATGTTTATTCAGATTTTCTATTTTTCATGATTCAGTCTTGATAGGTTATATGTTTCTATGAATTTATCCACTTTGTCTAGATTACCAATTTTTTAGTGTATAATTGTTCACTCTAGTCACTTTTGACACTATATATTACTTTGGCATAAGTTGTAATGTTTCCTCTTTCAGAACTTTCTGATTTTATTTCAAAATTTTAAAATCTCCCTTGAAACTTCTGTGATCAATGTGTTATTTAGAAGCATGTAATCTAGTTTCCAAGTATTTAGGGTATTCCAGGTGTCTTTCACTTAGTGCTATTTAATTCAATTCCATTGTGGTTTCAGAGCATACTTTTTTATTTTAAAAATATTTTGTTATCATTTAAGTATAGTGGACATACAGTATTATGCTAGTTGCAGGTGCACAACATAGTGACTAAACACTTGCATACATTATGCAGTGCTCACCACAATAACTGTAGTTATCACCTGTCACCATACAAAGTTATTAAAATATTATTGACTATATTCTCTATGTTATATTTATCATACCCAATACTGATGTATTTTATATTTTTATTTCATTTTTATTCCTCTCCCTCTCATTCTTTTTTTTTTTTAATTCCAGACAGTTAACATAGAGTGTTGTATTAGTTTCAGGCATATAATTTAGTGATTCAAAAATTCCACACATCATACGGGGCTCATCACAAGGGCACTCTTTAATCACCATTTTGTTTAGCATTATACTCTTCAGCTCCATCCATGTCATTACAAATACCAAGATTTCATTCCTTTCTATGGCTGAGTAATATTCCATTGTATGTATATACCACATCTTTATCCATTCTATAGGTTTCCTTTTAGCCTTGTTGATTGTTTTCTTCACTTGGCAGAAGCTTTTTATTTTGATGAAGTCCCAATAGCTTATTTTTCCTTTCGTTTCCCTTGCCTCAGGGTACGTATCTAGAAAAACGTTGCTACAGCTAATGTCAGCTAATATCCTGCCTGTGCTCCCTCCTAGGATTTTTATGGTTTCTGGTCTCAATTTGGTCTTTCATCCATTTTTAATTTATTTTTGTGTGTGGTATAAGAAAGTGATCCAGTTTCATTATTTTGCATGTTGCTTTCCAGTTTTCCCAACACCATTTGTTGAAGAGACTGTCTTTTTCCCATTGGATATTTCTTTCCTGCTTTGTCAAAGATTAACTGACCATATAGCTGTGGGTTCATTTTTGGATTTTTCTATTCTGTTCTATTAATCTATGTGTCTATTTTTATGTCAGTACCATACTGTCTTTTCACTAAAGCTTTGTAATACAACTTGAAGTCTAGAATTGTGATACCTCCAATTTTGTTCTTCTTTCTCAAGATTGCTTTGGCTATTTGGGATCTTTTGTGGTTCCATACAAACTTTAGGATTGTTTGTTCTAAGGCTATGAAAAATGCTGTTGGAATTTTGATAAGGATTGCATTAAATATGTAGATTGCTTTGGGTAGTATAGACATTTTAACAATATTTGTTCTTCCAATCCATGAACATAGAATATCTTTCCATTCATTGGTGTCATCTCCAATTTCTTCCATCCATGTTTTATAATTTTCAGAGCACAGTTCTTTCACCTCGTTGGTTAGGTTTCTTCGTAAGTATCTGATTATTTTCTGTGAAATTGTAAATGGGATTGTTTTTTTAATTTCTCTTTCTGTTGTTTCATTATTGGTGTATAGAAATGCAGTAGATTTCTATATATTTATTTTCTATCCTGTTCTATCCTGCAACTTTACTGAATTCATTTACCAGTTCTACTAATTTTAGGGGGAGTCTTTCAGGTGTTCTATATAAAGTGTCATGTCTTCTGCAAATAGTAAAAATTTTACTTCTTCCTTAACAATTTGCCTGTGTTTTATTTTTATTATCTGATTGCTGTGGCTAGTACTTCCAGTACTATGCTAAATAAAAGTGGTGACACTTTTCAGTGTCCACTATTCAGTGGACATCTTGTCTTGTTCCTGACCTTAGGGAAAAAGCTGTTTTCCCCATTCAGGATGATATTCAGTGTGGGTTTTTCATATATGGCCTTTATTATGTTGAGGTAGGTTTCCTCTAAAACTACTTTGTTGAGGGTTTTTATCATGAATGGATATTGTACTTTGTCAAATACTTTTTCTGCATCTATTGAAGTGAACCATTTCTTCATTGTTGATTTTGCTTAGATAATTTGTCCATTGATATAAGTGAGGTACTAAAGTCTCCTACTAGTGTTGTATTATTATTAATTAGTTCCTTTATGTCTGTTATTAACTGTTTTATGCATTTGGGTGTTCCCATGTTGGGTGCATAATTTTAATTGTTATATCTTTTTGTTTGATTGTCCCCTTTATGATTATATAGTGCCCTTCCTTGTCTCTTATTAGTCTTTTTTTTTTTTTAAGTCTAGTTTGTCTGATTTAAGTATTGCTACTCTGGTTTTCTTTTGACATCCATTTGTATGATATCTGCTTCTCCACCCCCTCACTTTCAATCTGTAGGTTTCTTTAGGTCTGAAATGAGTCTTTTATAGGTAGCATATAGATTGGTCTTGTTTTTTATGCATTGTCACCATATATATTTTGATTATAGTGATTAGTCCATTTAAATTCAAAGCAATTATTGATAGATATATATTTGTTGCCAGTTTGTTACTTTTTTGTAGTTGTTTCTGAAGATTTTCTCTGATCTCTTCTTGTCTTTCCCTCTTTCCTGGTTTGCTGGAACCTTAGTGATTAATTTGAATTTACTTTGCTTTATACTTTGCATATTTATTAGTGGTTTTTGATTTGTGGTTATCATTAGGTTTGTATATAACATCATCTGCATATAGCAGTCTGTATTATGTTGATAATCGTTTAAATTTCAACCCATTATCTACTCTTCTCCCTATGTTTTAGGCATATGGTATCATATTTTACATCCTTTTATTTTGTGAGTTCCTTCACTGATTTTTTTAACAGAAATATTCAATATTTTTTTACTGTTTCTGTGTTTTTACCTTGATATTGTCTTTGGTCTTTCCTTTCCACTCAATGAGTCCCCATTAATATTTCTTGCAGGGTTGGTTTTGTGGTCACATACTCCTTTAGTTTTTATTTGTCTCTGAAACTTTATCTTTCTGTACTGAGTGATAGCCTTGCTGCATACAGTATTCTTGGTGGCAGGTGTTTCCCTTTCAGCATTTTGAATATATCATGCCACTTTTTTCTGGCCTGGAATGTTTCTGCTGAAAAATCCACTGATAGCCCTCTGTGGCTTCCGTTGTATGTAACTGTCTTCTTTGGTCTTGCTGCTTTTAATATTTTTTCTTTATCACTACATTTTGCCATTTTATTTTTTTTAACTTTTTTTAATTTAAATTCAATTAATTAACATGTAGTGTATTATTAGTTTCAGAGATAAAAGTCAGTGATTCATCAGTCCATTTTACCATTTTAATTACAGTATGTTTTGGTGTGCTCTGGAGTGCAAGCGCTGTTAGTCTTTGAAGCCAGAGGTTTTTAAGGCTCCTCTCTCAGCCCATTCTAGACAACTGGGAAGCAAAGTTCTTTTGAGGTACCCGTGTGTTGAAAAGATATCAGGATGCTCGCTCTGTTTGTCTGGTATTTTATGGCACACTCAAACAGTGTTTTCCAAAAATAATGAATCCATAGGTGCAAGGATGAACTGGGAAGATATTTGGGTGAAGAAATAAGACACTACATGGCTCTGCTTTTTAGTGCATGGATCAGAGACACATCTATGAACAACTGCTTACACAAGTTGATTACTGGGCAATATAATTTCTCAGTTTTTCTGAGTAAATGAGTGCTTCTTGCCATGGACCTAGCTTGTGCATCAATTTAGGGTCTCGCTAATCAGGAGGAAAAAGAAGGCGGAGGAGTAGGGGACCCCTTTTTCAGCTGGTCCCCTGAGTCGAGCTGGATATGTACTAGACTATCCTGAAACCCACGGAATCAGCCTGAGACTCAGGAAGATACATCTGGATCTCTACAAAAGAACATCTCCAGCGCTGAGTACTGAGGTACGAAGCAGGGAGCCGTGAAACCGCACACAGATAACGGAAGATAAACGAAAGGGGGAGGGAGCTGCTGTGCTCTGGCACCGGGAAGCAGTAGCCACCTGCACTGGGGAGTGGGCCAGACTCAAGGAATGGCACCCATGAGAGAGCAGACTGAGACCGTGAGCCTGGAACGCACGCGACCAGAATGAAAGCTGGAGTTCTGGAGGACTCACTGGAACTGGTCTAAAACCAGGAGCTTGAGAGTGGGCAAGCATCCAGACTAACAACCAGAGCTCCGGAGTGCACAGTCGAACTATACTGAAACCGAGAGCTTGGAAGCGCATGCAAGCAGACTGAAAACCGGCGCTCCAGAGCGTGCCCGAACCACACTGAAACAGGGAGCTCAGGAGTGATTGCGGGAATTGGGGGCAGTTGGCGGAGTTAGAAGCACAAAGGACACAGACCTGCTGGCCCTGGAAGTGAGGGCTGGGACACCGGCTGTAGGCCACACAACCCGGGATGCTACAGGGATTTTGGCAGCACCAACAGAAACAGAGCTAAAGTGGCCAAGAGAGCTCAGTGGAGAGTGGACTGCAATCGCTGTTCTGAGACAGAGACTAAGATACAGCCACTGCTGCTCTGACTCTCAGAAGAGTCATAAAAAAACACCAGGGAAAGCCGCCAGAGAACAAAAGCCTGGAAATACCAGTTCACATTGTGCCCATCCCCATCCCCTCTCACAGGGGACAGGGCGACTCTACCCAAACAGGGTTGCCTGAATATCAGTGCGGCAGGCCCCTCCCCCAAAAAGCAGGCTGAAAAATCAGGAAGCCCAAATCCCTAAGGTCCCTATGAAACAAGTGCACACAGCCTGGGTCCTGGTCAATAATTTGGACTCTGGGCAACCCCGCAACCTCTTATCAGAATGACGAGGAGGAGAAATCCCACCCAGCAAAAAAAAAAAAAAAGATAATGAATGTGGCCTCTGCCACAGAACTGATGGATATGGATATAACCAAATTGTCAGAGATGGAGTTCAGAGTAACAATGGTCAACATGATGTGTAGACTTGAAAAAAATATTAACGAAAATATTAATGAGAATATAGAATCTCTAAGGGCAGAAATGAGAGTGAATCTGGCAGAAATTAAAAAGACTATGAATCAAATGCAGTCAAAACTAGACAATTTGATGGCCAGGGTAATTGAGGCAGAAGAATGAATTAGTGAATTGGAGGATGGGATGGTAGAAGAGAACGTTAAAACAGAAACTTGGCTCAAAAAAAAAAATCCAATCTCAAGAAGGTAGATTATGGGAGATTATTGACTCAATAAAACATTCCAATGTCAGAATCATCGTCATCCCCACGGGGGTGGAGAAAGAGAGAGGTCTAGAAGAGATAGTTGAACAAATTGTAGCTGAAAACTTCCCTAATCTGACAAAGAAAGCAAGGATTCATGTCCAAGAGGCAGAGAGGACCCCTCCCAAGGTCAAACAAGGCAAACCTACACCACGTCACGTCATAGTGCAATTTGCAAATATTAGATCCAAGGATACAGTATTGAAAGCGGCCAGGGCAAAAAGATTTCTCATGTACAGAGGTAAAAATATCAGAATAACATCAGACCTGTTTACAAAGACTTGGCAAGAGAGGAAGGGTTGGCAGGGTATTATTAAAGCTCTATCCGAGAAGAACATGCAGCAAAGGATCCCTTATCCAGCAAAGCTGTCATTCAGACTGGATGGAGAGATAGGACCTTCCAGGATTGGCAGAAACTGAAGGAATTCGTAACCACCAAACCAGCCCTACAGGAGATATTAAGGGGGGTTCTATAAAAGTAAAAAGGCCCCAAGAGTGATACAGAACAGAAATTTACAATCTATAGAAACAAAGACTTCACAGGAAACATGACAGCATTAAAATCATATCTCTCAATAATCACTCTCAATGTGAATGGCCTAAATGCTCCCATAAAACACCACAGGGTTGCAGATTGGATAAAAAGACATGACCCATCCATTTGCTGTCTACAAGAGACTCATCTTGAACCTAACGATACATCCAGACTGAAAGTTAGGGGATGGAAAACCATTTTTCATGCCGACGGACCTCAAAAGAAAGCTGGGGTAGCAATTCTCATATCAGACAGATAAGATTTTAAATGAAAGACTGTAGTTAGAGGTACAGAAGGACACTATATTATTCTCAAAGGTTGTATCCAACTAGTCAATATGACAATTATAAATATCTACTCCTCCAACAGGGGAGCAGCTAGATACAGAAAGCAACTCTTAACCAGAATAAAGAGACATATAGATAATAATACGTTAATAGTAGGGGACCTCAACACTCCACTATCAGCAATAGACAGATCACCTAAGCAGAAAATCAACAAAGAAACAAGAGCTTGGAATGACATACTGGACCAGAGGGACCTCATAGATATATACAGAACACGACACCCGAGAACAACAGAATACTCTTTCTTTTCAAATGCACATGGAACTTTCTCCAGAACAGACCATATACTGGGTCACAAAACAGGTCTCAACCGATACCAAAAAACTGAAATTATTCCCTGCATATTCTCAGACCACAGTGCTTTGAAATTGGAACTCAATCACAAGGAAAAATTTGGAAGAAACTCAAACACTTGGAAACTGGAACCATCCTGCTCAAGAATGATTGGGAAAGCCAGGAAATTAAAAATCAATTTAAACAATTTCTGGAGGCCAATGAGAATGAAAACATATCGGTCCAAAACTTATGGGACACTGCAAAGGCGGTCCTAAGGGGAAAATACGAAGCCATCCAAGCCTCACTCAAAAGAATAGAAAAATCTAAAATGCAGTTTTTATATTCTCACCTTAAGATGCTGGAGCTGGAACAGAAGAACCGGCTTAACCCATGCACGAGAAGGCAGTTAATCAAGATTAGAGCAGAGATCAATGAATTAGAAACCAGGAGCACAGTAGAGCAGATCAACAGAACTAGAAGCTGGTTCGTTGAAAGAATAAATAAGATCGATAAGCCACTGGCCAGACTTATTCAAAAGAATAGAGAAAGGACCCAACTTAATAAAATTATGAATGAAAGGGGAGAGATCACAACCAACACCAATGAAATAGGAAGGATCATTAGAAACTTTTATCAACAGCTTTATGCTAATCAATTAAACAACCTGGAAGAAATAAATGCCTTCCTGGAAAGCTATAAGCTACCAAGACTGAAACAGGAAGAAGCTGATTATTTAAACAGACCGATTAATTACGAAGAGATTGAAGCAGTGATCAAAAACCTCCCCAAAAACGAGAGTCCAGGGCCTGATGGATTCCCCGGGGAATTCTACCAACCATTCAAAGAAGAAATAATACCTATTCTCCTGAAGCTGTTTCAAAAAATAGAAATAGAAGGAAAACCACCAAACTCATTCTATGAGGCCAATATTACCTTGATACCCAAATCAGGCAAAGACCCCATCAAAAAGAAATACAGACCAATATCAGTGATGAATATGGATGCCAAAATTCTCAACAAGATCCTAGCTAATAGGATCCAACAGTACATTAAAAGGATTATCCATCCTGACCAAGTGGGATTCATCCCTGGGATGCAAGGGTGGTTCAACATTTGCAAATTGATCAGTGTGATAGATCATATCAACAAGAAAAGAGTCAAGAACCATATGATCCTCTGAATTGATGCAGAAAAAGCATTTTACAAAATACAGCATCCTTTCCTGATTAAAACACTTCAGAGTGCAGTGATACAGGGTACATTCCTCAATTTCATAAAAACCGTCTATGAGAAGCCTACAGCGAATATCATTCTCAATGGGGAAAAGCTGGAAGACTTTCCCTTAATATCAGGAACACGAGGAGGATGCCCACTCTCACCATTATTATTCAACAGAGTACTAGAAGTCCTTGAAACAGCAATCAGAGAACAAAAAGGGATAAAAGGTATCCAAATTGGCAAAGAAGAAGTCAAACTGTCTCTCTTCACAGATGACATGATACCCTATATGGAAAACCCTAAAGACCCCACCCCCAAGCTACTAGAAGTTATAGTGCAATTCAGTAATGTGGTGGGATACAAAATCAATGCTCAGAAATCAGTTACATTTCTATACACGAACAATGAGAGTGAAGAGAGAGAAATTAGGGAATCCATTCCAATTACAATAGCACCAAAAATCATACGTTATCTCGGAATTAACTTAACCAGAGATGTGAAGGATCTATATTCTAGAAACTACAAATCTCTCTTGAAAGACATTGAAGAAGACACAAAAAGATGGAAAAATATTCCATGCTCATGGATCAGACGAATAAACATAATTAAAATGTCTATGCTACCCAAAGCAGTCTATACTTTCAATGGCATCCTGATCAAAATACCAATGACATTTTTCAAAGAACTGGAACAAACAGCCCTTAAATTTGTGTGGAACCAGAAATGGCCCCAAATTGCCAAGGAATTGTTGAATAGGAAACACAGAGCTGGGGGCATCACGTTGCTGGATTTCAAGCTATACTACAAGGCTGTGATCACAAAGACGGCATGGTACTGGCACAAAAACAGACACATAGACCAATGGAACAGAATAGAGAACCCAGAAATGGACCCTCGGCTCTTTGGGCAACTAATCTTTGATAAAGCAGGAAAAAACATCCGGTGGAAAAAAGACAGTCTCTTCAATAAATGGTGCTGGGATAATTGGACAGCTACATGCAAAAGAATGAAACTTGACCACTCTCTCACACCATACACAAAGGTAAACTCCAAATGGATGACAGACCTCGATGTGAGACAGGAATCCATCAAAATCCTAGAGGAGAGCATAGGCAGCAACCTCCAAGACATCGGCCACAGCAACCTTTTTCATGACACATCTCCAAAGGCAAGAGAAAAAAAAAAAAGCAAAAATGAACTTGTGGGACTTCATCAAGATAAAAACCTTCTGCACAGCCAAGGAAACTGTCAAAAAAACTAAGTGGCAGCCCACGGAATGGGAGAAGATATTTGCAAATGACACTACAGGTAAAAGACTGGTATCCAAGATCTACAAAGAACTTCTCAAACTCAATACGCGAGAAACAAATAAACAAATCATGAAACGGGCAGAAGATATGAACAGACACTTTTCCAATGAAGCCATACAAATGGCTAACAGACACATGAAAAAATGTTCAAAATCATTAGCCATCAGGGGAATTCAAGTCAAAACCACCTTGAGATACCACCTTATGCAAAAATTGACAAGGCAGAAAACAACAAATGTTGGAGAGGATGTGGAGAACTGTTGGTGGGAATGCAAGTGGTACAGCCACTTTGGAAAACAGTGTGGAGGTCCCTTCAAAAGTTAAAAATTGAGCTACCCTATGATCCAGCAATTGCACTACTAGATATTTACCCCAATGATACAGACGTATGGAAGAGAAGGGCCATATGCACCCCAATGTTCATAGCAACATTGTCCACAATAGCTAAATCGTGGAAGGAGCCGAGATGCCCTTCAACAGATGACTGGATTAAGAAGATGTGGTCCATATATACAATGGAATATTACTCAGCCATCAAAAGGAATGATTTCACAACATTTGCAGCAACTTGAACGGGACTGGAGGAGGTTATGCTAAGAGAAATAAGTCAAGCAGAGAAAGACAATTATCATATGGTTTCACTCATTTTTGGAACATAAGAAGTAGGAAGATCAGTAGGAGAAGAAAGGGAAGCAGGAAGGGGTGGTAAACAGAAGGGGGAATGAACCATGAGAGACTATGGACTCTGGGAAACAAACTGAGGGCAGTGGGGGATTGGGATAGGCCGGTGATGGGTATTAAGGAGGGCACGTATTGCATGGTGCACTGGGTGTTATACACAAGTAATGAATCATGGAACTTTACATCAAGAACTTGGGATGTACTGTATGGTCACTAACATAACATAATAAAAAATTATTTTAAAAAAATAGGGTCTCATTAAAAATTCGCAGTACCATTAGCACAATAAAAGTAATGGTGTTTCTTTAATACATCAAATAGTTTTAAAATTCTTCCTGTTTAATAAAGTTTTGTAACTCTTTGGAAAAAAAATAATTACAGTATGTCTCGGTGTGGATCTGTTTTGCTGATTTTTGGGGGGGTTCTCTGTGCCTCCTGGCTCTGGATATCTGTTTCCTTCCCCAGATTAGGGAAATTTTCAGCTATTATTTCTTCAAATAAATTCTCTGTACACTTATCTCTTTTCTTCCGGGACTCCTGTAATCAAATGTTATTACATTTGATGGAGTCACTGAGTTCCCAAAATCTATTCAGGTTCTGCATAATTCTTTTTTCTCTCTTTTGTTCAGCTTGATAACTTTCCATTACTCTGTCTTCTAGGTCATTAATTTGTTGCTCTGCTTCTTCTAGCCTGCTTATTCCATCAAGTGTCTTTCTTATTTTGTCTATTTGAGCTCTTTATCTCTGCTATATTATCCTTTATTTCTGTGTTAAGAGTCTCACTGATGCCTTCCACTCTTCTCAAGTCCAATGAGTATCCTTATGAACATTGCTTTGAATTCTTCAGCAGGTGTATTACTTATATTGTTTTCACTTAGATCTCTGACTGTGGCCTTGTGCTGTTCTTTTGGGGAAAATTTCTCCTTCTCATTTTGTCTAACTTCTGTGCCCATTTCTATGTGTAAGGAAAGTCAGCTACTTCCGTTCTTCAGGGTAATAGCTTTATGAAGAAGAGGTCCTATAGTGCCCTGCAGTGTAGTGTCCCCTGTTCCCCAGGGCCTGGTGTTGCTGGGAGTATCTCCAATGTATGTTGTGTGTGCTCTGCTATTGTGTCCTGGCCACTTTGTCCTTTAGGCCAGTCTTCTACAGAGGCTCTCTTTGCCTGTCATGGGCAGTTTTTGGTCCCTTGCCTGAATATGGCGAGTTTTATCTAGGTGTGCTCTGGTCTGCTTGTGAAATAAGACCTGTCACCACTGCTACTTGAATTGAGGCTCTGCAACACTCCTGGCTCAGGAGACTTGGTATTGGCAGTGGTTTGGGTTGGTCTTCTTGGGGGAGGATGCCCACCATGCTGGAACTGAGGCAAGCATGACTAGGAAGGACAGTTCTCCCGGAGCACAGTGGGAGACATGACTTGGTGTAAGCAAGTTAGGTAGCAAGTGTTGGCACTGCACTGGTTTCTGCAGGTGGCTTCTGTGTTTATGCTGAGGGGTGGGGAGGAAAATGGCACCTACTAGTTCCTTTGTTCCTGGAGGGGTCTCTCTGAATGTTGCCTCTCTGGGACATGCTCCGAGATGAGCAACTAACCTCCCCACTGTGTGCCCCAGGTGCTCTTCAGATAGCTGTTTCCATGGTGTATGTCTCAAGCTGTTTGCCCTGCCTTTTCTCTAAGAGCAGTCCCAATGTCCTCCAGCTCTCTAAGAGACGAGCATGCTGACCTTTGAAACTCCAAGCTTTAAGCCCTGGTGGTTGCCAGAGCTCATGAAATTTACCCTCTCTCACTTTTCAAGCCCACTGCTATGGGGATTCATTTTCCCTATGCACTCTCATTGTGTGATAATCTGTCTCTTGCCCTTCTCTGCAACCATGACTCCCTCCCCACCACAGTGGCAACAATCCATTTCTCTCCCAAGCTATAGTCTCCACATTTCCTACCTTCTTCTCTACCTTTAGTTGTGGAATTTGTTCTGCTACTCTTCAGATTGAGTTCTGGGATATCTTGGATGATTTGATAGTTATTTAGCTGTATTCTTGGGATGAGGCAAATCTAGTGTTCTCCTTCCACCACCATCTTCCCCTCTGTATCTTCCTCTCTTGAAGGTGGCTATTTGATGATTCTGACCTTTTCCAAAATTTTTTTAAAGATTTTATTTATTTATTTATTTGACACAGAGAGAGAGAGAGAGCACAAGCAGGGGGAGTGGCAGGCAGAGGGAGAGGGAGAAGCAGGCTCCCTGCTGAATAAGGAGCCCAATGTGAGGCTCAATCCCAGGACCCTGGGATCATGACCTGAGCCGAAGGCAGACACCCAACTTTCTGAACCACCCAGGTGCCCCCTTTTCCAATTTTCTATATCCTATGTGGAGCTAGAAATTCTTACGTTTCTATTTTATTTGTTTAGGGTTTTTTTTCCTAGTTATAGTGGGATTAGTGGTCTTTTACTATTTCTACACCATGATTTAAAATCAAATGTCAGAATGATCTTACTAAAATATAAATTGGATCATGACATTCCTTTGCTTCTTATGTTTCAGTGGTTTCCCATTGTACAGCAAATTTTTAAAAATAGTAAAATACAAACTAATTTTCTGTCTGTCTCTCTCTCTCCTTTTTTCTCTCTCTCTCTAAGGTCCTGCATGATTTTATCCTGTCCTACCTTTTCAACTTCATCACATGACATTATTCTTACTTTCTAGCCCAATGATTGGCAAACATTTTTTTGTAAAACACCAGATAGTAATTATTTTAAACTTTTGGGTCATATGATTTCTGTTACAACTATCCAACTATGCTGTTATAACATCAAGCAGCTATGTACAATAAATAAATTAGCTTGGCTGTACTCCAAAACAAGCATATATGGACACTGATACTTGGATTTCATATAGTTTATGTATGACATGAAATATTTTTTTTCTTCAGGATTTTTTTCCTTCTAATGATAAAAAATATACAAACCACTCTCTGGATGCCGGCCATACAAAAAAAGATGCAGCAGGTCAGCCCATGAGCTATAGTTTGTTGACTTCTATCTAGCCAGAATAATTTACCTACACTGCATAGCAAGTACAACCCATTCCCTTTGTGGCTGATTTCTTTCTCCTTAGGTTTGGCTTTAAATGTGATCTTTTCACAGATTCCTTCTTCAGCCACCCTTTCTAAAGTAACTATGTCCCTCTCCCTTCTTTTACATTACATCCAATTTCCTTTTCCCTTTATTATTCTTATCACAATGTATAATTATATGCTTATGTTTTCTTTTTTTTAAGATTTTATTTATTTATTCGACAGAGATAGAGACAGACAGCAAGAGAGGGAACACAAGCAGGGGGAGCGGGAGAGGAAGAAGCAGGCTCATAGTGGAGGAGCCTGATGTGGGGCTCGATCCCATAACGCCGGGGTCACGCCCTGAGCCGAAGGCAGACGCTTAACCGCTGTGCCACCCAGGCGCCCCTATGCTTATGTTTTCTTGGTATTGTCTGTCTCTTCTAACAGATTTTAAGTTACATTTGATCAGGGACAATGTCTGTTGAGATTTTATTCACCAGTGCTTAACACTTACTATTATTTAGTAAGTATTCAATAAATATTTGCTAAATGCACTAGTCAGGCTCTTTCTGCCCTTTTGGGCTTTGATTGCTTACTTGAAGGGGTTGATGCAACTGTTTTAATTGTGGGTTTACTGAAGACACCCGGAAAGCGTATTGTGCTAAGCAGTGCCAAGTCGATGGCTCCATGAACCTAGTCCATCCTCTCCCCCTGTCACACTGTGGACAATTTGATGTCTCTGAGTTGTAAAACAGTGAGTGTTTTCTTGTAACTGAAATTCTTGATCTACAAAGCGCAGACTTCTCCCTTGCAGACACTGGCTTTGGCATGCCTAAAACAGTAAGATAGCCTTTTTTACTTCACTCTACAGATATTTAGTATATGTTAGTTAGTACAATATAAATAAGACCATCTATTGAAATCTAGATGTAATTATACTCTACAAAAGGTCTATTTAAAAAAAAAAATACCAGCTTCTATTTGACTGCTAAAAAAGACAATTTCACATATATGTCCACATACATACTAAAATAGTACTTAAAGCAAATAGTAAAAATACTAATGATTGGTATTCAAAGCAAATAGTAAAAATGTCCTCATTTTGTACAGTTCTAGAATGCATAGATTCCAGTTACCATGCTTTAGTTAAATAATACCAGTACCCCAACAACACACAGTTCAAATTTCATTTACCATGGTACACTGTCAGTACTTGAATAAAGTACAAACTTTACTGTTAGCTCTTCAGCGCCTAAATTACTATGCACATAACAGATGTACATGGTGGTTAATGACCAATCACATCATTTTTTTTTCAGTCTTTTGCTCATGGTCACTGAGCATGTATTTAGATGTATGCAGTGAACAAAGCATGTGTTTATGTTGCCTCTTCATTTCTCACTGATAAACCCACATGACATTTAACAAAAATGTATAATGAAAGAGTGAATTATCCAATAAAGATGAAAGTTCAAAAAAGAAACTAAAAGTGATTTTAAAAAAATAATGTATATATTTTTAACTCAATAATAATTTACATAATGTTATACTAGTTTCATGTATACAATATAATGTGAAATAAGTCAGTCAGAGTAAGACAAATACCATATGATTTCACCCATAAGTGGAATTTAAAAACAAATGAACGAGCAAAGAAAAAGACAGACTGAGAAAAGAAAGAACCAGACTCTTAAGTACAGAGAACAAACTGGTGGTTGCCAGAGGGAGGTGAGGGGATGGGTGAAATAGATAAAAGAGATTAACAGTACACTTACCTTGATGAGCACTGAGTAATGTATAGAATTATTGAATCATTATATTGTACACCCAAAATTAACAATGCTGTATGTTAATTATACTTCAATTTAAAAAAAAAGAAAAAGAAAGAGAGAGAGAAAGAAAAGGGAACAGCTGCTGAGAAGAGACACTGCTGGCAAAGACAAACCTGCCAAAGAAATGCATGAAACTGTTGCAGAGTTTACCAAGAGGACCATCTTGAAAAATCACAATGACTGGGGAGGAGTTAAGATGGCAGAGCAGTAGGAGGACCCTATATGCTTGTCTCGTCCTTTGAACCCAACTACATAAATATCAAATCATTCTGAACACCCAAGAAATCGATCTAAATGCTGAGAGACCAAACTGCAGAGCTAAAGGGAGACAAGAAGCCACATCATGGAAGGTAGGAGGTGGGGAGACACGATTTGGGGTAGAAAAGAATCGTGGATGCTGCAGAGGGGAGGGAGCCTTGATCTTGGAGAGAGAGGAAAGAGAGAGAGAGAGAAACAGAAAAAGCAGCACACAGGGAATTGCACAAGAGAAACACATCCCCAAAAACATTAGCTGGAAAAACTAGAGCCGTTGATTATCGCGTTGTTACAAGCAGCGGAGCTCTAAGTCTGAGGTTTTAGACGTCCGTGCCACCGCTGAGTGAAGACTGACTGGCATAGCGGTACTCCTGTGGGGAAGAAGGGCAGACACCGGGGAGTGGGCAGCATGGTTTGAGGATTCCCCTGGGTCGCAATGGGAGAGAAAGTTCACCTTCTTGGAGTGCACTTGGGAGAGGTGGCAAAGACCCTCTGGGGACAAAAGAGCTGGTGAGCACCGAAGTGCTGACCTGGTCATTAGTATAGGAACAGAGACACCTGCTTGGTGCTAGCTTTTTGCTGTGTTTTACCATAAACTCCAAGCCCAAGCATGGTAGTGCGACTGCTTTTCTGAGACTAACTGGTACCAGCTACAGCATGAGAAGACCCTCCCCCAGAGAATCAGCGCAGGTCCACGCACCACAGGATCCCTAAAATTTGGAGTTTTGAAACTGCTGTGTGCCTGAGATAAAACACAGAAGTACTGTGCCACCTGGCAGGCAGTCAGCTAGGACACAGCCAGGGTAAAGGCAGGGATCTGACAGAATCCAGGAACACAAAAAAGGAGATTGTTCATTCTTCTGTGAGGGTTTCCTGAAGAGTGGTAGGTGTGAATTCCCCACTCCGGGGACATGAGAGGGGGACGTTGCCATTTCCCCCATGCCCAATAGCACTGACAGACTTCAGTGAGAAACACAGCACCCTCAATGGAAGATGGAGCCACTTACACCAAGCCCCACCCAGCTGCAGCCTGCAAGTGAATCTTTACTAGGGCAAGTTGGCCTAAGAACCAGGGCAGCAGTCCCTTCCCAGAAGACCATATGATTTCACTCATAATGTGGAAATTAAGAACAAAAATAGATGAACATGGCAGAAGGGGGGAAAAAGAGAGGGAAGCAAACCATAAGAGACTCTTAACTATGGGGAACAAACTGAGGGTTGATGGAGGGAGGTGGTCAGGGGTAGGCGAAATGGGTGATAGGTGTTAAGAAGGGCACTTATGATGAGCACCGAGTATTATATGTAAGTGATGAATCACTAAATTCTACACCTGAAACCAATTTTACCATATATGTTAACTAACTAGAATTAAATAAAAACTTGAAATCAAATAAATAAATAAGAAAATCCCAATGACTGAAATGATAATCTTCAAAAGCCTGAGATTTAGAGAAAGGAATCTTTTGTTCAGGACTCGGTTCTGCTTTGGGAGAAGTGTGAGAGTCTCAAAGACGCAGCCCTTTCAGACATCATTTATACTTAATTTCATCAGCACCAGAAAGTTTGGGATATTTTTCAGATGAGTAAAGGACCAGGTGAAGACACTGACCTTTTTGATATGGAAAAATTCAAAAGTTCATTTAAAAAAATTCTTCAGAGAACATTTAAAAATGTGAGTCAGGGGCGCCTGGGTGGCTCAGTCCTTAGGCATCTGCCTTTGGCTCAGGGCGTGATCCCAGTGTTTTGGGATCGAGCCTTGCATCAGGCTCCCTGCTCTGCTGGGAGCCTGCTACTTCCTCTCCCACTCCCCCTGCTTGTGTTCCCTCTCTCACTGGCTGTCTCTCCCTCTGTCAAATAAATAAATAAAATCTTAAAAAAAAATGTGAGTCAGCCTCAGAGACGCTAAGGAAATGCAGTATGGATTCAAGTTGGGGTACAGTATAGAAAGCCAAACCAGTACAAACCTGCTTATGTGGTGTATTATTCCCAGACTCCTTATGCCTTCACTTCTTCCTGCCAGCTGAAGAGCAATGTACCCCTTCTGGGTCAGGCACTGATAGTTGCTAGCAATCACAGTAAAATTGTGAATATGGACCTCAGTAGCCAGCACCTGGGTTCTCTTAAGTCTATTGTTTTTAAAAAGTATAATCAGACCATTGAAACTCACAGCTCTACTAGACTTCTACAAGAAAGAACACTTGAGCTGGATATACACATGGAGTCAATGATCATTCATGAAAAGAGAATAGAGAAAGAGAGAGTCCAGAGAGTGCCTCAAGAAACTTTTAGAGACAATCCTCAACCAAGACTAGAATTTTCACAAAATAAACTTGAAACAAAATTCAAAAATGACTTAAATGGAGACATCTTGGCTGAGAGAAAAGAACCCCTCTAGTGCCTAAAAATGTTCTCTAGCTCACATCTTCTGGAAGTGTTGAAATGCTAAGCACCAGCTGGTATTGCAAATGCACCACTTCCTCCATTGCTAACTTGCATATCCAATAAGGGAATGTATTATTTTAAAATTAGATATTTCTAATAAGAGGTGTGTGGTTTTGTAAGCACAGTATTCCCTTGACTAGACTGCATATGCATTTCAGTTAACAGCTGGCTGGATGGCTTCTGTTTATAAACTTGTGTTTTAGAAATTAACTCTTGATATTGACAAGTTTAGAAATGTTCACATGATTGTTGGGACTAATTCTTTCTTCCTCCACTGTAAACTCCTCTCCCCCATACCCCGCAAAGCATAGCAATTGTGGACCTTTAAAAAGTGACAAGATGCCCTTTTTCTCACTCCTATCTCTCCTCGATCCTGGAGACATCATGTTATAATTGCTTGTTTCCAAGGATTTTATCTTAAGCCTTGAATCATGGAAAGCAGCAGTAAGAAACTATACTCAACTCAAAACTTTCTAGGAAAAATCATAAAACTGGTCCATTCAGAGGGTAGAGTTATGTCCATTAAGTTATTGTTGGAGGTAGTGTATCAGATGATTCAATTATATGAAATAATAGTTTCATTGTGAATATGATACTTTTCGTAATCTGTTTTACAATACATATGACATTCAAAAGCAATAATACTATACTGATTTGTGAATAAAGATCTTTAGGGGCGCCTGGGTAGCGCAGTCGTTGGGCGTTTGCCTTCGGCTCAGGGCGTGATCCCGGCGATCTGGGATCAAGCCCCACATCAGGCTCCTCCGCTGGGAGCCTGCTTCTTCCTCTCCCACTCCCCTTGCTTGTGTTCCCTCTCTCGCTGGCTGGCTGTCTGTCACATAAATAAATAAAATCTTAAAAAAAAAAAAGATCTTTAGAAACTAGTAAAAAAAATTGAAAGGAAAAAAGTAAAAGGTAAGTGGGGTCATAGAAGAAATAGTCGACCTTGGACCTGGTGACACTGCCACTGGTTGGAGAGGTTTGATGTATGAAGACAGCACATAAATTAGGAATCTGGTAGTGATGACCAACCACTGTTTAAGGTTGATGGCTTGCATCTACATTAGGGACTGTCAGCAATCCAGAATAGTGAGTGTTAAAACTGTTTAAATTATAACACATCCCCATGTTGACTTTTAGTTTCTGAGGTTATTGGTGACTGTGATTACTGCTTTTAGTACTAAATATCACCGCAAATAGTGAAACGATCTGTGGATATAAAGTATAAAATTTACATTCATCTTTATCCACATTTCCCAGTGGAGCCCCTGGCCCTGAGAATGTTTAACATTTCCTACTTTCCATTTTCATGGATACAAAGTACATGGTGATGTGGCTTCAACTGTTTCCTAGCTAAATTCTACAACAGAACAAAGTGATCCTCAAATTATTGTCACCCTGGATAATATCCTCTCTGGAGTACTGTGAAAACTAAACACAGAGGTACTAAACAAAACAAACAGTATACTCCACTCATTTTAAGCCCATTATCTTGTTTCCATGAGGTTTCCCCATAGGTTATGTATATCTGGTACTGCAGTGCATGAACTAATGCCAATTATTATTTTCCAATGTTGTTTAAAAATTAACATGGCAGAATATTAGAACTCACTTTGACTTTCTTGCGAGACACATCTATTCTTTCTTTCTGAGCTGGGGCTACATGATACTTCTGGGTTTTTGGTTTGTTTCGTTTATTTCATTTGCTATGTTCTTTCTCCTTAGCATTGCCATCAAAGTGGTCTATTTCAAGTAAGACATTCTCTTTTCCCCCTGACCACTTGGCTAAAACTGAAGGCCTTGTTTGTCAGAGCACATCTTTCCAACTTATACTGTGAACCAGAGAAGGCCTAAGAGGTTTTAAAGGTAAGGTTGGTATTGTTCCAGTTTCTCCTAATCCCTTTTCCTGTCCTCTCAGAGACAAAAGGCCTTCTGTTCTCCAGCTTCTCCACCATCTTCTTTCAAAATATGATCTGCTCTTAAAATTTTATCCTTTAGTGTTAGGATGGTAAATAAATTTTATCTTGCATGCCAACTTTAAATTATTAATAGTAGCTACCTGAAATGCTATGTAAAGGATTATGGGGCTGCATCCAGTTGTTTTGAGTTATGGGAAGAAGAGCGGGCTATTGTAAGGATGAAAAGCAACAATTTAATGGCTTAAACAAATATTATCTTTCCTACATGACACTCCCAATGTAGAAAATTCAGGTTAGAGGGGCAACTCTATTTTTTAGTCACTCAGGGACTTGCTTTCTCACCAAGTAATAGTACTTCCATCTCACAGGGAATGATTGTCATCTGTATGCTTGAAGGTAGGTATCTATTATGTCTATGTTGCAGGTGGTGGGAAGAAGTGAGAGAGTGGAGAGGTAATAATACACTAAGTCTTAAGATCCAGGCCCAGAAATGGCACACATTACTTCCACTCACATTTCAGGGGTTGTAACAATCATCTGCATACATGTAAGCGCAAAGGAGGCTGGGAAATGTAGTCTAGCTAGGCAGCCACATTTCAAGCAAGAAGGGACGATTGTATATTTGTGGGCAGTCTCTAGGGACTAAGCTTAGCAGGAATAAGTGCCAAAATTGTTTAATACTATCTTTATGGGTTGGGAGAAAGAAACTGTGATGTATTTATTATACACTGAGCTTGCCTTATGTATGAAAATGTTTTCTCTCCTAGTGTATTCTGAAGTTTAGGTCAAATTCAACAGATATTTGTTGAGCATCACCTATGCACAAGACACTGTTGTTAGATTGTATGCAGGTACAAAAACAAAATAAACATAGTCCTTGTTTTGTCACATATTAAAGAATCAAAGACTCATCTGTAAATAATGGGATTTCAGACATCAGCTACCAAGAAGGGGAAATATAGGCTTGAGAAATGAGGCCTTCTTGTACCTTGAAGTCACACCACATAGGCACTATATATCTCTATCTGTACGCAAGGCTAGCTCTATAAAAGTGAGATTATGGTGTTCCAGAGATATTAGGAAATGAACAGGCAGAACTTGGCAAGGTAAATCTGTAAATACTAAGGTGAGAAAGGATCAGAATATAAGCAAGGGTTATAGAGGCAACTAAATGGCATTGGTATCTGGTTAATCAGCCTATCAGATAACTGTGCACTCTCCTCCCCCACCAAATTAAAATGTTTTGGGCTTCTAGAATATGGGAGTCCTTGCTTGATAACAGGGTCCTTCTGTGGCTTGCTATCCTAAAGCCTGCTGTCACTTCTGTAACTCCCTTTACAGGCTTATTTCCTCTAACACTGGCCATTCCTCCAGCATGCCTTATTCCAAAGATGGGAAGGTAAAGACAAAAAACAAAAACGATCAATCAAAAAGTAACCTGATGGAGGAAAAAATACTCAGGGATTGGCATTCAAAAGAAGGAACTGAGCACTGTTTTTCTGGCTCAATTAAGAATGGCATAAAATGGGACAAGTGCCTGACTTAGCATAATCATGATATTGACTGGAAACATAATCATATTGGCTATTCTATTTCTTATTTCCACATGGTGTATTTATTCACTGCTTAATCTAGGGTCTATTTATAGATCATCCAGACTTTCTTCTGGCCATTATCCTCTCCTTAGCAATGCAGGGAAAGGACAAGAAATAGAAGGGAAGAAATAAAGGGACCTCTGATTCCAGATTAGATATGGAAGGGAAATCATGGTTAGAACTTTGCTTTGACTTCTTCTTAGTCTTTTCAGAATAGCTAATGTTATGACTATTGTACCTTTGGATGCTGGTAATCAATCGAGTGCCTAATGGGGTTGTTGTTACTAGAGCTATTTTCTGTCAACATTGTAGAATTCCAGCACACTCTCTTTTGCTAAAAATGGCAGGATTTACTATTTATCCTGAGTTTTCTCCAAAGCCAACTTGCCATCTATCATAATCAGTGGTAATTTCTATTTGGCAATAGTTCAATTAAGTCCCTTATCTCATGTCTTGTTTCTCAACCCTTAGGTGCCCATGGCCAGAGCCCTTGTCCTTATGGGTGTTTTGGGTTCTAACTCAAAAATAATGTCAGTTGCTGTATCAAGAAATAGGTAGTACCTTTTAAAGAAGGTCTCCTCCATCATAGTGTGGTTCAGGCAATATTAGTCAGTGGCAGCTATATTCTTTATTCTCTTCCCTTTGAAGGCAATAGCTTAGTTTAGTTTAGACAAGATAGCTAAAACCACTTCTATACCTTTCACCACATCTTGGAGTTCCAGAATAACTTAATTCTCAAACTTAACCAGAGAGGTAAAGGATCTATACTCTAGAAACTACAGAGCACTGATGAAAGACATTGAAGAAGACACAAAAAGATGGGAAAACATTCCATGCCCAAGGATTGGAAGAATAAAAATAGTTAAAATGTCTATGCTACCCAGAGCAATCTACACTTTCAACGCCATCCCAATCAAAATACCAATGACATTTTTCAAAGAGCTGAAACAAACAATCCTAAAATTTGTGTGGAACCAGAAAAGACCCTGACTCACCAAGGAATTGTTGAAAAAGAAAAACAAAGCTGGGGGCATCACGTTGCCGGATTTCAAGCTACATTACAAAGCTGTGATCACCAGGATAGCATGGTACTGGCACAAAAACAGACACATAGACCAATGGAACAGAATACAGACTCCAGAAATGGACCCTCGACTCTATGGTCAACTAATCTTTGACAAAGCAGGAAAACACATCCAGTGGAAAAAAAGACAGTCTTTTCAATAAAGGGTGTGGGAAAATTGGACAGCTACATGCAAAAGAATGAAACTTGACCACTCTCTCACATCATACACAAAGATAAACTCCAAATGGATGAAAGACCTCAATGTGAGACAGGAATCCATCAAAATCATAGAGGAGAACATAGGCTGCAACCTCTTTGACATCGGCCACAGCAACTTTTTTCATGACACATCTCCAAAGGCAAGAGAAAAAAAAAAAGCAAAAATGAACTTGTGGGACTTCATCAAGATAAAAAGTTTCTGCTCAGCCAAGGAAACAGTCAGAAAAACTAAGAGGCAGCCCACGGAATGGGAGAATATATTTGCAAATGACACTACAGATAAAGGACTGGTATCCAAGATCTACAAAGAACTTCTCAAACGCAATACACGAGAAACAAATAAACAAATCATAAAATGGGCAGAAGATATGAACAGACACTTTTCCAATGAAGCCATACAAATGGCTAACAGACACATGAAAAAATGTTCAAAATCATTAGCCATCAGGGAAATTCAAGTCAAAACCACCTTGAGATACCACCTTATGCAAAAATTGACAAGGCAGGAAACAACAAATGTTGGAGAGGATGTGGAGAAAGGGGATCCCTCTTACACTGTTGGTGGGAATACAAGTTGGTACAGCCACTTTGGAAAACAGCGTGGAGGTCCCTTCAAAAGTTAAAAATTGAGTTTCAAATCCTGTCCTTTACAGAAACACATTTCTCACAATTCTCTTAGTATCTGTCCCCTTGGAACAATGTTTTTACACACAGTAAAAAATGGCAAGCTCTTCCTCACAGGTCCAAGATGACCATGTGCATAAAAATAGCTAAGATCATGGGCAAACTGTGGTTTCTTGAAGGCTTTTTGGCCCATTCTTTGGAAAATCCTCGGCATGTCTTTCAACCCCCAATCCCAATAAGAATTCACTTATAATGAATCCTTGTGAATTATCAAAAAGTGGTCATACCCACTTCAACCATATAGTTAAATTATTATTATACTTAGCATTTGTTTGCTTACTATGTGACAAACACTGCTGTACTTACATGCATTTTCGAATTTAAAACTGACTACATTCTATGAGATAGGTACTGTCATCATCTCAATCTTATTGAGGAAACAAAAGCAGAGATTTAATGATATCATAGTACGCGGCAACAGCAAAATATAAACTCAGGCAATGATTCCCAAGAATGATGTACAATTACTATAATCCTGCCTTTAGGTAGTGTGTAAGACTTTCTCCATGAACATAATGACATGAAGTACTCTGCTGAAGGTTAGTTATAATTAGGGAGAGCTATTCCCAACTATTCACAATCCAAACTCTTCTCATAAAAAATGTTTCCCTTCTCATAAAAGAGGCTATAGGGAATATAGGTGAGAAAAGGACTAATTTAGACATCAAGTGATCTTAGATCTGGGTTGGTTCACATCAGCTATGTTTATGACATTGAGCAAGTCATGTTCTCTGGGCTTCAGGTGCCTCATCTTTATTATGTGCATTTATATACACAATGCTGATTACTCTGAGAATTACATGGCTAACACCCTCCTGCACAAAATCCAAAGGAATTTAATTGGAGTGAGGGAATAAAACCACCACACTATGAAAATGATTCTAACTGCAGTCATAAAACAGCAGTTTCTTAACCTCCAGCATTATTGCCAAATGTCCCATGGGAATGGGAGGGCACAATAGCTCACCATCATAAATGGATTCCACATCTCTTCCTCTATTCTCAAAACGTGGATGGCATCCCCAGGGATATTTTCTGAATCACTGACTGTTTAAAGACTCTAAAAGGAAAAGGGGATGGGATTTATTCCAGGTCTGGGGAGATAGATCCAATTGTTTCTTGTATAATTAAAAAGTGAGGCCCTCAAAATCCATCCTACCTTTAACATTCCTCTTCCATTTATTTTTCTTCCAGAGAAATAAGGTTTTTTCATTCTATCTGCAAATTTGCTTCCTCATCACTGAGTTCCCCACAGAAATTACAGGTTCTAATTAAGTAATTAGCTATCTGCAAGTCTGCCTAAATTCAACTTCTTTCCTACCCTATTCTATATTCCCCTATTCCTTTGATCTTTCCTTGTGCATTCAAGTGATGAAAACTTTCATCACTCTGTCACTCTAGAGAAGTTATGATTTTGATCTAGAGTACAAGTGGAAAAGAAATCAGAGTGGGTAAATGGAACATCACCATTAGGAATGCTGGTACTGGGAGAAAAACTGTAGCAAACCCAAGAACTGGTGGCAATAAAACCCCTTAAAAATTATCTTTATTATTAAAAGGCAACCTACAGAATAGGAGAAGATACTTACAAATGTCTTATCAGATAAATGGCTAGTATCCAAAACCTTAAAGAACTTACCAAGCTCAACACCCCAAAAAACAAAAGAAACAAACAACAACAAACAGTCAAGTAATGGGCAGAAGACTTTCATGTCTCCAAAGACATACAAATAGCCAACAGACACATTAAAAAAATGCTGAACATCACTCATCAGCAGAGAAATACAAATCAAATCCACGGTAAGATAACACCTCAGCATGGCTAACATTAAAAACCCAGGAAACAACAGATGTTGGCTAGGGTGTGGAGAAAGGGGAATCCTCTTACACTATTGGTAGGAATGCAAACAGGTGCAGCCACTCTGGAAAACAGTATGGAAGTTCCTCAAAAAGTTAAAAATAGAACTACTCTATGACCCAGCAATTGTACTACTAGGTATTTATCCAAAGGACACAGTGATTCAAAGGGGCACATTCACCCCAATGTTTATAGCAGCAATGTCCACAATAGCCAAAATATGGAAAGAGCCCAGATGTCCATCGATAGATGGATTATACACACACACACACACACACACACACACACACAATGAAGTTTTAGTCAGCCATCAAAAACAATGAAATCTTGCCATTTGCAACGATGTGGATGGAACTGGAGGGTATTATGCTGAGTAAAGTAAGTCAATCAGAGAAAGACAATTATCATATGGTTTCATTCATATGTGTAATTTAAGAAACAAAACAGATGAACATAGGGGAAGGGAAGGAAAATTAAGATGAAAACAGAGGGGAGGGATATCACAAGACAATAGGAAACAAACTGAGGGTTGCTGGAGGGGAGGTGGTGGGTGGGGTAATGGGGCAATTGGGTGATGGGCATTAAGGAGGGCACATGAAGTAATGAGCACTGGGTGTTGTATGCAACTGATGAATCACTAAATTCTACCTCTGAAACTAGTAATACAGTGTATGCTAATTAAACTGAATTTAAATAAAATTTTTAAAATTACCTTTATCCAAGATATGGAAGCAACCTAAGTACCTATCAATAGACAAATGGGTAAGGAAGATGTGGCATACGTATACAATGGAATATTGAGCAGCAATAAAAATGATGAGATCTTGCTATTTGTGACAACACGGATGGACCTAGAGGGTATTATCCAAGTGAATTAAGTCAAGCAGAGAAAGACAAATACCATATGGATTCAGTCATGTGGAATCTAAAAAAACAAAACACAAATGAATAAACAAAAAGCAGGACCAGACCTACAGAGAACAAAGTGATGGTGGCCATAGGGTGGGGGGTAGGAGGTTGGGCAAAACAGGTTAAAGGAAGTGGGAGATACAGGGTTCATTATGGAAGTAGATCAGAGGAGTAAGGAAGTTAATAGTATTGTTAATGACATTGTATGGTGTTAGATGGTAGTTACACTTGTGATGATCATAACATAATGTATAGAGAAGTTGAATCACTATGTTGTACACCAGGAACTAATGTAACATTGTGGGTCAACTATACTCGTATTATTTTTTTAACATTTTATTTACTTATTTGAGACAGAGATAGAGCACAAACAGTAAGGAGGGGGAGAAGCAGACTCCCTGCTGAGGAGGGAGCCCGATGCGGGGCTTGATCCCAGGACTGTGCGATCACAACCTGAGCCAAAGGCAGACGCCCAACTGAGCTGCCCAGGCACCCCACTCATATTATTCTTCTAAAAAGAGATCACCTTTATCAAGTCAAGGGAAGCAATATAGTTAAGAGATTAAAGATATGGGACCTGGGGCGCCCGGGTGGTGCAGTCGTTGAGCATCTGCCTTCGGCTCAAGGCGTGACCCCAGCGTTATGGGATCGAGCCCCACATCGGGCTTCTCCTCTGGGAGCCTGCTTCTTCCTCTCCCACTCCCCCTGCTTGTGTTCCCTCTCTCGCTGGCTGTCTCTGTCACATAAATAAATAAAAATCTTTTTGAAAAAATAAAAATAAAAAATAAAGATATGGGACCTGTTCATAGGTTTCCCCATTTACCATATAACTGTCATGATGCTCCATCATTTGGCATAATCCCTAGGAATGGTCTCAAGATCCTTCAGTTGCTATTCCTGGCCCCCCTTCATGTTTTTTTTTTTTTTATAAAAGTTGCACCTATTAACTAGCAATTGTTATGCCTAATCATTGTGAACAGAACGGCTGGCTCAATTTTAGACCCAACTTAAATTATAAAATTCTCTATTTGAAATGGTAGGTTACCGATGTCTACTAGTCCCAGTAACATTACCTTTTCCAAAGAAATGACTGAAGAAAACTTCTCATAACCAAGGGTAAGAGTAACCGGACAGGAGGCACAAATTAATCTGTGGTGTGGCTTTGGCCTAGAACAAAACATGACGAGGAGCACACAGTGACCACCTCATCCTTATTCCATAGAATATACAAAAGCTGGAAAATACTACAATATGTTTTCATATTTTCTAAATATTCCTGCTGCCCCTTTAAAACTGCCATATCCAACCCTTCCTCATTAAAGCAGAGGACATGGTGCTTTTCACTTCCTCTCCATCAGAGGACTGTAACTGAGAATTTTGAGCACCAGTGATACCACAAACCCAGGAGTAAGCAGAACAAAATGACAAGGAGACTGGTAAATCAGCCCATGAGGGAATCAGAGCTGCCAACGGAGACAGAGCCTCATTAGACAGCCAAGAATAACCTCAGCAAGAACTGTTTGGTACCCTCTCCACTTTTCCCCCCACCAAATTTTCCCTGTCCCACGCAACATAGTGTTGCAGAGAAATGAAAATAAACAGTAAGGGCTACTTAGTTCCATTCCCTTTCAAAAGCAACACACCATGATATGGGTCAATTTTATCACCTGACACCCTACCCTTTATTAACAAGGTTATTATGAGTTCCCCAAGCATCAGTATTATAAGTACATGTCCTGAAGTCACATAGCCCATAATGACTTAAGACTTTCTTCAAAGACACTGTTGGTTTAATTGTCAAAAAAGGAGTAGAAACTCCTCCCTATAAGCACTGCAAGGAGTCATATACCCATGAAGTCACCAATCTAGTATTCAGGTATTTAACCATTCAGAATTCTAGAACACCAAAGATCCATTCACCTAGTCAGGATTTTTTAATTACAGTGATTTCCTGCCTGAATACGTTCTACTTCCCACCTCCTTACAAAAACTTTTGTTATGTCTTACTCCTATACCACCCCCATACCTCAATAGTTTTTTGCTTCTCACTTTTTTCTATTGGGTTTGTACTTCTCAGTATCCCTGGCCAAAACAACTGAAGGAATAAAGAAATGAGACCTCAAACCATTTATCCAAGGTGGGTGAAGGCAGTAAAAAAAAAAAAAAGAGAGAGAGAGAGAGAGAGAGAAAGATTAATAGTGTACCTAGGAACACTGAGGTAGAACTTGTCACATCAAAATACAAAACTTTCAAAACAGTACATTTTATTTGACATTAGACAACATTCCCCAAATTGTCTCAGTTGTGACATGTAGATGGCTTTAGACTGTTTTTGTGGTCATCCATGCTGAGCAAGATTTTTCAATCTTCAAAGCTCAAAAATTCTGCATTTCACATCAGTTCACAAGTCCAAATATATCTTCCCATTTATCAAGTATTTGGCAGAGATTCCCCTTTAGGTAGAAAGGTAGAGACGAAGCCATTTTCTTTAAGAATGGATTTGTTCACAATTTCACTTATGCCATAAAAATCAGATGACAGCATGTTCTTATTCTTATCAGTAGCGGTTGTCTTAGGATGCCAGAAACTGTGAAAGGAAGGCTTTTAGTTACTTTCTCCTTTCCAATTTCCAATAAGGTACTCCCCGACCCCAATCTGAAAACAGGAGTGTTACAGAATCCAGCTGATACCACATATTAAAAGCCAAACGTTAGTATTTAGTTGACATTTAGTCCAAAATTTTTCTCAAAAACGTATAGAAGAGAGTGGAGACAAACTACTGTGTCTTCATCTCAACAATGACCAGTTATTGGAATTGCATTAAACTAAAAAAAGCAATCCCTTAGTTAGATTTGGAGGTAGTAATGCTCTTAAAACCAATCCAAAACACAAGCAGGCTGCCCTTAGAAACTGGTTTGACCTTCTCTTTCACTCTTCCTCCTAATCCCACCCTCTGTGAGTGATTTAAAAATAGAAAAGGTCAAACCCAGTTGGGCCCTGGATTGAGGATTTTTTTTTTTATTGTTTACCTCCAGTTTTTGCCAATTACTTCCAATTTCTATTATTTTTAAAATTTAAACATGGTAAAATTAAGCTATTTTTAGTCACTGACATAATTCCACTATAAGAGATCCTTTCTTGACATGTTTTGATGGTGAGATTTTTAAAGGTTAAGTTGAAAAGCTGTTGCAAGAGAAATCATGTCTCTCCCATTATGTTATGTACCATCTGAAGATTGTTCTTCAAAGAGATCTATTTAGGCAGTGTATATTCATCAGAATATAAAATAAAGAATTAAAAGCAGATAAAACTGATAAATGCGTTTCAAAACCAACTGTGGCTTGAGTAGGAGTGTTTCCCCAAGGCTGGTACCAATGAGACTGGGGTTTGGAAATTAGTTGTCATCCCTCCTTCTGCCCAGCAGTGGTCACAGCCATTTTTCCTGAGAGATGGGCCGGGAAAAATAAATTGTCTGCTCTAAGGAAACTTCCTCACACTTAAAGAGCTAGCTCAGTAGAAAACCCTGCTTATTGTAGTGGCCAGAGTGGTAAAAGAACAGGAATTAAAACCCACAACATTATTAAGGGACTAAGCCATGCCCCTAATCAGAAAACAAGCCAAAAGGAAAGTTTTAGAAGTTCTCTAGGAAAGCATTCACTTTCCATGTCTCTGGGGCAAACTGGGAACATAGCAAAAAGCCTTATGCAATAGGCACTAAAATGTACTTGTAGAATGCGTAAGTCAAGAAATGAACAGCAGGGGCGCCTGGGTGGCACAGCAGTTAAGCGTCTGCCTTCGGCTCAGGGCGTGATCCCGGCGTTACGGGATCGAGCCCCACATCAGGCTCCTCCACTATGAGCCTGCTTCTTTCTCTCCCGCTCCCCCTGCTTGTGTTCCCTCTCTCACTGGCTGTCTCTATCTCTGTCAAATAAATAAATAAAATCTTTAAAAAAAAAAAAAAAAGAAATGAACAGTAACTTCTTATATTCTAGTCTCCAAGCTAATAAAAAAGCAAGTTTCTTTCAGTCATGATCTTTTTTGTTTTCTGTCTAGCAATTAGCAGAATACCTTGATACAGACACTTCCATTTAAGGTAGAATTTCATTCCATTTTTTTGTTTTGTTTTATTGCATCTCCAAGGTAAACTAAGTGCATTTTACACCAGATCTGTTCCAATTTAACATCATCTTCAATGTTAGTACGAATGAATAGAAAGCCTTCTCTTATTCCCACTCTACGAAACATGCTGAAGAGAAGATGGTCACTTGTTCTCAGTGTCTTAATATCACAGCTGCTCAGTAATGTTTTTTCAACTAATAAAAGAACGCTTATTAAATTTGTTCTTGTGTTTCCACCATAAACTAGAGAGATTAAATTACATTTTGCTCTAGGACTTTTAAATTCTCAGCATTTGAGAACAGTACTTTATTCAGGGTAAATAAATTTTTATAAATTTTTACAAAATACGGAAAACAGAAAAAAAATCTGTTGCTCAAGTGGCTTCCTGACTCTAAGCCAGGACAATGAGCAAGTATTTTTAAAACCAGTTATTTCATCTCATCTTAAATCATTCATCTATAATAAAAACAGAGTATTAAAGTAATGAATTAAAGGACAAGCCCTAAGCGCCCTTGTATCAGGCTTCAAACTAGTCAATGAGCAAGTGACACTGGGACTTTCTAGAACCAGGAATAATGTCTTCATTTAATATTAAAAGAACCATGCCTTTTCTATTTTTTTAATCTCCAAGGCATGTAAATGTGCGTTTTCTGGACCAGACCCACTCAACTAATTTATCTAGCATAATACCTTCCAGAGAATGGGCACTCAAATATTTGCTCAAAACTCAATGGTATTTTCTTATCTTCATCTATAATCTGTATTCTAATGCCCTTTAGACATGGCCCATTTCACTTCTCTTAGGACCTAGAATGATGTATTCCACATAAAAGATGTTCTATTTATCAAATGAATCTAAAAGCAAACAAGAGCCATTTATTTTTACTCTTTTAATGACTCAAGCCAGGCCAGGGTGGATCAAATTCACCTCCACCTTCAGCATTCAGCATTTTAAAGACTGATAGAGAACTCTAACACCTTGATTCTTAAAAATATTTGCCATCTCTTCAGCCAGGCCAGGGAGCAAGTACACCTCTGATTCGGATTTTATATTTCCACAGAGGTCAGCATTTAGCATACTGCCTGGCAGAATTTCATTTTCCCCCACGTTTTTATTAAATAAGCTTTGCAGTGCTTAAGTAACTTTTAGTCTGGATCTTCCTTATTTCCTTCAATGAACACCGCATAAGGATAAAATCATTTTCATATCCTAGGGCATGCACAGTTCAGAGCCTCATAGAAAGTAGCCAGTAATCATTCATTAAGCCAAGTTATTTCCTTAAATTTGCACAGACTTCTGATAATGAATTTTTGCATCCCCACTTGCTATCTCTGGGGATAAAAGAGCGTAAATAATCAATGTTCGCTCAGCAGATATTGTTTTTACATGTATGGCAGCGTAAAACTTATAAACTGATTTTATACATTATCTGCTGTTACCCAGGACACAATAAAGATGGTTTAGCTTCACATCCCCAATGCCTAGCAAGGAGATTGGCATATAAGAGACAATTATTATCCAGTTTTACATTTATCAGATATTTAATCCTTTATATATTATATTCAGAGTGTTCAACAGTGATATAATTTGATATAATGATATAATATAATGACTGTGATATAATTTTATAAGCCTGGTACTCAGCAGCAAATTAGAAAATAAGTAGTTACATTTACATGGTGCTTTAGAGTTCCCAAAATACTACACATGTATTGCCTTATTCTCAGCTATAAGCACAATGAAATGATAAGTCTGTGTATCTCTTTAGTGCCTATAATAGTGAGTTTACCTAGTGAGCAACTGATGATATTCATTCATTCAACAAGTATTTAAACCCTCAGTTTGTATAACTATTTATACTACCTTCACCATAGTGGATGTCAAGCACACAATGAGAATGTTGTAGAGAAAATGCCTACCTCACAGAAAGTTTTATTCACACAGAAAACAGCTAATATATTTATATAGCACTTTAGAAAGTGCAAGGGCAATCTCAATCATTACATTTTCCTGTCACCTGGGAAAATATACTGGTGATCATCTAATTTGACATGACCAGTAAAGTCTTGATTAAAACAAGCAATAGCTAATTCCTTACATCTAAATAGTTTAGGACATAATCCTCCCTCTTATTACATGGGAGAATTATCTTAGATTTCACAGTACCCAAACAGTACATGGCCCATAAAAGGCAATTAATATTCATCCATTCATAAACATGTAACCCCCTGGTATCTATATAGTACTCTAGTTTATAAGGCACTTTAATACGCACCTTATCATCTGAAATTTTTAATTCCATAACGAGAACATGTCTTTTCCCATTGACATTTGTAGCACCTAGTATGGTATCCGGCACATTTTAAGTGCTCACAATAGCTTAATCCCCTGTGTTTGCAGTATATTTTATGGTTTCAAAGCAGTTTCCATGTGTTTGCTTCTCTGCTACCTGGAATACTGTATTTTTACTTAAAATTACCAGAGCAGCAGAAACACGATAGCCACAAATACAGGAGTTATTCATTTATCAAACAATTGTTAATATCTGCATAATATTAAATACTTTTGACAATGTACTTTATTCAGGCTCCTTTTCATCTTTGTATCTACAGTGTCTAGTACAGCAGAATGTAGATAATATGTAATCAATATTCATTCATCAACTCTGAAACTCATAAACCTTTAAGTGCTTTATAGTTTACAAAGCACATTCACTTATTTTTCTTCAAGTCACCTGGATGTGATCATAAATAAATACTGCATCCTTAGTGCACAGGGACAGGTACGCAGAAATAATATAATTCAGCACACAGTCCCTGGTATTTACATCAGGGGTGATAACTATGGCCCCCAGACCAAATTTACTCAGTTCACAAGCTAAGAATAGTTTTTCCTTTTTAAAGGGTTGTAAAAGAAAAAAATATGTCAGAGACCACACGGCCCACAAAACCTAAAATATTTACCATCTGACCCTTTATGGAAAGGGCGTGATGACTCCTAAGTTACATAATTCCTCACTATTGACAGTGCACTTTAAATGTTAGCTGTGCATGGCTGCCGATATACTATTAATGAGAATGCCTTGTTTTTTCTGTGCTTTACAGTGCTTTCACATATATTCTGTTATTTAAATTATCTTCCCACGTGGTAAGGGGGAAAAATCAAGGAAAGGATTAATCCTGCTAAATATTCCCAAGTTTTCTCACCTTTAAGCCTAGAGGTGGGTATTAAACCCAGGAGCAGTGTTGTCACAATCTACCAAATTATTAGGCCACTACTATAAGCAGGGAGTTCAAACTGTCTCCTTGGGGCCTCACTCCATCCCAGGCCCAATCATTTCATTGTAACCATCACTAGGAATCCCAAACCCCAAGAATCCTGCTCACCCAAGCTCAAAGAAGAAGGTGTTGCAGGCTGGTGCTTCTCAACAGGCTGGTACATCTGGGTATTTCTTGTCTAATTCTTCTCACTGGCCTGGAACATCTCTTCACATTTCCTCTAGATAGCCTGGCACCTTTTCCCCCCAACAGCCTGATGCTTGCCTTTGCTCATCAGGCTAGAGCTTCTAAAGAAAAGGGAGGACTGATATATAATGTTACCTATATGTGTCTCTCAAGGAGTGGAGGTGAAGAGAAATGGAAATTTAAAAAATAAACACTTAATAAATGGATTAAAACCGTGATAAAAATTGGCTTAAGACTGGCCCAAGCATAATACTGTCAACCTAAAGATACGTTTCTTAAAGTAATAGCAACATCAAAAAGGGCTCCTCAAAAGAAGTGGGCTTAAATAAAAACATAAGAAGTGGAAAGGGAGAACTGAACATATCCAAGGGTAGGGAGGATGGCAAGAGAAAAAAGCTGGGGTTTAGTGTTCTCATCTTTGGTCTTGGGGCTTCTATCCTTCCTGGATTCTGTGTCATGGGCTTCCAGCTTCCCATCTAATTTAGTCTTAAGACACCTTTCTCTCTTCAGCCTTCCGTCCACCTAGACAGGCAGGAGTCCTGGGTCTTTATGCGTGTCTGGGGCCTTCCCACTGTGGGTCTTTGGACTTCTATCTAACTCAAGATTTCAACTTTCCATCCAACTCAGTCAGGTCTTCTATCCAACAGGGGCCACCTTTTTATATCATAGCTGTCACGGCTTTGATGGTCTCAAGCCTGAGGATTCCATCAATCTTGAAACACAGGTTTTCCATGTTTGCCTTCAGGTCTCAAGTCTCAAATCATCTGTCTTTTACTTTGGGCCCTCTATTCATTATGGGCCTTCCACCTTCTGTCCATCATAGGTCTTGGATCATCTCACAGGGTGTCCTGGCATAATGAACAGCTCTGCAATGCTTATTTTGATAGCTGGCGCTCTGTACCTATTAGGAAGGGGTTAAGAAACCCCTCTGTCACAAACACACACACATGACCACACAGATGCACAAAAATATGCAAGGAGAGAGGACTGCAGAAAGTCAAAGAGGGGGAACACAGACACATAAAAAAGCTGAAATACTCAAAGGTAAGCAGAAGGGGAAAAGCAGAGAAGAAACAAGAGAACAGAGATGAATGCTGAAAATGGAAGATCACAAAGAACAGAGGTGAATGTTGAGACAGAAAACCACAACGAACAAAGAGACACTTAGCAGGAAAAAAAGAGAGAGAAAACGGCCCAACAGAGGCAGAAAAAGCATATAGAAAAGAGAAATGTGAGATATTGAGTAGAAAAAGCAGAAGGGAATCCAGAATGAGAAAAAAGTGAAATGTCAAACCAACAAGAAGGGGAAGGGAAGACGAACAATCAGAGTTCACACAACAGTAAAAGAAGAGAGGTATAGGCAGAACAAGAAATGAACAAAAAGCACACAGCATGTGACACAGAGACACAAAGGGAAGAACACTGAAAGAAGAGCCAGATCTAGGAGAGCAAAGAGAATCAGTAACAAAATGAAGAAAAAACTAGAAAGACATCTAAGACAAGGCACAGACCACTCTTAGGAACAAAAAGCAAAATGAGACAAAGATACACAGAGAAGAAACTAGCAAGAGAATCATGGATGGCTAAGACACACTTTAGATAGAGAAAGACAATCAAAGAGATTCAAGAAAGAAATAGACAAGCAAAGAAATACACACTTATGAGTGAAAGAGACTAGCAAAGGCAGACATTCAGAGGAAGAGGGTAAGAAGTAAAGACAAGATACAGTAATGGGCACAAAAGGCATATGAGAAGCGTCACAAAAAAGGACAACAAAAGAAAACCAAAAAGTGCATTAATAATTACAATAAGTTATTATTAGTACCAATACTATTTATATTACTAACAATAATAATTATTGTAACAACAACCACCAACAATATAGAGGTTTTCTATTAATAAACTTTTACCTTACAAATTTCTTACATAGAACCAAAACATGCCAATTCTGCCTGCCACTAGATGGTATTAGTGGTCACCTGTATTGTGTCAAATGAGCTTATAAAACTTCTTGGGTTACCTTTTACTTACCACGGGCCAAACACTGTACTAAACACTTACATGATTTCATTTAACCGTCACCTACAAGTCTAACCAAAAACTCGAGACTGACAAAGGCCATACACCTAATGGGTGGCAGAAGATTTAAACACAGAATGTGTACTCTTTAATATTCTGCTTCAACTGTTTACAAGGATTTCCAATAGAGCCAAACAAGATGCCACAGATGTATGAATATTATAATAAAGGGCCCTTACAGAGCACCTAGTCAATCCCCTCAGTTTATATCTTTACTTTTTCCCATTCCTTAAAAAATTTCATTTTCACATGCTTCACAACTATAATGGCAGCTTCATGGACTGGGCTTCCTTTAACACTAAATCTTAACTGCAGACTGATTCTTTCACAAGAGAAGGTGAGAAAGAGCCACCCTTTCAGCAAAACAAAAACAAAAACAAAAAACCCAAACAACTCTTTTTGTTTTAGGCTTCTACAGTTTAGGCCTCTACGAGTGGCAAAGCATTTATACAGTGAAGATAAAGAAGAGACAAGGTGAGACTCAATTACTGGGACACAACTGGTATGCAGACTGTAAAATCTTTGAATTGCTTCAGTGAACCCAGCTGGTAATACAGGTTACTGGTTATCCTCAGATCTCACACTGGGTACCCCCTCCATGTTAGACCATCATGCCTCATCCTACACAAACCTACAACAAACAGCTATGAGCTCTAAAGTGACCCTCACAGGATTACACCAACAACAACTTACTGCATTCCGCTGTTCTAAAATGCTAGCATGCCAGGCATGTTGATCTTCCTTTGTTATGTATGTTCCACTTTCTTGTGCTCTGCACTGCTTTTAGGAGACAGTGATTTGGCAGATAAGAAGGGAACAATCAGGAGCTATAAAAAATGAGAGAAAACCATGTAAATGCCATATAGAAGTATTAACTGAGTACTGTGCAAGAGTTATAGGAAGATTCAAATTAATGAGCTATAGAAACTATCCGTACAAAGCTTAGAAACATATAAAGTTGAAGTTTTTAAGTCCTTAGAGATAAAACTAATACAAGTTCTTTGTTCAGAAGAATAGGAAACTATGGCAAACACAGGAAAATGTCTTGCCTAATAACACTCAGTGAGTCACTGGAAACACCATCCATCACACTCAGTCTTTTGGTGAAATAATCTCTACAAAATCTGTATAATCGGGGTTTACTACTCACTGAATGGTTACCTCCATCTCCCAACCTGCATCCCCCTAATCAGCTTCTCTTATCACCAACCTAGAATATACAAGGTCCTGGTTCTTTAGATCTTACCTGACAACAGAAACTTTGTGCTATTTCTGGTCAGGTTCCATTAATCAGCAAGGACAGCATTAAAAGATACAACTCCTATTTATCTTCTCAAACAGCTTGTTTTGTGTTTTATCCCAAAGACATCCTAAGCCATCTTGAAGTATGGAAATGATTGTCAAAATTCCCCAACAAGGCCTCAAGACTGACTTTGGGGACCAGAGGGTCCAAAATGATGATCTGCCCATGATCAATGTCACAGATGTGGCAGTTGTTGCCCATGTTCTCCTAAAAGAAAGAACAATTTAACTGTAAGTCTCTACCACACACTAGTCCCACCCTAAACATCCTAACTCATGCAGACTGCTACTCTCTTCACATCATTTTCACCCATTTCACACCCAGTTACTTCCCAGGTTAGTTAGGAAGCTATTTTTACCAAAGCAGACACGGTTGATAATGATGGAAACAATCTCAGTGGAAAGTTATGTGCAACATAAAACAAGATCAAAATTAATAGCTATTAATTATGCTTTTAGAGACAACTTACACACCTCTGATGGGTGGTGGTTGTTTTGAGACTTCATCTTCCTCCCTGGGCCCAGGGAAGAATCTTGATAGAACTCCTGGCCTAGGGTTGTTGCCCAGTGGTAGTGAGCTTTTCCCCTGGAGGATCCTCATGCCCCATCTCCACCTAGGGATCGTCAAAGGGAACGGGTCACTAACACCGCAGAGCAACAAGCCTATTCCTCTGAGGAAGATCTGGAAAAGAGATCAAAGAAAAATAAGTTACTGAAATGCAGAACACTGGGAAAGTCTGTCCCAAATTAGCAACTAGTAGTTAAATTAAACCATATCTACCCTTTTCTTCAGATGGATTGAGGGGTGAAGATTGAGGGGTAAAGATTTAGTGCTCTATATCCTAGCTATGAGGCTAGCAACATGCAAATTCTTTTCATTCCAGCTCCATTCCTTGCACCTCTCCTCATCTCCAAGAGCAATTTAGAGCTGAATCATTACCAAAATTCCCATACTCTGCTTTATTCTTC
The DNA here is from genome assembly GCF_023065955.2 of Ursus arctos. NCBI lineage: Eukaryota > Metazoa > Chordata > Mammalia > Carnivora > Ursidae > Ursus > Ursus arctos. The sequence goes on from NC_079873.1 coordinate 58,847,842, forward strand.
AGTCTCCACTGATGAGCATTTCTCTAGAGTGTATTATTAATATCCTGGTATTTTCATCATAAAATATAGTGGGGTTCAAGAAATCAAGGAGTTGAAAATAGTAGAAATACAGTTCTCTCAACCAAGTTAGCCATCAAGTTACTTAGAAAAGCTCCCATGTGATCTGACCCTATGGGTTAAGAATTCTTCATGTAAAAAAAAAAAAAAAAAAAAAAAAAGAATTCTTCATGTATTGCATGGTGCACTGGGTGTTATACGCAAGTAATGAATCATGGAACTTTACATCAAAAACTTGGGATATACTGTATGGTGACTAACATAACATAAAAAAATTATTATTAAAAAAAGAATTCTTCACATTGCCTCAGGCTTCTTTTATAAAGCACATTTTAAGAACTGAGTGACCTACCTCAATCAGAGTGCCTCTCATTCTAGTTTTATAGCATACCCCTCTTTTAACTTGTATGTCAAGCAGTAAGTTGCCAGAGCATTGCCAAGGTAAACAAAACTGTTTTCTATTCAATCCACATGGTATTTCTTGAACAGCTTATATAAATGGGGCACCACCAGAGTCTCAGGATATTCAGAGAAATCAAGAATGGTTACAGGCATATAAAACACCAGCTACTACAACAGCTAAGCAAATCTACGCAAAAGGAAAAACGAGACACAGAAAGCTAGGAAACCAGTAAATTGCTTACGCAGACCCATGGGTCTCTGTTTTTCTACCTTTCAACAAATTTATGATTCTTCAAATTAAAAAACCCTCAACTTTATTTTTTTTTTAAGAGAGAGAGAGTGCACAAACAGGGGGAGGGGGGCGGGGCGGGAAGGGACAGAGGGAGAGGAGAGAGACAATCTTCAGCAAACTCCACGCCCAGTGTGGAGCCCAATGCAGGGCTCGATCATTCTCACGACCCTGAGATCATGATCTGAACCAAAACCAAGAGTCGGAGGCTTAAGCAACTGAGCCACCCATGTGCCTCAACCCTCAACTTTTTAAAACAAGGAAATGACAGTGACAATAGAATTGGGCCTGCCAAAACAGGGCTATGACACATACTGAGTTGGTACTATGCATCAACGAATCTTCAACACTTAACTACCAGTCTGCCGAAGGAAGGTGGAAATAATTTCAAGGGCGGCTTATCAGAAGGTATAGGTTTGTTCAATCTTTCCTGCTAAGTATCTTTGAGATGTGAACGGAAGTAACTTATTGTCTTGTGTCTCTCATTCTTTATGAAATGAGGATTAAATATGCTTGCCCTTACAGACCTCACTGGAGCCTAACTCTGAGGGATAAATGAAATAATAGGCCAAACTCATCTGTAATGTTAAAATATATATGTATATGCAAAAAAAAAAAAAAAAACCACCACTGTAGGAATTGATAAAAACTGGCTCATGTTCTTTTTTAAAAAGTAGAGGTGCAGGAAGTTAAAGTCCATAAAGTTAAAGACAGAATTCCCACAATCATGAGCTCCCCAAACTACCTTTTTTTTTTCCAGGTGGCCTGAAAGCCATCATTTTAAAGATTATTTGGAGCTTATCCATATTCTCAAAAAGAAAGATATGCTGAATGTGAAGCTGCTTACAGCTACTTGCAGTCCTCAGGTTTCACATACTCTGAATGTCCTTGAGAAGAAAGACAGGGCTCATGAGGATAACAGAACTGCTGAGAAATCCTCAACAACAAAAAACTAGGAAGCATTAACCTGAAGAATGAGATATAGGCATCTCCTATCCCTCCTCTTTAGCTTATCTGGTCTCCCTAAGGTCTTATAAGAGCAAGCACTAGCAGTATCACAGAAGGATTAGGCAAGTGCAGAAAAATGAAACGAAAATATGGGTCAAACCAATACCCACCTTAAGGGCTAAACAAATCTGTGGCCTAAAGGTCATCCTTTTGCTGAAAATACAAGATGCAAGGTAGCAGACCAACTACTACTACTACCTTAAAATACAACTGCCTTGACCTTTTTTTACTAATTTGCTAGTCAACTTTACCATAGGACAGCGGCTTACTGAAGCAGGTCTAAGCCAGGGTTGCAATCCTGAAAGCACTTTGTACAGTATGGAAAGCACCAGGTATGGTTTCCAGATTCCTAATCAGGAATTCCCGTATTATAAGGACCTTTATATCAATATCAAACAAGTTCTAACAGTAGTATATGAAAAATCACTTATTCAACTCTACTCTCTAGACAAGATGTCCAGTGAAACCAAACCAGTGTTCTATGATGTTCTCAATATGAGTAGAACAGGCTTCAAAATCTCTTAACAACATCCTTCACCACTGCTATCTAATTTAAGATTAGATACTTTATCCCCAAATATGGGCTTCCAAGTTAAATATGGCAGTTCACACATATTTATACATATTTATTCTGCCCCTTCCTCAAACCCCATTAATGACAGTAAACGGACACTCCATGTACAAGCAAATTTACCCAAAGAATTTTTAAATTAATGGATTGAAGTACAAATTCATTTATACACACCCTAGTTAAGATACCTAAAAGGAAATGACTATTCCAGTCTCCCCAGATCTTTGAGCCACTCTGAACCATATTTACTGAGTATGGCTGCTTTAGATCAAAGCCTTCTAGTTTTGTGTGTTGCTATAGTGATGAAATACTCAAGAAGATTCCCTTTCCCTTAAAGGGAATCTAAGGCCAGAGAAAGTGGTCACATTTTGGAACTGGTACAGAACCATATATAAGGGTTCCATATTCACTGACAAGAATTTTGAGACTCCTGATCTGTCATCTCATAGTTCAACAAAATGTCAACATACTTTAGACATAAAAACCAAGTGGCATAGCTGGCCAGCCAGTTCAAGTACTCCAACACTAGCCAAGTCACAGAAGCATCACAGCTAAAAAAAAAAAAAAGGGTATTAATGATCATGGAATCAGACATTTTCATTCTCTACGTAAGGAAACTGGGAGCCCTGAAGATGAGACTCCATCAACATTATACAACTAGTAAGTAGGTGGCCAAGTGGTACTTAAACACATGCCGTCTCTCAATTCAGGTTTTTTGCCTCTGGGATATGGGCAAGGACACTCAGGGGTATAGGAAGTTTCTATAAAATTTTTTACCATATTTATATTTCACCATAAAAACCAGTCTAGATCATCTAGAGGACTACCTTATAATGGAGAATTCCAGTGCCAGATTGGCAGCAAGTGGTACGACTTTTGTTGCCTGGAGCTCAAAGAACAGAGGAAAACAATATATAAATGCGGTTTGTACCAAATGAAAAAAAAAAAGCATTGGTATGTGCTATAACAAGATCTTGCAGCAGCTTGAAAAAAGTAATTTGGGTAAGGGCATTAACAAAGCACATGAGAGAGGAGACATGCCATGCTGCAAAGAAGCAATATGATAACAGTACCATTTACCCATTTTAGTAGCCATTTATTTACTATGATTCTGTACATTTGCTGTGTTTTACAGTTTTATTGTAGATGTAAGCAGAAAGACTTTATTTTTATTTTGTTCGTACCCTTGGCTTAAAAATTATTTCCATGAACTTGAAGAGACATAAGAATTTTTTTAAGGAAAAGTTTAATCAAAATTACAAAAAAAAGTTTAATCAAATTGAGGCAAAATGGTAATTGTAGAATCTAAGAGGTGAGCATGCTGGTGTTCACCGAACACATTTTTCATCTTTTCTGAAGATGTTCATAATAAATTTTGGAGGGCAAAAAGGAAAAATTTGAGATGACAGCTCCCTACCGTCAAACTTGTTACACAGACTTCAGAAAGTATCTCAAATATTTAAAATAAAATATTAAAATTGTGCCCAACACAAATTTATAGTATTTGGTTACCACTCTATATGCAATACTTGCAACATTAATCAGAACACTTTAAAATTAGCATACATTAGCCTGAATAAAATCAAATAAAATTAAAATGTTAACAATCACATTTGGATTACATATTGCCAAGAAATAAATCTACTCTTTGAGTCTTATATAGGTACTTCGGACAACTAGCTGGAGATCACTAAATGGATTTTCCCCACCTCACATAGAACAGGTCTTTCTCCTTCCGCCCCCCACCACCAGTGTTCTCAAGGTATTGTAACTATCAGGAAAAAAAAAAACCTGAGAAAATAAATGCATAACCAAGGAACAGACTACCTAACTGTATCAGAGTTATTTAATCTGACAATGAGGTGCAAAATGTGGAAATTGGGATAGATCCTAGTTCTTAACAAAGGCTTGTTTCTGATAAGTTTTAAAACTAAGAGAAACATTTAGCATTTTTAGTTTTTAGTTTCAGGAACTTCTAGTCATTTTTAGTTTCAGGAACTTTTAATCAACCTATAGCTAAACTCTCCCTAAACTCAACCATAGAGACAACTGTCAATGTTCTCACCTACCCTAACATGAACATAAAAAAATCTCCCAACCAAGCCAGGTTGTTGGGAGTGGGAAGTAACAGATAAGCAGAGGAGACTATAATGATTCACGGGTAATAGATCAGAGTTGGAAACATCTGTACAAATCCATGTTTAGCTTAAAATAGATATAGATTATTACATATACAAATATAAATAAATACATGCATGTGAGTCAATATGCATGTGTATATCTCCTCATTCTGATCAACTCAGAATGTGCTGCAGCAATGATACCCCAGTAGCAATGAGCACACAGAACACCCACATCTTGATTTCTAATACTGTTCTCCAACAGAAAGAATCAGGACTCCTTGAAGAAATGGTAGATCCTACGACTAGGATAAGAAACATACAAATGAGCCCAGAGCATCCTGGTAGTGCCAGAAAGTAAGAAAGTGCTCAAACAAAAAACCGAAACCCACAAGGATGGGGTTATGTCCAACAAGCTAACTGAAAGAACTCCCAAAGGCCAAAGTTAGAACAACCTGAACAAAAATTAGTAGTAATATATTCTTATGTAGACACTCAACCATCAAAAAGGTGGAACATAACTCCCCATTCTTTTTTTTTAAAGATTTTATTTATTTATTTGACAGAGAGAGAGAGAGAGACAGCGAGAGAGGGAACACAAGCAGGGGGAGTGGGAGAGAAAGAAGCAGGCTCCCAGCGGAGCAGGGAGCCCGATATGGGGCTGGATGCCAGGACTCTGGGATCACGCCCTGAGCCAAAGGCAGACACTTAACTACTGAGCCACCCAGGCGGCCCAATAACTCCCCATTCTTTAAGTACATAGTAGCTGCCCTTCAAAAACAGTACGGGAAGGGAAAAAAAATAATTTTTTAAAAAGATTTTATTTATTTATTTGACAGAGAGGACAGCCAGCGAGAGAGGGAACACAAGCAGGGGGAGTGGGAGAGGAAGAAGCAGGCTCCTAGCAGAGGAGCCTGATGTGGGGCTCGATCCCAGAACGCTGGGATCACGCCCTGAGCCGAAGGCAGACGCTTAACGACTGCGCCACCCAGGCGCCCTGGGAAAAAAATAATTTTAAATGTTATGTGGAGAAACTTGGCAAACAGTACCTTAGCCAAGTGATAACAGTCAACATCATAAGTGATATGTCACGTTGATAGTATGTACTCGAGAAAGAAGAATGGCAGTATACTGCTATGGTCTTCTTCCCAAAAACTCAAGCGTGGTCTAGTCATGAGAAGAACATCAGACAAATCCCAATAGAGGGACATTCTACGGAATACTTGACCATTAGTCCTCAAAATTGTCAAGGCCATCAAAAACAAGGAAAGTCTGAGAAACTATCATAAGTAGGAAGAGCCTAAGGAAGACATGACTACTAGACACAAGGTGGTATCTTGGATGGGGTCTTGGAACATAAGAAGAGCATTAGAGAAAAACTGAGGAAATGTAAATAAAGTATGGACTTTAGTTATTAAGAATGCATCAGTGTTAGTTCACTAATTGTGACAAATGTATCATAGTACTATAAAATGTTAATAATAAGGTAAAATGGGTATGGGGTATACAGGAACTCTCTCTGTACTATTTTCAAAACCATTCTGTAATACTCCAAAATAAGAAAGGTTTTTTTTCTTTTAAATTTGCCAACTAGATGCTGAAGGCTTAAAAATTGCAGGGTTTTTTTTAAAGCAAACAAAATGGAACCCGAGAACTGGTAATTCTGTTTTCCAGATTTTACTACAGTAGGTACGATCACTGTTGGCAAATCGGGCCTAAAGGCCTGCCTTTTCTTTTCGTTTTATAGGGATTTAATTATAGTCAGTTTTAAAGTTGAAACATATGAGGCCCAAATATCATGAACCCATAATATCAAAAAGCTATTAAAATTAGCAGCTTAAACTCTTGTTCTTGTTCATCAACAGATCATATGGAAGGATCTACTCAATCCATTATATAAAATGAAGGCAGTAGTTATTGCAGTTTTCAGTCAAGGGAGACATGTAAGGCTAGAAAACTCTAATGATCATAAGAAACTGCATACCAATTACATTATAAAATGGCAAGCACACTACCAAATATAAAATATAGTATGCCAAAAGTTTTCAAAGCTATGGATTAAAGCAACCTAGATATTTTATGAGACCCAGTAACATAAAAACACAGTATGCCAAAGGTTTTCAAAGCTATAGATAAGGTAACCTTTATAATGAAACCCAGTAATGTACACTGATCTCCCAGCCATATCCCTATTTTGAAACTGTTAACAAGCATTCAATTACATATTTTATGCATAAGAAGGTACTGGGTCTGCTGCATAGCTTCTAATATTTCTGTGGAAACTAGAAGAATAGCATTCTAGTTGGTCAAACAAAATAATTCTTTAAGTCTACCCATCATCTAAGAAATCTAGCATGGATAAAATTTAAATTTTGTGTCAATCTCTCACCCTAACATGAAGAAATCAAAAGCTCATTTCCAATTTAGTCATCAAAATAGTAAAGGAAAGAGTTCTTCATCAAATTCATTTGTACAGGGTGCACAAGGAGCCTAACATTCCATGACTCAGTGCTCTAATTTGGAGAGGTCAAGGAAGATCAAGGAAAGCCTAAATCGCCAATAAAAATAGCCAACTCAATGCCATCAATACAATGACATGTAACTGTGCACGGCCATTTAAGTTTAACTTGTTAAATTCAGTGGATCAGCTAAGTCTCAAACAAATACTTGAGATCCAACCTGAGTTGGATTTTGAGGGATACAAGTGTTGACTGCTATTTGTCTATAGCCAAAACTATGGAAGTGAGAAAATCAAGTTTTCATCCAATCCAATCTGTAAGACTTCACACAGAAAAAGGCATTAGCTCTGTTTAATCACACAAATCGTACTCTTCACCATCCAAACTTATAAGGTTTGGGGGACCAGTTAGCTCAGTTCAGGTATCAGTTTTCTTCTTTCTTTAAGCTGGTAATAAATTCTCCCAGGATGCTTTCACAAATAAGAATATTTCAGGAGCCACCACAGATCAACTTTTAAAATTCTTCACTTAAGTCAAAAACTCCCATGCAGGTATACATTTGCTAACCAGGGCCCAGATATCCTGAAAAATTATGAATGCTTAATCATAGCAGCCCTAGGTTTTATGATTTTCCACAATTTAGGGAGGTGGTTAGAGAAATGTATAGATAAGTTACAGAAAGACAGGTAGAAAAACTAAAGGGGGATATGGGAAAAGATGCACAAAACCAGGGTCAGAAAACTTCCTCCAATCCTGTATATCAAGGTTCTATAAGGAAGAAAGTCAGAAATGAACACACAATAACCACTTAGAGAAATGCCAAAAAAACCAAAAACAAAACGAAACAAAACAAAAAACAAAACTTAAGTGCCTTCAATTTTCCAAATGACAAAATGTCATTTTCAGGGATTGAGATATTCAGTTCAAGTCTCTGTCTTAATCCATCAGCCATCCCTAGACACTGAAGTTCAGATGGATGGTGATTTGACCCAAGGTTAGAGTCAGAACCAAAGGCTAGGTGTTCTTATTGCCAGTTCAGAACTTTTTCCTAATTTTGCCAGCATCTCATTCCTTCTGCCCCCAAACCCGTGAAAAAAACAGTGATTCACTCTAGGGGTTCCTGGGTGGCACAGTCAGGTTAAGCATCTGACTCTTGGTTTCAGCTCAGGTGGTGATCTCATGGTGGTGGGATAGAGCCCCACACTCTATGCTCAGAGTGGAGTCGGCTTGAGTTTCTCTCTCCTTCTCCCTTTGCCCCTCCCTCCTCACATTCTCTCTCTCTCCGCCCCTCCCCTTTCTCTCTGGAATAAGTAAATCTTTTTTAAAAAGTGATTCACTCTAGAAAATATGTGCTTCATTAAAATGCATTTACAAAAAGTAAGAAATACTGGCGTACTGTCTGTAAACCCTCACCTTACATATCCCCTGAGTAAACTGACCAAGGTGTTCCCTAGTCACACTTTTCATTTCCCCCTTGCAATCACTTTGCTTAGTAGGTATGTTTCCACCACTCTTCTTCCTCTGTGCCCCACAGAACTTCCCAATATGTTTTATGGTACACATCAAATTGCCCAACACCATAATGATTTGTTCATTTTGGCAGCCTCCTTAACAAGAATCATGTCTTCGGTTTCATTATTTATTCCAGTGTGTGACCCAATAAAGTTTGCTGAGTTAACACAAGGATTATCTCAATTTTGAAGATGCCCACATTTCCAGGGTATCCCATTTTACAAATTCTAGAGACTTTATTTCAAGCAATTAATTGAAATACAACTCTAAGATTCACCTTTGGATGTTGTCTAATGCAGGCTTCAATCCACTTAAAGTTGATCCATCCTTCCTCTTGACTGGGGGTACAGAACCAGCTCAGAATTCATCCCTTTAAAACAAATTTCAATAAAGTTATACTTGTATATTAATACAGAATAATTTGATTAGTAACAATAAAAGATCTCATAAGCATAGACCAGTGTTTCTCAAATTGGGGTGATAAGAACCCTGGGGGTTTGTGGATATATCTTCATGGATCCTTAAATCCTACATAAATTATATAAAACATTGTATATCTTTAATAAAGATATCTTAAAACTGGAAAACATGTTTACATTTCAAATAACTTTAAGTCAGTGTTCCTCAAAACATATTCTTTAGGATCTCAAAAAATTTTGTTCCTTTAAAAGGCATTTTATCCTGACAAATTACTTAAGTTTGAGAAACAATGGCATAGACCACATTTCCAAGAAGGCTCAGGACCATTTATATACTACCCCCAATCAGTTAGACTGGGGGACGTCTTCAGGCATTGGTGGGAAACGAGCCATGAGGAAATATGGATGTGAATTAAAATGGGCAGTAAGCGATGCCCACTCAACGTGGTTCTTCTTGCTCCTGCCAGGATGCATGGATGGGCACAAAAAAAGTCTCAAATTTGATATTAATATATTTTTCAGCGGGACCTCTGTGTTTTACATCAGGGAGACTAAGCTTTTTGGCTTACCAATGTATCTGCTGAAAAAGGTGAAGGGGAAAGGACACAATTATCTTCATAAAGTGGGCAATGTCATAGTTTTCTTATAAAACTTACACTTCTCCATTGCCTTCTTGCCAAACAGGTTCCACAAATATCTCAAACTAAAAAGGCATCACTACTTTCATGTTTCGTGGCAGAGATAGAATAAAAAGGTACGAAACGCCAACATATCATATTTAGATCCCCAATCCCTGAACCTTGAAAAGCTCAAGCTTATAATGAGATTTAACAATGAACTTCCCAGCCTTGGCATATAGCCAAACACAACAGCTAGGCCTTATATCTTTAATCACTTTTCATACTTCCAAAAGAAGTAAAAACCAAATTACATTAAAATAAACCAACTGGACTACACATATGGCTGCAATATTAATCATATCCTGGACCAAAGAGAAAAAGTAAACCCACCTCCAAGTTTATCCAACTAACTTCAAACCCTAGTGGGCTCCCTTTTTAAAACTCCGTAATTTATAATTCACACAATGCAGCACTTGATTATCATTTCCTAAAGGTATTTCAAGTGTGCTTATTATTAGCTCCTCGGCAATACATCACAGGAATGAGGTTATATAGGACCACATCATTTCTACCCCTCACTTCAGGGTAACCTAGCATAGGGCAGGGTATACAATATTTCTGTTGGTTAACTCATATAGTGATAAATATATATGCATATATAAATGCAGATGAGGTAGGAACACGGAAAGAGACTTACAGGACCCTCTGACTTTTCTACAGGTAGCATTTAAGAGAAAGAAAAAGAACAGGGAAAAGATTACTTAACAGCTACAAAGTAGTACTTACAGTATTCTAAAGAGCCAGAGACTCTTCTTACAGCTGTCCAAGGAACTAGTAGTGCATACTGCACCCTGAGCTGGGCCGTTCTTTTGACATCCTTGTCAGAGGAATAGTATCCTTTTTCAGTGATTACAAAGAACTGCTGCTGTGATGCCTAGTTATTTGCTTCAGCAGTTCCATGTTAGACACTTCTCTGCCACACCCTGCACACTAGAGGCTAGGATATTATTCATTTTACCAGGAAGCTATCTCACTGATGAAATTTATGTCCAGAAGAATGATTAGATCTTGGCTTATTTTTCCTTTAATATAAAACGGGGAAATTGGTCCCATAATTTCCCATCATTTCCGTGTAGTGCTTCAGGCTACTTTAAATTAGCAGAATTAAACAGGGTGCATTTCGTTTATGGAACAGATTAATCAAGTAAGGTGAACTATGGTTTTCAAAAGTGCCTCAGCATATGTTCTCTCAGTTCATTCGTTTACAGCAATCTTCTTGAAATAAGTAGGGGGTAGTTGATGATCCAAGATGAAGAAATTTAAGGATTAGAGAGTTTAGGTAGTTTTTCTAAAAGTGAATGGTGGTAAAGCCCGAATAAAGAATGGTCTTAAAATGGTGGTAGAGCCCAAAGATATCTGTCTTAGAATTCCACTCTAGAACTCTTGGGAATACTAAAATAGCAAGATTCACAGTGGTCTATCCACAGACCCACCACCCATAGTAAAATGAGAGACACTGGTCATCAGGTACATGGTATAAACGGGTTTTGGGATTTCAAAAATTAATTGACCAGGTTTACAATTCCATCTTGCAAACAGCATTTTTTTTTTATTGTATCCTGGCAACCGGCACTGTACAAAGCAATAAAGAGGGAAGAGAGATTCTTGGCCAGGCAATCTGCTCTGGAAGGAAGAATGCACAGATGGTGCTAACCTTTCTTCCTGGGGAGACAATTTTCAACTGATACTTATATTGAAAATCCATAATAAAGGGTGGCAATCCAGCTTTCTAAGACTGACTTGCCTTGAGCATTTTGCTCAGTAAAGCAGTAACAGAGGTGGGCAGGGATGGTTCCTGTCCCAGAATGTGACAACTGGAACTGGATCATTAACAAATGCGGAAAAAGGAGTGAAGGCCCATCCAGCTAATTCAGGTCTGCTTTTGGTAGTCAACACTGCACACAACATCAAAGTGGTAGGAAAATTTGGGGCTGATGAGCTGAAAAATGGGACAATCAGTACTGTGTTAATAACACAGAAGGGACTCTGGGTGTCAGCAATGCAATGCAAGGAAGTGGAGGGGTCCATGTCTGATGGGTGGAACTAAGAAAAGTGCAACTGAGGCATTATAGCCGTATAAAGTGGGCAAGGCAATGACATCAGGGATTGTTAATGTTTTAAGTCCAAGAGAAAGGGCCTTGCCCAGTCAACATTCCCCAGCAATAATGCAAAAGGGGCGGGGGGTGGGGCAACCTTATTTAATGGCTGAATACATGAACACCTGAAACTGTGACAAAGGTCCACAGGAAGGGTCAGAGGGTGAGCACAGGGTGGGAAGAGGGAGGATAAGGGGAAGACCATGACTACTTGGAATTTTATACATAGGAGCAATACAAAAGGAGAGGGAGTATGGGTTGCTATTGGATGGACAAGTTCACAGCATACTGCAATGTTTATATTTAATTATGTCATGCAAAATTGGGGCGGGATTATTTGCCTAACAAGGCTGGGAGTGTTTGCCTAACAAGGCCAGGGAGGAAAAACTCATTGCTAATTGCCATTGTGCCCAATTAACAGTCCCAGGAGAAGTTTTGTGTGGTCAGCAACCCCTATAGTAATGCAAAGGAGATTTAAGGGAATGTTATCCTAAATCTAACAGAAGGGAACATAGATAATTGCTCATTGACAGTCCAAGAAAGGGGCCTTAGTCCGTACCCCTGATGTATACAAATGGGGTACACAGGTCCCATCATTGCCAGTGGTGCACATTAATTGTCCAAGAGCTGAGGTCATGATAGCAGTCCTCAGCAGCAATCCAAAGGCAGTGGTAGGGGCATAGAGCATCCTTTCACACTGCACAGATCCACAAACAAATGCAAGTATGTATATTAATAATCTCGAGAAGAGCTCATTTATGGTTAAAATGCCCCTGGTGCACAAAGAGGGTTTGAGGGGATGCAGTCCTAGTCCAACAGAACAGATGGACAACTGCAATTATACACATTAAAGTCCAAAAGAAAGGGCATTAGGTAAATAGCATCTCCCTACTCCAAAGCGAAGAGGGTGCAGGGGTTCTAGTATAAGGCATGCTTAGCAAACTGCATTTTACACATGAACTTTCCAAGTCAAAGAGTCTTAAATAGTGGACCCTACCTGCTAAACATGCTTAGGAAGTAGGAGGGGTCCTTACAGTACACAAAACAGGAAAAAATGCAATTGCACATATAACAGTCCAAAAGAGGGCCTTAGTTCATCAGCACACTCTGCTGTATTGCAAGGGAAGGTGATGGTGTAGGACTTTAGTCTACTGAGGACAACAGACAATTTCAATTATGAATGTTAGCGGTTTGCCAGAAGGGAATTTGGGAGAAAAGAGTATCCCCTGCAGCAGTGCAAAGGAGGTACAATAGTTCTGGAAGTGACAGGGTTGTAGAAAACTACAATTCTGCACATTAACCATCCAAATGTAAGTGTCTTAGCAGTGGGCACCACCTACTGGAAGGCTTAGAAGTAGGGGTGGTGGTGTCTCCTCAGCTAGTGCATAAGAACCCGGACAAATGAAATTATGCACATTAACAGGACAAGTTAGGGGTCAGCAACCCTGGTATACTGCAATGACATACAACAGGGTAGGATGAACTAAGCTGCAATTATGTACTTTAATGCCCAAGGGATATGGTATGGTTAATTAAAACCATGTACCTTGTACAAATATAAGGATCTTAAAGTAATGGGCACTCCCTGCTAAAAGGTTAAGGGAGTGGAGAGAGGGGTGTCTTTATTTAGTGTACAGGAACATGTACAAATGCAATTACGCATAATCACAAGCCATAAAAAAAAGGCCTTAGTGATCAGTACCCCCGCGGTACTACAAAAGAGGTCTGAGAGGGTAGTACCTTATTCAAATGGGATGAGCCATGTGCAGTTATGCACATTAGTATCCATGGTGCATGGCTGTGGTCAATTACAATTGTGTTCCTTGACTACTCAAGTGTAACAACCTTGTAGAGGGGGCACTCCCTGCATAATAAACAACAGACAGAGGGAGTGGGAAGAGGTGTTCTTCTCTATTTCACAGGAACCCAGACAAATACAATCATGCCTCTTAACAGGCCAAGAAATGGGACCTTATGGGTCAGAATTCCCTGTAGTACTTCAAAGGCAGTGTAAAAAGGAAGAATCCTAATTTGTCATTATGCACATTAACAGTTCGAGAAAGGGGCCTTTAATTGACAGTATCCCATACAGTAAGGCTTAGAGGTTCTGAAAAGAGTCAGGGAGACCCAGGTTAACTCAAAGGACAGTGGACAACTGAAACTACACACATCCACAGTCCCAAGAGAAAGGCTTTAACGTGGTCAGTCACCTCTGTTTCGGTTAAGTGCAAAGTCCTGAACTAAAAGGCACAGTTGTGGACAACTGAGTGTGTACAAAACAATGAAGGTTGTGCGTATTAACTGCATTAGTGAGTAAAATCTTGAGTAATAGGCACCTCCTGCTGGATATAAATAATATGGGGAGGATCCTTACCTGGTATACAGGTATAAGAGCAAATGTTAAGTATGCACATTAACAGTCCAAGAGAGTGTATTTTGGCTAGTCAGAAGCCCCTGCAATAATGTATATGGGGCAAGGAAATGAGATCTTATACGACCATAAGGGAGCACGGACTGCTATAATTATGCACATTTAAACCACACAGGAGAAGCAGTCATAGTTGGTCAGCACCCCTGACACAGAGAAGGTGTGATGGGGATGGGATCCTAGTGCAATTTGGCACATTAACCGTCCAACAGAAAGACTGTAGGTGGTCAGTACCCCCTAGTATAATACTAAGAAGTAAGGATATTAGCTTATCAACAGGACACATGTACATTAAAAGTCCCAAGAAAAGAACTTTGAGATACAAGCATCCCCTGGTGTAATACAAAGAAGGTGGGAAATTAAAGAGAAGGACCATAAACATAGAATTCTGCACACAAATAGTCCCAGAAAAAAAGTAACTGAGGTAATTATTCAAAGAGAGCACAGGGGACTTAAATGAAAGACACAGTGCGGTCAATTACCATAGTTCACTTTATCCTAATACAAAAGTCTTAAATAAAGTGCATCCACTGCTGAATACACGGGAAATTAGTGAAATCTTATCTACTACAGAGAAAAAGGAACAAATACAATTATGCACATTAACAATGCAAAAAAAGGGGGGCCTTAGTTTTCAGCAACCCCCTACTATAACGCTAACAGGGTGTGAGTGAATGGGATACACCTTAATAGTCCCAAGTACTTTCTGAGGCAATGTAAAAGGAGTGAGAGGGCATGGGATCCTAGACTAACAAAAGGGACCACGACTGCATTTAAGCACATTCACAGTCGCAAGTACCCTCCGCTATAATGCAAAGATAGCAGGAGGGCATGGAAAAATATACTAACAAAGGGAACCACTGCTAAAATTAAGCACTGTATCCTTCCCAAATACACTCCCAGATAATGTAAAGGGAGTAGGTGGGCATGGGAGCCTATAAATCAGAAGGTACCACAGCTGCGAGCATGTGACAGGCCCAAGTACTCTCTGCCGTAATGCAAAGAGAGTTGGAGGTGTAGGATCCTAAACGAACAGAAGGGAACACAGCTGCAATTAAGCACCTTTCAGTAACAAATCTGCTCCCAGGTAAGATAAAGGGAGGAGGTGGTCATGAGCCAGCAAAATGGACCACACCTGTACTTAACTTAAGCACATTTACACTCCCAAATACCACCTGCCGTAATGCAGCAAAGGGAGTTAGAGGGCATCGGATCCTAGACTAACAGAGGGCATCACAGGCACAAATGAGCACTTTAATGGTCCCCCAAATCCTCCCAGGTAATGTAAAGGGAGTGAAAGGGGATGGGATCCTAAACCAACAAAAGTGACTACACCAGCAATTAAGTATTTTAACAGCCCCAAGTACCCACTGCTATAATGCAAAAGAGTAGGAGGGAATGGGAAACTAGACACACGAAAGGGACCACAGCTCCAACTGAGCATTTAAACAGTTCCAAATACATCCCAAGGTAGTGCCAAGTGAGCTGGAGGACATGGGATCCCAGGTTAACAAAAGAGACCAGGGCTGCAATTAAGCCCATTAAAAGTCCCAAATATTCTCTGCTGTTAATGGACGGAGAGTTAGAGGGCATGGGATGCTAGACTAACAGAAGGGACACAGCTGCAGCACATTACAGTCCCAAATCTGTTCCTAGGTAATGCAAGGGGAGTTGGAAGGGACTGGAAACTAGACTAAGAGAAGGGACTACAACTGTAATTAAGCATGTTAACATTCCCAAATCTGCTCCCAGTAATGTAAAGGGAGAAGGGAATGAGATCCTAGACTAACAAATGGGACCACACCTGCAATTAAGTACTTAACAGTCCCAAGTACCATCTGTTGTAATGCAAAGAGAATAGGAGGGCATGGGAAACTATACTAACAAAAATTGGTCAATTTAGTTGTGTGGTGCCTTCTAACAGTCCCAAAAATCCTCCCAGATAATGTAAACAGAGTAGGAGAAGATGGGATCCCAGGAATTAGAGAAAGTACAACAGCAGCAATTAACAATCCCAAGGACCCTCTTGTTGTAATGTAAATTGCATAGAAGGACATGGAAAACTATACTAATAGAAGAGACAACAGCTGCAATTAAGCAATTTAACGATCCCAAATACACTCCCAGGTAACACAAAGGCAGTTGGAGGGCTTATACTATAGTAACAGAAGGAACCACCGCTACAGTTAAGCCTTTTTTATTATTATTATTATGTTAGGTTAGTCACCATACAGTACATCATTAATTTTTGATGTGGTGTTCCATGAGTCATTGTTTGCTTATAACACCCAGTGCTCCATGCAATACGGCCCTCCTTAGTACCCATGACTGGGTACAGTTAAGCCTGTTAACAGGCCAATGCCCTATGCTGTAATACAAAGAGAGTTGGAGAACACTGGGATCCTATAACAACAGAAGGGACCACAGGTGCAATTAAGTACTTTTTAGTCCCAAATACTACCAGGTAATACAAAGGTGTAGGAGGAGATGGGATCCTAGACTACTGGAAGGGACCACAGCTAAAATTAAACATATTAATAGTCCCAAGTAGTCTCTGCTGTGTGCAGGAGTTGGAACACATGGGACCCCAGACTAACAAAAGGGACCACAGTGGCAAATGAGCACATTAAGAGTCCCAAATCCACTTCCAGGTAATACAAAGTGAGTAGGAAGGGATAGGGATCCTAGACTAAGAAAAGGGAGCACAGCTGCAACTAAGCACTTTCACAGTCCCAAAGACAATCCCAGCGAATACAAAGGAAGTTAAAGGATGTGAGATCCTAGACTAACAGAAGGGACCATAGCTGCAATCAAACACCTTAAAGGTCTCAAGTACCCTCTGCTGTGATGCAAAGTAGGAGGGCATGGGAAGCTAGATTAATGGAAGGGACTGTAACTGCAATTAAGCACATGAACAGTCCCAAATGCCCCGCCATGTAATGTAAAGGGAGTAGAAGGGGAATGGGATCCTAGACTGACAGAAGGCACCACAGCTACTTTTAAGGACCTTTAGGTGCCAACTACCCTCTGCTGTAATGCATAGGAATCTAACAGTAACATAAGGGACAAAGCTTCATTTAAGCATATAAGAGACTCATATACAATATGTATGATGCAAAAGGAGTTAGGTGGGGATAGGATTCTACCTTAACATAAGGGACCATAGCTGCATTTAAGCACAATTAACAGTCTCATGTAAACTCTGTAATGCAATGGATGGGATCCTAGACAAACTAAAGGGACTCTGGTGGCAATTAACAGTCCCAAGTACCCTCTGCAGTACTGCAAAGGAAGTAGGAGGGGATGGGATCCTAGACTAACAGAAGGCACCACAGCTGCCTTTGGGGACCTTGAAGATCCCAACTACCCTCTGCCATAATGCATAGAGTTGAAGCGGATTCATTTAAGCACATTAACAGTCCCATATACGCTCCATGATAATGCAAAGGGAGTAGGTAGGGATGGGATCCTAGTCTAAAAGAAGGGACCATAGCTGCATTAGAGCACATTAACAGTCCCTCACACCCTCAATGGTAATGCAAACCCTGTAAGAGGGGATGGGATCCTAGACAAACAGAAGGGACTATAGCAGCAATCAAGCACATTAACAGTCCCAAGTATCCTCTGCGGTAATGCAAAATAGGAGAGGATGGAAACATAAACAGAAGGCTACACAGCTGCCTTTAAGCACCTTAAAGGTCTCAAGTACCCTCTATGTAATGCAAAGGAAGTTAAGTGGGAATGGGATCCTAGACTAACAGAAGGCACCATAGCTGCCTTTGAGGACCTTGAAGATCCCAACCACCCTCTGCTGTAATACACAGGGAGTTAGAGAGGATGAAATCCCTACACTAACATATGGGCTGTAGCTGCATTTAAGCAACATTAACAGTCCCACGTACCCTCCATGATAATGCAAAGAGAATAGGTGGGGATGGAATCCTAGTCTAACAGAAGGGACCATAAGTACATTTAAGCACATTAACAGTTCCTCGCACCACTGGTGTTTAATGCAAACCCTGTAGGAAGGGATAGGATCCTGGACAAATAGGACTACAGTGGCAAGTAGGCACATTAACAGTCCCAAGTATCCTCTGCAGTAATGCAAGGTAGGAGAGGATGTAAAACAGAGGGGCCATAGCGGCACTTAAGCACCTTAAAGGTCTCAAGTACCCTCTGCTGTAATGCAAAGGGAGTCAGGTGGGGATGGGATCTTAGACTCTCAGAAGGCGCAACAGCTGTGTTTAAGAACCTTAAAGGTCCCAACTACCCTCTGCTGTAATGCATAGAAATTAGAGAGAATGGAATCTTATATTAACATAAGAGATCATAGCTGCATTTAAGCACATTAACAGTCCCAAGTACCCTCTGCAATTATGCAAATAGCATTAGGTGGGGATGGAATCCTAGGTTAACAGAAGAGACCTTAGCTGCCTTTAAGCACATTAACAGTCCCTTGTACTTTTTGTGATATTGCAAACCCTGTAGAGGGGACAGGATCCCAGAAAAACAGAAGGGACCATAGCGGCAGTTAGGCACATTAATGGTCCCTTGTACTTACTGTGGCAATGGAAACCCAGTAAGAGGAAAGGATCCTAGATTAACAGAAGAGACAGTAGCTGCATTTCAACACTTAATTGTCCTTTTCACCTTCTGTAGCCATGCAAACGGTTTGGGGGGGGGGTGGGATTACAGACAAACAGAAGGGACTATAGCAGCAATTAGGCACAGTAACAGTCCCAAGCATCCTCTGCAGTAATGCAAAATAGGAGAGGACGGAAACATAAACAGAAGGGTACACAGCTGCTTTTAAGCGCCTTGAAGGTCTCAAGTACCCTCTTTGTAATGCAAAGGAAGTTAGGTGGGAATGGGATCCTAGACTAACAGAAGGCACCATAGCTGCCTTTGAGGACCTTGAAGATCCCAACTACCCTCTGCCATAATGCATAGAGTTGAAGGGGATTCATTTAAGCACATTAACAGTCCCATACACGCTCCATGATAATGCAAAGGGAGCAGGTAGGGATGGGATCCTAGTCTAAAAGAAGGGACCATAGCTGCATTAGAGCACATTAACAGTCCCTCACACCCTCAATGGTAATGCAAACCCTGTAAGAGGGGATGGAATCCTAGACAAACAGAAGGGACTATAGCAGCAATTAGGCACGTTAACAGTCCCAAGTATCCTCTGCAGAAATGCAAAAGAAGTAGGAGGGGATGGGATCCTAGACTAACAGAAGGCACCATAACTGCCTGAGGACCTTAAAGATCCCAATTACCCTCTGCTGTGATGCACAGGGAGCTGAAGAGGATGGAATCCTACCCTAACTTAAGGGACCATGGCTTCATTTAAGCACATTAACAGTTTCATGTATGCTCCATGATAATGCAAAGGGAGTAGGTAGGGATGGGATCCTAGTCTAACAGAAGTGACCACAGCTGCATTAAAGCACATTAACAGTCCCAAGTACCCTCTGCAATAATGCAAACAGAGTTAGGTGGGGACCAGGTCTTAGGTTAACAGAAGAGATCTTAGCTGCATTTAAGCACATTTACAATCCCTTGTACCCTCTGTGGTAATGTAAACGGTGTGGAATGGGATGCAATCCTAGACTAACAGAAGGGATTGTAGCAGCAATTAGGCATGCTAACAGTCCCAAGCATCCTCTGCAGTAATGCAAAGTAGGAGAGGATAGGAACATAAACTAACAGAAAGGGCCACAGCTGCATTTAAGCACCTTGAAGGTCAAAACTACCCTCTGCTGTAATGCCTGGGGAGCTGGCCAGGATGGCATCCTACACTAACATAAGGGTCTGTGGGTGCATTTAAGCACATTAACAGTCCCATATACCCTCCATGATAATGTAAAGGGAGTATGTGGGAATGGGTCTAATAGAAGGCACCACTGCTACAATAAGTTCATTGGCGGTCTCAAGTACCCTCTGCAATAATGCAAAAAGAATTAGGTGGGGATGGGAACTTAAGTTACAGAAAAGACAGCTCCATTTAAGCACCCTAACAGTCCCTTGTACTCTCTTTGGTAATGCAAACTATGCAGGAGAGGATAAGAATCTAAACAAACAAAAGGGACTATAGTGGCAACTAGGCACATTAACAGTCCCATGTAGCCTCTGCAGTAATACAAAGGAAGTAGGAGGGGATGGGAACAGAAATAGAAGAGGCCATATCTGCACTTAAGCACCTTAAAGGTCTCAAGTACTCTCTGCTGAAATGAAAGAAAGTAGGAGTGCATGGGAAACTAGACTAACAGAAGGACCATAGCTGCAATTAACCTCATTAACAGTCCCAAATACCATCCACTCTAATGCAAAGGAAGTGGGAGGGCATGGGATCCTAGACTAACACAAGGGACTGTAACTGCAGTTAAGCACATGAACAGTCCCAAATGCCCTGCCAATGTAATGTAAAGGGAGTAGAAGGGGAATGGGATCCTAGACTGACAGAAGGCACCACGGCTACATTCAAGCACCTTAAAGGTGTCAAGTACCCTCTTCTATAATGCACAGAGGGTTGGGGAGGATGGAATCCGACATTAACATAAGGGACAGAGCTGCATTTAAGAACATTAACAGTCCCGTGTACACTGTGTGCTAATGCAAAGGGAATAGAGAAGGTGGAGGGAATCCTAGACTACTGGAAGGGACCACAGCTAAAATTAAACATATTAATAGTCCCAAGTAGTCCCTGCTGTGTGCAGGAGTTGGAACACATGGGACCCCAGACTAACAAAAGGGACCACAGTGGCAAATGAGCACATTAAGAGTCCCAAATCCACTTCCAGGTAATACAAAGTGAGTAGGAAGGGATAGGGATCCTAGACTAAGAAAAGGGAGCACAGCTGCAACTAAGCACTTTCACAGTCCCAAAGACAATCCCAGCGAATACAAAGGAAGTTAAAGGATGTGAGATCCTAGACTAACAGAAGGGACCATAGCTGCAATCAAACACCTTAAAGGTCTCAAGTACCCTCTGCTGTGATGCAAAGTAGGAGGGCATGGGAAGCTAGATTAATGGAAGGGACTGTAACTGCAATTAAGCACATGAACAGTCCCAAATGCCCCGCCATGTAATGTAAAGGGAGTAGAAGGGGAATGGGATCCTAGACTGACAGAAGGCACCACAGCTACATTTAATGACCTTTAGGTGCCAAGTGCCCTCTGCTATAATGCATAGGGAGTTCGAGAGGATGGAATCCTACATTAACATAAGGGACAGAGCTGCATTTAAGCATATTAACAGTCCCATACACACTGTTGTGCTAATGCAAAATGAATAGAAGGGTATGGAATCCTAAACTTACATGAGGGGTTGTAACTGCAATTAAGCACATTTACAGTCCCAAGTAGCCTCTGCAGCAATGCAAAGGAAACAGGAGGGGATAGGAACATAAACTAACAGAAAGGGCCATAGCTGCACTTAAGCATCTTAAAGGGCCCAAGTACACTGTACAGTAATGCATAGGGAGTTACAGAGAATGGAATCTTACAGTGATGTAAGGAACCACAGCTGCCTTAGAGGACATTAACAGTCCCAAATACCCTTGGCAATAATGCAAAGGAAGTTAGAGGAGGACTGGATCCCAGATTAAGAGAAGAAACCATAGCTGCCTTTAGGCACATTAATAGTTCCTTGTACCTTCTGTGGTAATGCAAATGCTGTAGGAGGGGATGGGATCCCAGACAAACATTAGGGACTATAGTGGCAAGTAGGCACACTAATAGTCCCAAGTATCCTCTGCAGTAATGCAAAGTAAGAGGGGATGGGAACATAAACAGAAGGGGCCATAGGTGCATTTAAACACCTTAAAGGTCTCAAGTACCCTCTGCTGTAATGCAAAGGGAGTTAGGTGGGGATGGGAAACTAAGCTCATTAATAGGCCCATTGTACCCTTCATGATAATGCAAAGGGAGTAGGTGAGGATAGGATCCAACCGAAGGGACCATAACTGCAATTATGCACATCAACAGTCCCAAGCACCATCTGCAATAATGCAAAGGAATTTAGATAGGGAAGGGATCCTAGGTTAGCAGAGGAGACCATAGCTGCCATTTAAGCACATTAGCAGTCCCTTGTTCTCTGTGTAATGCAAACTCAGTAAGAGGGAGGGGACTGGGATCCTAGACAAACTGAAAGGACGCGGGCAGCAATTATCCACGTTACAGTCCCAAGTATCCTCTGCAGAAATGCAAAGGAAGTGGGAGGGGATGGGATCCTAGACTAACATAAGGCACCATAGCTGCCTCTGAGGACCTTAAAGTCCCAACTACCCTCTGCTGTAATGCACAGGGAGTTGAAGAGGATGGAATCCCACACTACCATAAGGGACAGAGCTGCATTTAAGCACATTAACAGTCCCATGTACACTTTGTGCTAATGCAAAATGAGTAGGAAGGGATAGGATCCTAGACTAACAGAAGGGATGATAGCTGCAATTAAGAACATTAACATTTCCAAGTATTCAGTGCAGTAATGCAAAGGAAGTAGGAGGGGATGGGAACATAGACTAACAGAAGGGACCATAACTGCCTTAAACCCCTTAAAGGGCCCAAGTAGCCTCTGCAGTAATGCAAAGGGAGTTAGGTGGAATTGGGATTCTAGGTTAACCACAGGAGACACTGGGGATCGCAATTTTGCACATGAACAATTTTACGAGAAGAGCCTTAGCACCTTTTAGATGTAAAGATGGTGCAGAGTTCCTAATACAAAAGGCTCAGTCTAATCAATTAATATTGTACACATAAAGTGTCCTAAGTGTATAGTTCTTGAGTAGTAAAGGTCCCCTGCTAGAATACAAAGGGAGTGGGTGTGTCTAGTTCACAGGACGCGTGTCAATGCAATTATGAAAATTATCAATTCAAGAGGATGCTTGAGTGATCAGCCCACATTATAGCATGCAAATGGGATACAGTGGCCCTTTCAAATGGACAGGACTCTGCACAACTGTAACTGTACAAATTAACTGTCCAAGAACTGAGTTCTTGGATAATCTGCACTCCCTAGCAACATCCCACAGAGGTCAAGATGGGGTGGGATTTCATTTTTTATCGCACAGCACCATGGATATATGCAATTATGCACATCAACTGTTTAAGAGAAGTGACATTGGGTAATCAGAACTCCTCATAAGCAATGGCATAAAGATAAGGTTATATCCTAGACTAACTGGTGGAGCCATGGGCAATGAGGATTTTACATATTACATACTACCTAGGAGTAATGAAGAGCATGGGTGGGTGTTATCTTTTAGGCAGGACCATGAACAATAATGATTGTACTCATTAATATCCCAAAGTAAAGGACTTTACGGATGAGCACCTCTGCTATAATGCAAAGAAGTTGCAAAGGACTTGTGTAATGAACACGGGTGTGGACAATTGGGATTATACTCATTAATCATTCAAGGAACATGGTTGCAGGTAGTCAACACTACCTAGCAGCAATGCAAAGGGGATGGAGGGTCATTGATTACTGGGCAAGACAAAGTAAAATTATGATTTGGTACTTTAATACCAGAAGCAGGACAAAAATGGTAGTGTGCCTTTGTTTAATGAACAAGGCTGATACAACTGGGACTGAGTATGTTAACTGTTTAAAGACTCATGTTTTCTGCACCCACTCCTGAATTCAGCAAAAGGGTTTTGGACTGGGATCTAATCCAATGGGCAGGATTACGGACAATTAAAACTTCACTCAGTGTAGAGTTCAGGTGATCGGCACAATTTAGGAACACTGCCCGGAAAACTGGGACTGTGACTACTGCAGCAATGACAGAGGAATGGTTTCTCCTTCCTCAAGGGCAGGGGAGAGAGGATAAATAACCAAAATTATGAATAGGTGTCTGATATGAAGCTCTCAACTAACATTTTCTAACATTAACACAAAGGTACATGGATTGTTTGTTCTAACATGGGACAGCGGACAAATGGGATTATGTACATTAATTGAAAATGAGGACTCAGGTAGTCAACTCAGAAAATCAGCAATGCTAGAAGCCGACAGGGTATTCCAGTCTTATGGACTAGCAATGGACAACTTACTTCTAGCACCAAATCAATGCAAATTGGGAGTGACTTTAGGGGTGATGGCTGGAGCTAGAGCTGGGGCTGGGCCAGGGCCTGGGCCTGGGCCTGGGGCTGGGGCTGGGGCTGGGGCTGGGGCTGGGGCGGGGGCTGGGGCCGGGGGTGGGGGCGGGGGCGGGGGCTGGGGCCAGGGCCGGGGCCGGGGCCGGGGCTGGACCTGGGGCTGGGGCTGGACCTGGGGCTGGGGCTGGGGCTGGGGCTGGGGTTGGGGTTGGGGCTGGGCAGCTGGGGCTAAGGCTGGGGCTGGGGCAGGGCTGGACAAAGGGCAGGGGAAGGGCTGGTGCTAGATTGAGGGGGGTGGGCATTGCTGGGAGCAGGGCTAGGGAGGATCTGGGGGCTGTGGAGACAAGGCACCACAGAAAATTGAAACTGTGGGCATTAACACTCAATAATGTTTGACTGGAGGAACAAGTCCACAGCAAGTCAAGTTTCCTGATAGGTAAGTTATTAATTAGTGCAGCATTCTGGGTGGGAACAAAGCAAGGCCTGGACTGGAGTGGACCTTCAAATATTCCTTATTACGTTTAATCATAGAGTTAAAATTCTAATTATTTCTGGGTTATGACTCTTCAAAAATCCAAAAGGAAGTAGTTTATTAAGTCAACTTCAAAGTATAAAAGTAGCAAAAAGTTTGTAAATGCCGATTTGACTTTGAATATCTAAAGCCAAAAAAATAGTTTGAGCAATTTGTAAGTAAGAAATTGAAAACTTTAAGGAATTTTAAGGAACCCAAAAATGAAAACTCATTTAATGTAATTGAATTCTACAAATAAGCTCCTAAACATATTCCCAGAATAGTCACTTAAAGCTTAAAACTAAAACTAGCAAACCATATAATCAAACTATATAAGACTGACATCCAAGAAATAAATATAAATCAAAATCCGACCCCAGCATTAGCCACGGGGTAGGTGTTCCTCTTGAGGAAGGCAGGGATTCCTCTTCTGCCACCTGTTGGCCAACGATCATCTGTGATCCATTCTGGTTCTCGCCAGGACTCACCACCATGTTCACACCTGGCAGGCATGGAGCACTGCCCCTGGCCACATTGCAGAAGAGCAAAGGCCCGGGGGGAGGGGGAGTAGACTAGCCATAGGCCATGGCACCAATGCAGAGAAATGGGGGTTAGGTTCAGCCCAGAGCCAAATATCCAACACTGCAAGAGGCAATGCTGGAGGGGAGGGAGCAAATTAGAGGGGAGGGAGCAAGTGAGAGGGGAGGGAAGTGGTAAAGGCAAGTGTCCTTGGAAAGACCTTGGGTACCACCCACTGGGAGAAGACGTACAAACATGGCTCCTCTGCTTCCTCCTGACTGGCTGAATAAAGACGGCAGTGAGGTGCTATGCTAACTCACACAGTCTAATTCCATCCTCCAGTAATTGGCTATGCCCAATTCTACCACCCTTTCTGATTGGGTGGGTCATGAGGCAATCCAACATTGTCCATCCCACCTTTCTCTCACTTTTCGCGGCAAACACGACAACGCCCGCCATCTTTAACAATGCGGCAGGCCCACCTGGTACAAAGCCCGCCAAGAATGTACCGGGCAAAAATCCCCGCCATGACGTCCACGTGACAAACTGCCATGATATCCAAATGACAAGGTCTGCCATATTGTCCCTGCGGCAAAACCTGTCAGGAAATGCACACGGCAGACAAAAGCCCGCCATGTTTTACACTGCGGCAAGTGCTCCAGCCGCCATCTTTTACTATGTAACAGAATATTTGCACCGCCATGCTGTGCACTAGAACAAAGACACCACCATGATGTGGCCTTCCCGCCACATGAACACTGCGGTAAAATTGGTCCGCCATTTTGGACACTCTAACAAAGCAGAGAGCCATGCTGAGCAATGCCGCAAACCCAAAATCGCCATTTTGAACCCTGTGCCTAAGTCTTCTCCCTATCATTTTCGACCAGCCTCTTGTAACATGACACAAGACCATGTTTTTCTACCTCATGATACCACAATTCATGCAAAGCTCCTAAGAAGCCCCAAATCAGCTCATTCAAAACATGTAGCTAATGCAACGCATATAACTGCCTCTGCCTGTCCCGCTATCCATCTTAGCTCCCTAATTTATAGTTGGCACAAACAACCAGCCCCCAGCCGACCGGCTAAAGTGGCCGCCATCTTTCCTCCCCAGCCTAACTAACCCCTTAGCCTAACTGCAAAGTCATCTCCCAGCCAAAGCCGTAGGTCCACTCACACAACACCAAACGATTAGCAGCATAAATTTGTAGACATTCCAGATAGCACAACCAACACTTCCATCCATAAAAGGCCCCGATGGGCAATGAGAAAAAAAAAAAATCTAAACAGGTATCCACAGCCCCGATGGGCAAGGAAAAAAAAAATTAAAGCAGGTATCCGAGGCCCCGATGGGCAAGGGGAAAAAAAAAAAAAAAGCAGGTATCCGAGGCCCCGATGGGCCAAAAAGTAAAAATTTTTTTTAAGCAGGTATCCATTGCCCCGATGGGCCAGGGGGTTGGGGAGAGAGAGGGGGACACAGCAGGTATCCGAGGCCCCGATGGGCTAAGGGGAAAAAAAAAAAATAAAAGCAGGTATCCGCGGCCCCGATGGGCAAATTTAAAAAAAAAGAAGAAAAGAAAAGAAAAGAAAAGAAAAGAATTAAAAGGCAGGTATCCACAGCCCCGTTGGGCAAAAATAATGATACTACTACTAATAGTGAAACCCGGTATCCGCAGCCCCGATGGGCAAAATATAGAATATAGAAGGAAAAAGAAAACTAAACCACGTAAAAAGAGGCATCAACCAAAAATCATTCCAATGAAAAATTCCTTTAAATTTGAAAATTGCCTAAAAATATCCCAAATATCTGAAAAATAGGGAGGAGGTGTCAAGAAAATACTCGAAGAAAGTTTAGAATTATTAAAATATTTTATGGAATTTTGGTGAATTTTCTTAAAGAAATACGCCATAAGAGGTGGTTGGGGCTGGAAAATGTTCCAGAAAGAACCACACGGGCAAAGATATCCACGGTTAGCAAGCTTCCACCCCGGGAAAGGAAGAAATATGGCGGCAGCAGCAAATTGCAGTGCTTTAAGAAGTGAGGGGGAGGGGACCTGAGGGGGAGGGAGTAGAAGAGGAGTGGCCTAGAAGATTGAAAGCCAGACATCTTTGTGGTTTAACTGGTTCAAAATTTAACCAGTAACAAGAAAAAGGGACATTTTAAGTAAACAGCAACATGTTAGAAAGAACACTAGACAGGAAGTAGGCTTCATTTCTTGACCACAAATTCAATGGGTTTTCAATGGGTTCTTATCTATAAAATAGGGACGTTGAGTAAATCAAATTAGGTAACTGATGCTAAAATTCTCCACAAACAGCATAGCAAATGAAAGCGTTTTAGTTTAGTTTGGTTTTGAAATGGGAAGAAGAGGGAGGTAAAGCTTTGATATGTTGATAAAGAATCCCAATACCTCTTTCAGCCAGAATGTATAACTCCCGCACCAAACGTTTGAATCGAGGAAGCTAGGAAGGGCACTACATTAAGGTTAGAACCCTCTCCAAGGGACTTTCCCTTCCATTATCTAATGAGATAGTGCCCGTTTATTCCTATGTTTTATAGATAACGAAGCTGTTACGTGATATGCATGAGGTCACACACCATAATTTTGAGTCAGTGTATATTCTACTCCAGCACTCACTCTACCTTTGTATGGCCCCTGGTCATAGAGATTAGAAGTGCTTTTAAGTCGAATGGTGAGCAAGAGAAAGGAAGAAACAGAAGGTAATTCACAGAATGTCATTTTGGCCCCTAAGTAATCAAGAAGATGCACTGTTTGTGACCTGTTTTTAATTTTTAAACCGTATTTAAAGATTAAATACTTAATCTTTAGTATTTTCCTGTTTCCTCTATGAATCTGGTGACCCCCAACAACTGAACCAATCATTAGGCACAGCAGTGAAGTTTACTCACTGGCAGTAACTGATAGGCAAAAGCTCATATAAAAGCCAAAGTTGCCCCCCAGAAACCTGGCTATTTCAGTGAGAAGCATTTAATCTCATAAACTATCCTATATTGTTTATCAAGGAAACAATGGAGAACCAGAGGGAGACAATGAAAACTAAGTATCACACAATGACTCCTAGAAAGTCAGAGGATACATTGCCCTCCCACCGGCTGAACTAGAAAGTGTAACTATTAAGCCAAATACTATCAGGTAAGCATGCCCTCCAGTCTCCAGAAAATAATAAAGTATGTAACATTTTCTTCCTTAAAGGATACACTCCATCTTCTAAGTGCTCTTGGTTCAGCCACAAAGAAAGTATCTGAATTGTCCCTGCAAATGAGGGAAATTGTGTTGTACAAGTGGTAGCCTTAAGAAGACAATACTTAATACAAAGAGAGTCTAGTAACAGAATTTCAGTCTGAAAGATAATTTTCCACAGGAGCCTTCCTGAACACCCGAAAATTAACTATAGAGCAAAAGCCTACAAACAAGACCTGCTATGCTTCCCAGATTTGGGGCAAGAAATGGGCTTATAATTCTGAATGTCTTTAGGATTTCACCCTAATTTAAGTTTTCACAAGTTTCTAGTGAAAGAAATAGGGGAAAAGGAGTCTTATTGTATAGGTTGGTAAGTTGAGATTGAGGGATATTGATTTCTTTGCATTTAGTTTAAATGCTAGACAGCATGAGGATCTGAGTAGAGGTCCTTGGACTCATAGTTTTGGTTGCACTTTAGTGAAATAATTCTGTTGAGAAGATTGCCTTGTGTGTTAGATCTCTCTAATGAGAATTGTGGAATTTATGTGGAGTTCTAAATCACTGTAGTGATCATGGTGTATTTCAAAAATAACAACCATACCTGTAAAAGTCAGTCTCTACAACTACTTTGATATCACTCAGTTATCATTGAAAAACAATGATTATATGAGTACTATTCCCTTAACACCTGGGCTTTCAGCCTGGACTCACCAGTAGGACTTAAAAAGCAAGCCAACTACCATCAGCAGCAACACTATCAGGTCACCTGACCAATCTTACTTCTCTATAGGCCATGAACTAATAGTATCACCAAGAATCTGACCCCCCCCCCATAGAATTTAATGTGTTTTGGCTTATTGTGTCTTTAGCATAGGTTACCAATCGTTAGGGTAACTAGGCCTGCCTAATAAGCCTCTGTCCAATAGAATTTCTACAATTGTGGTAATGTTCTATACTTCTTAGACCTTGGGTTAAAGAAATTTTTCTTAAACAAGACTCAGATCATCAACTTCAAAAGATTGATAAATTTGACTTTTTGAAATTAAAATGTTTTGTCTTACAAAAACACCTTAAAAAGTAAAAGACAAGCTATAAACTGGTTGTCCTGGAGTTCTGCAGCCAGGCTCTGGTTCCTGGAGAGCAGCCAAGCTAGCAGATTACTCCTATTGGCTCTCATAGTAATTTCTTTTATGGGATTGGGTGAGATTAGGCCACCAAAATGGTGACGATGTGCTGATTCTGGATGACTCTCACTCACATCACACACGGGACATTTTCAGTCTCTAGGCTGCTAAGATCCACAGCCAACACAGGCTAAAAGAACTGCAGAGGCAAGAAATCTATAATCTTCTGATACAAAAGGTTCCAAAGAGTCATTGTATTAGAAGTTATAACAGTGTTGCTACCTTTTCTCATAATAGGAAGTATAAAATCAGCCAGGTATGGTGCATTTGACAATAAAGAACTTGAAGAAATGGTTTCTGGACCTGAAAAGGAAGAGGTGACACATGGCCATTATGAAGAATTTTCATACGAACTGATGAATAAAAAAATCTGTAACTACCTCTTTCTACCTATTATTCTAAATCTTCATTGCTTAATTACTACACTTCACATGGGCCCGTGAATTTTATAATATATTTTAATTGAATCACATAGAAAGGTCTCCTCAAATTTTTGCCTAAGATCGTGAATGCCTTGGAGAAGCCCTGCTCTCTCCTGTCATTTATCACCTTTGGGCTTTAATTATTCCCCCCCCACCCCCCACCCTCAGACTTCAGTCCTTTACTTCACATTCTTCCCTTTGCCTTTACTACTACTTGGCTTTTTTCTGTGGCTATACCCTAGCTGTGTCCACATCCTCTACTTTGGGATCCCAAATGCATGGAATACAACAGGAGTTGTATGGGGGGGGGGGAGAATCAAGACCGCTTTCTAAAAGACTCCAATTATTCTACTACCAGGCTTGTCATTTTGTTAACCTGTGCTTTCTCTCCCCTGCTCAACTAGTTCAAAAAAAGGCAAAAACTACCTGATTTAGCCAGCAGATGGCAGCATGAAATTATCAAAGAAACACTGAGCCAGCCTGCAGAAAAGGAGCCAAGATCTTACACAAACCCCAACTGAGTCTGAGTTGAAGGGGGAAACTTCTTATTCATACAAGTTCAGTAGCAGAAGAAAGAGTGAAAGAAAAATACTCACATCCCTCTAATTCGAACTGTCCTCCTGAGTGGGAGTTTGTCCTTGGCCTCAATGCAGTGCCACTTAAAGAGGACTTTCATAAAACATTCAGAGTCAAATTAGCAGACTGGTGGGGGCCCTGAAAGCCATAATTAGTGAAAAACAGTTAAAGAAACTAAGACAAGGGAATACTTGGGGAAGGGCTCTTTACAATTCATAAGGACCGTCTACAGTGGGAGAAAAATGATGAGTTTTGTTGTGTGTAGCTTTATATAAATAAGGATGTCTGAATACTCTGAGCTGTCCAAAGATGGAACAAACTACCTCCAAAACTGGTGAGATGCCAATCTCTGAAGGTAGGAAAGCCAATGATGGATTTTGTGGGTATGCGAGGAGAATCATCAGGTAGAAAAGTTGGGCCCCGTGCCCTGTAAGGATCTTCTAACTAGCTCAAGATCCTATATATGGGATCTTACCTTTTTTATTTTTGTAAGGTTGTAATAAGTGATTGCTATTATCACATAATAAGTGATCACTATGATTACATAGTAGTAAGCGATTCTTATGATCAATCGAAGGCCAAAAATTTAGATAACCCAGATGAAATGGGCAAATTCCAAGAAGCACACAAATTACCAAATTTGCCTCAAGAAGAAATAATAAATCTAAACAAACCTATACCAAGTAAGGAGGTTGAATCAGTAACGAAAAACCTCCCAACAAAGAAAAATCCAGGACCGGAGGGCTTCACTGGGAAATCTACTAAAAGTTTGAGGAAAAGTTAACACCAATCATTCTCAAACTTTTCAAAAAACAAGAGTAGAAAACACCTCCCAACACATTCTATGACAGCAGAGCCAGATGAAGATACCACAAAAAAGGAAAGCTACAGACCAATATTCTTTATGTACACAGATGTAGAAATTCTCAGCAAAATATTGGCAAATCAAATGCAGCACCATAAAATGTTTATACACCATAACCAACTGAAATTTATCCCAGGAATGCAAGAGTATTTCAACATCTGAATATCATGGTCATCTTTTTTAAATTATTTTTTTAGATTTTATTTATTTATTTGTCAGAGAGAGCCTGCACAAGCAGGGGAGTGGCAGGCAGAGGTTCGAGAAGCAGTCTCCTTGGATGCAGGACTCGATCCCAGGACCCTGGGATCATGACCTGAGCCAAAGGCAGATGCTTAACCAACTGAGCCACCCAGGTGTCCCTGAATATCATGATCATTTTAATTGATATAGAAAAAGCATTTGATAAAATCCAACATTTTGTATCATAAAAACAGTCACAAGCTATAAATAGAAGGAAACTTCCTAAACATGGTATAGGGCTTTTTTTTTTTAATTAAAAAAAAACACAGCTAATATCACACTCGGTGGTAAAATTCTGAAAGTTTTCCTCCTAAAACCAAGAACAAGCAAGAATGCCCACTTTGACCACTGCTTTCTACATTGTCCTAGAAGATCTAACCCAAGCAATTAGCCAAGAAAAAGATATAAAAGACATCCAAATTGGGAAAGAAGTAAATCTATTTCTATTCCTAGATGACATGATGGTATACATATGTATAATCTTAAAGCAATAAAAAATACTATTAGTGTTAATAAATGAATTCAGCAATGGTACAGGATACCAAATCAGTTGTATTTCTATATATTAGCAATGAGCAATTTGAAAAGGAAATTAAGAATATTATGCATGGTAGTCAAAAGATGGAAACAACCTAAATGTAAATGTCCACCAACCGATGAATGGGTAAACAAAATGTGGTATAGCCATTAAATGGAATATTATTGAACAATAAAAAGAACAAAGTACTGAGATATGCTACAAGGTAGATGAACCTCAAAAACATGCTAATTCAAAGAAGCCACACACAAAAAGGCCACATATTGCAAGATTCTATTTCTATGAAATATCCAGACAATGCAAGTCCATGGAGTCCGAAAGGAGATTCATGGTTTCCAGGGGCTGAAGGGAGTGAGAGGAATGGGGAGCCGCTTAATGGAAGAGGTTTCCTTTTAAAGTCATGAAAACGTTCTGGAACTAGATATTGGACATGATTGCACAACATTCAAATGTACTAAATGTCACTGAATTGTACACTTTAAAATGGTTCAAATGGTAAATTTTATGGTTTATGTATTTTATAACAATTTAAAAAATAAAATGTTGACAAAAATGGGGGAGGTCATAGACATATTGGGGCCCTG
Source organism: Ursus arctos (assembly GCF_023065955.2). NCBI lineage: Eukaryota > Metazoa > Chordata > Mammalia > Carnivora > Ursidae > Ursus > Ursus arctos. The sequence continues at coordinate 58,880,629 of NC_079873.1, forward strand.
ACCTAACATTTGAATATTTTGATTACCCTGATAGAGAGAAGTCCAGCAGCTTCCAGCCATTCCAGCTACCCCAGCTAAGGTAACAAACTAGTGACCAAAACTATCTTGGACTTTCCAGCCCTAGTCAAGCTCCTGGTTGAAAGAAGCTGCATAAGTGACTCCAGACAATGCCACATTAATCAGAACTGTCCAGTTGAGCCTAGCCAATCCACAGAATCATGAGAAATAATGAATTGTAGATATTTAAGCCAAAAAAAAAAAAAGAAACATAATGTAGTCCCAAGTGATTTGACAGCACATCAAAGTTTACTCCTCCAGAAAGGACGAGATAGGAAGAGACTGTAGCTCACCTCTTAAAAAGGAACTCAACAAATAAGCATAAACTTGAATAAAATAATCCACCAGAAGTTGACCTGGTCCCAATTCTGAGTAGCATAGGCAATCAGTAGTGAAAGAAGAATGGTCATACTTGCCACTCAGAGCCATATACATTTTCTTATCACCTCTCAGATTAATTCTATTCAAATTGGGATATTTGACTGTTTCACATTGTTTTGTTGTTGTTGTTGATACCTACCAATCTAGTATGCTAATAGACTAGGTCAGTGGTTCTCAAAGAGTGGGTAGGTCCAGCAAACCAGCAGCATCAGAATTATTTCAAGTTGTTTGCATTGGGTTACTTTCTCTGCAATGATAATAACTGCCATCATATGTTGAACACATATCCCATGCAAAAGCTTTAAATATATTATTCCACTTGATGCTTACAAAAGGCATTACAAGTAGTCTTCATCATACAGATGCAGAAATCAATCTCAGAGATGTGAAGTGATCTGCCCAGGACCACACAAACTGGAAACGGAAAGTACTGACATTTGAGCCTGATCTGTCTTAATGTCAGAGTCCATGATATAAGCACTACTTCTTATCGTCTCTAAAGACTTATCCTATCCCATGGGTGCCAACCACACCAAACTGCCACATAAGGCCCTACTGTGGATTCTTAAAGTCAGGAAGTAAAAAAAAGACAAAGTAAGATCTTAAAATCAGAGCTCCCAACTCCATCTTTTTAAAACATAATTCTATCTTGCCTTGTCTAAGAATGCTTCCTTGGAGATCCAAACCAAAATTAATTTTTGATTTTCCCATACTTTTACAAAGTTTGTAACATGTGACACAATCATCCTAGCTTAACCCCCTAGCCTTTTGCGATTTAATGCTGTATGCTCTGTATGCCAGCTCGGTGTAACAGAAAACAAGTGTTACATAAAGTTTTTTCAAAAATGGCTTTCACTGGAGTGCCTGGGAGGCTCAGTTGGTTGATAGGCTGATTTGATTTCAGCTCAGGTCATGATCTCAGGGTCCTGGAATTGAGCCCGGTGTCAAGCTCCAGGTTCAGTGGGGAGTCCGCTTGAGGATTCTCTCTCCCTCTCCTTCTGCCCCTCCCCCGGCTCATTCCCCCCCCCCAATAAATAAATAAATAAATAAATAAATCTTTAAAAAATGACTTTCATCTTCAACAAATGGTATTGGGAAAACTGGACAATTGCATGCAAAGGAATAAAACTGGACCACTTTCTTACACCATACACAAAAATAAACTCATGAAGGATTAAGACCTAAATGTGAGACCTGAAAGCATAAAAATCCTGGACCAAGGGTGCCTGGGTGGCTCAGTCAGTTAAGCGTTTGGCTCAGGTCATGATCTCTGGGTAGTGAGATTGAGCCCTGCATCAGGCTCTGTGTTGGACGTGGAGCCTGCTTAAGATTCTCTCTCTCTCTCCCTCTGCCCCTCCCCACCCCCCACTCATGCACGTGCTCATGCTCTTTCTCTAAAAAAATAAAATAAAAATAAAAATATTTTTTAATTTAAAAAATAAAAATATTTTTGGGGCGCCTGGGTGGCACAGCAGTTGGGCGTCTGCCTTCGGCTCAGGGCGTGATCCCGGCGTTCTGGGATCGAGCCCCACATCGGGCTCCTCCGCTATGAGCCTGCTTCTTCCTCTCCCACTCCCCCTGCTTGTGTTCCCTCTCTCGCTGGCTGTCTCTATCTCTGTCAAATAAATAAATAAAATCTTTAAAAAAAATAAAAATATTTTTTAATTTAAAAAATAAAATAAACAATTTTTTTAAAAATCCTAGAGGACAGCACCTCTTTGACATTGGCCATAGCAACATTTTTCTATATATGTCTCCTGGGGCAAGGGAAATAAAAGCAAAAATAAACTTCTGGGACTACATCAAAATAAAAAGTTTCTGCACAGTGAAGGAATCAATCAACAAAACTGAAGGGAAGCCTATTGAGTGGGAGAAAATATTTGCAAATAACATATCTGATAAGGGGTTAGTATCCAAAATATGTCAAAAACTGATAAAACTCAACACCTCCCTAAAAAATGGAACTCTTGCACACTGTTGGTGGTAACGTAAATTGGTACAGCCATATGAAAAACAGTATGGACAGTCCTTTAAAGATTAAAAATAGAGGGGCGCCTGGGTGGCACAGCGGTTGGGCGTCTGCCTTCGGCTCAGGGCATGATCCTGGCGTGGTGGGATCGAGCCCCACATCAGGCTCTTTTGCTGTGAGCCTGCTTCTTCCTCTCCCGCTCCCCCTGCTTGTGTTCCCTCTCTCGCTGGCTGTCTCTCTGTCAAATAAATAAATAAAATCTTTAAAAAATAAAAATAAAATAAAAAAAAATAAAGATTAAAAATAGAGGGGCGCCTGGATGGCGCATTCAGTTAAGCATCTTCCTTCAACTCGGGTTATGATCCCGGGGTCCTGGGATCAAACCCTGAGCCGGGCTCCCTGCTCAGTGGAGAGTCTGCTTCTCCCTCTCCCTCCACCACTCCCCCCTGCTCATGCTCTCCCTCTCTCTCTCTCTCTCAAATAAAGAAATAAAATATTTTTTAAAATTAAAAATAGAATTACTATACAATCCTGCAATCACACTTCTGGATATATATATACAAAGGAAATAAAATATGCTTCTTAAAGAGATATCTGCACTCCCATGTTCACTGTAGCATTATTACACAATAGATAAAGAAAATGTGATTGTATATATCTGTGAACACACACAACACATACATTATTCAGCCATAAAAAAGAAGGAAATCCTACCATATGCAACAACATGGATGAACCTATAGAGCATTACACTATTTGGAATAAGTCAGACAGAGAAAGACTAATACTGTATGGTATCACTTACACGTAGAATCCAAAAAAAGTCAGATTCTTTGAAATGGAGAGTAGAATGGCAGTTGCCAGGGGCTGGGGTAGGAGAAATGGGGAGATGCTGGTCTAAGGATACAAACTTTCAGTTATAAGATGGGTATGTTCCAAGGATCTAATGTACAGCATGGTGATTATGTCACTATAGTGGACTGGAGCTCCTCTCTCCTGCCTCCTAGGACTCCAGATTTCGGAGTTTCCTATCCATTTCAAATTCTGTCTTTAGACAAACATATTTCTAGCATTGGCCTCCTAGTCACAGTATACTCCAAGTCCCTGAACGCTAGCTCAGGTCTAGACCTAGTAGGCAAACCCAAAGAACACTTTAATGAAGTTTCACTTAAGTCTTCTTGTACTGCAAAAGGGTTTTTTCTAATTAGTCAAGTGGCTTTAAGCATAAATTCCCTGGAAACTTGATAAACTTATGCTCTCACACGCAGAAATCCTTTTCCATTTTCTTTTTTTAAAGATTTATTTATTTATTTATTTATTTATTTATTTATTTATTTGAGAGAGGAGGTGAGGGGCAAAGGGAGAGAATCTTCAAGCAGACTCCCAGCTGAACACAGAGCCTGATGCGGGACTCCATCTCACGACTCATGAGATCATGACTTGAGCCGAAAGCAAGAGTCGGAGGCTTAACCAACTGAGCCACCCAGGCGACCCTCCATTTTCAAAATAAGCAAAACCAAAACCATTTGCAAGCCTTAAAAACACCTTTCCTTGACAACTTACTTCCTGCTCCACCTTTTTTGCTGCTCTTTAGCATCATTCATTAAACATATCATTAGTTGCAAGAGTAGCCCTTCTGCTTAGAATTGAGTGGAAATAAGAGTTAAATGAGTTTCAGGTGGCTGGGTGGCTCAGTCAGTTGAATGTCCGACTCTTAGTTTTGGCTCAGGTTGTGATCTCAGGGTTGTGGTCTCAGGGTCATGAGGTCAAGCGCCAGTTCAGGCTCTGCACAGGGTGGAGTCTGCTTGGGATTCTCTCTCTCCCTCTCCTTGACCGCTCCCCCTGCTCCCGTTTTCTCTCTCCCTCTCTCTCAAATAAATAAATATGTTTTTAAAAAGAGTTAAATGAGTTTCTCATGTCAAATTTTTTGAGATTATTATAGATTAATTGGCATGAGGTTGTGAGACATAATACAGAGAGACCATGTGCCATTTACTAAGTTTCACCCAATGGTAATATCTTGCAAAACTTGGTAAAATATTACAACCAGAAAAAGATGCTGACATAGTCAAAATACAAAATATTTCCATCCCCTGAAGAATGGCTCCTGTTGTCCATTTCTATCCATAGCCACCTTCTTGCCCTACCCCCTCCACACACATCCTGAGCTCTGGCAACCACTAATCTGTTTTCCATTTCTATAATTTTGTCATTTCAATAATGTTATATAAATGGAACCATACAGTATGTAACTTTTGGGGATTGGGTCTTTTGCTCAGCATAATTCAGTGGAAAGTCATCTAAGTTGTCATATCTATTAATAGTTCATTCTTTTTTGTTTTAAGTCATTCTTTTTCTTTTTAAGATTTTATTTATTTATTTGACAGAGATAGAGACAGCCAGAGAGAGAGGGAACACAAGCAGGGGGAGTAGGAGAGGAAGAAGCAGGCTCATAGCGCAAGAGCCCGATGTGGGGCTCGATCCCATAACGCTGGGATCACGCCCTGAGCCGAAGGCAGACACTTAACCGCTGTGCCACCCAGGCGCCCCTCAATAGTTCATTCTTATTACTGCTTAATAGCATTCCATGTTATGGATGTGTCACAGTTTGTTTAGCCATTCACCTGCGGAAATAGACCTGAATTGTTTAAAATTTTTGGCTATTAAGAATAAGGATGTTATGAACGTTCATTTATAGGGTTTTATGTAACCAGAGTTTTCATTTCTCTGGGATAAATGACCAAGAATTAATTTGCTAGGTCATATGGTAGTGCATGCTTAGTCTATAAGCTGCCGAAGTGTTTTCCAGAGAGATTTACTATTTTACATTCCAACTGCAATATATAAGTGATCCAATTTCCCTGAGCCTTCACAAGCATCTAGATACTAGTTCTTTGTGAGATATGTAGTTTGCAAATATTTTCTCCTGATCTGTAGCTTGTCTTCTTTATAGGGCCTTTTGCTGAGCAAAAGTTTTAAAATTTGATGCTGTGTAACTTATCAGTATTTCCTTTTATGGTTCATACTATTGGTGTCAAATACATGAACTCTTTGCTTCATCCTAGAAGTCCAAAGGTTTTCCCCTATGTTTTTCTAAAAGTCATATAGTTTTGCATTTTACAATTAATTTTGTGATCCATTTTGAGTTAAGTTTTATAAAAGATATGAGACTCAGGCAAGGGTTCATTTTGCTTATTTATGTCCAATTGTTCCACCTTGGGGCGCCTGGGTGTCACAGTTGGATGACTCTTGGTTTCAGCTCAGGTCATGATCTCAGGGTCGTGACATCAAGGCCCACATCGGGCTCCACCACGCTCAGCGTGGAGTTGGCTTGAGATTCTCTCTTGCTCTCCCTCTGCCCTCCCACTTGTGCTCTCTCTCTCTCTCTCAAATAAATAAAGAAATCTTTAAAAAAAAATTTTTTATAAAGTTATCCTCACTCCATTGAATTGCTTTTGCAACTTCAACAAAAACCAGTTGTACATATTTGTGGGTGTCTATTTCTGAGTTCTCTATTCTCTTCCACTGGCTATCTCTCTGCCCATACCATGTTGTTCTGATTACTCTAGATAGATAGTAGGCATGTATCAGGTAGAAAAATTACTCGTAGTCTATTTTAGATATTCTAGTCTTCTGTGAAACATGTGGTTTGCTTCTGTCCTTCCATATGAATTTTAGAATCATCTTTCTATGTCTACAAAATGTGCTGTGATGTTAATAGGAATGTTATTAAACCCATAGATCAGTTAGAGAAACTTGACATATTTACTATGTTGAATTTTCTAGTTCATGGGCATGGTAAGTCTTTCCAATTATTTAGGTCTTCTCTGCTTTTTTTCATCAATACTTTGTAATATTCAGCATACAGATTCAGTACGTGTTTAATTAAGTTTATACCTAAATATTATTTATTTTCTTTGGGGTGCTTATAAATGCTAGAGTGTTTTAAATTTAGTTTCTACATATTTATTGTCAGTATATAGAAATTCAGTTGATACTTGTATGTTGACTCTGTGGTCTGATGCATTGTTGAACTCATTAATTCTATGAGTTTTTTTTGTAGATTCCTCGGGATTTTCACATAGACTATCATGTCCTCTGGAAAAAGAGACATTTTACTTCTTTCTTTCCAATTAGAAAGCCTTTTATTTCTTTTTCTGGCCCTACTGCAATGGCTTGAACTTCCAGTAATATATAAAATAGGAGTGATAAGAGCAAACATCATTTCCTTTCTCCCATTCTTAGGGGAAAATCTTTCACTATTAAGTATGTCATCTATAGGTGCTTTTGTAGATGCTTTTTTTTTTATCACATTGAGAAAGTTCCCCTCTATTCTTCATTTTCTGAAAACTTTTATTGGAACTTGGTGATGGACTTTATTCTGAAGGCGTCAGAAAAGTATAGAACAGGTTTTTTTTTTTAAAGATTTTATTTATTTATTTATTTGACTGAGATAGAGACAGCCAGCGAGAGAGGGAACACAAGCAGGGGGAGTGGGAGAGGAAGAAGCAGGCTCATAGCAGAGGAGCCTGATGTGGGGCTCGATCCCAGAACGCCGGGATCACGCCCTGAGCCAAAGGCAGACGCTTAACCGCTGTGCCACCCAGGCGCCCCAAGAGGTTTTTTTTTATCAACAGATTTCAGTGCTTGGGGTGAATAATCTGGCATTTCTGCCAAGATGGACTGATTATATCCAATAATGGGTCAATATCCAAAATATGTAAAGAACTTATACAACTCAAAACCAAAAAAACCCAAATAATCCAATTAAGAATGGGAAGAACACATGAATAGACATTCCTGCAAAGAAGACATACAGATGACCAACAGACACATGAAAGGATGCTCACATCACTCACCATCAGGGACATGCAAATCAAAACCACAATGCAATATGACCTCACACCTGTCAGAACAGCTAAAATCAAAAATACAAGAAACAACAACTGTTGGAAGGATGTGGAGAAAAAGGAACCCTCACACACTGTTGGTGGGAATGCAAACTGGTGCAGCCACTGTGAAAAACAGTGTGGAGGTTTCTCAAAAAAATTAAAAATAGAATTATCATATGATCCAGCAATTCCACTACTGTGTATTTACCCAAAGAAAACAAAAACACTAATTTGAAAAGATATATGCACCCCTATGTTTATTGCAGAATTATTTACAATAGTCAATTTATGGAAGCAACTCAAGTGTCTATTGATAAACGAATGGGAAAAGAAGATGTGGTAAGCACACACGCATGCACACACGCACGTGCACACACACAGAGGATTATTACTTAGCCATGAAAAATAAATGAATTTACAGAAACATGGTTGTACCTAGAGGGTATAATGCTAAGTGAAATAAGTCAGTCGGAGAAAGACAAATGCCACAGGATTTCACCCATATGTGGAATTTAAGAAACAAAACAAATGGACAAAGAAAAAAGAGACAAACATAAAAACATAAAAACAGACTTAAATATAGAGAACAAACTAGTGGTTGCCAGAGGAAAAGTGGGTGGGGGACAGTGAGTGAAATAGGTGAAAGGGATTAACAGTACTATCATGATGAGCACTGAATAATGTGTGGAATTTTTAAATCATTATATTGTACACTTGAATATAACACTATTAATTATCCAGAATTTTTTATTTAAATTCAATTAGCTAACATATAGTACACCGTTAGTTTCAGATGTAGTGTTCAATAATTCGATAGTTGCATGTAACACCCTATACTGGAATTCTAAAAATAAGTAAATATATATGTATATATTTTTAAAATATGGACTGATTGGAAGTAAACAAGGTAGGAAGCTGCTAACTTTTCTTGTGGTCATCCTCTCCTTTCTAGTACTACTCTTAATGTCTTTATTAAGACCATAGATTAATGAGGAGGGCTCAGGAAGTTAAAATCTGACAGAGTGGAGAAGGTAATAAGCACCCTTAGAAAGGGAAGTAGCCATTTTTAAGCCGCCTACAAGGTAAAGTACAAGCTTCTTTGCCCATGAAAGGCATTCATGACTGGATCTTAGAAGCTCATCTCCTATTTCAGTAGCAGCAAATTGAGATAACAGATTAGACACTTGGTGGAAATAGCCATGAGAATACTAGAACCTCAAGTTACTCACAGCTCAGCTGGTAAGACAGTCTACAAAATTAACTATAATATTATGCAAAAAAGAAATAAATGCTTCCCTTTTTTTAGGGGGGAAACCCTCCCTTCCCTCATGCCATTTTGCGCTCTGGCACACTATCCAACCCAGCCAATGTCTCATGTTCCAGAACCTTTCAGACATTTCTTCAGCCCCAACTCCTCTATTAAATTGTATCCACCCTTTCTCCACGATTTCCTCCAGCCAAATCAGAGAATTTGAATAGAGCTAAGATTTTGATGACTAATCATGAGTTAATAAGTTTGTCTACCACTCTCAGATAAAATATTTGCATTTTGTAACTTTTTTAAAATTAAGCTCTACACCTAATGTGGGGCTTGAACTCATGACCCCGAGATCAAGAGTCGCATACTCTACTGACTGAGCCAGGCAGGTGCCCCCAAAATATTTGCATTTTGGCAAAACCTGATTGAGGTGGAATTCCAAGTATAGGCACTGTATATGTGGCTGCCTATTCTTCCCATATATAGGGCTAACCGTGTAATACAGGATGGTATGCCACAACCACCTGGCTCTGGGAATCATGTTGAAGTCAGGTAACTCTCCATCAGCTTGCTATAACCAGTAGAGGGATTGATTGGATCACAGAAAGGACCAAAGCTAGACTGTTAACTTGATGTTTGACTTAAGTGCACAGACACTTTCATTTCTGGGCTTCTCTGTGGTGCTCCCTGCCCATTGAGCCACACAGGCAGCAATGTTCTGGACTTATCCCTGTCTGCAGAGTTTCAGGAAAGATTTTTCTGACATTATCTTTATACGATAATGGAATGGAAGGCTTTGTCTTCTACAAAATGGATTTCAGGTAGGCACCAGGGCTTTCTGGGCTGCTCTGTGTCACTCCTATACTCCCATCACAGACAGGCTCAGCCTCCATCACAACTCTGGTAGCCAACTACCCAACATACAATGTCAAAACTGGAAAGTATTTTAATGGTTACTGAATACACTTTTTCCTTTCACAGACGGGGAAACTGAAGCCAAGACAAGAGCAATGGCCTTCCCAGGGTCATGCAGCAAATTCTATCAAAGCTGGAACAGTGGTTTTCCTATTTCCCCTTATACTATCTTCTTTGCTGCTTGCATTTCTGTGTGGTACTGAGAAAGTTCATGTTTCTTTTGTCTCTAACCCCCTGCCTTCATTCTAGTTTTCAAGACCCTAGGCTCCAATGCATTTATTAACTAGCCCCAGATCAGATGCCGTCTTCTATGCAAATACTCTTCTTCCTTACTCTCTGCTTACTCTTATATATTCCACTTACTCAGCTCGTGCCAAAGACCACAGTTTTTTGTCACCTACCTGAGCTGGACAAAGTTTTATGGTAATGACCCTAGGAGCTTTAGAGCCTGTCCAATCAAGGACCAAAACCATGAATAAGACAGGCCTTGGGGGTCTGAGTTTCCAGCTTATGCTCTTTCTGTCTTTTTCACTTATCACCGACTTTTCACATATATGTGCTTTCTACTTCAGCCAAACCTTGCATTTTCCTAGTTCTATGCTTTTACATGAAATGTGCTCATTTCAATATAAAGTCCAATTCAAGTCTTACTTCTCCTTGAGCATTCTCTGATGATCACATCATGAGTAATTGTTTCCTTCTCTTGACTCTTCTAGCATTTTAAAAATTATTCCTAGTTGGGGCACCTGGGTGGCTCAGTCACTTGAGCAGCCAACTCTTGATTTAGGTTCAGGTCATGATCTCAGGGTCCTGGTATCAAGCCCTGCCTTGGGCTCTGTGCTCAGCAGGGAGTCTGCTTCAGGATTCTCTCTCTCCCTCTGCCTCTGTCCCCTCTCAAATAAATAAATAAATCTTTAAAAATTTTTAAATAGCATTATTTCTAGGATGCTTACAGTGCTGTATCTTTGAAAGCAGGAGCCATGGTTTATTCATATTTGAATGTATCCTTGGCTCCAGTCCCGGTGGCTGGCACAAAGCAGGAACTCTTTAGTGAAGAAATGGTTCCCAATCTTGGGCTCCTGTGGCCACTGTCTGCAGTCATTCTGCGTGGTCTTGTCTGTATTGACACCGCTGCTGCTGAGGGGCCTGATAGGCCAGCCTAGAGGCTCCTGGTACTGTGTGCCTAGATCCATTCCAAGCCACCACGGGAGGTGCTCAAGACCATGGATGTTGCCATTGGGCTCACTTCCTGCTTCCTGTGTTTCCTCCTGCCATTGGGCTGGGTCCTGTCACATCTGGAGAGCTACAAGAAGTGGGAGTGAAGGGAGCTGTCCTGTCCCCCACCCTGCGACCTGACCACCCCTGGCCTGTCCTGATCATGTCTGCTGCATTCTTGACCAGTCCTCTCTGGATCATGTCCTTCAATTACAGTGACCTCTTCTGCAATCATGACCTCTTGATTTCTCCATGGTGACATCCTGGGACTACATATATCGGTTTATAAGGCCCTCCTGGTAAGGTCCTCCTTGTAACAATAAAGTCTATTAAACCTTGGAAAAAAATAAACAAATGGACCTTATTCAACATCTTTCCCTTGTTATTTCTTACCAGTAATGAAAATTACTTTTCCATAAAAATAGCATTTCAGTCAAACTGACAGCCTTACTAAGATAGTGGTAAAGCTATAATGTATTTTATGGAAAAACAAGATACAATTGCCATTTAATGGCTCCTCTTTTTCCATCCACTTATTTGGGAAAATATCAAAATTTAAGAGCCAAATACTACCCTTCATAAATGCACACATATACACACATTTACAGAAACTTAGCTGTTACCAGGCTAAAGAATGATAGCAATATTCTGCCTTGCATCTAGCTTTCCTCTTCATTTTATCATGCATATCCCAGAGAATTTAAACTGGGAGGAGTGGTAGGCAGGGGAAAAACAGCTAAGAAACAGAAGCAAGACAATGCAACAGGGGTTTGGGGGAATGGGGAAAAGATGACTTCAGAACCACTAGCCCATGATGCTGAGTTGTTTACCAGTTTTGGAAAGGAGTCCCTTGGGATCGTCTTGAGGAAAAGAAGAGATGAACTCAAATGAAATCTCAGAAGTAAGGTCATACCTTTGGCTTTAGAAATAAATGAATAATTTGGAAAAGAGAAAAGAAGACCTAAAAAGCAACCACAAGTGGGGTGTTCCCTAAAGTACTGAGCAATAGTGACAATTTCAGGGGACCTAATTCTACCCTTTCCAAGCTAAGGGAAGATGTAGTCTGATGGAAAGGCATCAGAATGTATGAAGGGATGGATCCTCTCAGAGGGTTTCTGCTTCCATAAGAAACAACCAATAAGAGCAGAAAACCACAATCTTGGAAAGTTTAGTAATAGAGGAAGAGAAAGAAAAATGCTCAAATTCTCAGCTCACCATTTCTGACTTTTCAGATATGGATAATAAATGCCCTGCTCTTAGAGGTCAGGGCCTTTGTGTATGTTGGTGAACTTGGTGTGAGAAATGAGCCTCCTCCTGTGTTTTTCCCCCATCGCCTCCATTGTTGTGTTTCACACTGTTAGTGCTGCCACCTCCCACTGACCCAAGCGTTGTTGTTAGCCCTGTCAGCCAGGCTAAATATGCCTGTGGTGCACCTCCTGACATAGCTCCTGGGAAGTATCAAACATACTCCCTGCCAGAGAGCTTGGAGTAAATACCATCCAGGTCACTGGGAAGCTACATAATCCCTTCTGGGATTCCACAGCATGTCACCCCTGTTGGCTACCAGCACCACAGGGATGTTGGGGCTCAGTTGATCGAGTGGCTATTCTGGAACAAGGGTACATGAGGTCATAGCTGTCATAGTCAGTGACAGAGTAAACACAGACAAAGCCATCAGCCCAGGAGAAGGAACAATTGATTTGTTCAGGGAAGATGACAACATTACTGTTCTCTTGCATATAAAAAGAACGTGAGGGAGAGAAGTAAAATGAAATATGGTTGGGCTCCAGAGAGATGCCCCTGGAGGAGCATGATTCTGGCCTGGAGTTCTTATAGGCAAAGTTGTCCAGATACCTGAGTTGGAATATTAGAACTGAAGGTAGGGGCATCCTGGATAGGAATAGTAGGAGGAAGAAAATCTAAGACAAAGCCAAGTTTATCCTTACTGCTTTAAAGAAGAGAAATACCTGACAGGTCCATATTACATGTTCTTACCTACTCTCCACCTCTAAATTCCTTGGCTGAGGGGGTTTAGAGGTTGTTGCTGGTCTGAACAAACACTAAACAAATTCTTCTCTGGAAAGTTATGGCTACATTTACAAATGGAATATTTTCCACCACTAATTCTCTGATAAGGTTTATAACATTTTGGAAGCTTTTGAGACAAATCCGAAGTAGAAATCTCTACAAAAAACTGCAGACTCCGGGCAGCTGGGTGGCTCACTTGGTTGGGTGTCTGGCTCTTGGTTTCAGCTAGGGTCATGATCTCAGGGTCATGGGTTTGGGCCCTGCGTCAGACTCTGCGCTCAGCGAGGAGTCTGCATGAGATTCTCTCTCTCCCTTTGCTCCTACCCCCACTCGCACACACACTCTCTCTCTCTAAAATAAACAAATCTTTAAAAAAAATCCTGCAGACTCATCTAACTCATTTTCTCTTGTTTCACTTCTTGAGAAAATGTCTGAATAGAGATTCATTCCTGAGTGTGCCAGTGGGCACCTCTGAATTCTGGGATGCCAGCCTTTAAACTCTTTCTGTCTCTGTCTCTGTCTGTCTGGTCTGTCTTCTCTCTCTGTCTCTCTGTCTCTGTCTCTGTCTCTCTCTCTCTCACACACACACACACGAACACACATACTTCTGAGCTACAGTGGCTCAAATGTACAGCACTTGCTCTGGGACCAAAACTTTAGAGCTCCTTCCTCAACACTTCTCCCTCCTTGCTCTGCACCTCCCCTCCTACTCTTGGACATTTACTTCAGCACTTCTCCTATCATTCTACCCTACTAACTTCCCACACCTGCACCCACACCCACTTACTCCTTACTTTCACTCACTCCTCTTCTCTTCCTTATCTTTTCTATCCCTTACTTTCCCCCATTTCAAAATCCCAAATCTCTAGCCCTATGTGGGAGCTGACTTGAATAACAACTTTTCTCTTCATCAGGAAAAGATTAATCTGAGAAGAAAAACAAACATATTCCAAACTCATTCTCCTCTTCTTCTATTTTCTCTCCTCCCCATTCCTTCTTCAGGTTTCATTTAGAAATGGCATTATTTGCAGGGCACCTGGGTGGCTCAGTTGGTTAAGCATCTGCCTTCAGCTCAGGTTGTGATCCTAGAGTCCTGGGATTGAGCCCCTCACTGCTCAGTGGGGACCCTGCCTCTCCCTCACCCTCTGCCCTTCCCCCTCTCATGCTTACTCTTACTCTCACTCTCTCTCTCAAATAAATACATAAAATCTTAAAAAGAAAAAGAAGTGGCATTATTTGCTAAAATCAGCATTGTGGCATCAAACACTGAGGATCAATCAAGTCTTTTGGTGAAAAATGTGACCTACCCACTCAAGCTAAATGAAGAAATAGCTGAAGAAACAGAAATCAAGGACAGTTGAACACTCAGACATGCATCTCAACTTTTTTGATTAATGAGTAATGGGTAAAGCCTTTAATGGGTAAATTAGGAGGTAAGCCTGGAGAAAAGTATGAAGTGAATTGGGATTCAATAGGAATTGTAATTTCTTTATATGTCTGTGAACAATATACTGAAAGTCTTGGAGCTTATTTTGTCTTTTGTAAAGTGAAGTGCACCATTTTTATATTTTGCGGGGCAGGCATAAGGGATAAGCAATGCCAAGAAGGTTTCAAACAGGAAATATCTCCTGCTCTCCATCTGGAATCTCTGGTCTTCCTGTGCAGTTCTCAACCTTAATATTGAGGTATCTTGGCCTCCATAGGTGGCTTTCAACTCACTGTTATACTTACTGTAGTTTCAGAACTTGTTCTTCCAAGGGCATGTCCACTAAATCCCTTGGGAATCAAGCCATAGGAAGAGTTATATAGGGCAGAGTCACCCTCCCAGGTTGTGACAAGAAAGCCTCTCTCCTTCTTCATACTGGGCACTTGGGGCCTTGACAGGCAAATGAGTCTTGCTGGCACCAGTGTGACATACACACAGGTTAAAAAAAAAAAAAGAATAAGGGGACTGGTGAAAACAGCTCTTACATTGAAAGGCATAAATGGGGTATCCTGAACCTCGAGATAGATCTGTTCTCCCCCATGGAAAGCCAATGGAAATATAAGGCACCTAATCAACAGAGCAGAGGTCAAGATTCACTGTCATTGTAGTAGAAAACATAGATCAAGGAATCAAGAGACATTTGCAGTTCTAAAACTTGCTGTGTAACTTTGGACAAATCATGTCCATAATCTGGAACTCAGTTTCTTAGATCAGAATTGGGGGAACTGGACACATAATCTCTAAGAGTTTTAGATATGAAATAGCTAAGTGGAAAAATGGCTCATAGTCCATTCATTAATAGCCAGGAAATGGGTCAGGTTTTAGATGTCAAGTAAATAAATCAGGGTTGGGGTAGACCAGGTGCCTGAGAGAGATGCATGTCTCAGGAAAGGAGAGATGCAAGGATTCAGCTTCACCTGCTTTCTAATTTTTTTGAAGACTCACTTCTCCTTTCCTACCCAGTGCCACCAGCACCCTGCTTTTGGTCTAGTCTTAGGGGTGGACACCTGGCTATCCCTTAAGATGTAAGGTCAGGCTGATACTTTTCAAAATGTATCCAGATAATTGGGATCCCCATGGACCTGTCACAGAAAATTCAGTGGATCTTGGTGCTGTAATCAGCCCAGAGTCAAGGTCCAAGGGAGGAAAATTTCATAAGCGAGAGGGCTGGCTGAGCCTGGCTGCAGTGAGTCTACTGCTCACTGCCCTTGGGAATTCAAGTACAGCACCTCTCTTGTCTCTTGGCAACACTTCTTCTACCAGCTTCTGGCAGCTTGCTATGGTACCAACCTAGAAAACCTGAGAAAAATAACTCTTGGAGCCAATGTAATCACTTCCTAGAAAAATGACTGACATAACCCATAGAGTTCCAAGAAAGCAATGCTATGTATAACTTAATTTAAGATTCTTTTCCCCATAACCACATACACTATACTTTTAATACACATGTATATACATATTAGACACATATTTACATACAGCAGATAAAGACACAAATAGAGGAGGGAAGTGTGTGTGTGTGTGTGTGTGTGTGTGTGTTCTGTCTTTCCTAGATAGCCCTTTCTTTTTTTAAAATAATTTTTATTTTGTTATATTAGTCACCACACAATACATCCCCAGTTTTTGATGCAATGTTCCATGATTCATTATTTGCGTATAACACCCAGTGCACCATGCAATATGTGCCCTCCTTAATACCCATCACCAACCTATCCCATTCCCCCACCCCCTCCCCTCTGAAGCCCTCAGTTTGTTTCCCAGAGTCCACAGTCTCTCATGGTTCATTCTCCCTTCTGTTTACCCCCCCCCTCATTCTTCCCTTCCTTCTCCTACCAATCTTCCTGCTATTTCTTATGTTCCATAAATGAGTGAAACCATATGATAATTGTCTTTCTCTGCTTGACTTATTTCATTTAGCATAATCTCCTCCAGTCCGGTCCATGTTGCTGCAAATGTTGTGTAATCGTTCTTTCTGATGGCTGAGTAATATTCCATTGTATATATGGACCACATCTTCTTAATCCAGTCATCTGTTGAAGGGCATCTCAGCTCCTTCCACGATTTAGCTATTGTGGACAATGCTGCTATGAACATTGGGGTGCTTATGGCCCTTCTCTTCACTACGTCTGTATCTTTGGGGTAAATACCCAGTAGTGCAATTGCTGGATCATAGGGTAGCTCATTTTTTAACTTTTTAAGCAACCTCCACACTGCTTTCCAAAGTGGCTATACCAACTTGCATTCTCACCAACAATGTAGGAGGGATCCCCTTTCTCCACATCCTCTCCAACATTTGTTGTTTCCTGCCTTGTCAATTTTTGCCATTTTAACTGGTGTAAGATGGTATCTTAAAGTGGTTTTGATTTGAATTTCCCTGATGGCTAATGATTTTGAACATTTTTTCATGTGTCTGTTAGCCATTTGTATGTCTTCATTGGAAAAGTGTCCGCTCATATCTTCTGCCCATTTTATGATTTGTTTATTTGTTTCCTGTGTATTGAGTTTGAGAAGTTCTTTGTAGATCTTGGATACCAGTCTTTTATCTGTAGTGTCATTTGCTAATATCTTCTCCCATTCCGTGGGCTGCCTCTTAGTTTGTTTGACTGTTTCCTTGGCTGTGCAGAAGCTTTTTATCTTGATGATGTCCCACAAGTTCATATTTTCTTTTGTTTCTCTTGCCTTTGGAGATGTGTCATGAAAAAATTTGCTGTGGCTGATGTCAAAGAGGTTGCAGCCTATATTCTCCTCTAGGATTTTGATGGATTCCTGTCTCACATTGAGGTCTTTCATCCATTTGGAGTTTATCTTTGTGTATGGTGTGAGAGAGTGGTCAAGTTTCATTCTTTTGCATATAGCTGTCCCATTTTCCCAGCACCATTTATTGAAGAGACTGTCTTTTTTCCACCAGATGTTTTTTCCTGCTTTATCAAAGATTAGTTGCCCAAAGAGCCGAGGGCCCATTTCTGGGTTCTCTATTCTGTTCCATTGGTCTATGTGTCTGTTTTTGTGCCAGTACCATGCTTAGACAGCCCTTTCTGACTAAAAATAAAAAAAAGTATACTTTTGCCTTACCTCATTCTTACTCTTTCAGGCGATTTTCTCCTCTAACTTCACATCATTGGATGGATTTTCTAGGGAGGGAGACCCATGGAGATCTGGGGAGATTGCCCCTCCATTAGAAGATATAGACTTGAATGCCTCACCTCTTTTGATGGTTTGGCTTCATGTGAAGTATAGACACAAAGGCTAGAGAGAAAGAAGAGGAATAAAGTAGAGGAATTTCAGGATGGGAAGGGGAAGAGGGTAGAAGAGGAACTAAAGGAAGTTTATAAAAACTTCTCCACAAGGCATCTGTTCCCTGTTTTTTGAGGAGGGTAGCAGTGAAAAAAGCCTCAGGAGCTACACTCATCAGTATTGGCCTCATATTCTCCAATAAAATGATCAGTGAGAAAACAGCACCAGAGCTGTACAACAAGGTAAAGACAACTCTTTATGCTACCCTGCCCTCCTCTTGACTTCCCTCTTTAGGAGCCCTTGCAGGGAAGTCAGTTTCTGGCATTGATGGATTGCCTTGTCTGATGCTGAATAGATCTTTGTTCAATCTAAAGACAGGCAAATTTTGGAGAATGGTGATTATCCTAATAAGTTCTTAGCCAAGCTCCAGGATAGAACAGAATCAGTAGGGAAAGCTATACATCTCTCCTCCATGGAGAACCGATGCTTGGAGTTGGAGAGCATTACTGAGTTGGAGCCTTGTTTGCCCCAGGCAGCTGAACTACCTGTAGAGTTTGGAAGGGAGGCGCTGCTATTTAATCTTTCAGATCTACTGCCCCCTGGACCAGGCTCAACTACTTACACTCCCCCTTTCAGCCCCAACTCCCCCACCTGTGAGTTTCCTGCACAAATAACCTACCCACAGGCTCTGGGACCTCACCACCAACTTCAACCTGATTGGTGCCATCCTTCTCAGTAAAATTCTTTTGCCTTCTCCCCAGAGCCCTTCCCCCCCCAGCAGCCAGGCCTTTTAGTTGTTCATTGTGTGGTGAGGAGATGTGACCCTTGGATTCCATTGCCCTTTGTCCCCCTACCCCAAATACACATATTCATAGGGCAATCCCTACCTAGCTTCCCCCTGGCACCACAATCTTCATGCTTTTTTTGGGTGGGGTAACCAGGATGGGATACTCTGCAATAGGCACTAGGTGAAAGTTGGTAGAAAACTAAGAAATGGCTGAGGGCCCCATGACTGCAGAGCAAAGGGGTCAAGGGGCGAAGATCTCTTAGAGATCCTCCGTACTGCCACTGCCATTTCCTTCCTCAAGTGTCACTTCTTCACTTTCATCTTCTATATCAAATCCCTCTCCCCTGTTTGCAGCAGCAGGGGATCAAGGAGGTATCAATTGGTCTTCTGCAACAGTCGTCCTCTTCTCTGACTGATGGCAAAGTTGCAAGGAAAAAGTATTTTTATCCAGTGAAAGCTGTCTCTTCTAAGTCTGAGCCAATCCAAAGTTAAGTTAGGTTGTTCCCAAGACCAGGGAAAGGAGGGAATACTGGCATGAGTAACAAAAAAATAAACTGTCAGTACTCTACCTTCCTCACCCTAAGTTTAAATATAGAATGTCTCAGTTGAAGGGCAATTAGGGATCCAAATCTAAATCCTTTATTTCTATAGTTAAGGAAACTGAGACTCAAAGACATACTCTCACTTGCTGGGCAGAATAATCAGGATGGGGTATTTGGAAATAGACATGAGGTACTGGGGAATAGGCATGTGGAAAGTCAGGGTCAGAGCTGGGGCTAAAATTCAGGTTTCCAGTTTTCTTATCCAGTATGGTCCTCATTGCCACTGCTGGACTCCACTTTCTTTAAGTGAAAAATTTGCAGAGTTGGAAAGGGATTAGGCTGTGTGGGTGCCAATTGGTCAAGAAAGAAACAGAAGAGCAACAAAGTAACTTTCTAGGGTGAACTTTTGGGTAAGTCTTTTGACTTCTGAGGTTTAGTGTTCAGGTTTACTGTTGCCCCGATTTTTAAATAAAAATGTCATCATATGGAGCATACATTCTCTAGTTGTCCATAGTCTCTACAACTCCCTACTGTCTTCTCTCTGCTAACTTAACTTATTTATGTTACTTCCCTGGCCCCTGGAAAGTATTTGATTGGCCAACTAGAGTTATTTGAGGGCAGGGACTAGGTCAAATTCAATATCTCTTTATCACCAAATAGGAAATGGTAGGGAGAAGGCATTAGGAATTCCCATCCAGATACCTCAAGGTATATCTTTTTGTGACTACCTGTCACAACTCTTAAAGACTACCCTTCACCTTCATTTAAAAAAATTTTTTTAAAAAGATTTTATTTATTTATTTATTTATTTATTTATTTATTTGACAAAGAGACTGCCAGCGAGAGAGGGAACACAGCAGGGGAGTGGGAGAGGAAGAAGCAGGCTCCCAGCGGAGGAGCCCAATGTGGGACTTGTTCCTGGAATGCCGGGATCACGCCCTGAGCCAAGGGCAGACGCTTAACGACTGCGCCACCCAGGCGCCCCTAAAAATTTTTTTCATCTGGATACAAATTGTGTGTGTGGAGAGAGGCTGACAGAAAAGGGAATGGAGGAGACAAGGAGTGATTTGTTTATTAAGAGCTCTCCTTTCTCATGAACCTAGAAGACATTATGCTAAGTGAAAGAAGCCAGACACAGAAGGACAAACATTACATAATACGATTTATATGAGGAATCTAAAATAGTCAAACTCATAGAAGCAGAGAGTAGAATGGAAGGTGCCAGGGGTTGAAGGGAGGGGGAAATGGGCACAAAGTCTTAGTTATGCAAGATGAATAAGTCCTAGAGATTTACTGTGCAGCATAGTGCACGATACAGTAGTTAACAATACTGTATTGTATTTGCTAAGATGGTAGATCTTATATTACCTTATCACAAAAAAATAATAAATAAGAGGATGGGAAGAAAGTTTTAGAGGTGATGGATATGTTTATGGCATAGACTGTGGTGATGGCTTCATGGGTGTATACTTATCTACAAACTTATCATGTTGTATATATTAAATATATACGGCTTTTTGTGTGTCAGTCATACCTCAAAAAATAGTTTTTAAAAAATGGTGAATAAGGTGGGGGGGAGGCAACTGACCTCTTTCCTCCTGAAATTCCTACCTGGGTTTCTTGTTGTGGTGATGGTACAGTCAAAGGCCATACCTATAATCTGAGCCACACTGCTTAGCACAATAACAATATTCTAACTATGTGGTACTTTAGTTTGGCATTTTACCCTTTTTCACATGTGTAAATACTCTCACTTATCTGGACTACTATGTAACCCTGTGAGTTAGATGGAACAAGGAGGAGGAAACATGTTCAGAGAGGTTATTTGTCCAAGGTCATGAATACGTGAATAGTCAATAGGCCCCCAGTTCTACTCCTGACTTCTCATCTGATCCTTTCTTCTATACTAAGCTGATATTTTTCTGGAAGGGTTTCATTTGTGAGTATGCCTTATCTTCACAATGAGTCTATGAATTTTTGGAAGGCGCGGATCATGTATTACTTATATCTGTATGCCTTGAAGCATCAATCACAGAGTCTTGCATGAGGCACTCAATACTTTTTTTGTGGTTAATTGATTAGCCAGTATATCCACTCTGTCCTTCTCCCAATACTGGATATCATTTATCTGTAACTTCTAAGTGTCCATGTTTAACCTTTCATTTTAATAAGCCTTTGCTAGGTGTGAAAATACATTTGCAGGGGGGCACCTGGGTGCCTCAGTGGTTAAGCGTCTGCCTTCAGCTCAGGTTATGACCCCAGGGTCTTGGGATCGAGCCCCACATCGGGCTCCCTGCTCTGCTGGGAGCCTGCTTCTTCCTCTCCCACTCCCCCTGCTTGTGTTCCCTCTCTCGCTGGCTGTCTCTCTCTCTCTCTGTCAAATAAATAAATAAAATCTTTAAAAAGAAAAAAGAGAAAGAAAATACATTTGCAGGGCACTGTGCTAGGCCCTACTCTGGAAATTAAAGCTGGAAGTAAGATAGGGTCTCTGTACTCAATTAACTTAAAGTTTTGTCAGGGGTGACTAAAGGCAAGAGAAATAGAGGGATAGAAATGAGGGAAAGGTCCTGGGACCCTGTCTACTCTCTTTCATTCCAAACATCAGGTTGGGCCCATTTG
Source organism: Ursus arctos (assembly GCF_023065955.2). NCBI lineage: Eukaryota > Metazoa > Chordata > Mammalia > Carnivora > Ursidae > Ursus > Ursus arctos. The sequence goes on from NC_079873.1 coordinate 58,902,012, forward strand.
TGCAAGTTACTATGATAACAGGACAAGTTTTAAGTTTCTATTAAAATTATTGTCTTTCTAGAAATGAACTTTTTTAGATCTAGGCTTTGTCTTTCCTGGGGAACGGAAGCGGGGGATTAAGAGAAGACATGGCCTCAAGTTAGCGGTATAGTTTCCTCAGGACAACCTGGCCAAATTTACTATAGAGATAGATTTATTCTTCTGAGAGAAAAATTTGACCCTGTTGTAGTTATTTTATCTAAAATAGCTACCTAGGGGTGCCTGGGTGGCTCAGTTGGTTAAGTTTCCCACTCTTGATTTTGGCTCAGGTCATGATCTCAGGGTCCTGAGATTAAGCCCTGCATTAGGCTCCATGCTCAGTGGGGAGTCTACTTGAGATTCTCTCTCTCCCTCTCCCTCTGCCTCCCCTGCACATGCTTGCTCACTCTCTCTTTCTCTAAAAATAAATAAATAAATAAATAAATAAATAAATAAATAAATAAATCTTTAAAAAATTAATTGAAATAGCTACCTAGATGGGGTGCTTCATAAGCAGTGGATACATTCTTCTCTAAGACGCCTCAGTGTCCTTTACAAAGTAATTTAGCACCACTTTCACTCCCCTCTCCTGACTCTGATCAATGGATTAACCAAGTCTTAGCTGAGCACTGAGCCAGGCATATTATAGCAAAGAGAGATTTAAAAATTTAGACTCTTAAGCCCTTGGTGATCTAGAGGAAGGAAAGACTAAAGTGAATAAAAAACAGATTTCACCCAAAGCAGCTGTATTCAAAGAACAAAATGAGGAGTACTGATAGTTAATATTATAGTTCAGAGAAGGGAAAGATTGCTGTGGTCACAAAAGTTTTCAAGACTTAAGTCTTAAAAGATGGGTAAAATTTAGAGTGGTGAAGAAGGGAGGTGGGCAAGGGCAGCCCAGGCAAAAATAAAGATACACAGAATGAGTATGATGCGATACTATGTAAACTGGTTTTAGGTGAAGTAGAGAGAGGTTAGTAAGAAATGAGGCTGGACCAGACATAGGTACAAAGGAATGGTTTGATCTAGCTGAAGAGCTTGGACTTTAATCAGGAAGCAATGGCAGCAGTTTGGTATTTACAGCCTCGATTGCACTGTCACTTCTGTATGTTCCAGCTCCTCTACCGGATTCTAAGCTACTTCAAGATGAGAATGGTATCCTATATCCTAATACCTCCAGGGCGCTTAGTAGTGAAAATGAAAGGACCAGAGAAAGGAAGGAGGATTTGGCAGTTTGTTTATTAACTGAATTCATTTTGCTTGTGGCCAAACGTTAAATTAGGTATGAGAGACAGAAAGAGGTCCCACTATCCACTTGAAAATTCAGGATAAGTGAAAAAAAACTGAAAATTTGAGTTGAATGTGAGGGAGAGAGAGCGAGACAGAGAGGTCCTCTGCCTTTGTATGAAATCAAGGCCTCTTGAGGGAATGACATGTCCTTGAGGAATTCAAGCTTTGCTCTCTAAGTAAAGGTGATAAGAGAGGTCTTATGACTTGTTCTCCTTAGGCATTTGTAAACTGTTATGCAAAGTTATTTGTAGGGCAAATAGCCTTTGTCAAACCTCTAAAATTATATTTTGTACAGTCTCTAACTTAAAAATGATTGGTTCACAAATGACAGTTTCATACAGGCATCTACCATCATCTCTGCTCTTCCCCTTCCTTACTTACCTCCCTCTTCTCCAAGGCCCCTGAGGCAACTGGCAGTTGAGCCATTGAGAAACAAAGTGAATTTTCAGAAAATCTGTGAGAGGAAGGGACAAAGATGAACTTAGGGGACATAAAGAAGGTAGGAGTAGGCTCCCAAATAGGTCTTGACCTCTGCCCCCAAATATTTTTCATCAGATGGCCTGAATTATTCTCATAAATTGGTTACAGTGCCTGAAAACAAACTATATGAAGTCATGTTTAGATTAATAAGCACCTTCTTTCTATGTATACAAACATCTCTAGGAGAGTTATAGCAGCTCCTAGACTTTTATTTATTAGTATAGCTGTGTCAAATAATGGTCCATTTCCTACAGGCTAATAATTAGCTTACTTTGCCCCATGACACATGAATATTAGGATATCTGGGACTGGGAGTTTGGGTTCTGGTAGAGAGGGTTAGTCACTTTGTGAGGCCCAGCAAACTTTAGTGGTATGATAGGCAGAAATTTAAGATGGCCTCCTAAGAAACCTGGGTTCCTCATGTACACACACCTTTTATCAGTTATTTGATCAAACACTAATCTAGTGCTGCTGTGAATAGATTTTGCAAACGAAATTAAAGTCCTAAATCACTTGACCATGAAATAGAGAGATTTTGTGGGTAGGCCTGATCTAATCAAGGAGATCTTTCTTTAAAAGTAGAGTTTTCTCCAACTAGTGGTAAAACAGGAAGTCAGAGATTTGAAGTACTAGTGGGATTTGATGCATAAGAAGTTTTTTGTTGTTGGTTTGAAAATGGAGGAGGATAAATGGAAAGGAATGTGAACAGCTTCTTGGAGCTGAGAGTAGCCCCTGATTGACAGCTTGCAAGAAAATGGGGACCTCAGTTCTGCGTATGCAAGGTACTGAATTTTGTTAACTTGATTGAGGTTGGAAGAAGATCCTGAGGTCCAGATGAAAACTGCAGCCCTGGGCAATACCTTTATTTTAACCTCGTGAGACCTGAGCAGAGGACTCAGCTAAGCTACACCAGACCTCAAACCCATGGGAACTTGCAAGCTAATAAATGGCTGTTATTTTAAGCCACTAGGTTTGTGTTATTTTGTTATGTTAGCAATAGAAACTAGTACCTAGGTAATCTCCTACGATGAGCCTGAGGGGTTTTTTGGCACTCAAGGGTCTGGAAAGAGGAGCTCTATAAACCAAGGGTTACAAAAAGCAAATTTACTTATTTGAATATTTTGTTAATGGACTGGCTCTCTGCTCAAGAAAGGGAAGGTAACTCCCTTCCATCCCTCTCCCTATACTCCATCTCATGAACAGGACCTTCTTCTTCTAAGACCCAAGGTTCAGATCAGTCCTGTTATTGCTATGGTTCAGTTCTACAAAAGTTAAATAGATTTCAACAGTCTGGCCTGAGAACTTAATTACTATGCATAATGTTGTTTCTATGGGAAAATTCATTCTGAGTTCCCAAGAACTTAACCAAGTTTTTGGAACAAAATCCATTCATTCTAAAAATTGACTGTACTCATTTTAATGGAATATAAAGCCATAAGCCAAGGGGATATGTATATACATATCTATATGTACATATACATATATATTGTTCAAGGCACCTGAGCGCTGTTATTTGGGAGGGTGAAGGGGAGAGGAGGAACCAGTCTTTTAGCAAGGCCGTATATAGTGAAGCATATCACGAATCTAGATCCTAGTTGCCTGTGTTTCTTTTTATTTTAATTTTTAAAAATATTTTATTTATTTGAGAGAGAGAAAGAGAGAGAGAGCACAAGCAGGGGAAGTGGCAGGCAGAGGGAGAGGGAGAAACAGGCTCCCCACTGAGCAAGGAGCCCAACTCGAGGCTCTACTCCAGGACCCTGGGATCATGACCTGAGCTGAAGGCAGATGCTTAACCGACTGGGCCACCCAGGTGCCCCGTTGTCTGTGTTTCAATCCTAGCTCTGTCACTTGCCAGTTGTGTGACTTTGGGCAAGTTGCTTAATCTCTCAGTGCCTCTTGTTCTCCATGTATATAATGGGGTAATAGTACCAATGTGAACAAATAAAAGAGCAGATATATGTAAAGCTCTGAGACTAACACCCGGAATACAACATAAGTGTTAGTTATTATTGTTATAAAGCCTCAGAAACTTTTTTCTTTTATTATTTTTTTTAAATTTTTCAGAAACTTTTTAATAGTCTTTTTTGCCTCTTAGCTTCTTTAGACATACCAGTTAATCTAAATCATTTTAGGGGTCCCTGGCTGGCTCAGCTGGTAGAGCATGAGACTCTTGATCTTCAGGTTGTGAGTTTGAATTCCACGTTGGGTGTAGAGATTACTTAAAATCTTGGGGGGCGCCTGGGTGGCTCAGTTGGTTAAGTGTCTGCCTTTGGCTCAGGTCATGATCCCGGGGTCCTGGGATCGAGCCCCACATTGGGCTCCCTGCTTAGCATGGAGTCTGCTTCTTCCTCTCCCTCTGCCACTCTCCCTGCTTTTGCTCTCTCTCTCTCAAATAAATAAATAAAATCTTTTTTAAAAATCTTGGGAAAACATCTAAATCTGTTCTTCTCTAAAGCTTTAGTTATTTTAGCATCTGAGAATTTATAGTCTTGAAATATTAGGACCATCTTTAATGCATTCCACCCAGAGATTCTCTAGGCTAAGGCAAGGTTAGGATGTTCTTTTTATCTAGACCGAATTCAACCTACCTCAATAGAGGCCTGATACCCTTCTGCTTGGCCACCAAGGAAGAGCAATTCTTGTTGGTTTGTTTCGTTTGCTTGTTTAAGTGGAAGAGTATAAAAGTGAGGAGAGTAAGCCTGGAGATGACTTTTAAGACCTCAGTCTTTAGGGTATGCCTAGAATCTAAGTTTAAAGTGTAAAAGTGATCTGATTGGGAAGCCTGAGATCTGAGTGAGGGTATTATGACTAAATTTAGAATTTTGCCTTTCACTCTATGGTCGAGGCTTACAAACCTAATTCAAAATGCACAGCCTATTTGAGCCAAAGTCCAACACTCTGGCATATCAGAAATAAATAAATGACACAGAAGCACCTAGTTTTAAGAACAGTAAAAGGTAACTTTAAAAGCTTACTAATGAAACCACAAGAGGCACTGGGCAGCACATAGCTTTTTCTAAACATTTTTATGAGATAAATGCAAATAAATCAGAGACATACATTTTGTATTTTCCTGAAATTAGACAGAGTACAACAGGCAGTGAGCCCCAGTTCACATTTGAATAGACTGAGGTTTTTGTTTGGAGGTGATCAGTAATGCCATTATCATTCTACTTGGCAAAACGCAAAAGGCTGGCAAAGAATTCATGAAAAGAAACTCTAGTATATCCCAGCACAATGTGTATACATCATTTAACTAAGGATGTAGTTACTGCCTCCTGCCTCCTCCATCCCTTTCAGGTGTTGACTGTGTTTTTGGAAATATCCAGGAAAGCAGATTTTGAGGGGTGTGAGGAAGGACAGAAAATGAAACTCATCCAAACATACCTCTTATAGTTCCAGCACTGTGAGCCAAAGAGAATAGGCAAGCCCCTATGTATAGAGGTTGCAGGATGTAGTGAAAAGATTATGAAACCTGGATTCTAGTCCTGACTACCATTTAGCATAGCCTCAGTTTTCTCATGTGTAAAATGAGAATACCAATCTCTGCTTTATGAAAAGCAAATGATTATTGTGAACATCCAATGAGATCATGGGCGAGAATGTGCTTGTAACCTATAAAGCACTGTGCAAACCCCAAAACTTTCCCTCCTCTGTGCGCTATCTCATGCGTTTATTACGATACTTGGCACTATACAAAATGAGGTCTTTACTGGTCTGTCTCACCTACCAGATTGTGAAGTCATTAAAGGCATGGAACATGTCTGTCCTTTTCACTACTATATCTCTGTACCTAGCACAGAGCCTGACACAAAGTAGGTAGGTATTCAGTAAAATTAAATCGATCGTAAGAAATTCATATTAAAAAGGCACAGTTTGCTTTTATGGCCCTTAATATTTTTTTCCCAGACTTTTCTCAAAACTGGTGCTCCTTCTGTTTCAGAGCCCTATGCCTGACACTTTCTTGTTAAAAAATTGTCTGGGGGAAAATAACCAATAACTTTACTTATAAGATATCAAGATGGACAATACTTACTGGGATATTTCCCCCTTCCTCTTGAGGAATTAACATTCTAATAGGTGTGAAGAACTCAGGCTAAAGGGACAATCTCTAATGGTTGGAATTTCAGGCAATTGTGGGCAATATACGAGTTAATGCAAGAAGCCTTTGGGAGTCTGATTTCCAGAGCCAGGTAAGGTGAAGTATGGCACTTGCCTTGGATGCAAAATTCAAGAAAGCATCAAAAACTCAGTAATCAAGATAAATGATATTTTATTATTTGTTTACTTTTTTAGTTTTATTGAGATATAATTTACATACGATAAATCTCACTTATTTGAAGTGTACAGTATAGGGGTGCCTGGCTGGCTCAGTCAGTAAAGCATGCAACTCTTGATCTCAGGGTTATAAGTTCAAGTCCCATGTTGGGGGTAGAGTTTACTTAAAAAAATAAATAAAATTGTAAAAAAAAAATGAAGTGCACAATACAGTAGTTTTTGGGTATATATACAGAGTTGAGCAATCATCACCATAATCTATTTTTAGAACATTTTCAGTACCCCAAAAAGAAACTTTGTAACCTATAAGAGTCAGTTCCCATTCTTATCAACCCCCAACCTCTCTCCTCCCAGTCCTAGGCAACCACAAATATTTTGTGCCTGTATAGATTTGTCTGTTCCAGACATTTCATTTAAGTGAAATTATAGAATACATGGTCTTTTGTGAATGGCTTCTTTAATTTAGTATAATGTTTCCAAAATTCATCCATTGTGTGGATATACTACATTTTGTTTATCCATTCATCAATTGGACATTTGAGTCGTTTCCACTCTTTGGCTATTATGAATAATGTTGTTACAAACCAGTTTTTGCGTGGACATGTTTTCCATTCTCTTGAACATATACTTAGGAGAAGAACTGTTGGGTCATATGTTAACTCTAAGTTTAACTTTTTGAGGAACTGCCAAACTATCCCTCATGTTACATTCCCACCAGAAATATATATATGAGGGTTTCAACTTCTCAATATTCTTGCCAATGCTCATTATCTTTTCAGTTATGGCCACTCTAGTAGGTGTGAAGTCATGAATGCAAGATTTTTTTAAGATTAATAATGCAAAATTCCATGATGAACACAATATGAAATTTTTAATAAAGACAGAAACTGCAGTTCTGTGCTAAGCCATATTAGAGCCTGAGGCAAAAGGAAATATGTGTGTTTCCATATACATGTTTCTATTTCTTTTTAATGGTCATGAAAAAATCTTTGAAAGTACACTTTATGAATGTGAAGAGATATGAATATTCTTCCTGAATTTGAACTTAAATTAAGAAGACAAGCAAATAAATTGGAAATGTAAAAATAACCAGATAAGAGCATCAATTATTATAGAGAAAACATATCAAACAGAAATTAAGAAAATTATAGATGTCCTAATTTCACATTTGAAATGGAGATATACAAAATTACATGAAGTGCCCTCACAATTTTAATTTTTAACCGGAGAGAAGTTATTGTCTATGAATACTGATTTACAAAGAGAAGCCAATGACTTGGCTCATAAATATTCTGATGACTTAAGTCCTGTATAAATTTTGTATGAAATGGTTTTAAGAAGCATGCAAAATTGTAACAATACAAACTATCAATAACTGACTCAAGAAGAAATAAAACATTTGCATAGATCTTTAAAAGTGAAGAGATAGAATTAGTAATCAACAAAAAGCCCATAAAGAGAAGCTCAGGCCCAGATGACTTAACTAGTTAATTCTACCAAATGTTTAAAGAATTTACAGTCTTTCACAAACTCTTCACAAAAAATAGAAGAGGAGGGAACAATTTCCAACTCATTCTCTGAGACCAGAATTACACTGATATCAAAACCAGAGAAAGACATCATTAGAAATGAAAACTACTGATATCTCTCATGATTATAAACACAAAAAATCTTCAACAAAATACTATCAAACTGAACTGGAAACATATAAAAGGGATTATATGTCATGAAGAAGTAGACTTTATTGAAGAAATATTAGATTGGTTCAACATATAAAAATCAATCACCCTGTTAATAGAATAAAGTGCAAAAACCACATGATCATCTCAGTAGATGTAGGGAAAAACTTTAACAACATCCAGATCCTTTCATGAAAGACAAAACAAAGTGGGAATAGAAGGGAACTTACACAAACTGAAAAAAGGCGTCTTTGGTAGGCTGAATAATGGCTCCTGTCCTAATCCTTAGAAACTGTGAACATGTTACCTCACACAGTAAAATAGACTTAGATGTGATTAAGATCTTGAGATGTGGAGATTATGCTGGATTATTTGGGTGGGCCCAATGTAATCGTAAACTTCCTTATAAGAGGGAGTCAGGGGATTAGAGTCAAAGAGAGAATATGAGAGATTAGAGATGATGCTACACTGTTGAATTTGGAGATGGAGGAAGGGGCCCATGAACCAAGGGATGCATGCAGCCTTTAGACGCAAGAAAATGCAAGGAAACAGATTCTTCCCTAGAGCCTCCAGAAGACACGCAGACCTGCTGACACCTTGATTTTAACTAAGTGCAATTGATTTCAGATTTCCTATCTCCAGAAATGTTCAGAGAATAACTTTGTGTTACACTCAGTGACTAACTTAGCAGTAACTTTTATAGTGGCAATAGGAAGCTAATGCCACACCAATAAAAATGCTTTGTTCTTAGATCAGGAATAAACCAAGGATGTTTTCTCTCAGCACATCTTTTTTTTTAAGGTATTATTTATTCATTTGAGAGAGAGACAGAGAGAGCACAAGCAGGAGGAGAGGCAGAGAGAGGGAGAAGCAGACTGCCTGCTGAGCTGGGAGCCCAATGTGGGGCTCGATTGCAGAATCTGGAGATCATGACCTGAGCTGAAGGCAGACGCCTAACCATCTGAGCCACCCAGGCACCCCGCTTTTTTTTTTTTAAAGATTTATTTATTTATTTGAGAGAGAGAGAGAGCACAAGTGTGAGGGGCAGAGGGAGAAGGAGAGAAAATCCCAAGTGGACTCCATGCTCAGCGTGGAGCCTGAGGTGGGGCTCGATCTCATGACCCTGAGACCACAACCTGAGCTGAAACCAAGAGTCGGGCACTTAACTGACTGTGCCTCTCATGCGCCCCTTCTCTTACCACTTCTGTTCAGCCTTGTAGTAGAGGTTCTGTCAGAGCAATTAGGGAAGACAAAGAGATAAAATAAATTCAGATTAACAAAGAAGTAAAACTTCACTGGATTCTACTCCTGAAACTAATAATACAGTATATGTTAAACAAATTGAATTTAAATTAAAAAAGCAAGAAGTAAAACTTTATCTACTTTCAAATGACATAATTTTGTATACAGAAGATCCTAAGGAATACATAAAAATACTAGAAGTAGAACTAATAAACCATTTTGATAAGGTTGTACAATACAAAACCAATATACAACAATCAGTTGTATTTTCACACATTGGCAATGGACAATCTGAAAATGAAATTAAGAAAACAATTTTATTTAAAATAGCATCAAAACACTTAGGAATACATTTAACAAAAAATACAAAACTTGTACATAGAAAAAGTACGAAATGTCATTGACAAAAATTTAAGAAGACCTAAATATGTGGGAAAACATCCATTCCATGTTCATGGATTGGAAGACTTAATATTATTAAGATGATGATACTCTTCCAATTTTGTACACATTTAACACAGTCCCTGTCAAAATTCCAGCTTGATTATTTCAAAAATTGCCAAGATGATCCTAAAATTAATATGAAACCACAAAGGACCAGGATAGCTAAAACAACCCAGAAAAAAAGAACAAAGTTGTAGCACTCACACCTCTTGATTCTAAAACTCACTTCAAAGTTACAGTAATCAAGATTTGTGGTAGAAACATAAGTTAGAAATATAAGTAAATGAAATAGAATTGAGAGTTCAGAAAATAAATTTTCACATTTTATGGTCAATTTCCTACCAAGAAAGGCTAGTCTTTTAAACGTATGGTGCTGGAACAACTGAATATTTACATGCAAAAGAAAGAAGTTAGAACCCTATTTTCCACAATATACAAAAAATAATTCAAATTAGATTAAAGATCTAAGTGTAAATGTTAGACCTATAAAAGTCTTAGAAGAAAACTTAGGTGTACATCTTCATGCCTTTAGGTTAGACAATGGCTTTTTAGATATGACATCAAAAGCCCAAGGAACAAAAGAAGAAACAGATAAATTATACTTAATCGAAATTAAAATATTTTGTGCTTTAGACGACATGTCAAGAAATTGAAAAAAACCATAGAATAAGAGAAAATATTTGCAAACTACATATCTGATAATGAACACATATCCAGGTATATATATATCTTACAACTCAACAGTAAAGGACCAATAACTCAATTGAAAAATGGGCAAAGGATTTAAATAGACATTTCTCCAAAGAAGATATGCAAACGGCCAATAAGTACATACAAAGACGTTCTACCTTGTTAGCCATCAGGGAAATGTAAATCAAAAACACAGTGAGATGTTACTTCACACCTACCGAGATAGCTATAATTAAAATGACAATGTTAGTGAGGATGTGGAGAGACTGGCACCCTGATACTTGCTGGTGGTAATGTAAAGTGGTACAGTGCCTTGGAAAACAGTTTGCAATTTTTCAAAGGGTTCAACGTAGGGCTACCATATTTTCCAGCAGTTCTATACCTAGGTATATGCTCAAGGGAATTGAAACCATGTCCACACAAAACTTGTACACAGATGTTCATAGCAGTATTATTCATAAGAGCCAACAAGTGGAAACAATTCAAACACGTGTGTTGGATAAACAATATGTTGCATATCCATACAATAGGATATTATTTAATCATAAAAGGAATGGAAAAGGAATAAAGTACTGATATATGGTATATCATGCATAAACCTTGAAAACATTATGCTAAAAAAAAGCCAGTCACAGAAGTCCACCTACCATATTATTTAATTTACATGAAATTTTCAGAAGGTATAAATCCATAAGGACAGAAAATAAATTAGAATTTGCCAGGGACTTGTTTGTGGGGGGGAAGGAGATGAGTGATAATGGGTATGGGATTTCTTTTTGGGGTAACGAAAATGTTCTGAAATTAGATAGTGGTGAGGGTTACACAAATCTGTGAGTATACTAACAACTACTGAGTCATACTCTTTGAAATGATGAATTTTATGGTATGTGAATTACATCTAAAAAAAAAAGACCTTCAGGACAGGTCAACTTTAAGCAGAGAAAGTTGTGTGATTTTACATGTCTCATGATTACATCCTCGTTCTACATAAATGCCCTCAAAGGTTCAAAGTACATTTACAGATTTCTTCTTGTTCTTCTTCTCATACCCTACATCACTTAGTAAGTGCCTTGCAAACTGCATGATCTTATGAATAATTTTAGGTGTGAAATGTATGTATTATATGTGTTAAATGCTTTTTAATCTCCTTGAGTCCCCTAATAAAAAACATTACTTGACCCTCATGTTTTGTTTTTCTCCATTCGTCCGTAAATTCCCTGAGGCTAAGAATCATAGTAGTTTCATCCCCATGCTCTTTGCACACTCAAACCTCACTTTTATTCCCACCTTGTACCTAGTACAGTGTCTCATACAAAGATGTTGCTTATAATTCTTTTAAAACACCTTTTATCTTCCCCTCCCCAACTTGAATCTAATCTTGAGGACCAATACTGGGTTTCATTCATATTTGTATTCTCTACCACCTCTCGTGTAGCCCTATTCTTTACATGTAAGTTCTTTTTTTTTTAAATTTTATTTATTTATTTATTAGAGAGAGAGAGACCACACACGCACTCGAGTTGGGGGAGGGGCGGAGGCGGAGGGAGAGGGAACGAATTATAAGCAGACTCTACGCTGAGTGCGGAACCTGACGTGGGGGTCGTGACCTGAGCTGAAACCAAGAGTCCCATGCTTAACCGACTGAGCCACCCAGGCACCCCTACATGCAAGTTCGTAATGAATGAACTCTGTTTATCTGGTCTCCCATTTCCCACATCAGTTGTACTTTCTCCCAATTCATGTTTCAAATTAATGTATTCTAGTCTAACTATGCATGCATCTATTATTTGGACTGTCATTTATAGGTTCATTACTCATTTGTTTGTCTTAAAAAATAAATGCAAAGGTAAGAGAAACTATTGTCCCAGAGATCATTGCCTCTGCAATTATGTTTGTAAATTCTCCAACTGAGAGTCTGCTAAATATGGCCAGACGATGGTGAAATCCCAACTCTTCTTTTGTCTATTCGGATTTTATATCCTTGCGGGAGACAGTTTTCTTACTTTTGAACGGAACAGGTACTGACTGGACCAGGAATCCAGGAAGTCAACAAGATCAGCCTTAAAGAGCAAATATTGTAGTCTGGTCACCAAACTCTGTCTCTGATGTTTTCTGGAGGCATTTTTCTTGGGAGCAAGGCAGGTAGACTAGAAGAAATATGAGTGGGTAGAAGCAGGGGTTTCTACCTTTGTTGTGAATTGATAGACCTTTTCTCCCCCTAGGTCCTGGGGTCCAGCACCTCTTAATTTGAAACACCATTAAATAAAACTAGTGCATCAGGTTTCCCCCCCCCCAAGACTAGCAGCTTCAAAGGCCTATTGTTCTATGAATGCTTCCTGCTGGTTATTTATTTATATGCACTTCTTTAAAATCCAAATGGTCATTTGTTTCAGACAGAAAAAGTCCTGAGAGTCATCAGAGCAAAACTGAAATATGTTTCACTCAGTGCTCTTCACTTTTCTACTTACCCTTAAATTGATGTAGAGAGATGTTGTGTACTTAGCTCAAAATAAACACACTTTGTAGCACAACCAAATCCCCTGCAATACTCAGAACTGATTCTCCCTTTTTGCCTGACTCCCTCCTCTCTTAGGATAAGTTATTTCTCAAGAGGTCAGGAGTTCCTTCCGCAATTGACTTCTGGCGTCTGCCCTACCAGTTTCCAAGATGTGCTCACACTTGTCTAAACCCCAGGCAAAGACACATCTCAAGCTTAAACTAAGACCTCTTCATCTCACTACATGGATTACTGACAACACAGATTGGCTCCATGCCGTGCTTTACACAAGAATGGCCATAAATCAATGGCCGAGAAGTTTACACAATTCTCTATGATTAACCTCTATTTGAAGGTGACAAATCAAAATAAATAAAGAAAAAGTAATGATGTGAAGAAATAGAATAAGCATATTCTGTGCTGGGTTCTTGTACAAATTAAGAGATAACATTAGAAGGGAAAGAGAAACTATACCTTTGAAAAGGATTAGGACTATTAAATTCCCTTTTCCATACTTATGCAGCACAATCCTTCCCTCACTAATCTTTCAGACCATTAAAGTACCATTAAAGCACCATTAAAGCACACAGCTTCACAAAACTTTCAGCCTCGGTTTTTAAACGTGTTTTGGGAGCTCGCATCCAGCAGCTAGTGTATTTTCCCTCATGGAGAGGGCCAGAAAAAGATAAACGTTTTGATAAATATAGAGGCTTCTTAAAAGAGTCAGGGCTGAATGAGCTCAGTCAAAAGAAGAGAAAGGAGCTTTAGGCAGGAGAACAGCATCCCAATCCCTTTATGAAGATGCTTACTGTTACAGAAACAAGGAAGCAACTTGTTTTGAATCGTTTTGTCACTGACTCACTGTATGAATTTAGGCCCAAACCCTTCCTATTTCTGTCTTCAGTTTTCCCTTCTTCTCAATTACTTGGATGAAGTGGACCTTGATCTCTGGCAGCACGGCGCTCACTGGAGCAAAAAGAATTAGGTTCCGTCCACTTTAACACTTATTAGCTGTTGCAACTTTTGGAAAACTGGTTCACCTCTTCTGGGCCTTAGTTGCCTCATTTATAAAATTGGGACAATCAGTCCCCAGCTTACCTTATAGTATTATAATACTTTGGCAAAATAACAGAAAGACAGTTTTGTCTATTATAAAATGCCGTACACCTTTGAGATAACTGAAAGCTGAGGAGAACGAGAGATATCTTAGAATGTAGAAAGAAGAAAGGAGTGGAGGCAAAGGTAAAAGAAATTTGGGATGGAAAAAGAAAAAGAAAAGAAAGAAGAGGAGGAGGAACGAGGTCATTTCTATGAAGACAAAGGCTGTAAGAGGACGCGCAGTCGCTCTGGAAAACTGGGGGAGGGGCCGCAGAGAAGCTGGGTCACGTTGCCGGCGGAGCCATTTCAGCAGTGCACGGCGGTTGGGCGCGGGACCTATTTGGCTGTGACGCCCACTCCAGGCTTTCATCGTCCTATCCCCTAGAGGTCCTCTAAGGCCTAAGATGGCGGCGTTCGTACAGAGGGAAAGTACTGCCGGCGAACCAGGTGTGGAAAGCAGCCAATGAACAAATGTGAGGAAAGTACAGAAGCTCGCCAACTTTTGTTTTGTGGTGAGTGTTGAGCTTCACATCGGCTAGAAAAATGTCCGTTAGTAAGGCTACACACTTCGGGATCGCGTGGCCTGCCTGAGTGGGGGGAGGAGCCGGCCTGTTTTTCATTTTTCTCTCTCACCGCTCTATAAAACACCCGAGAGTAATTTCCCTTTCTTTAGTCACCTTACCGCCACTGATGAAGCTAGACGGTTGCGGATATTAGCTCGTAAGAGGGATTTTGAACCGTTTTCTTCTCATTTTTCCTTGTTTAAATGGGTTTTTATTGACACCACGCGGGCCCAGAATGAAAGATTTGTGTCCCCAGAGCGCTTTCAGGAACAGCCTAACCTGTTGGACCTATTTTCTCTTATTTTCTTCGTGCTGTATTTCGCGTGCAAACGTCGTAATTTTGATAAACTAATCAGTTTGTAACATGCTCATGGGCTAGATTAAAAAAAAATTAATGACCTTTATGTTTCAGATGAGGACTTCTGGGCATTTTAATATTAGCATTTGTTCTGGAAGCACATTGTTCTGTTCAGAGGTAGGTGTGTGCGTGTGTATACAGGTAATCTTTGGGGAAATTGTTACATTATTTTGTGGATTATTACCTTGATTTCTCACTGAGTAGGAAAAGAGCTAGATTTTCCGTGTTCAAATCTCTCGGTGAAAATTAAATTTATATTAAGCATAACATTTGGGGAAGACAGTAAAAAATTTGCAGCTTTTTTTAATGATGAGTAACTGGAACAACCTGTATATCCATCTGTAGAATGTTTGAATAAATTGTGGGACATTTGTGTTATGAAGTACTTTGCAGCTGTAGAAATGGATTTACCTCTTCACACACTTTTGATCTAGAGAATGTTATAATAGATTGTTATGTGAGAAAAGTAAGTTGCAGATACCTAGTAGGATCCTGTGTCTTTGGTGGGAGGGGTGATGAGGGAATGTAAGATTAACTTTTTTTTCTTTGTCTTTTTTGGGGGGATTTCCACATATGTTATGAAATAAGAACTTCAGATATACAGACATATAAAGAATAACACAATGAGAGATGCCAAAAACAATACAGTGAACCTCTGTAAAAATGATATGTTACTATGATAAAGTTCTCTGTGTACCCGTTCCTGGATTCATCTCTTTTCTTCCTTCATCACCAGAGGTAACCATTATTTTAAACAGTGATTATATTTCCCATGCATTTCTTAAACTTTGTGACATGTAAACTACTTCTAAGATGGGTTATTTTTTTTAAACAAATTTTGAAGAGAAATTTTTAAAAGAAAAGTCAATAAAAAAGATGAGTTTTTAAATGCCTGTTACCGGGATTACAGGAACAGGGGCCATTTGAAGTTTCTTCTAAGTTGAAGGCAGAATCTAATTAAAGGAAAAAAACAGGAAATAAGTGTTGGTAAGGAAGTAGAGAAATTGGAACTCTTGTATGTTGCTTTTGGGGTATAAAATGGTGCAGCTGCTGTGGAAAATGGTTTGGCGATTTCACTGTAGGTTAAATGTACCATGCTTCCTTGCCAACACTTGTTATTTCCTTTTTTTTTTTTTTTTTTTAAAGAAAATTACAACCATTTTAGTATGTTTGAAGTGGTATGTCATGGATTAGATTTGCGTTTTCCTAAAGACTGATTTGGGCATGTTTTCATGTGCTTGTTAACCATTTGTATGTTTTCTTTGTAGAAATGTCTATTCAGGTCCTTTGTCCATTTTTTTTTTTAAAGATTTTATTTATTTATTCGACAGAGATAGAGACAGCCAGAGAGAGAGGGAACACAAGCAGGGGAAGTGGGAGAGGAAGAAGCAGGCTCATAGCGGAGGAGCCTGATGTGGGGCTCGATCCCGTAACGCCGGGATCACGCCCTGAGCCGAAGGCAGAAGCTTTAACCACTGTGCCACCCAGGCGCCCCATCCTTTGTCCATTTTTTAATTTGGGTATTTTTGCTGTTGTAAGAATTCTTTATATATTCTGAACTGTTATATATATGATTTGGAAGTTTTTTTCCCATTCGGTAGGTATTTTTCACTCTTTATTTATAATGTCCTTTGGTTTGGTGTACAATTTTTTTTTAAAATTTGAAGTCCAGTTTGTCTATTTTTTCCTTTTGTTTCTTGTGCTTCTGGTGTCAAATCTAAGAATTTTTTGTCAAATCCAAAGTCATGAAGATTTATCTCTGTGTATTCTTCTAAATGTTTTATGGTTTTTATCTCTTGTATTTATGTCATTGATCCATTTGGGGTTAATTTTTGTATTTGGTGTGAGGTCCAGCTTCATTCTTTTACATGCACAAAGCCAATTGTCCTAGCACCACATGTTGACGAGACTGTTCATTCCCTATTGAATGGTCTTTGGCACGCTTGTTGAAATCAATTAGCCACAGATGTATAGGTTTATTTCAGATCTTTCAAATTTATTCCATTTGTCTCTGTATCTGTCCTTATGCTAGTACCACACTTTTGATTACTGTAGATTGTAGTAAGTTTTAAAATTGCAAAGTGTCACTCCTCCAGTTTTGTTCTTTTTCAAGATCGTTTTGGCTTTCCAGGCCCCTTGCAATTCCATATGAATTTTAGGATAAGTTTGTCCGTTTCTTTTTAAGTCATATGAAAAAAAATAATAAAAGAAGTTGTAAACCAAAAACACAATAGTACTGGCTTTTATATTTATCTATGTAGTTATCTTTTCCCGTGTTCCTTATTTGTTCATATACTTTTGAGTTACTTTTTATTATCCTTCCATTTTAGCCTGAAGAATTCCCTTTGGCAGTTCTTGTAGGGTAGGTCTGTTAACAAATTCCCTCGTATTTTCTTTATCTGGAAATGTCTTAATTTCTCCTTTCAGTTCTTTTGACAGATGTATTGAAATATAATTCACACATCATACAGTTACCCATTTGAAGTGTACAGTTCAGTGGTTTTTAATCTATGTACAGCCATCACCACAGTCATTTTAGAATATTTTCATCACTCCAAGAAGTCCATGCACTTTAGCCATAACCCCGTATCCCCTTGAACCCTATTTGCCCAGCCCTAGGCAGTCACTAATCTACTTTTTGTCTCTATAGATTTCCCAGTTTTGAACATTCTGTATGAATGGAATCATATAATATGTGGTCTGTTGTGATTGGCTTTTTTCACTCAGAATAATGTTCAAGGTTCATCCATATTGTAGCATGTATCAATACTTCATTCTGTTTGTGACTGAATAATGTTCTACATTATGGATATACCACATTTTGTTTATGCATTCATTCATTGATGGACATTTAGGTTGTTTCCACTTTTAGGCTTTTAAGGATGATTCTGCTAAAAACATTCATGTACAGATTTCTTTGTAGACATATGTTTTCATTTCTCTAGGTGTATACTTAGAAGTGTTTTTGCTGGGTCTTAATGGTAGCTATGTTTAATTGTTTGAGAAACTGCCCAACTCTCTTCCAAAGTGGCTGCAGCCATTTTACGTTCCCAGCAACAGCATATGAGGGCTCTAACTTGTCTACTTTCTCACCAACGCTTGTCATTATCTGACTTCATCCAATTCTAGCCATCCTAGTGGATGTGAAGTTGTATCTCATTGTAGTCGTCTTTCCCACAAGGTTAGTCCTCAGATGGTGGTCCTCAGGGAGGGGCAATTTGAATATGCCCACAATCACCGTGGGATGACTGGTTTTGTTAGGGCTGTCTTTCCCTTACCACACCCAGCAGCCAAGATCCATTTGCTGGGAACTAACTGTTTAATTGTTTTCCATAATGCCCTGGGGCATAAGCTACTTTGAAAGTTAATCGAACCAAAATGTGGGTCCTTTGAAGAAATAGTTTTTGAGATCAGTGTTTGTTATTTGTTTTGACCCTAGGAGGGCTCCTCCCAGTTGTTTCAGTTCCCAGTTCTCTCCTGCAAACTAGCTTACCTACAGTTTAGCCTCTGTGTGGTTTTTTTGTTTTGTTTTTAAAATAATTTTTTTTGTTTGTTTTTTTAGCCTCTGTGTTTTGAATCTGCTAATTGGCTTTTGCTACAGCCTCATTGTGTTTTTTTAGGATTCCTTTAGGCTTGACTTTCTCCATGCTCTTGCAAATGAAGTCAGTCCCTTTGGGAAGAAATTAAGAGCTATCGTTTTAATGTCTCCTCCTTCCCTCAAACAAAAGCTCTGAGCCTGGTCTCTGGAGGTGGGGTAGGAACAATGTCAAGTTTCTCTTTGAGTAACAGTATGTTGTGGAGCGGAGGGTGTAGCCAGAGGTCATCTGGGTTTGCTTTTCTCTCCTCACATCCCAGGGCAAGGATGATCAGGGCCTGGGTCTTTTCCATGCACCACACCCAATAAAGTATACATTCCACCAGTGGGGGAGCTGGTAGGGCTGGAACCCCTGCCTCTCAACCACACTTGCCCAGGACTCAGCCCTATTAACAGGCAGCTCGGGGCTGAATGAGAAACTCTGTTCCTCCTGGGAAGAAAGCCCTCTGAATGGGACATGGGGGGAGGGGTGGAAAGGGAGCCCTGTGTTCTTTGTTGCAGGAATCTGGAGTGGAGATTCCCCTTGCTTGAGCTGAGCTGAGGGAGGGAGGGAGGCAGTGGTCTTGGTCCAAATACAGATTCATCAGGGCGCATGGGTGGCTCAGATGGTTGAGCGCCTGACTTGGGCTCAGGTCATGATCACGGGGTCCTGGGATCGAGCCTTGCATTGGGCTCCCTGTTCTGAAGGGAGCCTGCTTATCCCTCTCCCTCTGCTTGCTGCTCCCCCTGCTTGTGCTCGCTCTGTCAAATAAATTAAATCTTAAGAAAAAACAAATACAGACTCATCTTAGTGAATTTTTGAAGTTATTCTTGAATGTGTGTTTATTTGCCATTTGTCCTTAGATCAGTTTCCAGAGGCTTTCAATGGCTTTTAAAAAAAGTTTTCATCAGTTTCAGTGGGGAGAAGCAGGTCACTGGAGCTCCTCATGCTGTCATGCCATAAGCTGATCTCTTTCCTTTATTTTTGAAAAACATTTTTTAAATCAGGTATAGATATGTTGATTGACAGCTTTTTTCTTTCGGCACTTTAAATATGTCATTGCACTGCTTTCTGGCCTCCATGATCTCTGATGGGTTGCTTCACTTTCCTTGCTCATAGGATTCTTTTTGGGGATTTCAACAGTTTGATTATACTACATCTCACTGTGAATGGCTTTTGAGTTTATTCTCTTGGGGTTCGTTGAATTTTTAAGTTATGTAGATTGGCCACTGTTCACATATTCTTTATGACTCTTATTTTGTTCTGGACCTCTCATTTTGCATATGTTGGTATACTTGATGTTGTCTCTTAGGCTCTTTTCATTTTTCTTCAGTTTTTTCTTTTTCCATTCCTCAGACTAGATAATCTTAATTTACCTATCTTCATGGTCATTTTTTCTTTCTTCAGCCTATTGAAATTTTATGTTGAACCCCTTTAAAATTCAGCGAATTTTTCATTTCAGTTATTCTGCTTTTCAGTTTCAGAATTTGTATTTGGTTCATTTTTGTAATTTCTGTCTCCTTATTGTTATTTTCTGTTTATTGATATGCTGTTCTCCTGGTTTCCTTTAGTTTTTGTCCATGGTTTCTGTTAGCTCTTTGGCATATTTATGATAGTTGATTTTTTTTAGAAAGTCTAATGTCTGGGCTTTCTCAGAGACACTTTCTTTTAACTTTTTTCTTTCTGTGAATGGGCCATACTTGTTTGTTTACATGCCTAATAATTTTTTAATGAAAATTTCTCTTGAAAAGTAGGCACTTTGAATTTTGTAGTACGGTGGCTCTGGAAATCAGAATATTTCCCCCCTCCCCAGGGTTTGTGTTGTTGCTTATTGTGGGGTACAGTCATCCACTTGTTTAGTGACAGCCCACTTGTTTAAAGTCTAAACTATTTTTTGCAGACTATATTCCTTGTCATATGTGGTCACTAAAGTCTCCATTCCATTATCTTTGTTGTCAGGCAGTGGCCTGATAAGATTTCTTTTCTTTAAATGACAAAATTTACAGCGTCGGTGTGCCTGGGTGGCACAGCGCTTAAGCGTCTGCCTTCGGCTCAGGGCGTGATCCCGGCGTTGTGGGATCGAGCCCCATATCAGGCTCCTCCGCTATGAGCCTGCTTCTTCCTCTCACACTCCCTCTGCTTGTGTTCCCTCTCTCGCTGGCTGTCTCTATCTCTGTCGAATAAATAAATAAAATCTTTAAAAAAAAAAAAATTTACAGCGTCTTTCTTCTTTAAGTGCTGTCCTGATTGTAGTAAGTTTCTGATTAGGTTCTAGAGTTCTGAAAAGGTTGATTCTTACATTTTTTTTGCCACCTTAATAATTTCAGTGAAGGGATGGTTCCTAGGAGCTCCCTATTCCACCATTTTTGGTGTTGTCCTCTCATCTCATACATTTTGATACTGTGATTTTATTATAATTCGGTTCACAGTACTTTCTATTAATTTTGCTTGTGAAAAAAATTTGCTTGTGATTTCTTCTTTGACTCATGGGTAAGTTAGAAATGTATCGTTTAATTTCCAGATATCTGTGGAATTCCAAGTTTTTCTTTTGGTTTTGATTTTTAAAAATTCTATTGTGTTGGAGAACATACTCTGTATGATTTGAGTCCTAACGTTCTTCAAAGTATGGTTTGTGGGTCAAATCTGGCCTGTTGTCTGACTTTGTATCACTAGCAAACTATGAGTAGTTTTACATTTTTAAGTAGTTTAAAAATTCGCAAGCAGAATTGTATTTCTTAACTCATGAAAATCATGTAAAGTTCAAATTTCAGTGTTCATAAATAGCTTTACTGGTATACAGTTATACTTACCTGCATGCCCATTGTCTATGGATTCTTTCATTCTACAGCAGTAGTGTTGAGTAATTAAGACAGTGACCATGTGGCTTGCAAAGACTAAAATATTTGCTAACCAGCTCTTCATCAGAGTTTGCTTAACCTTAAACATGCCTGTACCTGTGTAACTCTACCTTATGCTACCACCGCCCCCTCATCAGCAATAAGGGAGAAAAGATTTTATGCTATAGCATTTCTCTTAAACATGGAATAAAAATACTCTTTTTATGGGGCGCCTGGGTGGCATAGCGGTTAAGCATCTGCCTTCGGCTCAGGGCGTGATCCCGGCGTTATGGGATCGAGCCCCACATCAGGCTCCTCTGCTATGAGCCTGCTTCTTCCTCTCCCACTCCCCCTGCTTGTGTTCCCTCTCTCGCTGGCTGTCTCTATCTCTGTCAAATAAATAAATAAAACCTTTAAAAAAAAATACTCTTTTTACATCTTACCATTTTACCAAGTTGAAAGGCAGAAAACACACTGAACAAAAATATTGGTGACTGATGTATGAGGAAAAGTACCAGCTATCTTATGCAAATAATTTTTTTTGTATTAGACCTTTCTGTGCATTTCTTTCTTCCATTCTAATTCTTTCCAAACTGAAATTTACCAAAAATAACAAATATTAAACCATTTTTTTATTCAAAATAATATATCTTTACTAATGTACACATATGCATTCTGTGTAGTTATAATCAACTTGTCTTAAAAATACCATTTTATATTTCGTTTTTCCTCTTTAATGATATTTCATACAGTGTTATTTTATATCCATCAAGATGGGCCGTAGAGCTGTAGTTTCAAATAGGTTTTTAGTATTGAATTTCTTTTTCTTACTTTTTACTGTTTGATCCCCTTCACCCATCCCTGCCTCACATTGCCCTCCCCCCCTCCAGTCCCCATACCTCTGGCAACATCCAGTCTCTCCTCTGTATTTGTGAGCTTGGTTTTGTTATTGTTGTTTTAGATTTCACATACAAGAGAGTTCAATATAGTACTTGTCTTTGTCTGAGTTACTTCATTTAGCATAATGCCTTTGAGGTCCATTCATGTTGTTGCAAATGACAAAATTTTATTCCTTTTTTATGGCTGAATAATATTTCATTGTATAATATACACTGCTCTTTTTAATCCATTCATCCTTCAGCGAACACTTAGGTTGTTTCCATATCTTGGCTATTGTAAATAATGCTGAAGTAGAACATGGAAGTACATATATCTCTTGGAGATCCTGTTTTAAATTCTCTTGTATGTATGCCCAGAAGGGCAATTGCTGGATCATATGGTAGTTCTATTTCTGATTTTTTGAGGAACCTCCATATTGTTTTCAATCATGGCTCCCCCAGTTTATATTCCCACCAGTAGTGCACAAGGGTTCCTTTTTCTCCACATCCTCACAAACAGTTGTTACTTCTTGTCTTTTTGATGATAATCATTCTAACAGGTGTGAGGTGATATCTCATTGTGGTTTTCTATTTACGTTATCCTGATGATTAGTGATGTTGACATTTTTTCATTTACATGTTGGCCATCTGGATGGTTTCTTTGGAAAAATGTCTATTCAGATCTTCTGCCCAATTTTTACGTTGGATTGTTTATCTTATGCCAGTAAAATGCCAGTAATTTTTGACTACCATTATGTTGGAAAAGAGTGCGAAGGAAACAAGTTTTACTTTGAAAAGTGAATAAAGCAGATTAAAAAAAAAAAAGTGAGACCTGCATAGATCTGGAAAATATAAGGAGAGAAATCTATCAATTGAAGCTGACTTCAAAATGACATAAATAATAGAATTAATGGTTTAAGTATTTTAAACTTACTGTGAATGTAGAGGAAAGACTGAAAACGTTAAGTTGAAGTATGAAAGATAAAAAATTTAAACTTCTGAGAATGAAAAGTATAATTGATTTTTTAATTTTAAAACATTAAGGGAGTTTTCCATCTTCTTTCTGTTATTAATTTCTAGTTTAATTATATTATGATTTGAAGTAATACTACATACTACATACTTTTAAGTACATACTTTCATATGTACTTAAAAAGAATGTGAATCCTGCTGTTGTTGGATTGAGTGTCACTGATTTGTATTTCTTTTGTCAGTTTCTGTTTCATGTATTATGAAGCTCTGTTAGGTGCGTATACATTTAGCACTGCTGTGGCTTCTTGTTCAATTGACCCTTTTCTCATTATGTTATTCCCGTCATTGTTTCTGGTAATTTTCTTTGCTCTGAAATATGTTTTTGCATTTAATGTATAATATAGAAAGTCCTGTTGTTTGGTTGGTCTTTGCTTGGTGTGTATTTTCTCATTCCTTTTAGTCTGCCTATATCAATATATTTGAAGTCTGTTTCTTGCAGACAGGATATTGTATCATGGTTTAGATTTTTTCTTTTTCTTTTTCTTTTTTTTGGTCATTCTGACAATATCTGTGTTTGAGTTTAAGTGGTTAGGCAATTCATATTTAATGTAAATTTGGTATGTTTGGATTTAGGTTTACTACTTTATTCTTTGTTTTCTCTTTGTTCCTTTTTTTGTTCCTCTTTCTCCCCCTTCTGCCATCTTTTGGGTTATTTGAGTACTTTTTAGTTTTCCATTTACTTTATTATTTTCGACTTTATCTTTTTATGTAGCCCTTTTAAGTATTTGTTCTAGGCGTTACACAATATGTACTTAAGTTTTCACGGTCTGTTTTACTCTATAATTTTGGAATGTAGAAACATTAACATCTTTTAGGTCCTTTAACTGTCTCTCTTTTATGCTATAATGTCATGTATTGCATTGGCATACATTGAAAACTATCAGAAGATGTTCATATCTTTTGTTTTCAACCTTGAAACAATTTTAAAGAATTCAAGAGAGATAAATAATCTGTTGTATTATCCAGATAAATATTTCTGTTGCTCTTTATTCTTGATGATTCAGGTTTCCTTCTGGTATTTCCCTTCTACGTGAAGAACTTTTTTGTAGCAGTTCTTACAGAGAAGA
Source organism: Ursus arctos (assembly GCF_023065955.2). Taxonomy (NCBI): domain Eukaryota; kingdom Metazoa; phylum Chordata; class Mammalia; order Carnivora; family Ursidae; genus Ursus; species Ursus arctos. The sequence continues at coordinate 58,926,038 of NC_079873.1, forward strand.
TCTCAGGGGCTGTATATTCTTAGTTTTCTATAATCTGAGAATGTCTTTATTTTACTTTCATTCCTGCTAGTAATTTTTCTGGGTAGATTATTTTAGGCTGACATTTCCTTGCTTTCAGCCATTTAAACATGTGTGCCACTTTCTTGTGGCTCTTGTGTTTTCTGATAGGAAATCAGTTATTTGAATCATTATCCCTCTATGTGGTAGTATTTTATTTTTCTCTTACTGCTTATATAATGGTTTCTTTAGCTTCGCTTTTTGGCAATTTTATTATGATGTATCTGGCTGTGGATTTCTCTGTGTTTATCCCTTTTGAAGTTTTCTTAGTTTCTTGAATCCGTAGGTCTGTGTCTATTGGAAAATTTAGGAAGTTTTCAGGCATTTATTTTCTCAAATATTTTCAGTCATACACTCTTTCCTCTTATCCTTCTGTTATTGTCTCATAGTTCCCTGAGCCTTTGTATATTTATGCTCAATATTTTCTGTATTAGTATTGGATAGTTTCTTTTTATTTCTTTTAAGTTCCTTTGTCATCTCCATTGTGCTGTTGAATCGTCCATTTATTTTGTAATTTTAGTTACTGTATTTTTAACTTCAAAATTTTCACTTTTTTGATTGCCTGTTGACAAGATTTTTACTTTCAATATTTGTTGCACTGAAGTTTGTGATTGCTTATCTCAGCATTTTTTTCTCGCATTTTTATAAATAGTTGTTTTAAGGTCTGTATCAGTTTTAAGAGCTGTCATCTTGTTGGTGTTTTTTGTTTGTTTGTTTTTGTTTTTTTAGGTAGGCTCCATGCCCAGCGTGGAGCCCAGTGTGGGGCTTGAACTCATGACCCTGAGATCAAGACCTGAGCTTAGATAAAGAGTTGGACGCTTAACTGACTAAGCCACCCAGGCACCCCTTGTTGGCATTTTTCATGATTTAATTCATGTTATGCAACCTTGGCAATAATGCTACAGAAGAAATGCTGTGCCATTCTCTGTGCATCATAGGACATGTTTTGGGTATGTCTTAATACATGTGATGGTAACTTTCATCTCTTGGCTAACGTGTACCAAAGTTTTCTACTGTAAAGTTACTGCTTTTTCCTTTCAATTTTATATGTATCTTGTGTGGATATACTTTGAGATTCTGCAAATGTTGTGTTTCTCATTGTACTTCTACCCACTGATTTTATCCATCCGTGCCTTTTACCTTCCACAATGATTATGTTAGTGTTTATTTAAAGGTTATTTAGGATTTCCATTATTCCTTCTATGTTTAATAACTGGAAGTGTGTAAGAAATAGCTGTCCCTTCTCCCCATTTTATTTACTTAATCAAATATTTATTAGTATGGATTCATTGATATTTTTTTCATTCTTTTGGTTATAATCTTAATGCTATCATTTTGTTGTAATAGCTCTCAATTTTAGCCATTTGGCTTTTCTTCAGTTTGGCTTCTGTGTCCTTTTGATATGCTCTCGTTTTTTGGGCATTGTACTCCTTTCTCACACCACAGTATGTATTAGACACATCTTGTTTTTTCCCCACCCAGATCTGGAATCAACCATTTTTCTAAGGAATCCTGATTCCTGTTATTGGAGAATGGTTTTTAGAAAACAGTATTTGTGTACTCATTGTGTACTTAGTATTGTGTACTCAAAAGTGCATGTTTTTGTGGTATCATTGTTTTTAGGTCCTCTCAGTCAGCAGTTAGGAAGTATGTGTTTATAGTCACATATATAGACATCCCTTCTTTGTATAAGTATTCTTCTATACATATGTGTATTTGTGGTTGTGTGTATGTAAAACCATGAATTCATATTATGTGTGATTCCAAATAAAAGCACAGGGTTCATTCTCTTCTAGTCGTCCCGTTTTTTTTCATTGTAATTCCTTTTTGTGAAACTGAAAAACCTCGTTCTCATTATCCTTATATATATGTACTTTGCTTTATTTTAGAATATTAGAAGTTTTTTGATTGCTTTTATGTTTGAAACAAAATTTCAAAATTACCAAAACATACCCCTCTAAGGAGAAATTTCCTAACTAGAGTACAGTATTTGTGTACAGTATGTCTTTACTCTTACAGTTGATAGTCAAAAATACTGTTTCTAAAGTTACTTAAGTCAGTTCTTTTCTTACCGCCCAGTTAAATTTGTTTATGTTACCCATTTGTTTTACAATTCAGTTATTTTTTTGTATTCTATTTTGGGTTTCCCCCCCATGTTGGTTATGTTGAAATATGTATTTATTTTTTGGTTATGTGAAACATTACCATGGTTCCTTGTGTCAGGCCTATACAAAAAGGTTTACAAAGAGAAGTGTCACTCCCTTCCTCATATATTACATATAGGAAAAACATTCCTAACCACTCCCTGTATATAATCAGTCTTGGTAGTTTCTGCTTTATACTCATTGAATTTCCTTTGCAGAAACGTACGGATACATGCATATTTTTGTATATCCCTTCTTTCCCCCTTATGTGAAAGATTGTATACTATAGCTATTCTTTTGAAATTTGATTTTTTTTTTTCCATTTGTAGTATATCCTGGAAGAAGTCATTCTGTGTCAGGTAATAGAGATCGTCCTCATTCTTTTTTTTTTTCTGCTGCATTTTATTTTGTTATCGGATGCACTGTAGTTAAATAAACTTATGTGTATGGACATTTAGATTCTTTTCACTGTTTTCCGATTGCAGACAAGGTTAGGCTATAAGAATGGCTTTGTTTATATATATTTTTGTATTGTTGAAGATGTATCTATGGTATAGACTTCTGTAAGTTGTTAATTGCTTTTAAAGGCTGTCTTGTTAAGTATTGCCAAATATTCCTCCAAATGATTGTGCACTTTGCATTCATACCAGCCATGTGTGAGAGTACCTATGTCCTTACAGCTTCACCAGTTGAATGTATTTTTTTTTTAAGATTTTATTTATTTATTTGACAAAGAGAGAGCAAGAGAGCATAAGCAAGGGGAGTGGCAGGCAGAGAAGAGGGGGAAGCAGCTTCCCCACCGAGCAGGGAGCCTGATATGGGGCTCCATCCCAGAACCCTGGGATCGTGACCTGAGCTGAAGGCAGATGCTTAACTGACTAAGCCACCCAGGCGCACCTGAATGTAGTTTTAAACAAGTGAAAGACTTTACTAAACATGCTGTATTTTTTTGCATTTAACAATAAACAGTGGTCATAAGTATATACATATGTATACAAAATGCATAGATGTACACCTATGCATATATTTACAATAGCTTCTTACTTTTTTCCCCTATATGTGTTTACCATATTTAAACAGGCCTCTCCTTTTTTATTTAAAGATTTTATTTATTTGAGAGAGAGAGAGCAGGAGCAGAGGGGAGGGGTAGAGGGAGAGGCACAAGCAGACTCCCCACTGAGCAGGGAGCCCAACGTGGTGCACCCCCAAGGCTCCCCTAATGAAGCTTTCTAGTTTTCTCACTATTATATACAATAATGTGAATAACTTCATGGTGGTTGTATTTTTGTGTTATTGTTGGAGTCATATCTAAAATCAGTTTCTTTCATCAGTGTTTTAGTTTTCAAAGTATAAATCTTTTACCTCTTTGGTTAGGTTTATTTATAGGTATCTTATGGTTTTGGTGCAATTTTAAATGGATTGATTCCTTGATTTCCCTTTCTGCTGCTTTATTATTGGTGTACAGAAATGGAACAAATTTCTGTATGTTGATTTTATATCCTGTGACTTTACTGAATTCATGTGTTGTTTGTAGCAATTTTTTGGTGCAGTCTTTTGGGTTTCCTACATGGAGTATCATGTCATCTGCAAATAGTGAAAGTTTGACTTCTTCCTTGCCTATTTGGATGCCTTTTCTTTTTGTTGTCTGATTGCTGTGGCTAGGATTTCCAATACTGTGTTAAATAACAGTGATGAGAGTGAACATCAGTGTCTTGTTCCTGACCATAGAGGAAAAGCTCTCAGTTTTTGCCCATTGAAGATGTGGGTTTTTTGTATATGGCCTTTATTATGTTGAGGTATGTTCCCTCTGTCCCTACTTTCTTGAGGGTTTTTATCATATCTATTCATGATCTTGTACTTTGTCAAATGCTTTTTCTGCATCTATTGAGAGGACTATTTGGTCTCGTCCTTTTTCTTTTATTAATGTAGTATATCATGTTGAACGACTGTTGTTGCAGCCCAAAAGTAAATCCCACTTGATCATGGTGAATCATTCCTTTCATGTACTGTTGGATTTGATTTGCTGGTATTTTGTTGAGAATTTTTACATCTATGTTCATCAGGAATATTGGCTTATATTTCTCTTTTTTAGTGGAGTCTTTGTTTGGTTTTGAAATCAAGATAATACTGGCCTCATAGGATGAGTTTGGAAGTTTTCCTTCCATTTCTGTTTTTTTGGAACAGCTTCACAAGAATAGGAATTAATTCTTTAAACACTTGGTAGAATTCCCTTGTGAAGCCATCTGACCCTGGACTTTCGTTTGTTGGGAGATTTTTGATTACTGGTTATTGATCTGTTCAAGTTTTCTATTCCTGTTTCAGTTTTGTTTACTTATATGTTTCTAGGAATTTACCCATTTCTTTCTTATTGTCCAATTTGTTGACATTTAATTTTTCATAATATTCTCTTATAATTGTTTGGATTTCTGTGGTGTTGGTTGTTCTTTCTCCTCTTTCACTTATTTTATTTATTTGGATCCTTTCTCTTTTTTTGGTAAGTCTCACTAGGGGTTTATCCATTTTATTAATATTTTCAAAGAAACAGCTTCTGGTTTCATTCATCTGTTTCTTTCTTTTCAGTATCATTTATTTCTGCTCGAATTTTTATTTCCCTTCTTCTGAGGACTATAGGCTTTCTTTGTTGTTCTTTTTCTAGCTCCTTTAGGCATAAGGTTAGGTTAGTATTTGAGATTTTTCTTGGTTCTTGAGATAGGCCTATGTTGCTGTATACTTCCCTCTTCTGAGGCTTTTGCTATATTCCAAAGGCTTTGGATCATTGTGTTTTTATTTTCATTTGTTTCCATGTATTTTTTTTATTTCTTCTTTAATTTCCTAGTTGACCAACTTATGGTGTTTAACCTCCATGTATTTGTGATCTTTCCAAATTTTTTCTTGTGCTTGACTTCAAGTGTCATAGTGTTGTGGTCAGAAAAGATGCACTGTATGATCTCAGTCTTTTTGTACTTATTGAGGCCTGATTTGTGACCTAATATGTGATTTATTCTGGAGAATGTCTCATGTGTACTTGAAAAGAATGCGTATTCTGCTTTGGGATAAAATGTTCTGAATATATCTGTTAAATCCATCTGGTCCAGTTTGTCATTCAAAACCATTGTTTCCTTGCTGATTTTCTGCTTAGATGATCTGTCCATTGATGTAAGCGGGGTATTAAAGTCCCCTATTTTTATCCGTGAGTTCCTTTATGTTGGTTATTAATTGTTATATATATTTGGGTGTTCCCAAATTGGGGGCAGAAATATTTACAGTTGTTAGATCTTCTTGTATGAATGGTTCCCTTTATTATGATATAGTGTCCTTCTTCATCTTCTGTTATACTGTTTGGTTTAAAATCTAGTTTTTCTGGCTTAAGTATTGCTGCTCCAGGTTGCTTTTGACATCCATTGCATGGTAAATGTTTCTCCATTCCTTCACTTTCAATGCGCAGGTGTGTTTAGGTCTAAAATGAGTCTCTTGTAGGCAGCATACAGATGCGTCTTGTTTCTTTTATCCTGATACCCTGTGTCTTTTGATGAGATCATTTAGTCCATTTACATTCAAAGTGATTATTGATAGATATGAATTTAGTGCCATTTTATTACTTGTTTTGTCATTATTTCTGGAGGTTTTCTCTGTTTCTTTCTAGTCTTTGTCACTTTTGGTCTTTCTTTCCCACCGAAAGAGTCCCCTTTAATATTTTTGCAGGGATGGTTTAGTGGTCATGACCTCCTTTGTTTTTGTTTGGGAAACTTTCTCCTTCTATTCTGAATGATAGCCTTGCTGGATAGAGTATTCTTGGCTGCAGATATTTCCCGTTCAGCTTGTTGAATATATCATGTCACCATTTTCTGGCTTGCCAGGTTTCTATGGAGAGATCTGCAGTTCACTTTATGGGTCTTTGTAAGTTAGGGACTTCTTTTTTCTTGCTGCTTTTAGGATTTTTCCTTTATCACTATATTTTGCAAATTTAACTACAATATGTCTTGTTACTAGCCTGCTTTTGTTGATTTTGATGGGAGTTCTCAGAGCCTCCTGGATTTGGATGTCTGTTTCCCTCCTCAGATTAGGGAAGCTTTGAGCTATCATTTAAACTCAAACCTTCTGCCCCTTTTCCTCTCTTCTTCTGGGAGACCTATGATATGAATATTATTACGTTTGATGGAATCACTGAGTTCCCTAAGTCTACTGTTGTGATCCATCATTCTTCTTTCTCTCTTTTGTTCACCTTCATTATTTTCCATAATTCTGTCTTCTGTATGACTTACTCATTTCTCTGCTTCTTCCATCCTTGTAGTTATTACGTCCAGTCAGTTTCAAATCTCAGTTATTGCATTTCTCTTTTCTGCCTGATTTTTTTTTTTTTTTAACTCTCCTCTCTGTGGTAAGGATCTCCCTGATGTCTTTCATGCTTTCCCCAAGCCCGGAGAGTATCCTGACAATTGTTGTTTTAAATTCTCCATCAGGCATATTATTTATATCTGTTTCGATTAGATCTCTGTGACCTTTTCTTGTTTTCTTTTGGGATGAATTCCTCCTTCTCGGCACTTTGGCTATCTCTCTGTCTTCTGAGTGTTAGGAAAGCCTGTTATGTTTCCTGCTCCTGAGGGTAATGGCTTTAGGAAGAAAAGGTCAGGTAGTGTACAGGGCCTGGTACTTCATTGAGTGTCTCTGGTGTGTGCTGCATGCACTCTGCTCTCCCTCATGCAGCACTCTCCCTCTTCTCTCCCTCTTGGAGCAGCACTCTGCTCCTATATCCCTTGGGTCAGTCATCTGTAGAGGTCGTCCTTGCCCGCAGTAGGCAGTGCAAGGCTGCTCTGTTCCTTGGGTCAGTCATCTGCACTGGCTGCTCTCTCCCTCGGGTCAGTCATCTGCAGAGGTCCTCCTTGCCTGCAGTGGGCAGTGTTTGGATCTTGGCCAGAATGTGGCGAGTTTTAACTAGGTGTGCTCTGGTCTGCTTGTTACGTAAGACCTGATGCTACTTCCATTACAACTGAAGCCTTGCAGAACTCTGTGGTGCGGGGGGGGGGGGGGCACCTGGCTGGCTCAGTCACTTAAGTGTCTGCCTTTGGCTTAGGTCTTAATCTCAGGGTCCTGGGATCTAGCCCCACAGCAGGCTCCCTGCTCATCAGGGAGCCTAGTTCTCCCTCTCCCTCTGCCCCCACTCCCATGTTCGCTCTCTTCCGTGCTCTCTCTCAAATAAATCTTAAAAAATAAAAAACAAAAACGAAAAACTGTACCATTGGTAGACGTGGTGCATGCAGGGCTTTCTGCTGGTCTCCTGGGGAAGGGGACTGCTGTGCTTTTCCTTATGCACACGTGCTGGAGTCAAGCGTTAGCAGACTGCACGGGGCTGGGGAGGAGGGACTTGGTGAAAGCCGGTAAGCCGGTTAGTCAGCCAGGCAGCCAGTGTTGGTGCTGTGCTGTTTATTGAAGTTGGTTTGTACTGAGAGGTGGTGGAGGAAAATGGCGTCAGCCAGCTCCCCCCCCCCCCACCCGAGAGGGGAGTCTGTACTTGTTGCTCTCAGGAAGCACTCCTAGAAGAGTGAATAATTTCCCCTCGCGTGTCCCATGTTTTCATACTGTCTCCAGGTTGCTTGCCTTCCTGGAGCGGCAGTTCATTGCACTTTGGGCTGTATCCCAGCCAAGCCTGCTGAGTTTTAAAACTCCAAACTTCAGTAGGGAAACTCCAAACTTCAGTAGGGACCAGGTGTTCTGGGGACCTGCGATGGTCTTCTGGGGTAGGGTCTCTCACTCCACTGGAACTAATGCAGGCTTGATCAAGAAGGGCAGTTACGCCAGAGTGCAGGGGCGTGAGATTTGGAGCAAAGCAGGCTAAATAGCCAGTGTCTGATTTATCCCCCCTCAGCCCGTGTCTTTATGCCTATGCTGAGGGACGCAGGAGGGAAATGGCAGCCGTGGCTCTTTTGTCCCCAGAGAGGCAAAGCCAGCTCTCACAGATAACGCTCCAGGAAGAGTGAACAGTCTGTCCCCATGTGCCATAGGCAGTCCTCAGATGGTGCCGTCTGCCCTGCGTTGCTTGCCTGCCTTCTCTTCAGGAGTAGGGCAGTGCCCCCAGGTCTCTATCCCAGCCAAGCCTGTGGACCTCTAAAACTCAAGCCTTTAAGCCCCCGCTGGTTACAAAAACTCATGAAAATCAGCCTCTCTGGTTTTCCCAGCCAGTGGCTTTGGAGAAGTATTCTTGTGTGTATCCCTCTGCATGGTACTCTCTCTCTTGCCTTTCTCCGAGACCAGGGCTCCCTCCCCGTCACAGCACCCGCAGTCCATTTCTCCCCCAAAGCACCTCTCGGTACTTCCTAAGTTCCTTGATGTGGCCTCTTCTCTCCCTCTAGTTGTGCAGTTTGTTCTGACAGTGCTCGGGTTGATTTCTTGGGTATTTAGAATGATTTGATAGTTACTGGTTGTGTTTGAGGGATGAGGCAAGCCTAGGGTCCTCCTACTATACCGCCATCTTAGCTCTTTTTATTTTTTCCCAATTTTCATATTTAAAAAATATTGCCAGTTTGGTGAAGAATGGCATCCCAGTGTTTTTTAAATTTGTATTTTTAAAAACTTTGAGTTTAAAGTTTTTCTCATTTTTATAGGCTTTTCTTTTGCAAGTAGTTCCTTTTTTCCCTATTTGTTAGATTTTTGATAATTTTTCTGCAATTTTAAAGAATTCTGTATGTTTAATGGAATATAGCCCTATGTGGAGATAAATTGCAAATATTTTCCTTGAGTTTGTTAGCTATCTTTCTTCCTTTTTTTTTCCCCCCAACTTAGATGATGTAAGAAAGCCATTAGGGTTCGAAGCCGATGGCCAAGAAAGAATTCTTGAGATGTCTTTGGTGCAAAAAAGTGATTTTATTAAAACATGGGGACAGGACCCATGGGCAGAAAGAGCTGCGCTGGGGTCATAAGGAGTGGCCCATTACATACTTTCAAGTTGGGAGGGGTTAGGGATAGCGTAAGTCTCTAAGGAATTTGGAAGCAAGGTTTCCAGGACCTTGACGGGGGCTAGCTATTGTTGGGAAAAGGTCATTTATTACCATCTAATAAAACCTTAGTCATGAGACCCTTCAGATGTATATCAGTGGGCCAATGCTTGGAGGATGATTGCCAACACGGTATCTTAGAGATAAAAGAAGTTAAGGCATTTTTATACGTTAAAGTAGACTTACAGGATGGGGGGGGGGGTAGGCTAGGATTGTCTTTTGCCCTTAGCAAAGTATTAACCTCGAGGCAGTTGAGTCCCTAGCGGAATGTCACTCTGCCTGTGTCAAGGACTTGCCACTGGGCTGTAGGAAATAAGGAAATTTAATAATTTTTCTTCTGCCTTTGTTTCCCACATCAAGATACAATTTATAAATAAATTAAAATTGACAGTACCTTAGTTTATTTGTTCACTTGTTGAAGGACTTTTTGGTTGTCTCCAGGTTTTGATGGTGAATAAAGCCTCTGAATATTTCATACCAGTTTTGGTATGGATATGTATTTTTAGTTTTGTTTTGGGTAAATACCTAGGAATAGGATTACTGGGTCCCATTGTAAGAGTATATCTAACCTTACAAGAGACTGCCAAATAGTTTTCCAAAAAAGCTTTACTGTTTTACATTCCCACCTGAAATATGTGAGTTTCCAGATGTTTTACACCCTCACCAGCACGTCATAGTGTTTTAAAAAAGCCATTCTAATAAGTGTTTAGTAGTATTTTGTCATTTTAATACGCATTTCCCCAGTAATTATGTTGAATATCTTTTAATGTGTTATTTGACATTTATATCTTTCGTGAAATGTCTGGTCAAATTTTTTGTTGCTTGTCTTAGCATTGACATAGAATGTTTCTTCATATTTTCTAGGTATAAGTCCTTTGTCAGATAATAAGTATTTTGAATATTTTCTCCCATTCCCTAGGGTGCCTTTTGGTTTTCTTAAGGATGTCATTAAAAAAATCAGAAGTTTTTTTGTTTTTTTAACTTTGTTTCTGTTTTTGTTTTTAAAGATTTCACCCATTTATTTGTCAGAGAGAGAGAGAGCACAAGCAGGGGGAGTGGCAGGCAGAGGGAGAAGCAGGCTCCTTGCTGAGCAAGGAGCCCCATGCGGGACTTGCTCCCAAGACCCTGGGATCATGACCTGAGCCAAAGGCAGATGCTTAACCAACTGAGCTACCCAGGCATCCCAAAGATCAGAAGTTTTTTGATGAAATCCATTTCATAAAGTTTTTTTCTTATATGGTATGTACTTTATGGTTTTTTTTGTTTGTTTCAAGTTTTTATTTAAATTCTAGTTAGTTAACATATAGTGTAATATTGGTTTCGGGAGCAGAATTAAGTGATTCTTCACTTACCCAGTGCTAATAACAAGTGCCGTCCTTAATACCTGTCACCCATTTAGCCCATCCCTTGCCTACCTCCCCTCCAGGAACTCTAGTTTGTTCTCTGTAGTCAGGAGTCCCTTATGGTTTGCCTCCCTATCTTTTTTTCTTCCTTCCCCTATGTTAATCTGTTTTGTTTCTTAAATTCCACATATGAGTGAAATCATGGTATTTGCCTTTCTCTGACTGACTGATTTTGCTTACACTCTAGCTCCTTTATGTCATTGCAAATGGCAAGATTTCATTCCTTTTGATGGTTCAGTAATATTCCATTTTATATATTTATCACATCTTTATCCATTTGTCGGTTGATGGATATTTGGGCTCTTTTCATAATTTAGTTCTTGTTGATAATGCTGCTATAAACATCAGGGTGCATGTATCCCTTCCAATCAGTATTTTTGTATTCCTTGAGTAGATACCTAGCAGTGCAATTGCTGGATTGTAGGGTAGTTCTATTTTTAACTTTCTGAGGCACCTCTGTACTATTTTCCAGAGTGTCTGCGCCAATTTGCATTCCCAACAACAGTGTAAGAGGGTTTACCTTTCTCCACATCCTTGCCAACACCTGCTGTGAGGTGGTATCTCATTGTAGTTTGTATTTCCCTGATAGTGATGTAGAGCATCTTTTCATGTGTCTGTTGTTCATCTGTATGTCTTCTTTGGAAAAATGTCTATTCATGTCTTCTGTCCATTTCTTAACTGGATTATTGGTCTTTTGGGTTTGGATTTTATAAGTTCTTTATAGATTTTAGATACTAAACCCTTTATCAGATACGTTATTTTCAAGTATCTTCTCCCATTCTGTATGTTGCCTTTTAGTTTTGTTGATTGTTTCCTTTGCTGTGTAGAAGTTTTTTTTTTTTTTTTGAAGACCCAGTAGTTCATTTTTGCTTTTTTTAATCCCTGTTTCCAGAGACGTGTCTTGTAAGAAGTTGCTAAGACCAATGTCAGAGGTTGCTGCCTCTGTTCGCTAGGATTTTAATGGTTCCTTGTCTCACGTTTAGGTCTTTCATCCATTTTGAATTTATTTCCGTTTACGGTGTTAGAAAGTGTTCCAGTTGCATTCTTCTGCATGTTGCTGTTCACTTTTCCCCACACCATTTGTTGAAAAGAGTGTTTTTCCCAATGGATATCCTTTCCTGCTTTGTTGAAGGTTAGTTGACCATGTAGTTATGGGTCCATGTTTTTTATCTAATTAATATTTTCCTATGCCAAAGTAGAAAATATATTCTGTTTTCTTGTTTTATCATTTCACTTCTTACATTTAGGTCTTTAAATCTATTAAAGTTAATTTAATTTACTTTAATTAATTTTATTTATAGAATAGTTTTAGACTTACAGAAAAGTTGAGTAGCTAGTAAAGAGTTCCCATACTACTCCCTCCCCATCATAGTTTGTCTGTCTTGCATTAGTCATATTACTGTTAAGTATCATCTAGAGTTTATATTAAGGTTCACTCTTTGTGTCCTACAGTTCTAAGAGTGTTGACATATGCATGATGTCTTGTGTATAACATTACAGTATTACACAGAATAGTTTCCCCTCTGCACCATCTGCTCATCCCTTCCTTTCTTCTGCTTCCCTGAAGTCCCTGGCAACCAGTGATCCATTTACTTTCTCTATAGCTTTTCCTTTTCCATGTTATGTAGTCTGAATTATACAGTGTGTAACCTTTTTAGAGTGGCTTCTTTTACTTAGCAATGTGCTTTTAAGATCCCTCCGTGTCTTTTCATGGTTTGATAGTTCATTTCTTTTTAGCAGAGAATAATAATTCAGTGTCTGGATGTACCATAGTTTACTTACCATTCACCTACTGAAGAATATCTTAGTTGCTTCTTATTTTTGACAATTGATGTATTATTAAGTAAACCCATATCTTTATAAATCAAGCTCCCTAAACATCCTTGTGTAGGTTGTTGTGTGGACATAAATTTTCAGTTCTTTTGGGTAAATAGCAAGAAGCATGATTGCTGAATTGAATGGTAAGAATATGTTTAGTTTTGTAATAACTGCCAAACTGTCTTCTACAGTGGCTGTGGTATTTTGCATTTTCACTAGCAATGAATGATAGTTTCTGTTGCTCTTTTTCCTTCCTAGCATTTGGTATTACCAATTTTGTTTTGTTTTGTTTTTTTGTTTTTGCTTTTTAAAAATATTTCAGCTATTCTGAAAGGTGTGTAGTGGTATTTCATTGTTGTTTTAATTTGCAGTTCTTTTATGACATACATTGTACATCTTTTCATCTCCTTATTTTCTTTGAGTCACTGTTAGATGTTTTGCTTATTTTTTTGACTAGGTTTCTTGTTTCCTTATTGTTGAGTTTTGAGAGTTCTTTCTATAGGGTCGCCTGGGTGGCTCAGTAAGTTAAGCGTCTGCCTTCAGCTCAGGTCATGATCCCAGGGTCCTGGGGTCGAGCCCCGCGTTGGGCTCTCTGCTCAGCAAGGAGTTTGCTTCTCCCTCTGCCCCTCCCCCCATTCATGCTCTCTCTCTCTCTCTCTCTCTCCATGCTATCTCTCTCTCGAATAAATAAATACAATCTAAAAAAAAAAGAGTTCTTTGTATATTTTGAGTACACATCCTTTATCTGATAGTGTTTTGCAAGATCTTTTCGTAGACTCTGATTTATCTTTTCATTTTCTTTGTACTGTCTTGTACAAAGCAGTACGACTTATTTTAGTTAAGTTTAACTTATCAGTTATTTCTTTTGTGGATCATGGTTTTGGTGTTGTATGTAAATTGTGCTTAAAGGAAATATTTAAGACAATTATGGTATAATTGGGGGAGGGTCAAGGGTCATAAAGGAGGGGTAGTTTCTACACTTGATTTTAACTAGTAAAATGTTGATAGTAGACTGTGTTAACGTGTGTGTATATATATATGTGTATATATATGTATGTAAGAAAATAGAAAACTAAGAGAACAAAGGAAAAATAAAACGGCAGAGGTTAGCTTTAATATATTGACAATTACATTAGATTTAAATGGTCTAAATGCACTTAAGACACTTAAAGACAAGAGACTGTCAGAGTAAAGTAGTAGTCATGACCCAATTATATGTGTTAATAAGAAACTCACTTCGATTTTATAGGCAGATTGAAGGTAGAGTTGTAGGCAGAGATATGCCATGCAAACCTCAAAGTAAAGCCGTAGTGACCTTTTTTTTTTATTTTTTTATTTTTAAATAATCTCTACAGCCAGTACGGGGCTTGAATTTACAGCCCCAAGATCAAGAGTCACATGCTCTAGCTGACTGATCCATTCAGGCACCCCAGTAGTGACTATTTTAATACAGATAAAGTAGGCTTTAGAACAAATATATATATATATATATATATATATATATATATACACACACACACACACATATATATACATATATATATGGAGATTATATATAATCTATATATATAATCTGTATATATAATAAAATTAAAGTTAAAAATATATATAATCTATATAAGGGGAGGACACTTTGTAATGATAAAATTCGCTTATAAGATATGGCAGTCCTGGGGCACCTGGGTGGCTTAGTTGGTTATGTGTCTGACTCTTGATTTCGACTCAGTCACCATCTCAGAGTCATGAGATCGAGCCCCACATCAGGCTTTTCCCTCAGTGCAAAGTCTGCTTAAGATTCTCTCCCTCTCCCTCTGTCCCCGACTCAGGTCACCATCTCAGAGGAGATTGAGCCCCACGTCGGGCTTTTCCCTCGGTGCAGAGTCTGCTTAAGATTCTCTCCCTCTCCCTCTGCCCCCTCCCCCAACTCTCTCACTTGACCACTCTCTCTCTTTCTCTCTCTCAAAAAGAAAAACAAAAGATATGGCAATTCCAAAGTGCATGTACCAAACAATAGAATTATAAGACTTCAGCAGTCTTTTCACAATTGGCAGAACAATGAGACAGAGTATCAGTATGTGTATAGAAGAACTCAACAGTGGGGCACCTGGGTGGGTCAGTTGGTTAAGCGTCTGCCTTCGGCTCAGGTCATGATCCCAGAGTCCTGGGATGGAGCCCTGCATCAGGCTCCCTGCTCAGTGGGAAGCCTGCTTCTCCCTCTCCCTCTGCCTGCTGCTCCCCATGCTTGTGTTCTCTGTCAAATAAATAAATAAAATCTTTAAAAAAAAAAAAAAAGAACAGTACTGTAAACCAACAAGATTTAATTGGCATTTATAGAACATTTCATACAACAACTGAAGAATATACATTATTTTTTTAACAGCGTTTATTTTTTAAAGTTTTAAGTTTACAGAAAAATTGAGAAAACCAGTTTCCTTTATTACTATCTTGTATTCGTATGGTACATGTATTACAATTGAGCCAATACTGATATATATTAACTAAGATCTATAGTTTACATTAGGGTTCACTCTGCATTATATAGTATATTTGATAAATTTAAAATTACATGCGTTCACTATTACAGTTTCATACAGAGTAGTTACACTGCCCTAAAAATCCCCTCCCTGTACTCCCACCTTTTCATCCATCCCTTGAAACTCCTGACAACTACTGGTATTTTTTACTGTCTTCATTGTTTTGCCTTTACCAGAGTGTCATGCAAATCATACATTATGTAGCCTTTTCACTTTATTTCTTTCACATAGCAATATGTATTAAAGTTCCTCTCTGTCTTCCTGGGTTGATAGCTCATTTCTTTTTGTTGCTGAGTAATAAATACATACTATTTTATAGTGTTTTCTGTGCTATTTATAAGATACAGGGGCGCCTGGGAGGCTCAGTCAGTTAAGCATCTGACTCTTGGTTTCATCTCAGGTTATGATCTCAGATCATGAGATCGAGCTCTCATCAGGCTCCATGTTCAGTGTGGAGTCTGCTTGAGTTTCTCGCTCCCTCTGCCCCTCCCCGGCTCACATGGGCTTGTGCGCTCTCTCTCTCTCTCTCTCTCAAATTAAAAAAGAGATTTACCAAGATAGACCAAACTTCAGCAATGAAACAAACCTCAACAAATTTAAAATAACTGAAATAATACAGGGTATGTTCTGACTATATAATAGACTCAAACTAAAAATTAAAAACAAAAATAAGGAATTCTAACCAGCTGGATATTAAACAGCATGCTTAAGTAATCTATGGGTCAAAGTTAAAGTCTCAAGGGGGGAAATTTTATATATATGCATATATATATTTATGTATCTGAAAGAACATGTAAGCACAGCTATCAAAATATGTGAGACAAAGTATTAAGGCATTGTGTGGAGAAGAATTTATAGCACTATAAATTCTTTCTTTCTTTCTTTCTTTTTTTTTTTTAAAGATTTTATTTATTTGTCAGAGAGAGAGAGAGAGGAAGAGAGCAAAAGCAGGGGGTGTGGGAGGCAGAGGGAGAAGCAGGCTCCCCGCTGAGCAGGGGGCCCAATGGAAGACTGGATTCCAGGACCCTGGGATCATGACTTGAGCCAAAGGCAGACACTTAACTGACTGAGCCAACCAGGCAGCCCACCAGTAAATATTTTTGTTAGAAATAAGGAAAGGTGTCAATTCCATAATCTACTTCCCACTTCATGAAACTAAAAAAGAAAAAAAAAGAGCATAATTAACCCCAAATCAGCGAAAGGAAGGAAATAATAAGGTAAGAAATTAATGAGTTTGTTGCACCTGGGTGGCTCAGTTGGTTAAGTTTCTACTTTCAGCTCAGGTCATGATCTCAGGGTCCTGGGATTGAGCCCCTCGTTGGAGTCCCTGCTCAGTGGGGAGTCCGTTTCTCCTTCTCTCTCTGCCCCTCCCCTTGCTCGTGTTTTCTGAAACTCACTCTCAAATAAATAAAATCTTTTAAAAAAATTAATGAATTTGAGAGTAGAAAAATAATAGAGAAATCAGTGAAACAAAAAGTAACATTGGTAAACTACCAATAAACATTGGTAAACAGAGAGAGAGAATTCAAGTCATTAGTATCAGGAAAGATCCTACAGCCCTTGAAAAGATAATAAGGGCATAATATGAACAACTTTATACCCATAAATTAATCAACTTAGAAGTAAAAGAACGATCTTCAAAATCGACAAACTGCCAAATCTAAATCAAGATGAAATTGATTAGAACTTGAATAGTCCCACAGCCATTAAGGAAATTGAAAGTGTAATTTGAAAGGTGCTAAATAGAAATCTTAAGACCTAGATGATTTCACTTTTATATACTATAAATTAAGGAATAATTAAGACCAACTTTACATAATCTCATGCAAAAAGCAGAACTTATTTTGACAGTAGTATTACCCTGATATGAAAACAATGCAAAATTCGTACAAACCCCCCCTAAAACTACAGACCAATATTTTTCATCATCTTAGACCCAAAATACTTTTAACATACTAGCAAATTGAATGTAGTCATGTATGAGAATTATACACCATGACCAAATGGAATTTTCCTTGGTATGCAAGGCTGGTTCAGCATTTGAAAATCAATCAATATAATGCACATTATCAACAGGATAAAGAAGAAAAATCATGTGATTATATTAAATTGATCCCCAAAAGGTATACGACAATATCAGATGCCTGTTTATGATAACTCTTAGAGAATGAGGTATATAGGGTAACTCCCTTGACTTGATAAACAGCATCTACAAAAACCCCACAGATAACATCATATATAATGGTGAAAGATTGCATACATATCCCTAGGGTCAGAAAAAATGGCAAGAATATTACTCCTACCTGTATTATTCAACATAGTGCCAAAAAGTCAAGCCACTGTAGTAAGGCAAGAAAATGAAATAAAAAGTGTCCTAATTAAAAAGAAATTTGTCCCTATTTGCAGATAACACGTTTGTATATGTAAAAATTTAAAGGAATCTACACAAAAGCTCCCCAAATTCCTAGAATTAGTGACTTCAGCAATGTTATAGGCTACAACATCAGTATACAAATATCAGTCATATTTCTGTATATTATTAATGAATGTGTGAAAACCAGAATTTATAATACAATTTACAACTACTCCAAGGAAATATAATACTTAGATATAAACTTAATAGAACATATAGGATCTGTATTCTAGAAATTATTGAATGCTGATGAAAGAGACTAAGACCTAAATAATTGAAGATATTTACCATGTTCATGAATTGGAAAACAATATATTGAAGATGTCAGTTGTCCCCAAGGTGATACAGTTTTAATGGAATTACTATATAAATCCTAGGGTGTTTTTGTAGATATAGAGAAGCTTATTCTAAAATTTATATGAAAGGGTCAGTCGGTTAAGCATCTGCCTGCAGCTCAGGTCATCCCGGGTTGGAGCCCTGCGTCAGGCTCCCTGCTCAGCAGGGAGTCTGCTTCTCCCTCTCCTGCTCCTCCTGCTTGTGCTTTTCTCTGTCAAATAAATAAATAAATAAATAAATAAATAAATAAATAAATAAAATCCTTAAATAAATAAAATTTATATGAAAAAGCAAAGGCCCTAGAATAGCTAAGACAATCTTGAAAAAGACTGAATTGGTGGAATCATTCTACCTGTTACTAATGTCTACTGTATATTTAGAATAATCAAGACAGCATTAAACTGGTAGAGGGATAGACATATCAATTTGACAAAATCAAGAACTGAGAAATAGACACAGTTATGCCTACCTGATTTTGACAAAAGCAGAAAAACAGTTCAGTAGGGAAAGAGCCTTTTCAACAATGGTGCTTGTGCAACTGGACATCCATGGGGGAAAAAAAGACTCTTGGCCTGAGATTCACACCTTGTACAAAAATGAACTGAAAACAAATTCTAGACTTCAGTGTAAAAAAGTAAAACTTAAAACTATAAAACTTCTAGAAGAAAACAGAGAAAATAAGATCTTGGGGTAGACAAGGAGTTCATATACTTCAAAAGCATGACCTGTAAAAGGAAAAATTGATTAATTAAACTTCATGAACACCAAAAACTCTTATTCTGCTAAAGACTGTTAAGAGCACGTAAAGAGAAGCTATAGAGTGGCAGCAGTTTATTTGTAAACTGTGTGTCTTGCATGTAAATACTAGTACATTTAGTAATAAATACATGAAAAAACTAGAAACGAAAAAGTAAAAAACCAGACCGGTTAATCCAGTGAGAACATGGACAAAAGACATGAAGAAATGTTTCAAGGAAGGAGATATGCAGATGGCACATTAGAAAAGGAAGAGCTGTTCAACATCATAAACCATTTTTGAAATACAAATTAAAACCACAAGGAAATATATCTACGTATTAAAATAATAAAATGAAAAATAGAGGTAACATCAAGTGTTGGTTAGGATGCGGAGAGTCTGGATTACTCATGTTTTTGATGGGAATGTAAAATGTTATATAGCCATTCTGGAAAAGTTTAGCAGTTTCTTATTATATTAAACATGCAACTACTGTATAACCCAGCAGTTACAGTCTTGAGAGTAAAAAATAAATCCCAGAGAAATGAAAATTTGTGTTCACACAAAAACCTGTGTATGAATCTTATTCATAATAGTAACAATGTAGAAATTCCAGATGTCTTTTATTTTTTTAATTTATTTTTTCTTTTATTTTTTAGATTTGAGAGAGAGCGAGCATGAGCGGAGGGGGGCAGGCAGAGGAGGAGAGAGAAGTAGACTCCCTGCTAAACAGGGAGCCCTATGCGAGGCTGGATCCCAGAACCCTGAGATCATGACCTGAGCTGAAGGCAGATGTTCAGCCACCTGAGCCACCCAGGCCCCCCTTCCCTGATGTCCTCTAATGGTTGGATGCCTAAACCAATTCCGGTATGTTCATTGCAAATTGTTAAATTAACAATTGTGTGTGTGTTTTTTTTTAAAAAGATTTGTTTAATCATTTGAGAGAGAGAGCAGGGGGAGGGGTAGAAGGAGAGAATCCACAAGCAGACTCCCTGCCAAGCACGGAACCAGACATGGGGCTCTATCTCCCACAACTCATGAGATCATGACCTGAACAAAAACCAGGAGGGGATGCCTAACCAACTGAGTCATCCAGGCACCCCAGATTTACATTTGTTAAGTAGAGCTCCTTGGGGTGTTTGATGATAAGCCCAGGTGCTATAAGAGACCACATGGAAAATTGAAATAGAGAGGTTCTTTACTCACAGGTCCTTGGTGGTCAGTATACTACACATCTTGAGGAGCCACATGAAGAAGTCAAGGCAGGGTACAGGTAGACAGCAGGTCAGTACCTGGGGCACATGGCTTTGTTAGGGTCTGTAGGTAGTGCTTTGGGGTTTCTGAGCTAAGACTGGATTGGTCAATTCAAACCAAGAAAAGCAAGGTTTTGGTAAGCTTCTCAGGGGTCTAATATAAGAGGTGCACAAGGGAAAAGCCCTGGGAGGCAAGGGAGACTTTATCACAAGGGGCATTGGGGAAATTGTATCAGGACTTAACATAGTTATGACTCTGCAGGCTATTATCCAGGGCATGTGTTTGCATGAAGACCAAATGTCAGTTTAAGGCCTCTTCAGGCCTGTTAGCCAAACAAAATGGATGCCGAGGCACCAATACCATGGAGAAGCTTAGCTAAACTCTTGATATGTGTAATACCACTTAGGAATAAAAAAGAATGAAGTTGATACAACAACTTGGGTGAATCCCCAGAGAATTAATGCCAAGTAAAAGAATCCAGTTGCGGAAGGTACCATTTATATAGTATTCTGAAAATGACAGAATCATTGAAATGAAGAATAGAGTAGTGGTTCTTAAGTTTCAAGGATGGGGTTGGGTTCAGGAGGGTGATGGGTTATAAAAGATCACATGAAATGTCTTTGTGTTAATGAAAATGATCTGGGGGCACCTGGGTGGCTCAGTTGGTTAAGCCTCTGCCTTCGGCTCAGGTCAGGATTCCCGGATCCTGGGATCCAAGCCCCGCCTTAGGCTCCCTTCTCAGCAGGGAGTCTGCTTCTCCCTCTCCCTCTGCCCCTCCCACGCTCTCATGTGCACATGTGCGCTCTCTCTTGCTCTCTCACTCTTTCTCTCAAATAAATAAAATTTAAAAATATGTTCTGCATCTTGACTATCAATAACAGTATCCCGGTGGTGATGTGGTAGTATGGTTTTGTAAGCTGTTATTGTTGCAGTAATGTGGGTTAACAGTCAAAGGGTTCTCTTTGTATTATTTCTAAGAACTGCATACGAATGTACATTTATCTTAAAATTACAAGTTTAATTAAAAAACACTCTGGTCTTGGGGCGCCTGGGTAGCGCAGTCCTTAAGCGTCTGCCTTCGGCTCAGGGCGTGATCCCGGCGTTCCGGGATCCAGTCCCACATCGGGCTCCTCCGCTGGGAGCCTGCTTCTTACTCTCTCACTCCCCCTGCTGTGCTCCCTCTCTCACTGGCTGTCTCTGTCAAATAAATAAATAAAATCTTAAAAAAAAAAACAACACTCTGGTCTTGAATTACTGATTTATCAAACTTCTTTTTGTGTGGATTTCAAGTTATCTGGACAGGGCTTCATTTTAAATGCAAGTACAATATCATCTTAATATCTGGAACTTAACTGTTCAGCCAGTTATTGTGTTTTGTTTTGTTTTTTGTTTTGTTTTTTTATAATTATATTTTTTTATTATATTACGTTAGTCACCATACAGTACATCCCTGGTTTTTGATGTAAAGTTCGATGATTCATTAGTTGCGTATAACACCCAGTGCACCATGCAGTACGTGCCCTCCTTACTACCCATCACCAGCCTATCCCATTCCCCCACCCCCTCCCTTCTGAAGCCCTTAGTTTGTTTCTCAGAGTCCATACTCTCTCATGCTTCATTCCCCCTTCTAAATTACCCCTCTTCTTTATCCCTTTCTTCTCCTACCAATATTCCTAGTTCTTATGTTCCATAGATGAGAGAAACCATATGATAATTGTCTTTCTCTGCTTGACTTATTTCACTTAGCATAGTCTCCTCCAGTGCCGTCCATGTTGCAGCAAATGATGAGAAATCGTTCTTTTTGATAGCTGAGTAATATTCCATTGTATATATGGACCACATCTTCTTAATCCAGTCATCTGTTGAAGGGCATCCGGCTCCTTCCACGATTTAGCTATTGTGGACAATGCTGCTATGAACATTGGGGTGCATATGGCCCTTCTCTTCCATACGTCTGTATCACTGGGGTAAATACCCAGTAGTGCAATTGCTGGATCATAGGGTAGCTCAATTTTTAACTCTTAAAGGGACCTCCACACTGTTTTCCAAAGTGGCTATACCAACTTGCATTCCCACCAGCAATGTAGGAGGGATCCCCTTTCTCCACATCCTCTCCAACATTTGTTGTTTCCTGCCTTGTCAATTTTTGCCATTTTAACTGGTGTAAGATGGTATCTCAAAGTGGTTTTGATTTGAATTTCCCTGATGGCTAATGATTTTGAACATTTTCTCATGTGTCTGTTAGCCATTTGTATGTCTTCATTGGAAAAGTGTCTGTTCATATCTTCTGCCCATTTTTTGATTTGTTTATTTGTTTCTCATGTATTGAGTTTGAGAAGTTCTTTGTAGATCTTGGATACCAGTCTTTTATCTGTAGTGTCATTTGCAAATATCTTCTCCCATTCCGTGGGCTGCCTCTTAGTTTTTTTGACTGTTTTCTTGGCTGTGCAGAAGCTTTTGATCTTGATGAAGTCCCACAAGTTCATTTTTTCTTTTGTTTCTCTTGCCTTTGGAGATGTGTCATGAAAAAAGTTGCTTTGGCCAATGTCTTAGAGGTTGCTGCCTATGTTCTCCTCTAGGATTTTGATGGATTCCTGTCTCACATCAAGGTCTTTCATCCATTTGGAGTTTATCTTTGTGTATGGTGTGAGAGAGTGGTCAAGTTTCATTCTTGTGCATGTAGCTGTCCAGTTTTCCCAGCACCATTTATTGAAGAGACTGAATTTTTTCCACTGGATGTGTTTTCCTGCTTTATCAAAGATTAGTTGCCCAAAGAGCCGAGGGTCCATTTCTGGATTCTCTATTCTGTTCCATTGGTCTATGTGTCTGTCTTTGTGCCAGTACCATGCTGTCTTTGTGATCACAGCTTTGTAGTACAGCTCGAAATCCGGCATTGTGATGCCCCCCCCAGCTTTGTTTTTCCTTTTTAACACTTCCTTGGTGATTCGGGGCCTTTTCTGGTTCCACACAAATATAAGGGCTGTTTGTTCCAGTTCTTTGAAAAATGTCATTGGTATTTTGATCGGGATAGCATTGAAAGTGTAGATTGCTCTGGGTAGCATGGACATTTTAACTATGTTAATTCTTCTGATCCATGAACATGGAATATTTTTCCATCTTTTTGTGTCTTCTTCAATGTCTTTCAAGAGTGATTTGTAGTTTCTAGAATATATATCCTTTACGTCTCTGCTTAAGTTAATTCCAAGATAACGTATGTTTTTTGGTGCTATTGTAAAAGGGATGGATTCCCTAATTTCTCTTTCTTCAGTCTCATTGTTCGTGTATAGAAATGTAACTGATTTCTGAGCATTGATATTGTATCCCGCCACATTACTGAATGGCTCTATAGCTTCTACTAGTTTGGGGGTGGATTCTTTAGGGTTTTCCATATAGAGTATCCTGTCATCTGTGAAGAAAGACAGTTGGACTTCTTCCTTGCCAGTTTGGATACCTTTTATCCCTTTTTGTTCTCTGATTGCTATTTCAAGGACTTCTAGTACTGTGTTGAATAATAATGGCAAGAGTGGGCATCCTTGTCCTGTTCCTGATCTTAAGGGAAAGGCTTCCAGCTTTTCCCTACTGAGAATGATATTTGCTGTAGGCTTTTCATAGATGGTTTTTTTTTAAAAGATTTTATTTATTTATTTGAAAGAGATAGAGACAGCCAGCGAGAGAGGGAGCACAAGCAGGGGGAGTGGGAGAGGAAGAAGCAGGCTCATAGTGGAGGAGCCTGACATGGGGCTCGAACCCATAACGCCGGGATCACGCCCTGAGCCGAAGGCAGACGCTTAACGACTGTGCCACCCAGGTGGCCCTCATAGATGGTTTTTATGAAATTGAGGAATGTATCCTCTATCCCTGCACTCTGAAGGGTTTTAATCAGGAAAGGATGCTGTATTTTGTCAAATGCTTTTTCTGCATCTATTGAGAGAATCATATGATTTTTGGCTTTTTTCTTGTTGATATAATCTATCACACTGATAGATTTGCGAATGTTGAACCACCCTTGCATCTCAGGGATGAATCCCACTTGGTCATGATGGATAATCTTTTTAGTGTACTGTTGGATCCTATTAGCAAGGATCTTGTTTAGAATTTTGGCATCCATATTTATCAGGGAAATCGGTCTGTAGTTCTCCTTTTTGATGGGGTCTTTGCCTGGTTTGGGGATCAAGGTAATATTGGCCTCATAGGATGAGTTTGGTAGCTTTCCTTCTGTTTCTATTTTTTGAAATAGCTTTAGGAGAATAGGTATTATTTCTTCTTTGAATGTTTGGTAGAATTCCCCGGGGAATCCATCAGGCCCTGGCGTTTTGTTTTTTGGAAGGTTTTTAATCACTGTTTCAGTCTCTTCATAATTAATTGGTCTGTTTAAAAAATCAATTTCTTCCTGTTTCGTCTTGGTAGTTTATAGGTTTCTAGGAAGGCATCCATCTCTTCCAGATTGCTTAATTTATTGGCATAAAGCTGTTGATAAAAGTTTCTAATAATCCTTCCTATTTCATTGGTGTTGGTTGTGACCTCTCACTTTTCATTCATAATTTTATTAATTTGGGTCCTTTCTCTATTCTTTTGGATAAGTCTTGCCAGTGGTTTGTCTATTTTATTAATTCTTTCAAAGAACCAGCTTCTAGTTCTCTTGATCTGCTCTACTGTGCTACTGGTTTCTAATTCATTGTTCTCTGCTCTAATCTTGATCAACTGCTTTCTCGTGCATGGATTAGGCCTGTTCTTCTGTTGCTGTTCCAGCTTCTTGAGGTGAGAATATTAGAACTGCATTTTAGATTTTTTTATTCTTTTGAGTGAGGCTTGGATGGCTATGTATTTTCCCCTTAGGACTGCCTTTGCAGTGTCCCATAGGTTTTGGACCATTGTGTTTTTATTCTCGTCGGTCTCCATAAATTGTTTAAGTTGAATTTTGATTTCCTGGTTTATCGAATCATTCTTGAGCAGGATGGTTCTTAGTCTCCAAGTGTTTGAGTTTCTTCCAAATTTTTCCTTGTGGTTGAGTTCCAATTTCAGAGCGTTGTGGTCTGAGAATATGCAGGGAATAATTTCAGTTTTGGTATCGGTTGAGACCTGTTTTGTGACCCAGAGCATGGTCTATTCTTGAGAATGTTCCATGGGCATTAGAATAGAATGGGTATTCTTTGGTTCTGGGGTGTAGTGTTCTATATATATCTATGAGGTCCATCTCGTCTAGTATGGCATTCAAAGCTCTTGTTTCTTTGTTGATTTTCTGCTTAGGTGATCTGTCTATTGCTGATAGTGGAGTGTTGAGGTCCCCTACTATTAACGTATTATTGTCTATATGTCTCTTTATTCTGGTTAAGAGTTGGCTTGTGTATCTTGTTGCTCCCCTGTTTGGGGGCATATATATTTATAGTTGTCATATCCACTTGTTGAATATATCCTTTAAGAATAATACAGTGCCCTTCTGTATCTCTAACTATAGTCTTTAGTTTAAAATCCAATCTGTCTGGTATGAGAATTGCTACCCCAGCTTTCTTTCGAGGTCCATTGGCATGAAAGATGGTATTCCATCCCTTTACTTTCAGTCTGGATGTATCTTTAGGTTCAAAATGAGTCTCTTGTAGACAGCAAATGGATGGGTCATGTCTTTTTATCCAGTCTGCAACCCTGTGGTGTTAATGGGAGCATTTAGGCCGTTTACATTGAGAGTGATTATTGAGAGATATGATTTTAATGATGCCATGTTGCCTATAAAGTCATTGTTTCTATAGATTGTGACTTTCTGTTCTGTATCACTCTTGGGGCCTTTTTACTTTTATAGAATCCCCCTTAATATCTCCTTTGGGGCTGGTTTTTTGCTTATGAAATTGGTCAGTGACTGGCGATTCTGGAAGGTCTTTGTCTCTCCATCAGTTCTGAATGACAGCCTTGCTGGATAAAGGATCCTTGGTTGCATGTTTTTCTCTGAAAGAGCTTTACAAATGCCCCCCCAACCCTTTCTCTCATTCCAGGTCTGTGTAGACAGGTCTGATGTAATTCTGATGCCTTTGCCTTGGTACATGAGAAATTTCTTTGCCCTGGCCGCTTTCAATACTGTATCCTTGGATCTAATATTTGCGAAGTGCACTATGACGTGATGTGGCGTAGGTTTGTAGTGGTTGAGCTTGAGAGGGGTCCTCTCTGCCTCTTGGACACGAATGCTTGTTTCCTTTGCTAGATTAGGGATGTTTTCAGCTACAATTTGTTCAAATATCTCTTCTAGACCTCTGTTTTTCTCCACCCCCTCGGGGATGCCAATGATTCTGACATTGGAACGTTTCATTGAGTCAGTAATCTCCCATAACCTGCGTTCTTGAGATTGGATTTTTTTGAGCCAAGTTTCTGTCTTAGCTTTCTCTTCTACTAACCCATCCTCCAACTCACTGATTGGTTCTTCTGCCTCATTTACCCTGGCCGTGAGGGCATCTAGTTTTGACTGCATTTGATTCATAGCATTTTTAATTTCTGCCAGATTCACTCTTATTTCTGCCCTTAGAGATTCTATATTCTCATTAATATTTTCCTTAATATTTTTTTCAAGTCTACACATCCTGTTGACCATTGTTACTCTGAACTCCATTTGTGACAATTTCGTTATATCCGTATCCATCAATTCTGTGCAGAGGCCACAGACTCATTGTCTTTTCCTTGCTGAGGGGGATTTCTCCTCTTGTCATTCTGATGAGGAGAGGTTGCGGGGTTGCCCAGAGCCCAAATTATTGACCAGGACCCAGGCAGTGTGCACTTGTTTTATAGGGACCTTAGGGATGTGGGCTTCTTGATTTTTCAGCCTGCCTTCTGGGGCAGGGGCCTGCCGCACCGAAACTCAGGCAACCCTGTTTGGGTAGAGTCTCCATGTTCCCTGCGAGGGGGGATGGGGTGGGCACACCGTGAGCCCGTATTTCTAGGCTTTTGTTCTCTGGCGGCTTTCCCTGGCAGTTTGCTCTGCCTCTTCTGAGAGTCAGAGCAGCAATAGCCGAATCTCAGCTTCTGTCTCAGAACAGAGGGATCGCAGACCGCTCTCCACTGGGGTCTTCTGGCCACTTTAACTCTGTTTCTGTTGGTGCTGCTCAACCCTGCAGCGTCCCGGGATGTGCGCCCCACAGCCTGTGTCCCAGCCCTCACTTCCAGGGCCGGCGGGTCTCTGTCCTTTGTGTTTCTAACACCGCCAGCCGCCAGCAGCTCCCATGCGCTCCGGAGCTCCATTTCAGTGTTACTCGCGCACTCTGGAGCTCCGGTTTTCAGACTGTTCGCACGCGTTCCCCGGCTTACGGTCTCAGTCTGCTCCTTCGCGGGTGCCGGTCTGCGCGAATCAGCCCGCTCCCCAGTGCAGGTGGCTACCATTTCCCGGCACCGGAACGCGGCGGCTCCCTCCCCCTTCCGTTTATCTTCTGGTATCTGTGCGCGGTTTCAGGGCTTCCCGCTTCGTACCTCAATACTCAGCGCTGGAGATGTTCATTCGTAGAGATCCAGATGTATGTTCCTGGGTCTCTGGCTGATTCCGTGGGTGTTCAGGATGGTCTGGTACCTATCCAGCTCGACTCAGCTGAAAAAGGGGACCTCTACTCCTCCGCCAGCTTAACTCCCAGTTGTGTTTTGAACACAGCTCAAAAGCAGAATGAAAAGTATTTTTGAATAGCTAAAAGAGGTACAACAGTGTCTGCACTAGAGCTCACACTGAATTCTTTTCAGTGAGTCTCTCACTTGGAACCTTTAATACATAATTCTAATAAATCTGGTTTCCATGACCATGACAGATTTAGAAAGTAGGAGAGGAGTGGTAGCATGATACATTGATCGTTACTACAAGTGCAGCCCATAGCCTGACTGCAGGTAAAGAGACAAATATATATAAAATTGAGTAGTCTGGGACAATTTAAGGTAGAGGGCGTCCAGAAAAGGTTAAGTTATAGTTACATCTTTTGTTAGGCAGAAATGTATGTTACACATTTTAGGATTCTCTTCTGAAGTTAAAAAAAAAAGTTTGCATATGGTGTAAACCCTCAGCTAATTGAGAAAACTCAGCTATTCAGAAGACACAGCTTTAGTAGTTCCTGGGAGGAGTGAGAAACCCTTATTGATTTGGAAATGAAGTGTGATGTTTTGTTTTTGTATCCCTTGTTTTCTACAAAACAGGTTAAATAATAGTGAAGTTATCATTGCTTAGATTGGTGCAGACATCAGTAGTACTGTTGGGAAAGGGCAATAAGCCATAATAGGGTAGTTGGCACCTTTAAGGGGATATAACACCTGAGGTGGTGGCCAACAGTATATTACAGTTGTCAGTGTGTGGGCTTTTCAAGGGAACTGCAAAATGGATATTTTCAGAATAGTACTTAGTTGTTTACTTTTACCTGTTTTGACATTTGCACTGATGGTGTCAAAGCAGCGGAAAATAAATCTGCTTCTGCCTGAGTACGAAGGTAGTGGTACCAAACTGTACCAGTGGTCATTGAATTCTTCACCATGCACTTGTACTAAAAAAATTTAAAAAGTCAATTTTTCTTAAAAAATGTTTTTGCGCAATAAACGTTACTAATTATATTAAATATAGACCCATGAGTACATGTCTTAATATTGTGTGATAAAAAGGGAAGTAAGCATGAATCACTTCTGCAAACTGAGTTATGGTGATTGCCTTGGAAAGTTACCTGTAACATCATAGAAACGTGCTACTCACTTTTTTTTACTTGTAACAGTTTACTTAGAAGAATAACAGAGAAACTATGGTTTTTCATATTTGGGTATTAGGCATATATTTTTTTCTAAGTAAATAAGTGAACTTATCCTTTCAAGGAAAACAACTGATAGTTATTTGTTGCACATTTAAAATTTTAGCTTTCAGGGGCTCCTGGGTGGCTCAGTTGGTTAAAGCGTCTGCCTTCGGCTCAGGTCATGGTCGAAGTGTCCTGCGATCGAGCCCCGCATCTGGCTCCCTGCTCAGCGGGGAGCCTGCTTCTCCATCTCCTGCCCCGCTGCTTGTATTCTCTCTCTCTCTCTCTCTGTCAGAGAAATAAAATCTTAAAAAAATAAATAAATAAAATTTTAGCTTTCAAACAAAATTTAGGAGTTTTATAGACTTAATGTCCATCTGTGTGAGCTTTATGGTTTCACCAATACTTAAATTAAGATTTTTCTGATGACATGAGAGATTTTAATGAATATGATTTTTAAAATACCATCTAATGAAATATCAAAATCTGTATGACTCAGTAAACTAATATTTTCCAAATGACCCTTGTAGGACGTTCCATAATCATGCATGGGTCAAATATTCATTGAAAGGGCAAGACAGACTAGTGGATTTTAAGGTTACAGAGTTATGTTATGTTTTTAGATTCCCGCGTTTCAGCTGATTTTTGAGAAGCTACCACTTGTTGAGTTTTGGTATAGTACCATTGAAGAATTTTCATAATTATCTGAAAGAATATTAATATACTTCTTTCTTTTTCAACTTCATATCCAGTAGGACTTTCTCCATATATTTCCACCCAAGCAAAAATTTCATAATAGCTTGAATGGAGAAGCAGATATGAGGCTCCAATGTCTTCTATTAAACCAAGCATTAAGGAGAATTACAAACATAGAAATATATGTAAGACAATACTATTCATCACTAGGGTTATTTGGTTTTGAAAGTACAGTCATTTTGCACAAAAATTCATTATGTTAAATTTATTATGCATGTGATGTATTAGGGTTAGGGTCAGGATTATAAGTAAATAGAACAACCATTTAAGTTAACTAATCAAGTTTATCATTAAATTGATTATTAATAGGTATTTTAAATATTTAAAAGGCTTTTTTTAGTTTACTTTCTCTTGTAGTAAATAAATCGACTAAAGCTCTTTGTTTTCTCAGTAGTTTTGAGAGTGTAAACTCTTCTAAAAGCTTTAACACCACTGGTCTAAAGTGCGTGTTTGAGGGTAGGGGGACATGGCAAATGTATGTTTGATCTGGCCTGGCGTTCAGAGGGATGGGACCTAAATTGGTAGGTAGAACATTTCATCTGGAAGCTTCTAGGTAGTCAGGTTACTCAGGCAGACAGAAACTAGCACATTGTCGTCCCCTGATGGTTGGTTTAGATTGGTGCAGGACCCAAACCAAAATATTGAGGTTCACGGCAAGACTCCTAACAGGCATGAAGGCTAGTCATACAGACTGAGAATAGGTTAGAGGCAAGCTCCGGTTTGGTGAAAGCATAGGTGATCAGGGCCCACGCCTGTCATACTACATATAGTGAAGTAGTTTCAGTCTTACCAATTGGTAGGGGGTGGAGCTCTGGAATTACTCCTCTAGTCAATTCCCAGCCCCAGAGACTCCAGCTGATTAAGTTGCAATTTTATACTAGGTGGTGACCTCGCTGTTTATTTAAGTAATGTTTGGAGTTGGGGAATATGCTGTTCCTTCATATTTAGAAGTCTCTGGATCCGCATCTTCTTGTGCTTCTTTTAGGTGATTCTAGACTTTATATAAAAATGCAGTTTATAAGTTAACTAAACAATAGTTTAATGTACCAGGGAACTAATGGCACATATTCAAGGTGTAGATGTACTTCTTTTGATTTAAATTTAAAAATAAAACATCTACCATATAGTAGAGTTGTATAGTTTTATAAGGTTGTTTAAAGAAAAACAGTTGTCTGATTTCCCCCACCCCTTAATTTTCCATTCTCAGAAGCAAACCAAATCATGCTGAAATTTCAATTTTTCTGTTAGTTAGATCTGTGTATCTAAATAATGTGCTAGTGTAGCTTTTTTTTTTTATTTTTAAGTTTTAGCCATTATCTATTGACTGCCCATCGTGGATGATAGTTAACTCTCCTTCATACACATACCCTTCTAACCCCCACCCTGAATTCAGCTATATTATGTACATACTCAACTGCTGGTCCCTCTCATTATCTTAATATATTTATATCACAATTTTTACTTTTTCACTGTGTAGTATCTAGCTTTTAAATATTTCTTTAGGTTTGCTGAAGTGTAATTTAAATAATGTAAAATTCACCCTCCTTAGTTTTACACTTCTGTTTTTTCACTAAGGACTTCACAGTATAACTATCACTGTAGTCAAGATATAAAATTCTTTCTAGCCTAAAAAATTTTTCTCCTGCTCCTTTGTAGTTAGCCCTTTCCCCTCATTCTCTAATAATTCCAGTACTGTTTGTTGAAAATCCTGTGTTTTTTCCCTTGAACTTTTTTTACATCAGTGCCACTAATTGACCATATATGTGTGGGTCTGTTTCTAGATATGCTGTTTTGTTCCACTGATCTCTTGTGTCTACCATTTTGCTAATACTGCATAGTAAGTTTTGAAATAAGTCTTGAAAACAGGTGGCGTGAGTGCTCCGATTGTAGTCGTGTCCCCCCCCTCCCCGCCCCACAACTGCTTTGGCTGTTCTAGTTTCTTGGTTTTCCCATAACTGCCCTAAATATCCCTGGTGCTCTGCCAATCTGTGCTTCTCTCTCTCTTAGCCTCAGGCAACCACTGATTACAGTCTTGATGGTTTTTTTCTTTTCCAGAATGTCAGATAGTTGGAATCATACATTATGTAGTCTTTTCAAATTGACTTCTTTCACTTAGTAATATGCATCTAAGGTTCCTGCTTGTCTTTTCATGGCTTGATAGCTCATTTCTTTTTAGTGCTGAATATTCCATTATCTCAGTATACCCATTTATTCATTCACTTATAGAGGGATGCTGTTATCTGTCTCTTTCCCTGGTTCTCTCTGGTAAACTTCTAACTGGTGTTTTTTAGCTTGTTGTTCTCATGTAGTTACCAGTCTCTATTTAATTGCTTACCACCAAAATTTCTATTGTTTTTGGGAGTACTCTTAGGATTGATTTTTCCCCCCCAGTGTATTCCAAATTAAGTCCGTTCCCTTGGGGATACCTTCTGCGCTCTCTTTTGTTACAACCTGTCTCTGCGTCTTGGCAAAACCTCTGCACTGCTGCTCTGGAGCTGAGAGGAGGGGAAATGGCATGTTTTTCTCAGTGTGACATCCCCAGTTAGGGAGCAGAGTTGTTTGGCTAGGGTAGTTGCCTCTAGTCTTCCTTAATGACTATTTCAGCTTCAGGTTAAGTTATTCCTTCGTGCTGTGTGTCAGAGAAGGTCTCTTTCCACATTAGTGTTCCTCTCATCGACAAAAATATCTTTAAAGAATCTATGAAAAGAAGTTGCTGAGATTTTGATTGGGATGGCATTGAATCTGTAGATGAATTGGGGAGGTTTGTAATCTTACTGAGTCTTCCAATTCATGGGCATAGTATTTCTCCCTATTTATCTAGATCTGTTTTGATGTATTTAATTAATATTTTGTTGTTTCCACATACAGTTCTTGCACCTATTTTGTTAGATTTATATGTAAGAACTTTATTTTTGGGGGTGCTATTATAAATTTTAATTTTTTCATTTCAAATTCCAGTTATAGCCATATATAAGAATATGATTGACTTGTCTGTTGACTTTATATTCTGCTACCTTGCTAAACTCACTTTTTAATTCTAAGAGGGTTTGTTTTTTGTTTTTTTTTTTTGGTAGATTATTTGAGATTTTTTTTGGACAGACAGTAGTATTTCCTGCAAACTAATTTTTTCCTTTCTAATATGTGTGCCTTATAATAGTTTTTCTTGCTTTATTGAGCTGGTAGGCCTTCCAATACAGTGTGGAATGGGGTAGAGAGGGAGGGCATATTTTCCTTCTTTCCAATCTTTGTTAGCTATAAGTCTTTCATAGATGCCCTTTAGTAGGTTAAGCACTTTCCACTCTATTTTTAGTGTTCTGAGAGTTGTGTGTGTGTGTGTGTGTGTGTGTGTGTGTGTTGTTGTTGTTGTTTTTTAAGATTTATTTACTTATTTGAGAGAGAGAGCATGAACAGGAGGGTCAGAGCGGGATAGAGAGTAAGAATCTGAAGCGGACTGTGTGCTGAATGAGGAGCTGGCTCAGGGCTCAATCTCTTGACCCGGAGATCACGACCTATGCCGAAACCAAGAGTCAGGTGCTTAACCAGCTTCACCACCCAGGCACCCCAGTGTTCTGAGAGTTTTTATCATGAAAGTATGTTGAATTTTTCAGATGTCTTTTTCTGAATCTATTGATTGTATGGTCGTCTTCAAATTGTTGATATGGAATTTCATTGTTTTTTTGTTTTGTTTTGCTTTGTTTTAGAGAGAGAGAGAGGGGAGAGGAGCAGAGGGAGAGGAAGAGAGAGAAACTTAAGCAGGCTCCATGCCCCCAGCTCAGAGCCCAGGACCCTGAGATCATGACCTGAGCCGAAATCAAGAGTTGGAGGCTTGACTGACTGAGCCACCCAGGTACCCTGAATTTCATTGATTTTTCAATGTTGAACTAATCTTACATTTCTTAGATGAAATCCATGTGATTGTGATATATATTTTTTCATATTACTGCATTTTATTTACTAACATTCTGTGGCAATTTTTACATCTATGTTCATTAGAGATACTGATTTGCAATTTTCTTTTCTGGCAGTATTTCTCTCTGGATTTGTGAACAGGATAATACTGGCTTCATAAATGGGACATGTTCTTTCCTCTTCTTTTTAATGGAATTGATTGTGTAGAATTGGCATTATTTATTACTTGGTTGGTAGAATTTACCAGTGAAACTGTCTAAGCCTGAAGTTTTCATATTTTGCTAGTAACTTGCAGTCCAATTTATTTACTAGGTATAGGGAGGGCTATTCAAGTTTTCTTGAGTGAGCTTTGGTGATCTTTCAAATAATTGTTCCATTTCATCTAATTTATCAAATTCATGAGCATATAGTTGTTTGTAGTATTTCTTCATTTTCCTGTTAATGTCTTTGGCATCATTTGTGACACTGATTCTAAGCTTTATATGGAAAGGCAAACACTGTAACAAGTAATACAGTGTGGAAGAAGCACAAAGTTGAAGGACTCACACCATTTGGTTTTAAGACTTATTATAAAACTACAGTTA
This sequence comes from Ursus arctos, assembly GCF_023065955.2. Classification (NCBI taxonomy): domain Eukaryota; kingdom Metazoa; phylum Chordata; class Mammalia; order Carnivora; family Ursidae; genus Ursus; species Ursus arctos. The sequence goes on from NC_079873.1 coordinate 58,959,697, forward strand.
CGAACATAACATGCCACTGGTAAAGGGACAGACATATAGATCAATAGAATAGAGAACTCAGACTCAACGCAGATTGCAAACTGGTCTTTGACAAAGGCAGAAAGAGTACTCGGTGAAAGGGTAGTCTTTTCAAATAGTGTTGGAACCAATTGTATGTTCACAGTTTAAAAATTGAACTTAGAGACTTTACACTTTATTTATTTATTTTTTTAAAGATTTTATTTATTTATTTGACAGAGACAGAGACAGCCAGCGAGAGAGGGAACACAAGCAGGGGGAGTGGGAGAGGAAGAAGCAGGCTCATAGCGGAGGAGCCTGGCGTGGGGCTCGATCCCATAACGCCGGGATCACGCCCTGAGCCAAAGGCAGACGCTTAACCGCTGTGCCACCCAGGCGCCCCGAGACTTTACACTTTAAACAAAAATTCTCTCAAAATGGATCACAGACCTTAAATATAAAATGGAAAACTGTAAGACTTCTAAAAGCAAATACAAAAGAATATGTGAACTTGGGTTTGGTGATGAGTTTTAGATCCAACGTCAAAAGTATAATTAATGAAAGAAGAAATTGATAACCAGGACTTTATTAAAATTAAAAATGTTTGCTCGGAAAAAACAGCGTCAAGAGAATGAAAAGGCAAACCACAGACTAGAAAAAAATTTTGCAAAACCCATATCTGATGAAGGACTTTAATATATAAAGAACTCTTTAACTTCAATAATAAGAAAACAACCCAGTTAGAAATTGGGCGAAAGATCTGAATATACACCTCACCAAAGAAGATAAAGAGATGGCCAATGAGCAAATGAAAAGATGCTCATTTGAAATTAGAGAAATTCAATTTAAAAAAATGAGAAATCCTCATACTCATATTAGAATGATTAAAATTTTTAAAAACCTGAAAATACCAATTGCTGGCTAGGATGTACAGTAATAGGAAACTCTCAATTCTAGTGGTTTTTTTTTAGTTCATTTTAAAATTGTTGCTCAAGAGATTATAATGTGCACAATACTTGTATCTTTTATGCAGTTCTCTTAAATTATTTTAGAAGAAAAGAGCAAATTTTATTTATTCTGTCATTTACATTTATCTATGTAATTAGCTTTTCTGAGCCTGTTTATTTCTTCATATGGGCTTCTTTTTTATTTCTTTATATGGATTTGAATTAAAGTCATTTCAGCTTGAAGGAATTTGTTTTTTTCTTCTAAGTCAGGTCGACTAACAGTGAATTCTCTTAGTCCTTTTTTGTCAGTCTTACTTTTTCCTCATTATTGAAAGATAGTTTTATGGATATAAGCTTCTTGCTTGTCGTTTTTTTGTTTTTTTGTTTTTTGTTTTCTTTTAGCGCTTTGTGTATACCAAGTGCTGCCTCTGATCCTCATTGTTTCTCATGAGAAATCACCGGTAAAGATTCTTTGGGTCACTTGTGTGTTTTTTTCTGTTGCTGCTTTTATAATTTTTTGCTGAAAACAACAAAATATTCATGAAATAAATCAAAGACGATCTAGATGAATAGGGATTAATACTACATCCCTGAATCAGAAGATTTGGTAAGATATCAGATCTTCTGAATTTCATCTGTAGATTCAATCGTTGTCTCAGTCAAAATCTCAGCAAGTTGTTTTTGTAGATATTGCTAGCTTATTCTAAAGTTTATATGAAAATGCAAAGAAACTAGAATAACCAAAACAGTTCTAAAAAAGGAAGAATAAAAAGTTTGAAAGGAGGGTTGCCTGGGTGGTTCAGTTGGTTAAGCGTCCGACTTCTGCTCAGGTCATGATCTCAGGGTCCTGGGATCGAGTTGCACATCCCGCACATCAGGTTCCCTGCTCAGCAGGGAGTCTGCATCTCCCTCTCCCTCTCTGTTCTCCCTCATTCTCTCAAATAAACAAATAAAATCTTAAAAAAAAGTTTGAAAGGGCACACTATACCTTATTTATAGACTTATGATAAAGATGGTAATCAGTAGTGTTTGGTATTGGTGAAAGGAGAAAGACAAAGATCAGTGAAACAGAGATAGAAATAGATTCACAGAAATCTAGTTAATTATTTTCAACACAGATGCAAAGATCAATGTTGAAAGGATAATCTCCTTAACAGAAGCTGCCAAAACAATTGAAGGACCACATGCCGAAAGAGTGTGAACACATACTTCACTCATTATACAAACTAATGAAAATGAATCATAGAGAAATTACATGACATCTAGAAGAAAACAGGAAAACCTCTACAGCTTTAGATCACTGAAGGCACAATACTAATGCCAATTGATAAATTTATTTCTTAAAAAAGTACGGGTAACTTTTTTTTTAAACGGAGTTTCTTTTTAGGGCAGTTTTAGGTTCACAGCAAAATCGAGAGGGTGTAGAGAAATTTCCCATATACTCCCTCCCCCCATGCATGCATCACCTCTCCCATTATCTACATCCTTCACCAGAGTGGTACATTTGTTAGAACTGATCGACCTACATTATTTACACATCACCATCTAAGGTCATTAGTTTACATTAGGACTCATAGTTTGAACAAATGTATAATGATATGTATCCATCACTGAAGTATCATCCTCTGTCCTTCATCTATTTTTCCCTTCCTCCAGCCCCCAACTAATGGCAACCATTGATCTTACTGCCTCCGTAGTTCTGTTTTTTGTTTTTTGGTTTTTTTTTAAGATTGTATTTATTTATTTGGCAGTGAGAGAGCACAAGCAGGGGGAACAGCAGGCAGAGGGAGAGGGAGAAACAGGCTCTTCGTGGAGCAGGGAGCCTAGTGCGGGACTCGATCCCAGGACCCCGGGATCATGACCTGAGCTGAAGGCAGATGCTTAACCGACTGAGCCACCCAGGCGCCCCCATAGTTCTGTTTTGAATGATTTTCCCCCTCTACTTTCTGCTTGCATCTTAGATGGGGTAATTGCTGTTGACCTGTGTTCAAGTTCCCTGATTCTTCATTTGTGTTGAGTCTACTTATAAGCTCCCTTAAAGGCAGGCATATTCATTTCTGTTAATGTGTTTTCAATATCTACCATTTTCATTTGATTCATTTTTATAGTTTTCAACTCTTCTGATATTACCTACATGATGTGGCCTATTATCTAGATTTTTAACATACGCTAGTTATTTTAAATTCTCCGTTAGTTTCTACATCTCATATCTGAATCTGGTTTTGAAGATTACATTTTCTTCATGCTATTTTTTTTGTCCCTTTGTTTTTATATACATATAATTTTGCTGGAAGACATATGTAAGACAGTAGATACTGAAGTATTTTTTTAAGTTTTTAAATTCCAGTTAACATACAGTGTTATATTAGTTTCAGGTGTTCAATATACTGATTCAGTGTTTCCCATACATCACATTCCCATGTGCTCATCACAAGTGCACTCCTGATCCCCATCACCAATTTGACCCTTCCCCCCTACCCACCTCCCCTTTGGTAACCATCAGTTTGTTCTCTATAATTAAGAATCTGTTTCTTGATTTGTCTCTCTTATTTTCCCCTTTGCTTGTTTTGTTTTTTAAATTCTGAGTGAAATCATATAGTTTGAGTGGATGACTGAAATCATACGGCTTTTGTCCTTCTCTGACTGACTTATTTCACATAGCATTATATGCTCTAGCTCCATATATGTTGTTGGAATAACAAGATTTCATTCATTTTATGGCTGAATAATATTCCATTGTATGCATATACCACCTCATCTTTATCCATTCGTCATCGATGGACACTTGGGCTGCTTCCATGTCTTGGCTGTTGTAAATAAAGCTGCTGTAACAATAGGGGTGCCTGTATCCCTTTGAATTCGTGTTTTTGTATTCTTGGGGGTAAATGCCCCCCAATCACTGGATCATAAGGTAGTTCTATTTTTAACTTTTTGAGGAAGCTCCATACTGTTTTCCAGAGTAGCTGTACCGGTTGGCATTCCCATCAACAGTGCACGAGTGTTCCTTTTTCTCCACATCTTCACCAACACCTGTTGTTCTGTGGTTGGTTTTAGCCATTCTGACAGGTGTGACATGATAGCTCATTGTACTTTTGCATTTCCTTGGTGATAAAAGATGATGAATATCTTTTCATGTGTCTGTTGGCCATTGTAGGTCTTTAAAAAATACCTGTTAATGTCTTTCTGCGTATTTTTTAGTTGGATTATTTGTTTTTTGGGTGTTGATTTGTATAAGTTCTTCATATATTTTGTATACTAAGCCCCTTTCAGATATGTCATTTGCAGATGTCTTCTTCCATTCTGTAGGTTGCCTTTCAGTCTTTTTTTTTTTTTAAGATTTTATTTATTTATTTGACAGAGAGACAGCCAGTGAGAGAGGGAACACAGGCAGGGGGAGTGGGAGAGGAAGAAGCAGGCTCCCAGTGGAAGAGCCTGATGTGGGGCTTGATCCCAGGACTACTGAGATCACACCCCGAGCCGAAGGCAGACGCTTAACAATTGAGCCACCCAGGCACCCATGCCTTTTAGTTTTGTTGTTTCCTTCACTGTTCAGAGCTTTTTATTTCAATGTAGTCCCAATAGCTTATTTTTGCTTTTGTTTTCCCTTGCCTCAGGAAACCTCTCTAGAAAGAAATTGGTACAACCGATGTGTCAAAGAAGTTATTGCCTGTGTTCTGTTCTAGGACTTTATGGTGGCAGATCTCACATGTAGGTCTTTAATCTATTTTGAGTTTATTTTTGTATGTGGTATAAGTAAGTTGCCCAGTCTCATTTTTTGCATGTAGCTGTCCAGTTTTCCCAGTACCATTTGTTGAAAAGGCTGTCTTTTTCCCACTGGATATTCTTTCCTGCTTTGTCAAAAATTAATTGATGGTAAAATTGTGGGTTTATCTCTGGACTTGCTGTTCTGTTGATCTATGTGTCTATTTTTGTGCCAGTACCATACTGTTTTGATCACGACACGTTTGTAATATAACTTGAAGTCTGGAATTGTGATGCCTCTAGCTTTGCTTTGCTTCTTCAAGATTGCCTTGGCTATTTGGCGTCTTTTTTGGTTCTATGCAAATTTTAGGATTGTTCATTCTAGCTCTGTGAAACATGCTGCTGGTATTTTGATAGGGATTGCATTAAATGTGTAGACTGCTTTGGGTAGTATAGGCATTTTAATAATATTTGTTCTTCCAATCCATGAGAATGGAATGTTTTTCCATTTCCTTGTGTCATCTTCAGTTTCTTTCATCAGTGTTTTATAGTTTTCAGAGTATAGCTCTTTCACCTCTAGTTAGGTCTATTTGTAGGTGTCTTTTGGTTTTTGCTGCAGTTATAAATGGAATTGATTCTTTGATTTCTCTTTCTGCTGCTTTGTTATTGGTATATAGAAATGCAACAGATTCCTGCACATTAATTTCATATCCTGCAACTTTACTGAATTTGTTGATGAGTACTAGCAGGTTTTTGTTGTAGTCTTTTCAGTTTTCTGTATAGAGTCTATATCATGTCATCTGCAAATAGTGAAAGTTTTATTTCTTCCTTGCTGATTTGGATTTCCTTTATTTCTTTTTGTTGTCTAATTGCTGTGGCTAGGACTTACAGTGCTGTGTTGAATAAAAGTGGTGAGAGTGGAAAAAGCTCTCAGCTTTTCCCCCATTTAAGGATGATGTTAGCTGTTTTGTTTTGTTTGTTTTGGTTTGTTTTGTTTCATAGATGGCCCTTACTATGTTGAGTTATGTTGCCTCTAAACCTACTTTGTTGAGGGTTTTTATCAAGAATGGGTGCAGTGTTTTGTCAGATGCTTTTTCTGTATCTATTGAAAACATCATATGGTTCTTATTTCTTTCTCTTTGTGATGTATCTATCACATTGAATGATTTGTGAGTATAAACCACCCTTGCAACCCAGGAATAAATCAGTTGATCTTGGTCAATGATTTTTTTTTTAAATGTGTTCTTGAGGGGTGCCTGGGTGGCTCAGTCAGTTAAGTGTCTGCCTTCAACTTAGGTCATGATCCCTGGGTCTTGGGATCGAGTGCCGCATAGGGCTCTCTCTGCTCCGCAGAGTCTGCTTCTCCCTCTCCCTCTGCTGCTCCGTCTGCTTGTTTTCTCTCTCTCTGTCAAATAAATAAAATCTAAAAATAATTTTTAAAAATGTATTGTTGAATTTGGTTTGCTAGTATTTTGTTGAGGATTTTGCATCCATGTTCATCAGGGGTATGGGCCTATACTTCTTTTTTTTGTGGTGTCTTTGTCTGGTTTTGGTATCTGGGTAATGCTGGCCTCATAAGATCATTTTGGAAGTTTTCCTTCCTTTTGTAATTTTTGAAATAGTTTGAGAACAATAGATATTAACTCTTCCTTAAATGTTTTGTGGAATTCACCTGTGAAGCTGTCTCCTGGACTTTGTTTGTTGGGAGTTTTTAGATTATTGATTCAGTTTCTTTGCTGATTATCTGTTGGGTCTGTTCAAATTTTTTATTTCTTCCTGTTTCAGTTTTGGTAGTTCATATGTTTCTAGGAATTGATCTGTTTCTTCCAGGTTGTCCAGTTTGTTGGCCTATGGAGTCTCATAATATTCTTTTATGATTGTATTTCGGTGGTGTTGGTTGTGATTTCTTCTCTCTCATTTGCGATTTTATTTGAGTGTTTTCTCTTTTTTTTTTCTTGATAATTCTGGCTAGAGGTTTATTAGTTTTATTGATTTTTTTCCAAAGAACCAGCTCCTGGTTTCATTGATCTGTTCTGTTGTGTTTTTTTAAATCTATATCATTTATTTCTGCCCTAATTATTTCCTTCTTTCCTCTGGTTTTAGTTTTGTTGTTCTTTTTCTAGCTCCTTTAAGTGCAAGGTTAGGTTGTTTGAGATTTTTTCTGCTTCTTGAGGTAGGTCTGTATTGCTGTAATCTTCCCTCTTATAACCTCTTGCCACATTCCACAGGTTTTGGATTATTGTGTTTTAATTTGTTTCCATGTATTTTTTATTTCTTCTTTGATTTCCTGGTTGACCCATTTGTTGTTTAGTAGTACGTTATTTAACCTCCATGTATTGTGGTCTTTCCACATTTTTTCTTGTTGTTGATTTCTGTTTTCATAGCATTGTGGTCAGAAAATATGCATGGTATGATTTTGATCTTCTTGAATTTGTTGAGTTTTTTTTTTAATGCGCTAATATTTGATCTGTTCTGGAAAATGTTCCATGTGTACTTGAAAAGAATGTGTATTCTGCTGATTAGGATGGAATGTTCTGAATATATCTGTTAAATCTTTTTTTGGGGGGGTGCAAAAAGGTGATTTTAATAAAGCACGGGGACAGCACCTATGGACAGAAAGAGCTGCTGCCTAAATCTGTTAAATCTATCTGCTCCTATGTGTTATTCAAAGCCCTTGTTTCCTTGATGTTGTTTAGATATCTGTCTATTGATGTAAGTGAAATGTTAAAGTCCGCTACTATCATTATAGTTTTATAGATTATTTCCGTTATGTTTTTTATTAACTTCATTATGTATTTGGGTGCTCCTATGTTGGGTGCATAAATATTTACAATTGTTATATCTTATTGTTGTATTTTCCCCTTTATGATTATATAGTGTTCTTTGTCTCTTGTTACAGTCTTTTTTTAAAGTCTGTTTTGTCCAATATAAGTCTTGCTACTCTGGCTTTCATTGATGTCCATTTGCATGATAGTTGCTTCTCCATCCTCTCACTTTCGATCTGTGGGTGTCTTTATGTCTAAAATGAGTCTCTTGTAGGCAGCGTATAGATGGGTTTTGTTTTTTTATCCATTCTGTCATCCTATGTCTTTTATCCATTTACATTCAGAGTAATTATTGATAAATATTTATTGCCATTTTTATTACTTGTTCTGTGGTTGTTTCTGAACATTTTCTCTGATGCTTTTTTTGTCTTTCATGTTTTGCTGATTTTCTTTAGTGATACATTTGGATACATTTTTCTTTATTCTTTGTATATGTTAGTGGTTTTAGATATATCATGACCAGTAGGTTTGTATACCTTCTGCCAATAGTAGTCTGTATTAAGTTTATGGTCATTTAAATATGAACCCATTCTTTACTCCTCTCCTCCCCATGTTTTAGGTATGTGTTATTATTTTCATATCCCTTTTTATTGGTTGGTTCCTTGACTGATTTTTTTTACAGAAATGTTCATTATTACTACTTTTATATTGCTTACTTTGTACTGTCCTTTTTCATCTTTCCTTTCCATCAAGGAGTCCTGTTTAATATTTCTTGCAGGGCTGGTTCATTGGTCATGAATTCCTTTAGTTTTTGTTTGTCTACGAAACTCTGTGTCTCCCTCTGTTGTGTATGATAACCTTGCTGGAAAGAATGTTCTTGGCTGTATATTTTTCCCATTCAGCACTTTGAATATATCATGGCACTCCCTTCTGGTTTGCAGGTTTCTGTTGAAAATCTATGGGTTTTCCCTTGTAACTTAATGACTTCTTTTGTCTTGATGCATTAAAATTTTTTTATCTCTGTATTTTGCAAATTTAATTATGTTTTGTTAGATATTATATGTCTTGGTGTGGGTCTGTTTTTGTTGATTTTGATGGGTGTTCTGTGTGCCTCCTGGATCTCCGATATCTGTTCCCTTCCAGATTAGGGAAGTTTTCAACTATTATTTCTTCATATAAATTTTCTGTCCCCTTTTCTCTCTCTTCCTTTTGTGGTACTCTTATAATACGAACACTATTACATTTAATGGAGTCACTGAGTTCCATAAGTTCTCATTTTGCATAACTTTTTTTCTTTTGTTCACCTTATTTTCCATTTCTCTGTCTTCCAGATCACTAATTCATTCCTCTGCTGCTTCCATCCTGCTGTTCATTCCAACAAAGATGTTTCTCATTTCATATCAAGCCCTTTATCTCTGCTGTGTTATTCCTTATCTCTCCTAAGTGTCTCATTCTTGTCTTCCACTCTTTTCTCAATCCTGTGAATATTGCTTTAAGTTGTCTGTCATTTTACTTATATCTGTTTTGCTTAGATATCTGGTTGTGGTCTTGTCCAGTTCTTTCCTTTGGGATAAATTTCTCTGTCTCCTCGTTTTGTCTGCTTTTCTCTGTTTCTGTGTGTTAAGGAAATCAGCTGTGTCTTCTGCTCTTGAAAGTAGTGACTTTATGAAGAAGAGGTCCTGGAGTGTCCTGCAGTGCAGTGTTCCCTGTTCCTAAGAGCCTGGCACTTCAGGAGAGTATCCTATGTGTGTTACATAAGCCCTGTTATTGTGTCTGAGTCATTTTTCCTTTTAGTGCAGTTGTTTGCACTAACTCTATGTCTGCCTGTTGTGGGCTGTAATTGCTCTTTGTGATGTTAGTGGGACCCAGGCAGGCCAGCTTTGAGAGGGCGTGCCCACCAGGGAACTTGGGGGCCAGGTAGTGGTGTTAGCAAAGTTTGTACTGGGCCACTAGTTCTGTGCCCGATCTCCTGAAACTCTGTGGCAGCTAGGGGCTGAATGCAGTGATGGGGGGGTTGGCATGCAGATGGGCGTGGTACATGATGGTGGCTCGAAACAGCAGCTGTGCACCCTGTGTGGCTGGGTGGGGTGAACCCAGGGGTTTAAGAAAATTTACCCTGAGGCCAGGGCTGATGGTAGCAGACTTGGAGTCGGGGAGTCTTCAGGAGACCTCTTGGGCAGGGCACGCTGCTAACAGGTTAGGTAACAAGTGTCTGTGTAGCCCTGCCTCCCACAGAGGGCTCTGTGTTTATGGTAGGGGGCAGGGGAGGAAAATGGCGCCTGCTAGCTCCCTTTCTTTGGAGAAGTCCCCCAACACACTCTGAAATCAGTATGAACAGATCTGTCTTCCGTTTGCCCCTGGTGTTGTGTAAACTGCTATTTTTATGTTGCCTCTCCACGCAGGCTGCTGTCTCTTTAAGGCCAGTGACCAGCTATAACTAGCCCTCGTGGTTTACCCACTGGCGTCAGGCGACTCAAAAGCTCTAGGCTCCAAGTCCTACTGGTTTTACAAACTGACAGAATTCAGCCCCTTTGGTATGTATGTCTGTATGTAGTTAGGTAGGTAGGTAGGTAGGTAGTTTTATTGTAACAAAGCAACTTGTACACTTTTAACGTTTAAAACTGAGCATCATCTTTCCTTTCCAGTGAAACAAAGAAAATTTAAAAATAGGAGCAAAATTGTAATAAGGTAGTCCGTTCCAAGTAAGATCCTATATATAGGTTCTGCTGATCATCTACTGAGTGGCATCATAAGTAGAAAATATAATTTTAAAAGTGTCATCTTAAACTGCAAGGGTGTCCATTAAACATCACAATTAAACATGCCAAAGGAGAAGCCATGTTGTCAGAATGCCTGTTTAACCCACCCAGGCATCTCAAACCCACCCTTTGCTGACCTTCTGTAATCCCATCTTTAAATTTTTTTTCTTCTTTTAAATAAGAGAAAGTAGAAATATACATGTTGGCAAATGCTAAGTGTCCATACTGACATAGAGACACAGTGTAATCGCTGAGCTCAATATACAGAGAAAGGAAGAAAAAAGTTGGAATTCTGTACAGTATTATACAGGGGCCTAACATTCTCTAGCTTCCAGCAGAGTTAAGGGAGCATCAGGTTTTCCTTTTTTCCCCACAGAGCACAGTGGTATGAATTTCATAATTTTCTTTTTAAAGATTTTATTTATTTATTTGACAGAGACAGCCTGCGAGAGAGGGAACACAAGCAGGGGGAGTGGGAGAGGAAGAAGCAGGCTCCTAGTGGAGAAGCCTGATGTGGGGCTCGATCCAGAACGCTGGGATCACACCTTGAGCCGAAGGCAGACGCTTAACAACTGCACCACTCAGGCGCCCCACGGACTTCATAATGTTTTTGTTGAGACAGGAAGGGATAAAAATGAGTTTGGAAAGGAAAGTGGTAGAGATTCTTTTCCCATTGTATTCTGCTCAAGGTATTTCCCCCCAATATACGTTGAGAACCAAGGGAGAGAAAAACGACTTCAAAAAACAGGGTGAATGAGCACAAGAGGAGGGAAGAAAAGACTGCAACTTGTTCCCAGGGACTGGAGGAGATTTTAAAAAGGTAGATTGGAATCCATCAGTGTTCCATTAGTCATCTTCTCATTCATCCTCCTGTCCTTCCTTCTCCCCCTCATCCTCTTCACCTTCATTGTCATCTTCTTTATCAATATCTTTTTTTTTCTGTTTTTTTTTTTTTAAGATTTATTTATTCATTTGAGAGAGAGAGCAAGTGAGCAGGGGGAGAAGGAGAGGGAGGGAAATCCTCAAGCAGACTCCTGGCTGAATGTGGAGCCCGACGAGGGGCTTCATCTCAAGATTCCTGGACCCAAGCTGAAATCAAGAGTTGACGCCCAACTGACTGCATCACCAGGTGCCCCTTCATCAGTATCTTCTGGTCCTCCTCCTCCTTCTTCATCATCTTCTCCTCCCCCTCCTCCCCCTCCTCCTCCCCTTCCCCTCCCTCCTTCTCTCTCCCCCCCTTCCCCTTCCTCATCCATATCTGGAACCAAGTAGTACTGTAATGGATTTGATAACCTCTCCTGATTCATGTGCACCAGCCTGTCTCGTTTTTTAAAGCCAAACGTTATCTTCTTTGTGTGAGCTCCCTGGTGTTAGGGCCTGTTTCTTTGCCCTCTCTGCATGCACGCAGCTCCCTCCCTCCTGTGGACAGCCTCTATATGCCTTTCTGACCTACCTAACCTTTCAAATGCAGCTTCTTCTTTGTATCTACTTGTGGAGTTTGTTTTGTCAGTCGTCAGATTGTTCTCCAATTTATTGGCTTGGATGCGGATGATATCTAGCTGTAAACATGGGGGAGGGTGAGCTCAGGGTCCTCCTACTCTGCCATCTTCCCCCTCCTCCTGAAGTAAATATTTTTTTGTTTGAGAAAAGCACACCTTCCCTTTTTCTTGGCTATTCATGTAGAATTTTGTGTCAAATTAGTCAGAATTGGGCTGGTTTTAGAGTTTGTTGCTATGGTTTCTCTCTGCGCCAGAGACTTGGAATCAAGTAATGATACTTTGTTGTTGTGTCCCTGTGTGGTTTTTGTCCCTTTGCACTGCTCCCCAGAGAGCGTCTGTTTTCCTCAGCTTTCCTCTGTGTCTGTCTTCTAATCTCAGTGCTTATTAGCATTTGTTTGGGGGTAGAAAAGGGGAGTATTCTCTAATGTTTGGATTGAGACTCAGTCTTAACTAGGCATTGAACCTGGGTTTTGGGGTATGGCCTTCACAAGTCTTCTTGCACCTTCAGGTATAATGCTGTTGCCAGCATGTATTTCAGTTCCTCCCCCAGAGCTAAAGCTTTAGTTGTTTTTTCACCCCTTACCCAGATAGAGTTGATTTTCACCACTGTGTCCCCACATTGTGCTTCTTAGGCTTTTGTTCCTTAGGGAAGATGGACCTGGTGTTAACTTTGGATTGCCCTCTATTCCTCTACTCAGTGCTTCAGAGTATAAGTTTTAATGATCTTCCTTTTAGTTCAAGAACTTATTATTATTGTTATTATTATTATTATTATTATTATTATTATTATTTTTGTGTGAGAGAGAGGAGGAATACATATGGGCAGAATTTCAGCCATACTTGCTGCTCCCCTCCCCCAAATAGCACCAAGGGAATCTTTCTCTGTGATCTTCCCTGTGGCCACCTGTTTGTAAAATCTGCAGGTGGGTGCAACCCATTTCCTGTTTTTTGAAACGCCCCTCCCCCCAAAGATAGCCTACACTTAGCTTTTAGCAGTATATTTTAATTTTTAGTTATATCGTCTTTTCTTGCCACTTTTTGTGACATTTGTTCCAATGATTAAATGTTCAGATTCTGCTTTTCTCTCCAGGTGCCTACCTTTTTCTAAATTTCTATATAATTTTTTACTCTATGACTTCACTTCTGTGGTTAATAAAATCACTAATTTGCAGTTGTCAAGCCTGTTTCTTCTCTTAAAGGATGTAGTGATGCTGTTTCTAGATTTCTACAAGTCTGAGCTTTGTCGTCTTTGTTATTGTTGTTTCTCTTCTTCATTTTTTTCTTTGGCATTATTTGACTACTTTTAGTATTCCATTTTAATGTTCTTCTAAATTTTTTGGTTATAACACTTAAATTTGTTCCGTTGTTGCCGCTATAGGGATTACAATAAACATACCTCGTAATCACCTAACAGTTTGTATAGATTTAATGTTTTACCACTTCAAGTAAAACAAAAGCCATACTTTTTAAAATGATTTTTTAAATAGTTGCCATGTGTTTTACATTTATGTATTTTGAAAGCCCATCAGACTGTGTTATGATTTCTGCTTTTAAGAGTCCTGTATATATTAAAGAACTTAAGAGGAGAAAAATGAGCTTTTATATTTACTCAGTCATTTACTAGTTCTGCTCTTCCTTCATTTCTAAGGATATTAGCTTCCCCTGGGTATCATTCACCTTCAGAGTCAAGAACTCTATTATTTCATCTCAACTCCTTTTAAAATGAATTCTCTTCATTTTCTTTCATCTAAGAATGTGTTCATTTCACCTTCATTCCTGAAGGACTTTTTTGCTGGGTAAAAAAGTGTCAGATGATGTTTTTTCTTCTTTCAGCCCTTTATTCTTTTAATTTTTAAAATTTTTTTTAGAAAGTATTTATTTTAGAGAGAGAAAGTGTGTGGGGAGGGACACTGGGAGAGGGAGAGAGAGAATCTCCAGCAGACTCCACGCTGAGTCTGGAGCCTGACCTGGGACTGATCCCACAACCCTGAGACCATGATCTGAGCCAAAATCAAGTCAGATGCTTAACCCACTGAGGCACCCAGGTGCCCCTCTTCTTTTAGCACTCTAAAGATGTTTTTCTACCATTTCTGTTCTCCGTGGTTTCTGATGAGAAGTTTGCAGTAGTTTGAATCATTGATAATCCATCTGAACTGTGTTGCTTTTTGTAGCTGCTCTCAAATTTTTTTATTTTTGGTTTTTAGCAGTTTGCTGAAAGTGGTATTTCTGGGTGTGTTTTTCTTTCAGTTTATCTTGTTTAGATTTGTTGAGGTAGTTGAATATGTGGATTTATCTTTCATCAAATTTGGGAAGTTTTCCAGTAATATTCCTACAAACATTTTTTCTGTACAACTTTTTTCTCCTTCTGGTACTCTGATGACTTGTATGCTAGACATTTTAATATTGCTTCATAGGTTCTGAGACTGTTTTGTTTCAACCTTTTTGTTGTTCTGTTGCTTAGATTGGGTAATTTCTATTGATCTCTCTTCAAATTTCTTTTTCAAATGACTTCTTTTTTCTTGTCTCCATTCTGCTATTGAGATCTCAGGTGAATTTTTTAAAGAGATTTATTTGTTTATTTTAAGGGTTCCTGGGTGGCTCAGTCAGTTAAGCGACTGCCTTCTGCTCAGGTCATGATCCCATGGGATCGAATCTTGCATTGGGCTCCTTGCTCAGTGGGAGCCTGCTTCTCCCTTTCCCTCTGCCTGCTATTCCCCCTGCTTGTGTGCTTGCTCGCTGTCTGTCAAATAAATAAATAAAAAATCTTTTAAAAAAATAAAGATTTATTTATTTGAGAGAGAGCATGAGTGCACAAGTTGGGGGAGAGAGGCAGAGGGAGAGAATCTTTAAGTCGACTCCCTGCCGAGCAGGAAGCCGACATGGGGCTCAGTCCCACAACCCATGAGATTTGTGACCTGAGCTGAAACCAAGAGTAGACGCTCAACCAACTGAGCCATCCAGGTGCCTCCTCAAGTGAATTTTTTTTATAGTCAGTCCTATTCCCATCCTCAGTTGTATGTTACTACTGACCTCTAAGTAAAATTAGCCTTTCATATAAATGAAATTATAGAATATTCATGATAGTTTGACCTCCAGGTTTATCTTGGTGGTAGCATGTATTTGTATATATTTTTTTAGAGCTGAATATTAATTATTCAGTGTTATAGATACACCACGTTTTTGTTTCACAATTCAGCACTTGACAGAAAGTTGACATATTCCTTTTATTTCCTTTGGCAATTATTAATAAATGTTGCTATGAAAATTGATGTACATGTCCTTGTGTGTTTCCATTTCTCTTGAATGGAATAGCTGGGTCATAGAGTAAATATTTATTTAGTTCTTCAAGAAACTGCCATATTGTTTTCCAAAGTGGCTATACTATTTTACATGGCCACCTGCAATATATGAAGGTTAACATTTCTCTGCATCTTCATCATTTGTTGTTGTCTTTTTGATTATAGCCAGTTTAATTAGTGTGAGGTGGTATTTCATTATGGCTTTATTTTATATTTCCTTAATTAAGATCTAATGAGATTGGGCATTTTTTCATTTGCTTATTGATCATTCATATGATTTGGTGGAATATCATTTAAATCTTTTCTCCATTTCTAATTTTTTTCTTTTTACATTATAAGAGTTCTTTATATATACATATATGTATTTTGAACACAAATCCTATATCAAAAATAATATTTTCTTCACTATGTAACTTGTCTTTTCATTTTCTGTAGTGTCTATCTGAAACACTAAATTTTTATATTTTGATGAGGTCCAGTTTATCAGTTATCAGTTCTTTTTTTTTTTTTTTTAAAGATTTTATTTATTTATTTGACAGAGATAGAGACAGCCAGCGAGAGAGGGAACACAAGCAGGGGGAGTCGGAGAGGAAGAAGCAGGCTCCCAGCGGAGCCTGATGTGGGGCTCGATCCCAGAACACCGGGATCACGCCCTGAGCCAAAGGCAGAGGCTTAATGCCTGAGCCACCCAGGCACCCCTATCAGTTATTTTCTGTATCTACTCCTTCATCAATTTTATATTACCTTGATTATTGTAGCTTTAAAGTAAGTTTTAAAATCTGGTAACAAAAGACCTACTGCATTGTTTTTCAAAAGTATTTTGGGTATTCTGTATGCCTTGAACTTGTGATCAGCTTACCTTTTTTTTTTTTTTTTAAGATCTTATTTATTTATTGAGAGAGAGCATGAGCAGGGGGAGGGGCAGAAAGAGAGGGAGAAGCAGACTCCACGCTGCACAGGGAACCTCATGCAGGGCTTAATCCCAGGACCCTGGGATCATGACCTGAGCCGAAGGCAGACACCCAACTGACTGAGCCACCCAGGTGCCCCCCGTTTTTTGTTTTTGGTTTTTTTTTCAATACCAAAAAAGCCTGCTGGGATTTCAGTGTGGATTTCATTGACTTTAAAGATCAGTTTGGTGAGTGTTGTCTGTATAATATTGCGTCTTCCAGTCCATGAACATAGACTTCCATATATTTTTTTTTGTATTTCTCCAAGCAGTGTTTTGTAGTGTTTAATATGTAAATTGTTTTGTTTTTTCTTTTGTGAAATTTATTCTTACATGTTTTATTCTTTTTGATGCTATTCAGAATGGAGTTCTCTTAATTCCATTTTTGGATATTTTATTGCTAGTAAAGAAAATTGATTTTGGGGCTTTTACATTTTTAAATTTATTTTTAATTTTTTTATTTGAATATAGTTGACCCACAATGTTACATTAGTTTCAGGTGTACAACGTAGTGATTGAACAACTCTAAACATTATGCTGTGCTCACTACCAAGTATAGGTGCCATCTGTCACTATACAATGCTATTATAATGTCTTTGACTATGTTCCTTTATTTTTTATTTTTTTATTTTTATTTAATTTTTATTTGAATTCTTGTTAGTTAACATGCAGTGCAGTATTGGTTTCAGGAGTAGAATCCATTGATTCATCACTTAAGTACACCACCCAGTGCTCATCATAACAAGTGCCCTTCTTGATACCCATCACTCATCTAGCCCCTCCCCCACCCACCTCCCTCCGTTACCCCTCAGTTTGTTCTCTATTGTTAAGAGATTCTTAGGGTTTGTTTCTCCCTTTTTCCCCACTCCTATATGTTCATCTGTTTTGTTTCTTAAATTCCACAGTGCATGAAATCATATGGTATTTGTCTTTCCCTGCCTTACTTCACTTAGCATAATACAGTCTAGCTCCATCCACATTGTTGCAAATGGTAACTTTTCATACTTTTTGATGGCTAAGTAATATTCCATTGTATATATACATCACATCTTTTCTATCCATTCATCAGTCTGTTGACATTTGGGCACTTTCCATAGTTTTGCTATTGTAGATAATGCTGTTATAAACATCCGGGTGCATGTACCCCTTTGAATCAGTATTTTTGTATCCTTTGGGTAAATGCCTAGTAGCTCAATTGCTGGATTGTAGGGTAATTATATTTTTTTTTCTTTAAGATTTTATTTATTTATTTGAGAAAGAGAATGAGAGAGAGAGAGAGAGCACAGAAGCACGGGGGGAGAGGGAGAGGGAGAAGCAGACTCCTCCCCGCTGAGCAGGGAGCCCGATGTGGGATTGATCCCAGGACCTTAGGATCATGAATGGAGCTGAAGGCAGAGGCTTAACTGACTGAGCCACCCAGGTGCCTGGGTAGTTCTATTTTAAAATTTTTGAGGAACCCCTCATACTGGTTTCCAGATTGGCTGCACCAGTTTGCATTCCCTCCAACAGTGCACGAGGGTTCCCCTTTCTCTACATCCTCACCAATACCTGTTGTTTCGTGTGTTAATTTTAGCCATTCTGACAGGTGTGAGGTGGTATGTCATTGTGGCTTTGATTTGTACTTCCCTGATGATGAGTAATGTTGAGCATATTTTCATGTGTCTTGTTAGCCATCTGAATGTCTTCTTTGGAAAAGTGTCTATTCATGTCTTCTGTCCATTTCTTAACTGGATTATTATTACTATTTTTTTGGGGGGGTGTTGAGCTTGATAAGCTCTTTATATATTTTGCATATTAACCCCTTATCAGACATGTCATTTGCAAATATCTTTTTCCATTCTGTAGGCTGCCTTTTAGTTTTATTGTTTCTGTCATTGACTGTATTCCCTTTACTCTGCCTTTTATTCTCATGACTTTTCATTCCATAACTAGAAGCCTGTATCTCCCACTCCCCTTCACCCATTTTGCCTATCCCCCCTCCCCTCTGGCACTCCCCAACCTTATGGCAACCATCAGTTTGTTTTCTGTATTTATAGGTCTGATTCTGTTTTTTGTTTATTCATTTGTTTTTCAGATTCCATATATGAGTGAAGTCATATGGTATTTGTCTTTCTCAGCCTGACTTATTTTACTTAGCATAATACCCTTTAGGTCCATACATATTGTTGCAAATGGCAAGATCTCATCCTTTTTTTTAATGGCTGATTAATATTCCATTGTATGTATCTATCTATCTATCTATCTATCTATCTATCTATCTATCTCATCTTCCTTATGCACTCGTCTATTAGTGGATACTTGAATTCCTTCCATATCTTAGCTATTGTAAATAATGCTGCAATAAACACAGGGATGCACACATCTTTTTGAATTAGTGTTTTCATTTTCTTTGGGTAAATACCTAGTAGTGGGATTATTGGATCATATGGTATTTTATCTTCAAAATTTTGAGGAACCTCCATACTATTTTCCACAGTGGCTGTACCAGTTGACATTCCTACCAGTATACACGAGGCTTCCTTTTTCTCCACATCCTTTTTTGTCTCTTTGATTTTAGCCATTCTAACAGGTGTTGAGTTTGATAAGTTCTTTATAGATCTTGGATACTAGCCGTTTATCTGATAAGACATTTGCAAATATCTTCTCCCATTCTGTAGTTTCTCTAAATGTGAGCCCTGAAACCATAAAACTCCTAGAAGAAAACATAGGAAGTAATCTCTTAGACTCAGCTCCCTGCTGAGTAAGGAGCCCTATGTGGGACTTGATCCCAGGACCTGTGATCATGACCTGAGCCAAAGGCAGACACTTAACTGAGTGAGCTACCCAGGCGTCCCTGAACCCTTTTAAAAAAAATATCAGAAGCTACCAGAACTTACTCTACAAGAAATAAAAATGAGTATTTTTATCACTCTTAGGAAATTAAATTGAGGTACATACTTCTAACAAAGAAAATTTCCTAACCATAATTGTTTCATTGATGGATGCTTCTAAGTATTTAAGGAAGACATAATAGCAATTTTTTAAAAAGATTTTTTATTTATTTGACAGAGACAGCAAGAGAGGGAATACAAGCACAGGGAGTGGGAGAGGGAGAAGCAGGCTTCCTGCCTAGCAGGGAGCCCAATGCAGGGCTCGAACCCAGGACCCCAGGATCATGACCTGAACCGAAGGCAGACACTTAACCGACTGAGCCACCCAGGCTCCCCGAGGAATCCACTCTTATAGTTGGAAAAATTAAGTCTGAATGGATCCCAAGCATTTTACGGTAAATTTAAAATGCAAATCTAAAGTTCTAGAAGATAATATAGGAGAAAACCTAGATGACCTTAGGTATGCCAGTAACTTTTTAGATAAAACACCAAAGGCATGGTCTTTTGAAAGAAATACTTGATAAGCTGGACTTTATTAAAAATTCCTGCTTTGTGAAATACAATGTCAAGAGTATAAGAAGACAGGCCACAGATTGGGAGAACATATTTGCAGAAGACCTATTTGTTAAAGGACTGTTAATCCAGAATATACAAAGAGTTCTTAAAACTTAACAATAAGAAAATAACCAGTTTTTTAAGTGGGCCAAAGACCTTAACAGACACCTCACCAAAGAAAATATACAGATACGATGTAAACATAAGAAAAGGGAAATGTAAATTTAAACATCAATGAGCTACCTCTGCACACGTATCAAAATGGCCAAATTCTGAAAAACTGACGATATCATGCACTGGTAAGAATGTGGAATATCAGTAACTCTCCTTCATTGCTGGTAGAGATTGAAAATGGTTCTTAAAAAAGCACACATACTCTTACCATACAATCCAGCAATCCTGCTCTTTGGTATTTACCCAGAAAGTTGAGAACTTATGTCTACAGTCTGCACATGAATGTTTATAGCAGCTTTATTCATGACTGCCCAGATGGAAGTAACAAAGATGTCCTTTAGTAGGTGAATGGATGAATAAGTTGTGGTACATCCAGACCATGAAGTATTATTCAGTGCTAAAAAGATGATCTATGAAGGCATGAAAAGACATGGAGGAGTTCTGAGTACATATTATAAAGTAAAAGAAGCCAATCTGAAAAGGCTACATAATAGTTCCAACTATATGACAGAAGGGGAATACTGTGAAGAAAACTGAAGGATCACTGGTTGTCAGGGGTTAAGGAGGAGTGGGATGAATATGTATAGCACAGGTTTTTTAGGGCAATGAAAATACTCTATCTTAATGATAGATATGTTGTTATACATTTTATGTAGCCATAGAATATACAACACCAAGAGTGAACCATTAAGTAATCTGGGGATTTGGGGTGATTCTATGGTAGGGTGGGTTTATCAGTTGTTACAAATGTACCACTCTGTTGGGATATGTTGATAATGGGGAAGGATATGCATGGGGACAGCATATATATGAGAAATATCTGTACCTTCCCCTCAGTTTTTCTGTGAACCTGAATCAACTCAGAAAAAAAAAATCTTATTTTTAATAAGTGACAGGAGTAGTCAGTGAACGTGATGTGCATTAGTTATTTACATAGGTTTTGGAAGGAACGTAACAGGGCATCTTTTTACTTTACCCATTTACTCAGTTTCTACATCGTTGTAACTGAAATTTGGTGTTATTTTCACACGTATTATTTTAAGGCATGGTAACAGAAATTTGTGAATGTTAGAACTGTGCAAAGAGAATACTGTTTGGAAAGTAAAAATATAGCGAAAGATACACTGAGTATGTGTGCTGAAAAGTACAAAGCACTGCCCAAATAACTGGAGCAACAAATTATTCATGGGTTGAAAGCTCAGTATTGTTTATTCTCCCAAATAGATTTATATGGATTTAATACTGTCCTAATTAAGATTAGGTATTTTTCTAGATACTGACAAAATGATTATAAAATTTATATGGAAAGTCATCATCACTGAACGAGCCAAAATCTCAAAGTAGAACTGTTGAAGAAAACACAATTCAGGGGCTCCTGGGTGGCTCAGTTGGTTAAGCGTCTGCCTTCAGCTCAGGTCATGATCCCAGGGTCCTGGGATGGAGCCCCACGTTGGGTTCCCTGCTCAGCGGGGAGTCTGCTTATCCTTCTCCTTTTCCCCCTCCCCCTTCCTTGTACTTTCTGTCTCTCTCAAGTGAATATATAAAATCTTAAAAAGAAGAAAACACAATTCATAATTTCAAATCTTAGTATACAGATCTAAGTCATGACATCATTGTGTTTTTTGTCTACGGATAGACAAAATGGAACAGAAGGCAATTCACAAGTTGACTTGTACAGATACGGTCCATAGATATTTTACAGAGGTTTGAAGTTGATTTAATGAAGTTGTTATTGCAACAAATAATGCCGGTACTGACTGGCTATCTATATAGTAGAAAGTCAACCTTGACAAAATTAACCTAGAAAAAATTAATGCACATTATAAAAAATTAACTCATTTTACTAAATGTAAAAGTAAATAAATCTGTGGTGCTTTTACAATAAAACAGGAAATCTTTCTTTCCATAGGTTAGGCAATGAATTCTTCAGTAGGGCACCAAAAGCATTATCATCAAAATGAAAACTATTTTCTCAAGGGAAGGTGCTAAGAAAATGAAAACATAAATAAGCCACAGAGTAGGAGAGTATATTTGCAACACATTTATCTGATAAATATCTATCTAGAATATATGAAATACTTCTAAAAGTCAATAGCATTAAAAGCTGCAACCCACTTCTTGTTATTTAAAAAAATATTTGTTTATTTTAGAGGGAGAACACGAGTGGGGGGTGGGGAGAGGGAGAGAATCTCAGGCAGACTCCCTGCTGAGTGCAGAGCCCACTCAGACTTGATCTGACCTGAGATCGTGACCTGAGCTGAAACCAAGAGTCGGACGCTTAACCGACTGAGCCAGCCAGGTGCCCCACCAGCCCACTTTTTAAAATACACATAAGCACAATAGATGCATATAAAGCACTTGACAGAATCCAACTCCTGTTCATGTTACAAACATTTCACAAACTAGGAGTAGAAGGTAATTTTCTCACCCAGTTAATGGCTATTTAGGAATAACCTGAAGCTAAGAAACTTAATGTTAAGTGACTGAGTACTTTCCCCTTGAGATCAGGAACAAGACACGAATGTCTGCTCTCACTACTACTTTTTGACATTATACTAGAAATTCAGTCTGTTTATGGCAAGAAAAACATTGCAACTAGATTGGAAAGGAAGAAGAACTATATGCACATATGAAATGATCTTGTATGTAGAAAATACTAGGTAACCCATATAAAATTAGATCTAATAAATGATTTCAGAAAGTTTGCAGGGTATAAGAAAAATATGGGAAAATAAGTTGTATTTCTGTACAGTAGCAGTGAAGAATCTGAAAGTGAAACTGAGAAAATTCCCTTTACAATAGTATCCAGAAGAATAAAATACTTAGGCATAAATTGAACAAAAGAATTGTGTAAGGCTTTTACACTGAAAACCAGGAAAACCACATTACAAGAAACTTGAGAAGTAAACAAATTGACAGACATCTTGTTCATGAATTGGAAGAATTAGTAATGTTAAGGTGGTGTCATGGGTTGAATTATGTACCCCTAAAAGATACATTAACTTTCTAACCTCTGTTTCCTGTGAATTTGACCTTAGTTGGAAATAGGGGCTTTGCAGATGTCATTAAGTTAATATGAGGTCATACTGGAGTAGGTTGGGGCTTTAATCCAGCGCGACTGCTGCCCCTATGAGAAGAGGAGAGGACACAGAGATACAGGGAAAATGGCATGTGATTACAAAGGCAGAAATTGGACTAATGTTTCTACAAGATCAGGAGCACTAACGATTGCTAGCTACACCAGAAGCTTAGAGAAATATGGAATGTTTTCTCCCCGAAAGCCTTCAAAAGAGGCAAGGCTGTGAATATTTTGATTTCAGACTTCTAGTCTCCAGAACTGTGGAAGAACCAGTTTTTCTTATTTTAAACTTTCCAGTTGGTAGTTTGTTAGGCAGCTCTAGGAAAAGAATACAATTGGCACTACTCCCCAAATTGATCCTGAGATTTAGTGCAGTCTCATGTCGGTGTTTTAGCTGGCATTTTTGTGGAAATTGGCAAGCTGATTCTAAAATTCCCATGGAAATACAGATACAGAATAGACAAAGCAATCTTGAAAAAGGACTACAATGGAGAACATTTTTTTTTAATCTTAAAATTTAGTACAAAAATCTAGTAATTAAGAATAGTAATATTGTAAGGATAGACATACAGGTTACATAGGCATATGGAAGTATGGAATTGAGAGTTGACAAACACACTCATATATATATGATTAATTGATTCCTGACAAGGGTGTCAAGACAGTGCAGTGGAGAACAATAATCTTTTCAACAAATAATGTTGGGACAAGTGGATATCCCCATTCCAAATGAGTGAAGTTGGTCCAGAGACTTAACATTGCAAAAATGATGACAGCATGAATCAAAGACCTAAATTTAAGAGCTGAAATTACCAAACTCTTAAAACAGTTGTACATCTTCATGACCTTGGATTTGATATGACGTATATAAAGCACAGGCAGCCAGAGACAAAATACATAAAATTCATCAAAATCAGTAACCTTTATGCTTGAAGAGACACTGTCAAGAAAGTGAAATTATAATAAAAAGAGTAAAGTACTGGATGAATTTGAAAATATGCAAGTGACAGAAGCCAAACACAAAATGCCATTTATTATGTGATAGAGAACACATAAGGAGTAGTTTTCAGAGACTTGAAGGAGTGATAAGTGGGTAGTAAAAAGGGTTAATTTTGTGGTATATGAATTAACGTCACAATAAAATAAACGTACAGAAGATAGAAATACCTTTTTACTAAAGATAAAATGCATAAGCAAATAGAAAAATACTTAGCATTCATTTGTCATTAAGGGAATGTCAGTTAAATTTACTGTAATATCACTAAACATCTAGAATGGTTGAGTAAGAAAAACCAACATTTCCAAGTGCTGCTAAAGATAAAGAATAAATGGAGCTCCTGGGTGGCACAGTGGTTAAGCATCTGCCTTCGGCCCAGGTCCTACTTCTGCCTCTCCGGCTTCCCTTGCTTGTGTTCCCTCTGTTGCTGTCTCTCTCTGTCAAATAAATAAAATCTTCAAAAAAGGTGCACTTTGTAAAAGCAGTTTGTCAGTTTCTTATAAAATTAAACCTACATCTATTGTATGGCCAAGCAGTTACTTTTGTAGGTATTTATCCAAGTTGAAATAATAACCTGTGTTCTAACATAGAACATAGTGTTGTGTACCATCACAACATAGTACCTTTTTTTTGTCAGCCCAAACTGGGAAGAACTTGAATGACCCTGAACAGGGTATTGAATGAATAAAATATGCTGCCTCCATATAATGTAATACTAAGCAATAATACATAATGAACTATGATACATGAGCAGTATAGTTGAATTTCAAATGGATTTTGGTAGGTGAAGGAATCTATATTGAAAATGCCTACATACAGATGATATTTTGGTAAAAGCCAAGTATAATAACACAGAAGAAATTGATGTTTTCCTGAGGTTAAATATGAAATGAGAGTAGGCAAGTTATTTGTTGGTTATGGAAGTTTTTGCTTGGTGCTGTGTAGATGCATTTTTAAAATAATAAAAGTATGCAGTGAGGAAAGGATTTATTTGAGAGGCAGCCAAATGAGGAGACAGGAGGGCCAGCCTCAAATCTGCCTCCCCAAAGGGGGAGAGAACAAGTTTTTTGTAATCATAAGTGTTGAGATTACGGATATATTGATGAAGTGGTTGGGGAAACTTGTGACTATTCATGAGGAAAGATGGAACATGCT
Organism: Ursus arctos; assembly: GCF_023065955.2. Lineage (NCBI taxonomy): Eukaryota > Metazoa > Chordata > Mammalia > Carnivora > Ursidae > Ursus > Ursus arctos. Next base: position 58,984,444 of record NC_079873.1, read on the forward strand.
CATTGAGTAAGCACATGGACCATACATTCCATGATCACTTTGCGGTGGAGATTTACCATGAGAATAAGGCAAACTTCAGCCCTTGATAGTGAGGAGATTATCTCATGAGACAAGGAAAAAAGGAGCTCTGTGCCTGCACTCAGAACTGGTACAAACTAGATGGAATCTTGGGCTCCTTATCTTAGGTAAGGAATGTAGGACTTTGTTCAGAGGCTGGAACCGTTATCAGTTGACTTTGAGTCCAGGCTTCTGCAGAGACAGCTAGTGAATTTGTTATTGGGGTCTGAAAAGACACAATGACTGATGAGAGGAAAACAGTTCTCTGAAACACAAACTTTAAATTTTCTGCTAGTTTCAACCTCATTAACACCTGTAGAGTTAAGACAGTTTAAGACAGGGGCGCCTGGGTGGCTTAGGTGTTAAGCGTCTGCCTTCGGCTCAGGTCATGATCCCAGAGTCCTGGGATTGAGCCCTGCTTCGGGCTCCCTGCTCCGCGGGAAGCCTGCTTCTCCCTCTCACACTCCCCTTGCTTGTGTTCCCTCTCTCTCTGTCTCTCTCTGTCAAATAAATAAATAAAATCTTAAAAAAAAAAAAAAGTTTAAGACAGAATCAGCAAAGTTAAAGGGTAAAAAATCAACACATAAAATCAGTTGCATTTTTTTTAGCTAATCATAGCCTAAAAAAATTAAGGAAATAATTTCATGCATACAAAAGAAAATACATAGGAATAAATTTAACCTGGAAGGTAAAATACATGTTCAGTGAAAACTGCAAAACTTGCTGGAATAGGGGTGCCTGGGTGGCTCAAGTCGGTTGAGTGTCCGACTCTTGATCTCAGCTCAGGTCTTGATCTCATGGTCGTGAGTTCGAGCCCCATCTTGGGCTCTGGTGGTCGTGGAGCCTACTTAAAAAAAAAAAAAAAACTTTACTGGAATAAATTAGAGAACATGTAAATAAATGGGAAAACGTCCTGTGTTCATGTATTGTAATATAATGTTCTTAAGATGTCAGTGCTCCCATAGTAATCTACAGATTCAGTGCAGTACCTTTCAAAATCTGAACAGCCTTTTATGCAGAAGTGAAAAAGCTAATCTACAAATTCATTTAGAGTTGCTAGGGAATAAAGTCAGAGGAGTCAAGTTTTTATTTCAAAGCTTAGTAGAATAGAGCTGGATTATAATTGAGGTTCCAGAAATAAATCCATATATCTGTATCCAGTTCATTATTGATGAGGGTCCCAAGATGATTTACAGGAATGAACAGTCCCTTCAACAAATAGTGCTTAGACAACCTCATGTCAGCATGCAAAGAAATGAAGTTGGACCCCTACATTACACCCTCTACAAAACTCAAACTCAAAATGCATCAACATTCCAAATACAAGAGCTAAATCTCTAGAACTTTTAGTCGAAAACAGGAATAGGGGCGGCGGTTAAGCGTCTGCCTTTGGCTCAGGGTGTGATCCCAGCGTTGTGGGATCGGGCCCCACATCAGGCTCCTCCGCTATGAGCCTGCTTCTTCCTCTCCCACTCCCCCTGCTTGTGTTCCCCCTCTCGCTGGCTGTCTCTATCTCTGTCAAATAAATAAATAAAATCTTTAAAAAAAAACAAACAGGAATAAATCTTCATGACCTTGGATTTGATGATGGTATCTTAATTGTGATTCCTAAAACAGAAGTAAAAAGAGACATAATATATTCAGTTTTATCAGAATTTAATACTTTCATGCATCAAGAGACATTACCAAGAAAGTAAAAAGACAATATGCAGAAGATGAGAAAATATTTACAAACCATATATACTAAATAAGGGTCTTGTATCAAGACTGTGTTATGTATTTTTTAAAAACCTGCTTACATCTCAACAACAAATTGACAACTCAAAAAATGGCCAACATTTGGGGGCACCTGGGTGACTCAGTTGTTAACCGTCAGCCTTTGGCTCAGGTCATGATCCTGGGGTCCTGGGATTCAGCCCCATGTTGAGCTCCCTACTCAGTGGGGTGTCTGTTTCTCCCTCTCTCTCTGCCCCTCCCCCCACTTGTGCCGTCTGTCTCTCAAATAAATCTTTAAAAAAATAAAAATGGGCAACATGTTGAGAAGACATTTTTTCAAAGTAAATGGACAAAAAACACATGGAAGATTCTTCATATGAGACATAAATGAAGTGCAAATCAGAGCCATAATGAGATCATTTCACATCTACTAGTTTGTAATTTTAAAAACATGAAAAATAATAAGTGTTGGCCAAAATGTGCATAAATCGAAACCTGTCTACATAACTCCTATTTAAAATGGTTCAGCTGCTGTAGAATAAAGTGCAAATGTCCAAAATAACAAAATTTTTGTATATGCATAAAAGGGAATATTATTTGGTCATGAAAAGTCATGAATTAGTGATACATGCTATAGTGTAGATGAAGTTACAAAACATTACGCTAAGTGAATGAAACTGGATACAAAAGGTCACATGTTGTATGATTCCATACATATTGATAATTCCTTTGAAAAAGAATTTTGATTGGTGGCTGCCAGGACCTGGGAGGAGAGGGAGTGTGGAGAAACTGTTTAATGACTATAGTGTTTTACTTTTGAGTGGGGTAAACATTTTGCAACTAGATTGTGTTAATGTGCTTTAATGCTACTAAGTTGTTTACTTTAAAATTGTTCCTTTAATGTTACATGGATTTCACATTAGGAAATTATGTTTTAAAGTATAATCTGCCAAAAAGAACAGCCTAGTACCACATGGTTTCACTGGTGAGTTCTTTCAGATGTTAAAGAAGAATTAGCACCTCTCTTCAACCTCTCTCAGAAAATAGAATTGAGGGAACACTAACTCATTTTGAGACATTTCCATGATACTAATGTCAGACAGACACAAAGACAAAACCTATAGGTCAGTGTACCTTACGACTGTAAATGCCAAAAACCTTAATAAAGTACAAGTAAACCAAATGTAGCAACACGTTAAAAGGATTATGTCCCATGAACAAAATGGAATTTTTTCCAGAATTTCAAAGATGGTTCAACATATGTAAATTAATTTTATGTACCACATTACTAGTGAAGGAAAATAACCACATTATAATTTGTTTCAGATTAACCATTAGACAAAATCTACACCCTTTCGTGATACACAAAGCTGTACAAACTAGGAATAGAATGGAATTTCCTCAATAAGATTTGAGATGCATTTATGAAAAACAGCTAACATACTTAATGGGAAAAGTCTGTTGTCCCTTGATTACCACAAATAAAACTAGGAAGCCACTTGTAAATAGCTTTGTGCTAGAAGTTCTAGACAGAAGACTCAGGCAAGAGGGGGCGCCTGGGTGGCACAGCGGTTAAGCGTCTGCCTTCGGCTCAGGGCGTGATCCCGGCGTTATGGGATCGAGCCCCACATCAGGCTCCTCTGCTATGAGCCTGCTTCTTCCTCTCCACTCCCCCTGCTTGTGTTCCCTCTCTCGCTGGCTGTCTCTATCTCTCTCGAATAAATAAATAAAATCTTTAAAAAAAAAAAAGTACAGAAATGCATTTAAAAAAAAAAAAGGCAAGAAAAACAAAATTGGAATGGGGGAAGTAAAACTCTGTATTCTCAGATGACCTGATCTTACATGTAGAGAGTCCTAAATAATCTTCATGAAAAACAGAGCTTATAAGAAATTCAGTAAAGTTTCAGAGCATATGCAAGATACACAAAAATCGGTTATATTTTTATACACTGGCAATGTACAATGCAAAAAGGAAAATAAGGGAACAGTTCCATTTGCAATATTACCATAAAGAATAAAATAGGTGGGGTACATTTATTCAAGTAGGTGGAGGCTTGTAAATTTAAGTCTATAAAACTTTGTTGAAAGAAAATTAAGTGGGAAGATACCCTGTGTTCATTTACTGGAAAGCGTAATTTAGCATGGTGTACGTAAGCCCTTAAAGTGATACACAGATGTAATGCAATCCTCATCAAAATCTCAACTCTTTTACAGAAATGGAAAAGCTGATCCTAAAATAGATACAGAATAGCAGAGATTGCTGCCTGTGTTCTCCTCTAGAATTTTGATGGATTCCTGTCTCACATCGAGATCTTTCATCCATTTGGAGTTTATTTTTGTGTATGGTGTGAGAGAGTGGTCAAGTTTCATTCTTTTGCATGTAGCTGTCCAATTTTCCCAGCACCATTTATTGAAGAGACTGTCTTTTTTCCACTGGATGTTTTTTCCTGCTTTATCAAAGATTAGCTGCCCAAAGAGCCGGGGGTCCGTTTCTGGGTTCTCTATTCTGTTCCATTGGTCTATGTGTCTGTTTTTGTGCCACTACCATGCTTTGTGATCACAGCTTTGTAGTACAGCTCGAAATCCGGCATTGTGATGCCCCCAGCTTTGTTTTTCCTTTTCAACAGTTCCTTGGAGATTCGGGGCCTTTTCTGGTTCCATACAAATTTAAGGGCTGTTTGTTCCAGTTCTTTGAAAAATGTCATTGGTATTTTGATTGGGATGGTATTGACTGTATAGATTGCTCTGGGTATTATGGACATTTTAACTATGATAATTCTTCCGATCCATGAGCATGGAATGTTTTTCCATCTTTTTGTGTCTTCTTCAGTGTCTTTCAAGAGTGATTTGTAGTTTCTAGAATATAGATCCTTTACGTCTCTGGTTAAGTTAATTCCAAGGTAACGTATGATTTTTGGTGCTATTGTAAATGGGATGGATTCCCTAATTTCTCTTTCTTCGGTCTCGTTATTCGTGTATAGAAATGTAACTGATTTCTGAGCATTGATTTTGTATCCCGCCACATTACTGAGTTGCTATATAACTTCTAATAGTTTGGGAGTGGCTTCTTTTGGGTTTTCCATATAGAGTATCATGTCATCTGCGAAGAGAGACATTTTGACTTCTTTTTTGCTGATTTGGATACCTTTGATCCCTTTTTGTTTTCTGATTGCTGTTGCAAGGACTTCTAGTACTATGTTGAATAATAGTGGCAAACCCTGAATAGCCTAAAAGGTCTTACAACAAATTTAGATGATTGACACTTCCTTTTTTTCAAACCTTACAACAAAAGTATAGAATCTGAACAGTGTGGTGTTTGTATAAGGATAGACATACAGGCCAAAGGAATAGAATAAAAGTCCAGAAATACTCCCATACATCTATGGCTAATTGATTTTTAGAAGATTGCCAAGAGCATTCAATTATGAAAAAATAATGTCTTCAGCAGATGGTCCTTCAGCAACTGGAGAGCAACTTAGTAAACAATGTTGTTGGACCTTTACCTCATACCCTTTACAAAAATTAACTTGAAATCAGAAGTAAATGTAAGAGCTAATACTATAAAAATATTAATAGAAAATATAGTTAAATTTTCCTGACCTGTAATTTGGTAGTTGATTCTTAGGTATAACCCTGAAAGTAAAGCCATGAAAAGATAAAATAGATTAATTGGACTTTATCAAACTTACAAACCATAGTGCACCATAGAACACTGTCAGGAAAGTGAAAAGACAGCCCTCAAAGTAGGAGAAAATACTTGGAAAATACATATTTGAGAAAATAGTAGCTTGCAGAATATATAAAGAACATTTCCAATTAAAAATCAGAAACAAAACTCAATTTATTAATGCACCGAGAGCTTAAATAAGACATTTCTCAAAGTTGATATACCAGCAGCCATTAGTACGTGAAAATCTTTAACATTACTTTTTATTTGAGAAATTCAGTTTAGAATAGATGAGCTAACACTTCACTCTCAATACTGTGGCTATTACATGAAAAATGAGAAATAGTAAATATTGGCAAGGATGTGGAGAAATTGGCATTTTTGTTCTTTGCTATGGGGAGCTGTCAAATGGTGAGGCTGCTGTGGAGAACAGGATGGTGGTTCCTCAATATAGAGATTATTCGGGGTTCCTTACAATAAGTATGTTCTTGCTCCCCTTTATCCATTTTACTCATCTCTCCACCCATCTTCCCTCTGGCAAACAGCAGTTCTCTTTAAGAGTCTCTTTTTTTCTTTGTTCATTTGTTTTGTTTCTTAAATTCCACATATGAGTGAAATCATATTGTATTTGTCTGTCTTAGGTCACTTAGCATTTTACTCCCTAGGTCCATCAGTGTTGTTGCAGATGGCAAGATCTCTTTTTTCTTTTTTATGGCTGAGTAATGTATAAAATTGTATACCTGAAACTAATACTGTGAGTGTTATATTCAATAAAAATAAATAACCTTATACAGTGCTTGGTACTAAGAAGTAAAAAAAGAAAAGAATTAAATATAAAATTTCAATGACCCAGCAATTCCACACCAAGTTATATCCCTAAGTTAAAGGAATATCCATTTTTAAATAAAATTTTTGTGTGCAGTTGTGTATAGCCACACTATTCACCATAGTTGAAAGGTGGAAAGTACTCCAGTATTCATGAGATGATGAAAGTGGTATATCCAACTTACACTGTCAGTGGGAATGCAAGCTGGTACAGTCACTCTGGAAAACAGTATGAAGGTTCCTCAAGAAGTTAAAAATAGAGCTGCCCTATGATCCAGCAATTGCACTACTGGGTATTTACCTCAAAGATACAGATGTAGTGAAAAGAAGGGGCACCTGCACCCCAGTGTTCATAGCAGCAGTGTCCACAATAGCCAAACTGTGGAAGGAGCCAAGGTGTCATTCAACAGAGGAATGGGTAAAGAAGATTTGGTGTGTGTATACTGTGTATACACACACACACAGATACATATACACACACATACATACATATAATGGAATATTACTCAGCCATCAGAAAGGATGAATAATTACCATTAACATCAATGTGTATGGAACTGGAGGGTATTATGCTAAGTGAAATAAGCCAGTCAGAAGGACAATTACATGGTTTCACTCATGTGTAGAATATAAGAAATAGTGCTGAGGATCATAGGGGAAGGGAGGGAAAACTGAATGGGAAGTAATTAGGGAGAGAAACCTTGAGAGACTCTTGACTCTGGGAAGCAAACAGGGTCGCGGAAGGAGAAGTGGGTCAGGGGATGGGGTAACCGGTGATGGGCATTAAGGAGGACACGTGTTGCGATGAGCACCGGGTGTCATATGCAACTGATGAATCATGGAACACTACTTCAAAAACTAATGATGTACTATATGTTGTCTAATTAAAGTGGTATATCCAAAAAATGCAATATTATTCAACTTTATAGTTGAATGAATTATGGATACACAGTATAACATGATATTCCTATTAATCATTATGATAAGTGAATGAAAACAGACATATAAGGCCCTAATTCCTTTTACATGAAATATGAAGAGGTAAATCCATAGAAGCAAAGCAGATTAGTGGTTGTCAACAAGTATGGGTATGGGGAATGGAGAATGACTGCTTAATAAGTCTTGGGTTTTCTGCTGCCTTATTAAAACATAGATTTGACCATGGTGATGGTGCACAAGTTGTAAATGTACTAAAAGCTGCTGAATTGTACTATTTAAAATTACTAAAATGGTCACAGCATAGGGAATATAGTCAATAGTATTGTAATAGCATTGTATAGTGACAGATGGTAGCTACACTTATGGTGAGCATAGCATAATGTGTAGAGTTGAATCACTTTGTTCTACACCTGAAACCAATGTAACATTGTGTGTTAACTAAAAAATTTTAAGTAAAAAAACAAATGTTCTCTGTTTTATATGAATGTGAAAGTATACAACAGAGAAAATACTGAGTTTGGGCACTAGTATTAGTACAAGAAAATAGAAAAATAGTACAAATTGTAAAAGTAATGTAAATTACAGTGAGTCTTGCAAACCACCTACCAGTCATTACTCATTACCATGCAAGATAAAAAGCGTTAACATAGCATTGTATTTGGTCCATATTCACTTCAGTTGATATTTGTGCAGTTTTCTCTATCTATTGCTTATATAATTATTAAAAATTCTGTAGTATCTGGATTGCTTAGGTTATTTTCTTCCCACTGTGGTGAGATTTTTAAAGTTATCTAGAAGTTTAGTTATATCTACCGTCTTTTTAGTAGGGGAGGAAATTTATTAGCAAGTTCAAGTTAATTTTAAGTAATAGGACAAATTGTAAAATTTGACGATATAATGGAATTTAATAATTAGGAAAATGAAGCATTGTAGGGTATGCTGCAATAAGTAAATACTGTGATATATAAATGTTACTGGACAGCAGTAGTTTCAAGAGTGAAATATGAAAGATTTAAAAAGTTGGGGGAAAAAAAGTGCAAGCTCTGTCCTTTACTTATTGAGACACCTTAGTGTACCTCTTGATCTGGGGATTGTGAATTTGAGCCCCAAGTTGGGCATAGGACTTACATTAAAATAAACAAACAAAAGTAATGTAGTCCTTTAAAAAAAAAAAAAGGAAGAAAAAGAAGTTCAAAAGAAAAGTTTGCTTTACTAAAGAAGGAATTCATTTCTAGTTTGGGAATCTAAAACACCTATGTAATGCCCCCTCCTTAAACTTTAAAATGGGAATTTGATTAATTTCTTGGATAAAGATAAAAGCTTTGAAGGAATAAAGTATCAAAGAATTGACAATAATAAGAATAAAATTGAGGCATTTCCATTTTTTAAAAAAAGATTTTATTTATTTATTTGACAGAGAGACAGCCAGCGAGAGAGGGTACACAAGCAGGGGGAGTGGGAGAGGAAGAAGCAGGCTCCCAGTGGAGGAGCCTGACGCGGGGCTCTATTCCCATAACGCCGGGATCACGCCCTGAGCCGCAGGCAGACGCTTAAGGACTGAGCCACCCAGGTGCCCCAAGGCATTTCCATTTGTTAAATGGCAGTGTAAGGATTTTGTGAATCTACTCTCCAGGGAAACAAACATAGCTGGTGAAGATGAGCAAAATTTACGACAGTTTAACACCTCTTGAAATTGTAATGGCATACAGCAAATGAAAAAAATTTTGAGAATTGTACTAAAACTGAATAAAACCAAGACTTTATGGCACTTGAACCACCACTCAGTCCTCCCATCTCAATTCAGCAAGACAGTGACCACTCCAAGCATTTGCAGTGAGGAATACAGGGATCCCTCTCTTTTAGCTAACAGTTGAGGCCTATAGTCCAGAATGGAGTGATGCTTAAATTCCTTATCCTCATAGCTCAGTTTTGTAGATCCTAACTTGCAGGCAATTGTAGCTGATAGGAGAGGACTTCTGTTCTCCCAACCCAGACACGTAGAGCAGAAGCTCTTCCTCAGACCTGATAACGTTCTTATCCTCGCCCCAAGTTGTTTGGACCACTGATGTACCATACCAGGTGAGGCAAGTTGAGAACAGGTTAATCCCTATAAATTTGGGCTGTTACTTTGAGCAAAGGTAGTCACCGCCACGACCGCCCCACTACACACAGCTCAGTGAATCTGGATGATAAATGTTGCTGAGTAGAACAGGCAGAACATGAGCAACAGAGTTCTGAAGCCCTTCCTGATGAAATTTTATTTAAAAGAGCAGGGGGACGTTCAAGCCTATGGGCAATCTTAAAAAATCATAATTCAGTGGTAAGTGATTAGCTGGTAGATTAATGAGAGCAACTTGCTAAACTAGTCCAGCTAATTTGCCACAGAAAACCAGGTAAAGAGTTACGAACAGCATTCGTGACTACAAAACAAAGACTGGCATGATAAACTGCCCCTGCAAATGGACCAAGTTTAATTGGATTAGAATATACAGTAAGATATGCCTCCAGAGCATTGTTATAGGTGGTAGGAAAATTAACTTAAAATTAGTGTACACTAGCAGCTCAGTATGTTCCAAGAATAGAGAGAAATTGTGCACTGCCATCCTAGGATAATGACATTTCTAGGACTGTGCCCTCTGAGGAGCAATACCATAGGCTCCCATCATATCATGGGAGAAACAGACTTCACTAAAAGTCCAGTCAATCAATTAACATATTGAAAATTTGAACAGTAACTACCAGCCCTGGATTCATCTCATGGTTAACTAGCCAGTATTTCTACCATATATCATTTATAATGCCTACTTTTGAGCTGAAAAAATCTTGAGACTTGCTAAGAAAGAAGAAAATGTCACCATATAGCAAAAGAGGTTGGCAACAGAACCCACATTTAAAGGTCTACATATCAGATTTAGAAAATAAATATTTTAAATCAGCGATTATAGATATATTCAAAGAACTAGAGGAAACCATGCTTTAAAAAGTACAGGTATGAAGATAGTGTCTCATCAAATAGTATCAATTAAATAAGTAGAAATTGTAGAAAGAGCCATAGGAGCAATCTAGAGTTGATAAGTATAGATAGAAAACAAAAATCACTAGAGTGTTTCAACAGTAATATGAATTGTCAGAATAAGCAATCAGTGGGCTTGAACACAGATTGACAGACATACAATTTAAAGAATACAGGAAAAAAAAAGGAAGAAAGCAGTTTCACAGAAATATGGGATGCCATTGTGCGTACCGACATATGTGTTTAAATGCCAGTGCTAGAAATAGAGGGAGAAAGATGGAAATGACATTTGAAGAAGTAATGTCTGAAAACTTAACAATGTTTTATGAAAAATATTAGCCTAAACATCCAAAGGAAGTAATATTTGGAGACAAATGTAAACAAAAACAACATGCCAAAAATTATAGGATGCAACTCCAAGGGAGAAGATTATAACAATAAATTCCTACATTGATAAAAAAAAGAAATCTCAAATAACCTAACTCTACACCTTAAAAAATTAGACAAAGAACAAACTAAGACTTGAGTTCAAAGAAGGAAGGACCGGCGCCTGGGTGGCTCAGTCGTTAAGAGTCCTGGGATCGAGCCCTGTGTCAGGCTCCTCCGCTGGGAGCCTGCTTCTCCCTCTCCCACTCCCCCTGCCTGTGTTCCCTCTCTAGCTGGCTGTCTTCTCTCTGTCAAATAAATAAAATCTTAAAAAAAAAACAAAAAACAAAAAACAAGGACATAATAAAGAGCAGATATAAATAGAGACCACAAAGATAACAAAAATCAATGAAACTAAGAGCTTTTTTAAAAGAAAAAAATGGCGAACTAGATACTCTAACCAAGAAAAAAAGAGAGGTGAAGACTCAATAAATGAAAGAGGAGTCATTACAATTGATACCACAAAAGTACAAGGATCATAAGTGGCTACTATGAACAATTATATGCCAACAAACTGGATAACCTAGGAAAAATGTATAAATTACTTCTGGCTTTGGTCTGAGGGCATCACTAGTACAGAACTGTAAATGAGCATAGACAGAAAATCTCAGAGAACCCTTATCTTTCTGGCCAGTTGACCGGCTATTGGGTACTTGTAAGCTGAAGTATACAGGAAGTATTTTTATTCATATTTATTCTCCATCCCCATCTCTTTCCCTTCCTTCTGGCCTCCCTCCTCCTGGATTTTCCCTAAGGACAGCTACAGTTCTAGAATTGCATGATGGTGATGGCAGGTGATGGCAACATGCAAAAGGGGACCCTGTAAATTGAAGTGTGCGTAGTATTCCTGTTAATTCTCTTTATTTTTTGCTTTTCTCAAGGGTGACTCCATTTGTGCAGATCTCCATGGCAACAAATGTGGCTTAATACCAGAGAAAGCATGCATCTAGTCTACTTTGGAGTGAGAAAAAGAAGCCCTTTGGAGCTGGAGAATAGGGTAATTTTAGAGATGAGAGAGCTGAAGAAGGGGATCTCCGTATTTTGTATATGAACTGAGGTTTTTTTAAGCTCATTTTCAATGTGAACATGTATGGGATAGTCCAAAATAAAACAGATAGCTTTTGGAATTTATAATATGAAGCCCCACCCATGTTACAGACTGAACTCGGAGAATCATATGTGAGGTAGACCCAAATCATCATGGTAAAGACTGAAAACTAGATATTGGAAGCACTTCTCATAAAAGGGGAGATAGAAGTTGTGGTCTGAACCTAACTGAACTGATTGCCTTTTTAAAAAGGCATTCACACACACATTGTCCAGCAGATTTTTAAAGAGGTCAGATTCTTATAATACACAAAATCCCCAACAATCCAAAAATACAAAGAACCAGGAAAATATGTGACGGTGAATAGATGCCAGGCACAGGATATTACAGATTTTGGAATTATCATAGAGATTTTAAAGCAACCATTATTACTATATTCCATGATACGTCAGTACTCTCAAGATGAATTAAAAAATAGAAGTTCTTAGCTTAGAAAATAAAACTTTAAAAGAACCAGGTGGACTTTATTAAACTGAAAAATACAACATCTAAAATTTGTTGTAAAAAAAAATGAATGAGTTCAGTAGCAGATTTAAGGTGACAGATGATCGGTGAACCTCAAAATTAGGAACTATCAAATTTGAAAAACATTTTGAAAAAAATTCGGGTTTCAAGAATCTATGTGACAATTTCAAAACGTTCAATATTTGTATGATTGGAGTACCAAAAGGAGAGGAGAAAGAGATTGGCATAGAAAAAATATTTGAGGAAAGTTCCTACCAAAAATCACTATATTACATGTAGGATAACTAATTTTGAATGACTGTATTTCTTCAGATATTATAGAGTCCACAAGACAGGACAACATCTTTAAGGTGCTGAAGGTAAAGAATCAATCCAGAATTCCGTAACAAGCAAAAATATCTTTTAAAATGAGTTCAACATAAGTTACTCTCAGATGAAGGAGAAACTGGAGATTTTTTTCATCATGGAAATGCTCTAAAAGAAATGATAATAAATATTCTTTGGATAATGATACCAGAGAGAAACTTGGTACTTCAGGGATAAAATTTGAGCAACAGTAGTGGTAAATATCTGGGCAAATAGGATAACTTTTTCTACTAATTCCTTTTATGTGTACATGACTCTTAGAAACAAAATTATAATGTCTGAGGGGGAATTTCAATATATTTATATGTAAAATGTATGAAAATTACCACATAATATAGGTGGTCTGAGATAACTTCAGCAGAGAGCAGGTTTTTTAGTTGTTTTGTTTTTTAAAGTATCCAAATAATAATGTTTCTTTCTGGGGCAGAGGTTGGAATGTTTGAAACCTTTTAAAACATATAAATTACCCATTTTGGGAGAAGAGTCCAACAAACCTTTTTTGTCAGATGCCATTAAAGCCTTGTTTGTCAGATGACATTAGTATTTTTAAGAATGCAGAAAACCTGGCCCCAGCGTTATCCATCTTTGCTTAAAAATGTTGCAGCTATCCCTCTCCGGGAAATTTTATTTCCTGCTCCCCCACCTGAAACAAAGCTTCAACGAAAGCTGACTCAATGGGGTGCTTAAGTCACTAAGGTTCCTTCATCTAGTCCCTGTAAGGCAGTCAGGTTAGCTTCAACTCATTGGCCAGGATTGTTTTGGATTATAGAATTGACCTAGGGTCCCAACTTACAGGCAAAGGCATAGCCTCTGCGATCACTAATACATCTGGATTAATCCCTTGGGCCTATTGGAAAAGTCTATATGGAGAAACCAAAATATTCAGGTTTCCTAAACTTGGGATTCCTCACCTAATGCAAATTATTACCTGTGCAGAATCCACCTAGACCACTTCTCATTGCCCTCTTGGAATGTGTTGGGAGGCTTGAAGAACCAATGTAGACTCCTCATGAAATCAATGTGAAGATGCTCATGCTTCTTAACCGTGTCATGAGTAATAAAGTCTTTTGTCACTAATTCATGATTCTTAGCTCTTCTGCCAGGATTCATAAAACTGTAACAAGCTTACTTTTAGCTTGCATGTATGACAAAATCACAGTTCACAGTTTATGACACAGATGGTAATGGGACATATGTGGTTCTAAGAGTTGTAGGTTTTATTTAAAGTAGTAATATACTAATGTTTAGTAGACAGGAAAATATCAGGTGTGTGTATTGTAATCCTTAGAGAAACTCTCAAAAATATGAAGACATAACTAAAAAATTCATTGAAGTAGAATACTACAAATTTTCAAATAATCCAAAGGCATAGAAGAAAGAAGAAAAATGGAATTTTAGAAAGAGGAGAGATAATAAAAGAATGGACATATAGCAACCAAATAAATATATTCATTTTACATGGTCTAGAACTTTTGGCTCAAGATTAGTGGAATAAATGCATTATGATATTTGCGAAAAAACCCTGGACATTATATATAAAAGACATATAAAAAGACTGAAAAATAAAGAAATGAATGGAGGGGTGCCTGGCTAGCTCAGTCAGTAGAGGACACAACTCATAATCTCAGGGTCATGAGTTCAAGCCCCATGTTGGGTGTGGAGCCTACTTATAAGAAATATAAATAAATAAGTTCATAAATAATAGGAAGAAGAAGAAATAAGTGGACATCAGCAAGAGACAAATGGGACCCAAGGAAAAACTAGGTGTTGAGTTGCCTGTTCCTTTTTTTTTCCCCTAATATATCTCAGGTTAAGTGCTGGATAATTTGGCAAGTAGATCTACAGGCAGAGACCAAAAATCAGAACAAAGCCCTAGGAAAAGGGTTCTCCCTAGACAGTGGCAACCCATCAAATAAGAACTTTTAGATAATATTGCCCTACTCCATTCAAACTTCAGGATAAAAATCACTCAATCCACACCCCCATCAGCAAAGGCTGAGTGGAGATCATAGACTTCAGCAGTGCCAAGCTATGATGAGCCTCTCATCCCCCCTCAACCAGTGTCAGGATGGTATCAGAGAAAACTCACTGCACAGCAAAGTCTTTACTTCATAGTGGCAACACTAATCCCATCACAGTATAAGTAGAGGCCTTGCGGACATCTTGGATTTATATTCACATCCAGCAAAATGAAGAGCCCTTCCCGCTCCCTGTTGGTTTTCAGATGAAGCTGTGTGGTAAGCTGGTACTTTGACCATCCAGCCCTCATTAAGATCCAACCATGTTGGTATTTGGGAAGGACATATGGTGAGCATTAATAAAATATGCTGTTCTCTCATACCTACATACGACTAGCAGTAATGAGCCTTTCCTCACTCTTAGAGTTTAAAGAATGCCAAGGGGAGAACCCATACTTTCACCCCTACCTGGTACTTAGCTGACAGAATCTTCCTCCCTCACCAGAGTTGTCTCAGAGGAGGTCTGTAAAAAGAGAGGGTTCAGATGACTTGCAGAGTCTAACATACATTAAGTGTCTAGTATAGGATTGAAAAATCACCCATTATTATGACAAACCAGGAAAATTTCAGCTTTGAGAAAAGACAATAAATAGCTGCCATCATAGAGATGACACAGGTGTTGTAATTACATGATCAGAATTTTAAAGCAGTCCTTATGGGAATGATTTAACAAGCAATTACAAACACTTAAAATATGAGAAAGTCTCAGGAAAGAGGATATGAAGAAACAAGTGTTTAATTTCACAACTGAAAAATATAATAGATAACGGAATGGAGATGGCAGAGAAGAGACTTAGTGAACTTAAAAGATAAAACAATTGAAATTATTCAGACTGAGCAACAGAGAGCAAACAGACTAAAAAAAAAAAAATGGAGAAAGCCTCAATGGTGTTTGAGACCATTAAAAAAAAAAAAAGTCCACATTGTTGTCATTGGGGTTGTAAAAGGTGGGAAAAAAGTGGTTAACTCCAAAATGTGTTTGACAAAATAATGGCCAAAGATTCCTCCAGTGTTTGAAAATACATAAATCTATGGATTCACAAAGCTTACTGAACCCTAAAACTTAGAATGCCAAAGAAATCTGTCTGAGGCACATTAATAATCAAAGCTTTGAAAACTAAAGATAATCGTGAAAGTGGCCAGAGGGGGTCAAATGCATTACTTGTAGGAAAAAAATGCAAATGACAGATTTGTCGTCAGAAACTGGAGGCCAGAAAGAGGTTGCATTACAGAACAACTAAGACTATATAACAGTTTTAAATTTTATGCATCAAACAACAGAGATCCAGAATAAAGCAATAACAGATACAGAAATAATAAAATTAACAAATAGAATTGATAAGTACATTTCTCACAATAATGGATAGAATTAGAAAATTAATGGAGACCTGATCAAAACTGTGAATTACCTTGATTTAATTGACATGTGTAGAACTGTCCATTCAGTAATACCAAAGTACTTTGTTTTACAAATGCACTAGACCATGTAGAAAATAAATCATATTTTGGGTCACAAAACCTCAATATGCTGAAAAGACTTTTAATCACAGAGTGTTTTTACCACAACAGTATCAAAGTAGAAATATATAACTGAAAGGTAATGGGAAATTATTTTTTAAAAGATTTCTTTATTTGAGAGTGAATGTGCATGCATGCATGAGCATGGGGAGGGGCAGAGGGAGAGGGAGAGAGAATCCACAAGCAGACTGCCTGCTGAGTGCAGACCCTGACGTGGGGCTCTATCCCAGGACCCTGAGATCATGACCTGAGCTGAAACCAAGAGTTGGCCGCTTAACTGAGCCACACACACGCCCGAGTAACAGGAAAATTTTTAAACACTTGGAAACTAACCAACATACTTTTAAATAAGCAGTTAGTCAAAGATGATGTCTTAACAATAATAAAAACATGAAAATTACATTTAAAATATAAAGTATGTAAGACGCAACCCAGTCAGTGCTGAGAAAAATTTATATCACTGAATACTTAGAAAACACAAAAACTTCAGATCAGTAAACAAAGAAAACACCTTAAGGAACTGGGAAAGATAGCAAATTAAGTCCAAAGCAAGAAGAATGAAGAAAATGAAAAAAAGACCAGAAATCAGTAAAATTAAATGAAACAATGGGAAAAAATGAAAGCTGTTTTATTGAAAAGATTAAAGAAATGTACAAACTTACCAAGATTGGCAAAAAAGTGAAGCCACACATCCTCAATAACACAAGTGAAATGAGATATAGCAATAAATCATAAAGACCTTAAAGGGCTAATAAGGGGAAACTGAGTAATTGTCATCCTTGGATTAGACATGTTAAATAAAATGTCCCTCAATGCAAATTATCATAACTTACAAAAGAAATAAAATGAACACCCAATACCAACTTAGTAAATACATTTATAACTTAAATACTCCTGGTAAAATAATCTCCAGGCTCACTTTGTTTTACTGGAAAATTGAACCAAACATTTAAAGAATTATCACCAATTTGTATGTGATGTCTTCCAGAAAGTAGGAAAAACACTTCCTAACTCATTTTGTAAGGCAGTGTTATTATTATACCAAAGGCAAAGGCAGTAAAAATATAATTAAACTACATATTAGTATTACTTAAATATAGTTGTGAAATTCCTTAAGAAATAGGCAATTTGAAAAAGCTCTTATGTATTAAATTAAATCAGTAAATAACAACCTTCCAAAGGAAAACCAGAAGGTTTAGATGGATTCACTGGGGAATTCTATCAGCCATTTAAGGGAGAAGTTATACCTGTACTCTACAATCTCTTTCAGAAAATAGAAGTTGTATGTACTGTATGGTGACTAACATAACATAATTAAAAAAAAAAAAAGAAAATAGAAGCTGTAAAAATACTTCCTAACTCATACAATGAAATCATCGTTAACTATATATCAAAACCAGACAAAGACATAATAAGGAAACTACAAACCTATATCTCTCATGAATACAGATGCAAAAATTCCCAACAGAATGTTAGTATATCAAATCGACTGCCACAACCATATGAGATTTATCCTATGTGTGTGAGATGGTTTCAACATTCAAAACTCAGTTTCTGTAATCCATCGCAATAGGCTAAAAAAAGAAAAATCATAAATGATCATGTCAATAGATGTAGAAAAATAATTTCACAAAATTTAAAACCCATTCGTGATAAAAAATAATCTCAGTAAATTAAAAATAGAGTGTAACATCCTCAACTTGATCGAGAACTATACAAAAAACCTACAGGCAGTATTGTATTTGATGATATATGCCAATTTTCTGCTAAGATCAGAAACAAGGATATTTCATCTCATCGCTTTTTAAAAATATGCTGGGAGTCCTAACTCAAACAATAGTACAAGAAAAGGAAATAATAGTTATACAGATTGATTAGGAGGAATTTAACTGTCTTTGTCAGAGATGACATAATTATGTAGAAATTCCAAACTATCAACAAAAAATTCCTAGAACTAACAAGTGATTATAGCAAGGTTGTGTGATACAAAGTTAATATTTAAAAGTCAAATGGTTTCCTATGTATCAGCAATCAACAAGTGGAATTTGAAGTTACAAGCAATACAGTTTATATTAATACACACACATGCTGAAATGAAATAATTAGGTCTAAACCTAAGAAAATGTGTTACAAACCACTGATGAATGAAGTAAAAGAATTAAATAAGTAGATATTTGATGTTCATGGATAGGAAGACTTAATATTGCCTAGTTGTCAGTTCTTCCCAACTTGGTCTATGGATTAATGCAATCCAAGTAAAAATCTCAGCAGTTATTTTGTGGATTTTGACAAACTAATTCTAAATTTATATGGAAAAGCAAAAGACAAAATTACCAACACAAACATTGAAGGAAAAGAGCCAAGTCAGAACTGAAGATACACCTGCTACAAAGCTGTAGCAATTAAGAAAGTGTGGTTTTGGCAAAAGAACAGACAAATCAGTAGAATAGCATAGAGAGTCCAGTAATGTATCTGCGTAAATATAGTCAGTTGATCTTTGACAAAGGAGCAAAGGCAATACAATGGAGCAAAGATAGTATCTTCAGCAAGTTTTGTTGGAACAGTTGGGACTTAAACATGATAAAATGAATCTAGACACAGACCTTACACCCTATACAAAAACTAAAAATCGATCGTAGACCTAAATGTAAAATTTACTCCTAGAAGGTAAAATAGGAGAAAACCTAGATGATCTTGGATATGGCAGTGACTTTTTTGGTACAACACCAAAGGTACAATCCATGAAAGAAATCATTGAAAAGCTAGATTTCATTAGAATTAAAAACATGTGTTCTGCAAAAGACAATGCCAAGAGAATAGGAAACAAGCCAGAAACTGGTAGAAAATTTTTGCAAGACACCGATAAAAGACACTGAAAACATTTGCAAGCACTGACGTCTGATAAAAGACTTATTAGCCAAAATATACAAAGATCTCTGAAAAATCAACAATAAGAATGCCATCTGATTTTAAAATAAGCCAAGGAATTTAACTTACATCTCACCAAAGAAGATGGGAAACATGCACATGAAAGACACTCCACATTATATGTTATCAGGGAAATGCAAATTAAAACAAGGAGATACCACTACACACCTATTAGATTAATCAAAATCCAGAACACAACTCCAAATTCTGCTGAGGGTCTGGAGTAATAGGAGCTCTTCTTACACATTGCTGGTGGGAATACATAGTGGTACAACGAGCCACTTTAGAAGATACTTCAGCAGCTTCTTACGAAAGTAAACATACTCTTGCCATATGACCCACCAGTTGTGCTTGTTATTTACCCATTGGAGTTGAAATTTTGTGTCTACACAAACACCTGCACATGTATATTTGTAGCGCCTGTATTCATGATTGCCCAAACTTGGAAGCAACTAAGATGTCCCTCAGTAGGAAAGACAATATAACTAGAATGGCTTAAACAATTTATTAAAAGATTTCTATAGTGATTTTAAGACATCAAGTTGCCACCATTTTTGGGTCTGCATGGTTTTGATGAAGGGAAGGAGACAATGAAATAATAGAGAACCCAGAACTGACATATATATATATATATACACACACACACACACACACACACACACACACACACATACATACACACGCACACACCTATTTTGGGCTTTTGAAAAATTTCTAAAACCAGTTCAATAGAAGAAAGATGGTATTTTCAATACTAGGTTCTGGGTCAATTAAATATTTATAAATTTTAAAAATAAACCTTGACCTAAACCTCATGTATCATCTACCCAGATTAACTCAAAATGGATCATAAACTTAAATGTAAATGCAAAACTATAAAACATTTAGACCTAACGATAGGAGAATATATAGGATCTGGAGTTTGGCAAGGTGTTCTTTTTTTTTTTTTTTTTAAAGATTTTATTTATTTATTTGACAGAGACAGCCAGCGAGAGAGGGAACACAAGCAGGGGGAGTGGGAGAGGAAGAAGCAGGCTCATAGCGGAGGAGCCTGATGTGGGGCTCGATCCCATAACGCCGGGATCACGCCCTGAGCCGAAGGCAGATGCTTAACCGCTGTGCCACCCAGGTGCCCCGGCAAGGTGTTCTTAATCATGAAAACAAAAGCACAACCCGTTAAAGAAAATTAATTGATAAGTTGGACTACACCAAACTTTTATACTTCTGCTCTGCATAGTTTCCTATGAAGAAAATGGGAAGACAATCTGCATTTTCAGAGAAGATATTCACAAAACACTAATATGTCATTGGATTTGTGTCTGAAATACATAAATAACCTTTAAACTCAACAATAAAAATGCAAACCATATAGTTAGAAATTGGGCAAGACATGTAAAAGCATTTTACTGATGAGGCTAGAGAAATGTCACTAAGGACATGGAAAGATACTGAAAATCATTTGCAGTTGGAAATCCAAACTAATACCATGATGACATAAAAGTACTTACTTGTTACAAGAGTTAAAGTATATAACATTGACCATACAAAATTCTGAGGCAGATGTGGAGAAACTGGACCTCTTATACATTCTTGATGGGTACATCAAATTGTATATCCACTCTTTAAAAACCACTTTAGAAGTTTCTTTTAAAACTGAACACATGGTAAGAATCAATAATTGCAGTCATGGGTTTTTATCTTAAATATTTAGGGATGCCTGGGTGACTCAGTCGTTAAGCGTCTGCCTTCAGCTCAGGGTATGATCCTGGCATTCTGGGATCGAGCCCCACATCAGGCTCCTCCGCTGGGAGCCTGCTTCTTCCTCTCCCGCTCCCCCTGCTTGTGTTTCCTCTCTCACTGGCTGTCTCTCTCTGTCAAATAAATAAATCTTTAAAAATTAAATAAATAAATAAATAAATATTTACAACAGTTTTATTTGTAATAGTCACAAACAGAAATCAATCTACATTTCTGTCAACAGATGAATTGTTAAAATTTTGTGGTACATCCATACCATGGAATACTACTCAGCAACAAAAAAGAATGAACTGTTGACATATGTAAAAACTTGGGTGTTTCTCAAGGGTAGTATAATGAATGAAAAACTGACTTCAGATGGTCACAGATGCATGATTACTTAACATAATAAAATTATTCAGATGGAAACAGATTATTGTCATCTGTTAGTATGACAGATGGTATTGGTGGGTGTCATTTTAAAGGAGTAGCACAAGGGAAATCGTAACGATGAAATAGTTCTGAATTTAGATTGCTGTAGTGGCTACACCAATCTACCTATGAGATAAAATAGCATGGAATTATACACACACTTTGTATCAACATTGCTTTTCTGGATTTGATATTGTACTACAGTTATGCTAAAGTGTTAGTTGTGGGGAAAACTAGATGAGAGGTGTGAGTAACTTTCAGTACTGTCTTTGTAATATTCTGTATCTCCATAATTTTTTAAATATAATTTGTTAAAAATATAAATCACCCAGAAAAAAAATACCTACTTTATTTATTTTTTTAGATTTTATTTATTTGTCAGAGCGAGAGAGAGCACAAGCAGGGGGAGTGGCAGGCAGAGGGAGAAGCAGGCTCCCCACTGAGTAAGGAGCCTGATGCAGGACTTGATCCCAGGAGTCTGGGATCAGGACCTGAGCCGAAGGCAGGCACTTAACTGAGTGAGCCACCCAGGTGTCCCAAGAATACCCACTTTAAATAGAATAACAGTTATGTTACAAGTAACAGGAAGAAAGATGATAAATCTTGTGAACACGAATCAAAAGGGTGGATTCAGAACAGAGAAAATTACCTAAGTTATTCCTAAATTTGGTTACAACTAACTGCAGGTTTTCAACATATGAGAAACAAAAAATGAAAAAAATAGATAAAAAATTATTCTTGGAGACTTTATACTCTCATTATTCATTTATTTACTGTTATTATTCATTCACTCTCATTTTTATTTATTAAAACGTAGACAGAAAATACCATGGATGTAGGAGTCTGAACACTATCAACTTGACTTAAATGACATTTATAAAGGAACACTCCATTCCACAACAGTAGATTGCAAATTCACTTGAAATATTCAGCAATATTCACCATATTCCTGACCAAAAGAAAATCTGATGAAAGGTAATATAATCACAAAAAGCATTATTTGTGGCAGTAATGGAATTAAAGTAGAAATCAGTAATGGAAACATCTAGTAATTACCACAATATTTGGAAAGTAAGCAACAACCTCTCCAAAAGCTGATTGGTCTAAGAAATTCTGGTGCAAATTAGAAAATATTTTGTACTGAATAAAAAGGAAATATAACATCAAAACTGGGATGTTTCTAACACAGAACTAGGACATTTTTTTAACATTGAATGCTTATATTGGAATTAAAGGTTTTTAATCAATTGAAACTTCCCCTTGAAAAAGCTAGAAAAAACAAATTGAAGGCAAGCAATGGTAATGAATAATAAATACGGGAGCAAAAGTCAATAAATTGGAAAGTGGGAAACAATAAAGGGAAATTAGCAAACGCAAAAGTTTTTTAAGTCAATACTTTTGATAAGCTACCAGCCAAAATCTGCAAGAAAAAAGAGACAAGAAAAAACTGTTCTAATTAGGAGTAAAAGGAAATATTACTAAGACTCTATAAAGACATCAAAAAATATTAAAATACTATTACAACTCTCCCAAGAACAGAAAATCTAAATAAATCCACATTAATGAAAGAACTTCAATTTATCGTTAAATAACGTTTCAACTTCAAAATTCTGGCGGAAGATGTCAACGACCTAAAGTAGTTGAGAGATACTGTGTTCATGAATTGGAAGACTCAGTGTAGTAAGGAAGCCAGTTTTCCCCAAGTTGATCAGTAGAATTAATGGTATTCTAAACACAATCCCATAAGTTAGTACAGTGCCTGCCTACTAAATTGTATTCAATAAATATTTTGTATGATTGAGTAATGAATGACAAAATGAAAATACTTTAGAAATACATTTAACATGTAGAACCCATTTTTAAGGTTGAGGCTCCCCAGTACATCAGTTTTCCATTTGTTGAATTAATATAACAATGGTGAGATCTTAGTTTTTAAAGAATTCAATGCAAGGTATCATATGGATATAAAATATATTTAATTGTATTCAGTATGATTACCCAACACCATACAGATTTCATACATACATTTAAAATTTTTATACATTCTAGTATACATTTTCTTATTTGGTTCACCAGAATTGTTTTCTATTTCTCCATGTTCCTATTGTGGATGTATTTTTTAAATGGAGGATGGATGAAAAGTAATATGTAATTGACTACCATGAGGGTTAATTTTATGTGTTTTGGGAGTTTTGCTAAACTACTCCATAATACTGCTGCCTTGGCATCCATTTTATATGGCCAAGAGTCCTGCAGGAACCTTGAACTGACCCTAGCCCTCCCAAGAATGCATGCCCTAGATAACAGCCCACAGAGTTAAAAGTAAATGTAAGTTCCTGATATGACTACTGCAACTGCCCTTGTAATAAGCATTCTCCCCATCTGCCAGACCCTTCCCCCTGTGAACCTCTTATATAAGACCCCTAAGAAACTTACCAAAACCCTGCTCTTTTTGGTTTGCATTGCCCATTCTGGCCATAGACTGAGAACCCCAAAGCCCTCTACCTGCAGACCCTAATAAAGGCATGTGCCCCAGGTCCTTCCCTGCTCTCTCTGCCTGCACCCTGCCTTGAACTCCCCCATGTGGCCCCTTGAGGATGCTATGTACCTCCTCCAGGATCTGTGAATAACGAAGTTCTCTATTTCACTTTCCCTTGCGGTCTTCTGTTGAGCTGTGAATCACCATTTGACAACCTGCAGTTCTTAACAAATGTTAATTATAACAAAGTTAACAGCAGGCTTCAACTTGACTGGGCTAAATGATGTCCAGATAGCTGTTAAAACATTTCTTTTCTGGGTGTGTCTGTGAGGGTGTATCCAGAAGAGATTAATATTTGAATCAGACTAAATAAAGAATATCTTACATGCATGTGGGTGGGCACCATCCAATCTGTTGAGGGCCTGAATAGAACAAAAAGGCAAAGGAATTCTCTCTCCAGCTCTCAGACATTGGAATTCCTGTTTCCCAGGCTTCAGACTCCAGGACTTCTACCAGCACATCTCCCCCCTCCCCTAGACTTTCAATCTTGACTAAGAGTTAAACCATTGTTTCCCCTGGTTACCAGAACTTCAGACTCAGACTGAATTACAGCACCAGATTTTCCATTTGTCCAGTTTACAGACAGCAGATCATAGGACTTCTCAGCCTTCATAACTACGTGAACCAAATCCTGTAATAAAACTCCTCTTATACATTTGTATATATATATATGTGTGTATGTGTATATTTATATATTTATGTATGTATGTGTGTGTGTGTGTGTGTGTGTGTGTGTGTATTCAGAAACAGAACACTGTTTCTCTGGAGCTTTGGAGAACCCTAACACAACAACTTTATGTGTGTATAACATGAAATAGTAAGAAATAACACTTTGAAATTTAAATCTCAGGGCTTAGAATGCCCAAATTAATTTTGGAAGACTGATTTTTAACCATTGGATTAAAATTCTCATTTCTATTTCTTAATATTGTCAAATGTTAACATTAAAAGGTTAGAGCAATTATAATTAGAAAAATTTACCAGTAGATGGGGCGCCTGGATGGCTCAGTCATTTAAGAGTCTAACTCTTGATTTTGGCTCAGGTTTTGATCTCAGTGTTGTAAGATTGAGCCCCACGTTGGGCTCTGTGCTGGGCGTGGAGCCTGCTTAAGATTCTCTCTCTTTCCCTTTGCCCCCCCCCTCAAGTGAAAAAGAAAACCTCACTCTGGCAAATTTATTTGAGAACCATTATAACTACTTACCAGTGTTCTTAAGTTGGGCTAGATTAATGATACTTTATCCCAAAAATAAAATATTTTTCTAATATATTCACAGGTGTCTGTCAAGATTTTTTTGTAGACTAATAGAAATAAAGTTTGTTTTGTTGTGTTTTTTACTGTAACAATATTAAATATGCCAATTATTGAAGAATAAATTGCAATTGTAGGCATTAATAAAAACATTGGAAAGCAAGTAAATTATTTTATATACATACAGAATTCATAGTACCTGGGTATTAAGTCTGGGAAATATGTCTAGGTAACAACACCACTTGGTCCTGTCACTTTTTAAAATAAGTTTGTAGCAAACAGACCATAAGGTAACCCTTAATGATCTTATCTGCTAATGTTCACACCTTTGTTTATTCCCTTCCCCTTGTGTGTGCACAGTACTTGTGACTTCTAACCAAATAGCAAATTATGAACAATGGCAAAGTTGATGGAATGTCACTCCCTGGATTACTCCTATATTTGCATCATGTTGTATAAGATTCACTCCTATAATTGCATCATGTTGTATAAGATTGTCTTAGAGTGGAGGAAAAGATTCTCATTGCTGGTTTGACAATGTAAGCAGTTATGCTAGAGAAGCACATGGGAATAAGAACTGTGGGAATCCTTTAGGATCTGAGGACCATCTCCTGCTAGCAACCAGCCAAAAACTTATGGTTACATGGCCACAAGAACATGAATTCTGCCAACAATCTGAATGAACTTGGAAGTATATTCTTCCCCAGTTATTTTTCCAGATGAGAATGCAGTGCAACTAACACCTTGATTACAGTCTTGTGAGACCCTAAACAGAGGATGCAACTAAGCTGTCGCAAAACCTTGGCACACAGAAAACATGATGCAGTTATGTGTGGTGTTTAAAGCTGTTGAATTTGTGGTAATTTTAAGGCAAGAATAGAAAACAAACACAAAGCTTAATGTGAATCTTAGCTGGTTTTCTATAAATAACCAATCTTTCAAAAAAAAAAATCCTTTCCCAAGGTAAATACTTAATTGTAATTTACCCTATAGGGAACCAAATGAAGAATTCCCGTGACATACAATGGGAAGAGGCTATTTTGTCTTGAATGACATTTTCTAGGTGTTAAACATACCTACGAAGACCTGTATCACTGAAGATTGTCTTCATATTAAGTGGCATGGGAAGCTGTTATATAAATAAGCCAAAGATGAGGCCCCTGTAATTAGTCCTGTATTTCCTTCACAGCAGGCCAGGACAATTAGCTTAAACGCCTACTAGTGGCAAACTCGATTTTTTACACATTAAAAAATTTGTACAATTTTTACAGATTTCTACATTTTATGCAGTCGCTTTAAATGTAGCCCTTATAAGCATATGTTTAGCCTTTGGGGCTTGCCTGATTTGCATGCTTTGTAAAATTGCCCTTATAAATCTACTGGCCACAGATAAGGTAAACCCGGGTGCTATAAATGACTCCAAGCCACTTCTGCCCTGTGGAGCTCTCTGACTCGAGCTAAGTGGTGTTACCTAGACAGTAAGACCCCTTTCCTATTCCCTACTTTGCTTGAAGTTTCTTTGCTTCCTTCTCTTCTGAGTGGTGAGACTCTGGGAGGTCCCATGCCATAAGGAACTAACCCATCTGCTATTCTTCATAGAAATCTATTGGAAGTACTGAATAAAGCTCATGGTATGCTGCTGCCACCTTGTGGTCACATATTTTTCCTAGCTCGGCTCAGAAACTTCCAAACTCACTACAGAAACTGACCATCTGCTTAAAACGTTCTCTCCTCGTCATCTCAGAAGTATAACAGTTGTCAAGAACTATATCTAGAATCCATTTGAATAGGCCTTGACCCGATAATATTTGATTAGCACTGGAAATGATTATCATCTAGTATATTTTTCAGGACTGCTCTTAAAAGTTTTATCTTTTTTTTTTTTCTTTATAAGAGGGTTTATGAGCTATCTACTGTGGTGTAACAAATATTCTCCCTAAATGTAGTGGCTTAGAACAACAAACATTAGTTACATAGTTTGTAGGAGTTAGAAATTTGGGTGTAGCTTAGTTGATAGTTCTGGCACAACATCTCTTGGGCTATTGGAGATAGGGAGTCTGCTCAGACTGCAATTATCTTGAAAGTTTGGGTTGTAAGATTAACTTACTGTTCAATCACATTGTTTTGGGTGGAAATACTCCCTTCTGTAGGCCACAGCATGTAGCAGTTGGCTTTCCCAAGAATGAATAATCCAAGAGAGAGAGAGAGCAAGAAAGATGCTTTTTTGTGACAGTCCTTCTGAGTCATGTACCATCACTTCCAGTTTTTTCTATTTATTATGATTGAGTCACTAAATACAACCCACATTTATAGAATGATAGACTCCACCAGTTAGAGAATGAATACTAGAGAGATGGTAGGTATTTTTTTTTTTAAGAGAGAGACACACAAACAGAGGTAAGCAGGCTCCACGCCCAGTGTGAGCCTGATGCAGGGCTCAATCTCACAACCCTGAGATCATGACCTGAGCTGAAATCAAGAGTCAGACGCTTAACCAACTGAGCGATCCAGGTAGGTGCCCCTGTAGACATATTTTTAAACCATTATAGGAGAGATGTCAGCAATCATGACAGAATAAAAGACTCATAATCTTGTCCCTCCACAAAATCAATGAACAATTGGACAAAAATTGTCAAAATCAACATTTTTTTGAACTCTGGAAATTAACCAAAGTCTTAAATCCACCTGGGCAATGCTTAGTCCAAAAACTGTAGTTGATTCTCAATGAGAACAGTAAATTGTGCCATTTTAATTTACCAACAAATCCTTTATCTGGGGGAAGTAATCCCTAATCAGATCCAGGAAGCACTGAGAGCCCCTAACAAGATTAACCCAATGAGGTCCATGCAAAGACACATAATAATTAAAATGGCAAAAAGTAACGATAAAGAGAACATTTTAAGAACAGCAAAAGAAAACAGTTACATACAAGAGATCCCATAGGGCTCTCAGTTGATTTGTCAGAAGAAACTTTGCAGGCCAGTATAGAATGGCATAATATATTCAAAGTACTGAAAGGAAAGAACCCTGCAACCAAGAATAATCTATCCAAGCATGAGAGACTATGGACTCTGAGAAACAAACTGAGGGCTTCAGAGGGGAGGTGGGTGGGGAATTGTGATAGGCCAGTGATGGGTATTAAGGAGGGCACATATTGCATGGTGCACTGGGTGTTATACGCAAATAATGAATCATCGAACTTTACATCAAAAACCAAGGATGTACTGTATGGTGACTAACATTATATAATAAAAAATATTATAAAAAAAAAAGAATAATCTATCCAGCAAGGTTTACATTCAAAATAGAAGGAGAGGGAGGAGTAGGGGACCCCTTTTTCAGCCGGTCCCCTGAGTCGAGCTGGATAGGTACCACACCAGCTTAAACAACCACGGAAGCAGCCTGAGACACAGGAAGATACATCTGGATCTCTACAAATGAACATCTCCAGCGCTGAGTATTGAGGTACGAAGCGGGGAGTATTGAGGTACGAAGCGGGGAACCGTGAAACTGTGCACAGATATCGGAAGATAAACGGAAGGGGAGGGAGCCGCCGCGTTCGGGCACCGGGAAGCGGTAGCCACCTGCACGGGGGAGCGGGCAGACTCGCGGACGGCACCTGCGAAACAGCAGATTGAGACCCTGAGCCAGGAGCGCGCACCACCAGACTTCTCATGGAACTCTGGAATCCCGGTGTGCTCACCGGACATAGACTGATACCCAGAGATCCGGGAGCGCACGGGGGCGGCTGGCTGCTGGCGGCTGGCGGCGGCGTTAGAAACACAGAGACGCGCCGGCCCTGGAAGTGAGGACTGGGACGACGGGTGTGGGTCACACATCCCGGGACGCTGCAGAGTTGAGCAGCACCAACAGTAATGGAGTTAAAGTAGCCAGAACATCAGTGGAGAACGGGCCGCAATCCCTCTGTTCTGTGACAGAGGCTGAAATTCGGCCGCTGCTGCTCTGACTCTCAGAAGAGGCATAGCAGATCCCCAGGGAAAGCCGCCAGAGAACAAAAGCCTGGAAATACAGGCTCACAGCGTGCCCATCCCCATCCCCCCTCGCAGGGGACACGGAGACTCTACCCAAACAGAGTTGCCTGAGTATTGGCGCGGCAGGCCCCTCCCCCAGAACAGAGAAGGCAGGCTGAAAAATCAAGAAGCCCACAACCCGGGGCGCCTGGGTGGCGCAGTCATTGAGCGCCTGTCTTCGGCTTAGGGCGTGATCCCGGCGTTCCGGAAAGGAGTCCCTCATCGGGCTCCTCCGCTGGGAGTCTGCTTCTTCCTCTCCCACTCACCTGCTTGTGTTCCCTCTCTCGCTGGTTGGCTCTCTGCCACATATAAATAAATAAAATCTTTAAAGAAGAAGCCCACATACCCAAGATCCCTATAAAACAAGGGGCACGGCCTGGGACCCAGTCAATAATTTGGGCTCTGGACAACCCCGCAACCTCTTCTCATCAGAATGACAAGAAGGAGAAGCCCCCCTCAGCAAAGAAAAGACAGTGAGTCTGTGGTCTCTGCCACAGAAATAATGGATATCGATGTAACCAAATTATCGTTACTCTGAAATGGAATTCAGAGTAACGATGGTCAAAATGATGAGTAGAAATGAAAAAAGTATTAACGAAAAGGTTACTGAGAATATAGAATCCCTAAGGACAGAAATGAGAGCGAATCTGACAGAAATTAAAAATTCTATGAGCCAAATGCAGGCAAAACTAGAGGCTCTGACGGCCAGGGTCACTGAAACAGAGGAATGGATTAGTGAATTGGAGGATGGGTTAATAGAGGAAAAAACGAAAATAGAAGCTGGTCTTAAAAAAATCCATGCCCACGAATGTAGGTTACGGGAGATTACTGACTCAATGAAACGATCCAATGTCAGAATCATTGGCCTCCCTGAGGGGGTGGAGAAAAACAGAGGTCTAGAAGAGATATTTGAACAAATTGTAGCTGAAAACTTCCCTAATCTAGCAAGGGAAACAAACATTCGTGTCCAAGAGGCAGAGAGGACCCCTCCCAAGCTCAACCACGACAAACCTACACCACGTCACGTCATAGTGCATTCGCAAATATTAGATCCAAGGATACGGTATTGAAAGTGGCCAGGGCAAAGAAATTTCTCACGTACCAAGGCAAAGGCATCACAATTACGACAGACCTGTCTACACAGACCTGGAATGATAGAAAGGGTTGGAGGGGCATTTTTAAAGCCCTTTCAGAGAAAAACATGCAGCCAAGGATCCTTTATCCAGCAAGGCTGTCATTCAGAATTGATGGAGAAATAAAAACATTTCAGAATCGCCAGTCACTCACCAATTTCGTAACCATGAAACCAGCCCTACAGGAGATATTAAGGAGGGGTTCTATAAAGGTAAAAAGGCCCCAAGAGTGATACAGAAAAGAAAGTCACAACCAATACAAACAAAGACTTTACTGGCAACATGGCATCATTAAAATTCTATCTCTCAGTTCTTAGTGCCAATGTAAATGGTTTGAATGCTCCCATAAAACGCCACAGGGTTGCAGATTGGATAAAAAGAAATAACCCATCCATTTGCTGTCTACAAGAGACTCATTCTGAACCCAAAGATGCATTCAGACTGAGAGTGAGGGGATGGAGTACCATCTTTCATGCAAATGGACCTCAAAAGAAAGCTAGGGTAGCAATTCTCATATCAGATAGATTGGATTTTAAACTAGAGACTATAGTTAGAGATGCAGAAGGGCACTATATCATTCTTAAAGGAAGTATTCAACAAGCGGATATGACTATTATAAATATATATGCCCCCAACAGGGGAGCAGCAAGATATACAAGCCAACTCTTAACCAGAATAAAGAGACATATAGATAAAAATACATTCATAGTAGGGGACCTCAACACTCCACTATCAGAAATAGACAGAACACCCTGGCAAAAACTAAGCAAAGAATCAAAGGCTTTGAATGCCATACTCGACGAGTTGGACCTCATAGATATATATAGAACACTACACCCCAGAACCAAAGAATACTCATTCTATTCTAATGCCCATGGAACATTCTCAAGAATAGACCATGTTCTGGGACACAAAACAGGTCTCAACCGATACCAAAAGATTGAAATGATCCCCTGCATATTCTCAGACCACAACGCTCTGAAATTGGAACTCAACCACAAGAAAAATTTGGAAGAAACTCAAACACTTGGAGACTAAGAACCATCCTGCTCAGGAATGACTTGATAAACCAGGAAATCAAAAATCAAATTAAACAATTTATGGAGACCAATGAGAATGAAAATACAACAGTCCAAAACCTATGGGATACTGCAAAGGCAGTCCTAAGGGGGAAATACATAGCCATCCAAGCCACACTCAAAAGAATAGAAAAATCTAAAATGCAGTTTTTATATTCTCACCTCAAGAAGCTGGAACAGCAACAGAGGGACAGGCCTCATCCACGCATGAGGAAGCAGTTGACCAAAATTAGAGCAGAAATCAATCAATCAGAAACCAGAAGTACAGTAGAGCAGATCAACAGGACTAGAAGCTGGTTCTTTGAGAGAATCAATAAAAATGACAGACCACTGGCAAGACTTATCCAAAAGAAAAGAGAAAGGACCCAAATTATTAAAATTATGAATGAAAAAGGAGAGGTCACGACCAACACCATTGAAATTGGAAGGATTATTAGAAATTTTTTTCAACAGCTATATGCCAATAAACTAAGCAATTTGGAAGAGATGGAATCCTTCCTGGAAACCTATAAACTACCAAGATTGAAACAGGAAGAAATTGATTCCTTAAACAGGCCAATTAATTATGAAGAAATGGAGTCAGTGATAAACAACCTTCCAAATAACAAAACTCCAGGCCCGGATGGTTTTCCTGGGGAATTCTACCAAACATTCAAAGAAGAAATAATACCTATTCTCCTAAAGCTATTTCAAAAAATAGAAACAGAAGGAAAGCTACCAAACTCATTCTATGAGGCCAATATTACCTTGATCCCCAAACCAGGCAAAGACCCCCTCAAAAAGGAGAATTACAGACCGATTTCCCTAATGAATATGGACGCCAAAATCCTCAACAAGATACTTGCTAATAGAATCCAACAGTACATTACAAGGATTATCCATCACGATCAAGTGGGATTCATACCTGGGATGCAAGCGTGGTTCAATATTCGCAAATCAATCAGCGTGATACATCATATCAACAAGAAAAGACTCAGGAACCATATGATCCTCTCAACTGATGCCAAAAAATCATTTGACAAAATACAGCATCCTTTCCTGATTAAAACCCTTCAGAGTGTAGGAATAGAGGGTACATTTCTCAATCTCATAAAAGCCATCTATGAAAAGCCTACTGCAAATATTATTCTCAATGGGGAAAAGCTGGAAGCCTTTCCCTTAAGATCAGGAACTCGACAAGGATGCCCACTCTCGCCACTATTATTCAACATAGTACTAGAAGTCCTTGCAACAGCAATCAGACAACAAAAAGGGATCAAAGGTATTCAAATCGGCAAAGAAGAAGTCAAAATGTCTCTCTTTGCAGATGACATGATACTCTATATGGAAAACCCAAAAGAACCACTCCCAAACTATTAGATGTTATAGAGCAATTCAGTAACGTGGCGGGATACAAAATCAATGCTCAGAAATCAGTTGCATTTCTATACACGAATAACGAGACTGAAGAAAGAGAAATTAGGGAATCCATCCCATTTACAATAGCACCAAAAACCATACGTTACCTTGGAATTAACTTAACCAGAGATGTAAAGGACCTATATTCTAGAAACTATAAATCACTCTTGAAGGACATTGAGGAAGACATAAAAAGATGGGAAAAAATTCCATGCTCATGGATCGGAAGAATTAACATAGTTAAAATGTCCATGCTACCCAGAGCAATCTACACTTTCAATGGTATCCCGATCAAAATACCGAGGACATTTTTCAAAGAACTGGAACAAATAATCCTTAAATTTGTATGGAAACAGAAAAGGCCCCGAATCTCCAAGGAACTGTTGAAAAGGAAAAACAAAGCTGGGGGCATCACAATGCCGGACTTCAAGGTGTACTACAAAGCTATGATCACAAAGATAGCATGGTACTGGCACAAAAACAGACACATAGAGCAATGGAACAGAATAGAGAACCCAGAAATGGACCCTCAGCTCTTTGGGCAACTAATATTTGATAAAGCAGGAAAAAACATCCGGTGGAAAAAAGACAGTCTCTTCAATAAATGGTGCTGGGAAAATTGGACAGCTACATGCAAAAGAATGAAACTTGACCACTCTCTCACACCATACACAAGGATAAACTCCAAATGGATGAAAGACCTCGATGTGAGACAGGAATCCATCAAAATTCTAGAGGAGAACATAGGCAGCAACCTCTACGACATCGGCCAAAGCAACCTTTTTCATGACACATCCCCAAAGGCAAGAGAAACAAAAGATAAAACGAACTTATGGGACTTCATCAAGATAAAAAGCTTCTGCACAGCCAAGGAAACAGTCAAAAAAACTAAGAGGCAGCCCACGGAATGGGAGAATATATTTGCAAATGACACTACAGATAAAGGACTGGTATCCAAGATCTACAAAGAACTTCTCAAACTCAATACACGAGAAACAAATAAATCAAAAAATGGGCAGAAGATATGAACAGACACTTTTCCAATGAAGACATACAAATGGCTAACAGACACATGAAAAAATGTTCAAAATCATTAGCCATCAAGGAAATTCAAATCAAAACCACACTGAGATACCACCTTACACCAGTTAGAATGGCAAAATTAGACAAGGCAAGAGACAACAATTGTTGGAGAGGATGTGGAGAAAGGGGATCCCTCCTACATTGTTGGTGGGAATGCAAGTTGGTACAGCCACTCTGGAAAACAGTGTGGAGGTCCCTTAAAAAGTTAAAAATTGAGCTACCCTATGATCCAGCCATTGCACTACTGGGTGTTTACCCCAAAGATACAGACGTAGTGAAGAGAAGGGCCATATGCACCCCAATGTTCATAGCAGCATTGTCCACAACAGCTAAATTGTGGAAGGAGTCGAGATGCCCTTCAACAGATGAATGGATTAAGAAGTTGTGGTCCATATATACAACGGAATATTACCCAGCTATCAGAAAAAAAGATTTCTCAACATTTGCTGCAACATGGACGGCATGGAGGAGATAATGCTAAGTGAAATAAGTCAAGCAGAGAAAGACAACTATCATATGATTTCTCTCATCTATGGAACATAAGAACTAGGATGATCAGTAGGGGTAGAAAGGGATAAAGAAAGGAGGGGTAATCAGAAGCGGGAATGAAGCATGAGAGACTTAGGACTATGAGAAACAAACTGAGGGCCTCAGAGGGGAGGGGCGTGGGGGAATGGGATAGGCCGGTGATGGGTAGTAAGGAGGGCATGTATTGCATGGTGCACTGGGAGTTATACGCAACTAATGAATCATCGATCCTTACATCAGAAACCGGGGATGTACTGTATGGTGACTAACGTAATATAATAAAAAATCATTAAAAAAAATAGAAGGAGAGATAGTTTCCCAGAAAAAAAACAAAACAAAACAAATTTAAGGGAGCTCATCACCACTAAACCAGCCTTACAAGAAACATTAAAGGGAATTCTTTGAGTGGAAAGAAAAGGCCATAACTAGAAGTAAGAAAATTATAAAAGGAAAGAATTTCACAGGTAAGTGCAAACGTGTACTAAAGGTAGAAGATAAGTCATTTATAAAGGCACTACAGAGAATAAAACACAAAAGTATTAAAATAGTTATCTACAAAAATCAGTCAAGGGATACACAAAAGATGTAAGATATGACATATATGTAAACATGGAAAGGAGAATTAAAATTTAGTGCTTTTAGAATGTATTCGAACTTAAGGAACCATCAACTTAATATAGACTGCTATAAATATAATATGTTAATATGAGCCTAATGGTAACCACAAATTAAAAAACTATAATACACACACAAAAAGAATGGAATCCAAATAAAGGTGTCATCCACAAGGAAAGAGATCAAGAAAAGAGGAAAGGAAGAGAGAAGAGCTATAAAAATAATGAGAAAACAACAAAATGGCAATAAGTACATAGCTATCAATAATTAATGTCTAAATACTTTAATCAAAAGACATAGAGTAATGGAATAGATTAAAAAAGAGAGACTGTGTGAAGATGGCAGTGGAGTAGAAGAACCCTGGACTCATCTTGTCCCATGAACACAACTAGATAACTATCAAATCACTGTAATTATCCCAGAAATTGACCTGAAGACTGATAGAACAAACTGCACGACTAAAAGAGAAGAGGCCACATTGAAGAACGTAGGAAGTGTGGAGACTTGGTTTAGGGGAGAAATAGATCATGGGTGCTGCAGAGGGGAGAGAGCTGTTGTTGAAGAGAAGGGCAAGAGAGAGTACAGCACACATGGGAACACATAGGAGAACATTTCCCCAAAGCCATTGGCTGGGAAAATGAGAGAGGCTGATTTACTGAGTTCTTGCAACCAGCAAGTCTTAAGTTTTAAATGTCAGCAGGCTTGGCTAGGATAGAGCACTGAGGGCACTGCCCTGCTCCTGGAGAGAAGGCAGGCAAACAACCTGGGGGCAGACAGCATGGAAACAGCTATCTGAAGAACACCTGGGGTACATGGGGTAGATTAGTTGCTCTTCTCCCAGTGCATCCCTTAGAGGCAATGTTTACAGGGACACCTCTCCAGACACAAAGGAGCTGGCTGGCACCATTTCCTTCCCCCACTCCTCAGCATAAACACAGAGCCATCGGTGGGAAGCAGTGCAGTGCTGACACTGGCTGCCTAACTTGCCTACACCAAGCCCCACTCCCTGCACTCTGATGGGACTGCCCTTTTCGGTCAAGCTTGCCTCAGTCCGGGTGTGGTGGGATCCTTCCCCAGGAGACTCTGTAGTCCCAGTGCGGTGGGATCCTTTCCCAGGAGACTCTGCCCACCACACATCTCCCAACCAGAGAGTTCTGCAGGGCTTCTGTTCTAGTGGAAGTAGTATCAGGTCTCCTTTAACAAACAGGCCAGAGCACACCTAGTTAAAACTTGCCACATTCAGGCCAAGGACCAAACACTGGCCCACTGCAGGCAAGGAGAGCTTCTGAAGACAACTGGCCTGAAGGACAGAGCAGCCAAAATACTACAGCAGAGTGCACACAGCACACACTAGAGACTCTCCCTGAAGCACCAGGCCATGAACACTACATGACCTCTTCATAAAGCCATTACTCTCAGGAGCAAAAAACAAACCTGGCTTTTCTAACACAGAGAAGGCAGACACTTAGACAAAATGCCAAGATGGAGGAATTCGTTCCAAAAGAAAGAACAAGATGAGGCTATGGCCAGAGAAGTAAGTGAAACAAATATAAGTACCATACCTGATGGAGAAGTTAAAGCATAAGGATGCTCACTGGGCTTGAGAAAGAATGGAAAACATCAGGGAGACCCTCACCACAGAGACAAAAGAATTAAAAAAGAATCAGTCAGAAATGAAGAATGTAATAAATGAAATTGGAAACAAACTGGATGCAATGAACAGCAGGCTGGAAGAAAGAGAGGAAGGAATTAGTGACCAAGAAGACAAAATAATTGAAATCAATGAAGCTGAACAAAAGAGAGAAAGAGTTATGGAACATAAGAATAGACTTAGGGAACTCAGTGACTCCATCAAACATAATAACGTTCATATTATAGGAGTCCCAAAAGAAGAAGAGAGAAAAATGGGGGCAAATAATTTATTTGAGGAAATCATAACTGAAAACTTCTGTAATCTAGGGAAGGAAACAGACATCCAGATTCAGGAGGCACAGAGAACGCCCATCAAAATGAACAAAAGCAGGCCAACACCAAGAAATATTATAATTAAATTTGCAAAATATAGCAATAAAGAAAAAAATCTCAAAAGCAGCAACACAAAAATCCTTAATTTACAAGGGAATACCCAGAAGACTAGTTGGGGATCTTGCAACAGAAATTTCACAAGCCAGAAGAAAGTGGCATGATATATTCAATGTGCTGAATGGGGAAAATCTGTGGCCAAGTATACTCTATCTGGCAAGACTATCATTCAGAATAGAAGGAGAAAGAGAGTCCCAGAGAAACAAAAAATAAAAGAATTCATGACACTAAACCTTCCCTGCAAGAAATATTAAAGGAGACTCTTTGAGTAAGAAAGAAAGACCAAAAGTAATAAAGACAAGAAAGGATCAGAGAAAATCTCCAGAAACAATGAAATAACAATTAATACACTGGCACTAACTTCATATCTATCAATAATTACTCTGAATGTAATTGGAATAAATGTTGCAATAAAAAGATGTAAGTTGTCAGAATGGATTAAAAAAAAAAAAGCAAGACCCATCCATATGCTGCCAACAAGAGACTGATTTTAGACCTAAAGACAGCTTCCAGTTGAAAGTGAGGGGATGGAGAAACATTTACCACTCAAGAGGATGTCAAAAGAAATCCAGCGTAGCAATACTTATATCAGACAAACTAGACTTTAAAGCAAAGACTGTAACAAGAGATAAAGAAAGGGCACTATACCATAATAAAGGGGACAATCCAACAAGAAGATCTAACAATTGTAAATATTTATGCACCCAACATGGGAAACTCAAGTATATAAAACAGTTAATAACAAACATGAAGGAACTCATTCATAATAATACCATAATAGTAGGGGACTTTAACACCCTACTAACATCAATGGGCAGATCATCTAAACAGAAAATCAGCCAGGAAATTATGGCTTTGAATAACACACTGGACCAGATGGACTTAACAAATATATTCAGAACATTCCATCCTAAAACAGCAGAATACACGTTGTTTTTAAATGCACATGGGACATTCTCCAGAATAGATCACATATTGGGTCAGAAATCAGACCTCCACAAACACAAAAAGATTAAGATCATACCATGCAACTTTTCTGACCACAACATGATGAAACTTGAAGTCAACCAGAAGAAAAAAATTGGAAAGCCCAGAAATACATGGAGGTTAAACAACATGCTACTAAACAATGAATGAGTCAACCAGGAAATCAAAGAAGTAATTAAAAAAAAACATGTGTAAACAAATGAAACTGAAAACACGGTAGTACAAAACCTTTGTGATATAGCAAAAGCAGTCCTAAGAGGGAAGTCTATAGCAATACAAGCCTACCTCAAGAAACAAGAAAAATCTCAAATAAGCAACCTAACCCTACACCTAAAGGAGCTAGAAAAAGAACAACAAACGAAGCCTAAAGCCATCAAGAGGAAAATAAAGATTAGAGCAGAAATAAATGATATAGAAACTAAAGGCAATAGAAGAGATCAATGAAACCAGGAACTAGTACATAGAAAAAAATTAATAAAACTGAAAACCTTTAAAAAATTGATAAACCCCTAGCTAGACTTATCAAAAAGAAAAGAGAAAGGACCCAAATAAATAAAATCATAAATGAGAGAGGAGAAAGGAAACCAACACCACAGAAATACAAAAAATACAAAATATAAAAGAATATTATGAAAAGTATATATGAACAAATTGGAGAACCTGGAAGAAATGGATAAATTCCTAGAAACATAAAATACCTAAACTGAAAGAGGAAGAAAGAGAAAACTTGAACAGACTGATAACCAGCAAAGAAATTGAATCAGTAATCAAAAATCTCCCAACAAACAAATGTCCAGGGCCAGATAGCTTCACAGGTGAATTCTACCAAATGTTTAAAGAATAGTTAGTACTTATTCTCAAACTATTCCAAAGAATAGAAAAGGAAGTAAAACTTCCAAATTCATTCTATAAGGCCAGCATTTCCCTGATACCAAAGCCAGATAAAAAAGCTGACTCCTTCAGAAGAGCATATGACTCTTGATCTCAGGGTCATGAGTTTGAGCCCCACGTTGGGTGTAGATTACTAAAAAAATAAATAACCAAAAGAGAGAGAAAGAGAGAGAAAGAAAGAAAGGAAAAGAAAAAGAAAGAATGAAAGAAAATAGAAAAAGACTCCACTAAAAAAGAGAACTACAACTGATATCCTTGATGAACATGGATGCAAATGTTCTCAATGAAATACTAGCAAACTGAATCCAACAATACAGTAAAAGAATCATTCACCAGGATCAAATGGGATTTATTCCTGGGTTGCAAATGTGGTTCAGTATTTGCAAATCAATCAACATGATACACCACATTAATAAAAGAAAATATTAGAACCATATGATCCTATCATTGATTCTGAAAAAGCATTAGACAAAGTACAACATCGGTTCATGACAAATACCCTCAACAAAGTAGGTTTAGAGGGAATATACCTCAACATAACAAAAGCCACCTATGAAAAACACACATCTAATATCTTCAGTGGAGAAAAGCAAGACTTTTCCTCTATGGTCAGGAACAAGATAGGTATGTCCACTCTAACCATCGTTATTTAACATAGTACTGGAAGTCCTAGCCTCAGCAATCACACAACAAAAAGAAGTAAAAGGCATCAGAATCAGCAAGAAGAAGTCAAACTGTCACTATTTGCAGATGACATAATACTCTACATAGAAAACCTGAAAGACTCCACCAAAAATTTGGTAAAACCCCATATATGAATTCAGTAAAGTCACAGGATATAAAATCAATGTACAGAAGTCTGTTGCATTTCTAAACACCAATAATGAAGCAGCAGAAAGAGAAATCAAGGAATCAATCCCATTTACAATTGCACCAAAAGCCATAACATACCTAGGAATAAGCCTAACCAAAGAGGTGAAAGACCTGTACTCTGAAAAGTATAAAATTTTGAAGAAAGAAATTGAAGGTGACTCAAAGATATAGAAAGACATTCCATACTCATGGATTCGAAGAATAAGTATTGTTAAAATATCTATACTACACAAAGCAATCTACACATTTAATGCAATCCCTATCAAAGTACCAACAGCATTTTTCACAGCACTGGAACAAACAATTCTAAAATTTTCATGGAACCACAAAAGACCCTGAATAACCAAAGCAGCCTTGAAAAAAAAAAAAAGCAATGCTGGAGGCATCACAATTAAGCTATATTACAAAGATGTAGTGATCAAAACACTATGGTATTGGTACAAAAACAGACACATCGATCAATAGAACAGAATAGAAAACCCAGAAATGAACCTATGACTATATGGTCAACCAATCTTCAACCAAGCAGGAAAGAATATCCAACGGGAAAAAGACATCTCTTCAACAAATGGTGTTGGGAAAACTGGATAGCACCATGCAAAAGAATGAAACTGGACCACTTTCTTATACCATACACAAACATAAATTCGAGATAGATGAAAGAGCTAAATGTGAGACCTGAAATCATCAAAATCCTAGAGGAGAACACAGGTAGTAACCTCTTTGACATTGGCTGTAGCAGCCTCTTACTAGATATGTCTCCTGAGGCAAGGGAAATAAAAGCAAAAAGTAACTATTGGGACTTCATCAAGATAAAAAAACTTCTGCACAGCAAAGGAAACAATCCACAAAACTAAAGGGCAACCTATCGAATGGGAGAAGATATTTGCAAATGACATATCTGATAAAGGGTTAGTATCTAGAATATATAAGGAATTTATAAAACTCAACACCCAAAAAACAAATGATCCAATTAAAAATGGACAGAAGATGTGAATAAACATTGTTCCAAAGAAGATATACAAATGGCCAACAGACCCATGAAAAGATATTCAATATCACTGATCATCAGGGAAAAACAAATCAAAACTACAATGAGATATATCACCTCACACCTGTCAGAATAACTAAAATCAACAACACAAGAAACAATAGGTTTTGGCAAGGATGTGGAGAAAAAGGAATCCTCTTGCAGTTTTGGTGGGAATGCAAGCTGATGCGGCCACTCTGGAAAACACTATGGAGGTTCCTCAAAAAGTTAAAAATTGAACTACCCTTGTGATCCAACAATTGCACTACTAGTTATTTACCCAAAGAATACAAAAATACTAATTCAAAGGGATGTACACACCCCAATGTTCATTACAGCTTTATCTACAATAGCCAAACTGTGGAAACAGCCCGTGTGTCCATTGACTGATGAATGGCTAAAGAAGATGTAGTGTGTGTGTGTGTGTGTGTGTGTGAATATTACTCAACCATAAAAAAGAATGAAGTCTTGCCATTTGCAATGACATGGATGGAGATGTCAGATGGATAAGTCAGTCAGAGAAAGATAAATACTATATGATTTCACTCATATGTGGAATTAAGAAACAAAACAAATGAGCATGTGGGGGAAAATGAGAGATAGATAGATGATAGGTAGATAGATAGATAGATAGATGATAGATAGATAGATAGATAGATGAAAGAGCAGTACACCAAGAAACAGAATCTTAACCATAGAAAATGAGCTGATAGCTACCAGAGGGGAGATGGGTGGGTAAGTGGATTAAATAGGTGATGCGGATAAGGAGTGCACTTGTGATGAGCACTGGGTATTGCATGGAAATGTTGAATTGCTACATTGTACTCCTGAAACTAATTTTTAAAAAGTAGAAAAAAATAAGCAAAGAAAAGGAAAAAGAAAAGAAAAAAGAAAACCCATGTATATGCTGCCTGCAATACATGCACTTCAGATCTAAAGGCACACACAGACTAAAAGTGAAGGGTTAGAAAACCATACGCCATGCAAATGGAAGGAAAAAAATAAAAATCTGAGGTAGCATTACTTATATCAGACAAAACAGACTTTAAAACAAAGACCATAGCAAGAGAGAAAGGTGGTACATGATGATAAAGGGATCAAATGGAGAAGGAAATATAGCAACTGTAAATACGCAAGAAACATGGGAACACCATGATAGATAAAGAAATGTGAAGAGACATAAACATAGAAATTAACAATAATACAATAATAGGAGTGGACATTAACACCCTACTGACATCAATGGATAGATAATCCAGACAGAAAATCAGTAAGGAAAATGTGGCTTTGAACAACACATTAGAACTGAATGACCTCACAGATATATACAGAACATTCAACAAAAATACGGAAGAATACACATTCATTTCAGGTGCGCATGGAGCACTCTCCAGAAGAAATCGTATGTTCGGTGACAAAATAATTCTCAATAAATTTTAAAAGATTGAAATAATATCAAGCATCCTTTCTGACCACAATGGTTTGAAACTAGAAATCAATTATAAGAAAAAATCTGGAAGGAACACGAACATATGAAAGCTAAACAAAATGCTACTGAACAATGAATGGGTGAACCAACAAATCAGAGAAGAAATTTTTAAAATTTCTTAGACAAATGAAAGTGAAAACACAATGGTACAAAACCTTTAGAATGCAATTGAAGCAGTTTTAAGAAGAAAGTTCACAGCAATACAGACATACTTCAAGAAACAAGAAAAATCTCCAATAAACAACATAAAGTTAAACCTCAAGGAGATAGAAAAAAAGAATGAACAGTGGTGCCTGGGTGGCTCAGTCAGTTGGACAACTGACTCTTGGTTTTGGCTCAGGTCATGATCCAGGGTTGTGGGATTGAGCCCCAGGTTGGGCTTCATACTCAGGGGGGAGTCTGCTTGAGATTCTCTTCCTCTGCCCCTCCCCTGCTCATTCTCTCTCTCTTTCTCTCTCTCTCTCTCGCCCTAAAATAAATAAATCTCTTTAAAAAATGGACAAAGTCCAAAGGTAGTAGAGAAAAGGAAATAATAAAGATTTGAGCAGAAAGAAATGAAATAGAGATGAAGAAAAATGGAAAACATCAATGAAACCAAGAGCTAGTTCTTTGAAATGGTAAACAGAATTGATAAAACTTTAGCCAGACTCATCAAGCAAAAAAGAGAGAGGACTCCAAAAAATAAAATCAGAAATTAGGGGCGCCTGGGTAGCGCAGTTGTTAAGCATCTGCCTTTGGCTCAGGGCATGATCCTGGCGATCTGGGATCGAGCCCCACATCAGGCTCTTCCGCTGGGAGTCTGCTTCCTCCTCTCCCACTCCACCTGCTGTGTTCCCTCTCTCGCTGCCTGTCTCTCTGTCACATAAATAAATAAAATCTTAAAAAAAAATAATAAAAAAAAATAAAATCAGAAATTAAGGATAAATAACAACCAACACCACAGAAACACAAAGCATTTTAAGGGAATATTATCAAAAACTATATGTCAAAAAATTGGGCAACGAAGAAGAAATGAATAAATTCCTAGAAACATATTCTCACAAAACTGAAACAGGGCAAATAGAAAATTTGAACAGATTGATTATTAGTAATGAAATTGTATCAGTAATCAAGAAACTCCCAAAAAATGGAAGTCCAGGACCAGGTGAAATTCCAAGATCAGAATTTGGTGAATTTTACCAAACACTTAAAGAGTTTATGCCTATCCTCAAACTAAAACTCCCAAATTTATTATATGAAGACATTATTCTGACACCAAAACCAGACGCATGATCCAAAAAAAAAAAAAAAAGAACCAAACTGTTAAAAAAGAAGACTATAGGCCAATAACTCATGAACATAGAAGCAAAAATCCTCAAAAAATGTTAGCAAACTGAATTCAACAATGCATTAAAAAATCATCTCCCGTGATTAAGTAGGATTTATTCCAGAGACACAGAGGTGGTTCAACATTTGCAAATTAATGTGATACATCATCTTAACAGAAGGAAAGATAAAGACTAATTGATAGAATGACTAAAATAAAAAAGACAAGAAATAACACGTGTTGGTGAAGATGTAGAGAAAAAGGAACCCAGTACAGTGTTGTTGGGAATGTAAACTGGTACACCCATTGTGAAAAACACTATGAAGTTATCACAAAAATAAAAATAAAAATAGAGAGGTGCCTGGGTGGTGCAGTCAGTTAAGCATCTGACTCTTGGTTTCAGCTCAGGTCATGATCTCAGGGTTGTGGGATTGAGCTCTGTGTTGGGTTCTGCACTCAATGCAAAGTCTGCTTAGGATTCTCGCTCTCCCCTCCCTCTGCCCTTCCCCCCCCCCACACACACGCTTTCTCTCTCTGAAATAAATAAGTCTTAAAAGATTAAAAATAGAAATCCCATATGATCCAATAATTCCACTACTGGGTCCCAAAAAACAAATCCAAAAAGATATATGCACCCCTATGTTTATTGCACCATTATTTATAAAAGCCAAGATAGGGAAGTAACCTAAATGTCCACCAATAAATGAATGGATAGGGGCGCCTGGG
Source organism: Ursus arctos (assembly GCF_023065955.2). Classification (NCBI taxonomy): domain Eukaryota; kingdom Metazoa; phylum Chordata; class Mammalia; order Carnivora; family Ursidae; genus Ursus; species Ursus arctos. Next base: position 59,028,699 of record NC_079873.1, read on the forward strand.
TAGCGCAGTCATTAAGCGTCTGCCTTCGGCTCAGGGCGTGATCCCGGCGTTCTGGGATCAAGCCCCACATCAGGCTCCTATGCTGGGAGCCTGCTTCTTCCTCTCCCACTCCCCCTGCTGTGTTCCCTCTCTCACTGGCTGTCTCTCTGTCAAATAAATAAATAAAATATTAAAAAAAATAAATGAATGGATAAGATGTGATATATATATATATATATATAATGGATTATTACACACTATAAAAAGGATGAGATTGCTCCATTTGCTACATAGATGGACTTAAAGGGTATATTGCTAAGTGAAATAAATCAGTCAGAGAATGACAAATACCGTATGATTTCACTTAAACGTGGATTCTAAAAACCAAACAAACGAATAAACAAACAAAAAGCAGAATCACACCTGGAAATACAGAGAACAAACTGCAGAGGGCAGCAGAATGGAGGAATGGGCAAAATAGGTGAAGGGGAAGGGAAGATATAGGATTCTTTTTTTTTTTAGATTTTATTTTTATTTATTCGACAGAGATAGAGACAGCCAGCGAGAGAGGGAACACAAGCAGGGGGAGTGGGAGAGGAAGAAGCAGGCTCATAGCAGAGGAGCCTGATATGGGGCTCGATCCCATAACACCGGGATCACGCCCTGAGCCGAAGGCAGATGTTTAAGCACTGTGCCACCCAGGCGCCCCAAGATATAGGATTCTATTATGGAATGAATAAGTCATGGAAATAAAAGGCATAGCATAAGGAATACAGTCAACAATATTGTAATAGCACTGTATGGTAATAGATGGTATCAACACATGGTGAATATAGCATAATGTATAAACTTGTTGAAACACTATGTTGTACATCTGAAAGTAATGTAATGTGTGTCAACTACACTCAAGTTAAAAAAAAAACTATATGGAAATCTCAAGAGGTGCAGAAAAGACATTTTACAAAATAAAACATCTGTTTATGATAAAACTCTCAACAAAGTGGGTTTAAAGGAACCAGACCTCAATATAATAAAAGCCATAGATGAAAAAACCACAGCTGCTGGAGGAGTTAAGATGGCGGAGGAGTAGGAGACCCCTTTTTCAGCCGGTCCCCCGAGTCGAGCTGGATAGGTACCAGACCAGCCTAAACAACCACGGAATCAGCCTGAGACGCAGGAAGATACATCTGGATCTCTACAAATGAACATCTCCAGCGCTGAGTATTGAGGTACGAAGCGGGGAGCCGTGAAACCGCGCACAGATATCGGAAGATAAACGGAAGGGGGAGGGAGCCGCCGCGTTCGGGCGCCGGGAAGCGGTAGCCACCTGCACGGGGGAGCGGGCGGGGCTCGCTGACCGGCACCCGCGAAAGAAACAGCAGACTGAGACCGTGAGCCGGGAGCGTGTGCCACCAGGCATCTCTCGGAACTCCGGAATCCCAGTGTGCTCACTGGATTCAGACTGAGACCAGGAGCTCCGGGAGCGCGCGGGGGCGGCTGGCGGCTGGCGGCTGGCAGCGTTAGAAACACAAAGGACAAAGACGCGCCGGCCCTGGAAGTGAGGGCTGGGACGCCGGGTGTGGGGCGCACATTCTGGGACATGGCAGGGTTGAGCAGCACCAACAGTAACAGAGTTAAAGTGGCCAGAACAACAGTGGAGAACGGGCCGCAATCCCTCTGTTCTGTGACAGAGGCTGAAATTCGGCCGCTGCTGCTCTGACTCTCAGAAGAGGCACAACAGACCGCCAGGGAAAGCCGCCAGAGAGCAAAAGCCTGGAAATAGCGGCTCAGAGAGTGCCCATCCCCATTCCCCCTCGCAGGGGACACGGAGACTCTGCCCAAACAGGGTTGCCTGAGTATCAGCACGGCAGGCCCCTCCCCCAGAACAGAGAAGGCAGGCTGAAAAATCAAGAAGCCCACAACCCGGGGCGCCTGGGTGGCGCAGTCATTGAGCTCCTGTCTCCGGCTTAGGGCGTGATCCCGGCGTTCCGGAAAGGAGTCCCTCATCAGGCTCCTCCGCTGGGAGCCTGCTTCTTCCTCTCCCACTCCCCTGCTTGTGTTCCCTCTCTCGCTGGCTGTCTCTCTGCCACATAAATAAATAAAATCTTTAAAGAAGAAGCCCACATCCCTAAGATCCCTATAAAACAAGGGTGCACGGCCTGGGTCCCGGTCAATAATTTGGGCTCTGGACAACCCCGCAACCTCTCCTCATCAGAATGACGAGAAGGAGAAGTCCCCCCCAGCAAAGAAAAGACAGTGAGTCTGTGGTCTCTGCCACAGAACTAATGGATATGGATGTAACCAAATTATCAGAAATGGAATTCAAGTAACGATGGTCAAGATGATGTGTAGACTTGAAAAAAGTATTAATGAAAATGTTGATGAGCATATAGAATCTCTAAGGGTGGAAATGAGAGCGAATCTGGCAGAAATTAAAAATTCTATGAGCCAAATGCAGCCAAAACTAGAGGCTCTGACGGCCAGGGTGAATGAGGCAGAAGAACGTATCACCGAATTGGAGGATGGGTTAGTAGAAGAAAAAACGAATATAGAAGCTGGACTTAAAAAAATCCACGCCCACGAATGTAGGTTACGAGAGACTACTGACTCAATGAAACGTTCCAATGTCAGAATCATCGGCATCCCCAAGGGGGTGGAGAAAAACAGAGGTCTAGAAGAGATATTTGAACAAATTGTAGCTGAAAATTTCCCTAATCTAGCAAGGGAAACAAACATTCATGTCCAAGAGGCAGAGAGGACCCCTCCCAAGCTCAACCACAACAAACCTATGCCACGTCACATCATAGTGCAATTCGCAAATATTAGATGCAAGGATACAGTATTGAAAGCGGCCAGGGCAAAGAAATTTCAAACGTACCAAGGCAAAGGCATCAGAATTACGACAGACCTGTCTACACAGACCTGGAATGAGAGAAAGGGTTGGGGGGGGGGCATTTTTAAAGCTCTTTCAGAGAAAAACATGCAGCCAAGGATCCTTTATCCAGCAAGGCTGTCATTCAGAATTGATGGAGAAATAAAGACATTCCAGAATCGCCAGTCATTAACCAATTTTGTAACCACGAAACCAGCCCTACAGGAGATATTAAGGAGGGGTTCTGTAAAGGTAAAAAGGCCCCAAGAGTGATACAGAAAAGAAAGTCACAACCGATACAAACAAAGACTTTACTGGCAACATGGCATCATTAAAATTCTATCTCTCAGTTCTTAGTGCCAATGTAAATGGTTTGAACGCTCCCATAAAACACCACAGGGTTGCAGATTGGATAAAAAGAAATGACACATCCATTTGCTGTCTACAAGAGACTCATTTCGAACCCAAAGATGCATTCAGACTGAGAGTAAGGGGGTGGAGTACCATCTTTCACGCAAATGGACCTCAAAAGAAAGCTGGGGTAGCAATTTTCATATCAGATAGATTAGAATTTAAATAAGAGACTATAGTTAGAGACGCAGAAGGGCACTATATTATTCTTAAATGAAGTATTCAACAAGCGGATATGACAATTATAAATATATATGCCCCCAACAGGGGAGCAGCAAGATATACAAGTCAACTTTTAACCAGAATAAAGAGACATATAGATAAAAATACATTCATAGTAGGGGACCTCAACACTCCACTATCAGAAATAGACAGAACACTCTGGCAAAAACTAAGCAAAGAATCAAAGGCTTTGAATGCCATATTTGACGAGTTGGACCTCATAAATATATATAGAACACTACACCCCAGAACCAAGGAATACTCATTCTATTCTAATGCCCATGGAACATTCTCAAGAATAGACCATGTTCTGGGACACAAAATAGGTCTCAACCGATACCAAAAGATTGAAATGATCCCCTGCATATTCTCAGACCACAACGCTCTGAAATTGGAACTCAACCACAAGGAAAAATTTGGAAGAAACTCAAACACTTGGAGACTAAGAACCATCCTACTCAGGAATGACTCGATAAACCAGGAAATCAAAAATCAACTTAAACAATTTATGGAGACCAACGAGAATGAAAACACAACGGTCCAAATCCTATGGGATACTGCAAAGGCAGTCCTAAGGGGGAAATACATAGCCATCCAAGCCTCACTCAAAAGAATAGAAAAATCTAAAATGCAGTTTTTATATTCTCACCTCAAGAAGCTGGAACAGCAACAGAGGGACAGGCCTAATCCACTCGCGAGGAAGCAGTTGACCAAGATGAGAGCAGAAATCAATGACTTAGAAACCAGAAGCACAGTAGAGCAAATCAACAGGACTAGAAGCTGGTTCATTGAGAGAATCAATAAAATTGACAGACCACTGGCAAGACTTATCCAAGAGAAAAGAGAAAGGACCCAAATTAATAAAATTATAAATGAAAAAGGAGAGGTCATGACCAACAGCAATGAAATTGGAAGGATTATTAGAAACTATTACCAACAGCTATATGCCAAAAAACTAAGCAATCTGAAAGAGATGGAGGCCTTCCTGGAAACCTATAAACTACCAAGACTGAAACAGGAAGAAATTGATTTCTTAAACAGGCCAATTAATTATGAAGAGATTGAGCCAGTGATAAACAACCTTCCAAATAACAAAACTCCAGGCCCAGATGGTTTTCCGGGAATTTTACCAAACATTCAAAGAAGAAAAGATACCTATTCTCCTAAAGCTATTTCAAAAAATAGAAACAGAAGGAAAGCTACCAAACTCATTCTATGAGGCCAATATTACCTTGATCCCCAAACCAGGCAAAGACCCCCTCAAAAAGGAGAATTACAGACCAATTTCCCTAATGAATATGGACGCCAAAATCCTCAACAAGATACTTGCTAATAGAATCCAACAGTACATTAAAAGGATTATCCATCATGACCAAGTGGGATTCATACCTGGGATGCAAGTGTGGTTCAACATTCGCACATTGATCAGCGTGATACATCATATCAACAAGAAAAGACTCAGGAACCATATGATCCTCTCAATTGATGCAGAAAAAGCATTTGACAAAATACAGCATCCTTTCCTGATTAAAACCCTTCAGAGTGTAGGAATAGAGGATACATTTCTCAATCTCATAAAAGCCATCTATGAAAAGCCTACTGCAAATATTATTCTCAATGGGGAAAAGCTGGAAGCCTTTCCCTTAAGATCAGGAACTCGACAAGGATGCCCACTCTCGCCACTATTATTCAACATAGTACTAGAAGTCCTTGCAACAGCAATCAGACAACAAAAAGGGATCAAAGGTATTCAAATCGGCAGAGAAGAAGTCAAAATGTCTCTCTTTGCAGATGACATGATACTCTATATGGAAAACCCAAAAGAAGCCACTCCCAAACTATTAGAAGTTATAGAGCAATTCAGTAACGTGGCGGGATACAAAATCAATGCTCAGAAATCAGTTGCATTTCTATACACGAATAACGAGACTGAAGAAAGAGAAATTAGGGAATCCATCCCATTTACAATAGCACCAAAAACCATACGTTATCTTGGAATTAACCAGAGATGTAAAGGGTCTATATTCTAGAAACTATAAATCACTCTTGAAAGACATTGAGGAAGACATAAAAAGATGGAAAAAAATTCCATGCTCATGGATCGGAAGAATTAACATAGTTAAGATGTCCATGCTACCCAGAGCAATCTACACTTTCAATGGTATCCCAATCAAAATACCGAGGACATTTTTCAAAGAACTGGAACAAATAGTCCTTAAATTTGTATGGAAACAGAAAAGGCCCCGAATCTCCAAAGAACTGTTGAAAAGGAAAAACAAAGCTGAGGGCATCACAATGCCAGATTTCGAGCTGTACTACAAAGCTGTAATTACAAAGACAGCATGGTACTGGCACAAAAACAGACACATAGAGCAATGGAACAGAATAGAGAACCCAGAAATGGACCCTCGGCTCTTTGGGCAACTAATATTTGATAAAGCAGGAAAAAACATCCAGTGGAAAAAAGAGTCTCTTCAATAAATGGTGCTGGGAAAATTGAACAGCTACATGCAAAAGAATGAAACTTGACCACTCTCTCACACCATACACAAAAATAAACTCCAAATGGATGAAAGACCTCGATGTGAGACAGGAATCCATCAAAATCCTAGAGGAGAACATAGGCAGCAACCTCTATGACATCGGCCAAAGCAGTCTTTTTCATGACACATCCCCAAAGGCAAGAGAAACAAAAGATAAAATGAACCTGTGGGACTTCATCTAGATAAAAAGCTTCTGCACAGCCAAGGAAACAGTCAAAAAAACTAAGAGGCAGCCCACGGAATGGGAGAATATATTTGCAAATGACACTACAGATAAAGGACTGGTATCCAAGATCTACAAAGAACTTCTCAAACTCAATACACAGGAAACAAATCAAATAAAAAAATAGGCAGAAGATATGAACAGACACTTTTCCAATGAAGACATACAAATGGCTAACAGACACATGAAAAACTGTTCAAAATCATTAGCCATCAAGGAAATTCAAATCAAAACCACACTGAGATACCACCTTACGCCAGTTAGAATGGCAAAAATAGACAAGGCAAGAGACAACAATTGCTGGAGAGGATGTGGAGAAAGGGGATCCCTCCTACATTGTTGGTGGGAATGCAAGTTGGTACAGCCACTCTGGGAAACAGTGTGGAGGTCCCTTAAAAAGTTAAAAATTGAGCTACCTTATGATCCAGCCATTGCACTACCAGGTGTTTACCCCAAAGATACAGACGTAGTGAAGAGAAGGGCCATATGCATCCCAATGTTCATAGCAGCAATGTCCACAATAGCTAAATCGTGGAAGGAGCCAAGATGCCCTTCAACGGATGACTGGATTAAGAAGTTGTGGTCCATATATACGATGGAATAGTACTCAGCTATCAGAAAGAACGAATTCTCAACATTTGCTGCAACATGGACAGCACTGGAGGAGATAATTCTAAGTGAAATAAGTCAAGCAGAGAAAGACAACTATCATATGATTTCTCTCATCTATGGAACATAAGAACTAGGATGATCGGTAGGGGAAGTAAGGGATAAAGAAAGGGGGGGGTAATCAGAAGGGGGAATGAAGCATGAGAGACTATGGACTATGAGAAACAAACTGAGGGCCTCAGAGGGGAGGGGGGTGGGGGAATGGGATAGACCGGTGATGGGTAGTAAGGAGGGCACGTACTGCATGGTGCACTGGGTGTTATACGCAACTAATGAATCATCGAGCTTTACATCAGAAACCGGGGATGTACTGTATGGTGACTAACATAATAAAAAATCATTAATTAAAAAAAAAAACCATAGCTAACATACTCAATGATAAAAAACTAAGATCAAGGACAAAACACGGATGTCCACTCTTACCACTTTCATTCAATATAATACTGGAAGTCTTAGCCACAGAAATCAGAAAATGAAAAGAAATAAAACACATCCAAATTACCAAGGAAGAAGTCATGTCTTTGCAAATGATAAATATGGTAATATTTAGAAAACCATAAAGACTGCATGAAACAAACTATTAGAACTGAGGACAATGGCAGAATAGGAGGACCTTAATCTCACCTCATCACATAGATACACCCAAATAATAGCCACATCAGTACAACTAATCCATAAAATGATGTGAAGAGTGGAAAAACAGACTTCCCACAGTTAAACATAGAGAGGAATCGAAAGCTGTAGGAGGGGCGCACCTGGGCAGCTCAGTCAGTTAAGCATCCAACTCTTGATTTAAGCTCAGGTCATGATCTCAGGGTAATGAGATCGAGCCCTGTGTAGGGCTCCATGCTGCGCGTGGAAACTAAAGATTCTCTCTCCCTCTCCCTCTGCCCACTCCCCCTACCCCACTCCCTCACACATGCTCTTTGTCTTTCTCAAGAAAGAAAGAAAGAAAGAAAGAAAGAAAGAAAGAAAGAAAGAAGAAAAAAGAAAGAAGAAAGAAAGAAAGAAAGAAAGAAAGGAAGAAAGAAAGAAAGAAAAAGAAAGAAAGAAAGAAAGAAAGAAAGAAAGAAAGAAAGAAAGAAAGAAAAAGAAAGCAAGCAGTAGGAGAGGTGGAGACCCGGTCAGAAACCAAACTCCCTGGGGCGCCTGGGTGGCACAGCGGTTAAAGCGTCTGCCTTCGGCTCAGGGCGTGATCCCGGTGTTCTGGGATCGAGCCCCACATCAGGCTCCTCCACTATGGGCCTGCTTCTTCCTCTCCCACTCCTCCTGCTTGTGTTCCCTCTCTCGCTGGCTGTCTCTATCTCTGTCAAATAAATAAATAAACTCTTAAAAAAAAAAAAAAAGAAACCAAACTCCCAGCAAGACTAATCATGAACACCACAAGCGCAGATAAAGGAGAGGAAGAGGCCCCACACCAGGCACCTCAGACATGGGGGACCTGCACTGGGAAGATAAGTACCCATAATATTTGGCTTTGAAAATCAATGAGGCTTAACTTTGTGATTTTTTGCAATCAGTGGGGCTTAACTCCAGGTACTTTAAAAATCAGCAGGTTCAGCTAGTCTCTTCCCTTAAAGAGACAACATAACAAGCAGCTTCACCAAGATACAGCATAGAAGCAGCAGTTTGAAAAACACCTAGGGTATACAAGAAGGAGATTTCTTTAATAAATTCAGAAAGTGTGTTGCAGAGGCAAGGATCTTTAGGAGACGTCTCCAAGAAAAAAAAGGGTTGGCTGGCACCATTTCTCTCCCCTCTCCAGCCTAGATACCTGCACAAATGCTGAAGGCAGAATAAACACTCTCCACATAGCATGTTAACACAGCATGACCAGGCCCAACCTTTTCCTGTAGATCCACCACATCCAACCTGCAGGAATCCTTCCAAAGTGGCACCTGACCTGTCTCATTTTGCAAGCAGCTAAGTGACCAGTCACTCCAAAGTGACTCTTGCCCTGGAGAGAGGGGAAGATAATCACTTACCAGTTCAACTACAGTCCCAGTAGTGGGCAGGGGCCTGACATATGATCAGTCTTCTGGCCCTGACCACAAACAAAAACCACACACCGGGCAGTCCAAGGAGAGAGCCCTATAGTTCAGGGTCACTGAAAACCCAACAGACAGATTGTGGGTAGACATCTGATCTCATTGCAGGCCCCGCTCACCAATTAGAACCTCTCAGGGGATACCAGAGGAGAGTGCCCTGCAGTTTGGTGAAACCACAACCCTGGCAAGCAGGCTGAAGGAAGGCAACTGATCAACTTCAACTAAAAGACCAGGGTGATGCCAGACTAAATCCTTAACAACACACATACCAAAACCTCCCCACAATAGGCCAAAGGGGCCGTTGCAACTGACTGGAGTGAAAGCAAACGTGGCTCAACCACAAAAATAGTGTGTATAAAACACACATAATACAAGCATCTGAAGTGCCTACTTCTGGTGAACAGGTTATACTGCACTACAGGGCCCTGCAGGACCTGACCTTTTCATAAGGCCACTACCTACAGGATCAGGAGATGTAGCTCACTTTCCTAATACATACAAACAAATAAAGATAGTTATGCAAAATAAGGAGACAGAGTTATATGTCCCAAATGAAGAACAGGACAAAATCACAGCAAAGAATTAAATGGAATGAAGATAAGCAGTATGCCTGATAGAGAATTCAAAGACTCAAATAAATAAAATCACAAATGTGAGATAAGAAATCACAACCAACACCACAGAAATACAATCATTAGAGAATATTATGAAACACTATATGCCAACAAACTGGATAACCTGGAAGAAATGGATACATTTCTAGAAACCTATGACATACCAAAACTGAAGCAGGAAGAAATAGAAAATTTAGCAGATTACCAGAAATGAAACTGATTTAGTAATCAAAAAACTCCCAGCAAACAAAAGTCTAGGACCAGATGGCTTCACAGGTGAATCCTAACAAACATTTAAAGGAGAGTTAATGTCTATTCTCAAACTTTCCAGAATATAGAAGAGGAAGGAAAACTTCCAAGTTTGTTCTATGAGGCCACCATTACCCTCATATCAAAACCAGATGAAGATACCACAAAAAAAGAGAATTACAGGCCAATGTCTCTAATGAACATAGATGCACAAATCATTGACATAATATTAGCAAACTGAATCCAACAATACATTAAAAAATGATTCACCACAATCAAAGAGGATTTATTTTCAGAATGTATGTGTAGTTCAGTTTTCAGAAATAAATCAACATGGTACATCACATCAATAAAAGAAAGGTTAAAAACCATATGATCATTTCAATAAATGCAGAAATAGCATTTGACAAATACAGCATCCATTCATGATAAAAGCACAATAAAGTGGAATTAGAGAAAACATACCTCAACATAATAAAGGCCATATATGAAAAACCCACAGCTAACATCATAATCAATGGTGAAAAACTTAAGAGCTTTTGCTAAGGTCAGGAACAAGATAAAGTAGACAACTCTCACCACTTTTATTCAACATTGTACTGGAAGTCTTAGCCACGGCAAACAGACAAGAAAAAGAAATAAAAGGCGTCCAGATTGGTAAGAAAGAAGTAAAACTGTCGCTATTTGCAGATGACATGATACTATATTCAGAAAATCCTTAAGACTCCACCTAAAAATTACTAGAATTGATAAATTCAGTAAGGTCACAAGATACCAAATCAATGCACAGAAAATAATTGTATTTCTATACACTAATAATGTATCAGCAGAAAGAGAAGAAAACTATCCCTTTTACAATTGCACCAAAAATAATAAAATATCTAGGAATAAACTTAACCATGGAGGTGAAAGATCTGTACTTTGGACTATAAAACATTAATAAAAGAAATTGAAGATGACACCAGCAAATGGAAAGACATTCAATGCTCATGTGTTAGAAGAACAAATCTTGTTACAATGTCTATATTATCCAAAGCAATCTACACATTTAATGAAATTCCCATCAAAATACCAACGGCATTTTTCACAGAACTAGAAGAAACAATCCTAATATTTGTATGGAATCACAAATACCCCTAATAGCTAAGGCAATCTTGAAAAACAAAACTGGAGGTATCATAAGTCCAGATTTCAAATTATATAACAAAACTGTAGTAATCAAAAGAATATGGTACTGGCACAAAATAGACACATAGATCATTGGAATGGAATATAAATCCCAGATAAAAATAGTGCTTAAAAGATGAATTCATCTTCAACAATGGAGGCGAGAATATGCAACAGGAAAAAGAGTCTCTTCAACAAATGGTGCTAGGAAAACTGGACAGCTGTATGTAATAGAAAGACACTAGACTGCTTTCTTTCACCATACATAAAAGTAAATTCAAGATGAATTAAATACCTAAATGTGAGACCTGAAATTATGAAGTCCTGGAAGAGAGCACAGACAGTAACTTCTCTGACATTGGCCATAACAACATCTTTCTAGATATGACTTCTGAGGCAAGGGAAACAAAAGCAAAAATAGATTATAGGGACTACATAAAAATAAAGCTTTTCACAGCAAAGGAAACAACCAACAAAACCAAGAGACAACCTACTGGGGCACCTGGGTGGCTCAGTTGGTTAAGCATCCAACTCTTGATTTCAGCTCAGGTCATGATTTAGGGTCCTGGGAGTGAGCCCAACATCAGGCTCCCTGCTCAGAGGGGAGTCTGCTTGTCTCCCTCTCTTTCTGCTCCTCCCCCCGCTCATGCTCTCTCCCTCTCTCTCAAATAAATAAATAAATAAATAAATAAATAAATAAATAAAACAACCTACTGAATGGGAGAAGATATTTGCAAATGACATATCCAATAAAGGATTAGTATCCAAGATATATAAAGAACTTATAGGGACTCCTAGGTGGCTCGGTCATTTAAGTGTCTGCCTTCTGCTCAGGTCATGATCCCAGGGTCCCAGGATTGAATCCCCGCATTGGGCTCCTTGCTCGCGGGGAGCCTGCTTCTTCCTCTGCCTGCTGCTCCCACTGCTTGTGCTCACTTTCTCTCTCTCTGACAAATAAATAAATAAAATCTTTTTAAAAAAGAACTTCTACAACTCAACAGCAAATACACAAATAATCCAGGTAAAAATGGGAAGAAGACATGTACAGACATTTCTCCAAAGAAGACAAACACATGGCCAACAAACACACGAAAAGATGTTCAACAACACTCATCATCAGGGAAATCAAATCAAAACCACAATGAGGTATCACTTCACCCCTGTCAGAATGGCTAAATTGAAACACAAGAAACAAGTGTTGGCAAGGATGTGGAGAAAGGGGAACCCTTGTGCACTGCTGGTGGGAATGCAAACTGGTGCAGCTACTGGGGAAAACAGTATGGTGGTTCCTTAATAAGTTAAAATAGTATTATCATATGGTCCAGTGATCACACTACTGGATATTTACTCAAAGAATATGAAAACACTAAGTCAAAGTGATATATGCATCCTATGTTTACTGCAGCATTATTTACAATAGCTAAGCTATGGAAGCAGCCCAAGTGTCCATGGATTGATGAATGGATAAAGATGTGAGATATATAGATATATTTATATATAATATAGATATTATATATCTATATAATATATATAATATAGATATTATATATCTATATAATATATATAATATAGATATTATATATCTATATAGATATATATTATATATATCTCAATCTGTGATATTTTTATAGCCAAATAGTATTCCATTTTATATATTCTATTCTATTATATATTATATATACCTACATTATATATAATAGAATACTATTCAGCTATAAAAATTAATGAAATCCTGTCATTTGCAACAACATGGATGCATCTAGAGAGTATAACGCTAAGTCAAATAAGCCAGTCAGAGAAAGACAAATACCATTTGATTTCATTCATATATGGAATTTAAGAAACAAAACAAATGAACAAAGGGGAGAAAAAAGAGATACAAACCAAAAAGAAAAAAAATGGCTAGTCAGAATGGCTAAAATGAACAACACAAGACACAACAGATGTTGGCGAGGATGTGGAGAAAGGGAACCCTCTTACACTGTTGTTGGGAATGTAAACTGGTGCAGCCACTCTGGAAAAAAGTATGGGGATTCCTCAAAAAGTTAAAAATAGAACTACCCTATGACCCAGCAATTGCACTACTAGGTATTCACCCAAAAGATACAAAAATACTGGTTCTAAGGGGCAAATGCACCCCAATGTTTATAGCAGCAATGTCCGCAATAGCCAAAATATAGAAAGAGCCCAAAAGTCTATCAACTGATGAATGGATAAAGAAGTTGTGGCGTATGTACTCATATATATATACACACATATATGTATATGTATATATATATATATTTATATGGTGTATGTATTCATATATATATTAATATTACTCAGCATAAAAAGAATGAAATCTTGCCATTTGCAACTATGTAGATGAAGCTAGAGAGCATTATGCTAAGTGAAATAAGTCAGAGAAAGACAAATACAGTATGATTTCACTCATATGTGGAATTTAAGAAACAAAACAAATGAGCAAAGGGGGGGGAAAGAGAGAGAGAGGCAAACCAAGAAATAGACTCCTAAATATAAAGAACAAACTGATGGTTCCCAGAGGGGAGGTGAGTGGGGGGATGGGTTAAATAGGTGATGGGGATTAAGGAGTGCACTTGTTGTGATGAACACTGGGTGTCGCATTTAAGTGTTGAATCACTAAATTGTACAATTGAAACTAATATAACTAACATACTAACTGTATGTTAACTAACTGGAATTTAAATAAAAACTTCTAAAAAATTCCTACCATCTGTCCTCATACAACAATATCAAAATATCATTGAATATATTCCTTATGCTGTAACTTTTATTCGTGTGTGTGTGTGTGTGTGTGTGTGTGTGTGTACCACAACTTCCACTTGGATTACTCCCATATTTTGGCTATTGTAAATAATGCTGCAATGAACAAAGGGGTATATAGATATATCTTTTCAAGTTAGTGTTTTAGTTTAATTTGGTAAATACCCAGTAGTGGTATTATTGGATCATATGGTATTTCTATTTTTAATTTTTTGAGGAAACTCCATACTGTTTTCCACTTGGCTGTACCAATTGACATTCCCACTAAGGGTTCATTTCTCTCCACATCTTACCAACACTTGTTGTTTCTTGTCTGTTTGATTCTGGCCATTCTGACAGGCATGAGGTAATATCTCATTGTGGTTTTGGTTTGCATTTCCCTGATGATTAGTGATGTTGAATATCTTTTCATGTGTTTTTTGGCCATCTATATGAGGAAGACATAACAATCACCTCCTAATAATAGATCTTCAAAATATATGAAGCAAAAATGAACAGAACTGAAGGGAGAAACAGACATTCTTCAATAAGAAGGTGGAGGCTTCAATACTCTACTTTCTATAATGGATAGAGCAACCAAAGAGAAAAGTAAAGAAAGAAGAGACTCAAACTCACTGGATCAAATAAACCTAAAAGACATATAAATTAGGCTGAACTCAAGAATAGGAGAATAAACATTTTCTCACATGCACAAGGAGCATTCTCCAGTGTAGAGTACATAGTAAACCACAAGTCTCAATTGATGTAAAAAAGATGGATATGATTCAAAATGTATTAACTGACCATGACAGGATAGTTAGAAATCAATAACAGAAGAAACTAGAAAATTCACAAATATATTAAAATTAAACACACTCTTAAACAATTAATGGGTAAAAGAAGGATTCACAAGGGAAATTAGAAAATACCTAGAGACAAGTGTCAATGAAAACACAACATATCAAAATGATGGGATGCAGACAAAACAGTTCTCAGAGGGAAATTTATAGTTGGGAATGTCTACATCAAAAAAGAATAAAGATCTCAAATCAATATACTTCAACGCTGAAGGAACCAGAAAAGGAAGAGTGAACTACCCCAAAGCTAACAGAAAAAAGGAAATAATAAAGATTAAAGTAGTGATAAACAAAATAAAGACTAAGCAAACAATAAAGAAAATCAACAAAATCAAAAGATGATTCTTTGAGAAGAAAAACCAAATCACCAAATGGTCAGCTAAACTGAGAAAAAGAAGAGAAGATACAAATAACTAAAATGAGAAATGAAAGTGGCAGCATTACTACTGACTTTAACAGAATTAAATGAATTGTAAGGAAACAGTATGAAAAATTGTACATTAACCAATTAGATAACAGAAAAATGGACAAATTCCTTGAAATACACAACTTATCTAAACTAACTCAAGAAGAAATAGAAAATCTCAATAGACCCATAATAAGTAAAGGGATTGAATAACTAATATAAAACCCCCAACAAAATAAAATCCAGAGTTATATGGCTTCACTGGTGATTTCTACCAAATATTTAAAGAAGATATAATACATTTGGAGTTTATCTTTGTGTATGGTGTGAGAGAGTGGTCAGGTTTCATTCTTTTGGATATAGCTGTCCAATTTTCCCAGCACCATTTATTGAAGAGACTGTCTTTTTTCCACTGGATGTTTTTTCCTGCTTTATCAAAGATTAGTTGCCCAAAGAGCCGACGGTCCATTTCTGGGTTCTCTATTCTGTTCCATTGGTCTATGTGTCTGTTTTTGTGCCAGTACCATGCTGTCTTGGTGATCAGAGCTTTGTAGTATAGCTTGAAATCTGGCAACGTGATGCCCCCAGCTTTGTTTTTCCTTTTCAACAATTCCTTGGTGATTCGGGGCCCTTTCTGGTTCCACACAAATTTAAGGGCTGTTTGTTCCTCAGTGTGAGACAGGAATCCATCAAAGTCATAGAGGAGAACATAGGCAACCTCTTTGACATCAGCCACAGCAAATTTTTTCATGACATATCTCCAAAGGCAAGAGAAACAAAAGATAAAATGAACCTGTGGGACTTCATCAAGATCAAAAGCTTCTGCACAGCCAAGGAAACAGTCAAAAAAACTAAGAGGCAGCCCACGGAATGGGAGAGGATATCTGCAAATGACACTACAGATAAAAGACTGGTATCCAAGATCTACAAAGAACTTCTCAAACTCAATACATGGGAAACAAATAATCAAATAAAAAAATGGGCAGAAGATATGAACAGACACTTTTCCAATGAAGACATACAAGTGGCTAACAGACACATGAAAAAATTTTCAAAATCATTAGCCATCAGGGAAATTCAAGTCAAAACCACATTGAGATACCACCTTACACCAGTTAGAATGGCAAAAGTTGACAAGGCAGGAAACAACAAATGTTGGAGAGGATGTGGAAAAAGGGGATCCTTCCTACATTGTTGGTGGGAATGCAAGTTGTTACAGCCACTTTGGAAAACAGTGTGGAGGTCCCTTCAAAAGTTAAAAATTGAGCTATCCTATGATCCAGCAATTGCAGTACTGGGTATTTACTCCAAAGATACAGACATAGTGAAGAGAAGGGCCATATGCACCCCAGTGTCCATAGCAGCATTATCCACAATAGCTAAATTGTGGAAGGAGTCGAGATGCCCTTCAGCAGATGCCTGGATTAAGAAGATGTCCATATATACAATGGAATATTACTCAGCCATCAGAAAGAATGATTCCCCAACCTTTGCAGCAACATGGACAGGAGTGGAGGAGATAATGCTAAGTGAAATAAGTCAAGCAGAGAAAGACAATTATCTTATGGTTTCACTCATTTATGGAACATAAGAAATAGGAAGATCGGTAGGAGAAGGAAGGGAAGAATAAAGGGGGGGGTAAATAGAAGAGGGAATGAACTATGAGAGACTGTGGACTCTGGGAAACAAACTGAGGGCTTCAGAGGGGAGGGGGGTGGGGGATTGTGATAGGCCGGTGATGGGTATTAAGGAGGGCACATATTGCATGGTGCACTGGGTGTTCTACACAAGTAATGAATTATGGAACGTTACATCAAAAACTAGGGATGTACTGTATGGTGACTAACATAACATAATAAAAATTATTATTAAAAAAAGATATAATACAGTACTTTTAGAATTCTTTTAAAAAATTAAAGAGAAGAGGACACTTGGTAACTTAACCAGTAAGGCTGCCATTACTCTGATCCAAAGCCAAATAAAAGCACTACAAGAGGGGCACCTGGGTGGCTCAGTCAGCTGGGCATCTGACTCTTGGTTTCAGCTCAGGTCATGATCTCAGGGTTGTGGGATCGTGGGGCTCCTTGCTCAGCAGGGAGTCTGCTGGAGATCCTCTTCCTTCCTCTCCTTCTCCCCTTCTCCTCCCACTCTCTCTCTCAAATAAATAAATCTTAATTAAAAGACATTACAGGAAAGAAAATTACAAATCAATATCCTTTATGATATAGATGCAAAAGTATTCAAAAAATATCAGCAAACCAAATCCAGTAGCATATTAAAAGAATCATTCACCATGACCAAGTGGAATTTATCTCAGCTACGTGAGCATGTTTCAACATAAGGAAATCAATCAATGTAAGATATCAGATGAATAGAGCAAATGAAGAAATCCTCATGACCATCCTAATTGATTCAGGAAAGGCATTTGACAAAATCCAACATGCTTTCGTGATATACACTCTCAGAAAACTGGGAACAGAGGGGAAATTTCTCAACATAAGAGAGGGCATTTATGAGAACCCCACAGTTAATATCATATTCAATGGTGAAACAATGAAAACTATACTCCTAAGGTCACTAGCAAGACAAAGATGCCCACCTTCACCCTTTGCAATTCAATGTTTTACCAGAAGTACTAGTCAGAGCTATTAGAAAAGAAAAATGAAAAGGGCATCAGAATTGGAAATAAAGGAGTAAAACTACCTATATTCATAGATTATATGATCCAATTTTTAGAAAGCCCTAAAGAATCCACTAGAAGCTACTAGAAACAAAAAACAAATTCTTTAAAGTTGCAGATGAACACATAAAAATCACTTATATTTCTATACACCAGCAACAAACATTCCAAAAATGAAGAATTCAGTTCCATTTATAATAATATTTTAAAATATTAGATCTAAGGAGAGTAAAGCAGGAGAAGCTGTGGCCTCTGACACTTTCACCAGAGCAGCCATGCCAGAACCAAGGGGAGACCCAGGCTGCCACCCCATTGTTTCTCCTTTCTGCTAATTGCTCCTGCATCCTCAGACTCATTCCAACAGCCTGTTAAAACATGTGAATTACTATGAAGTTCTAGGCATGCAGAGACATGTCTCAGCCAAGAATATTAAAAAGGCATATTGAATACTGGCACTGAAGTGGCATGCAGATTAAAATCCCAAGAATAAAGAAGAATCAGAGAGAAAATTCAAACAAGTAGCTGAGGCATATGATGTGTAAAAAATGGGACATCTATGACAAATATGCAAAGAAAGATTAAATTATGGAGGTGGAAATGGAAGTCATTTTGACAGTCGGCTTGAGTTTGGCTTCACATTTCATAATCCAGATGACTTTTTCAGGGAATTTTTTGGTGGAAGACACCTGTTTTCATTCGATTTCCTCAGAAATCCTTTTGAGGACTTTTCTGGGAATGGAAGGAGCCCCTTCACCGTGGGAGCAGGAGCCAAGGAACAGGATTGTTTTTCTCTTCCTTCAGTGGATTTCCTTTTTTTTTTTTTTTTTTGGAGGTGTTTTTTTTTTTTCCCCTTTTGATTCAGGATTTTCTTCCTTTTGTTTATTAGGTCAGAAATTTGGAGACTCACTTTATTTTCTTCCATGTCATTTGGTGGTAGTGGGATGAGCAACTTTAAATCTATATCAACTTCTACTAAAATGGTTTGTGGCAGAGAAATCACTACAATTGAATTGTCAAAAATGCTCAAGAAAGAGAAATTAAAGAGGTCCAGTTAAAGTCCTTAACAATAAATGGTAAGGAGCAGCAGCTATGCTTGGTAATAAGTAATTCAATGCATGCAGTTAACAGAAATGTTAAACTATAACAAGCACCATTTGAGGATTAACAGGAACATTTTTTGAAGATTTCAAAAGAATTTAATTCTCAGTATAAGTGCACTTCATCTAAAGATTTTATAAACAGCTTATCAGAGCCCCTATTTGTTTTTGACTTTTGAGTTTATTGTTGGGACTACATGATAGAAGCATTTTTTTTATCTTTAAAATTGTTGTAAATCTCTGTAAGTACTTTGTTTTTTTTATTAAATGTAATCCAAGGTGGCCCCGACACTTTCATTCACTAACACCAGCCAGACCTGCTTTTCCATTGTGTTTGAAATGTGAGCTAAGTAGTGTCAGTGTCAATTATTTTTAGTATTCAGTAGTGAAAATTATTAATGTATTAATCATAATACATGTCTGGTTTGATGTAAATTGAGGATTTTTCTAGTTGTGTATGAATACTGGCAACGTAGACAAGTTTTGACTAACATTAATCTTATGTTTAAAAAAAGTGAAACTGGTAAACTGGGTCTTTGTCATTTGCTTAAAAAAAGAAATGTGAATGTGTTTGGTGCATACTTTCCTAAGTGAGACCTATAAAAATTAAATTAATTAAAAATTATATCATTAGCAATAAATCTAGCCAAGGAGACAAAAGACTTGTACATTGAGAGCTATAAAACATTCCTGAAAGAAATTAAACAAGACCTAATTAACTACAAAGTCATCTTGTGTTTATGGATTGGAAGACTTAATACTATCATTAAGATGAGAATACTACCCAAAATAATCTGCAGATTCAATGTAATCCATATCAGAATTTCAATGACTCTCTTTAAAAACCTATCCTAAAATTCATATAAAATCTCAGGAGACCCATGTTAATGCAAACAATCTTGAAAGAAGTGAATAAATTTGGACTCAGAATTCTGAACTTCGAAACTTACTACAAAGCTACAGTAAGTAAAACAGTATGGTATAGGTATTAGGGACAGACATATAGAGCAATGGGATAGGATAAAAATCCCAGAAATAAACCCTCACATATATGGTCAATTCATTTTTGACAAAGTTGCCAAGACCATTCAATGGGGGAAAAGAGTTTTTTTTCACAAGTGTGCTTGAAAAACTGGATATCCACATGTAAAAGAATAAAATTAGATCTTTAACTTACACCACATACACAAATTACCTCAAAATGCACCAGAGACCTAAAATTATAAGGTAAAACTATAAAACTTTTAGAAGAAAACCCTACAGAAAATCCTAATAAGATTAGATCTGGTGATTTCATGGATATGATACTAAACACACAAGAAACAAATGAAAGAATAAATTGGATTTCATGAAAATTAAGAAATTTTGTGCATCAAAGGATGCTATAAAGAAACCAGAAAAACAACCTTTAAGCCATATATCTGATAAGAGATTAGTATCCAGGATATCTAAAGAACACCTAAAACTCAACAACAAAAAGACAAAAAGAACCCAATTCAAAATTGGGCAACGACTTAGACATTTCTCCAAAGAAGATATACAAATTGCCAATAAGCTCATGAAAAGATGCTTAACATTATATGTCACTAGGGAAATGTAAATAAAAACCACAATGAGATGCTATTCCACACCTACAAGGATGTCTATAGTTAAAAAAAAAGAAAAAAAACAGGTGTTGGTGAGGATATGGAGAATTTAGAACCCTTGTGCATTCGTTGCTGGTAGAAATATAAAAAGGCACAGTTGCCATAGAAAACAGTTTGGCAATTTCTCAAAAGGTTCAACACTGAACTACCATATGACATAGCAATTCCACTCCTAGGCATATATCCAAAAGAATTCAAAACAGGGACTCAAACAGATATTTCTACAATGTTCATTACAGCTATAATCACAATAGTCAAAAGATGGAACCAATCCAGTGTCAACCAACAGATGAATAGAATATTGTTCAGTCATAAAAAGGAATGAAATTTTGATATGTGATATAACATGGGTGAAACTTGAAAACATTATGCTTAGTGAAATAAGCCAGACACAGGTGACAAATATTGTGTCCTTTCAATTTTATGACATACCTAGAATAGGCAAATTCATAGAGACTGATAGAATAGAGGTTACCAGAAACTGGATTGGGGGAAGGGCAAGTCTTTGTTTACTTGCTAGAGGGTTTTTTTTGGATGATGAAAATGTTTTGGGTATTGATTTATTGGTGATGCTTACAGAACATTGTGGAGTGCATTTAATGCCACTGAATTTTACACTTACAAATGGTTAAAATAATTAAAAAATACATATATTTTTCCCCAATAAAAAATGAAGGAGAAATGAAGGCATGCTCAGATCTATAAAAACTGAGAGTTTTTCACTACCAGACCTGCCCTTCAATAAAAGCTAAAAGGAGTCCTTTAGGCTGATATGAAAGGATACTAGATGATAACTCAAGCCCACACAAGAAATGAAGAACAGCAGGAAAGATAACTAAATAAGTAAATGTAAAAGCCAGTATTATTGTATTTTGGGCTTATAACATCTTTTCCCTTATACATGTACGTGTATAAATCATACATGATGGTTTATAGCAGCATTATCTTTTTAACTTACTAATTTTTTAAAATCCTTTGAGACTTTATTGAACTGCTACAGTACATCATTAGTTTTTGATGTAGTGTTCCATGATTCATTGTTTGCGTCTAACACCCAGTGCACCATGCAATACGTGCCCTCCTAACTACCCATCACCGGGCTAGCTAATCCTCCCACTCCCCTCCCCTCTGAAGCCCTCAGCTTGTTTCCCAGAGTCCATAGTCTCTCGTGGTTCATTTCCCCTTCTGCTTACCCCCCGTTCATTATTCCCTTCCTTCTCCTACCGATCTCCCTGCTATTCCTTATGTTCCACAAATGAGTGAAACCATATGATAATTGTCTTTCTCTGCTTGACTTATTTCACTCAGCATAATCTCCTCCAGTTCCATCTATGTTTTTTTTTAAAGATATTATTTATTTATTTGACAGAGAAACAGCCAGAGAGAGAGGGAACACAAGCAGGGGGAGTGGGAGAGGAAGAAGCAGGCTCCCAGCAGAGGAGCCTGATGCGGGGCTTGATCCTATAACGCTGGGATCATGACCTGAGCCAAAGGCAGATGCTTAACTGACTGAGCCACCCAGGCACCCCTCTTCTGCCCAGTTTTTAAACTGGATTATTCATTTTTTTGGTGTTTTGTTAAGTTCTTTATAGATTTTGGATAGTAACATTTTATCGGATAGTAACCCTTCATCAGATATGTCACTTGCAAATATCTTCTCCCATTCCATAGGTTGCCTTTTAGTTTAGTTGATTGTTTCCTTTGCTGTGCAGAAGCTTTTATTTTGATGAAGTCCAAATAGTTTATTTTTGCTTTTATTTCCCTTGCCTCAGGAGATATATCTAGTAAGAGGTTGTTATGGCCAATGTCAAAGAGGTTACTGCCTGTGTTCTCTAGGATTTTAATGATCTCCTGTGTCACATTTAGGTCTTTAGTCCATTTTGAGTTTATTTTTGTGTATGGTGTAAGAAAGTGGTCCAGTTTCATTTTTTTGCCTGCTGCTATCCAGTTTTCCCAAAACCATTTGTTGAAGAGACTATCTTTTTTCCATTGGATATTCTTTCCTGCTTTGTCAAAGATTAATTGACTATATAGTTGTGGGTGAATTTCTGGGTTTTCTATTCTGTTCTATTGATCTATGTGTTTATTTTTGTTCCGGTTCATACTGTCTTGATCACTACAGTTTGGCAATATAACTTGAGGTCAGAATTGTGTTGCCTCTGGCTTTACGTTTCTTTTTCAATGTTGCTTTGGCTATTTGGGGTCTTTTGTGGTTCCATACAAATTTTAGGATTGTTTATTCTAGCTCTGTGAAAAATGCTATTGTTATTTTCATAGGGATTGCATTAAATGTGTAGATTGCTCTGGGCAATATAGATTTTTCACAGTATTTGTTCTTCCAACCCATGAGCATGGAACGTTTTGCCATTTCTTTGTGTCATCTTCAATTTCTTTTATCTGTGTTCTATAGTTTTCAAAGTACAGGTCTTTTACCTCTTTGGTTAGGTTTATTCTTAAGTATCTTATTATTTTGGGTGCAATTGTAAATGGGATTGATTCCTTTATCTTTCTGTTGCTTCATTACTGGTGTATAGAAATGCAACTGATTTCTGTGCATTGATTTTGTATCCTGTGACTTTACTGAATTTGTTCATCAGTTTTAGCAGTTTTTTGGTTGAGTCTTTCAGGTTTTCTATGTATAGTATCATGCCATCTGCAAATAGTGAAAGTTTTACTTCTTCCTTGCCAATTTGGATGCCTTCAATTTCTTTGTGTTATCTGATTGCTGGGGCTAGTACAATGTTTAATAAAAGTGGTGAGGGTGGACATCCCTATCTTGTTCCTGACCACAGAGGAAAAGCTTTCAGTTTTTCCCCATTGAGGATGATATTAGCTGTGGGTTTTTCCATAGATGGCCTTTATTGTGTTGAGGTTTATTCCCTCTAAAACCTACTTTGTTGAGTCTTTTTATCATGAATGAATTATTGTACTTTTTCTGCACCTATTTTTTTTATCATGAATGAGTTAATGTTGTATATTTTCTGCACCTATTGAAATGATCATATGGTTCTTACCTTCTCTTCTTGCTGTGACATATCATGTTGATTGATTTGTGAATATTGAACTACCCTTGCACTCCAGGAATAAAATCCCCATTGATTGTGGTGAATTTTTAAAAAATGTATTGTTCTATTTTGTGCTAGTATTTTACTGAGAATTTTTGCGTCTATGTACAGGGATATTGGCCTGTCTCTCTCTCTCTCTCTCTCTCTTTGTGGTGTCTCTTATCTGGTTTTGGTATCAGGGTAATGCTGGCCTTATAGAATGAATTTGGAAGCTTTCCTTCCTTTTCTATTTTTTGGAATAATTTGAGAAGAATAGGTATTAACTCTTCTTTAAATGGTAGAATTTACCTGTGAAGTCTTCTGGTCATGGACTTTTGTTTGTTGGGAATTTTTAGATTATAAATTTAGTTTCTTTGCTGGTTATCAGTCTGTTCAAATTTTCTAGTTCTTACTGCCTCAGTTTTGGTAGTTTATTTATTTCTAGGAATTTATCCATTTCTTCTAGGTTTCCAGCTTGTTGCCATATAGTTTTTCATAATATTCTCTCCTTCCTTTATTTCTTTAGGCATAGTTTCCTCCAGGTCTTTGAAGTGAATTTCTTTGAACTAATGGTTACCTTGAAGTCTTTGTCTCTTAAATATGTCATCTGCTCTCTTTCACAGGCAGTTTTTCTTACCTACTTTCCCCCCCTGTTTATGGGTCACATGTTCTTATTTCCTTGAGTATCTCATGATTTCTTGTGAAAACTAGACATTTTAGGTAATATGTTGAATACTGTATCCTAACTTCTTTTTTTTTTTTTAAGATTTTATTTATTTATTTGACACAGAGAGAGACAGCCAGCGAGAAAGGGAACACAAGCAGGGGGAGTGGGAGAGGAAGAAGCAGGCTCACAGCGGAGGAGCCTGATGTGGGGCTCGATCCCATAACGCCAGGATCACGCCCTGAGCCGAAGGCAGACGCTTAACCGCTGTGCCACCCAGACCCCCCCTGGATCCTAACTTCTAACCCTCTCCAAGACTTGTTTTTATTCTTGTTTACTTGGTTGTTGTTGTTTTGTGGCTAGGCTGTTTTAGTAAAGTCTATTTCATTGTCGTGTGAAGCAGTTGATATTGTTCTTCAGAGGGTGAAGACTTGAGCGTGTGCATAGTCACCTCTGGATCACAGAGAGTGTAGCAGTTCCTTTTGACTCTTTCTGACCTCTCTTCTCAGCTGTCTGCTTTATTATACTTCACCTATTAGGTTCCACTAATTACCAACTGACTGTTATAATGTTTTCAACAATGCTCTGAAGCATGAATTGCTTAGCAGTCTGATTTAATTAAATTCACAAAGGTATAGTTTGAAGCCAGTCTTTGTAGTTTATTCATCTCCCAGGAAAGTTATTTTTAGCTGTATCTTTCCCTGATTTCTCCGGCAAATTAGCCAGCTTATGGTATAATCTCTTGCTCTTAAATGGGAGAAACTAATTATTTTTTTTAAAGATTTCTTTTATTTGCCAGAGAGAGAGCGCGCGAGCAAGTGAGAGAGCACAAGCGGGGGAGTGGCAGGCAAAGGGAGAAGCAGACTCTCTGCTGAGCAAGAAGCCCAATGTGGGACTTGATCCCAGGACCCGGGATCATGACCCAAGCTGAGGGCAGATGCTTAACCAACTGAGCCACCCAGGTGCCCCGAGACTAATTATTTCAAGAGTGCCCCTTAGACTTGAACTTCCTACACTCTCAAATAGTCATTTGCCTTGGGTATAGCTTGGAGCTCACTTTTCTTGTGGACTGTCTCTGCTCCTGGAAAACTCTTTGAAAAATTACTATGGGTAGTGAGTGAAGTGGTAGTCTCTTGGCTTTTTCTCTCCCTGTGTGGAAACTCTGCCCCTGAAAAAGCTGGGGCAAGGGTGAGAATTCAGGGTTCCAGTGTTCTAGTCCTGCCATGCATGTAAAATCTCCATCCTATCAATAGGAAGCGGATGAAGGAAAAGAGCCCTCAGACTCTTGGCTGTACTCACCAGGAATTTGATCTTTCCAACTTGGGATTGGAGGGCAGAAGAAATGCTGGCAGCCAGGTGAGATATGGTAAGCCTTGACTGTGACTATACACAGACCTTCCATGTTCCACAAAAATTTACTTAAAATGGATCATAGACCTGTATATAAAATGCAAAACTATAAAAATTCTAGAAGATAAGATAGAAGAAAATCTAGATAACCTTGGGTTTGACAATGGCTTTTTAAAAAAAGATTTTATTTATTTGTCAGAGAGAGAGAACATGAGTGAGAGAGAGGGAGAGCACAAGCAGGGGGAGCAGCAGGCAGAGGGAGAAGCAGGCTCCCCGCTGAGCAAGGAGCCTGATGTGGGACTTGATCCCAGGACCCTGGCATCATGACCTGAGCCAAAGGCAGACATTTAACCAACTGAGCTACCCAGTCGTCCCTGACAGTGGCTTTTTAAGATACAATGCCAAAGGCAAAATCCATGAAAGAAAGAAGTGATAAAGTGGACTTTATTAAAATTAAAAATTTCTGCACTGCAAAAGACACTGTCAAGAGAATGAGCAGATAAGCCACAGACTGGGAGGAAGTATTTGCAAAAGATATACCAGATGAAGGACTGTTATCCAAAATGTACAAAGAACTGTTACATCTCAACAGTAAGAAAATGAACCTGATTTTAAAACTGGAAAAAAAATCTAAAGAGACATCTTACCATAGAAAATATACATATGGAAAATAAGTATATGAGAAAATGCTCACCATCAAGTCATTAGGGAATTGCAAATTAAAACAACAGTGAGATAGCATTACATATCTGTTAGAATGGCTAAAATCCTAAATACCGGCAATACCAGATATTGTCAAGGATTTGGAGCAAGAGGAACTCATTCTGGGGGGAATGTAAAATGGTACAGTCATTTTGGAAGAAGATTTGGCAGTTGCTTATAAAACTAAACATAGACTTATCATGTCATACAGCAATTGCCCTTCTAGGTACTTATCCAAATGAGTGAAAAGATTACACAAAAATGTACACATGAATATTTATAGCAGCTTTATTAATAGTGGCCCCAAATTGGAAGCAACCAAGATGTCCCATAAGAGGTGAATGGTTAGACTGAGATTCACCTATTAAATGGAACGTTATCCAGGGATAAAAAGAAATGAGATATTAAGCCATGAAGAGACATGGAGGACATTTAAATTTATATTGGAAGCCAATCTGTTAGTTTATTTTATGAATTAGGGTATAGTTTATCATGTTGAACACTCCATGTGAAATTGTAAGGAATATAAATTCTACTTGTAATGGGTATAGTGTTCTACAAATGTCAGTTACTACAAGTTGATTCTAGTGTTGTTTAGATTTATTCTTATAAACTTTCTAGCTGATTCTTCTGTTATTTCTTAAAAGTATTGAAATCTTCAAATATAATTGTGGATTTGTCTATGTCTTCTTGCAGTCTGTCGGTTTTTGCTTCAGGTATTGTTATGTCTTCTCGGTAAATTGCCTTCCTTATCACTCTGTAATGCCCCCTCTTTATCCTGAGAATATTCCTTCTTCTGAAATCTTTTTTTTATAATAATATTTTTTATTATATTTTGTTAGTCACCATACAGTACATCCCTGGTTTTTTTTTTTTAAAGATTTTATTTATTTATTTGACAGAGATAGAGACAGCCAGCGAGAGAGGGAACACAAGCAGGGGGAGTGGGAGAGGAAGAAGCAGGTTCATAGTGGAAGAGCCTGATGTGGGGCTCGATCCCATAACGCCGGGATCACGCCCTGAGCCGAAGGCAGACGCCCAACCGGTGTGCCACCCAGGCGTCCCTACATCCCTGGTTTTTGATGTAAAGTTCAATGATTCATTAGTTGTGTATAACACCCAGTGCACCATGCAATACGTGCCCTCCTTACTACCCATCACCGGTCTATCCCATTCCCCCACCCCTCTCCCTTCTGAAGCCCTCAGTTTGTTTCTCATTGTCCATAGTCTCTCATGCTTCATTCCCTCTTCTGATTACCCCCCTTTCTTTATCCCTTTCTTCTCCTACTGATCTTCCTAGTTCTTATGTTCCATAGATGAGAGAAACTATATGATAATTGTCTTTCTCTGCTTGACTTATTTTGCTTAGTATTATCTCCTTCAGTGCCGTCCATGTTGCAGCAAATGTTGAGAAATCGTTCTTTTTGATGGCTGAGTAATATTCCATTGTATATATGGACCACATCTTCTTAATCCAGTCATCTGTTGAAGGGCATCTCGACTCCTTCCACAATTTAGCTGTTGTGGACAATGCTGCTATGAACATTGGGGTGCATATGGCCCTTCTCTTCACTACGTCTGTATCTTTGGGGTAAATACCCAGTAGTGCAATGGCTAGATCATAGGGTAGCTCAATTTTTAACTTTTTAAGGGACCTCCACACTGGTTCCCAGAGTGGCTGTACCAACTTGCATTCCCACCAACAATGTAGGAGGGATCCCCTTTCTCCACATCCTCTCCAGCAATTGTTGTTTCTTGCCTTGTCAATTTTTGCCATTCTAACTGGCATAAGGTGGTTTCTTACGCCAGTAAGGTAAGTGTGGTTTTGATTTGAATTTCCCTGATGGCTAATGATTTCAAACATTTTTTCATGTGTCTGTTAGCCATTTGTATGTCTTCATTGGAAAAGTGTCTGCTCATATCTTCTGCCCATTTTATGATTTGTTTATTTGTTTCTTGTGCATTGAGTTTGAGAAGTTCTTTTTAGATCTTGGATGCCAGTCTTTTATCTGTAGTGTCATTTGCTAATATCTGCTCCCATTCCGCGGGCTGCCTCTTAGTTTTTTTGACTGTTTCCCTGGCTGTGCAGAAGCTTTTGATCTTGATGAAGTCCCACAAGTTCATTTTATCTTTTGTTTCTCTTGCCTTTGGAGATGTGTCATGAAAAAAGTAGCCGTGGTCGATGTCGTAGAGGTTGCTGCCCATGTTCTCCTCTAGGATTTTGATGGATTCCTGTCTCACATCGAGGTCTTCCATCCATTTGGGGTTTATCTTTGCGTATGGTGTGAGAGAGTGGTCATGTTTCATTCTTTTGCATGTAGCTGTCCAATTTTCCCAGCACCATTTATTGAAGAGACTGTCTTTTTCCCGCTGGATGTTTTTTCCTGCTTTATCAAAGATTAGTTGCCCAAAGAGCCGAGGATCCATTTCTGGGTTCTCTATTCTGTTCCATTGGTCTGTGTGCCTGTTTTTGTGCCAGTACCATGCTGTCTTTGTGATCATAGCTTTGTAGTACAACTTGAAATCTGGCATTGTGATGCCCCCAGCTTTGTTTTTCCTTTTGAACAATTCCTTGGCAATTTGGGGCCTTTTCTGTTTCCATACAAATTTAAGGGCTGTTTGTTCCAGTTTTTTGAAAAATGTCATTGGTATTTTGATCGGGATAGCATTGAGAGTGTAGATTGCTCTGGGTAGCATGGACATTTTAACTATGTTCATTCTTCCAATCCATGAGCATGGAATATTTTTCCATCTTTTCGTGTCTTCTTCAATGTCTTTCAAGAGTGATTTGTAGTTTCTAGAATATAGATCCTTAACGTCTCTGGTTAAGTTAATTCCAAGATAACGTATGATTTTTGGTGCTATTGTAAATGGGATGGATTCCCTAATTTCTCTTTCTTCAGTCTCATTATTCGTGTATAGAAATGCAACTGATTTCTTAGCATTGATTTTGTATCCCACCACATTACTGAATGGCTCTGTAACTTCTAGTAGTTTGGGGGTGGATTCCTTAGGGTTTTCCATATAGAGTATCATGTCATCTGTGAAGAAAGACAGTTTGACTTTTTCTTTGCCGATTTGGATACCTTTTATTCCTTTTTGTTGCCTGATTGCTGTTGCAAAGACTTCTAGTACTATGTTGAATAATAATGGCGAGAGTGGGCATCCTTGTTGTGTTCCTGATCTTAAGGGAAAGGCTTCCAGCTTTTCCCTACTGAGAATGATATTTGCTGTAGGCTTTTCATAGATGGTTTTTCTGAGATTGAGGAATGTACCCTCTATCCCTACACTCTGAAGGGTTTTAATCAGGAAAGGATGCTGTATTTTGTCAAATGCTTTTTCTGCATCTATTGAGAGAATCATATGATTTTTGAATTTTTCTTTCTGGATAATATCTAAGACACTGATAGATTTGCGAATGTTGAACCACCCTTGCTTCCCAGGGATGAATCCCACTTGGTAATGAAGGATAATCCTTTTAGTGTACTGTTGTATCCTATCGGCAAGGATCTTGTTGAGGATTTTGGCGTCCATATTCATTAGGGAAATTGGTCTGTAATTCTCCTTTTTGATGGGGTCTTTGCCTGGTTTGGGGATCAAGGTAATATTGGCCTCATAGAATGAGTTTGGTTGCTTTCCTTCTGTTTCTGTTTTTTGAAATAGCTTTAGGAGAATAGGTATTATTTCTTCTTTGAATGATTGGTAGAATTCCCTGGGAAATCCATCAGGCCCTGGCGTTTTGTTTTTTGGAAGGTTTTTAATCACTGTTTCAATCTCTTCATACTTAATTGGTCTGTTTAAAAAATCAATTTCTTCCTGTTTCAGTCTTGGTAGTTTATAGGTTTCCAGGAAGGCCTCCATCTCTTCCAAATTGCTTAATTTATTGGCATATAGCTGTTGATAAAAGTTTCTAATAATCCTTCCTATTTCATTGGTGTTGATTGTGACCTCTCTCTTTTCATTCATAATTTTATTAATTTGGGTCCTTTCTCTATTCTTTTGGATAAGTCCTGCCACTGGTTTGTCTATTTTATTAATTCTTTCAAAGCATCAGCTTCTAGTTCTGGTGATCTGCTCTACTGTGCTCTAATCTTGATCAACTGCTTTCTCGTGTGTGGATTAGGCCTGTTCTTCTGTTGATGTTCCAGCTTCTTGAGGTGAGAATATAAGAACTGCATTTTAGATTTTTCTATTCTTTTGAGTGAGGCTTGGATGGCTATGTATTTTCCCCTTAGGACCGCCTTTGCAGTGTCCCATAGGTTTTGGACCGTTGTGTTTTCATTCTCATTGGTCTCCATAAATTGTTTAAATTGATTTTTGATTTCCTGGTTTATCGAATCATTCTTGAGCAGGATGGTTCTTAGTCTTCAAATGTTTGAGTTTCTTCCAAATTTTTCTTTGTGGTTGAGTTCCAATTTCAAAGCGTCGTGGTCTGAGAATATGCAGGGAATAATTTCAATCTTTTGGTATCGGTTGAGACCTGTTTTGTGACCTAGAGCATGGTCTATTCTTGAGAATGTTCCATGGGCATTAGAATAGAATGAGTATGCTTTGGTTCTGGGGTGTAGTGCTCTATATATATCTATGAGGTCCAACTCGTCTAGTATGGCATTCAAAGCTCTTGTTTCTTTGTTGATTTTCTGCTTAGGTGATCTATCTATTGCTGATAGTGGAGTGTTGAGGTCCCCTACTATTAACGTATTTTTATCTATATGTCTCTTTATTCTGGTTAAGAGTTGGCTTGTGTATCTTGCTGCTCCCCTGTTGGGGAAATAGCTATTTATAATTGTCATATCCACTTGTTGGATACATCCTTTAAGAATAATACAGTGCCCTTCTGTATCTCTAACTATAGTCTTTAGTTTAAAATCCATTGTCTGATATGAGAATTGCTACCCCAGCTTTCTTTTGAGGTCCATTGGCATGAAAGATGGTATTCCATCCCTTTCCTTTCAGTCTGGATGTATCTTTAGGTTCAAAATGAGTCTCTTGTAGACAGCAAATGGATGGGTCATGTCTTTTTATCCAATCTGCAACCCTGTGGCTTTTTATGGGAGCATTTAGGCCATTTACATTGAGACTGATTATTGAGAGATATGATTTTAATGATGCCATGTTGCCTGTAAAGCCTTTGTTTCTATAGATTGTGACTTTCTGTTCTGTATCACTCTTGGGGCCTTTTTACCTTTATAGAACCCCCCGTAATATCTCCTGTAGGGCTGGTTTCATGGTTATGAAATTCATCAGTGACTGGCGATTCCTAAAGGTCTTTATCTCTCCATCAATTCTGAATGACAGTCTTGCTGGATAAAGGATCCTTGGCTGCATGTTTTTCTCTGAAAGAGCTTTACAAATACCCCCCCAACCCTTTCTCTCATTCCAGGTCTGTGTAGACAGGTCTGACGTAATTCTGATACCTTTGCCTTGGTACGTGAGAAATTTCTTTGCCTTGGTCGCTTTCAATACTGTATCCTTGGATCTAATATTTGCAAATTGCACTATGAGGTGACGTGGCGTAGGTTTGTCATGGTTGAGCTTGGGAGGGGTCCTCTCTGCCTCTTGGACACGAATGCTTGTTTCCTTTGCTAGATTAAGGAAGTTTTCTGCTACAATTTGTTCAAGTATCTCTTCTAGACCTCTGTTTTTCTCCACCCCCTCAGGGATGCCGATGATTCTGACACTGGAATGTTTCATTGAGTCAGTAATCTCCCATAACCTACATTCTTGGGATTGGATTTTTTTGAGCCAAGTTTCTGTCTTAGCTTTCTCTTCTACTAACCCATCCTCCAATATGCCGATTTATTCTTCTGCCTCATTCACCCTGGCCCTCAGAGCATCTAGTTTTGACTGCATTTGATTCATAGTATTTTTAATTTCTGCCAGATTCGCTCTCATTTCCGCCCTTAGAGATTCTATATTCTCCTTAATATTTTCGTTAATATTTTTTTCAAGTCTACACATCCTCTTGACCATTGTTACTCTGAACTCCATTTCTGATAATTTGGTTATATCCATATCCATGAGTTCTGTGGCAGATGTCACAGACTCATTGCCTTTCTTTGCTGGGGGGGTATTTCTCCTCCTCGTCGTTCTGATGAGGAGAGGTTGCGGGGTTGCCCAGAGCCCAAATTATTGACCAGGACCCAGGCAGTGTGCACTTGTTTTATAGGGACCTTAGGGATGTGGGCTTCTTGAAATTTCAGCCTGCCTTCTGGGGCAGGCTCCTGCCACACTGATACTCAGGCAACCCTATCTGGGTAGAGTCTCCATGTCCCCTGCGAGGGGGGATGGGGATGGGCATACTGTGAGCTGGTATTTCCAGGCTTTTGTTCTCTGGCAGCTTTCCCTGGTGATTTGCTCTGCCTCTTCTGAAAGTCAGAGAGGCAGTAGCCAAATCCCAGCCTCTGTCTCAGAGCAGAGGGATCACAGACTGCTCTCCACTGGGGTCTTCTGGCTACTTTAACTCTGTTTCTGTTGGTGCTGCTAAACCCTGCAGCGTCCCGGGATGTGCACCCCATACCCGGTGTCCCAGCCCTCACTTCCAGGGCTGGCACGTCTCTGTCCTTTGTGTGTCTAACACCGCCAGCCGCCAGCCACCCCCGCGTGCTCCAGAGCTCTGTTTCAGTGTGGTTTGTGCACTCCGGAGCTCTGGTTTTCAGACTGGTTTCACGTGTTTCCCGGCTCACAGTCTCAGTCTGCTCTCTTGCGGGTGCCCGTCCGGGAGTCCGGCCGCTCCCCAGTGCAGGTGGCTACCGCTTCCTGGCGCCGGAACACCGCGGCTCCCTCCCCCTTCCATTTATGTTCCGGTATCCGTGCGCGGATTCAGGGCTCCCCTCTTCATACCTCAATACTCAGCGCTGGAGATGATCATTTGTAGAGATCCAGATGTATCTTCCTGCATCTCAGGCTGATTCCATGGGTGTTCAGGATGGTCTGGTACCTATCCAGCTCGACTCGGGACCAGCTGAAAAAGGGGACCCTTACTCCGCCATCTTAACTCCTGAATCTCGCCAATTCTTTAAATTAGATTTTTCTGATCTAATGCAGAATCAGTTCTTGTGACTGTTGCAAATGTGTTTCAGATGAATTATTTCTGTAATTCTTCAAAGCAGAAGTGCATGTATTTCCATATCCATTTGACAAGGCTTAGGAGTTGGGCTGTTTAAATCTTCTGTATTATGTTGATTTGTATATGTGATTTCTCAATAATTGAAAAGGTGTTGAATTATTTCACTTGGTGGATTTACAATTTCTCCATGCACTTCTATTAATGCTCTGTATATTTTGAAGCTATTTTTAAATGTATATGCAATATTACAAAATATTTTCATGGAAGTAACATCCCATCAACTTTGCCACACCCTGTTGGTTAGAAGCAAGACACAGGTCCTGCCCACATTTAAGGGAAGGAGATTACACGTAGGTGTAAGGATCATGATAGATCTTTTAGATCTACCTTTAGTCATAGTTTTACAGTAAATATTTGTTACTATTAAACACCCCCTGGATAATTTAAGTGGCTTAGAACACTTAACACTTCAAGTCCATTTATACCCATCCCAACTTACATTGTCATATATTTGACAAGGTAGACTCCATTAAACACTTTTGCTCTGAGCAAAATATTGTTGATGGAAAGACAAGCCACAGACTCGGAAAACCCATTTCCAAATAACACACCTGTCAAAGGACTTGTATCAAGAATATATGAGAACTGCACTCACCTGCGGAATTTAAGAAACAAAACAAACAAGTAAAGGCAAAAAAATGAGAGGGAGGAAAGCGAGAAACAGACTCTTTATATTACAGAGAACAATCTGATAGTTACCAGAGGGGAGGGGGGCTTGGGGGGGATGAGTGAAACGGGTGATAGGGATTAGGGCACTCGTGATGAGCACTGGGTGTTGTATGAAAGTGTTGAATCACTATACTGTACACCTGAAACTGATATAACACTGTATGGTAACTAGAATTAAAAAAGAATAGCAGTGCCTGCATGGCGCAGTAGATTGGGCATTCAACTCTTGGTTTCGGCTTGGGTCATGATCTTGGGGTCGTGGCACTGAGCCCTGCGTTGGGCTCCACATGCAGTGCGATTCTGCTTGGGTTTCTCTCTCCCTCTCCCTCTCCCCCCCCGAATAGGTAGATCTTTAAAAAAAGAAATAATATATAAGGAAATCTACACACTCAGTAGTTAAGGAACAACCCCCAAAAAAGGGGAGGCAAAAGATATGAACAGATACTTCACCAAAGAAGATATTCAGATGGGGGGGCGCCTGGGTGGCACAGCGGTTAAGCGTCTGCCTTCGGCTCAGGGCGTGATCCCGGCGTTACGGGATCGAGCCCCACATCAGGCTCTTCCGCTATGAGCCTGCTTCTTCCTCTCCCACTCCCCCTGCTTGTGTTCCCTCTCTCGCTGGCTGTCTCTCTCTGTCAAATGAATAAATAAATAAAATCTTTAAAAAAAAAAAAGAAGATATTCAGATGGCAAGTAAGCATATGAAATGATGCCGAAACTCATATGCCATTAGGGAATTGCAAATCAAATCTACAGTAAGATAACACTATATACCTAGTAGAATGACTAAACATTTAAAAAATATATAATCCAAATTCTGGGGAAGATGTGGAGCAACTGGAACTCATGTATTTGTGGTGGAAATGCAAAATGACACAGGAAGTTTGGAAAAGCTTGGTGCTCAATCCCACTCCTAGGCATTTACCCTATAGAAATGAACATTTTTATTCACACAAAACCAATATACCTAAAAGCTTATAGCAACTTTATTCATAATTGCCCAAACTGGAAACATCTCATATGCCCATCAATTAGTGAATGTATAAAATACTGTGGTACATTCATACAATGAAGTACAACAATAAAAAGGGATAAGCTAATGATCCTCGTAACATGGATGAATCTTAAATGCATTTCTCTGTGAAAAACCAGGCCAAAATATCTACATATTGCACGATTCCAATCCTATCACCTCTGGAAAGGGAAAAACCGTAGGGATGGAGAACAAATCAGTGGTTTTCAGGGATTGGGAATGGGAAAAGTGGTTTACAACAAAAAGAACAATTGGGAGAAATTATTAGTAATAAAACTGTTTCAAGTGGTACTGAAGTAGTATACCTGACTATACTTGTCAAAACCCATAGAACAAGCGTCTGCCTTCGGCTCAGGGCGTGATCCCGGCGTTTCGGGATCGAGTCCCACTTCGGGCTCCTCCGCTGGGAGCCTGCTTCTTCCTTTCCCACTCCCCTGCTGTGTTCCCTCTTTCACTGGCTGTCTCTCTGTCACATAAATAATAAATAAAATCTTAAAAAAAAAAAAACCCATAGAACAGGGGCGCCTGGGTGGCTCAGTCAGTTAAGTGTCTACCTTCGGCTCAGGTCATGACCTTAGGATCCTGGGATTGACTCCCACATTGGGCTCCCTGCCCAGCGGGGAGCCTGCTTCTCCCCCTGCCCCTCCCCCCACGTGTGCACACACTCTCTCTCTCAAATAAATAAAATCTTTTAAAAAACCCATAGAACGGGGCGCCTGGGTGGCACAGCGGTTAAAGTGTCTGCCTTCGGCTCAGGGCGTGATCCCGGCGTTCCAGGTTCGAGCCCCACGTCAGGCTCCTTCTCTATGAGCCTGCTTCTTCCTCTCCCACTCCCCCTGCTTGTGTTCCCTCTCTCGCTGGCTGTCTCTATCTCTGTCAAATAAATAAATAAAAAATCTTTAAAAAAAAAAAAACCATAGAACTATAAATCAGGACTGAATTTTACTATATGTAAATTACAAATACAAATCTCTAATAGAACAGAAGTATATTTTTACCTATTAAATGCGCAGAGATTTATAAAAAGAAAGGCCATATTTTGATGAACGTGTGGAGAAATATGCACATTTATACACCACTGACGGGAATGTAACTTTTACAACTATACTGAGGACAATTCAACAGTATCTTTCAGATGCCCTAGTAATGCTCTCATCAAACTCAGCAATTCCAATTCTAGAAATTTACTGCAAAGAA
Organism: Ursus arctos; assembly: GCF_023065955.2. Taxonomy (NCBI): domain Eukaryota; kingdom Metazoa; phylum Chordata; class Mammalia; order Carnivora; family Ursidae; genus Ursus; species Ursus arctos. The sequence goes on from NC_079873.1 coordinate 59,064,933, forward strand.
ATAATTAGAAATGTACATGACTAATGTACAATGATGTTTATTACATTTTATAGGCAAAATTGGTAATATGCAGTGTCCAGCAACATACAATCATCTACCTAAATTTTGTTACATCCATATGAAATATTATGTAACAATACTGTGTTTTCAAAGAATGCTAATGACATGGAAATACATTATTTTCAAACAAAAAAGATACAGAACATATACAACATGATGTCAATTTTGTTTTTAAATTGTACACCTGAAATGAATAGAACGCTGTGTGTTTACTAACTGGAATTAAAATAAAAACTTGAAAAAATTGTGTTACAGATATTCTTTTTTAATTAAAAAGAAAAAAGGAAACACACTCACATGTTGAGCTGTTTTCTGGGTTACAAGATTATAGGTGTTCTTTACTTTTTAATTTATACCTTTGATTTTTAACAATGATCATCTGTTACTTTTATCATCAAGAAAAAAAGTATTTTTTAAATTCTGAAACAACAAACAAGCCCAGCTCAATCCAGCCAAGTCCATGATCTTCTTTACTGTTGCCATCTTCACTCAGAAGACCACACTGCTGCCCCCGGGATGCCTGCTGTCCTCCTGCTCCTTCAAGCACTGGACTCATACTGCAGATGAACACCTGTCAAAGCAAGAGAGTGGCAGTAGCTCTCCAAGAGCATGAAAGCTCTATGTCAGTACTGGCCTAGACAGCCACAGGCTGATCCTAACTGGTATCAATCTCCATGACCTATGTAGGCAGCAGATGTCTTTAAGAGCCGTAATGCCCATATTACATAATCGGAAGTTCCCTTCTTCTAAATCTCTTCTATGAAAGAATCCTTTATAACTCTTAGATATTCTATCATGCTCTGGGGATTGACAAATAATAGGTCCAAGGGCTGACCTTTCAGTGTACTGTTTCCTCATGCCTTACCAGGTGCTTGGAGTTGCCTAGAACCACTGTGCTCCTCGCCTCTACCCCATCCATCCTATATAAAAAAACCCGAGCGGTTTGGTACTACCTGGGCTACCTCCTCTGTCCTCGACCCCCCCCTGTCACTGATCCAGAGAGTTCTGAGTTGCAAACCTCGTTCTGGGTTGTTGCTCAACAGGGCTCAAGAGAAATCGCCACAAAGGCAGCTGTACCTGAGAAGAGTGCTTGGAACGACTCTCACACAGATGGCAACCGAAGCAGTGCAGAGCAACGACTCGTCTTCAATCCACCTTAAAAAGTCCCTGGTTTATGAAGCAAGTCTCAGGGCCTCCTCCGGGGACATAAAGGATTTTATGACCTCCTTCACTTTTCTCCCCTCTCTTCCTCCATTACTAAGGGCAATAAGGCGTTCACTCCTATCTTCACTCATACACCTCCGAGGTCTCTCACATTTGTTTCCTTCATTCATATAGGCTTCTAGGTCCAGTATCTACTAAAATGTCAAATTTTTGTTACTCTATAATGGCATTTCATGGCCTCCTTCCCTCTCCTTATATTCAGAGAAAAAACATGGGTGTCACTCCAAACACTCACTGAGGCTTCATTCACTCATTCACAATAAGCCTCCTCCCAGATGACGACTGTTACAGATGGCCTGAGGAAGGGAAAAGAAAAAACAAAACAAAAACATCCGCTGAAACCCATCACGGTCGGGCAGGGAATAAAAGGTGGTTAGTGAGAGCAAGAAGTACACTAGAAAAACTCTGAAGAAGAGGCAAGACCCGCGATAAGGTACCAAATGGTGTGACCAAGGGTGTCCTGGGGAATCCCTGGGCCTATATTTGAAAGGCACAAGACTTTCCACTTACCCAAATCTGCCCATCCCCAAGAGAGAGAAAAGGTAATAACCTGGACTCCTGATATTGTTTACTATTAACCCCTGGGTTATCTGTCCTTACGTCACATATGCCCTAAGACAAGTCCTGATCTCTAATGACTAACTCAGAAGAGGGACTGGGTTGGGGCAAGCCCTCCTACTAGTATTTTGTCATCAGCTGACACATCAGGAGTAAGTCCCGCGGCTGGGGGTCACAGGGCTGCTGGCCCTGGCTACAGCTTCTCCGGGAGCTGTCATGGTATCAGGTGGAAATCGGTATCGGGCTGATTATCATTAGTATTCCCCAAGCACTGAGACAAGTAGGACAAGTTTGACCCCAACTCCAGCATTCATGACTCTGTGGGTCTTAAGAAGGAAGTGCTCATGAAAGAGAGTGACTCCTAACAGCATCTGCGCAGGCCAGAAAGTGCCAGTGGAAGGAGAAAGTATGGCTTTGGTTTGCTCTCATCAGTGGTATCTTAGTCAAGGAGCTGAAGGAAAAAAAAATATGTGAGTGCAGGGATAGGAGCTACTTTCAAGTCAGCTGACTGCCTTCGCTTCCATGAAGCTGGGGTCCTTTGTTGCTGAAACCCAAACTCCTCTCTGGTGGCCTATATTCCAGCTTTGGGGATCCAGCAATTTTTGCCCACTGGAGGCCTAACAGAGAGCGAGCCTTATGCCTTACTGTAGGGAGGTTTTTTGTTTGTTTGTTTTTTTGCTGTGAACATGGAGTACTCTTTATGGGAAGTAATAGTTCATACACGCACATACAGTACAATTTCTGAACAGAGAAAGTAGCTGAGAGGGCTAAGCATGCAACTGAAAGGAGCTACCTGTGGTCTGGAGAGTCTCAAGAGGACGATCCCTCTGCTGGGTCACAGAGACGAGGACGGGCTGTAGTCATTCTCCGCTTCTTGCCTTTTCTTCTCCCTCACATGAAGTCTTCTACCAGATCCTCCTGAGGAATAAATATAAAGCAGCCCCCACAGGAAGGGATAGGCTGTCTGAGGGCCTGGTCACTCTATCACAGTGGCTCTAAACCTTCATTGAGATACTGACTCATGTGAAGACTATAACTGAAGAAAAATGAGACTACATGCAATGCCACAGGGTTCACAGAGACTCTCTTCTCCTAAACTTGACCCTTCCGGGTCCTAAAGGCCATCTTTCTGGGTCAGTTTCCAGCCCTCCTTCCCAACAGCACAGCGGATTATCTACAACACGTCCACCAAACTGGAGGCACCCTGACCTCAGAGTGGCTTTCACGAAGTGGTTTCATTATTCACCCATTGATGTGAGCTCTCTTTTATCTATCCTTCATCTTAAAAGCTCAATTAGATAACCGACTGTCTTGTTCCAGTTAATGAATATGTGTGTTTTTAAAGTGCTGTGCCTGTTTTTTTGTTTGGCTTTTTTAGCAGCATACCTCTCAACTCAGAGGCTCAGAAGCCGGAATACATTATGGACCAGCCAACACAAGCTTCTACCACATAATAAAGTTAGCTCAACGTCAAGGGAACTTCTGATCCTAAGGAAATCTTTTTATGCCACTTCAAGCTGCCCAGTCTGCTGGGATGGCCACAGCATTCTATCAGTTCTGAGGGCCAGCAGCTCCCCTTGCTGTGCTTGCTTGGGACTGCTGCTCACTCTCTCACACCTGGTATGTGACAGACCCAAACGGGGTAAATGGGTAGCACAGAGTAAGGTGCCGGGGACAGAGCAGGCGCTCAGTAAACGAGGGGATCGTTTTAGCTGGGCATTCCGCAAGCCAGCACCACAGTGCAATGTGCAAATCATAGTTCTTGTAACTTCTAATGATACCTGCCACTCTTCTGCAGCTCCTACTACCACTGTCCCATTACATCCTTTCCTCTTTCGCATCTGCACGGCTGCCATGAGCCAATCTCTGACCATTCCTCAGTCACCAAAGCCTATTCTATAGGCCCACAGTGTTCGCTCCCAGCCCAGCTTTCGCTATAATCCTGGGTCGCTTCAGTATTTATGTAACTGACCATCTGACATCCCAGCTTCAAAAGTATCTTGACCACTCCAGTTTTGAAATCTCAAGGTTTCAAAATCCACCCTCCGATTACAGGTCCAATTATTCTAAGTTTCCAACTACTCAACACGCATCTTGATCACACTAAGTCCTCTTTTTATTCACAGACTTTGAGCTCACTTCTGACCTAACTGCCTTCCCCATATAGTCTGCATTTTCAAATTCATTTCTGTATAACCCCCTCTTGCTAGCTGTCCACTCTTCAATCAATAAAGGCCAGTCCCAGGCAATCAAATTTACTTGTGACAGTGGCCCAAGACCACTTTATAATTTCCTGAGTTTCTAATCGAGTTTCAAACTAGTTTCTCACTTTAACCGAATATATCATGTATCATTTAATACAATAGTTTCTCACTTTAACATACCAGAAGGCCCCACTCCAGCCTTTTGGCCCGAATATTCCTTAGATCGTGTCCCTGGTCAGCTTCCTCTCCATCATTCACCTCAACAGTTATGGATCTGCAATACCCTTTCTCAGCTACTCTTCCTTACTCCTATCCCTATACTCCAGTGAGGAGGTAACTCCTTTCAACCAAGGCTATCCCTCCGCCCCAATTTTAGAGCCCTATATAGGTTTTACCCTCCCAACCTACACCGTTTCCCAGGATCTTACTCCATCTGCTATGGTCTTTCTCTCCCCCGTCTACAGCGCCTCCCTTCTCAGTTCTTCCTGCCCCAAAGTCTGCAATTTTCTCCCACAGCAAAGGGGAGCTTATATGACTCACTGTAGCGCCCTGATGGAATCGTTTAACTTGTATTCTAGTTGTCACATCTTCTAACAGAAAGAAGGCTTCATGGAACAAGAGCAATTAATCATACTAAATAAGAAAAGAAACATGAGCCTGTTGGGTGGCGAACGGAAAGGGGAGGCCTACCTGTCAGTGCAGGTAAGGGGATAGCTGAGGTAAAGTTGAAAGGGGAAACTGGGAATACCAGCCACAGGAACAAACCCCAGACTGTGAGGATGAAGATTCTGAGCAATGATCACTTTGGTCCTACCCAAGGAGCAACCAGCAGCAACTGGAGCAGCGGCGGCGGCAGCAGCCATGCAACATCTGCAAGTAGCCAAGACTAAAATGCAGGCATAGAAACAGACTATTTCACGGAAAACATAACATCAAATATGACATATACGTGGCCCTTGTGCCGTTACGCCCCCTTCTCCCCCCCTCGGCAAACATCAGTGATTAGTCATTAACGCTCTTTCACACTGAAATGAGACCTGGCTTCAGAATCCTTTTGATCAAACATAATCAAGGCAGGTACTCTCAGTTGGCTGGAGATGGTACTTGAGATGAAGTAAATGTATCTGCTATCCTTGCACTACACAGAGAAGTCCTCAGCAAAAGGATGAGAAGATAGGAGGAAGCTTCAGGAGAAAGCATACTGAAGACAGCTTGGACGTTGTAGGCAACTGGCGGGGAAAAGCTGAGCCCATGGAGATCACAGAGCAGGCGCCCAATTAATGTCTGTTGATGATTCAGTTTTTCATTCAACAAACATTTAATGAGGCCTACAATGTGCACGGGATTAGGCACCGAATACAAAGATGAATAAGGCACTGTCCTTGCCTGTAAGGAATTTAGAGTCTGGTAGACGAGAGCCATAGACACGGACAATGATAATACAACCTGATAAGTGCTAGGACACTTAGCAGGTTGTATTATATCCATCCGAGTAGGATTTCTTCAGAAGAGCACAACTCCAGGTTGAGGTTGGATCCATGCAGTCCTCCCAGCCACCAGGGCCTGCTGGTGTTTCTGTCACGTGGTGAGTATCCCAAGCACTAACAACGATAGCTGTGATTTATAGAGTGCTTATGACATACACTTGACAAATACCCTCACAGAAACCCTGCAAATGAATTACTGTATTAGATGAAGAAACTGCAGTTCAATGAGGTAAAGTAACATGCCTTAGATCACACAAATAGTAAGCAGTTGAGTCAGGTTTCAAGTTCAGTTTTGACCAACTCCAAAGCATTTTTCTACATTTTTAGGATAACCTTTATTCAGGTGTAACACAACTTTTCAACAGGTTTCTATTTGGAAATAAGAGCAAAGGCAATAGATTAGTGATCAGGGCATGGACAAAATTCATCTGGTTTCCCAAACCTATTTGGCGGAGAAGAAAAAGTAGGCAGAAAATTGACTTCGTACTAGTATACCATTGAGAACCTTCAAGTCAGTTCATTTTCCTTTCTTTCTTGAACCCCAAGAGTCTCATTGACAATGTAAAATATAAGCACTTCTAGTTAACTATCTTCTTTCAATCCTTGTCGCGGTCAACATCATTATCAGCAGCAACCATAACTGATACAGCATTTAGCACACTTCAGACTTGTTCTAAGCAATTTACACGAACAATCCCATGAAATCCTTACAAATCATTGTGATCATCCATCCCCCCACAGATCATTGCAAAAAAGATTATTACACGGATTTTACATAAGAGAAAGGAAAGTCCCAGAGAGGTGAAAAACCATGCTTGACACCACAGTAGTGAATGTAAGAGCAGGTCTGAGCCTAGGCTATGTCGCTCCAAGGCCCAATCTCTTACTGTACTGCTTTGCTGTCCTACTCGGAGCTTCCTCTCCCACCCCTTCCTCCCCTTACTGCCCTCTAGGATGGCTACTTACACAGGGTCCACTGAAAATACATAAGGTCTACTTAAATATAATCTCCTATTAATCGTTCTAGTCACAGAAATCCATTCTCTGAATGCACAAGGTCACAACTCTGAGCGCTAGGTGAATTTTCCAAAAGACATGTTCCTATTGCTTTGAGAAAAGAGGAAATGAATACTGCATGTATAGATTTTTGATTACTGAATACATTTTACTGGGAGGTATAAACCATAAACACTGTAAAATCCCTAAGCAAAAGAGAACAGCTGAGATAGTAACAACGAGGGCCGTCTCTTCCCTGAGTGGGTTTTAGAGATGAGAGCCTCCACTCTGACTTTGGGCGACATGTGGTAGGGAGCGAGGGCTGCTACTGCTGAGAAGGACCGGGAACTAAGTAATCCTAGGAGAGGTCTGCAGCTGTTCAGATGTCTTTCTGAGAATCAACATTTCATACAGAGCTGCCATCTCAAAACGAAGCTTGCAAAAAACGGTACAGTCAAGCCCTGGTCCAGAAGAAACCGGCAGCAACGCCCATCTAAAAAACATGAGACCATTTCTCATCAAGGTCAGCGATGGAGGTAGATGAATGGACATTTGCCGAAGTCTGGGAGCCTTAATTGTCTCCTCTATTACTCTTCCCAGGTTCTATTATGTCTGTGTTTGTATAGCCTCTTGTTAAGAGGTTAGCTCCTCTTCTCCACTCCCACTCCTTCCGGCCTTAGATCATTTACCATCTTACCTACGTCAGTATCCTTCTAACTAATCTCCCTGCCCGGATTTGAAAATCTTCCAGAACATACTCTATAGCACTGCCAGAGTGACCATCAAAAACACTCAAAATGGAATCTGCATTTCAAGGAACACTATATAAGGATGTACTGTCAGCCTACATTTCTAACCTAATTTCAGGAACTACTTGTAGTTCCCCCGTTTCATCATTCTATCTCCAATGTCCATGCCTTTGCTTGAACGGTCCTTCCCTGTTTTCTTCCTGGTCAAGCTTCACTTCTTTTAAGAATCCACTTAAGCATCAGTTCCTCCAACCTCTGGCATCTCCATACTCAATCAAATGATTTCTCTTCTGAACCCCATAGTTATCTTGTACATACCTCCATTGTAGAGCATACCATACTGTTGTAATTATCTGTGTACATGTCGAACTCTCTCACTAGACTGAGAACTCCTGACGGCAGGGACTGTGTCTAAATTCGTCTCCATATCCCCATCTCCCAGCACAGTGCCTGGCAGCTCAAAAGGCAGCAGAGAGAAGAAACTGAAGATGCAGGAGAGAGAACAATAAAGCAATATTTTTGAGTTGGGGTACAATACAAAGATGCTGATTAAGTTGAAGCTGTAGAAAAATATATTTCAGCTCATTACTGCGTGGAAGTCTTCGAAGCAGAGCCAAGGTGACTTAGGAAGGACTTCCCCACTGCTAATTGTACTGGCCCACTGGTTAAATTTAAGGCCATTTATTGGGTATATTTTAAAAGAACTGGAATTAGGATCAAACTGAAATAAGCTGGTTTGGACAGGAGGTTTTTAAGGTCCTTCCATCCCTGAGGTTCTAAATCTGCAACCCATGCTATAGTCAAGGGAGCCAACACGCTGAGCCTATGTCACAGGCCCACGAGTCACCTGGTTCCTAGAATTGTGGCAGGGGCTGAGCCTTCATTCCCATCCGTACCAGACTGATCGCAAACTAACAACGTAACCCATTCTCTCCTGCCCTGCTTCCCGGGTGTCCCTTGAACCTGGAGCAGGAAATACTTTAAATGTTTTCAGAGCTACCAAGAAGGATATCATGACCCAAAGTATCTTCCATGACCTGTTCCCTAAAGCCTTAAGTTTTCTCCTTAAACCCTTAATGCCTTTGATCAATGTCTGTTAAAATGCCATTTACTCTAATGTGGTGAGCTGGCCTTAATCAAGTGTATACTAAAGGATGGATAAAAGCAACACAACCCTTCTGTCCCCCCAGGATATCATGTAGCCTGATCTTCCCCTCCCTCCAACACAAATCAAAGAATACCTACAAAATACACTGATTTTTAATTCTGGTACTCAGTTTCCTCAACTGTGAAGCATGGAGATTGTACAGAGTGGGCTCCCAGATCCCTCTTACCCCCGAGAAACTCGAAGAGTTTCTAAACCCATGTTTTTCCACTTATAAAATAAACACGTGAAATCTGTTCTTCCAAATGCACTGAATTTTCATAAGGATCAAATAAAACCATGTTTGTGAAAAGTTTCTAAATGATAAAGTGCTATACAAATCTAAGGAATTACTCTTGTAAATTAAGATATACGGGAGAGGTATGCTCTGCCATTAATTAGATGAGTTACCTCAACAAATTTATTCCACCTCTCTGGGATGCCTCAGAAAGTTGTAGTGATGATTAAATGGGAACATGTGAAGTAGGCACACAATAATACTCGTTTCACTTGTCCTTACTGAGATGGTCAGAATCTCAGAAATTAATGTGACCTCTGAGTGCATGTAATCCAACCTCTCAATACAATGCAGGGAGATTCTCAAATTCCATTCCAAGTGGTCACAGAAACCATGAGGTATCACTTCCAAGAATATTTTCATCTTTGGACAGTTCTTAAATCTGTTTATCCATTAACTAGAACTGCCTTCAAAAGCAGCAAAAAGCAACTATTCCTGACTCAATAAAAGACCAGAAAACAGATTACCAAACCCTTTATTTTGGACGTGTTGTCTCCCACAATCTAAACGGCCCTAATTCCTGTGATGCTTCTCATAGGATCCAAGTTCAAATCCCTCTCAGAATCCCTCTCGGAAAGCTGCTCTTAAGATTGAAACAGGACCATCAAGTGGAACAAGACTCTTACCCCTCTGTTTCTAAACTCCTGTAGTGAGAACACAAGTTAGCCTTATACTGGAGGGCATGAAGGTCTTCAATGGGTACATATCCTGTATTCAATGGGCACTGAGTTTCCAGAAGCTTGCAGGATGGAGGAAGCACTTCTAAATGGGAACGAAGAGGGTCAAGGGATGCTGAGAGCACTAAAAACAAATGGCCTACTTCATAATTTCCCTATTATCAGAAATCATCTCTGTAATTAATACAAAACAAGGATATGGAACATTATAAACAAGGCAGACCCCTAGGGCTGCGTGGAAGAAATGTTACCATCCTATCCAAAAAAATACATTTTGTATGACCTTTTATACTGAAGAATCTAGTCTATGCAGATGACATCTTCTGTACTTTTCGAACAGAATCTCATTTCCTAGGACGTCTGCCTATTTCTTTCAGAAAGTAGGAAAAAATATTGAAGATAACAAGTGGAATAGATACACACAATACTTCAGACCTGAACACAAGCAGAAACATACCACATTCATGTAGGAGAAGATGAGAAAGACGATAGCTCTCCAAAAATTAATCTACACATTCAGTGCCACTCCAACTGCGATTCCAATGGTATTCATGGTGAGGACTTGAAAAGTTGTTTCTAAAGGTCTCCTGGAAGAATAAGTACATGAAAATAAGACAATTATTTTTTTTAAAGTAAGAATGAGGGACTTGGTGTACTAAAGTTATTAAGAACTAGGCATGTACAAAAGGACAGCAACCACACTAATCAAAATGCGATACAATATATTTAATATATAATTTTATACGTAACTTAAAAATATACAAGCTTCTATATTATATGCTTACATATAATACATACATACTTATATAACACACATATCATGTATATATGAGGTAGTTCAAACCAGAAATTCTCAACATGAAGCTTCACAGTAAATAACAAACACACTTAACGAACAACAAAACAAGAACACTGTTTATGAACTTCAGCCAGTACTACAGAGAGCCTTACGTTCTCTTATTTATTATAAAATAATGAAAAAGAAGTACTCAGTAAAGATGACAAACATAATGGGAGTCAAACAAAGGTGAAAAGAGGACAGAAAGAATAAGTGAATAAATGGGCAAAATTTGCCAAATCTGATGAAAAGTACTAATCTATACATCATGCAAGAAGATCAATGCATGGCAAGAAGGATACACTCAAAGACATTCAAATCAAATTTAGACTCATAATAACCAAATTGTCAAAGTGACTTCAGAATCTCGGATACAGCAAGAGAAGAACAACTCATCACATGTAATGGACCCTAAGTAAGTTTTCATAAACCACAGAGACCAGAAAATAGTGGGATGATTATATTCAAACTACTGAAGGAAAAAGAATGTTGACCAAGAAGTCTGTATCCAGCAAAACTATCCTTGAGAAATGAAGGAGAAATTCTGACATTCCCAGATAACCAAAAATTAAAAGAATTCAGTGCTAACAGACATGCCCTACAAGAGATACAAGAGTCCTACAGGCAGAAATGAAAGGACACTAGACAGTAACTCATATATACATGAAAAATAAAGAGCATGAGTAAAAGTAACTGCATAAATAAATTTAAAAGACAAAAAAATTCTATTTTTATTTGTAACATTTTTGGCTCATTTCTGACTTAAAGACAATAGCATAAAGGAGTAACTAGAAGATTCTGTTGGTGTGTTTACATTGCATACAGATGTAATTTGTATAATAATAACAGCACAAAGAAGAGGGGAGAGAACAAAGAGTGGAGCACATTTTGTACATAACTGAAATTAAGTTGGTATTAATCTGAAAACAACTATTTTAAAGTAGGATGTTAATAATTGAAATACCAGAGCAAGCATGAAAAGAATGTTAGAAAATACAGTAAAAGAAACAAAGGAATTAAAATGGTACATAAAAGAAGGCAGTAAGAGATGAACAGAGAAACAAAAAGACATAAGACACATGGAAAACAAATAGGAAAACAACAGACATCAGTCCTACCTTATCAGTATGTTTAATTACATTAAATGTAAATTTAAAAAATCTAATAAAACATCAGAGTTTGGCAAAAATAGATTAAAAACTACAATCCACCTACATGCTGTCTATAAGACACATATTTTAGATGCAAAAACACAAAATGTTTGCAAATAAGAAGATATAAAAAGACATACCGGGCAAACAGTAACCAAAAGCGAGCTGGATAACTATATTAGTAAAAACTGTAATTTAAGAAGATTTGTTATTAAAAAATGAATAAGGATATTTCATTATAGTGGAAGGATCAATTCAGCAAAAAATACAAACATCATAAGCATATATGTACCTAACAAAAGAGCAACAAAAATAAGGAAAAAAATGATGGAAACAGAAAAAAATAGGTAATTCAGCACTAACAGCTGGAGACATCAATACCACACTTTCAACAACAGAACAACTAGGCAAAGGTCAACAAGGAGATAGAAGACTTGGCTATTCTATAAGAGCACTGGACTTACTAACCATCTGTAGAGGTGCATCTACCTAACAACTGCAGAACACACATTATTCTCAAGTGCACATGGAATATTCTCCAGGACAGACTGCATGCTAAGACACAGAAGAAGTCTCAATAAACTTCAAAGAACTGAAATCATACAAACTATGTTCTCCCACAATGAAATGAAATTAAAAGAAATCAATGACAGAATAAAATTTGGGAAATTCGCAAATCTGGGAAAATTAAACAACAAACTCTTAAATAACCAATGGGTCAAAGAAGAAATAATAAAGACAATTAGAAAATACTTCCCAAATGTAAACAAAATATATAAAATTTAGGAGATACAACAAAAACAGTGCTTAGAGGGAGAACTGCAGCTGTAATTATGAGGTTCTCAAATCAATAAGCAAACTACCTTAAGAAGTTAAAAAAAGATAAACTAAACCAAATCAATCAGGAAGAAGGAAATAATACAGTTGGAATAGGAGTAAATGAAAGAAAGACTAAGGAAAAAAAACAAAATCAAGGGAACTAAATATGGTTTTTGAAACAATAAAAGACAAACCTGTAGCTAGACTGGCCATGAAAAAGAGAGAAAAAACTCAAATAAATATGATCAGGAATAAGAGAGGAGACATTACCAACCCTACAGGAATAAAAAGAATCACAAGGACATACTATTAAAAAGTGTGTGCTAATTAGATATCTTAAATGAAATGGACACATTCCTTGAAAGACACAACCAATCTGACTCAAGAAAAATCTGAACAGACCTATAAAAATAAATAAGATAATTAATCTATAAAAGTCACAAAAAGAAGAATCCTTGAACAGATGACTTTAACGGTAATCAGTGAAATGTTTAAAGAATTAATACCAATCCCTTGCTTAATGTTCCAAAAAAATATTAGAGAAGGAAACACTTTCCAACTCATTCTATGAAGTCCGTATTAGCCTGATACCAAAGCCAGACAAACACAAAATGAGGAAATCACAGAGCAAGCGACCTTTTGAATACAGATTTCCAAAAACATCCAATGTAACACTAGCAAACCAAATCTAGACATGAACATGATTACAGACCATGAGCAAGTCAGATTCACCTCAGTAAGGCAAAGTTGGTTTAACATCTGAAAATCAATGAATCTAAACACTATATTTACAGAATAAATACCAACAAATGTAGAAAAAGCATTTGACAAATTTCATGACAAACACTCATGATTTAAAAAAATGAAAACCTCAACCAACTAGGAATAGAAGGGAATCTTCTATACTTGACAAAGGGCATCTACAAAAACTGTACAGCTATAATCATAATTAATGGAAAAAAAGTAAGTGTAGTTCCACTAAGGCCAGGAAGCCTGCTCTTGCCAATACTGTACAGGAGATTTTAGCCAGAGTAATTAGGCAGAAAAAAGAAATAAAAATTGATGAGATTAGAAAGAAAGAAGTACAATGATCTGTATTTGTAGGGGATTTAATCTTACACATAAAAAGCCTAAGGAATCTACCAAAAAAAACCCCATACCCCACCTAATATTAAAACTATTAGAATAAAAAGAAGCAACTCTAATGAGTTCAGAAAGCTTAGAACATACACTATCAATTAAAAATAATTTTACTTCTATATACTGGCAATGAACAATCAAAATGAAATAAGAGAACAATTCTATTTTCGATATCATGAGAAAAAGCAGAACATTTAGTATAATTTTTTACATAGAAATACAAGACTTTTTATCCTGAAAATTACAATGTTGAAGGAGATTAAAGACTAAACGAATGGAAGGACCTCCCATGTTAATGGACTAACAGAACTAAGAGAATATCTAATAGTCAACATGGCAATACTCCCCAAAGTGATCTACAGGTTAAATGTGATGTTCATCAAAATTCCAGATCTTATTTTATAGCAATTGACAAAATGATCCTAAAATTCAAATGGAAACTCAGGGTCCAACAATCATGAACCAGGTTGGGAGGATTCATACTTCCAGATTTCAGAATTTATTACAAAACTAAAATAATAAAGACTGTATGATCTGGATATAAGGATATAGAGATAAATGAAAAAGAACTTATAGGCCCAAAATAAACCCTTAAATTTAGAATCAATGGATTTTCAATACAGGTGTCAAGATAATTCAATAGGAGAGTCTTTTCAATAAATGGGGGTAGGACAATTCTATATCTACATGCAAAAGGATAAAGTTGAACTTACACCTCACACCATATATAAAAATAAATGCCAAATGGATCAGACATCAATGTAAGATAATGGTTTCTTTGTTATGACACCAAAATCAAAAGTGACCAAAAAATGGATAAAATGGATTTCATCAATATTAAAAATTTAAATACCTCAAACAGGAAAGTTAAAAGACAACACAGAGAATGGGAAAAAGTATTTGCAAATCACATACCCAAAAGGGGTCTATTATCTAGTTATATAAAGATTTTTCACAACAAAACCAAAGACATGTAACCCAATGCTAACGAACAAAGGAATTGAATAAACATTTCTGCAAAGAAATACAAATGGCCAATAAGCACATAAAAAGTTGCTCAACACAGAAATACTAGTCAAAACCACAGTGAGATATTTCACGTTCACTAGGATGGTTATTATAGAAGACCAAAAGTAACAAGTGAGAACAGGGATCAGCTGAAATCCTCATACATTGCCGGTGATACGGTAGGATGGTGCCAACACTTTAAGTTTGTCAAAATTACAACGTTAAAATAGAGTTGCCATACTACAAAGCAATTCCACTAACTGTATGTATAGCAAAGGAAATGAAAATATGTCCACGTGGAAACTTATACACAAATGTTTACAGCACCATTATTCAGAACAGACAAAAGGTGGAAACCCAAATGTCCTTCAACAGATAAACAGACGAAATGAAGTTCATCCATAAAGTGTTATGTCATTCAGACATAAAAACGGATGAAGAACTGATATACAGTATAATATGGGTAAACCACCAAAACATGCTAAGTGATAGAAGCCAGACATAAAGGCCACATATTATATGATTCCATTCATATGAATGTCTAGAATAGACCAATCCACAGGGACAAAAGTAAGATTAGTGGTTGCAGGGACTGCAAAAGATGAGGTATGGGGCTTCTTTCTGGGGTGATAAAAATGTTTTACAGTAATACAGAAATGATGATTGCACAATTCCATGAATATACTAAAAGCCACTGAAATGTAAAAGGGTAATTTCATAGCATATGAATTATATCACAATAATTATCATTTTTTAAAAGAAGTTATTTGCCTTGTTCAGAGTCACACTGATTAGCAGGGTTGCTAAAATAGGCATTAATCTTTTAAAGAATTTAATCTTATGACAAAACTGAGAGGACACTTGTTAGCTGTAACCCCACTGACAGGTGGCCCCCAAATAGTGGTCACCAGTATCCTGGCCATGAGTGAAGGTAAAGTGTTTGTAAAAGCATCAAACTGCCCAGTATGTGTAGGCATAACACGTAAGCATGTAAGCAAAGATTAGAGATAAAGGAATACCACATGGAGATTAGCCTTATCATTGAAATATTTTCATCCACTAGGAGATGTAAGTTTTCCAGTGCACCACGAAGTCAAAAGATGATCTCATATTTTAACTGGGCTAAATAATGATCTAGTGGTGAAGGAGCAGAGGCAAGATTTGACAAAGAACAGTCACTAAAGAACCTAAAAAACAGAAGGCACGCCTATGTTTGACCACAGGTGGTAGAAAGAAAATCTTAGCAGGGCCAGATCTACCATACAGAGGAACTGCTGAGTCAACAACTTGACAACATATATTTCTGGCAACACATAGGAAAATATGACAACTCATAAAAGAACAAGACAGTGGAATACCAAAATTTTCTTCATGTGGAGAAAGTCTAAGAGTTACCAAATATATCTGAATCACCTTGGTGACTAGGGTTGAGATGAATACTATTCAACAAATGATGGCTCACCATGATAAAATTCAGGGTACATTTTTTGATCAAGTGAATAATGGCAGTTTAACAACTCATGGACCTACGGTTTCATAATACGGCAAAGAACAGTACTTCTAGAACCACTCAACCCATGGTTGGCAGATCCTAATACCTAATTTTTTGCAAATAGACAAAATCCAGGCAGTCAACTGGAGGGGCAAAGGTAAATAGTTAATACTAAATAGTAACAGCTAAATAGTTAATACTATTAGAATATACCCAGTCTACACAGCGACACTGGACTAAAAGTAAACAACGAACAGTTACATACATGAAGCCGTATAATGTGCTGAGCAACACTGGTGCCAATACGAAAGCACAATAATTTGCAGCAAATTCTTTAAAAGCCTCATTGTATTGGCAGTACTTCGAAAATGGGTGTCCAACCTGTAATCTTACTGGGCAACATGACTGTACAATTTGCACAGGATGGAAATCGCCCAACTAGGTAATAGGTTTTCTAACTAAAATTAAACACTGCACCTAAAAACATAGTGACTGGTGTATCGCTATGTGTTTATACGTATATGTATGAATACGGTTCCAAAAATCAAAAGCCCTTAACATGCAATGTTTTTTTTTAAATAAGCAGCAGATTTTTACTAAAATTTTACTAGGTCTAAACTTTGGAACAGAGCTGTGCACTAGAAGTTTCCAAAGGACAAGGTTACAATTACATATAAAAGATTTATTCGCTTCTCATTGTTCACAAAGAAACCAAAATTGGAAATTCATTACAACCATATACATGGCAAGATAATCCTTTGCTGAATTCAGCTGCTGATTGGGTGTTAAATCCCGTCTGAAGAATCAATTCAGCTAGAAAAATAACAACAGCACCGTATACGAGATGTGATTCCTATTTCGGGACAGCGATTCTCCAGCGGGGGCTGTCGGCAATACCACAAAGCAGTGTCTACAAGAGCAAGCTTAGGAGGGGCAGGTGGATAATTGGAAGAGAGGGATGGCAGCAGCACACTTTCAAGAGAATAAAATATTCCAAAAGCATTTATTAAAAAAACTGCTAAGCTTAGCTGCACTACCAATGTAGGGAACTGGCTGTAAAATCTTCCCTTTGTGAAAATTTAAGTATATGTCTTAGGCAGTAAGATGCTCGAAAGGAACAATAATGGCTACTAATAGTAACAGACATTTGCTAACTAGAAAAATACAACCCAGCCCATCAGCGGATAGTTGAGAACCACAGTGTTTCAAAGAACCCCGGCTGGCTCAGACCAAAAGTGCCAGCACTATACTAAAACCACTTCCTGTTCACTTGCAGGAAAACTGTCCTTGAAGCCAATGGGAGGAGATGCAGTTGCAATCACAGGGTTCCCACAGAGCAGGGGCGCTACAAGTGACAAAACTGTATCAGAACCTTTTCAGATCGCAAACATGTTGAAGACAAAACTCATACAAATCAGGCATTAACGAATTTCATCACCTAAAAGATTGTTCCGTATTTGTTGATGGCAAGTTCCCACCTGAGGTTTTGCTTCCTAGCTCACTTGAGGAGACATCTTATCAATGCTGTCATGAGGCAATTCTGATTTCTTATTAGTATTGAGGTGTGATGGGAGGTACTTCACAATATGCGAGGGCTCCTAGAAAGGATCTTTGTGTGGATGGGGTCCGGGACAGACTACAGGGACACCTATGTGTTTCTGATTCACCTACTCTCGTGCAAAACAGGGAGGGAACAATGAATAAACTGACCTTAACGGAAGGATGAGAGATCTTCAGGGACAGCATGGGGCTTCTTTTAATCATTAAAATGGCCAAGCAGGGAAGTGTGTCCATGAATCCCACCCATACTCCAAGGACACAGTGCAAAGTATTTGTTCCTCCCTCCTCGCAGGAAACTTGCCCAGTTTAGAGTTAACCCATGCATAAAACCAAATGCTTTTCACTTAAAAATGCCTTTTTTCCCTTCTCTCTCTCTGTCTCTCTCTCGGAGTCTAAAACTGACAATTCAGAAGCTGGTTTTATTTCCACCTCTGCCAGTGTCACTTTTAAACCTTAAAAACAAAACAAAACAAATCTTTTTGACAGGTAATTGATGGCGAGATACGAGCCAGGAAATGGAAGCTTTCAGGGCCCTTTTAAGAACCAGGCACAGTAAAAGCACCTCATCCAAAGGACAGACAACTCAATATAGGGAGGGTACGGAATACAAAGTGCACTGGGCATTCTGGCTGGCAGTGATTAAAGATTACCTCTATCAATGGTTATGGGCATCAAAAAGCATTTTGGGCTAAGTGTACCACAAACAAAAGGCATCAGGCTCATCCCTCCTCCCGAGGAAAGCAGGGCTAGTCTTTGTTCTTTTTACTGCAAAACTGTTCTGGATGATTCTTGGGGTCAATGCCCACAACCACCCTTCTGGCTAAAAGCCACCTCACTACATTCTTTACCACATGCTCTCGTCCTAACATAAGGTATGGGATTTCTTAAATCTTTTATTTTGGAATCTCATCCAAGACCTCCTAACTCTAAGAGTACGCCCTGCACTACTGCACTTAGTTAAAAGGCAGCAGGGTGGGGGCGCCTGAGTGGCTCAGTTGGTTAAGCGTCTGACTCTTGATTTCAGCTCAGGATATGATCTTGGTGTTGTGGGATTGAGCCCCATACTGGGCTCCATGCTCACCAGGGAGTCTGCTTGAGATTCTCTCTCTCCCTCTGCCTCTCCCCGCCCATGCTCACTTGCTCTAAAATAAATAAATCTTCTAGAAAAAGGCGGTTCTTAAAGAGTTCCTAACTTTCCTAGGAGCACAGTTACCACCAGACACTGAAAAGGACCTCATTTTTTTCCCCCCACAACTAAAGCATCAATAAAGAAGACAGCGAGCCTACAGAGCACAGACTTTGGGGCCAAACTGCCTGACTCTGACATTTGGGGGCAATGTTACTGAGTGTAACTGACCTCAATTACCCCATCTGAAAAAATAAGGGATAATATTAGAATGTAGTTCCTGAGCATTAAAACTGAGCTGATGCACATGGACAACAAACAGTGCGTAATGCTTACTGTGTATGCTCAGTTAATGTGAACTGTTGATATTAAAAGACTACTATAAAAAAAGGATACTGCATAAAATGGAATGCTGCCTGAAATAGAACAAATAGAGACAAGAGGTACTGATATGAGAAAAAAATAGTTGAATTTAGTAGGAAGTGCTGGAAAAACTAATTAAAAGGGTAAAATAATCTTATCATCATTAAAAGTGTGTCATTTTGTGAGAGAGAAAGGAACAGAGCCATCTCATTACGTAGGGCTGTCTTGGAAAGCAAAGAATAGTGGATGATCGCAGGGCACAGGCTGATTGTTTGTCAGAGGTGAGAATGAATTAACTGCAAAGAGATGTAGGGGGTGGGTATATGAACAATATTTGCTTCTTGAATGTGGGTCTAATGACTTTACACTCAACTTCATTCACATTAGTTAATCAAGAGATGCAAAGCAGACAAAAAAAATCGGTCTCTAACAAGATTATAATAAAAGAAATCATCAAGGAGGTATGCACACAAAAATGTTTCCACAAGTATGTTAACTACGTTGTTATGTTCAAATTTTATTTTGAAAAACTTAAAATAACCTTACTGCTTAAAAAAAGATGTAAATATTTTATAAAAAATCATGGCCCAAAAAGATGTAAATATTTTATAAAAAATCATGGCCCAAAGACAAGACTTGTATGCATTCATATTTAAAGATAGGAAAATGTTCTCCTTAACTCAAGACCCATCTAATCACTAAGTTGTTCACCGGAAGCTAATGTAACGTTGTATGTCAACAACACTCAAAAAAGAGTATCTAAAAACATTGTTAATATACATAAACATACTAGAAAGAAATGTACCAACAAGCTGCGTATTTCTACATATTTTTAAAATTGTGCTATGGTTTTCTTATTTCAAATTTTTTACAATGAATACCATGCCTTTTATAATTTTTTAAAACACTGTATAACGGAGGAAAGAAAACAATTCTTTAAGTAATAGGTATAGATTTGAACTTATTCCTGAACTGACTAAAGGCCCTCAGAAATTACGAAGAGAATAGGACGGAAAAAAGGAAAGAAAAGAGATGTTCAGGAAGTGGATGATAATTCTACACAACATACTAGCCTGCACTAAAAATAACAGCTGAGGCGCCTGGGTGGCTCAGTTGGTTAAGTGTCTGACTCTTGGTTTCGGCTCAGGTCATGAGCTCAGGGTCCTGAGATCAAGCCCCACATCGAGCCCCACATCAGGCTCTGCGCTCAGCACGGTGTCTGCTTGTCCTTCTCCCTCTGCTCCTCCCCCCCACCCTGCTCTCTCTCTCTCTTTAGTAAAATCTTTTAAAAAATAATAGCTAAAAGAAAACAATTCACCCAATTAGTGTTATTGTTTACTTTTAACTAAAGAAAATAGACGGTGATGCCAAAGGTATCACATCTAGAATAAGAAAAGATTTTCATTAATTTTTGGATAGACTGTGCTAATATGAATATGAATGTTTCACAATTTCAGTGGACTGAGGTTTTAATACTCCAGAGACAATTTCAGGATTTTATTGCAAGAGTTAAATAATTTCCTATTGTACAGTTTACTATGACCAATCTAATCAGACTAATAAGATGTGATAATAATTAACCAAAAATATGTTCTAGAGCAGTGCTATCCATTAGACAGATGGTGGATAAACAAAATATGTATGTAAATAACTATATGCTAATACATGTATATATAAGCAAAATGTGGCACATAAAAACTGAATGGCACATAAAAATATGGCATATACATACAATGGACTATCATTCAGCCATTAAAAAAGCATGAAGTTCTGACACATGCAATAATACCGATGATGAACCTTGCAGATATGTTAAGGGACATAAGCCATACACAAAAGGACAAATATTGCACTGCTCCGATTATATGAGGTACCGTGAACTGGGAAATTCAGAGACTGAAAGTAGATTAGAGTTTACCAAGGGCTAAGGAGAGGTGGGAATGTGACAAATGTACCTAGTAATATAAAATGTTAACACAAGACACCCTGAGGTGAGGTATATGAGAACTCTTTGTAACTTTCACGTAAATCTAAAACTTTTCCATAAACAAAAATTTTATTTAATAATGAACAGAATGGTGAAATCCACTCAAAAAAATTTTTACTCTATAAATAGGTTACCATACATTGATATTTTGTGTGTGCTAAAAATGAGACTTACTACAAATTCAACAAAGCAAACTGAATCAAGTTTGTAATATCCTTGTGAGACCCCTGGTGTGCAAAGAAAATTCTGGAAAACCTGTTTTGTGATACAGTCCTAGAATACAGGTTAAGCAGTCCACAATCTTGTATATTTTGAAGAAAATTACTTAAGCAACTATAAAATAGTTAAATAAAAGCACTGTGGCATGTATTAAAACATTCTGAGATGGGCATTTTGGGAGTAACTTTAATAAACAAAAACTGCTCATATTTTTATCAACTTTTTTTTTTTAATAATGATTTTTTATTATATTATGTTAGTCACCATACAGTACATCCCCGGTTTCCGATGTAAGGCTCGATGATTCATTAGTTGTGTATAACACCCAGTGCACCATGAAATATGTGCCCTCCTTACTACCCATCACCGGCCTATCCCATTCCCCCACCCCCCTCCCCTCTGAAGCCCTCAGTTTGTTTCTCATAGTCCATAGTCTCTCATGTTTCATTCACCCTTCTGATTACCCCTCCCTTTCTTTATCCCTTTCTTCCCCTACTGATCATTCTAGTTCTTATGTTCCATAGATGAGAGAAATCATATGATAGTTGTCTTTCTCTGCTTGACTTATTTCACTTAGCATTATCTCCTCCAGTGCCGTCCATGTTGCAGCAAATGTTGAGAACTCGTTCTTTCTGATTGCTGAGTAATATTCCATTGTATATATGGACCACAACTTCTTAATCCAGTCATCTGTTGAAGGGCATCTCGGCTCCTTCCACGATTTAGCTATTGTGGACATTGCTGCTATGAACACTGGGGTGCATATGGCCCTTCTCTTTACTATGTCTGTATCTTTGGGGTAAACACCCAGTAGTGCAATGGCTGGATCATAGGGTAGCTCAATTTTTAACTTTTTAAGGGACCTCCACACTGTTTTCCAGAGTGGCTGTACCAACTTGCATTCCCACCAACAATGTAGGACGGATCACCTTTCTCCACATCCTCTCCAACAATTGTTGTTTCTTGCCTTGTCAATTTTTGCCATTCTAACTGGCGTAAGGTGGTATCTCAGTGTGGTTTTGATTTGAATTTCCCTGAAGGCTAATGATTTTGAACATTTTTTCATGTGTCTGTTAGCCATTTGTATGTCTTCATTGGAAAAGTGTCTGTTCATATCTTCTGCCCATTTTTTGATTTGTTTATTTGTTTCTCGTGTATTGAGTTTGAGAAGTTCTTTGTAGATCTTGGATACCAGTCCTTTATCTGTAGTGTCATTTGCAAATATATTCTCCCATTCCGTGGGCTGCCTCTTAGTTTTTCTGTTTCCTTGGCTGTGCAGAAACTTTTAATCTTGATGAAGTCCCATAAATTCATTTTATCTTTTGTTTCTCTTGCCTTTGGGGATGTATCATGAAAAAGGTTGCTTTGGCCGATGTCGTAGAGGTTGCTGCCGATGTTCTCCTCTAGAATTTTGATGGATTCCTGTCTCACATCGAGGTCTTTCATCCATTTGGAGTTTATTTTTGTGTATGGTGTGAGATAGTGGTCAAGTTTCATTCTTTTGCATGTAGCTGTCCAATTTTCCTAGCACCATTTATTGAAGAGACTGTCTTTTTCCCACCGGATGTTTTTTCCTGCTTTATCAAATATTAGTTGCCCAAAGAGCTGAGGGTCCATTTCTGGGTTCTCTATTCTGTTCCATTGGTCTATGTGTCTGTTTTTGTGCCAGTACCATGCTGTCTTTGTGATCACAGCTTTGTACTACAGCTCGAAATCCGGCATTGTGATGCCCCCAGCTTTGTTTTTCCTTTTCAACAGTTCCTTGGAGATTCAGGGTCTTTTCTGGTTCCATACAAATTTAAGGACTATTTGTCCCAGTTCTTTGAAAAATGTCATCGGTATTTTGATCGGTATAGCATTGAAAGTGTAGATTGCTCTGGGTAGCATGGACATTTTAACTATGTTAATTCTTCCGATCCATGAGCATGGAATATCTTTCCATCTTTTTATGTCTTCCTCAATGTCTTTCAAGAGTGATTTATAGCTTCTAGAATAAAGGTCCTTTACGTCTCTGGTTAAGTTAATTCCAAGGTAACGTATGGTTTTTGGTGCTATTGTAAATGGGATGGATTCCCTAATTTCTCTTTCTTCGGTCTCGTTATTCGTGTACAGAAATGCAACTGATTTCTGAGCATTGATTTTGTATCCTGCCACGTTACTGAATTGCTCTATAACTTCTAATAGTTTGGGAGTGGCTTCTTTTGGGTTTTCCATATAGAGTATCATGTCATCTGCGAAGAGAGACATTTTGACTTCTTCTTTGCCAATTTGAATACCTTTGATCCCTTTTTGTTGTCTGATTGCTGTTGCAAGGACTTCTAGTACTATGTTGAATAATAGTGGCGAGAGTGGGCATCCTTGTCATGTTCCTGATCTTAAGGGAAAGGTTTCCAGCTTTTCCCTATTGAGAATAATATTTGCAGTAGGCTTTTCATAGATGGCTTTTATGAGATTGAGAAATGTACCTTCTATTCCTACACTCTGAAAGGTTTTAATCAGGAAAGGATGCTGTATTTTGTCAAATGCTTTTTCGGCATCGATTGAGAGGATCATATGGTTCCTGAGTCTTTTCTTGTTGATATGATGTATCACGCTGATTGATTTGCGAATATTGAACCACGCTTGCATCCCAGGTATGAATCCCACTTGATCGTGGTGGATAATCCTTTTAATGAACTGTTGGATTCTATTAGCAAGTATCTTGTTGAGTATTTTGGCGTCCATATTCATTAGGGAAATCGGTCTGTAATTCTCCTTTTTGAGGGGGTCTTTGCCTGGTTTGGGGATCAAGGTAATATTGGCCTCATAGAATGAGTTTGGTAGCTTTCCTTCTGTTTCTATTTTTTGAAATAGCTTTAGGAGAATAGGTATCTTTTCTTCTTTGAATGTTTGGTAAAATTCCCGGAAGACCATCTGGGCCTGGAGTTTTGTTATTTGGAAGGTTGTTTATCACTGACTCAATTTCTTCATAATTAATTGGCCTGTTTAAGAAATCAATTTCTTCCTGTTTCAATCTTGGTAGTTTATAGGTTTCCAGGAAGGATTCCATCTCTTCCAGATTGCTTAGTTTATTGGCATATAGCTGTTGATAAAAATTTCTAATAATCCTTCCAATTTCAATGGTGTTTGTCGTGACCTCTCCTTTTTCATTCATAATTTTAATAATCTGGGTCCTTTCTCTTTTCTTTTGGATAAGTCTTGCCAGTGGTCTGTCAATTTTATTGATTCTCTCAAAGAACCAGCTTCTAGTCCTGTTGATCTGCTCTACTGTACTTCTGGTTTCTGCTTGATTGATTTCAGCTCTAATTTTGGTCAACTGCTTCCTCATGCGTGGATTAGGCCTGTCCCTCTGTTGCTGTTCCAGCTTCTTGAGGTGAGAATATAAAAACTGCATTTTAGATTTTTCTATTCTTTTGAGTGAGGCTTGGATGGCTATGTATTTCCCCCTTAGGACTACCTTTGCAGTATCCCATAGGTTTTGGACTGTTGTATTTTCATTCTCATTGGTCTCCATAAATTGTTTAATTTGATTTTTGATTTCCTGGTTTATCGAGTCATTCCTGAGCAGGATGGTTCTTGGTCTCCAAGTGTTTGAGTTTCTTCCAAATTTTTCCTTGTGGTTGAGTTCCAATTTCAGAGCGTTGTGGTCTGAGAATATGCAGGGGATAATTTCAATCTTTTGGTATCGGCTGAGACCTGTTTTGTGTCCCAGAACATGGTCTATTCTTGAGAATCTTCCATGGGCATTAGAATAGAATGAGTATTCTTTGGTTCTGGGGTGTAGTGTTCTATATATATCTATGAGGTCCAACTTGTCGAGTATGGCATTCAATGCCTTTGAATCTTTGCTTAGTTTTTGCCAGGGTGTTCTGTCTATTTCTGAGAGTGGAGTGTTGAGGTCCCCTACTGTTAAAGTATTTTTATTTATATGTCTCTTTATTCTGGTTAAGAGCTGGCTTGTGTATCTTGCTGCTCCCCTGTTGGGGGCATATATATTTATAATTGTCATAGCCACTTGTTGAATACTTCCTTTAAGAATAATATAGTGCCCTTCTGCGTCTCTAACTATAGTCTGTAGTTTAAAATCCAGTTTATCTGATATGAGAATTGCTACCCCAGCTTTCTTTTGAGGTCCATTTGCGTGAAAGATGGTACTCCATCCCCTTACTCTCAGTCTGAATGCATCTTTGGGTTCGAAATGAGTCTCTTGTAGACAGCAAATGGATGGGTCATTTCTTTTTATCCAATCTGCAACCCTGTGGCGTCTTAAGGAAGAATTTAAGCCATTAATATTAAGACTGAGTACTGAGAGATATGCTTTTAATGCTGCCATGTTGCCAGTAAAGTCTTTGTTTTTATTGGCTGTGACTTTCTGTTCTGTATCACTCTTGGGGCCTTTTTACTTTTATAGAACCCCCCGTAATACCTCCTGTAGGGCTGGTTTTGTGGTTACGAAATTGGTTAGTGACTGGCGATTCTGAAATGTCTTTATTTCTCCATCAATTCTGAATGACAGCCTTGCTGGATAAGGGATCCTTGGCTGCATGTTTTTCTCTGAAAGAGCTTTAAAAATGCTCCCCCAACCCTTTCTCTCATTCCAGGTCTGTGTAGACAGGTCTGACGTAATTCTGATGCCTTTGCCTTGGTATGTGAGAAATTTCTTTGCCCTGGCCGCTTTCAATACTGTATCCTTGGATCTAATATTTGCGAAATGCACTATGACGTGACGTGGCGTAGGTTTGTCGTGGTTGAGCTTGGGAGGGGTCCTCTCTGCCTCTTGGACACGAATGTTTGTTTCCCTTGCTAGATTAGGGAAGTTTTCAGCTACAATTTGTTCAAATACCTCTTCTAGACGTCTGTTTTTCTCCACCCCTTCGGGGATGCCGATGATTCTAACATTGGATCGTTTCGTTGAGTCAGTAATCTCCCGTAGCCAACATTCGTGGGCGTGGATTTTTTTAAGACCATCTTCTATTTTCATTTTTTCCTCTATTAACCCATCCTCCAATTAACTAACCCTTTCCTCTGTTTCGGTGACCCTGGCCGTCAGAGCCTCTAGTTTTGCCTGCATTTGGCTCATAGAATTTTTAATTTCTGCCAGATTCGCTCTCATTTCCGCCCTTAGGGATTCTATATTCTCAGTAACATTTTCCTTAATACTTTTTTCAAGTCTACTCATCATCTTGACCATTTTTACTCTGAATTCCATTTCTGATAATTTGGTTACATCCATATCCGTTACTTCTGTGGCAGAGGCCACAGACTCACTGTCTTTTCTTTGCTGGGGGGGGGCTTCTCCTTCTTGTCATTCTGATGAGGAGAGGTTGCGGGGTTGTCCAGAGCCCAAATTATTGACTGGGTCCCAGGCCGTGCCCCTTGTTTTATAGGGATCTTAGAGATGTGGGCTTCTTCTTTAAAGATTTTATTTATTTATTTATCTGAGAGAGGGAGACAGACAGTCAGCAAGAATGGGAACAGAAGCAGGGGAGTGGGAGACGGAGAAGCAGGCTCCCAGCGGAGGAGCCCGATGAGGGACTCCTTTCCGGAATGCTGGGATCACGCCCTAAGCCGAAGACAGGCTCTCCATGACTGCGCCACCCAGGCGCCCCGGGTTGTGGGCTTCTTGATTTTTCAGCCTGCCTTCTGTGTTCTGGGGGAGGGGCCTGCCACGCCGATACTCAGGCAACCCTGTTTGGGTAGAGTCTCCGTGTCCCCTGCGTGGGGGGATGGGGATGGGCACTCTCTGAGCTGGTATTTCCCGGCTTTTGTTCTCTGGCAGCTTTCCCTGGCGGTTTGCTGTGCCTCTTCTGAGAGTCAGAGCAGCAGCGGCCGAATTTCAGCCTCTGTCACAGAACAGAGGGATTGCGGCCCGTTCTCCACTGATGTTCTGGCCACTTTAACTCTGTTACTGTTGGTGCTGCTCAACCGTGCAGCGTCCCGGGATGTGCGCCCCACACCCGGCGTCCCTGCCCTCACTTCCAGGGCCGGCGCGTCTCTGTCCTTTGTGTTTCTAATGCAGCCAGCCACCGGCCGCCCCGCGCGCTCCCGGGTCTCCCGGTCCCAGTCTATGCCCGGTGAGCACACCAGGATTCCGGAGTTCCGTGAGAAGCCTGGTGGCGAGCGCACCCGGTTCAGGGTCTCAGTCTGCTGTTTCGCGGGTGCTGACCGCGAGTCCGCCCGCTCCCCCGTGCAGGTGGCCCGCCAGCCGCCCCGCGCGCGTTCCGGGAGCTCCCGGTCTCAGTCTGGATCCCGTGAGCACACCGGGATTCCGGTGTTCCGGGAGATGCCTGGTGGTGCGCGTTCACGGCTCACCGGTCTCAGTCCGCTCTCTCACGGGTGCCCTCCGTGAGTCCGCCCGCTCCCCCGTGCAGGTGGCTGCCGCTTCCCTGCGCCCAAATGTGGCGGCTCCCTCCCCCTTCCGTTTATCTTCCGATATCTGTGCACGGTTTTACGGCTCCCCTCTTGGTACCTCAATACTCAGTGCTGGAGATGTTCATTTGTAGAGATCCAGATGTATCTTCCTGCATCTCGGGCTGATTCCGTGGTTATTTAGGCTGGCCTGTTACCTATCCAGCTCGACTCAGGGGACCGGCTGAAAAAGGGGTCCCCTACTCCTCCGCCATCTTAACTCCTCCCCCCTTTTATCAACTTTTGCAAGGATTCCACCATGTTGTCACATAGAAATAAGAATACATGGATCAAGTTTTCACTGCACCATTATTTATGAAAGATGACCAAAAGGCTTATTAATAAGAAAATGGTTAAATTATGTTAAATAAATTATGGTATACATGAATTTTCATTTCAAACAAAGAGCCATGTATTCTGATGCACAGCCCATAGTCACATTAAATGCTAAAACCAATGATTTTTTGAACGTAAAATTGAATGACTTGTGTATGACAAAGGGTCCTGTTTGAGCCACACAAAGACACACAGCAAGGGAATGGTCTCCTTATGACTATGACAGCCATGAAACATCCCATAAAAACTACTTGTTACTCAACCAAGAACGCAAGCAATGTGCAGCAACTAGGTATGCAAGAAAGGATAGATCATGAAATATTATCTATACTGTTTCTGATATAACTCTATTACATGCATTCTGATTAAAATCACCCTGCATATTAATTTTAACATGTAAATTTTTCTATTATAAAGTGTCTCTCCACACACACACACACACACACACCCCATGTGACATCTTTAGGGGACATCTGGCAAAAGAAAATATAATAGCAGCTGAGAAAAACAAACAAAACCCTGGGCAGAATTGACACAAAATATTCAGAGGGGAGTGGAATGGGGGATTGGGAAAGGCCAGTGATGGGTATTAAGGAGGGCACATATTGCATGGTGCACTGGGTGTTATATGCAAATAATGAATCATGGAACACTGCATCAAAAAACTGCGGATGTACTGTATGGTGACTAATATAACAAAATAAAAATTATTAATAAAAAACATTAAAAAAAGAATTGACACAAAATAGAATAATGAAAAAAATCAAGATGGAGCCTATTCTAGTAAACTGTTGAAGTGAGGAAGTCAGGAATCATAATGAATAGTTGTCGATACAAAAATTATTGTGTAGAACCAAGAAATTTGGCATCTATAAAATGGTATCACAAATGAATCTAAATGTGGACAGGGAGCAGATGAGCACAGCAAATAGTGACATTTATAATACTTATAAATCAAAATAATTCCACAACGACCACAGGAGAAGAGAGTTAATGACAAGCCAAGGAACCCAGACACAGACCCAAATTGTGAGAACTTAATATTTGACAGACATAATTTTAAATGAGTAAGCAAAGGATGGATTTGCAATAAATAGTACTGGACAACTGGCTGTCCCTTAAAAAAAAATCAAATGTGAGATTATATGATGACTGACATCAAGATATGATCCAAATGGATCGGTAATTTTAATTAAATCAAAAAATACTAAAAAGAAGCTCAACTTGTAGAGCTACTCTTGTGATAGTTTTTCCTTTGACCTACAATGTCCTGAATGATATTCACAGATTTCCTAAAATTGAACCATCCTTGAACAGCTGGCATGAATACCACTTGCCTCATGAATTTGCTTGTGGAATCTTTTTTTTTTTTTTAAAGAATGTATTTATTTGTCAGAGTGAGCGAGCGCACACAAGCAGGGGGAGGAGCAGGCTCCCCACTGAGCGGGACATTTAACCGACTGAGCCACCCAGGTGTCCCTGCTTGTGGAATCTTATCACCAAATTTATATTTGGGTTATTTGCTTCTATATTGCTATCAGAGGCTGGTCTACAGATTTCTTTCATTCTTCAGTTTTTATCAGGCTATTTTTCTACAATATGCTGCCTTTATAACAAGACTACTGACTTATGTACGTAGAGACTATCTCTGAAATTAGTAACAATACTTGGATCTATAAAGAAGGAAGACTGAGGACTAGAAAACCAGGGGTAGGGAGGAAACTTTTAACTAAATTAACTTTAGTACAAATTGAATTTTATACTATTTACCATTTGCATGTATTATTGTTTTTGAAAAAACAATCTATGAGAATAAGACTGGAACAATTTTCAGAGGGTAATCTAGCAACATAATGAATCAAATTATTAAAACTATATACTCTTTACTTATAAATCATGATATAGAATTACTAGTGCAAGTACCCCAAAACAACAGTGTAAGATATATAAAAATATAAATAAATGCATTAACACATTGTTTTCATTCAGGGGACGATACATGTAGTATCATATATATACGTGTGTATTGGTATTATATCCATACCAATGTTTATTCAACATTTAAGGAGTATCTACTACGTGCCAGGCAGTTTTAAGAGTTGGAATCACAACATTCTAAAAGGACAAAAATCTTCTGTCTACAGACGCACAAATCCTTGTATGTATCAGCAAGAAGCTTATATATCAGCAACAGCAACCAATTTGCCACTAGGCTGCCAAATCAATCAGGGGTTATAGGAAAATATACCAAAGCAGGAATGGCAGGCCGCCTTATATAATTCCAACCTAACTAGAGTCTCAAGTGTTAATGCTTAGTGGACTCCTACAAATTCTAAAATACACCTTTGACCTCCATGAGTCTGGCAGAAATTGATTGGTTTTAGGAGGTTCATACAACATGTTGAAAGTGGCTAAGTCTATAGCCTACACTACAACAATATAATTTCAGATCCAGGGTGCAGTGCTTATATGATATAACAATTATTCAATCCCAGGTACAGACAGACATATCATGTAGTCTCTTAACTAGAAAATAATCAATCCCAAAGTATCAAAGTACACTTAAAGATCATTCACTAAAATTACTACAAGATATACTGACCCCTTGGGATCATTGTATTTGGCCTAATGTCAGAGGAACCATTCTGGGTCAAAGAAATGCCCAAGCAGAACTTAAGTCAGACATCTGACATTATTACTTCAACAGATTTTTAAGGTTCCACAAAATGAAAATAATCTAGAAATCACTCCAGGCTACCAAAGTACCATGACTCCAAGAGAAAGGAATGGATGATGACCAACAGCTTAACACGAAACAAAAAAGGACAAAATTTTATCTAGGGACATCATGAAAAAGGCTACATTTATTTATTTTTATAATTTTTATTTTGTTATATTAGTCACCATACAGTACATCCCCAGTTTTTGATGCAATGTTCCATGATTCATTATTTGCGTATAACACCCAGTGCACCATGCAATATGTGCCCTCCTTAATACCCATCATTGGCCTATCACAATTCCCCACCCACCTCCCCTCTGAAGCCCTCAGTTTGTTTCCCAGAGTCCATA
Organism: Ursus arctos; assembly: GCF_023065955.2. Classification (NCBI taxonomy): domain Eukaryota; kingdom Metazoa; phylum Chordata; class Mammalia; order Carnivora; family Ursidae; genus Ursus; species Ursus arctos. Next base: position 59,095,849 of record NC_079873.1, read on the forward strand.
GTCTCTCATGGTTCATTCCCCCTTCTGTTTACCCCCCCTTCATTCTTCCCTTCCTTCTCCTACCGATCTTCCTATTTCTTATGTTCCATAAATGAGTGAAACCATATAATTGTCTTTCTCCGCCTGACTTATTTCACTTAGCATAATCTCCTCCAGTCCCGTCCATGTTGCTGCAAATGTTGTGAAATCGTTCTTTCTGATGGCTGAGTGATATTCCATTGTATATAAGGACCACATCTTCTTAATCCAGTCATCTGTTGAAGGGCATCTTGGCTCCTTCCACAATTTAGCTATTGTGGACAATGCTGCTATGAACATTGGGGTGCATATGGCCCTTCTCTTCACTACATCTGTATCTTTGGGGTAAATACCCAGTAGTGTAATTTCTGGATTATAGGGTAGCTCAATTTTTAACTTTTTAAGGGACCTCCACACTGTTTTCCAAAGTGGCTGTACCAACTTGCATTCCCACCAACAGTGTAAGAGGGATCCCCCAAAAAGGCTATATTTATGAGTGACATGATTCCTTATGCAAAATTACAGTAATTTTAGCAGAACACCTAATGTACAAAATTAGGTCCCTTGGAACCTCTAATAGTTGAAACTTAAGCCCTAAAAATATTATTCAGTGGCGAGAGATAGCTAGATAGCTAGATAGATATAGCTAAGTCCACTGTGACAATACCAAAAGTCCTTCAGAGAACAAGATCTACCAATGTTAGCCTGGTTAATTGTTCTCAAAGTGGGATTCTGCTTTAGGATGCCACTCTGGTGAAATTCCCCCAAGGTCCATTGTTACAAAGCCTTCCTCTCTTTCCTACCTTGGCTTCCTATCTTCTATTCTGTTAGGCAACCTTCCTACATACCCTACACTTAACTCTATTATACTTCCCCTAGCCTACTGAACTCCCCGAGAAAACCTAGAAATTACTACATGCATTACTGTATTTCAGTAGTCATGGCATGGGAGGCATTTAATTTATACAAGTTGAACAAAAAGCTAATCAAAAGAACAAATGAGTGAACATAGCCACAATAGTTTTTTAAAAAAACACATATTAAAACATAGTTTAAAGAGCAGTAGGTAAAAGGAAATCAACAGATCAACACTTAGAAATTTACACAAATATATAAAAGTTAGAATAAAAATTAAAGGTGCATTTTGTCACTGGAACCTTCCAAACATACTCATTCTGCTACCTTCCCCTACCAAAAAATTATATATAGAAAAATCTTGCCCTTATCCCTGGGTGCACCTGCCCCATTCCCCCAGCACCAACAGGTAACCACTTTTATATAATCTACATATATTTTTAAGACATAAAGCATGTATATTTCACTAGTTTCACTTAAAAACATATCACTGCATAGACTGCTTCCTCATTCACTTTTACAGCAATCTAGTATTCCATTGTGTCAATGTACCAGTTATCTAGTCCCACACTGATGGGCTCCTGGGTTGTTTCCAATCTTTTGCTATTATAAAACATTCTTCAATGTTACAGAGGCAATTTGTTTCACATTTTCAGATATGCAGGATAATTTCTAAAGAGGAATCACTAACTCAAAGAATAAAGGCAACTACAATTTTGATAAATATCTCTGAAGTGCCCTCTGTAAGAATTATATACTATTTTGAACTATAACAAACATTCTATGAATACCAGTTTTCCCACAGTCCTTCCAACAAAGTTCTCAAATGTTAACTTTCTGTAGTTTTATTTTGCATTTCTCTTATAAACGAGCTTGAGCATTCTTTCACAAAGGTTTAGGTGTTATTTGTTTTTCTATGACTGTCTGTTCATGCCCGTTGCTCATTTTAAACTATGGTCTGATTTTTTTATTTAGAAGCTTTTTATATAGAAGCTTTTTATATATTAATGGAGATCAGCACTTAATAATGTGCTGCAGATATTTTTCCAAGTATTTCATTTTTCTTTTGACTTCATTTACGGTGCTTTTTGACATGAAGTATTTTATTATATAGCTGCATTTATGAATCTTATTTTATGGCTTCTATGTTTGAAGACATAGAAAGATAAAGATGCATTTATAAACCAGTGAACAAAGGATGGATTAATTAACAAAAGGAATAATTAAACAATTGAGAGAAAAAAGCAAATCCTTTTCACTTAAAAAAGATTAAATATTAGAAGACTTTGTAAGAATAAGAAAAAATACATAAGCAAATATACTGACTTAGTCTTGGCATTTAGAATTCCTTTCTAAAAATAAATCCAAAGTCAAACACTTATTTAAACTTGATTACATTTTTTGTCATGACATTTATCAATCTTTTATATTAAGAATTTTGCTTTGGGGAGCCTGGGTGGCTCAGTCGCTTAAGCATCTGCCTTTGGCTCAGGTCATGATCCCAGGGGTCCTGGGATCAAGCCCCATGTGGGGCTTCCTGCTCAGCAGGGAGTCTGCTTCTCCCTCTGCCTCTGGCCCTCCTCCCTGCTCGTTTGTGACCCACTCTCCCTCTCTCTCAAATAAATAAAATATTTAAAAAAATAATTTTGCTTTTGGTATTAAGAAAAGGATTGATACCCTTAATATCCTTAATATTTTAAGTACTCTTTAAAGAGAAACATTTTAATGTTGTTTTAGAAGTGATTTGCATTGCAATGAGACTGTCTTCCTTCACACCCTAAGAGAAGTTTCTCTGTCTTCGGAGCCCAAGAGCAGTACTCCCAACCCCAGCTCACTAGCCTAGGAAAGAGCCCGTCAGGATGAAAGGCTGACAATTCCTAAGCACTCAAGTTTTAAATATGGAGAGCCAAGTAAGAACTAGAACTGGATCTAGTTCACGAGGAAGCAGAAACCATGAGTAAGCATTTTGGATACTAACCCTTCATCGGCTATGTTATTTGCAAATTATCTTCTCCCATTCAGTTGGCTGTCCTTTAGTTTCATTAATTGTTTCCTTTGCTGTGCAGAGGCTTTTTACTGTGATGCAGTACCAATCGTTTACTTTTGCTTTTTTTTTTTTTTTAACTTTTTAAAGCTTTTATTTAAATTCCAGTTAGTTAACATAGAGCATAATATTAGTTTCAGGTGCCAATGTGGTTGGTGATTCAACCCTTCTATAATATCACCCAATGCTCATCGCAACAAGTGCACTCCTTTGTCCCCATCTCCTATTTCACCCATCCCTCCACCAACCTCCACCAACCTCCATTCTCGTAACCGTCAGTTTGTTCTATATAGTTGAGAGTCTGCTTTTTGGTTTGCCTCTCTCTTTTTCCCTTTGCTCTTTTGGTTCTTTAATTCCACATGAGTGAGATCATATGGTATTTATCATTCTCTGACTGAATTATTGCACTTAGCATAATATTCTCTAGCTGCATCCACATCGTTGCAAATGGCAATATTTCATTCTTTTTCATGGCTAAGTAATATTCCATTGTGTATACATACCATATATTCCTTATTCATTCATCAATGGACACTTGGACTGTTTCCATAATATGGCTGTTGTAGACAATCCTGCCATAAACATCAGGGTGCCTGTTCCCCTTCGTTTTTTTGTTTGTTTCCCTTGCCTGAAGAGACATATCTAGGAAAATGTTGCTATGGCCGATGTTAGAGAAATTACTGCTTGAGCTCTACTCTAGGATTTTTATGGTTTGAGGTCTCTCTCACATTTAGGGCCTTAATCCATTTTGAGTTTATTTTTGTGTATGGCGTAAGAAAGCACTCCACTTTCATTCTATTGCATGTCGCTGCCCAGTTTTCCCAGCACCATTTTTTGAAGAGACTATCTTTGTATCACTGCATATTCTTGCCTCCTTTGTTGAAGATTAATTGACCATATAATCGTGGGTTTGTTTCTGGGCTTTCTATCCTGTTCCACTGAACTATGTGTCTATATTTGTGTCAGCACCATACTGTTTTGATTACTACAGCTTTGTGATATACCTTGAAACTCTGGAATTGTGATACCTCCAGATTTTCTTTTTCAAGATTAAAGCACTTTGGCTATTCAGGGTCTTTTGTGGTTCCATACAAATTTTAGGATTGTTTGTTCTAGTTCTGTGAAACATACTGTTGGCATTTTATAAGAATTGCATCTGTACATTGCTTTGGGTAGTATGGACATTTTAACAATATATGTTCTTCCAACCCATGAGTATGGAGTATCTTTCCCTTTGTTTGTGTCAACCTTAATTTCTTTCATCAGCGTTTCATAGTTTTCAGAGTATAGGTCTTTCACCTCTTTGGTTAATTTTATTCCTATGTATTTTACTATTTCTGGTGCAGTTGTAAATGGGACTGTTTTCTTAATTCCTCTTTCTGCTGCTTCATTATTAGTGTACAGAAATGCATTTGATAGATGTAGTGAAAAGAAGGGGCACATGCACCCCAATGTTCATAGCAGCAATGTCCACAATAGCCAAACTGTGGAAGGAGCCGAGATGCCCTTCAACAGATGAATGGATAAAGAAGATGTGGTTCATATATACAATGGAATATTACTCAGCCATCAGAAAAGATGACTACCCACTGTTTGCATCGACATGGATGGAACTGGAGGGGATTATGCTAAATGAAGTAAGTCAAGCAGAGAAAGACAATTATCATATGGTTTCACTCATATGCGGAACATAAGGAACAGCATGGAGGACATTAGGGGAAGGAAAGGAAAAATGAAGGGGGGGAATCAGAGGGGGAGACGAACCATGAGAGACTGTGGACTCTGGGAAACAATCTGAGGGTTTCAGAGGGGAGGGGGGTGGGGGAATGGGTTAGCCCGGTGATGGGTATTAAGGAGGGCATGTGTTGTGATGAGCACTGGGTGTTATACACAAATAATCATGTAACACTACACCAAAAACGAATGATATACTCTATGGTGACTAACATAATAATAATTAAAAAGGAATGTATCTGATAAATATATAAAATATATAAAGAACTTCTACAACTCAACACAAAAAAACCAAATAATCCAATCAAAAATGGGCAGAAGACACGAACAGACATTTCTCCAAAGACATACAGATGGGCAACAGACACATGAAAAGATGTTCAACATCACTCATCATCAGGGACACGCAAATCAAAACCATAATGAGATATCACTTCACACCTGTCAGAATGGTGGAAATCAACAACACAAGAAACAGGTGTTGGCAAAGATGTGGAGAAAAAGGAATCCTCATGTACTGTTGGTGGGAATGCAAACTGGCACAGCCATTCTGGAAAACAGTATGGAGGTTCTTCAAAAAATTAAAAACAGAATTACCCTATGATCCATTAATTGCACTACTGTGTACCTACCCAAAGAATATGAAAACACTAATTTGAGAGGATATATGCACTGCTATGTTTACTGCAGCATTATTTACAATAGCCAAATTATAGAAGCACTCCAATTGTCTTTCTATAGATGAATGGGTAAAGAAGACGTTGTGTGTGTACACAAAGGAATATTATTCAGCCATAAAAAAGAATGAAAGCTTATTTCCAACAACATGGATGGAGCTAGAGAGTATAATGCTAAGTAAATAAGTCAGTCAAAGACAAATACCGTATGATTTCACTCATATGTGGAATTTAAGAAATAAAACAAATGAAAAAGGGAAAAAAAAAGAGACCGAAAACCAGACTCTTAACTATAGAGAACAAACTGATGGTTACCAGAAGGGAGGTAGGTGGGGGATGGATGAAATAGGTGAAGGGGATTAAGAGTACACTTATCTTGATGAACACTGAGTAATAAGTATATAGAGTTGTTGAATCACTATATGGTACACTTGAAACTAATACAGCACTACATGTTAATTATCCTGGAATTAGAATAAAAAATACAATTAATTTAAAAAAAGAAACTATGAAGTCAGCAAAAGCTCTAGGGTAAAGAAGGACACAGAAGGAGGGAACAAAAACAATCGGAGGCAAGGTGATGACAGAGCAGAAATGGCAGAACAAATATGGCCAATAAAGAAATACAGAGGGTTTTTCCAGATGCCTCCATTTCCTGATGGCTTTCTAGTTCTCATCCCGGAGAGGCATAGCCAACTCACCAGTTCCTTTCATGGATTTCCACCAAAATCCCTACCTCCCTTACTGCCCACTATCCCCTTGTAGCCTTGCAAATTATGATCCCCTCACTGGATCTATCCTTTTTGCTCCTCATAATAAAAACCTTATAAAACCAGAGGTAAAATATAAAACTGTATAATAAATCTGGGTTTTGTCTCCTGTTGGTAGCACAGAGCTCAAAAAACCCAAGAGAAAAGGAGTGCTCTTTTGTTATTCCTAAGAAGCCCCTTTTGACCACCCCTGAGTTTATGCTGATGAAGTGACTCAAGGTGGGCCCTAGGACCGTTTCCAGAGAGAAGGGATGGCCACGCCAGAAAGACCAAGCATAGGATTAGAAGGCTGGAAGTTTCAGCCCCAACCCCTAGACCCCTAAGGAGAGAAGAAGGACTGGAGGCTGGACTTAATCAAGTGGCCAACGACATAATAAGACTCCCAATAAAACTCTGGACACCCAGACCTCAAGGAGCTTTGGAGCATAGAAGCTCCTTATCTAGATCCTGCCGAGACCTTGTCCTGTGTATCTCTTTCATTTGGCTATTCCTGAGCTGTATCCTCTATAGTAAAACTTCAGTATAGTGCTTTTAGGGAGTTCTGGAAATTGTTCTAGCAAATTAACAAACTTGAGATGGTCATGGGAAGCCCTGAATTTAGCCAGTTGGTCAGAAATACAGGTGGACCTAAGACTTGCTGAAGGGAAGGCAGTCTTCAGGAAGGCCCTGCGAGCTGTGGCATTAACTTGGGTAGTTAGCCTCAGAAATGAACTGAATTGCAGGACAGCCAGGTGGTGTCAGAACAGTATCAATCTCTCATTGTTAAACTACCAAATAAGTAAATTATTCACTTTTTCTCAACATAGTATATTTTCATCAAGAACAAGAAAATCAAGGAACCAAAACACCCCCTCCTCACCAAATAACAATTACTTAGCTCAATCTGCCTCAAAAGATAACTAATGTGAACATTTTAGTGTGCAGACTTCAACGTTTTTTAGAAAGATTTATTTATTTATTTATTTGAGAGAGAGCAAGAGAGGGAGAGAGAGTGTGAGTGGGGGGAGGGGCAGAGAGAGGGGGAGACAAGCAGATTCCCCATTGTGCTGGGAGCCCAACCTGGGACTCGATCCCAGGACCCCGAGATCATGACCTGAGCCAAAACCAAGAGGTGGATGTTTAACCAACAGAGCCATCCAGGTGCTCCTCAACATTTTTCATTTTACCAGAAAATGCATCAAAGAGATTACAGCAATTCCTTTAATTTCTGATAATGGGCAAAAATAGGATTACCTAAAGTGAATTATGTCCAGATAGCACAGTTTATGTTTTTAAATCTTGTCGAATGGAAAGGCCTGTTATTTTAAACTAACTCAGTTTTCTAATTAAAGTCATGTGAGACCACAGAACAAAAATTTCACATTCCCTTACACTTATTTCTTTAAAAATGGTTCCTAGAATGTCAAATTCCAAATTAACGTGTGGGGAAGGAATGACACACGAATTTTAAGATTAACATACTTTTTACAGTTAACTGTCGCAACAGCATGAGAAAAAAAGGAAGCAAAAAAAAATAGCCAGTGTATTCAAGATTTTGTTAAAAATACTTTACAAATAAGCTTAAATCACACTCTGACATAACAGAGTTCCAAATAGGCACTCTCAAATTTTTCACATGCCTCAAACAGAACAGAAAACATGTATTTAAACTCACTCTTATCAAAGTGGCCCACCCTCTTCCCTTAAACAGGGTCTGAATGTGATCCATTATAGAATGCTCTAATTCCGATCTTTTATTATACATTCAACCCATGTACACAGAAAAGAGTTAACATAAGCAAGCCTAAGACTACTATCCTTAGAGAGGCCTGCTTTGCAAGGTTGGCCTCGGCTGGCAACCAGGAACTTTACAGGCAAACAGTTCCCTACGCTGGTAGAAAACTTTCCCTAACTGATAAGGGTGGCTCACTGTGCATAGATTACTGGTAGAAATAATGTGGATCATGCTGAACAACTACTTTCCTTCTGGAAAGTAGAACTTTGGTACACGCTAAGCAGAAGGTGCCAATGTGACTGACCAGTCCACAATAAAAACACTGGCTCTTGAGTCTCTACCTAAAAGGCTTCCCTGGCCAGAACACTGCACACATGTTGCTGCATTTTGTTGCTGGAGGATGCACTCTGTGACCGCTCCTAGGAGCAAGAGCATAAGGAAGCCTGTATAGGGATTCCTCCACACCCTCCTCTATCTTCTTCCTTTATGGTAATTTTAGAAAGGCTGTATATCCTTAGCGTGTTGCTGTCATAAATCTTAGCTGTGAGTACAACTATATGCGAGGTCTGTGACCTACTGACCCCCAACATACCACCTATTTTTTGATATTAAGATGCCAAATCACGTATTTTTCCTCTAAGTTTCCAAATTGGGCTTTTATAACAATAACATATAATACCTATTTATATTAATGACAATTAGATGTTCTGGGGTGTTACTGTCAGATTTGTTAGAATCATTGGATTAGATCTGTCAATAAATGAGGTTATATCTATAGAACATCAACTCACAGCTTAGTAACGACTTCTGACTTAGAACAAAATGTCAAGCCAGTCTTTAGGCAAAAAAAAATGCATGTTCCTAGCTAGGCAATCATTTTGTTTTGAGAGGCTACCTTTCTCAAAAGAAGAGGAAGAAGAGGAAGAGGAAGAGGAAGAGGAAGAGGAAGAGGAAGAAGAAGAAGAAGAAGAAGAAGAAGAAGAAGAAAACAAAAAACAAAAAAACCCAAAAGGTGGTACATTTGTTTCCTCAACTTGCTCCCAGCAAGATATTTTCCTTTAGTGATGCAGAAGTTCTGTTTAGATATTAAGCTGTTGGTCTCAGTTAAAATATATCCTATATCCTACTTTTAATTAGGGACATTACTATCAAGTTCCAGATAAAAACAGTCATTCTTATTTTTGATTTTAAATTTTAAAAAGTTCAAGCAATTCTCTCTACTTGGATGACTTCAAGGAGTGAAAAATCCTTTGGTGGCCCATTGGAGCTAACTTTCAGCAACCGTGCCTCAGAGATATATATGCTATCTCTAAACTGTTGAAAGTAATTTTCTAGGTTCAGTTAGAAAATGAGGGAGCTTCTCTTAACAAACTACAGCTGCTGATTTTTATCATCACACTGTCTTCTCTTAATACTTCCAAATGCATACTCACCCTCATCCCCGATGCCAGAAACATGTCCACGTTATCAATCTTCTGTTAGGTTCTTTTCCATGGGAACAAACCACACTTCAGGGCCATGAGAGAATTCACTGTAGCTTCTGTGACCAAAAATTACAGTTGATAAGGAAATGATGAGTCAAGTGTAAAAATAAATTACAAGGGCATTCACCAGAGCTGACATATAATAAGAAGTAAATAATCTTCAAAAAAACCAATTTCTTAATTTACAAGATTGTAAACATACCCATCAATGTAACCAGAATACTTGTTTCCACATGAAGAACATTCTTTTCCTGTAGGCAAACTGTATCATAAAATTGCTTCATCAGTACAGAATTTGAACAGGTGGCATAATTAGATAAAATAAATGCTCAATAACATTAAACAAAGACAGCCTCACATTCAAGTTTATATACCAAAAGTTTAACGGTGGTTTTAGTTGAATGATGGGATTATACCTTATCTTGACTGTATTTTTAATATCCTGTGTTATCTGAATTGTTTGTAAGTACCTCTTCACTTTATAACCAGGAACAATAACACTTCTATTTTGAAATAAGTTAGGAAAAATAACTACTTATTAAAATCAACAGAAAACAACCTAATTAATTTTGGCTATATATGGCATGAAATAACTGAGGAATGGCATAAGAAATACTGGAGATTCACATGATGAAAATAATGATTATTAGGATATAAAAAGTTTAATAAATACGTTTAGAAGGGGAGAAGAAATGTTGCAAACATGTTAATTCTGACCAAATGAATGTACAAATCAAATACTGTTACAATATCCCCAAGTGAATTTTTTAGACAAAGCAGAATTTTACAAAATAATTCTTGTAAAAGATTTATTTATTTGAGAGAGAGAGAGAACGAGAGAGTGAGAGAGGGCATGTGTGAGCAGGGGGAGAGGCAGACGGTGAGAGAGAATCCTCAAGTAGATTCCACACTGAACGCAGAGCCCGACGTGGAGCTCAATCCCAGGATCCTGAGATCATGACCTGAGCCCAAATGAAGAGTTGGCCGCTTAACTGACTGAGTCACCCAGGTGCCCTTATAAAATACTTCTTAAATTCAGTTAATATTAGGGAACAGTAGTTAAGAAAATATTGAGAAAGAATAAATAAGAAATTTAACCATAAACAAGAAGGGAACAGATTAGGGGTCAGCAAACTAGAGCCAACGGGTCAAATCTGGCTGCCAACAGATTTTGCATTCATCGTCTGTGGCTGATTCTCCAAGTTAATGGTTGCAGAAGAGCCTGTGGCCCACAAGTCCAAAGTACGAACTATCTGGGACTTTTACAGAAAATGTTTGCAAACCCTTGCAGTAGACACTTCAATTATGTTGTCATATCTATAGCCTCTTCTCTAAGGGAGTTCATGGAGGCCAAGAGAAGGCAAATTTATGAGGTACTACAATCCCTGAGTACCACGAGGAAGCAGAAGGTAGAAGGTAGAGAAATAAAGGTTGGGGAAGCCAGCTGATCGCAAAAGAAGAATGAAGAGTGGGAAGGAGTTTTAAAAATGCGGGTGACTGGGGCCACTCGAGGCCAATTAAATCACAATATCTTGCTCTGGTTTATCCTTAAAGTTCCCCAGTTAATTCTGAAGCACAACGGTGATAGAAAACCACAAAGCTAGGGGAAACAGCAAATGTAGAGGGGCTGGGTGGGTGATGTCAATGGTGAAGCACAAGAATAATGATCCAAAACGTACTGCCGTTAAGGTACCTCAGGGCTGCTTGAATCTGGTTCCCATATTCAGTATTATTCATTTAGAGTTCCACTAAATCCCCATCTTCCACCAATGTTCCATATGTTTACATACAATAAACCCCTAACAATGTGGTAGGCTGAGTGATTCTTCATTTCTTGGAGCCGAAAGAATCTAATTAGTATAGAAATTAGTATCAGGTATATAGTTGCACGAAACAGATCCTCAGCAGAAAAAGAAACACTTGGAATTGTTACAGTATGCCTGTAGAGTGAAAATCACGCACAATACCCTCCACATACCAGGATGAAACGTTTCTTTGGAAATCCAGGTTATACTGTGGCAAAGCCCCGAGTTATGCAATTGCCTTCGTGACTCCTGCATGCACCCATTTAGGGCAAAGCTCTGAGGCAAGAGTAGTGGCGGTATTATAGCAACTTCAAAGAAATAAGCAAGCAGGGTTTGACAGTTTCTCGTCTGACAGTGATGTACAAATTCTGATATAACCACGAAGTGCTGACACTGGAAAGCATGATTTTGTCTCTACTATAGCTAGGCATGATTCGCAGTTACCATTTCAACAGTCATGGAATAACATGGATAGATAACAGATTCACAAATCTGAGAATCATTGGACTAAATGTGTCAGTTCTGGTTCCTACCAAACATATACCCGTTTCCTTCTTTTTTTTTTTTTTTAAGATTTATTTATTTGAGAGGGAGAGAGAGTACGTGGTGGGGAGGGGCAGAGGGAGAGAGAGGAAATCGCGGACTTCCTGCTGAGCATGGAGCCTGACGCGGGGCTCCATCCCATGACCCTGAGATCACGACCTGAGCCAAAACCAAGAGTCAGACACTGAACTGACTGAGCCACCCAGGCGCCCCCACCCATTTCCTTCTAAAGACCTGTTTACAGTCACAGCTGTAGCACAGCCCTGTATGATCAGGTTTCGTTTCACATTATCCAGTATTATATCATCTCCACTGAGTACAGCTGGTGGGATCAATCCATACGCTGCCAGCAGCCTAGGAACCGTCTAAGCATGAAAAAGCACTGCACAAGTAAACATAAACTAAGCCAATTAGATGTGCTCAAACTCTCTGAAATTTGAGAAGAAACCATGAGAACAAGTAATTAAGTGTGAAATCTGAAGCTAAAAGTGTCACCAAAGACAAGGTAACGGCAAAGCCAGGCATAAGGAAGATGAATGAGAGAAAATGTAGATAAGATAGGAGAATAGAAAGCTGAGTCAAGTCAATGGCACAGCGGAAAAGGTCCACTAATTCCATGTGCTTAAGTCCCTAGAGCCACCACAGATGAATTTCCACACCACACTGTTCTTGACCGTCTTATGAAATCCCTATTTTCCTTACTACGTGTACCTATGAGATAAATACCTGTTTCTTGACCTAAGCCTGTGTCTTATTTCTTGAAACCAGAAATCCTATGTAATTTAGAAAATAGTAGAGAGTTGGGCTACATGAACAGAACTTCGGCAGGAATAGTCTAAATAGTCCTGGTTATTACCTGGTGGTGGGATAGAGAGTGGATACATCCACCACAACCCTGGCTTGAATGTTCTAAGAGCCTCGAACTGTGGCAAAGTTTGTCACAGGACCACACATCCAGTGAATGTAAGTTGTGACACAATCACAACAGACAAAATTCAAGTGGCCAAGGAAGATCACAGATAGGTGAGTGCTTCTGCAATTGGAAAGTAAACTTCAAAAGTGGCTTTATGACATTACTTCAGACTACAGCATCTGGCTTGCCTTAGTTATTCTCCAACATCTATACTTAAGCACAAGTTGGAAAAGTACAGAAAGAGCATCTTTACAAATGAATATATGAAATGAGGAGCATATATACTTAGAGGTCAGCATGTAGAAACGTAGTACAAACACATCTGAAGTAAATGGTAGCCACACGCATAGTCCCATCCAAGGTAAACTGTCCCAACCATAGACAGTTCTGGAGAAAAGGCAGCTCTAGACAGCAATAAATTTTAGAATACGAACTGTCATGTCAACCAAAGTAGAATGAGCCAGGTGTAGGATACACTGCCCAAGTGCTGTGTTATTGCATAACTCAGAAAGTGACTATCCAAGCAGGCGTGAGCTAAGCCACTGAAATTCTTGCACTGAACAACGCAGTTTGTGAAATGCAAAGACAGTGAGGCCCATAGCCAAGGGAGTTGAACCGCAAAGGACAGAGCTGGGAAACATGAGATACAGCCAAGAACACCAGAGCGATAAGCAAGGTTTAATGATGAGTAATTGAAAATTTATGAGGAGGCAGAATACAAAGCTAGGAGGTAAACTAAAGCTTGAGTAGGTATGAGGAAGCAGAGACAAAAAAAGAAAAAAGCAGAGACAAAGAGGAATTAAGACACGATGTATGAAATGGTATCTACAATTAAGACTGTACTGAATACTCAAAATGTGCTAATAGAGCAGATTTCAGGTGCTTTCCTCTCACACACAGTAAATTTTAACAAGTGAGAATATAAGTTAGTTTGGCGTCTGACTATACAGTAATCATTTCACGATGTATATCAAAACATTGTGCTGTATACATTAACTATATCCGATTTTTATTTTAAAAAGATGTTAAAGGTGACATACTAGATGCAGGATACAAACCCCTGCTGCCAGCATTCCTGGATCTGTCTTGGAACCACCATTTCTAACCCTCAAACCATTTTCCTCAGAGGGGAAACCGAATTTTATTTTTTAAATTGTCTTTATTCGAATACAGGGTTTTCTGTATTTGAATTCGTAGGAGATCCTTGTCCATCTTAGAGGCTGGCCATGCATAGCTGTGGGTGGTCCAAATTGCTTGGATGGCCCAAGAGAAGTCTCTTTCTTTAAAACAAAGGAGCCAACAATACCAGAAATTGCTCAGGATTCCAGCCACAACTGAAGCTCACCAAGAATGTGAGTTTTTCACTATGGACTATGAGAAACAAACTGAGGACTTCAGAGGGGAGGGGGGTGGGGGAATGGGATAGACCGGTGATGGGTAGTAAGGAGGGCACGTATTGCATGGTGCACTGGGTGTTATACACAACTAATGAATCATCGAGCCTTACATCGGAAACCGGGGATGTACTGTATGGTGACTAACATAATATAATAAAAAATCATTTAAAAAAAAAAAAAGAAGAATGTGAGTTTTTTAGAATTAGTTAGGGAGTCACATCTGGGAATAAGGAAGTGAGAATCTCCCCACATAATAGAATAGAGTAACAGTCCCTAGTAGTCCATGACAAAACTGCTAATTAGGCGTTTAAAGCCACCAAAGATGATCCTTGTGAGGGATCTGGTAACTGTTGCAACAGAGCAACCTCAAAGTTTTTCTGTTCATGGCCAGGTAGTAAGTAATTTAGGCTTTGCAGGCCATATGTCACAACCGTCACAACTACTCTATTCTGCCCCTGTAGCATAAAGCAGGCAGAGACAATACATACATCAGTGTGGTGCTATGTTCCAATAAATGTGAAATTTGATTTTGTATATTTCATGTCACGAAATATTATTCCCCTTTTGATTTTTCCCCGACCATTAAAAAATGTAAACATCATGTTCACTCATAGGCTGTAAAAAACGAAGTGGTGGGCTACATTTGGCCCATGGGCCACAATTTATGAACAGATCCTTGATATACAGAAATGGAAGGATGAAACTCTTAAAACTTGAAGACGTTATATTTAACATACCCAAGGATATTCTGATGACTGTGTAAACTTTCTGTTTAATGAACTATTCTTGTTCGATTGTTTTATACCATCTCAACCACTTCTAGCTCAGTGGTGTTAAGTGTATTCACACTGTTGAGCAACCAAACTCCAGAACTTTTTCATTTTGCAAAACTGAAACTCTATACCCATTAAACAACTCCCCATTACCACCACCCACAGCCCCTGGCAACCACCAGATTTTTATGAAACATTATGTGGGTCTAAAGGTGGGGATCCAGACCAGAGGATGCCAGTTTGCTCACAAAGTTCTTTCCTAATCTATCCTATTCTATTCTATACAATTCCATTCAAAACTGTGACCCAGTTTTAAACACTACCTAAGGGAAACTGCCAACCCCCAGGTTAAGTCGAATGGGCAGGGCTACACATTCATTTCTCATACCACATGTGAAAAAAGTAACACCACAAATAAGCCAAAATTATGAAGAAGCAGACACTTATGAGGTCATAAAAACATTTATAAACATGCTGTGTTGGCCTGTGGAATTTTTTTAAAAAGTAAAATAATAGGGGCGCCTGGGTGGCTCAGTCGGTTGTGTCTGCCTTCAGCTCAGGTCGTGATCCCAGCGTCCTGGGATCAAGCCCCACATCGGGCTCCCTGCTCGACGAGGAGCCTGCTTCTCCCTCTGCCTCCCTCTCTCTCCCTCTGGTGAATAAATAAATAAAATCTTAAAAAAAAAGTAAACTAACAGCTCAAAATCAGTCTCCTTGCAGAGAGCTGAAAATCCTGTCAATATGGGCTGTTTTCCCACTGGGCAACAATCAAGAGCCAAGGAATAATGGCCTTCTCCTTTGTATCAAAGGTGCCCGTTCCATGGAACCACAATCCCAAATACTCCCTACTAATCTTCTCAGAAGCATCAGCTGCTCTTTACCATCCAATTTGCACTCTTGTTTTTAAGAGCAGAGAAATCTCTTTTCCAAGGTCTCCATCAAAAGTAGAAAAAGAAAAAGTCCTCTTGCAAAAAAAAAGCCCCTTGCAAAAACCCCTAAGCAGCATCTGAAGAAAAAGGAAGAAAATAAATATCAGAACCATGTTATGCATTTACCCCATCTGGACCCCGCAGGCATTCGCAACTGAAACCCCTGAAATAAAGGATAGAGAAGCCAGTTGTTAATGGATGCATTAGAGGCAGGAAGAAACGAAACAGAGTTAAAAAAAAAAAAAAAAAGCAGAGACTGAGTATAATAACGCTATTAACTGCAGAACACGACAGTGAAGACCCACAAACTGCTGCTACTGGCATATAAATATCTAACTAAACTGAGGTAAGTCAGGCCTAATAATTTGTGTCCTCAGTATTAGAAGTGGGCTATTAAAAGTCATCATAGTAGCAAAGGGAACTGAAACTGAGAGGACACACAGCAAGCCAACACGATGCACAGGTAAGGCCATGAGGGCCACAGGCAAGCGAAACTTGCGATGAAGCTGAAGCCTGAGGTAAGCAGAACTCATGAATAAGCTAAAAATATGAGGTGGATTAAAAAAGATAAAATGAACAGGAAAGCCAACATGTAATGGGAGAAATAAGACACAAAAGGTAAGTGAAAAGAGTAGCTCTGTTACATAAATGGCACAATCTTAACATAAAAATCCACAAACTCCTGCTGCAACTTTTCTACATTCATTTATTCTAATAGCTTTTTGGTGAAGACTTTAGGGGTTTTATTTTTTTTCTTATGTATGATATGTCAGCTGCAAATTGTGACAGTTTAACTTCTTCTTTACCAGTCGAGGGATGCTTTTTATTTCTTTTTCTTGGCTGGCTACTGTGGTGGCTAGGACTTCCAATACTACATTGAATAAAAGTAGTAAGAGCAGACAAACAACAAAAACACTAAACACTCTTAAAAATATAGAGAACAAACTGGTGGTTGCCAAAGGAGAGGTGGATGGGGTATAGGTGAAATGGGTGAAGAGATTAAGAGAACACTCATCATGATGACCACTGAGCAACGTACAGAATTGCCGAATCATTATATTGTATACCTGAAACTAATAACACTGTATGTTTAATTATACTTGAATAAAAATAAAAAATAAAATAAAATAAAATAAAATAAAATAAAAAAACAACATCCACACCAAATTGGGGAAAACAGCTGCAACATACAGTAGATTCAAAATCTGTGTGAAAAAAGAAAATCAAAAAGTAGTCTCCAGTAAGATTTTTAACTTCTCTTTCTCACTAGGAAACAAATAAAAACTAGAATATCAAGGAAGACCACTTTTCACATTTGCAACTGGCCAATTTTTAAAAAACTATAATATAGTATATTGGTGAGGATATGAAAAAATAGGCATTTTCTTACACTAATAGAATGTACATTTAATTCAACCTTAGGAAACAAATATGGATACACACAGAGATTTATCTACAGAGAGGTTCACATTAGTATCATTTGCATGATCCTAAAAGAGCAGTAATTGAACAAGAGCCCAAATACTGGATAAGAATTAAAATTTTACATTAATGCAGTGACATATTATGTGCCACTTTAAAAGCGATGTTATTAAAGTATATTTAATGGTGTGGAACATGTCTGAGATCTGCTAAACTGAAAAGATAAGGCAACAGGATTTCATTAATGATCCTAACTTCAACAACCGACAGACTGCCACTCCAACCAAAAATTCACTTTTTTTTTTTTTTTTTTTAGATTTTATTTATTCGACAGAGACAGAGACAGCCAGCGAGAGAGGGAACACAAGCAGGGGGAGTGGGAGAGGAAGAAGCAGGCTCACAGCAGAGGAGCCTGATGTGGGGTTCGATCCCACAACGCCAGGATCACGCCCTGAGCCGAAGGCAGACGCTTAACCGCTGTGCCACCCAGGCGCCACAAAAATTCACTTTTGAACACAGAAACAAAGTAATAAAAAAATAAAATGGAAAATGACATTAAAACAGCAAATTTAGGAAACCTAATTCAAAATCCTTGAAAAGTAAAAGATTTTCTTCTAGAAATGCAAGGTAGGCATGTGTTGGGATGAGCACTGGGTGTTATACGCAACTAATGAATTGCTGAACTCTACAACAG
Source organism: Ursus arctos (assembly GCF_023065955.2). NCBI lineage: Eukaryota > Metazoa > Chordata > Mammalia > Carnivora > Ursidae > Ursus > Ursus arctos. Next base: position 59,113,621 of record NC_079873.1, read on the forward strand.
ACACTTATGATGTACTGTATGTTGCCTAATGGAACATAATGAAAAATTTAAAAAAAAGAAATGCAAGGTAGGTTCATTATTAAGAAAGCTATTAAATGTAATGCATACAACAAAAGGTCAAAAAATATTCACTTCCACGTCAAAATAATCACTTACTTGACTGAGACACCTGTTCCTTTGTCCAGATCACATTTTTAGATATCACTGGAAGGATTAATTCCTCCTGTCCTGAATGAGAAATTCAGGTTTTGACACAGCAAATTATCAAAATCACAGTCCTTACATCTACAGTAATCTCTGTATTAGACTCACTTATGGGCTTAAGTACCATAGAATACATACACTGCTGAAGAAGGTAAACACTAGAGCTGATAATGTAAGGATAAGAAAAAAAATGAAATAAATATTCCAAGTCATGCAAAGAAAAACCTACTGTACACAAACCAGACAAAGATGCTACAAAAAAAGAAAACTACGGGCCAATAGCAAACCACATTCAACAATACACTAAAGGATCATTAACCATGATCAGGTGGGATTTATTACAGGGATGCAAGGATGGTTCGATATGTGCCAAATCAATGTGATATACCACCATTAACTAAACAGAGGATAAAAACCATAAGATTGTCTCAATAAGTGCAGAAAAAGCACTTGACAAAATTCATCATCCATTCACGATAAAAACTCCGAATGAAGTGGGTTCAGAGAGAACACATCTCAACATAACTAAAGCCATATATGAAAAACCCACAGCTAACATCATACTCAATGGTGAAAAACTCAAGAGCTTTTCCTCTGAGATTAGGAACAAGACAAGGACATCCACTCTCTCCACTTTTATTCAACATAGTACTGAAAGCCCTAGCAACGCAGAAATTGATTCTGTTTCTGTACACTAATTATGAAATAACAGAGAAAATAAGAAAACAATCCCATTTACACCTGCACCAAAAATAATAAAATACTAGGAATAAATGTAACCAGGGAGGTGAAAGACCTATACTCTGAAAAGTGTGAAATGTTGATTAAAAAAACTGAAGATGACACAAACAAATGCAAGCATATTCCATGCTCATGTATTGAAAGAATTAATAGTTCAAATGTCCATGCAACCTAAAGCAAGCTACAGATTCAGTGCAATCCCTAACAAGATAGCAACGGTATTTTTTACAGAACTAGAATAAATAATACTAAAATTTGTATTGGCGGGGGCGCCTGGGTGGCACAGTCAGTTAGGTGCCCGGACTGTTGGTTTCGGCTCAGGTTGTGATCTCAGGGTCGGGAGATCGAGCCCTGGGCTCAGCACAGAGTCTTGCTTCAGATTCCCTTGCTGCCTCTCCCGTGAGCCCCCCCTCCCACTCAGGTGCTTGCACCTCTCTCTAAAATAAATAAGTACATCTTTAAGAAATAAATAAATAAAATAAAATTTGTATGGAACCACAAAAGACCCCAAATAGCTGGAGGTATCGCAATCCCAGATTTCAAGATAACACTACAAAGCTGTAGTGATCTAAACAGGAGTAAGTCACGGGGATAAAAGGTACAGCACAGGGAATATAGTCAATGGTAGCATAATGGCATTGTATGGTGACAGACAGTAGCTACACTTGTGGTGAACAAAGCATAACATATGGGCTTGTCAAATCACTATGTTGTACACCTGAGACTAATGTAACATCGTGTCAACTGTACTTCATAAATGAATGAATGAAAACCTATGGCAAGGAAGAGGATCCTCTAAGGGATGGTAATAACATGCCCCATGAAAATGCTATCACTCTACCAAAAACTCGAGCCAACACTTAGATGACTTTTAAGTCATGTACATATGCACAGATCACAAGCCACTTGAGGGCTGATTCAAGTACAGCTGCGTTACTGTTATTGTATCACGTGAATAGTTGAGTAAAAATTACCCTTAATGTTTGCTTTAATGGATCACCTCAAATCTTGTATGTATAATGCAGAGTGGGGATGGCCACTCTCCCCATGGGCTGAATCCAGGCTGCTGTTTTTGTAAATGACGTCTTATTGGAACACAGTCCTGCCCATTTGTTTCCATACTGTCTATGGCTGCTTTCATGCTACAGAGTGGGGAGATGTGCTAAAATTAGGTAAAGTCATAATTAGGAAACATGAGTTCTAACTGTTTGGATACCCGAGAATGGCTAAATTTTAAAATGGTTATCCCTGAAAAGAAGGAAAAAAATGGGGGCACCAGATACGATAAATGACTAACTATATGAGGCATCTGAAACATAGTTCTTTTTGTACATACGGCCCAATCTGTAAGTGTGCTTTCTTGGTGAACTTAATCTGAATGGGAAGAAATTCAGAGGCAAACTGACCACTATGAAATTCTGTACTTTGTAGGATTAGCTAGCTGTAAATTCGAGCCCCACAGAAAAGAAAATGGGAGGGGGAAGGCAAGGATTTGTAGACACAGTACATTTAACCTATGTCAGGAGTTGGCACACTTTGCGTGAAGGGCCAGATGATAATGCTTTAGGCTGTGAACCCCAGAGTCCATCACAACTACTCAGCGCTACCGCAGCACAAAAGGCAACTGAGAATAAGCATGATCCTGTGCTCCAACAAAACCGTCTTTACAAAAACAAGCTGCTGCCATGCGGGCCATAGCTTGCCAAAGCTTAGTCTATGCCAACTATCTGGACACTGTTACCTTACCAGCAATAAAACTGATGCAAGTATTAACTGATACGTATCCCTGTTAGTTTCCACTCAAAACATACGAAGAGGAATTTTATCAGTGCTGTCCGCTAGCAGAATACAGTGTTTCTGCTGACTTCCAGTGAGGATGTACTGATCGGCACAGCAAGCTGCTCCAGCCCTTGATGCACCCGCACCTGAGCTAACATTCCGTAAGCAGTGGGTGTTCACTCGTGACTCTGACTCTTGTGATTCCTTTTCGTTGGGGTAGAAGAAAACATAACCTCACAGAAATTGTCCAACATAAACATCATGCAGGATGGTGGGGGGAACACTACAAGGTGAAAAGACAATGATAAGCACACAGTGAAGAGACGTGGGGGAAAAAAAAATAAATGCTACTTTACCCCAAGTGGTTATTTCTAGAAACTGAAGGGACCTACACATCCCTCACACCATCTCTCTTGCACATCTGAATCCCTCTTTAAAAACAAACCCTTCACATGTGCCCCCGTGTCCTGGAAGAGGACAGTGACAAGGGTCCCATGAAGAGGCAGGAGAGCCCAGCAATGAAGAATATGCTCGCCACATTCTAGGGCTTCAAGTACAGCAAGGTAGCTAAGATCTCTGGAGTGTGACACATACAGCTCCTCCACTGGCTCTCTGTGGCACGCTGGGGACATCATCTCTCTGATACTCAGCTTTATTATCTGTAAAGTAGGGACAAATCAGACTTCCCAGAGTTACTCTTCAGTTAAAATGAGATGACAAACATGTGTAAAGCACTTGCCTAGAACATAAAAGGCACTTATAATTAACTGATAACCACTGTTATTGTTATAGGACCTCAGGCAGAAAATTTTCAAAAGTTGTGCGTGGGTATTACTATAGGGGTGATGGCTAGCCGAGAGAGAAAGACAGAAGAGAAAAAAAAAAAAACCCGCAACGGACCTGCTGTCACAAAAATAAAGAGCAGATAATGAGGATAGGGAAACCCTAGGGAAAGAACTGGGGTTCAGAGAACAAAAGCCAGACTTATACAACCCATTTTGGTCCATATAGAGAAAGAGATAGAAGCCTTGTTTTTTGACAGCATGCTAACATTCACATGTCGTTTTAAAATAAGCTGTGAAGGCGGGCGCCTGGGTGGCTCAGTCGGTTAGGCGTCTGCCTTCGGCTCAGGTCCTGATCAAAGGGTCCTGGGATTGAGTCCTGTATCAGGCTCCTTACTCAGCGGGGAGTCTGCCTCTCCCTCTCCCTCTGCCTGCCTCTCCCCCGCTTGTGCTCTGACAAATAAATAAAATCTTTAAAAAAAAGTAAGTTGCAAAGGACATCGAATGTGGGAACTCCCTTTCTATAAATGACTATCCCAGGCTTCTCCTTAAGGGAAAAGACAATTTTCCTATCATTCAGGTTCCCTGTGCAGGCTAATTATCTAATTCTATCAGTAGGAATTATCCAAATATTCTAGAGAGCATATGAGGAACCTTACGCTATGAAGGGACCATCTCAAGACCATTCTCATGGGAAAAGGTGACCTTTATTACTTTTATGAAAAATGGCAGACACCAAGGAATGATCTAGCATTCCTTAAAAAAGCTTAAAGTAGGGGCAGCCTCTGCAGAGCTATCCCAGGGATGGTCATATGCTGCCTACTTTAACTCTGGACCATTTAAGTGCTCCCTGGAGCCTATCAGGGGCCACACCCCTTAGGAGCCAAAAATGAATACTAGTCCAGTGGGTTTAAATGCAGTCCAAAGACCCTGCTGCCTCTGAAATTAGTAACTCAAAGTGCTATATACTTCGCTGCTGCTGAAATAATGAGCCTCTGCTATGAGCTCACTTTTGATAAGATGTATGCAGCTCCACTGTCTGATAAAAACTCCCAACAAATCTGGTTAAAAAGAACAGACTCTCCCCATAAGGGGAGTATAATTAGTGTCATAGTGATATTATTTGTGACATGTAACTTATGCTACCTAGTTTACTTGGGAACCATTTCAGTTCTGATCCTTTGCAGGGGTGATCACAGACGGGGTAAGTATGTCATTTACCCCTGTTGTTTTGAAGAGGATGTACTACAGAACGAACTGCAGGCTTTAAAGGTATTGGCCCCTGGAAACAACATTTCTATGAGCCTCCCTGATAGGAATCCAGGAAGTCATCTTTCCCTCCCCTATTTATCTAAATCACTGAGTTACCTTAATCACTGAGAGGATCCCCTCTTCTGCTACACGTTCACTCATGTGAAAGAGCTGGTAGACTCTCTAAAACACTTTCCAGAAGACATTCTTCACAGTTCAACCTAGTGAGGGGTTACAAAAAGGAAAAAGATTGCTTTCGTCATCTATCACCCCCCCACACGCAGCCTGGTCAGCCTCCACTGTACTGAAAGGTAGTGGCAAGTACAGTGGGAGGGAGAATGGTGGAGGCAGTCTGGGTGGCTCAGAAAGTTAAGCATCCGAATCTTGATTTCGGCTCAGGTCATGATCTCACGGTCATGGGATCAAGCCCCGCATCAAGCTCCATTCTTGGCGTGGAGTCTGCTTGAGCTTCTCTCTCCTTCTCCCTCTGCCCCTCCCCCAACTGTGCTCACTCACTCGCTCTCTCCCAAATAAAGAAATAAAATATTTTTCATAATTTTTATTTATTTGACAGAGAGAGAGACAGCCAGCGAGAGAGGGAACACAGGCAGGGGGAGCGGGAGAGGAAGAAGCAGGCTCCCAGCAGAGGAGCCTGATGTGGGGCTCGATCCCATAACACCGGGATCACGCCCTGAGCGGAAGGCAGACACTTAACCGCCGTGCCACCCAGGCGCCCCTAACCCACCCATTTTTAACATAATTTTCATACTGTAATGGATAAACTTGAGATGTAACATTTATGAAACTTTATGCTTTTACTGGTTCTTTATTCCTTTGTCTACTCTCACAAGAATGAAAGTTCCATGATGGCAGAACTCTGTTAACATCTAGAATAATCTCTGGCAACTAGTGAGCACTTAATAGCTGTCTGTTTAGAAGGGAGGAAGTGCTGCATCGCAACCATCTCTTCTCTGCCCCCAACTGGGGACCCCACCCAAACCACTGGCAACTTACCAAGGCTTCCCAACTGCCTCATGAGGACATCCACGGCAATGGGGATTCACTCAGGCTGCTGATGAACTCACTGGGCAGGAAGCCTCAATATAAGTGACAAGTAGGTCTTAGTGTTGCTCTTGACAAGGCTTCTGGCTGCCCAGGAATCTGCATTTTTAACAGGCCTCCCAGATGATTTTCTGCATAAAAAAATGTAATTACACCATGAACATTTCCTTCATTGGGCAAGAACAATCTCGGAGGCTATTATAAAGATCCTTCAGTGTGGAATAAAAAACACTTCTGTCTCACACGGCCTCCTTGGACTCAAATGGAACCGAGAGGAAGCACTAGGTAGAAGACACAGTACTGGCTTAAACTCAAAGCCACTTCCGACACTAACTAGCTATAACCTTAGGCAAGATAAGCAATTCCCCCATCTGCAAAAATGGGAGAAGGAAAAAAATCAAAGGTTAGGCTCTACACTACTTCCTAGTGTAGTCTGAACATTTTGAGACCTTTTTTATTCATACCATGATGGGGAAAATACCAAGTAATTGCCTCATACTTACGAAGACCACCTTCCCTGCCCCTTCCCACTAACCGGGCTAGTCCGCCAAAGCCACTAGCCACTTACCGAGACTTCACAATGATTTGATAACCATGTGCAGGATGCTGATCTAAGCCTCTCCCAATTCTTCGTAACCTCCCTGGGCCAGGCGGGGCTCAATGACCTCTTCACCAGTGGCATGGCTTCTGAGCACATCTGGTGTCACCTGTAGGATAGAAAGAAGGAAGAAGAAACAAATGTTAAGACAGAATAGCCAAGGTTTGAGACACAGCTTTGATTTACTTTTACCTCCTTAGTTAAGTCATCCAGCCCACACCATGGACCTCATATTTTGCTCTCTTCTTTATCTGGCAGACTGCTGAAATGTCTACAATTATTATTTAGTAAGAATTCTTATACTCATTTTAAATGAATAACCTGAGTACAGAGACACCAAGTAACTGGCTATATCAAAGTGTTAGAACTCAGGTATTAACTCATGCGGATCTTCCTAGCTTCCTGCAAGTCCTTCCCCTCTTTAGATTTCAATATCCCTACCTTCGAGTGGGGGTAAACTTGATTTCTTAGGGGCCCTTCTCTGTCTGGCAGTTATGACCCTTCAATCTGTAATCTTGGCTAAAAGAGCTCCCTAAAAGTGGATGAAACCTCCATCTATCTGGTCTGTGGATGGCTTCTGGTTCACACTAATGAGGAAAGGTAACAAAACCCTGGGATCTGGGCCAAGGCCTGTCATTCACAATCTCAACTCCCACCAGGACTCACTTTACCTGTGTGTGAAAAGGAATTAAACATATCTATTGCCTTATCTGCTGCCCAGGTTACCAAAATGATCGAAGGGAGCTACACAGGCCAATGGCTACTCCCCTATCTCCCAAGACTCAACCACTAGGAGGAATGGGACTCTGAGACCTAAGACCCACACGGGATAAGCCAAAGATCCCCAAGGGTTCTTTCTTTCTAAGAAAGCAGACTAATGTCTTTAAGCTTCGCAGTCCCTAGCTGCTTAGCATGAAAAGCAACCCAGAAATCTGGCAATTCAGCAATGGCCCAAAGCCCAGGCTATTAAAATCATTAGATGCTGGCAGCACCAGCGAATGCAACTAGGTTTCCTGTTACCCGGTGAGAGGCAGACAACCCTTGCACCCCAGGAAAATGCAAGGAGCAGTTTCTCAGGACTTATTTTTAACCACCGCATTCCCCATCAGCAAAAATGTCCGAGAATCTACTAGTAATCATGAGAGCCAGGCAGAAAGCTCTCCCGCCACAAGTGGGGAAGATTTCATGCTGCCAAGCACTGGGGAAGGGGAGCAGGAGCCTTGATGAGTTTGAGCCATCTCTTAATTGGATAAAGTAAAGAAGCTGTTATTAGAGCAAGATCTGCACACCTACAAGCAGCAGCTGCCACTGGCAATTACGTAGCTTATTACAGCCCAGAGGGCAAGAATGGGGAATAAAATTTGTACAGGGCATAATTGGGAAATAAATGGCAAATGTAAATGTAGACACCTTACCGTGAAATACCTGCACTAAGGAGCCAAGAATAGAGTAGTTGGTAGGTAGTGCCTCTCTCTGAACACGGAGATCTTATTTCTCCCACTCCCTTCTCCCACTGCGCCTCGCTCTTTTCTAAACTAAACTACTCCAGTTCCCAACCGCCTTGCCGCCCAATTTATTCCACTTTTGTTTAGGTCAACAAATTTCAAAATGGAAATACTTTCCATGTTTGTCTAACTTTGAAAGTCATAAATGCACACTATGAAAAAAATTCCAGAAATATATTAAGGATGGAAAGTAAAAATCACAGAGTCCCAAAAGTTTAACACTCGGGGTATGTTCTTCCAATTACTTTCATGTACACAAACATTAATTTTTATTTCGCAAAAACTGGATGAAAACCATACTACTGCTCTCTAGCTTTTTTTCCAATTAATATACTTGATACATCTTTCCAAGTAAAATATTCGTCTACAAGACTGTTTTTATTTTTAATGCCATGTTGCAATATTACATGAATACATCAAAATTTATCTACCCAATTATTCATGAATAGCTAAGGTTTTTTCCCCATTTTTTATTGCTATGAACATTGTAAACATCCCCATAACTACATCTTTTAGAATATCCTTAGACTTTTTTTTAGGATTTCTTTAGAATATTTTGGGGTATATCCCTAGAAATGCAACTGTGTGGTCAAAAGACATACAATATTTATTCTGCCATGATATATATTGCCAAACTGCCCCTACAAAGGATTACACTGAAACTGGATAACCCCACCAACACCAGCATAATATTTTTTAGTATTTGCCCATGTGATAGGTATTAAATGCAATAATACATTTTTTATGAATTCAAACGTTTATTACTAAGAGAATTACAAAGATGAGTAAGATCCAGTCTCTGCCCTTGAGTTTAAATGAAGGGAGACAGACACAAACGGGTAACGTTTACCATCATCATGTTCATGATGAAGAGAAATTAAGATTTCAGTTCGTGGTGCTTCCTAAATTGCCTCTGCGGCTATTGCTAATAGAAAAGGTCCGAAAGAATATTATTTGACAGTACTTCAAATTAAAAATCCATCTGCTAAAATTCCAAGGAGTTGTGCTAATCCTAAATCACCTAGGTGGCATTTTGATGTGACTTTGTTGTTTTTCCTTCATCAAGTCTAAGTTAAGAACCATGCAGAAGCTGCTCAGGAAACGACCTGTCCCCCTCCCCCCAGGCAGTGAAGTAAATGAAGTATAGGGCAATGTTTTATTGAAAGATTCACTGACAATGGACCTGGATTTCCAGCTTTCCTTCTCCTACCATTTGCAGTAAGCTGCAAGCATTTTCTCTCAGATTTCAAATGTCTTCTCTCCCTGGAATCTCACTGCCAGGAAGATCTGCTTATACATAGTTAGGCTGCAGCAGTATTTGTTCCAACTTGGGAAATACAGATAAGAATAAAAAGAAACTATTTTTCAAGTACCACGTGGGGCAGATACAGATGAGCTCAAAATGGATAACACCATAAGCATTTTAAAAACCTATGCAACAAAGATGGATAAATATGCAATAAAGCAAATATAGCAAAATGTTAATTGCAACATCCAGTTGGTAGGCAGATGGGTTTTCAATGTGCAATTCTTCAACTTTTCTATATGTATATTTAACACTTTTCATAATAAAATGCTGGGAAAAATCGAACAAGCAACTTGAAAAACAACGCCGTAAGGGCCTTTCCCACCATTTTACTCCTATGTTCCTTCCTTTCGTTTGTTTGTTTTTGGATCTAGCTTTCTTGAATTGGACTTGGGAGCTCTCAACTTTTTAACGACATGAAATCATGAAATGAATCACAACAGACCCCCAGGCAGGTTACCAAGACAATGTGTGGAAGGTTAGGGAGGGTAAAGGGGAAGGCCCTAAGCTCCTGGAAGTCCAGGTTCCCTAACTGTATGAAGTCTAAGTAAGTGAATATTTCAGAAAACCCTTTTCCTTGTGTAGCATTCAGACCCTGTCGACATTTGCCTTGATCTACCTTTCTGCCTTAGCTCACATTAATTTGTTACTTTCCATATTCTCATTGCAAAAGGCTGTGCAGGAAGGAGGGGATCAAGGGATAAGGCACCAAGGTATGACATGGCCACATTCTTCAGGTTAGGATATAACAAAAGGAATTTCTAGAGATGAAGGTCCAAGCTTGATGCCGAAGTACATGGTATAACTGACTAACTGTCGGACCCTGGTGGAGGCCTTATAATCTATCTAGTTTGAAGTGTGTTCTAGCTGGCCCACCTGTAAAACAGGAAAAAAGACCTGTTATAAGCAATAATGAATGAGGTAAATAAATGAGTTTCTGAGATGCTAAAAACATCTTTGGTGACTGGCAAGGAACATGAAACCATCAATGCCGAGTAATGATCCAAAGCAGGGTAGGCAATCTTTTTCTGTAAAGGACAGGCTTTATGGGCCACCAGGTCTCTGATGTAGTTACTCAACTCTGCCGCTGCAGGCCAGAAAGGCCACAGACAAAATATCAACAAATAACACGTGTTCCAACAGAACTTTATTTGCAAAACCAGGCAGTCCACAGGCTGCATTGGCCTACCCCTGATCTAGAACGTGCAGCCCTCTCTAGGAACACCATCTGAAGGCTGACCTGAGGAGGAGTGAAAAGGGGATGAGTCTACAGATAAACCACTTAGCACACACTGGGCAGGGAGGATGAGGCTCCTGATCTGGCAGCTATCACCCAGGTCCCACCAAGGAAGAGAGCGTCAGCAGCAGCAACATAGCAACATAGCAACATCTGTAAATAGCAAGGACTGAAATCCAAACACAAAAATAGCATTATCTCAGAAAAACTCTTTAGATACATAACTAGAAAGAAATAGCACGTTTCTGACCACACGCATTTTGAATAAACAGTTGACAGTCCAGAGCCTGTGGAGATCACCTTAGCAGGCACACGATAAATGTTTGTTGATGACTCATTCATTTATTCATCCAATAAACATTTACTGAGGCCTACTAATGTGCCAGGCTGGGCTCTGGAGAAGAAGACACTGTCCCTGCCCTCAAGGAGCTTACAGTCTAACTGAGAACATAGGAAGGGAGACAGGCATATACACAGACAATTACAATACAACCTGGTAAGTGCTGTAACACTTATCAGGTTGTATTATAATGGCCGATGTAAAATTTCTTTCCGGGGGGGGGGGGGCGCTGCTCCAGGCTGCTGCTGGCTGTAACATCAAGAGAGGGGAGGAACAAATTGTAGAAATCAAAGGTTAAAGGCTTTTAGGCTTTTTCAAATACCCACGCTCTCCCTAACTCCTGATCAGAGATGGGGTGGGGAACTAGACACCGGCCATGATGTAACATGGGACTCCCACGCTTAAGATAGGAAGAGACATCCAGTAAAGGATCTTCTCAACCACCTCCTCTACAGTACAAGTTCTGTTGTTTTGTTTTGCTCATTATACATCTGTCAACCTCCCCCACACACATAATAAGCCTCTGTTTAACACCTGCAACTAACAAAATGCTGAAAAATGGGGGCTTACGACCACCTGGATTTACCCAGTGTAACTGGATAGCAAAAAGCAGTAAGTAACAAATCACTTGGCACCTCTAAATCCTATAATTCCCACCCTTCACTGAAAAAGTAAAAATTTATTGTTTGTTAAATTGTTATTAAATGTTATTAAATATATTATTAAATATTAATTATAGAATGTTATTAAATATATGAGATAATATGGAGCCCATGTACTGGGAATGATAATTTAGAAAGGTTTACTTAATAAATATAATCAAACAGATTCTCTGAACTACAAATAACAGACCCAGTTTCAGGAAACCTTCTAAGACACCTCACCCCAAAACCTTTAAGAATATCTATCCTAAATTACCTACATAATAGTAAATAACAAAATAAATAAGAAAAATGAAACAAGGAGGAAATATACTCTTCCCAACCACTTGTCAACACTGAGTGATAGTAAGAGACTCCTTGAGGAGAGATTACTAGTGTTAACTAGTCATTTGGTTCAGATGGTTTTATACAAACACAGGATGGAATTTTTCTGTGTCCCATACTGTTCTTAATAAGGCCTAGGGTTTTAATGGCTCTTCTGTCTCTGCACCAGCAAACTGAGCTGATGACATCAATAGATTGTTGCCCTTTACACTGAGATCCCTGTCTTGGGACCCAATGTCTCTGAAGCCACTTTTATATGTACTATTTCCCCTTAAATTCATCATATTGCTCTTGCCTACACTGTTCCATTCTGCCACTGTCAGCCCACACTCGCAATGCCTTCTCAGGTGATGCAGTTTGTTCCTCCTAGCATTTTACACTTTCAAAAAGCTTGGTGTTATCTATAAATGTGGACATTACACTATGTCCATATCCTCCTCCAGATCACTCCTAAGTATTCAAAATAAGATCAGTCCCTGAACGGATGGGGAAGAGGGTTCTGCTGTTTTGTGTCTTGTCTAAGTTGGTTTCCTATTAGGGACAAAATGTTGCCATGTCTTCTTTCCACAACCATAGCCAGGATGTACCAATGCTATGCAGCACATAATAAAAAATTATTATAAAAAAGTGCTCTTTTTAAATAAAAAGACATGGCTATTTATTTAAAGGACAGACAAATGTTATCTCAAAATGGCTACCAAGAATCTGACATGTATCCCACGAAGCAGTTGTCTTTGGAATCACAAACATTTCTTAAGACTCAATGGCAACATATACCAGGAGTATATGTGCAACAAATCGCATTTGTCATTTGCAATAAATGACAAGGGATAATAGATCCTTATACAGAACACGTAATATACAGCTCTTACAAATACATAACATTCAGACTCAAATCAAATAGTTCACAAAGCAAAGAGCTAATAATTAACATTTGAGAATCCAGCCTCACCAGGAATCAGAAAAACGGACCGTAAAACAAAAATGCCATACTCTTACATATAAGGTAGCAAAAAAATTTTTTTCTAAATGCCTAAGTAACTGGGTACAAAAAAATGACAATTTTTTCGAATGTTACTATAGCAAGACTTATAACGTTCAAACTTTTTGATGAACAATTCTAATTCTGGAACTCTATTCTATAAAGAAATAACTCAAAATAGATAAACAATAACTAAATGAAAATGAAAAGACATTCATTACATCATTTAAAATACTGAAAATTTAAAAATATTTCCATACAACAAGATATCATGAAACCATCAGACGACAATTGCAAAGCATGTTTAACGCGGAAAAATGCATGTTATAATGTTAAACACAAAACACAATGTAAAATAGTACAAATATATGATCAACTGTAGAAAAATGCAGGGTATGAAAAGACGTGAGCACATTTATAAACACTGGGTTATCTCTGGGTGGTGAAATTACAGATCCTTTTTCCCCAAACTTGATGGTTATCCTCAGACAACACTACAATGCATATTTACCGAACTTCTAGATTGAGGGAACTATTCAAACTTAAACAATGGAAGAAAAATCAGAAAACCGAAGATTGAGATTTGACCACTTGCTTTCGAATCTCTACTAACCCCAAATTTAAAAACAAAAGTTAAAAGGCAAACAATAACCTGGAGTATGTAACACTGCAGAAATCCGAGTAATAGCTTTACTTGAAGAACACTTTCAAATAGGTAATAACAATAACACTAAACTAAAACTCCAACAGATAACGGTGACTAACATAATATAATAAAAAAAACATTAAAAAAAAACTCCAACAGATAAATCAGTATAAGACCTGAACTAACATTAAATGAAAAAAAAAATTAAACTGTTAAGAAATATAGAGGAAAAAGGAGTTCAAACTCACTAATAACCAAAGAAATGCAAAATTAAAATAATACTGGTTTTTATCCAAAACATTTATTTTTAAAAACACCACCCAATGTTTGTGTGAGTAAAAATTGGCACCTTTTCAGAATGAAATCTGTCAATACACACTAAGTGTTAAAAACGTTGACATAGTAATTCCACTTCAGTGAATCCATCCTAACCAGTAATAAAAGAAATGCATGTATTTTCAGTGTTTTATTATAAGAAAAAAAACAATAATCTTTCTTTTACTGTTGGACATTTGTATTAACACACCAAAATACTAATAATGGGTAAGAAAAAAATCTCTACTGCAGCAAAAGACCGCTGTCTCAAAGCATTTGACCAGATCTCAAACCAGGCAAAACAAGAAGGGTGTGTCCAGCCTGCCGCAGTCGGCCATTTTAAACCCTCTGCAGAACAAAAAGCATAGAAGACAAGGGTAGATAAGGATGGCCACCCCCGTAGCCTCCAAATCAACAATTCTTTACTTTTTGTCTTCTACACATGTTACCCTGCACAATACATTGAGTAAAAAGCAGCCCAAAGCAAACAGGTCTCCTTTCTTAAACAGCACAGGTCAATTACAAACAAAATCTGAAATCACGAAAGAAAGGTCCTTTACATTTTGAACCCTCATTTCAGGGGAATAAAGCACAATGTTTAATTAAGAGCACAGCATTATGGAATTATACAACATGGATAAAAATCCAGTTTCGGCCATTCAAATAGATGTAAAGCCTTGGACAAATTACTTAATCTTGTGTCCCCCACATTTCTCATTTGTAAAATATGAATAATGGCACTGCTATTTCATAGGATTGTCCAGAGTACTAAATGAGTTAAGGCATGTGTAAAAGCACGTAGACCAGTACTTGGCATACAGTTTTAAGTGCTACAGACGTCTAAATATAATTATTACTGAAGAGAAATGGGCTCAGAGAAGAAAAACGACCAGTATGAGGTCACAGCTAGGTTTATTGGGCAAGAACGGTCTCTTCTATTTTGAATCCTGTGCCCTTTGTGCTGCATATTTAACTGCTAAACTATTAGTTTTAGCGATTTACAGTAGATCCTCACTGACAGCCTTCTGAGATCCACGACAGTACAGCTACCTAAAAAAAATCTTCCCCCTAGGCTACAATTTTACAGAAAAAATAATTTAGAGTAAAGGATACGAACCCAGGTTACCTTCCTACCATCACCACCATCTGCCCAAATCCTACTTGGAAACAGCCAAATCCTCACACCAATATTCTGCAGAGGGGAAAACCAAGGGCTTCTGACCAACATAACAGTAGATTCTCACAATATTGCAATCACTGTGTTCTGCTACTCTGATGGGATGAGAGAATGTGTCCAGAGCCAAGTACAGCGGCCCGAAGTCTGACAGAGAGCACTCCAAATGTGTATTGCCGGAATGTGGCCTGGCTCCAGGGCTCCCATTTTACGCATTTCCTACACACAGCCAGCGGCCGAAACCTTTTAGACAGTCATCATCGCCTCCGCATTTTCAAACCCACATGTATCAATGGGCCAGTGAAAGGCTAAGATTCTGGGTTAATTTCTGGTGGATTTGGCCACAGCCTAGGACATCTCCCACTCGGCAGATCTCTTCACGCAACCAGAAAGGTATTTTCTACTTCTCTGCAGGGCCCCCTAGCCCAAGACGGCCAAGCAAAGACAACTTACCTCCCCCCTCGCCATTTTGCAATCTTAATTACACCTACGGCGCGCGCCTCCCCTCCCCGTCATTCCATCTGAAATACGCCTGCGCTCCTTTCTCCTCCCAAAGCCAACCGTCACAATGTCGTCCCAAATACGCATGCGCGCCTTCACTTTCCCTCCCAACTGTGGCTGCCAACTGTGTACTAGAAACTTTGCTTTCTTAGATACGCATTCGACACCCTGCCCCGCCCCTGCAACGTCCCAAGCTTGCGCGTGCTTACCTCCCACTCTCCCCAACTGGGGCCCCTTCCTCCTCACATCGGGCCTTCTCAAATGTACGTGCGCGAATCCGCGCCTCCCCCCAACCTCTCAAACACACATGCGCGCCAAGCTCGTCCTCGCCTAGTCCCTGCCCTCCCTTGGTTTCTTATATATAACATGCCTGATGCCATCTCGACGTGTTCCTCGCCATAGCTGTGCCCCACTACTCAAGGAGAGACGCTACCAGCATTTCCTAATGGGGGTACGTGTGATAAACTAGGGAAGTGGAAATATTGCAGGTGACTGCAGGGGGCAAATCTAGATGGAATCCGCCCCGGCCCCCAGGGAGGAGCTGGAGTACCCTCAGGCTCCGTGATGAGACCCACCGCCCAGAACAAAGGCAAAGAAAGCTCTCATAATTGGATGAGCCTAGTGCTAAGGCCCATCCTCTAAATACACCTTCTGCTACATAAGAGGAACCCCCAATTTTTAAACAGAACGTTATGGAAAATACCGACGCTCATGTGCCTCAACCCTGATTAGAGGAAAGGAGTCTGTATCCTTTCACAATGGAAGTAAACGCTTAACATCCTTTTGTAGGTTTGAGACCCATGCTGTCCCCCACTCTTTCCTCTCGTGAACTGGGAGAACACACAGATCAAGGATCTCCCCGTCCCGAGTTCCCTCCGCCGCCCTCCATGTTCTTCTCCTACCTCCTGGCTGAATCGAGTGTCGGAGCATGAATTCTTAGCGCTGGCCGCCGCAAGACAGGGTAGAGGGAGCGGCGGCACAGAGCTCGCGGATCTAGGGTGGCTGCACAGGCCAAGGTATAGAACTGGACAGGCGAAAGAGAAGCAGCGGCGCCTCCAGCCGCAGCGCTGCTGCCAGTTAAAGGACTGCCTCTCCCGGACCGCCGCAGTCTGCTCCTGGCGCATGCGCTGAGTACGCCCTCTTCTCTCCACCCCCACCCATTACCGCCTTTCAGAGGTTAAGCCTCTGGCCTTCTTCACTTTTTCCCCAGGGCCCAGGTCTCTAGCCCATCCTGCTTCTTCCAGCTTTCCTCCCCTTGGTCTCACCGGCCTACATCACCATCCCTTCTTCAGCCCATCCTTCCTTCGTCACTCCCTCTCCTATTCTTAGCTCACCATTTCATTGCCAAGTCTCTCTGTTGGCTGCCTTTATTTGCTTTTTGTGTTCTTTTTGTTGTCGTTGTAAGTTTTATTGAGATATGATTTTGTGTTATACAATGCACCCACTTAAGGCGTACAATACATTGGATTTTAGTATATTCACAGAGCTGTACAGCCATCACCACGATCTGAGAATTTTTCATTACTCCAAAAAGAAACCTCATGCCATTAGTGTATCTTTGTGTTCTTTACATTTTTGTTTAAACATGTAATGTTTTAACATCGACATTTTTATTTTTACAGCTGTAACAATGTGTCATCTTAACTAATTTTCCATATTTCTAATTATCATCTTTATCTTTTTAAATGAATGGACGGCATTATTTTTTTAAGTATTGTAAAATTGAGGTCTGACCTCAATAATAATTCTTGCAGATGGAGTTACTTGCTCTTTCCACTTTCTCTTCCTTTTGACAAAACTTCCCTAATCTACAATGGTCCCATCTGAAGAGAAATTCAAAAAGGAGGTACAAGTAGTAAATTGTGAATCCTATAAAATGCTTAGAGTCCTGGGCCTAGCTATTTGTCTGAACTTCCCAGTTCATATGCAGTTCCTCAGAAGTGGTAAAGGAGAAATTTGGAGACCTCTAGTGTATCCACCCATTTTAGGCTAACATTCTGAGGCTCTGTTTCCCTCACCCTGTACTCTTAGAGGATGTGATGGTTAATTTTATGTGCCAACTTGGCTGGGCCATGGTGCCCAGATATGTGGTCGAATATTATTCTGGATGTTTCTGTGAGGGTGTTTTTGGGTGAGATTAATATTTAAATCTGTGGACTTTGAGTAAAGCAGGTTACCTTCCATAATGTGGGTGGCCTCATCCATCAGTTGAAGGCCTGGATAGAAGAAAAGACTAACCTTCCCCAAGCAAGAGAGAATTCTGCTAGCGGATAGCCTTTAGACTTGAACTGCAACATCAACTCTTCCCAGATTTTGGACTTCCCAGATAGATATAAATATATCATCATAATTATAGATATATAATTATAGCTGTGTTGGAGATATATATGTATCATATTGGTATGGTCCTATATATCCATATATAGATAGATATAGATATCATTTTGGTTCTGCTTCTCTGAAGAATCCTGACTAACACAGAGGATTTCTTGAAACTGCGAATACCCTGAACTGAGGTTGGGATGCAGGGAAAAGAGGCAATCAAGAATATTCTATTAATCCCTTGAATACAGCTTTGCATTGTCAAATTGTACATCAACAAAATCTGACACAGAACTGGACTTAACTTTGCAAAATCTATCATTACAAGGATATAAAACAACTGAGGAAATAAGCACCCTTGTCTTCTCAGAGTCCAATAATTTTTCCATGATAGTACTAGTCTACTTTGGCACAAGAACTTGTCTGTTCTTTGTGACTTTTGAGGAATGAGACAATAGGAAAGCAGAGACTGGCAAAATGGTACAGTATCAAACTCATGTTAATAAAGGCCTTAATTGTATTGCTTAAGTTTAATTAGTCTGAATATGTGAACAAGATGGCTAAGAGACAAGTAATGGGATTGATTTGTTTATTGACTCCCTGATACATTACTTGAAGAAAAACCTCTTGCAACAAAATTCGGCCAGTGGACAAAAATTATATACATTAGGGCCTAGAATGCATCCAGTCTTGTGTATGGGCAATAAAGATATCCGGTTATGGAGCAAAGATGTGTCATTTAAGAGGATGTGTATGTTTTTAAGGAGGTCATAATTATGATTTGGGAGATGTTTGTATCAATCAGGATTCATTGTAAAGAGCAGAAAACCCATCTGTATTTTATATGTAAGAAGGAATTTAATATAAAAAATTACATGTCTACAAACTATTTGGAAGGAAAAGAAGAACAGGTTCTAGGTAGAGTCTCAAGGAATAACTCCCAGAAGAATATAGAACTGACTAACCAGAGTTCTGTTACCACCACTGCTGCCACCTCAGTCCTGCAAGCACATTCCCCAGCCCCCACCCCAGGCCCCTGCCTCCCCTGCAGCCACCACCCTTCAAAAAACCACCTAACAGAGAACATGGCTGAGACTTAAGATTCCCAAGGGAAAAAACAGGTCAGGTGACTGCTTTGCCCCTGAGCCTGCCCCCTCCCTACAAAATATGCATTTCTGGCAGCTGAACATGGAGGAGTAATATGAGGCCTTGTGGTAGGGAGCTGTCCTCTGGCTGGGGGCTTGAGGGTCCATTTGGAATAGGGTTTGGGCTTCTGGGGAGGGTAGTTCTTGGATGGGTGGGATGGAGATAAAGGATCAGGTTTGAAATCCCCTCCCAATCCAAAATATCCCCATCTGGCTTGAGACACCCTGGAGTGAGTCTATGCATAGGCATCATTAAAGGTAGGGGTCCTGGTCTGGTGGGGTTCTCTAGGTGGGGGCTCCAAGCTGGTGTAAGCCAACTTCAATGTATCTGTGTGTTTGAATCTGAGCCTGGACTTAGGGGTCTTGGATGGGTCAGGGGCTCAGATCAGAGATTCTCGGCCTAGAGGCCCTTAAGACAGGGTTTAGGAAATCCAGAATATGGGCTTGAGGGTTGAAGTACTCCCAGGGGTAGGATTACAGTGTTGCCACTGAGTCTGTGGGCTCCAGTCTGAGATCATGAGTGTGAACCCTGGGGCCCAGGATAATGGGATCCCCGTTAGAATTGGGAGCATAGATCATGGTTCTGGTGGCCCCACCTAGGGCAGAATTTAGAGTACCTCTCAAAACAAACAAAAACAAAAATAAAAAACTAACCAGAATTGCTAGTACCTATGAGGCTACAACTGCATCCATGAACTCAAGAGTACACCAAAGCCAAAGTGAAAAACGACAGCTGCTGCTGTCACCACCATAACTGATTACTGGCAAACAATGTTGATGAATGAACATCAAAATGTTATTTGTGTGGCAAGTCTGCACAATTTGCTTGTCAGAAACAAGCAAAATGTAACTGGAAGATGTCACATTTGCCTTCCAAATCTTGAGGAGTTGATTCTGATTGATAAACCCTATTTTACCTCCAGAACTATGGCCATAAGTGCGTATAGAAAGTGGGCTCTTTGGCTTTCTAACTTCTCAAACAAGAAGGATAATTAAATGAAGATTGAATAAGCCAGTCCAGAGTACCCAGCTCAGTGGTACATACAGTAAAGGGAGTATTCAACTGGGAGTTGGGAAACCTGGGATGTAGTCCTAGCTCTGTCACTGTCTTAATTTGATCTTGGGAAGATTACTTCCTCTCTTGGGCCTAACAAAGTTTATCTAGTAGTTTTTGAAGAGAAAGATTTTAAGCAAGAGATTGACGTGGTCCACTTTGCATTTTAGAAAAATAACTTGGTCAAGAGATGATGTAAAGGTGCTTTAGAGTAGTTGTGGGTTGGAAAGAAATGTGACACCTTGGAGAAATATTTAAAAGGTCTAAGTATTTTATAATGATAAGAAGGATGATTCATCAAGAAATTATAACAACTAAAAACATATATGCACTTAACAAAAGATCCCCAAAATGCATGGGAAAAAAACAGACGAAATTAAATAGATAAAGGAATAATCCAACAATAATAGTAGGAGACTTAATATTCTATTCTCAATAATGGATACTACAGTAGACAGAAAATCAACAATGATATAGAAAACTGGAACAATACTAGCAACCAAATTGATTTAATCAACATGGAGAGAATGCCCCAACCAATAGTAGCAGAATAGACATTCTTCTCAAGCACTCATGAAACATTTTTTTTCCAAGACAGACCATATGCTAGGCCATAAAACAAGCTTCAATAAATGTAAAATGATTGAAATTATACAAAGTATGTTCTCCAATCATAATGGAATGAAATTATAAATCAATAAGAGGAGGAAATGTGGGGAATTCACAAAAATGTGGAAATTAAATATTGCACTCCTGAATAACCAGTGGCTCAAAGAAATAATCACAAGAAAAATTAATGAACACTTTGAGATAAATGAAAAGAAAACACACCATACCAAAATTTATGGGATGCAGCTCAGAGAGAGTAGCAGTGGAGTGTGGGAGTAGTGCGCAGAGGGAAATACATAACTGGCAATACCCATATAAAAACAAGAGAGATCTCAAATCAAAAACACAATCCTCACCTTAAGACACTGAAAAGAAGAGCAAAATAAGCTTAAAGCAAGCAGAAGGAAGGAATAAAGATTAGAGTGAAAATAAGTGAAATAAAGAGGTAAAAAAAAAAACACTAGAAAAAATTGACAAAGCCAACAGTGGCTTTTTCAAAGATCAGGAAAATTGAAAAAAACCTTTGGCTGGACTGGCCAAGAAAAAGAGAGAAAAGACTCAAATTTCTAAAATCAGGAGTGAAAGAAAATGCATCACTACTGACCTTCCAGAAATAAAAGGAGAATAAGGGATACTATCAACTACTGTATGCCAATAAATTATGTAACCTAGATGAATTAGACAAATTCCCAGAAAGACAAACTGCCAAAGCTGCCTCAAAAAGAAATAGAAAATCTGAATAGAGCTACAAGTAAAGGAACTAAACTAGTAAGTTACAAACTTCCCACAAGAAAAGCCCAGGCTGAGATGGCTTTAATAGTGCAAGTTTCCAAACATTTAAAGGAGAAATAGTATCAATTCTTTACAAACTATTCCAAAGAGAAGAAGAGGTGGGAAGACCTCAAAAATAATTCTTTGAGATCAGTATTACCTTGAAATGACAACCAGAGAGATCATCATCATCATCATCATCAAAATGCTATAGATCAACATTCTTTATCAATAAAGATGCAAATACATTCAACAAAATCCTAACATACCAAATCCAGCAGCATAAAAAAGGATTATACACCTCGGTCAAGTAGTACTTATCTGAGGAATGTAGGATTAGATGAACATATAAAAATCAATGTAATACACCATATTAATAGAATAAAGGACAAAACCACATAATCAACTCAATAGCCAGAGGAGAATTTGACAAGATCCAATGAAATTTTATGATAAAAAATGTTTAATAAACTAGGAATAGGAGGGAACTTCCTCAATCTGATAATAGACATCTACCAAAAGCCCACAGCTAACGTCATACTTAATGGTGAGACTGAATGTGTTCCCCTTAAGGTCAGGAACAAGACAATGACATTCATTTTCACAACTTCTATTGAACTAGTGGTTCTAGTAAATGCAATATGTCGAGGCAAACCCAAGAGATGCAGAAAAAAATATTTGACAAAATTCAACACCCCTTCATGAGAAGGACATTCAACAAAGTAGAACATCGTCACCTGATAAAGAATATGTATAAAAATCCCATAGCTAACATGATATTTAATGGTCTTAAAGACAAAACTTTCCCCCTAAGATCAGGAACAAGACAAGAATGTTCATTTTCACTACTTCTATTCAACATTGTATATTGAAAGTTCTATTCAGGGCAATTAGGCAAGAAAATGAAATAAAAGTCAGAATTCAAACTGTCTCCATCGTTTGACATAATCTTGTCTATAGAATCTTACAGAATTCACTAAAAAACTATTGGGACTATAAATCAGTTCAATTCAGCAAGGTTGCAGGATAAAAGATCGATATACAAGACTAGTATTTTTACATATTAGCAATGAACAACACAAAAATGAAATTAGGAAAATAATTCCACTTACAATAGCATCAAAAAGAATGAAATACTTAGAAAAAAAGTAACAAAAGACGTACGAGACTTACACACTGAAAACTACGAAACATTGTGGAGTGAAAATAAAAACCTAAATAAATGGAACAACATCCTGTGCTCATGTATTGGATGACTTGTAAGATAATACTCGCCAAATTTATCTATAGGTCCCACGATATATATCAAAATCTTAGTCGCCTTTTTTGCAGAAAATGACAAACTGATACTAAAATTCATATGGAAATGCAAGAAACTCAGAACAGTCACAACATTTTGGAAAAGAAGGGAAAAGTTGGAGGCCTCTTACCAATTGCAAAACAAAATACAAAACTACAGCAACGAAGACTGTATGGTACTGGTGTAAAGGTAACCATATAGACATATGAAATAGAATTGAGGTAAGTATGTGAGAAACCAGGGAAATGAAGAATGACAATAACTAACTCCAGGAGACAAAAAGCTGTGCAGATAGTAAGAATTGATCAGAGTATTCATGGCTCAGCCATAAGTAGCATTTACATAGTTATAATTATGTAAATGTTGGCTATTGACCCAACCAATATTAGCAGAAAGGTGAAGCCATGGCAGGGGGGCTGGCTGGGGTGGAGAATTTGAAATGTTTAAGTGTATGAGGTGGACCAAAAGATGGTATAGGTAAGAAAGGGCTACATGTTCATTCTCTGAAATGGAAAATCATAGATCAATTAAAACATCTAAAAAACATCAAGAATTCATAAGCATCTGCTTGACTTATTTCGCTTAGCATTAATTAAGGAGGACACATATTGCATGGTGCACTGGGTGTTATACACAAGTAACTTGGAACTTTTCATCAAAAACTGGGGATGCACTGTATGGTGACTAACATAATGTAATAAAAATATTATTATTAAAAATAATTACACTTAATGACAAAAAAAGAATTCATAAGCATCATTTATAGTTATGTCTCCTTTTTAAAAAGATTTTATTTATTTGACAGAGAGAGACACAGCCAGTGAGAGAGGGAACACAAGCAGGGGGAGTGGGAGAGGGAGAAGCAGGCTCCCAGTGGAGCAGGGAGCCCGATGTGGGGCTCGATCCCAGTGTCCTGGGATCAGGCCCTGAGCCGAAGGCAGACGCTTAATGACTGAGCCACCCAGGCGCCCCTATAGTTAGGACTCCTTAAATCAGTGTGTTTTAAGCTGTGAATTACAATCATTTAATGTATTTGAGAGATCAATTTAATAGGTCACCACCAGCATTTATTACAACATGAATAGAAAATGCCATAGCCAAATTATGGAAAGAGCCCAAGTGTCCATCAACTGATGAATGGATAAAGAAGATGTGCAAACATTCCAATATATAAATATTCCACATCCAGAAGATGAAATGAAAAAGACTCTTAACTATGCAGAACAAGCTGAGGGTTACTGGAGAGGAGGTAGGCTGACGGACAGATTAAATAGGTGATGGGTATGAAGGAGGGCACTTGTGGTGATGAGGACTGGGTGTTGTTGCATGTAAGTGACGAGGCACTAAATTCTATACCTGAAACTAATACTACACTGTATGTTAACTAACCGGAAGTTAATAAAAACTTGAAAAGGAAAAAAAAATAAAACTAGGGTGTTCGTCTGAAGGGGGAACAAAAAGAGTTGCAGGGGCTCACAAATTCATCACCTATCTTCAAAATTTCATGTTGTCTTCCCATATATTAAACCGAATTAGATTTTCAGGATCTCAAGTCTCAAGAAAAACAAGAAAGAATATATTTCCTTATAGAAATAATTTGCCCTCCTGGGGCGCCTGGGTGGCTCAGCCGGTTAAGTGTCAGCCTTCAGCTCAGGTCATGATCCCAGGGTCCTGGGATCCAGCTCTGCTTTGGGCTCCCTGCTCAGTGGGGAACCTGCTTCTCCCTTGACTCCCTACTCCTGCTAGCTCTCACTGTCTCTCTTTCTCAAATAAATAAATAAAAGCTAAAAAAAAAAAAAGGAAATCATTTGCCCTCCTAATTCAAAATTTATGCCATAGTATCTAGTGTACTGTACATATCAAATGAATATTAATTTCCTCTTTACCTTGTCTTACCCAACCAGTCCTAGGCTAGAAAATACAGCTGGTGGTATAATGAACCTAAGGTATATAGATACAGACATATAAATTTCATAGTTACTTCATCATTTTAAGTTCCCTTTTGCCATATGCACCTTTTACACATTCCAGTGTGTAGCTTACATTATTATATGATCCTAATTTTTAGGTGGGCTCTATTTTAAATTTATTGGAAGTTTCTAAATTTAAAAAAAGTAATGGATAGAGAGCTTGTTAGATTTTCTAGTTGTATGGTAGGTTGTGTTTTATAAGAAATTTGTCCATTTTATTAGGTTATCAAATTTATTGGCATAATTATTCCTTTAATACCTAAAATAAAAGAAAACATCAAAGTGCATTGCACACGTTAAAGGTATTTTTTTCTTGAATTTGTTTGAGTTATAACACACACATATATATCCTCTATTGTGATGTAAAATGCGTATCTTACTTCATGTCTCAATTAAAGTTGTTTGAAAATCAATACTTTAAACTATGGGCATGTATTACTTAATAAAGATATAAACCTAAAGGGAAATATACATGTGATAATTAATAAGGTTAATTTAATAAACATATATCAAATTTTGAACCACAGAGAGGTTTTTTGCCTTTTGAAACCATTTATGCAGCATCATTTAATTGTTTAGGAATAAAACTCATTTCATTACTATATATATAGCAACTCATGCTCTTTGGCTCTAATCCTTTATTAATTTTTGAAAATATTTATCTTTGTCATTGCATTTATGGGACCAGTTGCACATTCCAATGAAGTCATACTGAAAATAAAGACCAATGGCTACATATATTATTCTTATGTCTGTGTTTTACCAAATATGTTTGTATTGCCTGCCTGAAAAAAATTCATATGCAAAACATATAGTTAACTAGTGACTTAAAGAAAAACATTTATTGTGAGTTTTTAAAATTATCAATAACCTAGGGGCGCCTGGGTGGCACAGCGGTTAAGCATCTGCCTTCGGCTCAGGGTGTGATCCCGGCGTTCTGGGATCGAGCCCCACATCAGGCTCCTCCGCTATGAGCCTGCTTCTTCCTCTCCCACTCCCCCTGCTTGTGTTCCCTCTCTCGCTGGCTGTCTCTATCTCTGTCAAATAAATAAATAAAATCTTTAAAAAAATAAAATTATCAATAACCTAAACTTATTTCAAAAGTTGTAAAGTACAGAAAAGGAAAATAAGGAGAAAAAAATTGTGTTCAATCACAGAAACCCAAAATAGCTATGGTTGATATTTCAGT
Organism: Ursus arctos; assembly: GCF_023065955.2. NCBI lineage: Eukaryota > Metazoa > Chordata > Mammalia > Carnivora > Ursidae > Ursus > Ursus arctos. The sequence continues at coordinate 59,139,390 of NC_079873.1, forward strand.
GTCTAGTAGTCCATATTTATTTGTATATCTATATAAATGAACATGTCCATAAATCTTTATGCAGTTTATATAAGATATAAACAATTTGGAAAACAACAGAGAGGAAATGTGTCCAATATTTAAATTACGGTTTTATAATTTATTTTTCAAGTGATAATGTGTTCTTTATACTGACTGCTTCAATCCTGTTATGTTTTATAACTTAAATGGTGGTGATTATCTTGAAAACTAGAATTCCTTCAATAAAATATGCAAGATTATAAGTCTCACTGTGGCATTTTATTTATTTTTTTAAAGATTTTATTTATTTATTTGACAGAGAGCACCAGGCAGGGGGAGAAGCAGAGGGAGAAGCAGATTCCCCACCAAGCAGGGAGCTGGACTGGGGCCTCGATCCAGAAACCCTGTGATCATGACCTGAGCCAAAGGCAGACACTTAACAGTCTGAGCCACCCAGGTGCCCCTCACTGTGGCATTTTAAAGATTTTTTTCTACCCTATGTATCTTATATCTTTGTGAACATTTGTATTTTATTTTTTAAAACAAAAAGGTGGTTGGTCTAATTTGTTATAATTTGTTTCTTTCATTTACTGGATTAGATACATCTCATACATATATTTCCTATGTCCATAAAAATGTCATCTACTAGATCACAAAGATCTAATTCTTAATTATAAGAAATCTTGTAGGGTGTATTTTCTGAACGGGGAAGGATTCCAACAAACGTAAAGATCCAAGTGTTTATTTAAAAAAAAGAACAACAACAGAAAACACCAACACTCAGCCATGCTTTTGACTTCAAGGATGGAAGGAAAGTGGGGCGGGGGGGGGGCGGGGAGAAGGGCCGCTGGAATGCCTGTGACACATAATTGGGGCCGTGCGCAAACCTTGTGTGACGTTACCGAGGCCCCTAGAGAAAAACGGCCACTTGTCTCTAAGCCGCCGTAAGGGGAGGTGCGTCGGAGCCTCCGGGGCAGTGGTGGGCCGGCTCACCCTAAGATCTCACCGCCGCCATGAGCAGTAACGAATGTTTCAAGTGTGGACGGTCTGGCCACTGGGCCTGGGGATGCCCTACAGCAGGAGGGAGTCGAGGGCGCGGAGCTAGAGGCCGCGGCAGAGATTCTCCGTGCAGTTCCACCAACCTACCTGACATCTGTTACCGCTGTGGTGAGTCTGGCCATCATGCTAAGAACTGTGACTTTCCTGAGGCCGTCTGCTACAACTGTGGGAAAAGTGGCCACATCGCTAAAGACTGTATGGAGCCGAAGAGAGAGAGAGAGCAGTGCTGTTACACTTGTGGAAGACCAGGCCACTTGGCTCGTGATTGTGATCGTCGGGAAGAGCCGAAGTGCTACTCTTGCGGTGAATACGGCCACATTCAGAAAGACTGCACCCAGGTCAGGTGCTACCGGTGTGGCGAGACCGGCCACGTGGCCATCAACTGCAGCAAAACGAGTGAAGTCAACTGCTACCGCTGTGGCGAGTCCGGACATCTGGCCCGGGAATGCCCCATGGAGGCTACCGCTTAGTTTTTCCCCTTTGTGTCGCCCCCACTCCCCGCCTTTTGCTGATTGATAATTGTATTATTTTCTCTGAAATCTCTTCACTGACCAGAAGTTGATAGATGGAGGCTACTCCCAGGCCAGTGAGCTTCGATTACCATGTTGAAGAACGAAAGGGCTGGGAAAAAAATCTCAAAAGAAGTTGTTCACTTTTAGATGTCTTATACTGTAATTAATGTGTTTCTGTGTCACTGGTGAAACATTACTGGACAATCATTCTAGACATTAGACAATTTTTGGTTCTCTGTACTTTGATTTAACATCCAACTAACTGTTACTGTATGCCAGCCACCGCTGCAGGAATTGGGGATATATCAGTGAACAAATCACATCAGGTTTGAGAACACAGGCCTAGAATCTATTAACGAATAACACAGAATGTCAGTGAAGATAAATTGCTATAGAGAAAAAGAACACCAGGTAAAAGGATAGAATATACTGGGAAGGAGACACGCGGTTCTTAGATACACAAGGTGCCCTGAGGAAATGACATTTCCTCAGAGATTCGTTGATAAATAAAGCTGATTCTAAAAATGTCTATGACTTTGTCAAAGTAATTTCAACTTTATTATATATTGACTGTTTTGAATTATCTGATCTCATTAGTTTTTAAATAATGTTGAAAGACATCTCTATCTGACCCTACCTAGAGTGTACAGTTTAATGAAAATAAACCAGAAAATGTGTACAATGTATGTAAGTAGCTTTGAGAGAGAGGGCAATGAGAAACGAACAAAAAAACCTTCACAGCAAATGGTTGACATAAACATATGGCAAAGTTTGGACTTACATATTTTTTAAAATCTAAGAAAAGTATAAACATTAACATTAAACATTGATTGGGACTTTGACAATTTAAAAAATACCCATTTTCATAGATAGGAAAATTATATTTATATTTAGGATTTTCTGAAAAAATGTGTTGTCACAGATATAAAAATGTTCAGTTTCAAATGCTGGAATCTATTTTTAAAAATCAAATCTGAAAAACAACTGAAGTCTATAAAGTAGAATATAAATTCTAAGTCTATAAAGTAGGATTTAAATTCCAAATAAAACCTGGGATGGGGGAGGTAACCATAATTGAAGTTGTAATGAAAAAATGGTTTGGAAAATAATAACTACATGTCAAACCTAGGATGTGATAGAATTTATATTAGAAAAGATAGTGTAGAGGGTACAATTTTTGGTCTATAAACACATGAGGTCAAAGAAATGTAACTGATTTTATAACTGAAGCCACATTCTTTTATGAACCTCCATAAAACTTCATGTGTAATTCTTTATTCCCATCTAAAAGATCCCTTCAATGCAGCTGAGTTTCAACTTCTGTGACCCTCTTGGGTTCCTAGAAATTGATTCTGCCATTGTGTGCTGTTGCAACAAGATAACCTCAGGTACACTCCCAGCCCCTAAGTGAGGCAATCTCAGTTCAATCTGCCAAGACACAATATTAAACCCCTACATCACTCTGAGCCAAACAAATTCTCGAGTCTCATCACAGTGCTGAGCTCTAGGAAAAGAGGAACACAGATCTCTGCATTTGAATCCCCCCAAACAATCTGGAGTTTCATTTCCCATGTCCTTAGGAGTTTGGCCCAGAGTTGGAGGGGGAAAATACACTATGTCCCTTTATAAAGAACACACTCAGCATTTAAGTCCCCTCTACATTCCTTCTAGGCAGTTTTTTCTAGTTCAAGAAGAAAGGAAGCCTTATTTTGACTCATTAGTATCCCTGTATCAGAAGTTACAAAATGGTGGCCCTTTTACTGAATCAGGTCCATACTATATTTAGTCTGACCTCCACATTGTTTAACAATATTCATGAAATAGATGCCAACATTTAAAAATTGCACCATTTTTCATAGACATTCTTATTTTTGGTCTCTCTGGAACATAAAACAAAGATCAGAAAGCAGTAGTCACCCATTTCTGCGTGGAAGCTTTCAGATGAAGGTGAGTAGCATTTTCTCCCTATTGACAAGTCACATGTTCCTCCTCTGACTCCAGCACCCACTATTCCCCATAATCTTACAAAAACCCCAACAGGCACTCCTTTCTCATTAACTTTACCTGCCAGGCCCCTCTAGTCGCTTGAGTCTAAACCTTTGCTGTATGCTTGGGGATAGTGGTAAACAACTATACGACATTCCCCAGAGAAGTTTAATTAAAGCTGTTTATATTCTCCTCAGTATTTGTAGATACAAACAGGGAAGCACGTTATATCAATAGAGGATAAAAAGGCATTTTATCAAATTCAAGTTTCTAATTTAAAAACAAAATAACAAAACATCTCTTCAAAATAACTTAAAATAGGGTTAATGGAGAAGAAGATTGAACAAATGCACTTTTACCTATTTCCATTCAGTGCAATAAAAACCTTGAACATTATAAAACAAACATAAAAAGACTCTGAAAGGTAGAGAGAAAAAGATGGGTAAGGGCCTTTGGATCAAAGAACTACACTGCAGTGAGTTTCCTGGGTTTTCTTTTTGCCTCCTATATCCTGGACTTGAAGCTGAAGAAATTTTAACAGGCACAGAAATAAAAGCTTTCACTAGCTAAATGGCCATGAAAGAAGCAGCCTAGAAACTTAGAAAACTTTTGGACAATAACTGCTTTACTTCAGCCAAATATCACAAGTAAAACTATGGCCCCACCCCCACCAGCAAAAGCCTAATGGGGAGACTAGACTTACACCCTGATAAAGCTGCAACAAAGTACTCCAACACCTCAGTTGGAGAACTGTCCAGAGAAAGCCCAGCAGTAACAAAGTGGCTTTTTGAAAAGATTTTAAAAATTGATAAACCTCCAGCAAAACTAACCAAGAAAAAAAAAAAAAAAAGAGGGGAGAGAAATCACCAACTTCGGGAATGAAATAAGGGATATCACTACCAAGCCTGCAGACATCAAAGAAATAATAAAGATTACGATAAACAACTCTACACACATAAACTGGACAACTTAGATGAAATGGACCAATTCTTTGAAAAACACAAGCTATCACAGCTCACCCAATATTAAATGGATAATGTGACTAGCTCTGCAGCCATTAAGGAAATTGAACTAGTAATTAAATATCCCCCCTCAAAAAATCTCCAGGCCCATATGATTTCACTGTAAAATTCTATCAAACTTTTAAGAAAGAATTCATACCAATTCACACCAATAAAAAGCCTCAAGAAAAGCCTACTTTCACTAGCCAAAGGTGCAGAAGGGAGGCAGCCTAGAAAGATAGAAAATAGAAGAGGAAGGAACATTTCTCAATACATTTTATAAAACTAGAGTTACCTTAATAGAAAAGTTAGACAATGATAGTACAAAAAAGAAAACTACAGATCAATATCCCTTATGAATATAAATGCAAAAATCCTTGACAAAATATTAGCAAATAAAATTCAGCAATATATTAAAAGAATTACATATCATAACCAAATGAAATTTTTTCCCAAGGCTGCAAGGCTGGTTCGGTATTCAAAAATCAATAAATGCAAGCCAATGTATTAATAAGCTAAAGAAGAAAAACCACAGAATCATGTAAATTGATGCAGGAAAGGCCTTTGATAAAATCCAACATTCATTCATGATATAAACTCTCAGAAAAACAGGAATAGAGGGGAACTTCCTCAACATGATAAAGTACATCTACAAAAAACTACAGTTAACATATTTAATAGTGAGAGACAGAATGCTTTTCTTTGGAGATCAGGAAACTGGCAAGGATATCGACTCTCACCACTTCTATTCAACATAGTGAGGGAAGTCCCAGTTAGTGCAATAAGGTAATAATGGGAAACGGAAGGCATACGAATTGGAGAGGAAGAACTAAAATTCTTCCTATTGGCAGATGACATGACTGTCTATATAGAAAATCCCAAGTAATCACCAAAAAACCCCTCCTAGAACTAATAATTTCAACAAGGTTGCAGGACAGAAGAAAAACATAAAAATCGATTGTATTTTCATATACTAGCAATGAATACTGAAACTAAAAATGCAATGCAAATTATACTCAAAAAGAGAAATACCTAAGTGTCAATTTAATAAAATATGTACAATAATTGTATGCTGAAAGGTACAAAATGCTGATGAAATAAAACAAAGATCTGAATAAATGGAGAGACAAGTTAATGCAAATCTTATAAAAATCTCAGCAAAACTTTTTGTATATATACTATTCACGTCCAGGCAAAGGCAAAGGAAATAGAACAGCTAAAGCAATTTTGAAAAACAAGAATAAAGTGGGAGGAATCGTTCTATCCAATTTCAAGAGTTACTTAATTGCCATAGTAATCAAGACAGAATGGTATAGGTGGAGATATAGATCTACATGTGTAGATAAATGTAACAGAATAGAAAACACTGAGGTAAATTCTTACAAATATGTCCAACTGAACTGTGATAAAGGTATAAAATCAGTTTAATGGAGTTTTAAAAAAAGGAATCTTACATAAAAATCAACTAAAAACAATCACACACTTAATTGTAAAATGTAACCTATACAACGTTTAGGAAAAAAAAATCTTTGGGATCTATGGGTAAGTAATGAGTTCCTAAGCACAACAAAAAAACACAGCCCAAGGAAAAATTGATAAATTGGACATCATCAAATTTCAAAACTTTTGCTCTGAAATACTCAACTGACAGAATGAAAAGACAAGCTGCAGAATTGTAGAAAATATGTGTAAATCACATATCCAAGAAAGAACTGTTATTTAGAATATATAAAACAACACTCAAAACTCAACAGTTGCAAATTCGAACAATTCGATTATAAAATGGGGTAAAACACACGAAGAGACTTTTCACTAAAGAAAACATATAGATGTCAAATAAAGAAACATTAAGATTTTCAACATCGTTATCTACTAGGAAAATGCAAGTTAAAGCCACAGTAAGATATCACAACATACTTATCAGGATTGCTAAAATAAAAAAAGAGTGACATCAAATGTTGGCAACAATGTAGAGAAATTGAATTATTCATACATTGTCAGTAGGAATGTAAAATGGTACAGCCACTCTTGAAAATAGTTTGGCAGCTTCTTTAGAAAGTACACATGCAACCACCATATAACCGAGCAATTGCACTCTAGGGCATGTAACCAGAATAATGAATAAACTTCTATTCACATAAAAACCTGTACACAGGGGCGCCTGGGTGGCTCAGTTGGTTCGCATCTGCCTTCAGGTTGGGTCGTGGTCCCAGAGTCCTGGGATCGAGCCCTGCATTGGGCTCCCTGCTCCGTGCAGGGCCTGCTTCTCCCTCTCCCTCTGCCGCTGCCCATGCTTGTGCTCTCTCTCTGTCTCTCTGTCAAATAGATTTAAAAAAAAAACCTGTACACAAATGTTTATAGCAGATTTATTTGCCAAAAACTGGAAACAATGCAGCTTCCCTTTAATGAGTGTGTGGTTAAAATGTGGTATAGCCATATGGATTATTACTCAAAATAAAAAGAATAAACTATCAATTCATAAAAAATGTAGATGAATGTCTAGAGAAATATTATTGAGTGAAAAAGGCCAATACCAAAAGAGCATATACTGTATGATGCCATATATGTAACATTTGTGAAATCATATGATTATAGAAATGGAGAACAGATTAGTGACCATCCAGAGTTAAGGAGTGAGTGAGAGTGAGAAGGAAGTGGGTGTGGCTATAGAAGAATTACATAAAGGTTACTAAGGGTGATGGAAATGTCTGAGTTTTGACTGTATCAATGCCAGTTTCTTGGTTGTGATATTGTACTATTGTATTATAAATTGTTACCATTGGGGAAAACTGGGTACACGGGCTATTTATGTATTACTTCTAACACCTATATGTAAATCTGTGATTGTTTTAAAATGAAAAGTTTAATTTTAAAAAATAGGACTTCACAGCAGAAAAACCTGACAAACACTACCTAAAATAGGTGATCGATTTCAACATGCACAGTCACAAATAATGTTGACAGTATATACTCATTTTTAATTAAGTTTTTAATTTTAATTCCAGTATAGTTAGCATACAGTGTTATATTAGTTTCAGGTGTACAATGTGGTGATTCAACAATTCCGTACATTACTCTGGGCTCATCGTGGTAAGTATATTCTTTAATTCCCATCACCTATTTCATCTGTCCTCCCACCCATTTCCCCTCTGGTAACCATCAGTTTGTTCTCTATAGTTTAGAGTGTTTCTTGGTTTGCCTTCCTCTCTTTTATTTTTCTTTTGCTCATTTGTTTTCTCTCTTAAATTCCACATATGAGCGAAATCATATGGTATTTGTCTTTCTCTGACTAACTTATTATGCTTAGCATTATACTCTCTAGTTCCATTCATGTCATTGCAAATGGCTAGATTTCATTCCTTTTTATGGCTGAGTAATGCACCACATCTTTTTTCTCCATTTGCCTATTGACGGACACTTGGACTGCTCCCATAATTTGGCTATTATAAGTAATGCTGCAATAAACATGGGGGTTCATGTATCCCTTTGAATTAGTGTTTTTGTATTTTGGGGGTAAATACCCAGTAGTGTGATTGCCAGATTGTAAGGTAGTTCTATTTTTAACTCTTTGAGGAATCTCCCTACTGTTTTCCAGAGTGGCTGCACCAGTTTGCATTCCCACCAACAGCGCACAACAGTTCCTTTTTCTCCACATCCTTGCCAACACTTGTTATTTCTTGTGTTTTTGATTTTAGCCATTCTGACAGGTGTAAGATGGTATCTCATTGGTTTGTATTTCCTTGATGATGAGTGATATTGAGGTATGTAACCTTTATATAATGTGATTAAAATGACACTTTACCTGGCAATTTTTCTCCTCTGAACATGTAACCCTAGTCTAATCATGAGAAAGACATCAGACAAATTCAGAGAGAGGATTACTATAAAATAAATGACTAATATTCCACAAAACTGTCAAGGTCATCAAAAATGAGGGAAGCATCAAAATGATCACAGCCAAGAGGAGTTTAAGGAGACATGACAACTAAATGGAATGAGATATTTTGGATGGAATCCTGGAACAGAAAAGGCATTAGTTAAAAAGTAAGGAAATCTGAATGAATTATGGATGTTAGCTAATAATTAGGTATCAATATTGGTTCATTAATTGTAGCAAATGTACCATACTGATAAAAACTGTTAATAAAAGGGGAAACTTCGTGCAATGTATATTGTAACTCCCTATACTATCTTCTCCATTTTTCTAGTAAGTCTAAACTGTTCCAAAAAATAAAGTGTATTAAAAATTAGGGCTCCTGGGTGAGAGGATTCTGGGAAGATGGTGGGGTAGGAAGCCTCAGGAATCTGCCTTCCCCCCTCGACAATTGCACAGGCAGAAACTGTCTGATGTAACTATTTTGGAATTCAGGAGTGTATTGAAAGATCAAAACTTCCAGGGGAAGGCTTGCATGGCAAATTGAAGTTAATTTTGATCAATTTCAGCTCTTAACACAGTAGCAGCCACCCATTTCCCAGCCCCAGCCACAGGCAGGCAGCTGCGCATGTGTTCCTGGATCAGCTTGCACACAGCTTGCAAGAGCCATGGTAGGCAGAAAGGACCGTGTTCTCCAAATATCAGGGATCTGCCTTCTGATCATCAACTGCTTTCTGATCATCAACTGTTGCTTCCAATCACGGAGGTACAACAAAAAAGCAGAGCCCATTGTTGTTGCATCTTCCCGCATTGTTGCAAACTCCACCCACTTTGGCTGAAGTGACTCCAAGTGGATTTAAAGGACTGGTGCCCGTTCCCCCCTCCCCCGCTTGATTTCTCTCTTTTACCCCTTTTGAGAGCCAGACATTAGAGATAAGGACATTTAAAAACACCTATATATATGGGGAAATTAGAAAGTGAGCATGCATGCCCACAGAAAGTCTCAAAAAAGACCCGAGAGGACCTTAAGTTTCTACCACAGCCTGAACCTCAGCATAGAAACAGCCTAAAACTGGGGCGCCTGGGTGGCACAGCGGTTAAGCGTCTGCGTTCGGCTCAGGGCGTGTTCCCGGCGTTCTGGGATCGAGCCCCACATCAGGCTCCTCTGCTATGAGCCTGCTTCTTCCTCTCCCACTCCCCCTGCTTGTGTTCCCTCTCTCGCTGGCTGTCTCTATCTCTGTCGAATAAATAAATAAAATCTTAAAAAAAAAAAGAAACAGCCTAAAACAACATCATCATCATCATCATCATAGCAAAAGACAGCAAACCCTGTGTAAGGTGGAGAATCTGATTTCCAGAATTATCACATTATTAGATTCAAATGTCTAGTTTTCTTTTCTTTTTTTTTTAATTTTTTTTTTTTAAAGATTTTATTTATTTAACAGAGATAGAGACAGCCAGCGTGAGAGGGAACACAGCAGGGGGAGTGGGAGAGGAAGAAGCAGGCTCACAGCGGAGGAGCCTGATGTGGGGCTCGATCCCACAACGCCGGGATCACGCCCTGAGCCGAAGGCAGACGCTTAACCACTGTGCCACCCAGGCGCCCCCAAATGTCTAGTTTTCAACAAAAAAAAATCACAAGACATATAAAGAAAAGAAGTATGACCCATTCAAAGGGAAAAAAAAAACCCAACAGAAATTGTCCCTGAAACATATTTGATGACAAATCTACTAGAAAAATACTTTAAGCATCATTCTTAAAGCTGTTCAATTAATTAAAGGAAGATGTGGAGAGAGTCATAAGAATAATGAATGGACAAAATGGAAATATCAATAAGGAGAGAAATTCTAAAAAGAAACCAAAAAGAAATTCTGGAGCTGAAAAGCACAATAACTAAATTAAAAAATTCACCAGAGGGATTCAAAGGCAGATTTGAACTGGCATAAAAAAAGAATCAGCAAACTTCAAGATAAGGCAATGGAAAGTATTGCATTTGATGAACAGAAAAAAAAAAACAATGAAAAGTGAACATGAGCTGAAGGGACCTGTGGGCTACTATCAAGAAGCTCAACATACACATTGTGGCAGTCCCAGAGGGAGAAGAGAGAGGAAAGGAGCAAAGAGAACATTTAAAGAAATAATGGCTAGAAACTTCCCAAATTTGACGAAAGACATGAATATAAACATCCAAGATGCTCAATAAATTCCAAGTAAGATGAACTCTAAGGGATCAAACTTTAAAAACATGAAATAAGGCAGTAATGCAGGCAATGAGGGACAAAAACTATAAGACATATAGAAAACAGATTGTAAAATGACAGAAGTCCCTCTTTATCAGTAATTACCTTAAGTGTAAGTGGTTTAAGTTTTGTCAAAAGACAGATATTGAAAGAATGGATAAAAACACACAATCCAACTATATACTGTCTATAAGAGATTCATCTTATTTCTTTATTTAAAAGTTTTATTTTTAATTTCAGTAAGTTAACAAACTGTGTATATATATATATATGCAAGTTTCACGTGTACAATATAGTGATTCAACAATTCTATACATTACCCAGTGCTTATCAGAAGTGAGCTTCTTAATTCCCATCACTTATTTAACCCATTCCCCCACTCCCCTTTCCTCTGGTAACCATCAGTTTGTTATTACAAGAGACTCATTTTAGGTACAAAGACACAAATACATTGAAAGTGAAAGCATGGAAAAAGATATTCCATGCAAACTGGGGATGTACTGTATGGTGACTAATATAACAAAATAAAAATTATTTTAAAAAAAGATATTCCATGCAAATTGTAACCAAAAAAGAGCAGAGGTGACTATACTAATATCAGCCAAAATAGACTTTATTTTTTAAATTTTTTAAAACTTAAAAAAAAACATTTTATTTATTTATTTGAAAGAGAGAGAGTACGAGCGGGGGGAGGGGCCGAGGGAGAAGCAGACTCCCTGCTGAGCAGGGAGCCAATCATGGGGCTCCATCCCAGGACCCTGAGATTATGACGTGAGCTGAAGGCAGACGCTTAACAGTTATATCTTATTGGCCAATGTATAGAGAAATGAAGGTAGAGAAATGAGCCACTGCCAGAGAAGCTGCCCGAAGTACAGAGAAATGCCCTAGAGTCTTTCTTCCTCCCAACCACGGAGGTTTTTCCTCAAGAGGCTGGGAGCCAGGAAAAGTAGAATAGTTTTGAGGGCAAACACAGCCAGGAGCAGCACAGGCCTCAAAAAGCTGCACTCCAGGGATCAGAGTGAACCAGAAGTAAAATACTCCCTTCCATTATAACTTATTAGACCACTGCTCCATTTTAAATGCAGGTGACTCAAAGCCACTATATTCACAACAGAGTACAAGTTAGACCATCTGAAACTATGTTGGAAGACTTAACTTTGTGATTGATAAGATGACTGGTCCAGTATCATATTTTCCCCCACTTCTCCTTCTTGCCATATATTTGTAGAGCCATGTATTTTGGTTGTGCTTTAGATATTCACAAAAAAACTTTTCTAGGTTTTTTTTTTTTAAATCGTGATAAAAATTTGCCATCTTAATCATCTTTAAGTGTTTAATTCAGTAGTGTTAAGTATATTTGCAGAGATTGAAAGTATGGATAAAAACACATAATCCGGTTAGAAGTTTTTCATCTTACAAAACTGAAATTCCATACCCACTAAACAAGAACTCTTCATTTCCCCCCCTCCTCAGTCCCTGGTAAACACCATTTTACTTTCTGTTTCTATGAATTCCTCAGGGATTTTATACATGCACATGCATACACACACACACACACACACACACACACGAACAGAGACATTAAATCAAATTGACAAGATGTTAACATTTGTTGAATCTGCATAGTGTGTATATAGAGTACACTGTATTACTCTTTCAGCTTTTCTGTGTTTGAATTTTTTCATAATAAAAATGTGGATGAAAAGTAATTAAATGATTGGGTATGACAAAAATAGTAGGGATAAGATAAAAATGGACATTTCCAGTCAAACAAAAAATGAAAGATTTTGCCACCAGAAGACTGGAACTAAAGGAAGTTCTAGGGGCACCTGGGTGGCTCAGTCAGTTAAGCATCTGCCTTTGGCTCAGGTCATGATCCCAGGGTCCTGGGATCAAGCCCTTGCGTGGATCTCCCTGCTCCACGGGGAGCCTGCTTCTCCCTCTCCCTCTCCCCCTCCCCTGCTTGTGCTCAATTTCTCTCTCTGTCAAATAAATAAATAAATAAATAAATAAATAAATAAATAAATAAAAAATATAAAATCTCAAAAAATAAAGGAAGTTCTAAAGGATGTTCTTCAAGAAGAGAGAAATGATATCAGATGCTGGGTCAGATAAAAGGAATTAATGATGAGCAGTGAAAATTTTGTGCACTGTTGTGGAAATAATAATGTCATTGACGCTAGAGATGAGGATGATGTATTATTTGAGGGTAGCAGTGATTCAGTTTTTAATTCAGTGAATGCCTAAAATGAAGAACGTTCTCTACATATACTGGTGATGAAATATCTTGCTCTGAGGTAGTGATTTCCTGGGCTTTGAAGATAAAGATAAAAACTTTGCAAAGATAAAATAAAAATAAAAATCGAGTGTGGCATCTCCTCAAAAAATTAAAAATAATATTACCGTATGATCCGGCAATTCCACTTTTGGGGATATATCCAAACTAATTGAAAGTAGAGTCCTGAAGAAATATTTGTATGTAGCATATATAATTCACAGCGATATTGTTCACATTACCCAAGAACTGGAAGCAACATAAGTGCCCATCAACAGATGAATGAATAAACAAAATGTGGTATATACATACTATGGAATATTATTCAGCTTTAACAAGGAAGGAAATTCTGACACATACTATAATATGGATGAACCCTGAAGACATTATGCTAAGTGAAATAACCCAGACACATAAGGGCAAATTTAACAAGGTTCAACAAAACAAAAAGGCAACCTACAAAATGGGAAAAAATATTTGCACACTATGTATCTGATAAAGGGTAAATATCCAAAAATATAAAACATTTATACAATTAGTGAAAACTAACCTGATTGAAAAATGGATAAAGGACCTAAATAGATATCTTTCCAAAGATATACAAATGGCTACCAGGTATATAAGAAAGGGTGCTCAATATCACTAAGCATCACGGAAATGCAAATCAAAACCACAATGAAATATTATCTCACAGTTAGAATTGCTAATATGAAAAAGAAAAAAAATAACAAGTTTTGGCAAGGATGTGGAGAAAATGGAACCCTTGTACACTGGTAGAAATGTAAATTGATACAGCCATTTTTTTCAAAAAAATTTAAAGTAAAACTACCATGTGATGCAGCAATCCCACTTTGCAACGTATATCCAAAGGAAATGAAAACAGGATCTCAAAAAGATATCTGCATCCCCATGTTCACTTCAGCATTATTCACAGTAGCCAAGACATTGAAACAACCTAACTGTTGCATGGATGAAGAAAATGTGGGCCATGGACATGAAAATTACAGCATAAAGAATATAGTCATTGATATTGTAATAACATGGTATAGAGATAGATGGTGACTACACTTATTGTGTAACACTGAGCAGTGTACAGAATTGTCAAACTAATGTGTTGTACACCTGAAACTAATATATTATTGTATATCCATTATACTTTAATAATAAAAAAGGAAAATGTGAATATTATTTGGTCATGAAAAATAAGGAAATTCTGCTATTTGTGTCAACATGGATGAAACTGGAGGGTATTATACTAAGTGAAAAAGCCAGAAAGAGAAAGACAAATACTGTGTGGTATCATCTTATATGTGGAATCTTAAAAAAAAAAAAAAAAGGTAAACTCACAGAAACAAATAGTAGAATGATGGTTAGCAGTGGCTGGGAGGTGGGGCATATGGGGAGATATTGGTCAAAGGGTACATAGGGTTAGGGGCGCCTGGGTGGTGCAGTTGTTAAGCGTCTGCCTTCGGCTCAGGGCGTGATCCCGGAATCCCGGAATCCCGGGATCGAGCCCCACGTCAGGCTCCTCTCCTGGGAGCCTGCTTCTTCCTCTCCCACTCCCCCTGCTTGTGTTCCCTCTCTCGCTGGCTGTCTCTCTCTGTCAAATAAATAAATAAAATCTTTAAAAATAAGGGTACATAGGGTTATAAGATGAATAAGTTCTGAGGATCTAATGTACAGCATGGTGACTATAGTTATAATACTGTATTGTGTCCTTGAAACTTGCTAAGAGAATAGATCTTAAGCATGCTTACCAAAAAAAAAAAAATAAGGCCATTGTGAGGTGATGTGTTCATTAACTTGATTGTAGCAATCATTTTACAATGTATATGTACATTAAATCATCAAGTTGTACACTTTAAATATATGTAATTTTATGTGTTCATTATACCTTAATAAAGTTGGGAAAAATGGTTGATATGGTAAATATTATGCTATGTGAATTTTACCACAATTAAAAGTAAATAAATAACAATAATAAAAGTAATACTCCTAGTTGTATCTCTAGGGTTGGGTAAATGAATGTTGATTTGTTATTATTATTATTACTGTATATGTTAAAATATGCTGTATGTATGATATTTCATGATAATAATTTTCAGAAAATAATTTATGAAGATATCAATTTTTCCTATTGGAAAAAAATTGGATCCCAACAAATATACTTATATGGTTTCTTTATTTGATTGTTTTTTGAACTAGACAACCTGATCCCTTAGATCATGTGGAAAAATATACATGTAAAAAGATGCAGAAAATCTCTGAAAAAGAAAATTAGAAAGAACTCATTTGTTCAGTGTTTTTTAATGTGAAAGGGTGTTGGACTTTGTCATGCTTTCTCTGCATCAATTTTTCTGTATCAACAGAAAATCAACAGTCATATGGGTTTTCCCCCTTAATCTTCTTAATATAGGTTATATTAATTTATTTTTGTATTTTGAACCAGCCTTGCATTTCTGAGGCATTTCCCACGTGGTCACAGGTATAATCATTTTCTTACAAATTCTATCACTTTATCGCTATAGGTTTGTTCAGGTATTCCATGTCTTCTTGAGTCAGTATCACTAGTTTGTGTGTTTCTAGGAATTGTCCATTTCATCTAGGTTATCTATTTTGTTGGCATATAATTGTTCTTAGTATTCCCTTATAATCTTTTTTTATATGTAATAGGAAAAAATCATCTTGGAGAGAAAGATGTTTTCTTATTTTCCTTTGCTAGGCATGATACTCCTTAGACCTAATTCTTCCAGACAATCTACCACTTACTGAACACAAATCATGGTATGTTGATCAATCTTAGGCTATTTGTTTAGTGTACAATATTCCTACCTTCCCAAGTCTGTTATAGGTTGTGGTAAAATCAGGGATGAATAGACTTGATACCAAAACCAGATAAAGACTCCCCTAAAAAAGAGAACTCCAGGCCAATATCCCTGATAAACATGGATGCAAAAATTCTTAGTAAAATACTAGCAAATTGAATCCAACAATACATTAAAAGAATCATTCACCACAATCAAGTGGGGTTTATTCCTAGGTTGCAAGGGGGTTCAATATTTGCAAATCTATCAAAATGATACACCACATTAATAAAAGAAAAGAACCACATGATCCTTTCAATAGATGCAGAAAAAGCATTTGACAAAGTACTGCATCTATTCATGATAAAACCCCTCAACAAAGTAGGGATAGATGGAACATCCCTCAATATCGTGAATGTCATATACAAAAGACCCACAGCTAATACCATCCTCAATGGGAAAAAACTGAGAGCTTTTCCTCTACGGTCAGGAACAAGACAGGGATGTCCACTCTCAGGACTGTTATTTAACACAGTACTGGAAAGCCTAGCCACCAATCAGACAACAGAAAGAAATAAAAGGAATCCAAATCAGCAAGGAAGAAGTAAAACTGTCACTTTTTACAGAAGACATGATACTGTATACATAAATCCAAAAGACTCCACCAAAAACTGCTAGAGCTGATAAATGAATTCAGTAAAGTCACAGGATACAAAATCAATGTACAGAAATCTGTTGCATTTCTGTAAACAACAATGAAGCAGCAGAAATAGAAATCAAGTGATCAATCCCATTTACAATTGCACCAAAACCCATAAGATACCTAGGAATAAACTAACCAAAGAGGCGAGAGACCTGTACTCTGAAAACTATAGAACGCAGATGTGAGAAATCGAAGATGACACAAAGAAATGGAAAGACATTCCATGCTCATGGATTGGAGAACAAATATGGTTAAAATGTCTATACTGCCATAAGCAATCTATTACATCTAATTACATTTAATATAATCCTTATCAAAACACCAACAGCTTTTTTCACAGAGCTAGAACCAGCAATCCTAAACTTTGTATGGAACCACAAGGACTCTGAATATACAAAGCAACCTTGAAAAAGAAAAGCAGGGGTGCCTGGGTGGCTCAGTCGTCAAGCGTCTGCCTTCGGCTCAGGTCATGATCCCAGCGTTCTGGGATCGAGCCCCACATTGGGCTTCCTGCTCAGCGGGAAGCCTGCTTCTCCCTCTCCCACTCCCCCTGCTTGTGTTCCCTCTCTTGCTGCCTCTCTCTCTGTCAAATAAATAAGTAAAATCTTAAAAAAAAAAGAAAAGAAAAGAAAAGCAAACCTGGAGGCAAAACAATTCCAGATTTCAAGTTATGTTACACATCTGTTGTGATCAAAACGGGACAGTACTGGCAGAAAAATAGATACATAGATGGAACAGAATAGAAAACTCAGATATAAACCCACAACTATATGGTCAGTTAATTTTCAATAAAGCAGGAAGGAATATTCAATGGGAAAAAAGACAGTCTCTTCAACAAATGGTGTTGGGAAAACTGGACAGCAACATGCAAAAGAATGAAACTGGACCACTCTCTCACACCATACACAAATTTAAATACAAAATGGATTAAAGACCTAAATGTAAGACAGGAAATCATTAAAATCCTAGAAGAGAACAAAGGCAGTAATCTCTTTGACATTGGCCGTAGTAACTTATTAGATATGTCTTCCTGAGGTAAGGGAAACAAAGTGAAAATAAACTATTGGGCTTTGCTTAAATAAAAAAGTTCTGCACAGTGAAGGAAATAATCAACAAAACTAAAAGGCAACCTACATAATGGGAGAAGATATTTGCAAATGACATATCTAGTAAAGAGTTAGTATCCAAAATATATAAAGAACTTAGGAAAGGAAACTCAACACCTACAAAAATGAATGATCTAATTTAAAAATGGGCAGAAAACATGAATGGACGTATTTCCAAAGAAGACATACAGGTAGTCAACAGACACGTGAAAAGATGCTCAATATCACATACCGTCAGGAAAATACAAATCAAAACCTCAATGAAATATCACCTCACACCTGTCAGAATGGCCAAAACCAACAACACAAGAAAAAAGTGTCAGTGAGGATGTGGAAAATGGGGGACCCTTTGTACTGTTGGTGGTGATGCAAACTGGTGCAGCCACTCTGGAATATAGTATGGAGGTTTCTCAAAAAGTTAAAAATAGAATGACCCTATGATTCAGCAATTGCACTACTGGGTATTATTTAAAGAATACAAAAATACTAATTTGAATGGATACATGTACCCCAATGTTTATAGCAGCATTATCTACAATAGCCAAATTATGGAAACAGCCCAAATGTCCATCAGCTGATGAATGGATAAAGAAGAGGTGGTATGTATGTATACAAGTACATACACACACATACCTACATGCAGTGGAATATTACTGAGTCATTAAAAAGAATGAAATCTTGACATTTGCAATGCTGTGGTTGAAGCTAGAGAGTATTATGCTAAGTGAAATAAGTTAGTCAGAAAAAGACAAATGCCATATGATTACGCTCATATGTGGAATTTCAGAAACAAAACAAATGAGCATAAGCAAAAGAAGACAGAGGCAAACCAAGAGACAGACTCAACTATAGAGAGCAAACTGACGGTTACCAGAGGGGAAGTGGGTGGGAAGATGGGTTAAATAGGTGGTGGAGATTAAGTAGTGCACTTGTAATGAGCACTGGGTGTTGCATGGAAGTGTCGAATCACTTTATTGTACACTTGAAACTAGTATTACACTGTATGTTAATCGATGAATTTACATAAAAACTTTTTTAAAAAAGAGAAAGTATGGTCCCTTAAATGATAATTCTTCTTGAATGTTCCTGGAAGGTCAGGACCATACAATGCTATTTGATACTGTTCTAAATTCTATTCAATGATGAAGGAAACCTTACTTCTAGCTCACAGCTTACCTTCTTCTTTTTTTTTTTTTAAAGATTTTATTTATTTATTTGACAGAGATAGAGACAGCCAGCGAGAGAGGGAACACAAGCAGGGGGAGTGGGAGGGGAAGAAGCAGGCTCATAGCGGAGGAGCCTGATGTAGGGCTCGATCCCGGAATGCCGGGATCACGCCCTGAGCCGAAGGCAGGCGCTTAACCGCTGTGCCACCCAGGCGCCCCCACAGCTTACCTTCTAAAATTATTCCAATTTGTGTTGATTTTGAAATACATGTTTGATGATAGTATTGTGGTTATGTTTAAAAAGGAGAATCCTTGCTTTTTAGAAGTACATATGGCTACATACCAATATTTTTACAGGTAAAATTATATGTCTGGAATTTGCTTCAAAATATTCTGAAGGTTGGAGTGGGGCAGAGATGATGAGGAGGTTGAGTGGAGATACAGAAGAAGCAAGCTTGACCATGATGTGATAATTGCTGAAGCTAGGTGATCGGGTTCATTTTGATATTCTGTCTGCATTTACCTGTGCTTAACAAGTAATCACTAATATCAGAATTTTCTTTTCCTACCCTGTCAGGATTTCCCCGATCCTCTCCTCCAACAGCAGCCTGGCTTGGCACATTAGAAATTGCCTCAGGCTAGGTATGGTATACACTAATTAACTCATGGAGAATGTATATAGAATGCAGCTAAATATAGCTCTGATGGTACTGGTGTCAGTAACAAACCAAAACTTTGAAGAGCTTGAAAATGTTCCTAATGAATGCAGTGCATTATGTTCAACGTGTGGAGCCTGAGTTTCCCACTGAAGAAATGTCTACACTTCTATGCCCCATAACTCCTTCTACACTTTAACCCCAAGTTCTCTGCACTTATGCCATAAACTCCCAATTCTAGTAGGTCTTAAAAGGGGACAGATGTCACACAGAATGATTGAAAAATTATAGAATCTGGAAATTTCAGTTAGAGATGGTGGACCAAATATTCTAGAAACTCACAAAAATGACAGTAATGGGATATTATGAAGGTATAAGTCTTGTAGGATCTAGAGAGGGAGACAAATAACAACAACACAATTTTGGAAGAAGGAAACAATGAAACTGACTTTGCACACCTAAATCCCAAGCAATGGAGAAAACTGAAAAGTAATCCAGTTCACCCTGAGAAACCCCCCCGCCCCCAAAAAGTCGGGAATTGGCAGCACTGAGTATTTCTGAATATGGGAATGAAGATGATGATAAAAACCAAGGGCTGATTATCTAAATTTTATCTAAATTTTATCTAAAATCAGTTAGATCCCTAGACCCCCCACCCCCGAGCACAGCCAGCCAACTTCCTTTCTTCCATCTTGGCGGAAGATTGGAGATTCATTCTTCAGAGAAGGTAAAACAATTTCTGGAGCAGGGAACCCAGGCACAATTAAAGTGAGAAGCATTACACTTAAAATAGTATAATTCATTTATATGAAAGCTTATATACTCAATATTGATACCTACCTCATCCCAGTCCCTGAGATTATTGCTATTTAGATTTACTACAGGGGAAAGATTGGACGACTCTATGTGAGGAATCTGATCACCCTGACAGAAAAGACTAAAATATACCAACATGGTGAGTTGCTCCCCAAAATGGAGTAATCGATACCCTGCAGAGTAAGTTAGTCTCTAAATCCCATCCATGTGCACAGGACTTCTAATCAGCTTCCTAGTATTCAAATCTTAAATACAAGTAGTCAACCAAGGATCACCATGCATTTGAGGAAATACAATTATAAATAATACGAAAGACAGAGGACCAAAATCAACAGAGGGAGGAACTTTGGAAAAAATAAAGGCCATACGTGAAAAGGAAAACTTAAAGAAATCTAAACATTCCATTTCTCTAACATTTCTTTAGCATATTATTCCATAGTTTAGTCTTCTTCCTTTGGGAGCCACTTAACCACCTCAGCAAAATCCTGAGCTACCTTCAGATCTGGTGTGTATTAGATCTTCCTACCTCTAGGAAATTGCTCATGTATGTGCCTTACCTATCTAGAAGCAATTGAACTTTCTTTGAAAAATTCGCATCACTATTAAATATTTAGGAATAAAGGGCCTTGACATCTGTCATTTATTCTCAAATGGTTTAACAACAACAACAACAGCAACAGCTTAAGGTATATGGGAATTCCCTGTACCATTATTGCAACTTTTCTACAGAAAGCTTTTATAAGTTTTACATTTACATTACATGAACGTTTTCATTTACAAAAACACAAGTTTTACATTTTTAAAAAAACAAAAGGTAAAAAACATTGTGTTAGACAACACATATGTACATACAGCCCCATGTGGCCACCTTCCCTTGGGATTTACCACAGTAAATTTTATTTAGATACTGCTCAGCAAGCACAGTTCCAATTTTCCATTTGAAAAACTGTCTCTTGCAGGTCACTGCACCCAGTGATTCTAAGGGAAAGAATTCAGCTCTTTATCATATCCCCCCTCCCTTTGAAAGAATACTTCAAACACTATTACAGCTCATGCCGAGTTCATCTCGATTTCTTTGTGTGATTTTTCTAACAATCTGAGTGCCAGAAATGGACATGTCTTGGCTCAGATTTAAAGCATGTTTAGATTTAGGTAGTGTTGAATATGAGTGTATAGTTCCATTATCATGAAAAAGTCCCTGAAAGGTAATCATTATAAATACTGCACCCATGTGGTCCATTTGTTGCCAGGAGTTGTATTCAAGGAAGATAATCAAAAGATCTTAAATAGTTTAAAAATATTTTACATTTTTTATTTTGTGTCCCTTCCAGAATATGAAATAGAATCTAATTTACACATGCCAGCAATACTTTTTAAAATCTTTTTAATTTAAATTCAATTTAGTTAACATATAACGTATTATTAGTTTTGGGGGTAGAATTTAGTGATTCATCAATTGCATATATAATCCCCAGTGCTCATTACATCACCTGCCCTCCTTAATGCCCATCATCCAGTTACCCCATCCCCCCACCTATCTCCCCTCCAGCAACTCTCAGTTTGTTTCCTATAGTTAAGAGTCTTCTATGGTTCGCCTCCCTCTGTTTTTATCTTATTTTACTTCTCCTTCCTTTCCCCTAGGTTCATCTGTTTTTTTCTTAAATTTGACATATGAGTGAAATCATATGGCATTTGTCTTTCTCTGACTGACTTATTTTACTTAGCATTATACTCTCTAGCTCTAAACATGTCATTGCAAATGGCAAGATTTCATTCTTTTTGATGGCTAATATTCCATTGTACATATATAGCACATCTTTATCC
Organism: Ursus arctos; assembly: GCF_023065955.2. Lineage (NCBI taxonomy): Eukaryota > Metazoa > Chordata > Mammalia > Carnivora > Ursidae > Ursus > Ursus arctos. The sequence continues at coordinate 59,161,413 of NC_079873.1, forward strand.
ATGCATCTGTTGATGGACATCTGGGCTCTTTCCATAGTTTGGCTATTGTGGAAACTTCAGCAGCACTTTTTATATCCTCTCTCTTCTTTTCAGTTTTCTTACACACCCCACCCTAACATGTCTGAAGCCTCTCATCTGCAAAAAATGCCTTCAAATACTCTTGTTTCTCTCCTGCTCTCTCTTTCTCCCCAGTATCTTCTGGTTCTTTATTATGTAGGTTAGTTTAGCTTCTCTCTTTATATGTTTCATCTTTTCTCCCCACTTTTGAGATATTGTCTTCCTCAGTTTATTTTTCTATTTCTGCATCGCAAAAGTGTAAGAACTCACCTGGTAGGAAATTAGTCTCCTGGTTGAGGCTACTAAATTGGAAAGATTCCATCTCTTTACTTCCTTGAGGGAGAGAGAAAAATTGAGAAACCTGATATGTTAATAATTTTTTGCCCCTTTGCTTAAGCAAAAAGAGAAAAGGCATCCAGGAACCAACACCTAGGGCAATCCAAGTAATTCTACCAGGCAGTCTTTTTCTCCAGTGGGACTGCTTTTAACAAACCAAACTTGCAGAAAAATTTGCATATATTATTATTTAAAAAACTATTTATTATGTTTTGAAATGCAGAAAAATTTGAAGAAGAAACAAAAGACCTATAGTTCAATGCCCAGATAAACTTTCACTAACAGTATTTTTTTTTTTTGACTGGGAAAATAACTTCATTTTGTTTGGAGGTGTGGGCTGATGTCTAGTCTCAGAACTCTGAACTGCTTTTTGGTGCCAGCAGCCTTGGTGACCTTGAGCATGTTGAAGCTCAGAGTCTCTCTCAAGGGCTGGCACCTACCCACTGTGCCAATGTTGCCAATGTTGACATCCCTGAAGCAGGAGGGAAGGAGCATGGATATTCTTATGGCATTTTTTGAAGTAGTTGTACTTTTGGATGTAGTGGAGGTAATCTTGCCAGATGACAATGGTCCTGTGCATCTTTGCTTTGGTCACCACACCAGATAGAAACTGCCCTTGGATGGAGACATTACTAGGAAAGGGGAATTTATTAACAATGGCATCTTGAAGCCCAGAACAAAGTTTTTGTAGTATCATGAGAGCTTCTCCTTACCAGTTCCTCCAAATAGGCCCCTCTTCTTATTTTGAAAAATGGTCAGTGGCTTTTGTTGGGCATACTAACTGTGAATGTCTGCCATCTTCCTGGCCACCCAAAGATAGTATTTTTAATAATAAAATAAATATATGCATATGTCCAGAAAATTCAAACAAAATAGAAGGATAAAAAGAAATGTTTTCCTTCACCATCCTGCTCCCCAATTTTTCTCCTCAAAGGTAAAGGACCTGACAAGTTTCTTGTGTACTCTTCCAGAAACACATTAATGCATATGCTAGCATATGTGTACTCCATAGTGTCATCTCAAAAGCTCTAGACGATGATGCAGTCTGAAAATTCTTTTCCTAAATCAAGATGATAGAGGAAAACTAGTGACAATATTTAACTATATCTGAGACTTGTGCTCTTGGAGATTAGAGGTGGTTGAGAAATCCCCCCACCTTTTTGTGTTCTGAGAAATGGCTAACCACAAAGGACCACCCTGCCCTCATGTATTCTCACTCTGCTTCATAACTTAAACAAAATTTGCTGTCCACCTTTCCTCATGGTTCCCTTGTTTATCTGCCTCTATAACACTCAGGCCCCCTTCCTTTTCTTTAAGACATTCTTCCGCAGAAATGAACATTTTCCTTATTGCACTTGCCTGAATTTAAAAAAATCTCTTTAATTGTCCGGTGCATTTGTCTTTCACATTAATGTCAAAGAAAAATTATTCTGACACTTGTTAAAAATGGTAAGGAAGACTTTATTCAAGCGCCTATTGTAATGGGGATGGGAGTCAGTGGGTAGAAAATTACTTAGAGGTGAGAGATTTGATAGGATTCTTGCTGAAGGAAGGCCAGTGTGATTAGATACTAAGGGTAAGATATAAAGAATTTAATCAGATATCAAGAGTGGTCATATGCTGAGTGTGGGGATTCTTGCTAAACCAATTTAGGAGGATTTTTGCTAAAATTGGGCAATGCAAAGATGGAAACGGAAGTTCAAAGGTTGAGGCCTAGTTGGAAAGAGGTTTCAGAGGAACCTGACTAAAATTTGGGTCAGGGAGAGAGTCTATGTCACTAACAATTGAGGAATTCGGCCTTCTTTCCATAAGCAAAGACTAACCCTCAACATTAGGCTAAAAACTGTATGTGTTTTAGCCAAGAGTAAAAGTTTTTACTCTTGGATCTTTCCAGTTTACAACTTGAAACTACAAGAAGTCAGGTGCTGGGGAATCCTTTGGGTTCCTGACCAGGACTTCCAAATATCTAAAGATGCATTCTTAAAATATGTTTAACACGATCATTTCTCTATAATAGGTCTCTAGAAATGGTTACTGATCAGCAGCTCCAATATCTCTAGCAAGGGGTAATACAAATTACCACTACTTTTTACAGGCTTTTCCCCTGCAATTTACTTTTGTTTTTCTTATTAGTATTAGAGCCAATCCTTCAGTGCTGCCTTTTTCCATCATTTATTCTCCCCTTATTGGCATGACAGTGAAAGGCTATCTAGGCCAATAAAAAGAGCACAGGGCCTGGAGCCTAATCCAAGTTCCAGTACTGCCCTAGATGCTAACAAAAATGAAGAGGACTGAATTATCCAGAAATGGAAGTTGCCAAGTTTATCTGTAATGGCAGGGGAACATCAACAAGAGGTCTCATGGCAATAACATCCTGAGTTGTCTCATTCCTTCTATCCTTGCCTACAAACAGTTTATTCTTGGCACAATCGCAACAGAGACCCAGTTAATGACTAGATGATGTAATTTTGCTCTTCTCCTGAAATTGCAATGGTTTCCCACTTCACTGAATTAAAGCCAACTTCCTTATCATGGCTTGTCGGGCTGTGTATAATCAGACTCACCAATTCTCTGCCATCATCTCCTAATATTCTAATTACCTCATTCTTTACAGGAACATTGGTCTTCTTGTTCTTCAAACATGTCTCAGGGAATTACAATTATAATTGTTGTTGTTCTTCCTACCTGAACATCTTCCCCTAGATAATCATATGGATTGTTCCCTGACTTTTCTTCAAGTTCTTTTTCAAATGTCACTTTCTCAAAAAGGCATTCGTTAATGGCCAAATATAAAAGACAGATGCCCAAACTATGAATCCTGCAACATATTATAATCTTCCTATTCATTTATTTAGTGTTTGTTTTCTTCTATTAGAAGGTAAGATTCATCTTTTTTTTACTGATGTATTCGGCATCTGGAATGGTGTCTGCCATATGTCAAGCAACCAATAAAAATATGCTGAGTGAATAATAATGGAGGATTAGCATTCCATTGTTTCTTCTCCAAATATCGAAGCTTACCTTTATAATTCATTAGTAGTTGCCTTGTGTCTTCTGGAACTAGGGAGAAAGCCCTGTGTTCTCTGGGTCTCACTTTCCAACTCTAAAAAAGAATGGGCAGGATGCAGCACACCTGTGCTTTCTCCCTCATTGACTGTGGACAGGGTTAGGGCTCAGTATAAGGGAATAAAAGGAGGTGGAATCCTGGGTCCCAAAGGACTAGGAGCCCACTCTTTTCCATAGACACAGCCCCACATCAGGGACAGAGGCAAAGAGACAATACCTACACATGGATGGTGGGACAAGAGGGCCCTTCCTTTTCTGTTCCAAGAAAACATACAGCTCCTTAATAGCTCAGCACTTACAAAACAGCCTGGAAACAAAAAGACTCAGAAACCAAACAATAGGAATGACCAGGCAGTTAAAACAAGGCATTTCCTTACTTTTTCCCATGAAAGTTTCACTTAAACCGCTCTACATGTCACTGAGCTCCGTAAACATAGAATCCACAGGACACTTTCCATAGCTTCCCTCTCCCCCCCTTGTTTCCTGTGTCACTTCCCACCACACACATAGCAGAAGAGCAGCAAGGATGGAGAATAGGGGCAGCCTTGCTCAGTGCCCTTGCTCAGTGCCCTCTATATTAATTGTCAGGATCAATGGAAGATAAATCACAAGCACAGGTTTGAAGAAGGAGATGACTTGGCTCTCAGAATGAGTGGGGGCAATTTTTTTTCATAATAATTTGACTTTTGACATTTTTTGAATCCCCACAATACACACTTCACATCACCACAGCCAGCAAGAGAAAGGGGGCCAAGTTCATATGCAACTTCTGCTCAAAAGAGCCACTGAAGACTCAAGAGTGAGTTTTGGGGTCCCAACCCATTACTCTGAGAAGCCCTGCCTAAAGAAAAGGAGCCTCACCTCTCCTCCAAGCTCCAGAAGTTGCCCAGTTCTTACTGAGATAACAAAAAGTTCCTGAGGGTCATCCACATCCTTGACTATGCCTGCCTGACCTGAAGAGGGAAATCAGTTGCTCCCCACAGCTACCCTCCCAACCGACCAGAACTGACTCCTCTAGAAATGGGCACAACCAGGACACTGCCTGTAGCTCCAGAGCCCCTGAGATAGGCTCTGCTGGGTTCCCACAGGCTCCGACTTCCTTTAGCTTGGGAGTAGCTTCCTGAGTTGGAATCTCCTCTTGAGCACTTGCCTGCCTAGCTATGTTGCAAACTCTGAGAGGGAGGGACCACATCCCACTTGTTCACAGTTTGGTCCCCAGTAACTTAGTCACTATATGTTGAATAAATGGAATAGCTGGGAGATTCAGTAGCTCCTGGTGGGGCGGTCAAGTTAGAGCCCCAGTTCAGGTGCTTGGTAGCCAGACATGTTTGTGACCTCTTCTCCTGTGGTGTGTGTGTGTGTGTGTGTGTGTGTGTGTGTGTGTGCGCGCGCTCATTCCCCCAGGAGAACCCAGCAGCTCCCTGATGATGGGTTTCACAAACTGGTTTTAGTTAATGCCACAACTCTGGGGACTGGCTCTCCTCTTCACCATCCCCACACCTCACTAGGAAGGATTCCCTCCTGAGGAGGTCCCCAACTCTTCCCCACTCCAAGCTCCTCTCTGTCCTAGCTCTTTGTGAGCTTGGACAAGTCCCTGTATCCTTGTCTAGAGAATGGGGAGGTAGGGCTACATGGAGGGCAAGGAGCTGATCAGTGTCACAATTGTTCATCTCCATGACATCTGAACACTGCTGCCTTCTGAACACCTCTGGGGTTGGGTGTAGGGGCTGCAGAGCTCCAGACCCCACTCTCCCACCATTGTGACTTGAGTTGTGCATTCTATTCCATGAAAGTGCCTGTTGCCCACCCAGATACTTCTGGGACAACGAACATGCCTATCTAGACCTGGGCCTTGGCCAGAGAAGCCAAGACTCAGAGACAGTAGGAAACGGGCAGGAAGACCCTTCTGACTGTAAAGATAATTAAGAACAGTAACCATTTACCAAGGAATGTTATGGGTCTCTGTTTCCTAGAGATCATAGAAATGTGGGGGCTAGTGGGCCCCTAGAGATCATCTGGCCCAACCCTTTCATTGTATAGATAAGGAAACAAAGACCCACAGGGAGGAAATTGCCTGCCCAGGGTCACAGAGCAGCAAAATGAAAGAGCAGAGACCCAGACCTGCCATCAGGGTTCCCCAGCTAGAGCACACTTCATTGCTCCAAGCTGAGAGGGCTCCTTCAACCACAAGACAGCCCAGCAGATTCTCTGGAGTGTCTTTGCTGCACAGATGAGGACTTCCTGATGCCTCCAGAGGGTAAATGGTCTGTAAGAGGGAGGGGTGAGGCCAAAGGCCCGTCATCAGGATGCCAAGGCCCAGGCTGTTCCCTGGACATTGCCTTGCCTCCTCTGAGGACAAGAGAGACCATTTTCACTCTGCAGTGTCTGAAGGCTACTCCTTCCTGGGGTCCAGGACCTCTCCTCCCAAAGACTCACCTGTATTTCCAGCACACCTACCTGCCAGAAGACCCCTGACTCAGGCAGTCAGTCAGTAGGCCCCCCTTCCTTTGGGGAGCACCTTCCAAATGCCTCTGGGTGAGTCTCAGCTGGAGCAGGTCACCAATATCCAAGAGCTAAGGTCCTTGTACTGAAGGAGCTTCTGAGTGAGTGGGACACCGAGGCACATGCACCCAAAGGCAGATACTTGGGAGGAAAGAAATGGGCCAGAGTGGTCAGAGGAGGTGGGATTGCATGGGTCTTTCGCAGATGCTGGGTAGGACCTGGACTAAGGTGGTCAGCGGAGGCCTTCCCCGACTCCTTCCTAAAGCCTTCTCTTACCTCTTTGGAGGCAGGACAGGTGGGGGTGGCAGAGCATGGTTGTTGGAACACATACAATTAGGAGTTTGGACTCCTGACATGAGTTACTGGCCTGGCCCAGTGCCTCATTAGCTGGGTGACTTTGAGCTCTTCATTTCACGACTTTGAACCTCAGTGTCCTCGTCTTAAGATTTGGGAACTAATAATGCCCCACACAGCTCAAGGCAGAGCTCATAGGAAGTCTAGGAAAAGCCCGGGCATCGATGGTTTCCAGGATAATATCGGTTCCTTGTTCTTTTTTTTTTTTTTTTTTTTAAGATTTTATTTATTTATTCAACAGAGATAGAGACAGCCAGCGAGAGAGGGAACACAAGCAGGGGGAGTGGGAGAGGAAGAAGCAGGCTCATAGTGGAAGAGCCTGATGTGGGGCTCGATCCCAGAACGCCGGGATCACGCCCTGAGCCGAAGGCAGACGCTTAACCGCTGTGCCACCCAGGCGCCCCACGGTTCCTTGTTCTGTTGGAATATTGTGGGGACCCACTTGGAACCCTAGAGTTGGTATAAAGATTATTTTAAGCTGAAGAACCTTGAGATTCAACAGATAACAGGGGGAAAATCCTTCTTGGAGCTTCCCTTATCTGACTAAAAGCAGCAACTTCTGGGAAATGAGGCGGTCATAAATTCCTTCTTAGGCCATGTACTCCCAGAAGGTAGACTGTGAATAAAATCTACCCCAAATCTCTTCTCCAGGAGAGTTTTGTGGTCCTGAAGGAGACAGAAAGACCACTCACACCTCTAGAGACAAACGTTATCACAAACTTTCCTATCAACTGTTTGTTCTCCTGAAAACCCATTTATCTTTCCAAAAAGGCATTTGTTTTCCAGCAAGTGCCTTTCTCTCCTAGCCCTCACCTAGTAAGATGGCATATAAGCATCAAACTCCAATCACTCCTCTGAGTTATGATCACTCCGTTCTGCCATGTATACGGAGATTGGGCCTGTAAATAAACTCTGGTTTTCCCCTCCTGTTAGTCTGTGTTTTATCAGTTTAATTTACACACCTCAGTGCGTCAGTTACTGAGCTTAAGAGAGTAGAGGAACGTGGAACACTCCATCAAAAACTAATGATGTACTGTATGGTGACTAACAAAACATACTAGAGAGAGAGAGAGAGAGGGAGGGAGACAGTAGAGGAGAAGGTTTTCCTCTCCTACGGTGTTCAGAAAGTGGAATCTATAGATTAATGTGTAGATTTTATTTAGATCCCGACCCAAGTAAACTGTTAAAAAAACAGACCAACCCTTCATGATAGTGATGTGATATTTGAAGTTTGAACACTGACTGGGTATTTGATGATATTACGGGATTATTGTTAATTACTTTAAAATAACACTGTAGTTATGTTAAAAAGAGGATTCTAATGTTCCAGAGCTGCAAACGGAATACTTACAATGATGTGACAATCTGGCTAGGAGTTAATAATTGTTGATGCTGGGTGGTGTGCACAGGAGGGCTCATTATGCTACTCTACTTGTGTGTAGGCTTGAAATTTTCCATAACAAAAGGTTTTCAATATGAAATAGAAAAGGGTGGATCAAGGAGGTATTTATCCAAATGCGGGTTATCTGTCCGGCTTTGGGAAGGCTTTTCATTATAGAGCACAGAACTTGCAAATTTAAGAAAATGTGCAATTTGTGAGCACCAGCGGCAGTGCTGGCAGAGGCTTAGGACTGGAGACAGAGATTTTGCCCCTCATTTCAGCCCCCTCATTAGGCAGCATCTGTGCTGCTCTTCTCAGCCTGTGGCAGTCTGGTTGCCAGGCAATGGAAACCAGAAGCCCTTTTCTTGGGAGGGAGAAAGGGGGAAAGGGAGGGAGAGAAGCAAGAAGAGGGGGGAAGGTAGAAAGAAGTTGCCCAGGGGAAGGCTTGTCTCTGCCCAGGGGCCTGGCTCAGGGTGAGAGATGGGGATGGGGGTCCCTCGTTAGATGCCAGTTTCCCACAGCCCCCGCTTTCCGTGGCTTATTTCTAGGGGGCAGCCCTGTTGTCAGAGCTTGAAGCCCTAGGGAAGGGGTAGAGGAACGCATGCGTGTGCACCTCCCATGAAGTCCAGTGAGATCTGAGATTAAGATACCAGTTAGCCCCCACTCACAGAGTCAGAATTCTGATCAGCCTCCTCCTAGGGGACACTCCTGAACTCTTACTAAGTTAAAAAATTCTGGACAAGCAGCTCGTCAAATGGAAAAATCTGCACTGATGATCACCCTGAGCTGAGGCCATCCCCAAAAGCAGGAGGGCAGAAGGCTTCTTCTTCGTGGTGGAGAACCCTGTCCTCACTGTCTTTTGGGAGGGGCAGCAGAAGCCCTCTGTGCTACACAGTGGCCTGGCAGTCTCACGGATGCTGACTGTGTTGGGGAGCCTTGTGCTCTGGCATTGGTTCAGACCCAGCTGTCACTGAAAGGTTGTGTGGATCTGAGCCCATCTGACTCTGTTTTCTGACCCCTAGAAGTGGGGAGTTATCATGTATGGTCCCTTGCCTCCCTTCACACGCAGGTGGGCTGGGAGTACAATGCACAGCCCCTGACACCCAGAGCAGGGATTGCTCTCACCCAGAGTTTAAGGAGTGGCCACCAAGGAGTGGCCCACCCCCACTCCCACACACCAGGCCAGCCTGGAGGAACCCGCATAGCCAGTGAGCTCTGTCACTGGTCACTGGAAGTGACCTTCACTGGAAGGGGCACTTCCTAGAGCCACCCTACTGTGATCATGAGCTGTCTTCTGCCAGGGCTGGGAGGTGGGATTCAGAGAGGCTCCAGGCAGGAAGAATGGGTGGGGGGTGAGGTCAAGGCAGCTGCCCCAGAGATCAGCCTTTCAAGACCTGGCATCTGAGAAAGGAAGGATGTCTGTACTCAATGAGAAAAACATCAGGGAGGCCAGCAGTCAGGAGCTGAGCAAGAGCAGGGCTCAGACAACCCCCCTTTCTGCAGCATCTCTGTGGCTTCTGGTTGCCAGGAGCAGGCTTTTCTGTTGCTAAGCAACTGGAGCCTGGTGGATTAAAACCAATTTCCTGAGCTCGCTGCAGGGGGAGGGAGAGAAAGTGCAATGCAGATGCCCTGGAGAAGCTCATCCCTGCCTTCAGGCTTTGTTGGGGGATGTGGGTGGTGGGTAAAGGGAAGGTGCGGCACAACTTTGAGCTGATCTCTAGGGAGAAGGGGGGGTAAGGAAGAATAGGGACTATGCCCCAGGTATTCACTGTAAAGGCTAAAAGAAGAGAGTGAGACTGGTGATTAAAATGCCAATTAGAGTACTAATGAATGCTAATGCTGCTCCTTTTTGAAACCTCAGGAAAGGGCTGTTAGTCCCTGGGGTGCTTCTGAGCCACCTGACCAGGCCAGACAGAACTGGGCAGGGTTTGTCTTCCAAAGATGGGAGGATCAGAGCATTTTAGGGTCCATGGGCCCCCAAAGGTCCTGGGGCCCAACTTCTTGATGAATCCCAGAGGCCCCTCCACACATGGCCCTCTGCTCTCTGCTTAGATAATGACCTCAGGATGACAGGGAGCTTACTTTTTCTGTACTTTGCCCTTAGAGAGTGCTTTGTCCCTTGTAGTCCAAGTCATTCTCACTGTGACTCTTTCCCTCAAGGGCCAAGGGAGCTAGTCCAATCTGCCTTGCTGTAGGGATCTGTAGCGTCTCTCTTTCGTGAGCCCCACATCCCACCTCTTGCCACTTCTTGGGGGACAGACTTGGTGGAAGACTTGCCATGGATGGTGCCTTCTGGTTCCCCAGCCCCAGCCTGATCTTTAGTCTCCTTAAGGGGTGGGCCACTGGGACAGACAAATTTACGAAGAGGTCCTGGATCCAATTCCTACACCAGAGTCCAGGCAGGCTTTTTCCATCGCCCTGCTCAGGTGGAGACCTCCTGGCCCAGGACCCTGTCAGTGGGCAGGTGTTTGTCTTTCTGGTTCTATTTCTGTTTTACAAGAGGCAGATAGGGTCAGTGGAGGAGGGCAATGAGCCCTCTCCCTGCTGTCCTGATCCTGTGTCCTGATTCTGAATGTGACCTGATCCTGAATGTCTTCAGGCATCAGCTTCTGTTTGCTGAGCAGGACTGCTGTTCATGCTTGGGCCTGCCCTGGGCCTTGGTTAGTCAGACTGACTGACAGAATGCCTTTTTCATTCAGTTGCCTGTAAGTGATCAAGGACACATTCAGCTAGGTTGAACATTTTCTTTTACTTTATAATACTTGCCATTATGTAATATATATTTTTACTATTATTTTGTTTTTCTGTTTCTCTACCCTGTGATATAAGTTCCATGAGGGTTGAGATTTTTCTGTGTTTAGTTTATTGTTACATATCAGTGTGTAGAATAGGTCTGACACCTAGTAGATGCTCACCAAATGTATGCTGAATAATAAATAAATGCTTACATATATAGATAAGTTATTTCAATACTCATATAGCATGATATCCAAGCTAAATCCTGAGTGAAAAGGAGCAGGATACAGAACAGTATGTATTATATGGTACCTTTTGTGTGGGAGGGCAAAAGAGAAATACATAAAGGAGAAATTTATTTTTGTAAATGCCCAGAATGTCATTGGGAGAATAAAAAAGAAACCTGTCTTGGGATAGGAAAGTTGGGTGACTGAAAGAACAGGCATCGTCTACATACTTTTTGTGGTATACCTTTTCATGCCTTTTGAATTTTGTGCCATTAACATGAATTACTTAAATGTTTTCATTAAAAATTTAAAGCTTAGAAAGAATTTTAAAACCCTCAAAATAAAAGCCAACTCACTGAATCATTTCCAACAATCTCAGGTACTATGATTTGTCAGCTTGCCAGACACAAGTCATATGGGCCTATGCCATGTGATCCCCTAACTGCCATTGTTTTAGGCAGTTTACATTTAATTATCAATTATAACTGATAACTTGCCATGTCAAATTATTATGTTCAAATAGACTAGTTCATATTGGAGGTATATGCCAAAGACTTCCAGCTGCATTAGTTGCAATAGGACCTCATTCTTTCCTATCAAAAGTTTACCAGTCACAGCCACTCTGGAAAACAGTATGGAGGTTCCTCAAAAAGTTAAAAATAGAGCTACCCTATGATCCAGCAATTGCACTACTAAGTATTTACCCCAAAGATGCAGACATAGTGAAAAGAAGGAGCACCTGCACCCCAATGATCATAGCAGCAGCAATGTCCACAATAGCCAAACTGTGGAAAGAGCCCAGATGTTCATCGACAGATGAATGGATGAAGATGTGTATATATATACAATGGAATATTATTCATCCATCAGAAAGAATGAATACCTTCCATTTACATCGACATGGATGGAACTGGAGGGTATTATGCTGAGCAAAATAGGTCAAACAGAGAAAGACAATTATATGGTTTCACTCATATGTGGAATCTAAGGAGTAGCACAGAGGATATAGGGGGAGGGAGGGAAAACTGAATGGGAAGAAATCAGAGAGGGAGACAAACCACGAGAGACTTTTAACTACAGGAAACAAATTGAGGGTTGCTGGAGGGGAGGTGGTGGAAGGATGGAATAAGTGGATGATGGGCATTAAGGAGGGCACATGATGTGATGAGCACTGGTTGTTATACGCAACTGATGAATAACTGACCTCTACATCTGAAACTAATGATGTACTATATGTTGGCTAATTGGATTAAAAAAGAAGCTTACCAGTCTTTTCTTTTTCTGTAACATGAAGATATGCATCTCTTTGGTGGGATAAGCCCTCTAATTCATTGCCTTTGGGACCATAGATTAGTATGTTTTCCCCCCCCCCCCCGAAGATGGTGTATCAATACGTACTAAAGCTTAAAAATATTCATTTCCATGAGTATCCACTTCTAGATAACCTAAAGAAAATATTTGAAATTTACATTATGTTTTATGTATAAGGATATTTGTCATGGTGTTGTTTACCATGGGAAAATATTTTAAATCATATAAATATCCAACAAGAGGAAAATGGTATTAAAATAAATTTTGGCAGGACCATGTGATAGAATATCATGCAGCCATTAAAAATATATGTTTTGTGGAAAGGTGAATTTAATCTAATCTTATTGAAGAATGCTTAAGGATGTGGTTAATTATACATACTAGGCACACTATCAGGAGCAACTGTAGGAATTATGAAAAACAAAATGTCAGAATGTGCCTGATGAAGAATTATGAAAGTACAGAACGCCAGACTAAGCCTGAAGAATTATGAAAAATAAGACTTCAGAATAAGCTCAATGTAACAAGTGATGTAAATTGAAAATCAGTTCACTGTTCACCAAAAGTTGGATGATGTGTAACAGCTATGGATTTAATTCCATATAAATGCAGCTGAAATTCCACTAAACTTTGTAGTCACTTGTTGGCTACCTGCATGCATTCAAGGTATTTGCTTTGTTCAATGATAAAATCTGTTAATTCTATATAAACTGGTGCTTCTCTTTGGGTCTTCCCCCCCCCCCACCCCCAATAATTTAGCAATGAGGATAGGATTACTTGAATGAGCCCTTCTTCTAGATGAATTTGTCAGAGGATTTGTGGCCACCTTTGTTCAGGTGAGACTCTGGCTGTTTGCTAAGTAATCTCCCTTTAACTATTTTGGCTGAGTTTAATTGGGTTCCCGAGAAAAAATTTCAAACCCTTATAGCAAATTTTGAGTTACTATTACACAAAATAGGTAACATAGGTTCTAAGATCCCATCTGGTTCACCATTAGCTCCAATGGCAGAAAAATATGAGAAACCCAAAGTATTGGCTGATTTCACTCTGTCATGTTGGGGATGGGGATGCTTATGAGTACCTTGTGTTTTAATGGCCAGAGGAAGGCTTTTTCAAGGTAGACAAATTGCTGTACTTACAGGAATCTTTAGAAAAGCTCCACCCAAGCAAATGTATTATTGAAATGACTGTTTCTCAGGAAATAAACTCAAGAATGAATAGGATAGCTGTAAGCAATGAATCAATATACTGGAGGAAAAGATTAAGAAACTGAAAGCTCCTTTTTTTCCCAGGTTTGCAATGCTTCCCTACTGTTGCTCTTTCTGCTTCCTCTGTTTTTGTTTTATTTTTGTTTTTGTTTTTTTACCATTCCAGGCTTCAACCTGGGACCTGGGAGAAGGGGGGTAATAACCTCTTGGATGGATGGTTCCCAATGGTTATAGAACCTAGAGATGACTTCCTTTTGGAAGGGGGAGAAGTGTCAGCTTTATTCAAGTGTCCTAATATGGGCTGTCCAAACCTTAATTTCACCTCTGAGATTTTCAGAAAACCAAACATACAAAACACGGTTAGAGAAGTAGAAACAATTAAGAGGAAAGAACAAGGAGTCATTGAGAATTTGGATAAGAGACTGTGTCTTAGAATGCAAAAGAATTTATTTTTTTAAAGATTTTATTTATTTGAGAGAGAGAGAGCACAGAGGGAGAGTGATAAAGAGAAGCAGACTCTCTGCTGAGCAGAGAGCCTGATGCAGAGGCTTGATCCCAGACTCCAGGACCCTGAGATAATGACCTGAGCCAAAGGCAGATGCTTAACTGACTGAGCCACCCAGGAGCCCCAAGAAAAGGAATTTAAAAGGCAGTCAGCCTACTAAATGGCAAAATGGGAATGGACTACAATGCCTTTTAAACCTCCCTATTTTTCATCTCAACATGAAAATCAATCCCACTTTCTTGGAGCTCAAAAGACTCAGATGGCTCTTAGAAGTTATTCAGGACTACTGGGAAGACTGGAAAGGTACTTTTACCAGCTGATATTACTATCTTAAGAGCTTTTTTCGGTGCTCCATGAAGATCTGTAAAATTTTGCTGAGGTCCTCCACAGAGTGTTTTCAACCTACAGCCTTATGCATGAGGATGTACCCTGGCTGCTTCATAAACTGTTGACTTCTGGATGATTTTGCTCGACTAATGGAACAAGCACAATGTGGCTGTATTAGTTTCCTAGGGATGCTGTAACACAGTACCACAAACTAGGTGACCTAAAATAATAAATTATTATCTCATAGTTCAAGAGGCCAGAAGTCTGAAATAAAGGGGTCAGCAGGTCGTGCTCCCTCTGAGACTCCGAATAAAGTTCTTCCTTGCCTCTTCTTACCTTCTGGTAGTGGCTCTCCACTCTTGGCACTCTTGGCTTGCAACTGCATCATTCCAATTTTTGCCTCTATCTTCACACAATGTTTTCCCCGTGTATCTCTGTTTTGACATGGTGTTTTCCTCTTCTTAAAAGGACACCAGTCATATTAAATTAAAGCCTACCTTTTGTTTGATGATATCTGCAAAATATCCAATTCCAAAAAAGGTCACATTCTCAGGTGTCATGGGTTGGGACTTCAACGTATCTTTTTTGGGGACACAATTCAGCTCATGACAGGGACCAAAGAACTCCCATCACCAGGAAGTGCCTTGGCTTCAGGAAGTCTACTGTTTACCTCTTCCAACAACTCAGGCTGCTTTTAGAGCCTTGGAAACTCAATGCAAGGGATTGATGATGGCAATCCTTGAAGCCTTTCTACAGAAGGTGAAGTGGAAGAAACTACAATGCTGCACCCAGAAGCTGGATGAATCCTCATTGATTTTCACCCGTAGTTTACTAAGGTACTATCTAAATTTACAAGGATTGATCCGGGGGCAGATTAGAAAAGTCCCTCGGTTTTCTTTACTTTGTGGTAGCCTTTCTGTCTAGAAGTCAAGAGCAAGTAAGGGAAAATGTAGTTAGATAGCAAGGACAGTTTCTTAGGTATTGGCAACAGCAACAACTCAGTTTTAGAAGATTATGGAGATGGATAAAGACAAAAAGAAACTTAAGACCTCAGTATTAACTTCTCAGGATTATTCATAAAAAGAAGAAACCATTATCTAGAGCCCTCCACACATATGAGGGAGTCCCCTAATGTAAAGTCAACATGTCACTATTGTAAAAAGGGCACTGGAAAAATGAATGCCAGAAGAGACTGAGGAAGATCAAAGGGATGGAAACTAACTCTGAATCTTTACAACTGCCTCAAAAAAATTATCCCGCAGGAAATCACAGAAGAAATAAACGCAGATAGTGCAAACTAATAAGCAAAATTGGTCCAATGAGGAACCTTGCAGCTGAGGATGGGAAAAATTTACATGTCTGGTTTTCCCCCAGCCTTAGTCTTTCCTTGACTGTTCTTATGGGTACTGGAGGCAGATGTTCTGTGTTTTATTTTTTATTATCTATCATCTATCATCTATCTATCTATCTATCTATCTATCTATCTATCTATCTATCTACTTTAATTCCAGTATAGTTAACATACAGTGTTATATTAGTTTCAGGTGTGCAATATAGCGATTCAACACTTCCATTCAACACTACTGGGTGATGTATCACCCAGTGCTCATCATGACAAGTGCACTCCTTAATCCCCATCACCTATTTCCTATTTCCCCCTACCCACCTCCCCTCTGGTAACCATCAGCTTGTTCTCTATAGTTAAGAGTGTGTTTCTTGGTTTGTTTCTCTCTCTTTTTTTTTCTCTTTGCTTGTTTGTTTTGTTTCTGAAATTCCACATATGAGTGAAATCATATGGTATTTGTTTTCCTTTGCTTAGCATTATATTCTCTATCTCCATCCATGTTGTTGCAAATGACAAGATTTCATTCTCTTTAATGGTTGAAAAATATTTTATATATATCACATATATATATTTATACATATATATACACACATATATACATATATATGTATGCACACATATGTATATATATACATACCACATCCTCTTTATCCATTCACTTATTGATAGACATTTGGGCTTCTTCCATAATTTGGCTGTTGTAAATAATGCTGCTATAAATGTCGGGATGCATGAATACCTTTGAATTAGTGTTTTTGTATTTTTTGAGTAAATACCTAGTAGTGTGATTACTGGATTGTAGGGTAGTTCTATTTTTAATTCTTTGAGGAAACTCTATACTGTTTTCCACAGTGGCTGCACCAGTTCTCATCGAGAGTGCAAAGGGGTCCTTTTTCTCTACATCCGTGCCAACACCTGCTGTTTCTTGTGGTTTTGATTTTAGCCATTCTGACAGGTGTGAGGTGAAATGTTATTGTAGTTTTGATTTGCATTTCCCTGATGGTCAGTGATATTGAGCATCTTTTCATGTGTCTGTTGGCCATCTATATGTCTTCTTTGGAGAAATGTCTGTTCATGTGTTCTGCCCATTTAAAAATTGTATTATTTGTTTTTGGGGTTTTGAGATGTTCTGTGTTTTCTAATGACCTTGTTTTTCCTTGGCCCATAAAAATATCCAAGTTGTGGGTATCTCTGGACAACCTTCTACCTGTTCATTCTACTCTAAATTTCCTGTGCAGCAAGTCATCTGTTAGAGGAACATGACTTTCTCTTGTCTCCTGTTGTGACTGTTAATCTGATGGGAAAGGACCTGGTCTATAAACTAAGGGTTACTACATTCTGTACTCAGGATGGAGTTTTTTGGGGTACTCAGGAGGCAAAACACCTGGGTTGCTAAGTATATCCTTCTAAAACAAAAGGGGGACAGGTGAAAGTTATAGTCTCATTTGGTGCTGGAAAAACACTCTAAATTGTAAGAATTGATTCATCTTTAGGAATTAGGATTTAGGAATTTAGAAGTCCTAATTAGAGAATTGGAAAGACAGCATAATTTAAGAAAAAAAAGTCTTGCGTCTATGAAAAAGAAAGGACAATTTGACATGAAAGTTCAACTTATTATAGATTTGTATGAGATCTGAGAGAAATAAATAAGTTAGTCATTTCTCTGACAATTGTTATACCCAACCATGCTACTCTTTTAATTTCTATACTTGTGTCAGCTGAATATTTTTCTGTAATAAACTTACTTTTAGTTTTCTTTTCTTATATTTAGCTGAGGAATCAATGTTCCTCTTTGTATTTGTCTATGGAAGCTTTCTTTTAGCAATGGATGTCTCAGAGATTTGCCTATTACAGTTGACCCCTGAATAGCATAGGTTTGAACTGTGTGGGTTCACTTATATACAAATCTTTTTTGATGCCGTAGAGTAATATCAATGTGTTTTTTCTTCTTTATGATTTTCTTGATAACATTTTCTTTTACCTAGCTTCCTTTATTGTAAGAATACATTATATAATACATATAACCTATTAGTAGTGAAGTTTAACAGGAGTCAAAAGTTATATGTGGATTTTTGACTGCATGGGGGTGTTTGCACCCATAACCCATGCCTTGTTCAAGGGTCAACTGTATATTCTCTAGACATTTGTATAAGAACTTGAAAAACTTTCTCTGACTTAGTAGCCCATGCTATTTCAATATGTGGATGACTTACTGATAACTGCTAAGACTGCATGTATGCCTGTAAAGAAGATACTTTGGATTTCTTAGTATTTTTAGCGGCTGAAGAACATAAAACCTCTCTAGATAAATTGTAGTATTATCAAACTGAAGTCAAATATTTGAGACATTTAATATTGGTCAACAGGCAGAAGATAGTTCCATCTCAAAGTCAGACCATTTACAATAGAAGCAAACTGCTCTGACAAAAAAAAAAAAAAAAAAAAAAAAAAAAACCCAAAAATACAAAAAAAAAAAAAAAAACCCAAAAAATAGTCCGCTAATTTTCCAGGTTGGTTGGATATTGCAGGCATTGTGTCTCTTCCTTTTCTGAAGACTAACCATCTCATTGAGCTGTCTCACAATGCAGCATAGAACTTTTACCGTGGTCCAAAGAAACTAGAGAAGTCTTTTTCTTTTTTTAGAAAGATTTTATTTATTTATTTGAGGGAGGGAGAGAGAGAGAGAGAAAGAGAGAGAGAGAGAGAAAGAGAACACACAAGCAGGGGGAGTGTCAGGCAGATGGAGAGGGTAGGCAGGCTTCCTGCTCAGCAGGGACCCCATTGCAGGGCTTGATCCCAGGACCCTGAGATCATGACCTGAGCTGAAGGCAGATACTTTTTTTTTAATTAATATTTTTTATTACATTCTGTCAGTCACCATACAGTACACCCCTAGTTTTTGATGTAAAGTTCCATGATTCATTACTTGCGTATAACACTCAGTGCACCATGCAATATGTGCCCTCCTTAATACCCATCACCAGCCTATCCCATTCCCCCACACCCCTCCCCTCTGAAACCCTCAGTTTGTTTCCCAGAGTCCACAGTCTCTCATAGTTCATTCCCCCTTCTGTTTACCCCCCTTCATTCTTCCCTTCCTTCTCCTACCAATCTTCTTATTTCTTACGTTCCATAAATGAGTGAAACCATATGATAATTGTCTTTCTCTGCTTGACTTATTTCACTTAGCATTATCTCCTCTAGTCCCGTCCATGTTGCTGCAAATGTTGTGTAATCATTCTTTTTGATGGCTGAGTAATATTCCATTGTATATATGGACCACAACTTCTTAATCCATTCATCTGTTGAAGGGCATCTCGGCTCCTTCCACGATTTAGCTATTATGGACAATGCTGCTATGAACATTGGGGTGCATATGGCCCTTCTCTTCACTACGTCTGTATCTTTGGGGTAAATACCCAGTAGTGAAATGGCTGGATCATAAGGTAGCTCAATTTTTAACTTTTTAAGGGACCTCCACACTGTTTCCCAGAGTGGCTGTACCAACTTGCATTCCCACCAACAATGTAGGAGGGACCCCCTTTCTCCACATCCTCTCCAACATTTGTTGTTTCCTGCCTTGTCAATTTTTGCCATTCTAACTGGCATAAGGTGGTATTTCAGTGTGCCTTTGATTTGAATTTCCCTGATGGCTAATGATTTTGAACATTTCCTCATGTGTCTGTTAGCCATTTGTATGTCTTCATTGGAAAACTGTCTGTTCATATCTTCTGCCCATTTTTTGATTCATTTATTTGTTTCTTGTGTATTGAGTTTGAGAAGTTCTTTGTAGATCTTGGATACCAGTCTTTTATCTGTAGTGTCATTTGCAAATATCTTCTCCCATTCCGTGGGCTGCCTCTTAGTTTTTTTGACTGTTTTGAAGGCAGATACTTAACCAACTGAGCCACCCAGGTGCACCTAGAGAAGTCTTTTCTCTTTTACAAATTTATTTTTCTATTTAAAGATTTTTAAATTAAAGTAAAATTAGCATACAGTGCTTTATTAGTTTCTGAGGTACAATATAATGATTCAACAATTCTATACATTTCTTAGTTCTTATTAAGATAAGTATGCTCTTTTAAAAAAGGTTTTTATTCAAATTCCATTTAGTTAACTACAACATAATAGTAGTTTCAGGTGTACAATTTAGTGATTCAACACTTCCATAACATTACCCTGTGAGAAGTCTTTTAAATGTGTAAAGCAACTGCTATTTCTCAGCCAGGATTAGAGTTCCTAACTCTGACAAACTATTCCATCTTTTCTGTCATGAAAATAAGGGAGCTGCTAATGGTGAACTTTCTTAAAAACTAGGCTCTGATTATAGGCTTATTGTTTACTTTTATGTGTTATTGGATTTGGAGATGTCAGGATATTTACAAGCCTTAGCACAGCTGGTCTTCTAGTTGAAAAGACTCAGTCTTTGACCCTGGAACAATTAATTTACTTACATGCACCTCATGCTGTTACTGCTGTTTTATAAGTTAATAAGACATTAACACCTGTCACTGTGCTATGGAAATAACTATGGAAAAGCTTTATTGTCTAACCCTAATGTTATTCTAGAAAAGCGTAACCTTTTGAACGCAGCTACTCTGTTGCTGGATCCTGACCAAATATGTAAATATGATTCTCTCACAGCTGTAGTAGAAGATACTCAGCCTTGGTCTGATATTCCTATTCCTAATACTGACTTAATATAATTCACTGATATATCTTGTATGAGACACACACAGGAATATACAAAAGTGTTGTATATAGTAGGCAGTTCTCATTAACTTCTAGAGGCTTATCCTCTCCCAAACAAGATCAGCCCATGAAGTAGAACTCATGGCTCTTGCATAAATTTTTGAATTAGCCATAGATTTTAAAGTAAATAGCAATCTTAAAGTAAATATCTATACTGAGAGTAAACATACATTTGGTGTCTATCATGCTATGAGACAAATGTGGAAGAATAGAGAGAACTTTCCAGCATCAGTGGGAACTAAAGTATTACATGAAAAATATAATTGCTGATTTATTAGAGCCATCCGAACTTCTCCAACCGATTTCTAAAATTCATTGTAGAGCTCAGACAAGACAGCAAGATGAAATATCTAAAGAAAATAAATTTTCACACCAAGCCAAGGAAAGAGTTATTAAGGTTTTGATTGGAGAAATTGAAACCCCATTAATTCTATCTAGGAATCCCATTCACAATTTTAGAAACATGCAACTCCATAAGATTTAGAAAATTGGAAACCAAGGGGAGCCAAGAAGGATACCATAGAAATATGGGAATTATGAAATAGGAGAATTCATGTATCTCAATTGTATATGCTTGGATGGCTTTTTCATGTCACCAACAAACTCATTCAGATGAAAAGAATATACTGAAAACCTTGGAATCTTACCACACTTGGAATAAGGATTAAATGATTCAGGAAATAGTACAAAGGTGTACTGCTTTTCAGAAAAAATATTTATTGGAAACACCTAAGATAAGTCAAGAAAGCTTACTGAGGACAATATTACATGGGATCTGACAGCAAATAGGCTTTATAGGATGTCTTAGTCCATTTGGGCTGCTATAAAAGACTACCATAAACTGGGTGGCTTATAAATAATGGAAACTTATTTTCCATGGTTCTGGAGTCTAGGAAGTCCAAGGTCAAGACACCAGCATTTTTGGTGTCTGGTGAGGACCTGCTTTCTGTTTTATACACAGCAGTCTTCTTGCGGTGTCCTGACATGATGGAAGAGGTGAGAGAGCTCTCTGGGGTCTCTTTTATGAGGGCGCTAATCTCATTCATGAGGGTTCTGCCCTCATGACCTAATCACCTCCTAGAGGCTCTACTTCCAAATACCATCCCATTGGTTATTTGGTTTCAACATATCAATTTTGGGGAGATCCGTTCAGTCTATAGCATAGAGTTTTCACCTTCAGAGGGTGAGAATGATTGATTAATAATATTGTGTATGATGTCTGGATTTCCAGAAGTGTTCCTAGCATCTAAAGCAGATATTCAGTGCTTCATGGACTTATTAAATAATATCATTTCAACCTGTGGAATTCCTGAATATGTAGAATCTGATAGGGAAAGTTATTTCGTTTCTATGGCAACTCAGGAGCTCTCTAAAAACCTAAAAAAACCAATAATTTACTCTGCTCCTTATAATCCTCAGTCTTCTGGACAAGTGAAACAAATGAACCATACTCTAAAGAATTTTTTGGCTAAATCATATCAAGTCACTGGCTTACAATGGCCCAGAGCTTCACCATTGGCTTTATTTAAGAATAAGGTCAACTTCCTCTAGCAAGCGTAGTATCTCTCCCTTTGGGTTATTGTTTGGAAGATTTATGATTTTAGAGTTTAAGTCTGCCTGTTTTTACAAACTTCATGAAACTGCACCCAATATCTGCTAGACATAGATAAAACAAACCCTGTAGCTATAAAAGAACTCAAGCTGATGCTGCACATTGATGCTTTCTGACCAAGAGTCTCCTCATCTGCTGCTGAGTGACACCATCTACACACATGAGACCCCTCTCCAATTTTACCTCCCCTTGGGAGTTCTCTTGCCCTCTTCCCCTTCTGGGTGGTGGCCTGGTATGGCTCTCTGGAAGGTTTCCTGCTGTGAAGGACTTCTCTCATACTACCTGTCAAACTACCACCCAAATTATGCTTGTTACATGCTACTGTTAACTCATGGTTGTATCCTAAAATCCTTATGCTCACAAGTGGTGATGAGAACAGGATTCCCATGATAATCAAGGAATTGGCATGGGGTCTACCCCATCAGTAGGCCAAACAACTGGCAAATTGATTACAGAAAGCCTTAAGTGATTGGGACTCAAAATTTGGAATACTTCTAAGTCAGTTTGGCATGGCATTGCTCTTTGTTGTACTTCATTCTATTTTTGGTGCTTCCCCCTCATACTTCATTAGTCTGGCCAAGTGGTAGTGTTAGCATTTGAGTGAACCCACAACATTGGAACTGACTTTTGTGGTCACAGGTGCTGAACTGGCAGAGGGAGATCAGCCCACTCACCTGGGTCTCTCACTAGGCAGGTGCTGAAAGTTGTAGAACCCATGGGGCTGAATAGGAAAAGAGGACAAATGTGTGCTTCTGGATTAAGGGTAGGTTGGCCCATCCCCATAACAGGCTATAGTAGGAAGAACTTCTCCTTAGCTAAGCTGATGATTTGGGGACTCTGAGATGAGAGGCCATCCTTGTCATGGCAGGCAAAGGAGCTGATGCAGCAGACATCAGGCTGAGGCTGGTCTCCTAAGCACAGTTAGGGGAGAGCTTTTGCAAGCAGCTATCATGCTTCTGCTGTTGCAACACCCAGTTGTGCTGTTGCAGATATCATTCTAGACTTTCCCCCAGAGAGCTATAAAGATCCCAATCCTTGGGCTGAACTGGCTAAAGCATTTCTTTTTTTTTTTTTAATATTTTATTTATTTATTTATTTGACAGAGATAGAGACAGCCAGCGAGAGAGGGAACACAAGCAGGGGAAGTGGGAGAGGAAGAAGCAGGCTCATAGCAGAGGAGCCCGATGCGGGGCTCGACCCCACAACGCCGGGATCACGCCCTGAGCCGAAGGCAGACGCCCAACCGCTGTGCCACCTAGGCGCCCCTGGCTAAAGCATTTCTTAAAGTGACTAAAGGCAAGAAAATTTATACCCCTGCCTCTTCCAAGACTCCAAAGGAGGCCATTGACCTGCTGGACATGTGCTCAAAATCACAAGACTCTTGCTAGGCCCTGCCCTAGGTGGCAGCAAGCCACCTAGAAAAGAGGTAGGAGTCCAAACTTCCTGGGGAGACAAGACAGAGGGGAAGACCCTGGGGAGGAGGACCGGTGCTCTCTAGAAGAAAAGGCAGCATGGTGTCACCACAAGAGTGACTGGGATAATTTGCCCATCACTTTGTGCTGACCACTCACAAAGTAATTAAGACAGAAAAGACAAAAGGGGAGGGCCAAGAAGGAGGGGCTGGTTTTCAGTTGGTAAGGGAGACACGTCTTCTCTTTTACCCTGAGGCCTAGTCTCTCCTTAATGACCTGGTTCAGGAACCAGATTAAAAAAGGGGCTGCCTAGGTATATAGAACGTACCTGTCAAGGAGCAAGCACTCCCTAACAGCGGCTGGAATTAAGCAACTGGCTGCCATAGTACGAGATGGAATAATTGAATTTCTACTGAAGGATCTTGCACAATTTGTGCAGAAGGTTATAATGACCTCCAGAGGAGGCTTTGGACCTGGGTCCAGATTTATACCTTATTAGTGTGGATTTCTATGGCTTACAAGGCTACCTACTCTACGTTGGGCTTTACAAAAGCCCAGGCCAACTATCAATGGTAAATGTTAGCTAAGGCCAATCATCTCCACAAGTTGGTGATGTTGAAGTGGGCTTATCAGGTAATACGTGGTGTGTGGCATGATGGCTTGGCAAGTTCAGAGGAGGCTGAATTGAGTCCTGAATCCACCCAGTTATTTCTTAGGAGGGCTCCTAACAAATGTAAATCTTCTTCACTGACAATGACGGCTAATGCTAAATGTTAAAGAAGACATAGATGCCCTGGATCTAATAGAAGCTCATGGAAGACAATCTCAGAGTCAAGTATTGCCTGTTAATTCTACAAATAATACCCCACTGGATCCAAATAAAAATTACTGTCAACAGCAAGGTCGCCTCCCTCCTAGGCCAAATGAACCACCTACGGTCAGACCCCTATTTGAACATGAACACTGAGATAAACAAGGGAAACGTGAGATGAACAAGGGAGATTATACTACAACTTAGGTGATGAGAAGGTCCCAAATTGAGTGATCATCTTTGGTAAATCAGTGCAACAATTAATACTAGAGTCAGATTAAAACCCATCACGGGTTTCCCCTTTGGAGGCAGCTTTACCTTCCACACTGGCTCTTGATCTCTGCCAGCGACAGGGACCTGATTCTACAAAGGGATCTAGTGGTTGCAGAAGTGCCCCCTCTGGCAGAAAATTACCCTTTTATTACGTTAACTGTGGTTTGGGTTCCAAAAAAAGCAACATTGGCTGGCTCTGTTGGACATAGGTATCAAAATCTTCCTAATCCCAGGAAGCACTCATGTTTTAAAGGGACCCCCTCACCCAGGAGTTGACCAGCTTGAGAGGAGGATTAAAGGGGGGATTACCTGCTTAACTATTAAAATTGGCCCAGTTATTGCTAAAAGATTCTTCTGTCCTACTTATTCCCCATCCCTCCAATACTACCCTTTTCCCCATTATTAGAATGGACATCTTCAGTCAGCAGGTAACCTCATGGAACAGGCCTAAAGCTTTTATGCTATTGGTAGGCGCCACCCAGTAGAAATCAGTTAACCTTCCCGCACTGGTTTGAGTGGTAAATGTGCCACAGTTTGGCTTTGGGGACTAAGGCAAGGGACTGAAGGATTATGGCTTCTCATAGCTGACTTAGTTAAAGAAAGGGTACTGATCCTTACCACCTTTTAATTTTCTAATATTAGTTGCTGAAAGCTACAACTAATGAGTAGAGGGTAACTATAGACTATGAAGAGTTAACAAATATGTTCCCTTTATTAGAGCACCTCTACCAGATATTATTGCCTTAATGAATGACATTTAAAACAACATGGGTAATGGTCTTTCTCTGCTTGAGTTATTTCACTTAGCATAATCCCCTCCAATTCCATCCATGTCGATGCAAATGGTGGGTATTCATCCTTTCTGATGGCCGATAAGGAATAGCATGGAGGACATTAGGAGAAGGAAGGGAAAAATGAAGGAGGGGAATAAGAGGGGGAGAAGAACCATGAGAAACTATGGACTCCCGGAAACAAACTAAGGGTTTTAGAGGGGACTGGGATGGGGAGATGGGTTAGCTCAGTGTTGGGTATTAAGGAGGGCACGTATTGCAAGGAGCACTGGGTGTTATATGCAAACAATGAATCATGGAACACTACATCAAAAACTAATGAAGTACTGTATGGCGACATAACATAACAAAAAAATAAAACAACATGGATAAATGGTTTGCAGTTATAGATTCTGCTGACACATTCTTTTTTTAAGCACTATTATTTTTTAAAATTTAAATTTCTTTAGCTAACATACAGTGCAGTATTGGTTTCTGGAGTAGAGCTCAGTGATTCATCACTTACATATGACACCCAGTGCTCATCACAACAAGTACTGTCTTTTTTTAATTTATTTTTTATTTTTTTAGATTTTTTAAAATTTATTTGACGGAGAGAGAGACAGCCAGCGGGAGAGGAAACACCGGCAGGGGGAGTGGGAGAGGAAGAAGCAGGCTCCCAGCAAGGAGCCGGATGCGGGGCTCAATCCCAGGACTCTAGGATCAAGCCCTGAGCCGAAGGCAGATGCTCAATGACTGAACCACCCAGGCGCCCCCAAGTACCATCTTTAATACCCACCACCCATCTAGCTTATCCCCCCCAACCTCCCCCCATCAACCCTCAGTGTATCTATTATTAAGAATCACTTATGGCTTGTTTCCCTCTCTCCTTTTTTTCTTTCCCCCTTCCCACATGTTCATCTCTTTTCTTTCTTAAATTCCACATATGAGTGAGATCATATGGTATTTGTTTTTCTCTGACTTATTTCACTTAGCATGATACACTCTAGCTCCACTCACTTCATTGCAAATGTCGAGCTTTCATTGTTTTTGATAAACATTGGGGTGCATGTATCCCTTCAGATCTCTATTTTTTTTATCCTTTGGGTAAATACCTAGTAGTTCTGTTGCTGTGTTCTATTCTGCAAAAATTTCACAAGGAGTTAACCACAATTCACCTTCACCTTTGAAGGTCAGTAGTATATCTTTTCCAGGTTGCCTATAAGGTATTTAAATAGTCCTGAAATTAAACACCATCTTTGTGGTCAAGACCCAAATGTTTGACTCACTCTTATACTAGAAACTGAGCTTTGACATTGTATCAATGACATCCTTCTCTTTGGACCTGACCAAGACTCTGTCTCATAGATCATCACAACTGTGAGCAAACACCTCACTGAGAGGGAATGGCCAGTTGCCCCACATAAGATCCAAGGCCCTTAATCTGTCACATTTTGAGGCTATATTTGGAATTTATAAGAGGAACTGTTACAAATCTGGTAAAAGATAAGAATCTAGCACTTCAACCTTCCACTTTGGTAAAGGAAGACCAACATTTGGTAGGAATGTTTGGATTTTAGTGCCAACACATTCTATACCTCCAGTGCTGGTCCCTGCTTATTATAAGTTTTTCACTTTTCAGTGAAGACTTGAGCAACAACAGGCACCAGATAAAATAAAGGAGGCTATTACTTTGGCAGTTCTACTAATGCTTTGAAGATAGGACTTAATGAGAAGTTTTGGTCACTGCAAATTTGCTTCCTGGAGCCTCTGGACCAAATGAACAATTAAATGGTTATGCATAGGCTTTCGGTGTAAGCAGCTCCCAGACTTAGCCCCAAAGTATTCACCAGTAGAGAGGCAACCCCCTGGTAACATACTAGGCACTTAGTAAAACTGAAGCCTTTACTGGAGCAGAGCCAATTACTCTATGGATCGAGATGCCTATTATGCCCTGAGCAATGGAAAAAGCTCTCTGTAAAATTTAATGAGGCCTCCTTATTAAAATGGAAATGGCATCTAAATGATCGAGATGCTGAAGTGCCACAATCCCATGAGAAATTAGCGTATACCCTGCCACGGAGGTTAACTTGCCAAAGCCCCCAGAAATGCCTCCTCCTCTTGCTTAATGGAGACCGGAGGGAGGACAGCCAACACTCTTAAAATGAGAAAAACAATGGTCTGTCTTCACCATTGAAGTGAGTCTGGGGTATAAGGCAGCAAGACAATGGACAGCCACAGCCCGTTACCCCTGTTCAAACAATCCAATTTCCATAGGGAGGATAGAGGGCTGAGCTGTATGCAATACTTCTATCAATAAAGCATGCCTTTGACAAACATTTTCCTAAGGTTCTGTTTTCACAGACTCCTGGTTGGTAGCTAATGGGTTAAACACTTGATCTGAACTTCAGCAAAATCATGCTGGAAAATGCAAGGTTGAGACATTTGGGGTAAAGAGATATGGGAAAAATTGCCACATTAGCTCCCATTCTGCCCATCAGGGTGTACCATACCTTGGCTCATGCCAAACAAGACACATAGGAGGCACAATACAACACACAAGCTGATGAACTAAACAGACATCTAAAATAGGTAAGCTTCTTAAAGGATGGGCAGTACCCAGAACTCTGAGACTAGCCACCTTACCCCTTCTATTGGTGTACACCCAAGAGGTCAGTAGATTCATGTATCAGAGGGTTATGAAAATGGATAGTTAATAGAGGAATTGACCCAGTAGAGAAACATTTACACAAAGCCATTAGGGACTGTACCAGATGTGAAAAATCTAGACACTGGAAAAATTTACAGAAGAGAAGGGCCACATCAGAACTAACAAACTGACTTCATTGGGCCTTTCTCTGTAACAGTAGGAGTCATCAAATATGCCTTAACAATGGTAGATATCCACATAGGTCTTTTATTGCCTAACCCATGTAAAGTACTAACCTTTTCTAGTGTTATTGAGAAGTTAATGAAACTCTGGGAGCATTACAGAATTACACAGTCAGATCAACACTCACTTCACTGCAAAGGGAATGCAACAATGGCCATTACAAAATAACATTGCTTAGGTTGCTCACCTACCCTATTGTCCTATGGCAGCAGATATCATAGAAAAACATAATGGGCCTTTATTTTTTATTATTTTAAAAAAGATTTTATTAATTGATTTGAGAGACAGAGAGTGAGAGAGAGAGCACACGAGTTGGGGGGGGAGGGGCAGAGGGAGAGGGAGAAGCAGACTTCTCACTGAGCAGGACTCCTTCCCAGGACCCCAGGATCATGACCTGAGCCGAAGGCAACTGGTTAACCAAGCCACCCAGGTGCCCCCATAATGGGCTTTTAAAACAAGGACCATAGAGAAAACTTGGAGGACAATGGTCCCCTAAGTGGTCAAAATACTGTTCATAGTCCTGATTACATTAGACCCACCCCAAATGGCATAACTATGCCATATTTAAAGTCACAACAAATAAGGAGACCACCAACAAAGATGTTGCAACCTCTGCTGTTTTATGTAAGCACACTGGATGCAACACAATTATCCATTTTTATAGATGTGGTAACCCTGACATTATTGTCTACAGCAAAATAGCATCCACCTGATACTTCAACTTTCCTTCCTCCCTCATAGAAAATCCAGAGTCTAGCTGTCTCTCCCTCAATCCTGATGAAGACCTGGTGTAGACTACTGACTCTGGAATCATTCTCAGCCTGTGTCTGCTCATCATCCAGTGTAAGTGGAGCAAACCACCTACCAGTATCTGGAAGGAGTGAGGCATGCTAATCTGCCACCCACATACTTTGCTCTATTAAGGCTCTGTGGAACAAATCTGTACCTGCTTCTGACACCCAGCAGGTGGAAATAATTGCCCTGGCTGATATACAGGGGACAATCAGATCCACTACTCCTGGCTATGAATGGCCTCTGACTTTAACCCCGACTCTGTTGCTGTGCCCTTTCCTTACTTGAGAAGTTCCAACCCTCACTAGTGTTCCTACACACCCATTGGTGGATCACCTTAACATGCCACATGCATACCATAGGGAGACATGCAACACTGGTCGGATTGAGGACAATGAGAACCACTTTGTTGGTTATTCAGATTGATAATCCTACTAACATGACCACAGAAATCAACACTGAGACTACTACTGTATTTCCTATCTCTACAACTGCTGGCAACAACCCTCCCAGCTAGGCCAGACTCTATAGTATTGCTGGTGACTCATAGGTGCCTTCTAAACCTATGAACAGATTTTTGCTTCAATCAAATGAAATCTGTTATTAACTAGTGCCACCAAGCCAATAGAGCAATATGCCGCTATCTATCAGGTGTCATTTAAGGAATTCCTAGATATAGTGTGTACCCAGGATTACAACTAAGATGCTCATAATTGTGCAATTAAATAAAATGTAATCCAGAACCAATACCAACAAATCCTATGGGATTACAGAGATAAAATTATAGTTTTTTACTAATCCCTGGGATGATGATAAATATAAATTCTGTTAACAATATATATCCTTACAACTTTTGACTTCTTTTTAAAATTAATTATAATGATCTCTCTCCTACTCCAATACAAGTCCCACTTATTGAGGTGGAAAGAAATTGGCATCTTACCAAGAACCTTCTTTGTGGTGGTTAATTTTAGGTGTCAACTTGTCTAGATCACAGTGCCCAGATGTTTGCTCAAACATTATTTTGCATGTTTCTCTGCAGGTGCATTTTTGAGAAGAGATTGACATTTAAATTAGTGGAATTTAACTAAAGCAGATTACCCTCCTTAATGTGGGTGGGCCACATCCAATTAGTTGAAGGCCATAATACAACAAAGACCAACCTCCCCTGAGCAAGAAAGAATTCTGCTAGCAGATTGTCTTTGGACTCAAGCTGCAACTCTTCCCTGAGTCTCCAGCCTTCCATCTTTCTCTATTGGATTTTTGATTTGCCAACCCTCCACAATTAAGTGAATCAATTCCTTTTTTTCCAAAGACTTTATTTATTTATTTATTTATTTAAGAGAGAGAGAGGAGGAGCAGAGGGAGAGGGACTAGCAGACTCTGCGCTGAGTGTAGAGCCCGAGGTGGGGCTCAGTCCCATAACCCTGAGATGATGAGCTGAAATCAAGAGTCTCACCCTCGAAAAACTGAGCCACCCAGGTGCCCCTGAACCAATTCTTTAAAATAAATACCGCCCCCCACACACGCACACACACGTGTGTACCCTATAGATTCTGGTTTTCTGTAGAACCCTAATAAACCTTCTCTGGCCTCACTAATCATATATACAAGGAGGGCAATGTATACTACATATTTCTTTTTTTTTATATATAATTTTTATTTTGCTATATTAGTCACCATACAGTACATCCCTGGTTTTTGATGCAATGTTCCATGATTCATTATTTGTGTATAACACCCAGTGCACCATGCAATACGTGCCTTCCTTAATACCCATCACTGGCCTATCCCAATCCCCCACACCCCTCCCCTCTGAAGCCCTCAGTTTGTTTCCCAGAGTCCATAGTCTCTCATGGTTCATTCCCCCTTCTGTTTACCCCCCTTCATTCTTCCCTTCCTTCTCCTACCGATCTTCCTATTTCTTACGTTCCATAAATGAGTGAAACCATATGATAATTTTCTTTCTCTGCTTGACTTATTTCACTTAGCATTATCTCCTCCAGTCCCGTCCATGTTGCTGCAAATTTTGTGTAATCATTCTTTTTGATAGCTGAGTAATATTCCATTGTATATATGGACCACAACTTCTTAATCCATTCATCTGTTGAAGGGCATCTCAGCTCCTTCCACGATTTAGCTATTATGGACAATGCTGCTATGAACATTGGGGTGCATATGGCCCTTCTCTTCACTACGTCTGTATCTTTGGGGTAAATACCCAGTAGTGCAATGGCTGGATCATAGGGTAGCTCAATTTTTAACTTTTGAAGGGACCTCCACACTGTTTTCCAAAGTGACTGTAACAATTTGCATTCCCACCAACAATGTAGGAGGTATCCCCAATTCGCCAAGGAGTTGTTGAAAAGGAAAAACAAAGCTGGGGGCATCACATTGCCAGATTTCAAGCTATACTACAAAGCTGTGATCACCAGGACAGCATGGTACTGGCACAAAAACGGACACATAGACCAATGGAACAGAATAGAGAACCTGGAAATGGACCTTCGGCTCTTTGGGCAACTAATCTTTGACAAAGCAGGAAAACACATCCAGTGGAAAAATTCAGTCTCTTCAATAAATGGTGCTAGGAAAATTGGACAGCTATAGGCAAAAGAATGAAACTTGACCACTCTCTCACACCATACACAAAGATAAACTCTAAATGGTTGAAGACCTCAATGTGAGACAGGAATCCATCAAAATCCTAGAGGAGAACATAGGCTGCAACCTCTTTGACATCGGCCACAGCAACTTTCTTCATGACACATCTCCAAAGGCAAGAGAAACAAAAGAAAAAATGAACTTGTGGGACTTCATCAAGGTACTACATATTTCTTGTGCCAAGATACATGTAAAAAATCAGAAAATTGAACTAGTTTGGAAATTATTCTCTAACCTAACCTCTTAAAAGGCAAGTGGAGTTTTATATAATAGTCAATGGAAGTGAGTTTCTACCATTGCAATACTGGCCATTCACAGTAAACAATCATAGCTGTTGAATGTTAAAGCAATTTTTATAAAAAAACATATTCTATCTCATAGAGAAATCTAACCTCTCCTTGCATGGGCTAGTCTTTACCCAAATTGATAACTACTTGTTTATAGCTGTTACAAAATTTTCAATACCCACCAAAACCATCATCAATAAAGACTTGGGAAATATTTGAGGAAAATTGCCACCCAATATTACTCCTCTGGAAGCTCCTTTAAAAACATAAACACCTCCTCTTACAGCAGATATAGAAGATAATGAGAAGCCTGATAGTGAAGCTAACCTGTAGGTTACCAAGGAAAAATGCTCATAACTACCATACTCCTTATTTCTGTAACTGGTCACATGGTCATAGCTGGTGTTTCTTTTTTTTTTTAATTATATTATGTTAGTCACCATACAGTCCCTAGTTTTCGATGTAAAGTTCCATGATTCATTACTTGCATATAACACCCAGTGCACCATGCAATACGTGCCCTCCTTAATACCCATCACCAGCCTATCCCATTCCCCCACCCCCCTCCCCTGGTGTTTCTAAGTACCTTCTTCTACTACCCATTCCATATTCCCTTTTCCCTTTGTTGATTGTAATTCTTTGCCTGGTGGGGTGTCCCAAACATTTATTCCTGAAGGGTCTGGGCCATTAGTAGTCCTGCCTGAACTGGGCTGTTGGAGTTTTTCATTGACTTTAACCACAGGATATGGTATTACTAAGAAATGCTCTAGAGGCACCTGGGTGGCTCAGCCATTAAGTGTCTGCCTTCGGCTCAGGTCATGATCCCAGGGTCCTGGGATTGAGCCCCACATCAGGCTCCCTGCTTGGTGGGAAGCCTGCTTCTCCCTCTCCCACTCCCCTTGCTTGTGTTCCCTCTCTCACTGTCTCTGTCAAACAAATAAATAAAATCTTAAAAAAAAAAAAAGAAATGCTCTAAGGGATATCCACAAAAAGAACCATTCTATCCATATGGTTATTAAATCTTCCTCTGCTGAGGTTACCTTTTGAGTGCATTACTTGGGGGCATAATATCTTACATTCTTTGCCCATTCAGAGAGGTCTATCCACATAACAGTTCTTCTGACTCCTTGCCACCAATTTTCCAATCATGTTTCCTCCAAGTCTTTGACCATGTAACTAAACCATTGGCCATGGCCCATGAATATATGGATTTGTGGCATTTGGGCTACATTCTCATGTAAGTTACTTGTGCTTTCAGGGCATCCTTGATCCCAATCTTGTATATACCACTTCTCTTTGATAATGGAATGCTGCTGAACATGGCCAAATTTATGGCTTGGTGGGGCAGTTCATGATGGGCAGCTTAGGTTTCATGGTTATTTGGTGGCCTGTGGTTAAGTATGGCCCAATGGAAAGCCAAAATCTGTTTCTCAAAAGGAAAGTATTCACAGAGGATGTTAGGGTATTGCTTTAAAATCTTAAGGGCCAATAATGCTCTTCAGCTCTAGGGGCCTCCCAAAGTCTCCAAACTGCCACCGCCACTTCAAGCACCAGCAGATTAGTTGGATTATATGGCTCAAGTAACAAAGCAGCTTTCATGGCAGCCTGAATCTGTTGTTGAGCCTTCTCTTGTTCTAGACCCCACTCAAAGCTTGCAGTTTTTCGGGTTACTTAGTAAGTGGGTCAGAGCAGCATACTCAAATGAGAAATATGTTGCTTTCAATTCCAAAGAGGCCCAGACCCATTAGGCATTGTTCCTCTTTTTTGGATGCAGTAGGGGCCAGATACACTAACTTATGCTTTGCCTTGGAAATAATATCTCAATATGCTCCATGTCACTGAACACCTAAAAATTTTACTGAGGTGCAAGTCCCCTGAATTTTCATCAGATTCATTTCCCACTCTCTGATGTGTCTTACCAATATGTCTAGAGTGGTTGCTACTTTCTGCTCACCAGATCCCATCAGCATAATGTCATCAATGTAATGAACTAGTGTGATGTCTTGTGGAATGGAAAGGTTATCAAGGTCACTGTAGACTAAATCATGACGTAGGGCTGGAGAATTAATATGCCAGATCAATAGCTGCATACCAGGTACCAGAAGATGTGTTAATTGCCCAAGCAACAAAACCACACATGGAACAGTAGGTGCAATTGGAATCATCATCTGGTTAACTTCACAATAATTCTCTGTAATTTTCCAAGTTCTATCTGTTTTCTGCACAGCCTAAATAGGTAAGTTGAATGAGGAAGTGGAAGTGGTAGGACTCACCACCCCTGTGTCTTTGAAGTCCCTGATGGTGGTACTAATTTTTGCCATCTCTCCAGGAATGTGGTATTGCTGTTGGTTTACTATTTTCCTAGGTAGAGGCATTTCTAGTGGCTTTCACTTGGAGAAATAACCATGGCATTGAAAACCCACTGGACTCATTGTGAGATGAACCCAAGCTAAAACTACATTGGTCACCTGACACCCATAAGCTCCTGCTCTGACTTGTGGACCACAGTGATGGTTAGGGTCTCCTTGAATTAGTGCCAGTTCAGAGACATTGTCTAGTAATCCTCCAAATGTTTGACTATTTTTCCCCCAATGCATAATCACCTGGTCAGTGCCCGTAGGTTCTTTTAAGGAGAGTTGGGAGAAAAATTAACAATAAAAACTTCTGGTGGTATAGCAGGGTCCTTTCTTAAAAAAATCACATGCCTCTCTTCATTCAAAGGGTTCTGGGTCTGTCAACTGGCTCAAGTCTGGGAATTGATTGAAAGACAATGAGTCTTTCTTTTGGTGATTCACGTTAGACATCGTTCACTCAAATTAGAACTCTCCTATCTACCCAGATCAAGTAAGAATTTAGTAGATTGCTGATTTATTTCTTTTCCAGGGATGTGATAATCAACTAAAAAATGCCACAGGTCTCTACAAATTAGACTATTCTGATACTGCTTTGACTCTACTGTCTATTACAGCAAGCTCACCTTGTCTTTGGTAATTAAGTTTCACTATTTCACTCCTGCAGCCCTGGGATCCAATTATCCTCATTGCATTTAAATATTCTAGTTCAGTTGCGGAAATTCACACTATAATTTTTGACCTACAGGAAATTGACCACAGAGTTCTTCAAAGATGCTGGGATTACCCTCACAAATTTATTATTCACAGTCATGGTGAAAAGTTGATCCTCCAGGGTAGGTGAGCAGAACTTAAATGATAAATCCACTCTAACATTCCAATCTTCCCAAGCCTTCAAATAGAGAAATAGTTGATAGAATAACAGGGCCATTCTGGCATTTCAACTTCACTCAGTATAGGTCACCTTTTGGTCCATTTTCAGCTACCCAACCAACCATACTGTTAGAGTGCTTTTGAACAACTTGAACTAAATCATTGAACCCATAATCTTTGCTTAGCGTGGGCTCATATCAATCAATTTGGCCTGATTTAACTTCGTATTCCTTCCACCATTACTCACCTCCATTCCCACACATATTCTCCATATTTCTGTCTGTATAAATTGAAAAAAATCATGCACCTGCTTTGGTGTATAGCACTCCTTCTAGTGGATTACCCTTCAAGGTTTGCTGGGACTTGAGCCCAGGCATATGTCTAGGAGCAAAGAAGAGCTGCAGGGTAGATCCCGAGGAGAGTCAGCAGTGCTTTGCAAGGAAACTACCTTAAGAGAGGCCATTACAAATTTTTTGGGGGGGCAAAGCACAACCTTCTCAGGCAGGGGTGGAAATTTTGGCAAAGAAAACTCAATAGAATTTAGGCGTATGACATCTCCAGCTTCATTGGAATTTTCCCATGGGTCTCCACTCCAATGTTTAGGATCTTATTCTCTCCCAATCAATGCTTTTTTTAAAATTTTTTTTGAAGATTTTATTTATTTATTTGACAGAGAGAGAGACAGCCAGCGAGAGAGGGAACACAAGCAGGGGGAGTGGGAGAGGAAGAAGCAGGCTCATAGCGGAGGAGCCTGATGTGGGGCTCGATCCCATAATGCTGGGATCATGCCCTGAGCCGAAGGCAGACGCTTAACCGCTGTGCCACCCAGGCGCCCCTCTCCCAATCAATGCTTTTTAAACTCAACTTACCTTATTCCCCATTCCTCATCCCATACATACCTTAACCATACCTTTTTCTTGGGTTTTGCTTTGAAAATATACTACCTTATTCTTGATTTTTCCCATACACTTTTTATCTACTAGCAGAGAAAAATCTTGGGTTGTATGGTGGGATGTGAGGATACAATGTCCATCTCCAATTCCTGTCTCCAAGCACCAACTGTGCAGTTTCACTACCATTGGCCAAGTGCTCAGAGGATTGGCGTCCATGACCAAGCCTTTTATTTTTCTATGATATACTTCCTTTTCAGTGGCTTGTCTGAAACACACACTTTGGCGGGGAACAAAAGACATTTTTCTCAACCAGTAGACTCTAGTTAGTGCAGTGAAATTGCAGTTTACACCGAAGTTTTCAAGGGGATTAAACATTTAAGGGAAAATTACATGTAGCAAAAATTATCCTTGAAAGTCATTTGTGAAAGTTCCATGTGAAAGAATTACATAATGTCTATCAATAAGGCCAGTATTGGAACAGATTCCTGTTTGTTCAATTGAGCACCAGATTAAGTAAGTGGCTTTTGTTTAGGGTTCCCATTGAATGAAAAATAGGTGTTTAAACACTAGAACACACTCAAGGTGGTGGCATACTTAAACTGTGAGAAGCACACAGAGAGTCTCTTAACTCTCCTTCACTCCAATACTTAGATTTGCTGAGTGGAGTAGTAGATGGATTCACCCCATTATTCATATTCTTATTTCCTACGTGTATGATGTGACCCCACAACCCAGAGGAGGTCACATGCCCCCAAAAGGGAGTATTTGGAGACAAATTCAGAAAATGCCTCTCAACCTGAAATTATCAAGAATTAGCAGGCAAGGGCCCAACAGAGTGGAAGTCACTCTGTGAGGCAGTGGCGACAGCAGTGGTGAAAGGATGAACAACAAGTTCAATGCATTGAAAGATTATGACAGTGGGGACCATGATCAAAATGAAGAAAACAGCACACAGAAAGAAAGTAAGAAGGAAAAAACAGAATGAGACAAGAGTCAGGGCAGCAGTAAGAGGAAGGCTGTTGTTCCTGGACCAGCAGAGCATCTCCTTCAGTACAATTATACTTTCTGATACTCCAGAAGAACCCCCAGCCATCCCACCAGCTCACAAAGCTATGAATAAAATATCAAACAGATTGGCACCTTTTTTGCCTCTGCAGAGCAGTTCTGGAGATTTTACAGCCACATGGTAGGTCTTGGGGACCTGATGGGCCACAGTGACATCCAACTCTTCAAAGAAGGAATTAAACCCATATGGGAAGATGATGCAAATAAAAATGGTGGCAAGTGGATTATTTGGCTCCAGAAAGCCTTGGCAGCTCATTGCTGTGAGAATCTTATCCTGGACATGTTGGAGGAACAGTTCATGGTTGGGGAGGAGATCTGTGGTGTTGTGGTCTCTGTCCAGTTTCGGGAGGACATTATTTTAATATGGAATAAGACTGCCAGTGATCAAACAACCACAGTCCAAATCCAGGTTATGCTTTGGCAAGTGCTTAACCTATGTCCCAACACCATCATAGAGTACAAAACTCATACTGACAGCATCAAAATGCCAGGCAGCCTGAGCCCCCAAAGGGTCCTCTTTCAAAACCTCTGTAAGCTGCAGTTGAATGTGCCATGACCTTCTCCCTCTCTGGATGGCACCATCATTGAAGCTGGCATCATTGGATTCTCTTGTTCTGTTGGCATGCTACCTGGAAGATCCTTCTGTCCTGGACAAGAGAAACTGGAAAAGCATTTTATGGTTTTTTTTTTAAGATTTATTTATTTATTTGAGAGACAGAGCAAGCACACAATTATGAGGGGCAGAGGGAGGAGAGATAATATTAAGCAGACTCAGTGTTGAGTGTGGAGCCCAAGGCGGGGCTTGATCTCACGACCCTGAGATCACAACCTGAGCAGAAACTAAGAGTCCAATGCCTAAACAACTGCACCACGCAGGCGTCTTGCAATTTAAGAGCGCGCTGACAAGCAGCAGCTACAACAGCTGAGATCACTTAATAAGTGGTTCTAAACTTAAAACAAAATAATGAACAGGAGAGAGAGATTAGCAAAAAGTAGCCAACCTGGAGAGAGTGTGTGCTTACAATATTGTTATTTGAGTGTTTCCCACATTTCCATAAAGTATGCTACATATCTTCTAAACATAATCAAGGATACCAGAAGCCTTACAAGTTCAATTAGGCTGATTCTGAAGTAGAAATTACTTCAGAATGGGATTCATTGGGGTGAAGGGTGTTGTCTTGGGTTCAGCTGTAACAAGAATGAGATAATTGTTGTGTTGTCATAACAAAAGAGAAGTTTACATAGTATCTTTAAAAAGTAGGAACCAAACCCAAGAATTTGTCAGTGTTGGTGTTGATTAGCTCTATGGTAGGGAGGAGAGTCCTGTATGTGGCAGACCCAAATCTTGGTTCCTATTGAGGTATATTCCACTATGGAGTGGCTCCTTTGTGGCTTTGAAGGAACTATCTGTGAAGATTAGTCTGTCTCTTTTGCTCAGAGTCCCACTGCAACCAGCCTCTTCTGATTACAGTAACAGCTAACATTTTTTTAAATTTTATTTATTTATTTGACAGAGAGAGACAGTGAGAGAGGGAACACAAGCAAGGGGCATGTGAGAGGGAGAAGCAGGCTTCCCGCCAAGCAGGGAGCCAGATGAGGGGCTCAGTCCCAGGACCCTGGGATCATGACCTTAGCTGAAGCCAGATGCTTAAGGACTAGCTAACATTTTTTAATGATGGTTTCTATTGACAGGCCTAGTCACATTTTGATTTGACTTGACCCACTAAGCAGGCTACTAGTCACTTTACTTCACTACTTTGACTTCCTCTTGTGTTTAGATCTGTCTTCTTCACTCTTAGGGGACTGAAAGCTGAGAGAAATTTCTAGGGAAACGGAGCCCTTTGGGCCTTGTTCTCAGACGTATACCCTCTGGTTCTGAAATATAACTGCTTTGCCATACCTAGGAGTAAACCTAACCAAAGAGGTGAAAGACCTGTACTCTGAAAACTATAAAACACTAACGAAAGAAATTGAAGATGACACAAAGAAATAGAGACATTCCATGCTCATGAATTGGAAGAACAAATATTGTTAAAATGTCTATATTACCCAAAGCAATCTACACATTTAATATAATTCCTATCAAAATACTAACAACATTTCTCACAGAGCTAGAACAAACAATCCTAAAATTTGTATGGAACTACAAAAGACCCCAAATAACCAAAGCAATCTTGAAAGGAGAAAAGCAAAGCTGGAGGCATCAATTCTGGACTTCAAGTTATATCACAAAGCTATAGTGATCAAAACAGTCTGGTACAGGCACAAAAATTGACACATAGATCAATGGAATAGAATATAAAACCCAGAAATGAACCCACAACTATATGGTCATCAACATTCAACAAAGCAGGAATGAATATCCAATGGGAAAAAGACAGTCTCGTCAACAAATGGTGTGGGGGAAAACTGGACAGCAACATGTGAAAGAATAAAACTGGACCACTCTCTTACACCATGCACACAAAAAATTCAAAATGGATTAAAGACCTAAACATGAAACAGGAAACCATTAAAATCCTAGAGGAGAACACAGACAGTAACCTCTTTGATATCCGACATAGCAACTTTTTTCTAGGTATGTCTCCTGAGGCAAGGGAAAGAAAAGCTGAAATAAACTATTTGGGACTATATCAATATAAAAATCTTCACAGCAAAGGAAATAATCCACAAAACTGAAAGGCAACCTATGGAATGGGAGAAGAGATTCGTTAATGACATATCTGATAAAGGGTTACTATCCAAAATCTATAAAGAACTTATAAAACTCAGCACCCAAAAATGAATAATCCAATTAAAAATGGGCAGAAATCATGAATAGACATTTCTCCAAAGAAGATGTACAGGTGGTTAACAGACACATGAAAAGATGTTCAACATCACTTACCATCAGGGAAATACAATTTAAAACTACAATGAGCTATCACCACACACCTG
Source organism: Ursus arctos (assembly GCF_023065955.2). Lineage (NCBI taxonomy): Eukaryota > Metazoa > Chordata > Mammalia > Carnivora > Ursidae > Ursus > Ursus arctos. The sequence continues at coordinate 59,201,153 of NC_079873.1, forward strand.
TGAAAATGGCTAAAATCAACAACACAAGGAACAACAGGTGCTGACAAGGATGTGGAGAAAGTAGAGCCCTCATACACTGTTGGTGGGAATGCAAACTGGTGAAGCCACTCTGGAAAACAGTGTGGAGGTTCCTCAAAGTGTTAGAAGTAGAACTACCTTATGATCTAGCAATTGCACTACTAGGTATTTACCCAAAGAATACAAAAATACTAATTCAAAGGGATACATGTACTCTGATGTTTATAGCAGCATTATATACAATAGCCAAATTATGGAAACAGCCCAAGTGTCCACCATCGACTGATTAATGGCTAAAGAAGATGTGATGTACACACACCACACACACACAAGGAATGTTACTGAGCCATAAAAAAAAAATGAAATCTTGTCATTGCAATGACATGGATGGAGCTAGAGAATATAATGCTAAGCAAATAAATTAGTCAAAGAAAGGCAAATATCATCTGATTTCACTCATACGTGGAATTTAAGAAAGAAACAAAACAAACTAGCAAAGGGGAAAAATGTGAGAGTGTTTCAAACCAAGAAAACAGAGTCTTAGCTATAGAAAACTGATTATTACCAGAGGGAAGGCAGGTGAGGGTGGGAGCATGGGTGAAATAGGTGATGGGAATTAAGGAGTGTACTTATTGTGATGAGCATGGGGTGTTGTAAGGAAGTGTACCCCTGAAACTAATATTACACTGTGTTAACTGGAATTTTATTTTGTTTTATTTTATTTTAATTACTATTATTGCTATTTTACTAACTAGAATTTTAATAAAAACTAAGAAAAAACCTGCTTGGCCATTGTGGTGAATCCCTTTTGGTGTATCTGTGCAGGTCATATGACTCCTTAAATTGCCCCCCCCCTTTCCAGTTTCTTTCTTATAATGGTGGGATCCTGGCAATGCATGTCATTTGTAAACATTGTTTCAATCCCAGGCCTAAGTTGATTGGCCTAAGGATGAGACCCTGACTATTTAGAAGCTCTTACAGAAATTTTAAGTTGTGTGTGTGTGTGTGTGTGTGTGTGTGTGTGTGAGAGAGAGAGAAAGAGAGAGAGAGAGGAGAGAAATGGAAGTGGATTGGTTTTCCCCTGTGGTTCAACCTTAGAAAGTAAACAATAATACCCTGGCTCTGTGGGGAAGCCATATTTCCTGTGCTTTCTGTGGGGCTGAGGAAGCTGCTCATCAGAGAGAGAACAAAAAGAAATATTATAAAGAGAAGGATAAATGATATTGTCTAAGTTTCTGAAGACTTTGCAGTTGCCTGTTCTGGTCCATTTCTGAAATCTAATAACATTCTTGACCTTGAGTTTTGTGATACACCCCTAACTCCTTATATAATAAGTTTCCCTATTTTGATGAAAGTAGCTTACATTGGTTTCTGTTACTTGTAACTGAAGAATCTTGGTATAGAGACTTTAGTCAGGTTGATCATCATGCCTAAATATCCAAACAAATTTTCTTTTAATTTGTCTTTTAGCACTGTTTCTGGAATAAAGTTTAAGAACACCCTCTATCCTCCATGTTTCAGTCTATTCTCTAGGCCCTTTCTTTCCACCGGCTGACATGTTGTAGATAACTTAGTTACTCTTGCCATTTCCCAAGGGGTTGAGCCAGAGCCAAGTCACAAGTCAGTGCCAGCAAAGTAGCTGCATTTATTTCCAGTCTGTAGCAGTAGATAATTTATATACACATTTACAGTGGGTTGGGAGGTTGTTGCAGGGAAAGTGGAAGGAGGGAGAGTTCCAGAGGAATATAGACATCAGATTTGTAGAGGAATGAAACACATTTATCGAACAATCTATAGGATCTCAGGCAGGAATCTCAGAAAGGACAGAGAAGAGAACTCTGGATCAGTTCTCCCAAAGTTAAGTTGTTATGTTAGGCAAACTTCTTTCTGGGCCATAGGTTTGCTTTTCATGGAGCACAGAAATATAACAAGAGCTAAAGAGTAATCAACCAGATAAAACAGGAAGTCCAAGTCAAGGAAATAGGAGGAAAGAAGGTGAAGGGGCAAGGTGAGAGGATAGAAGAAAAATGAGGTAGAAAGCCCTAGAGACAAACTGGAGCATTCTAAAAGCACTAAGTCAGGAACCAGTTGACTCATCTGGAGGTCAGCCAAACCAGACAGGTAGCCCCATGTTGTGTTGATATAACTACCATAGCCAAGAGCTTTCAAGGCAGTGGTTTGGCTTTCCTGATTATTTTGGCAAGACCACACTCCCACCACTGTACTTATATCAACATGATTTGGATGAGTGCCTTTGTAATTGCCACTACAGCCCTTCAACCTATATCAAATGATCCTGCATTTATTGGAGGTCTCCCTTTCTCTCCGTCCCTGTTTCCAGGCAGAATATTTATAGAGACATTACAATTGTGCTTCCGACTAATGTCTATCATTATTTGGTACACATTTAAGTGTAAATGAAATTCAATTTTATATTTGGTCATTTCATCCCAGGGCAAAATATTCTATTATAATTCATGAGAAATTCAAGAAAGAACAGAGGGTCTACTCAGGCTCAATCGTTTGTAAGAAACCCACACACGCTAACTCAGATAAAGTGAAAATTATTCTAAGGCTATGAGTAGAGCAACAGGGTGGAAGGAGTAGTACATAAATCCAAGAATAAACACTAACAGGAATGCAATTCACCAAGATTAGAGTGGGGGATGGTTTTGGCTTCAAGTTAGCCCTAGAGAATTTCAGTAAGAGTTTAGAGTCTTCATTCTAGTGAGTAAATGACTCTTCTTTCCACCCTACCACCACGTGACTGCCTCTAATTAGTCATTATTACTCACAAATGTCCCTGAACATGGCCTATCATGGCTTCTCCAGTCCCACCTATACCTCACGACATTTTAGCTATAATAATTCACTGTTTTCTGTTATTGTAGTTTTCTGTTTTATATTCTATATTTAAGAAATAAAGTATGTGATTCACCCAGTTCATTCTTGCAAGGCAGGCCATATTGGCCAGTTTACACCCTTAGAAAGGTCTTTCTTTCTCCCTCAGCACAAAAATTTAACTGGTGGGGGAGGGGAAACAAGTGGAGTCATGTGGTAGAAAATGTGACTACTTAACTGGTACTAGGGATCTGGAAGAGCATAAAATAGTGGAACATGACATAAGGGAGAAGGAAAGAATATAGCTGAGGCACTGGTGCCTACAACAAAGAAAACTAATATGCGGAGTCAATCTAAGCCTGAGGCAAGGTCTTAGACCCAAACAGTAGGAAGATTGTTATGGGGATCCCTTACAGGAACATTTATTGAACATCTACTTTGGACCAACCAATTTAAATTTGTTGACTCATTTTTCTGGCCTCATATTATCCTTGAGGAATAATTATTATTAACACAATTGTACAGATGAAGAAACTGAAGCCCAAAGAATAACTGGCTAAACTTATGAGCAAATAAATGACAGAGAAAGGATATGAGCCCAGAGTGCCCAAGATCTGTTCCACCTGTTCTTGTTAGAGAACAGGAAGCCCTTATAGGTGGGTGTGGATAGTGGTCTTCTTTGCAGAGATAGGCTCCTAAGTAGAAAGTCATGCAAATATCCTGGGAAATTAGCCTAGCCTTTTGGGACCATCTGACTTGGCATGGTTTCAATATTGGGCAAGTGATATAAGTCCTAAAAATAAGCCAGATGTAGAAGGATGAGAGACTTGGGGAAATATATGCTGTCAGGGAGAGGGTACGTGAAAACAGCTACTTTAAAATGAGTAAAGTAGTTTTGACCTTCCAAACCAGCCCAGACAAAGACCCCTTGAGGGCCTCTGGACATCAAGCAAGGACCGGGAAATTAACTCTCAGTGGTGATAATTCTATTGAATAATAAGAGGACCGAGGGAGTAAGGCACAGGAGAGTTCATTTTGGAGTTTTACCTCCATTTTAAGACACAGAGGAACCCAGTAGACAATGTTGTGTATTCCCAGAGAAAGGCACATTAGAGACTCCTAATTACTCTTCCATACTCCCCTCCACATCCCTCTCCCTCCACAGGAGAGGCTGGCATGGGTGGGTGGGTTGGGGGAGCACAAGGACTCTGGCTCAACTTCTGCAGCCTTCATGCCTCCATCTTGGGGCTCTGGTGCGACTCACTGTCCAGACTTTTCCTTGGGGGGGGCAGAGTGGGCCTGGGGGCAGTAGGTACTCTCTCCAGGAGCAGGAAGCCGACTTTCTGAGAAGTCAAGGGAACAGAAAGATTCACTTCCTTCCCTACATTCTGTAAGGAAGGGTGGAAAGAGCCTTGGAGAAGGGGTTTGAAAACTGGCATTTAGTTCCCTTCTGGGCCTCACTTTCCCCATCTGTAAAACAGGTATAAGAGCAGCTGCCTCTCAGGGTTGGGGGGGTGGGTCAAATGTGATGAAGGATATGGGAGCATCTGTAAACTGTAAGTTGCCCACCCAAAGGTGAGGGCACCGTGTTACCATTGTAGGGAGCCTCTGTGTCCAGATACGCTGGAGGGAAGGCCCTTGTGTTCATGGAGCTGAAGGATGAAGGAGGTGTGTCCCTGTCCAGTGGGGAGGGGACAGGGTGAATAAGGAGGCAAGTAGCTGAAAGATCTGCCCCTGACAGGAGGAAACTCTGGCCCTTGCAAGGCTTTGAGGCAGATGGAACTGCAGGGCTGAGCCTCCCAGAACACTCCACCCTAGAGGAGGAAGAGTGTATGTTTGTGTGGGGGGGAGGGGAGTGGAGGTGCTTATCCTGGCCCTCTCCTTCACTCCTACTTAGGCAAGTGGCTGAAGGAAGCAAGTGGGTGGAGGAGTGTGGGATGGGGATCAAATTGAGGAGGGGTGTCTTAGGGTCGACCTGGTCCATTCCTGGTTCTCGGTTCAGGTTTGGGGGAGGTTTCTCAAGCCTAGGAAATTCCGCTGGCTAGTTGACCTGTGTGAACCTAGGGCAGCTGGTGGGGGCTCACCTTCACCCTGCATGGTACCTAGGGACTGTGTGGTGAGGGAGTCTGTCTGAGCTGGGAACTCCCACCAGCGTGGTTGGCCACCCGTCTCCAGGAGTTCTGGGACAACTATTACGGGGAATTGGTGGGATTGATGGTTGGGCCAATTCTTTGGAAGAAGCAGCCCCATTGTGCTGACCAGCATGGGGAAGGCGGCTCCACAGTCCCGACCCAAGGTTGGAGGTTGGAGAGGAGGGCAGAGGACTGGCTGCTTTGGACCAAGGGTTCCCTGGAGGCGATCCCCACCCCCCAACCCCCTCATCTCCGAGAGCCCCTTGCCTAGAATCACTTAGATCCTTCGCCAGCTACAGGCCGACTCCGTCCTTGGGGCCTTGGGGCCAGATCAAGTAGGGGGAAGAGAGAAGAGAGCCGCTGGTAGGAAAGGGTTATCGCCCGTGCAGCCTGGATCACCTCCAGGGCTCTGGATCAAGCGCTCGGTGGGTGGGGGGCGGCGACGCTGCAGTCCCTGGTGGTGGCAGCGGCACAGGCAGGGCAGTGGGGGCGGGGGATCTAGGAGCACCTGAGCCCAGGACACATGGCAGCTACAGTCTATTCATCTGGCTCCCCGGACAGTTGGTAGGGCCTGAGGTTAGGTTCTCCAGGCTTCCTTCCCGTCCCCTTCCCCTGGGCGGTCCTGATTCCCATCTGAGTAGCAGGGTCAGATATATCTCTGTGGCGCGTCTCCCAGGTTCTTACCCTTCCCAGATGCGGAAGGGGATGGAGGGCCGCGGAAGGGGATGGAGGGCCATGGAGGGGCAGGAGTCCTGCCCTTCCTCACCCAAGGTGACCAGAGGCCTGTGGCAGAACCAAGAAATGCCGCAGCCAGGGCCCCAGGGCCCCCAGCCCCATCTCCATCCCCAGGCATTCCCCGAGTGGAAGTGTGGGGTGGGCATGGAGACCTGGTGGGAAGTGGTACCAGTTAGCACCCCCATCCCCGGATCCCAGGGCCCAGTCATTGCAAGGGCAGTGTAGGGTGGGTGTGCAGTGGAAAAAGGGTAGTGGTCGCCTGTCTGTAGCCTCCCATCCCTCATGTAGGTAGGCTGGGGCAACAAGGAGGCTATGGGCTGGGGGCCCTCGACAGGTGCTGTCAGTCCAGGCGCTGCTGGGCTCAGCTCTGGCACTTGTTAGATGTGAGCAATGGGCTAATTTTTTAAAAAGATTTTTTATTTATTTCAGAGAGAGAGACAGAGAGAGACAGAGAGCACGAGTGGGAGGGGCAGAAGGAGAGGGAGAGAGAATCTCAAGCAGACTCCCTGCTGAGCACCAAATCCCACTAAGGGCTCAATCCCATGACCATGAGATCATGACCTGAGCTGAAACCAAGAGTTCGAGGCACTTCACTGACTGTACCACCCAGGTGCCCCAGCAATGGGCTAATTTTATCCTGCTGGGCTCTGGCTCAGCAGGAAACCAACTTCTTCTGGCTGGATCTGGCCAAGGACAGGCCAGTCACAGGGTAGTGGGGAGGGGAAAATGGTGCCATCTTCATTCTGGAGGATGTGCATCCTCAGAAAGGACAAGATTTTAGTGCGTAGGCCTGTATGCTCCAGGTCGCTCTGTTAGAATGGAATCCAGAGCCTGTCATTGGGGTCTGAGAGTTCCCATTGGGACACTTAGGAGGAAAGGTGTAAGGGAAATAGGTCCATTAGAGGGCTGAGGTATAAGAATCCCCTCTCTCTAAAGGGAAGGGACGTTCTCACCAAATCTGTTAGGCACCTCTAGAGCTGGCAAATGTGGTATTTGAGATTATGGAAATCAGTAATCCAAATAGGGGGGTCCAGACAGATTACCTGTCCTGAGAGGATGGAAGCAGAAGGCAGGGAAATGGTCCAGGAAACCAGGAGGGAAGAGTCCCGGACAGTTACACAAAACGGGCATGATGTGATGCGTGCACCCTTCCTTCAGGAGGGCTGACTGTTTTTAAAGGGCTAGAACAGATACTAGCACCACCTTTCTTCCTAGACTTCCCTCATTCTGAGCTAGGCCAGACCCCCTTGGGTTTGACAGATGAAAGGCCTAGATTCTTGGCTTGGGAGGTGAGCATTGCTGACAGGGTTTCAGGTTCTCCTAACACTTCTCAATGGACCAATCCCAGAACAAGCCAGGTTTCAGCTAATGGAAACTTTATTTCCTCTCCTAATGAAAACAGCATCATTGATTGTTGTGATCATAAAAATGGTATATTTCATAAAGTATTGCTTAATAAAAATAGGAGTATGTGGAAAATGTGGATATTATCTTCCCCCCTCTGCTTTTTTTTGTAAAACAGTAACCAAAAAACACCCCTAAATATGTCTGTGTATATCTGGATAGGATTTGGGGAATATAGAGAAAAATGTGGAAGAGCATGCAAATTTTTAATATAGGCTACCTATGGTAGGGTGGAGGTCATGTTGTCATAGAAGGGAGGAAGATAGGGAAAAAATGGAAAGAAAAAAAAGCCACATTTAAAAAGGAATATATGTGATCATAATTATTAATTTACATTAAAAAGATGCAGACTTGGGAGCCTGGGTGGCTTAGTCAGTTCAGGGTCCTGGGATAGAGCCCAGCATCAGGCTCCCTGCTCAGTGGGGAGACTGCTTCTCCCTCTGCCCTTCCTCTTGCTCATGCTTTCTCTCTCTCTCTCTCTATCAAATAAATAAATGAAATCTTTAAAAAAAGATGCAGACTCATTGTAGGCACTGAAAACAATATATCAAGCTATAAGAATTAAGTAAAAATTCCCTCAAATCTCAGGTTCCAGCAGTAACCTCTAATAACATTTGTGTGCATTTTTCCAGACAGACACACTGTTCTACATCCTGCTTTTGCAATTTTATAAGGAACATTTTTAGTTTTTATTTATTTATTTATTTATTTATTTATTTATTTATTTATTTATTTATTTTAAGATTTTATTTTTAAGTGATCTCTACACCCAAATGGGGCTTGAACTTACAATCCGAGATCAAGAGTTGCATGCTCTACTGACTGAACCAGGTAGGTGCCCCATAAAGAAAATTTTTATTGAGATGCATCATACATACAGAGGAATGCACAGATCATAAATGTACAGCTCAATGATATTTTATAATGTAAAGCCACGCTTATAACCAGTATCCAGATTATACATTACATTACTTACATCCCAGAAGTCCCCTGTGGCTCCTTCTAGTCATATACCTACTCCCACCCTGAGGGTAACCACTATTCTGACTTTTGAAAGCACGGGTTAGTTTGTTTTTATAAACCGAACCATAAGTATGTATATTTGTTGGTCTGTATTGTTTTGCTTAAAGTTATATTTTTTGAAGTCCCAACTACTATACAGTAATAGTTCTTCTTATTTCATTGCCGCATAAAATTCCATTGTTTGAATATATCACAGGGTATTCTTCTATTTTGTTGTGATGGATATTTGAGTTGTTTCTAGTTTTTGGGTATTACGAAGTTGCATGAATATTCTTGTACCTAATTATACATTTTTGTTTGATATATACCTAAGAATGGAACAGCTGGGTTTTATGGTATGGTTTTATTTTTAGTTTTAGTAGTTATTGCTAGTCTTCCAAACTGGTTATACCAGTTTATAGTACTATGAGAGGTGAATGTGTTTTCCAGTTACTTCAGGTCCTTGACAATACTTTTTTTTTTTGAGTTTTAAAAAATCTACTCTTACGGGGGTGTACTGGTATTTCTCTTTGATTTTAATTTTTTTAGGAAGTCAAGCACTTTTTTGGGGGAGCAAGAAAGAGGAGAAGGGCTGAGGGGGAGGGGCAAAGGGAAAGGGAGAGAATCTCAAACAGGTGCATGCCCCATGTGGAGCCCAATGTGGGGCTTGATCTCATAACCCTGAGATCATGGCCAGAGCTGAAATCAAGAGTTGGATCCTTAACCAACTGAGCCACCCAGGTGCCCCAAGGACTTTTCTATATGTCATTGGCTATTTGATATCATCTTTTATGAAATGCATTTTCAATTCTTTTGCCCATTTTTCTATTGGGTTGTCTGTCTTTTTTATATAGATTTGTAACAGTTTTTTATATATTATGGATATGAGCCCTATGGCAAATATATTTATTGTGAATATCTTCTCTGAATCAGTGCGTTCCTTTTTCACAGTCTTAATCACTTCTTTTGAATAAAGAGATGCTTGAGATTTTAATGTATTCCTCTATAGAACCAGCTTTATATGAGAGTGTTTGGTAATCTGTTTCCTCATCAATAATGAGAACTATCAAATTTTTATCTTTTCAAATTGTGAAATTATGTTTCATTTGTGCTTTAGTTTGCATTTATGTACTTACGAGTGATGTTGAATGTTTTGTATATACTAGTTGACCATTTAGACTGTTTTCTATGAGTTGAGTGTTAAGTATTTTCCCCCATTTTTACTGGGTTCTTTCTCTTACTGATTTTTAAGAACTTATTTATTAAGAGTTTATTGTTTATTAAGAGTATACATATCTATTGCTGTTCTGCACACTACTTGATGGATATTTAAGATATTTCCAATTTCCCACTTATGTAAATAACCCTGTGGCAAATGTCCTTAAATATACTCATAAAGGAATATTCTTGTATGTTTATATATGTTCATTTATTTCCAGGAAGAATATTAATGGGGCAAAAATATGTACTTTTGAACTGATTTATTAAATACTGAGTAGATAAGGAATATTCATAAAATATACACAACAAACAAGGCATATGTCCTTTTGAGGTTCAGCTGAGATACAATAAACTGCACATGTTTAAATTATACAGTGTGGTAAGTTTTGACATGATATACCACAAAATCATATCACAATCAAGATAACAAATATATCCATCACCTGCAAAAGTTTTTTCATGTTGCTTTGTAATCATTCCTTTTTATTGCTGAGGTTTTTGGTAGTTTTGCTATCATTCACTTGGTGATAGACATGTGGGTTGTTTAGAATTCAAGCTATTAAGAATTTTGCTATGAACATTTATGTAGAAATGTTCATAAGAATATACGCTTTCAGTTTTCTTTAGTAAATATCTAGGAGTGGAATGATCTGATGTATGTTGGTGTATGTTGTACTCACAAGTAACTACCAAACTGTTTTCCAAAGTGGGTCTCCAAGTCCTCCTCACATTTGGAGATTTACTAGAAGGATGCAGAGGACACAGCATATAGTTTTAATCATGACTAAGATTAATTATAGTGAGGTAGTAAGGGTATATAGCATAATCATTATGGGAAAAGAAACAGGTGAAGTCTGGAGGAATCTCTGTTCAGGCTTCCTTATGCTCTCTTCCTCCTATTAGCAGTCACACAGAGAGCACTCTTCCTTTTTTAAAAATTTGTTTAAATCCAATTAGCCAACATATAGTACATCATTAGTTTTTGATATAATGCTCAATGATTCATTAGTTGTGTGTAACGCCCAGCGCTCATCACATCACGTGCCTTCCTTAACGCCCATTACCCAGTTACCCCATTGCTTCACCCATCTCCCTTTCTGCAACCTTCAGTTTGTTTCTCAGAGTCAAGAATCTCTCATGGTTTGTCTCCCTCTCTGATTTCTTCCCATTGAGTTTTCCCTCCCTTCCCCTATGATCCTCTGTGCTATTCCTTATATTCCACCTACGAGTGAAACCATATGATAATTGCCTTTCTCTGAATGACTTATTTCATAGCATAGTACTCTCCAGTTCCATCCATGTTGATGTAAATGATAGGTATTCATCTTTTCTGATGGCTGAGTAATATTCCATTGTATATATGAACCATACCTTCCTTATCCATTCATCTTTTGGAGGACATCTTGGCTACTTCCACTCAGCTTGGCCATTGTGGACATTGCTGCTATGAACATTGGGTTGCAGGTGCCCCTTCTTTTCACTACATCTGTATCTTTGGGGTAAATACCCAGTAGTACAATTGCTGGGTCATAGGGTAACTCTATTTTTAACTTCTTGAGGAACCTCCATACTGTTTTCCAGAGTGGCTTACCAGCTTGCATTCCCACCAACAGTGTAAGAGGGTTCCCCTTTCTCCACATCCTCAACAACACTTGTTGTTTCCTCTCTTGTTAATTTCGGCCATTCTGACTGTTGTAAGGTGGTATCTCATTGTGATTTTGATTTGTATTTCCCTGATGACAAGTGATGTGGCCATTTTTTTTCATGTGTCTGTTGGCCATTTGTGTGTCTTCTTTGGAGAAGTGTTTGTTCATGTCTCCTGCCCATTTCTTGACTGAATTCTTTGTTTTTTGGGTGTTGAGTTTGATAAGTTCTTTATAGATTTAGATACCAGCCCTTTATCTCTTGTGCCATTTGCAAATATCTTCTCCTTCTGTAGGTTGCCTTTTAGTTTTGTTGACTGTTCCCTTTGCTGTGTAGAAGCTCTTTATCTTGATGAAGTCCCAATAATTCATTTTTGCTTTTGTTTCCCTTACCTTTAGAGATGTGTTTGCAAAAAGTTCCTGTGGCAGAGGTCAAAGTGGTTACTGCCTGTGTTCTCTAGGATTTTGATGGATTCCTGTCTCACATTTAGGTCTTTCATCCATTTTGAGTTTATCTTTGTGTATGGTGTAAGAGAATGGTTCAGTTTTATTCTTCCGCATGTGACTATCCAATTTTACCAGTACCATTGATTAAAGAGACTGTCTTTTTTCCATTTGATATTCTCTTTCCTGCTTTGTCAAAGATTAGTTGACCATAGAGTTGAGGGTCCATTTCTGGGGATCTCTATTCTGTTCCATTGATCTATGTGTCTGTTTCTGTGCCAATACCATGATGTCTTGATGATCCCAGCTTTGTAATATAGCTTGAAGTCAGGCATCATGATGCCCCCAGCTTTGGTTTTCATTTTCAACATTCCCCTGGCTATTCAGAGTCTTTTCTGGGTCCATACAAATTCTAGGATTGCCTGTTCCAGCTCTGTGAAAAATGTCAGTGGTATTTTGATAGGGATTGCAATGAAAGTGTAGATTGCTCTGGGCAGCATAGACATTTTAACAATGCTTATTCTTCCAATCCATGAGCATGGAATGTTTTTCCATCTCCTTGTGTCTTCCTCAATTTCTTTTATAAGTGTTCTGTAGTTTCTAAAGTATAGATCCTTCATCTCTTTGGTTAAGTTTATTCCTAGACACCTTATGGCTTTTGGTGCAATTTTAAATGGGATTGATTCCTTAATTTCTCTTTCTTCTGACTCATTGTTAGTGTATAGAAATGCAACTGATTTCTGCACATTGATTTTATATCCTGCCATGTTGCTGAATTGCTGTATGAGTTCTAGCAATTTAGGGGTGGAGTCTTTTGGGTTTTCCACATAAATTATCATGTCATCTGCGAAGAGAGAGAGTTTGACTTCTTCTTTGCCAGTTTGAATGTCTATTATTTCTTTTCGTTGTCTGATTGCTGAGGCTAAGACTTCTAGTACTATGTTGAACAAAAGTGGTGAGAGTGGGCATCGCTGTTGTGTTTCTGACCTTAAGGGAAAAGAGACAGCACTCTTCTTTTAGTAACAAAATGCAACAACTTGTGCAGTGTTTCTGCCTAGGGAAACCCATTGGAGACACAATGCCCAAGGGTTTCATTGGGAGCTGGTCATGTAGGTACCTTTTGCCTAGCACATACTAAAATTCTAGACTCCCAGAAATAAAATAGTTAGTCAATATAAACCTTTTCTTATCATTTGTACAAATAGTGTAGGCACAATGAGCCACTTTAATCCGTTTTGGAAAGGCCAAGTGGGAAGCTCGGTTTTTTGTTTTTTGTTTTTTTTTAATCTCCACCAGCCAGTAATGAGCCACCCACCTGATGGCATCACTGGAGATAATGTAGAAAGTCTGGACTCTCACCCCTACCTGGAAATAATGAGGTTCCCTTCCCTCTTTCTTCTGACAGAGAGCTAGGAAAGAGGCAGGATTTTCATCATAATCCAGAAGTAACAAGAACATCCCCACCATGGTGTCCATAGAGAAGACATGAGGAGCTAGAACACTCATCACTATCCATCAGTAATGAGGATATCTTCCACCCTCTGTCAATGGAGGCCAAATGGGGAAGGGGGACTTCTATTTACATCTACCTGGAAGTAATGAGACACTACCTTACTTCCCTGCAAGAGCGATGTCAGAGAAAGCTAGCTATAATAGCGGGTTCTTGATAATACCGAGTCCCATAACATGAAAATGTCCAGATTTCAAACTAAAATTAGTCATCAAACTAAGAAATAGGAAGATCTCAAAGTGAATGAAAAAGACAATCAATGCCAATACCTAGATGGCAGAAATGTTAAAATTATCTGACAAAAATTTTATTTTATTTTTTAAATTTTTTTATTATGTTATGTTAGTCACCATACAGTACATCATTCGTTTTTGATGTAGTGTTCCATGATTCATTGTTTGCACATAACACCCAGTGCTCCATACAATACATGCCTTCCTTAATACCCATCACCGAGCTAGCCCATCCCCCCACCCCTCTCCCCTCTGAAACCCTGTTTGTTTCCCAGAGTTTATAGTCTCTTGTGGTTCATTCCCCTTCTGTTTAGACCCCCTTCATTCTTCCCTCCCTTCTCCTACTGATTTCCCTGCTATTCCTTATGTTCCACAAATGAGTGAAACCATATGATAATTTTCTTTCTCTGCTTGATTTATTTCACTTAGCATAATCTCCTCCAGTCCCATATCTGCTGGAAGATGGGTAGGAGAAGAAAGGGATTAAAGAAAGGGGGGTAATCAGAAGGGGGAATGAAGCATGAGAGACTATGGACAAACAAACTAGAAACAAACTGAGGGCTTCAGAGGGGAGGAGGTGGGGGAAAGGGATAGGCTGGTGATGGGTAGTAAGGAGGGCACGTATTGCATGGTGCACTGGGTGTTATACGCAACTAATGAATCATCGAACTTTACATCAAAAACCAGGGATGTACTGATGAGGGAACAGAAGGCAAGCTGAGGACAAAGCAGAAACTGACACCCTGCAACCCCCCCGCCCCTCCCCCCCCACCATGGGATGTATGTGACATTCCTCAGGCACTCCTGGCTGCACTAAAGGACAAAGAAATAGTTAACCTATAGATACCACAATCCTGCAAGACTTAAGCCTCCCTCAGTTTACAAATGTCTTTAGCAGTTTACAAGAACGAAGCATTTCTATCAATAACCTAGCTTCTGGAAAGGGATGTAGATACAATTAAATGTCCTTATAATCTGCAGGCTCCAGGAAGTTCCCAAATATCTTCATGTTAATGCCTTGCTAGAGGGAAAACAATGGCAAGTCCTCTGGTATCTTGTGAGTCTTCTTTAACATATGAAAGTATTTCTCAACCTCCCTTTTTCCTTACCTTCCCCCAGCCCCATAGTATATAATCAGCCACCCCTCACAACCTGGGGCAGCAGCTCTTTCTGCCCACGGATCCTGTCCCCGTGCTTTAATAAACCACCAATTTTGCACCAAAGATGCCTCAAGAATTCTTTCTTGGTCGTCGGCTCCGGACTCCACCCCACTGAACCTCACCTGTATTCCGTAACCTCATCAGTACTGTATGGTGACTAACATAATATAATAAAAAATATTATTATAAAAAAACAAAACAAAACAACAACAAAAAAAATAAATAAATTTTAAAGCAGCCATGATAAAAACACTTCAGTGAGAAATGATGAACATGTGAAACACATGAAAAAATAGAAAATTTCAACAAAGAAATTTAAGACATATAGAAGAACAAAATGGAATCTTATGTCCCCTCCCCCCAGAAAACCCCAAACAGTAACTAAACAAGCTCAGTAGAAGGACTCAACAACAAATGACAAGGCCAGAAGAAAGAATCAGTGAACTGAAAGATAGAACAATAGAAATTATTTAGTCTGAACAACAGAGAGAACATATACTGAAAAAAAAAATGAAAAGAGACTCAGGGACATGGGAGACTATGAGAAAAGATCTAACATTTGTGTCATCAAAATCCCAGAGAGAGAGGAGTGAGAGGGTGAGGCTGAATATATACTCAAAGAAATTATGATTGGAAACTTCTCAAATTTGGAGAAAGGCATAGACCTACAGATTCAAAAATCAGAACAAACCCCAAACAGGAAAACCCCAAAGAAATCCACACAAAGACGCATGCTAGTCTTCCAAAAACTAAAGACGAAGAAAAAAAGTCTTGAAAGTAGCCAAATAAAAACAGTATCCTACCTAAGGTGGAACAATGATTTGAATGACAGTGAATTTCTCTTCAGAAACAAAGAGGTGAGAAGGAAGTGACAAAATGTTTTTTGGGTGCTGAAAGAACTATCAACACAGAATCCTTTACTCACTTTTGGAATAAAGGGGAAATCAAGACTTGCTCAGATGAAGGAAAAGTGAGACAATTTATCAATGGCAAATCCACCCTGAAGAGTGTCAAAGAGAAATTCTGTAACCAGAGTGGAAATAATAAGACTTGGAGCATTAGGAAAATAGAAAGAATATGGTAAACAAAAATGAGTAAATATAACATTTTCTTCCTCTGCTTGAGTTTTTAAAATTATGTTTGATTGTTGAAACAAGAAATATAATACTGATGTTTTCTGAATGTATGTAGAAGATATATATATATGTGTGTGTGTGTGTGTGTGTGTGTGTGTGTGTGTGTATTATACACAAAGGGTGAGTAATAGGACATTAAAGAAGGTATGATTTCTTTTTTTTTTTTTTAAAGATTTTATTTATTTGACAGAGATAGAGACAGCCAGCGAGAGAGGGAACACAAGCAGGGGGAGTGGGAGAGGAAGAAGCAGGCTCATAGCAGAAGAGCCTGATGTGGGGCTCGATCCCAGATCGCCGGGATCACGCCCTGAGCCGAAGGCAGACGCTTAACCGCTGTGCCACCCAGGCGCCCGTAAAGAAGGTATGATTTCTATACTTCACTCAAGCTGGTGAAATGAGGACACCAGTAGACTGTGATAAGCTATGCGTATAAAATGTAACACCCAGAGCAACCACAAATAAAACTATACAAAGAAATAAACTTTAAAAGACTATAGATAAGGGGTGCCTGGATGGCTCATTTGGTTAAGCATCTGCCTTTAACTCAGGTCATGATCCCAGGGTCCTGGTATAGAGCCTGGCATCAGGGTCCTTGCTCAGCAGGGGAGTCTGCTTCTCCCTCTTCCTCTACCCCTCCCCCTGCTCTCGTGCTCTTTCTCTCACTCACTCTCTCTCTCTCAAATAAATAAATAAAATCTTAAAAAGTAAAAAGACTATAGATACAAATAGAATTCTTTTAAAAAAGATTTTATTTATTTATTTGTCAGAGAGAGAGAGAGCGCGCACAAGAAGGGGGAGTGGCAGGCAGAGGGAGAAGCAGGCTTCCTGCTGAGCAAGGAGCCTGATTCAGAGTGGATCCCAGGACCCTGGCATCATGACCTGAGCCAAAGGCAGCCACTCAACTGACTGTGACACCCAGGTGTCCCCATAAATAGAATTCTGAAATCTTTTCTAGGTATTCACATGAAGGCAAGGAAAAGAAAACAGAAAAAGAAAAATGAAGGTGACAAACAAAAAAATGGCATACTTATAATGATAAAATAGTAATTACAGGAAATACAAATGGTCTAAATATACCAATTAAAAGACAGAGATTGGTAGAGGAGATTAAAAAACATTACCCAAGTATATTCTATCTAAAAGAAAGGAAAAGGATGGAAAAAGATACATGATGCAAACATTAACCAAGGGATAGGAGGATAGTTTACATTATCAGATAAAGTAGATTTCAGAGCAAAAAACTTGTCAGAGACAGAGACATCATATAATGAGAAAAACATCAAACCACCAAGAAGACATAGCAATCCTAAATGTTATGCACCCAAAAATAAAGCTGCAAAATATGTGAAGTGAAAACTGGTGGAACTGAAAGTAGAAATATAAAAATCCACAATTTTGCTTGGGGACTTCAAACCTCTGCTCTAAACAACTGATAAAATAACTAGGCAGAAAATCAGTAAGAATATACAATAACTCAAAAATACTATCAACCAACACAATCTAATTGGCATTTATAGGCCAATCCCCTCAAAAGGAGCAAAATACACATTCTTTTCAAGTGCCTATGGAACATATACCAGGGTAGACCATATCCTGGGCCATAAGATAAATATCAACATATTTGTAGAACTGAAATCATACAGACCATGTTTCAGAGCACAATGAAATCAAACTAAAAATCAGTAACAGAAAAACCTAAAAGACACAATTTTATATAATCCATGAATGAAAGAGGAAGTCTCAAAGGAAATAAAAAATACATAGCACTGAACGAAAATGAAAACACAACATATCGAAGTTTGTAGAATGAAGATAAAAGAATGCTGAGTGGGAAATTTATAGCACTAAATGCATACATTTATGAAGAGGAAAAGTCTTAAATCAATAATCTATGCTTTTTCACCTCAAGAATCAAGGGAAAGAAGACCAAAATAAGCCCAAAGCAAGCAGAAGAAAGGAAATAATAAAGTACAGAAATCAATGAAACTGAAAATAAGAAAATGATGGAGACTATAGGTAAATAGAAACAGGATTTTTTTTACGATTCTATTTATTTATTTGAAAGAAAGAGCAAGAGCGAGTGTGAGTGGGGGGAGGGGCAGAGAGGGAGACAATCTCAAGCAGACTCCACACTGAGTGCAGAGCAGACTCTGGGCTCAACCTCAGGACCCTGAGATCATGACCTGAGCTGAACTGAGGAGAGTCTGATGCTTAACCAACTGAGCTACCTAGGCACCCCCAAATAGAATTCTAAAAACATTTCAAGGTGAAACGAAGAGTTGGTTCTTTGAACAGTTTAAAAAATGAACAAACCTCTAAGAAAGACTGACAAAAAAAAAAAAAAGAGACAAGACACGAGTTACCAATATCAGGAATAAACAGGGGCTATTTACTTCAGACATCAAGAGGATAACAAAAAATTGACATGAACGACTCTAAAGACATGACTGTGACAATTTAGATAAAATGGATCAGTTTCTTGAACATCCCAAGCTATCACACGCAATGAAATAGATAATTTGAATAGCCATATACCTATTAAAGAAATTGAATTCACAATTTAAAAACCTTCATGCACTGTTGATGGGAATGTAAATTGGTGCAACTGTTGTGGAAAACAGTATGGAGTTTCCTCAAAAAAACTAAAAATAGAAATATCATATTCCACTGTGGGGTATTTACCCAAAGAAAACAAAAACACTAGTTTGAAAAGATATATGCACCCCTATTTTTATTGCAGCATTATTTACAAACTCCCTCCATTCCAAACAGTCCAATTAGAAAATGAGCAGGAAACCTCTTCAGAGTTTTTTTGCAGAGGCTATACAGATGGCAGATAAGTACATGGAAATAAGTTTGAAACCAGTAGCCATCAGAGAAATGAATATTAAAACCATGATGAGATAGCACTATACACCAGAATGGCTAAAATAAAAAAAAACTGACAGCATCAAATACTGGCAAAGATACAGAGAAGCTGGATTACTCATACATTACTGGTGGGAATGAAAGATAAGGTGGAAAACTGTTTGGCAGTTAAACAAACAAACAAAAAACAACTAAACATTCAACTACCATATGATTCACCAAATGCACTCCTGGGCATTTATCCCAGAAAAACGAAGACTTATGTCCACACAAAACCTTGTACATGGATGTTTATAGCAGTTCTGTAAGTTCTAACACATGTATAGCTTCATGTAAAAATCAGCATAGTTATTTCCATCATGCCCCAAATCTCCCTCATGCTATCTCTTTAGATCATACCCTACCTTCCACAATAATCCCCCAGAAACTATTGATTAGTTTTTTATCACTATTCTTTTTTTTTTTTCAAAAATGTCATGTAAATGGAATAAAACATGTAACTGTGAGGAGTGGAAGATTTAACTTTTAATGAAGTACAATTCATCAATTTGTTCTTTATGGGTTGTACTTTTGGTGTGGTATAAGAAATCTTTGCCTAACACCAGGTCACACAGATTTTCCCCCCATTTTTTCCTAGAAATTTTATAGGTTTAGATTTAACACTTAGGTCTATGATCTATTTTGTGTTGATTTTTATATATGTGGTACAAGCTATGGATTGAAATTTATTTTTTGTATATGGGTATCCAATTGCTCCAGCACCATTTATTGAAAGGACTCTTCTTTCTTCACTGAATTACTTTTGAAATCTTTTCTTATGTCCAAACATGTCAGTTGTCCATATATATGTGGATCTATTTCTTGGCCCTCTATTCTATTCCATGATCTATTTGTCTAACTTTACACCAATATCACACTGTCTTGATTAATTTAGTTTGACAACAAATCTTGAAATCAGTGCTTCATCCTACATTTTTGTTATTTTTCAAATTTGTTTTGGGATTGTAGGTCCTATTTATTTCCATATGAATTTTAAAATCAGTTTGTCAATTTCTACAAGAAAATTTTGCTGGGATTTTGATTACTATTTTATTGAATCTCTAGATCAATTTGAAAAAGGTTGACATCTAGCATTATTGAATCCTCCAAACCATGACCATAGTATATCTCTCAATTTATTTAGATCTTCCTTAGTTTCTCAGTAATGCTTTATAGTTTTCATTGTACAGGTCTTTTGTGTCTTTTGTCAGATTTTTCTCTGGTTGTGCAAAATTTTTGATGTTGTAAGTGATATTTTTTTAAAATTTAAAATTCTGATTGTTTCTTGATACTATGTAGAAAAAACAACTGATTATTGCATACTGTAAGCTTGCTAAACTTATTTATTAGGTCTAGTAGCTTTTTTGTAGATTTCATCAGATTTTCTGCATAGATAATCATATAACCTATGAATGAATGCAATTTTATTTCTTTCCTTCCAATCTAAGAATCTTTTTTCCTTTTCCTTGTCTAATTGCACTGGCTAGAACATCCAGTATTGAATAGAAGTGGTGAAAGCAGACATTCTTGCTTTACTCCTGATTTTAGGGGAAACACATTCAGCCTTTCATCATTAAATACGATGTTTGCTGTATATTTTTTGTAGATGCCTTTTATCATGCTGAGGAATTTCCCTTCATTCTTACTTTGTTGAAAATTTTTTTCTGAAATGGATGTTGGCTTTCTCAAATGATTTTTCGTGTCTAGTGGTTTTTCATTTTTAGTCTGTAAATATGGTGAATTTCTTTAATTGATTTCCAAATGTTAAACCAAACTTGCATTTCTGGGATATGCCCTACCTGGTCATAATGTGTTATTCTTTTTATATATTGTTGGATTTGACTTGCTAAAATTTCTTTTTTGATTTTGACATCCAAATTCATGAAGGATATTTGTTTGTAGTTTTCTTTAATGTCTTTTTTTGGTTTTGGTGTCACAGTAAATCTACTGGCATAGAATGAATTGAGGAATATTCCCTAATTTTAATATTTGTCTGTTTCAAGATTTTAGTCTTCAGAGAACTTTCAGATTTATAGGAAAAAATTGAGCAGAAAGTAGAGTTCTTATAACCACTCTCTGCCCCTCCCCTGCAGTTTCTCCTTTCATTATCATCTTGCATTAGCGTAGTACGTTTGTTATAATTAGATTAGCCAATATTGAGATATTGCTATCTTTTAAAGTTTTTATTAAATTCCAGTTAATTAACATACACTGTAATATTAGTTTCAGGTGTACAGTTTAGTGATTCAACATTTCCATACAACACAGGGTGCTCATCACTCTAAGTGAATTCCTTAATCCTCATCACCTATTTGACCCATCCCACACCCACCTCCCCTCTAACCATCAGTTTGTTTTCTACAGTCAAGAGTCTGTTTCTTGGTTTGCTTCTCTCTCTCTTTCTCTATACTTATTTGTTTTGCTTCTTAACTTCCACATGAGTGAAATCATATAGTATTTCTCTTTGACTAACTTATTTCACTTAGCATAATATTCTCTAGCTTCATACACATCATTACAAATGGAAAGATTTCATTCCTCTTTATGGCTCAGTAATATTCCATTGTATTTATATATACCACATCTTTTTTTTTCTTGAGATTAAACAGGTGGGTTTTATTATAAAATGTGACAATTCTATGAAAACTCCCTAGTACTGTAGTAAGTATTACTTTCTATCTTAAAGTCTTTTAGAGCTTTGGGCAGACAACATCTTTAAGGCATAAAATGTAAACAAAATCTTTTTCTGATCTTAAGTGCCAATTGTCACCAATTTTCACACAAAACGGTTTTTTGTTTTTTCTTTTTTCCTACTGCAGTTAAAGGGCCATTGCTGGTCGGGTGAAAGGGAATGTTTGGTCTTCTATTCAAGGTGTTAATAAAAGTAAATAAAAATAGCAGCCACATAAATCTGCATGGCATGGCATCCAAGCCAAGGACAATAGGAGTAACTTAAAGACTCATGTGTACTTAGTTAATCAAATTCTGTTTTGCTCTTTGGAGTTACATGAGGTAGCAGTACTAGCTAGCTAGTGTCTAATATTGCACTTTTGTAGCATAAACACAGCTAAACACATATGGTAAACACTGACAGTATCACTACCTGCTCTAACTGTGTTTACCTCTCAGTCCAGCATGCTGACTATAATCCTATGCTTTTAAAAGTTTTAATAATTTGACAGTTAAGGCGTTAGAGAGAAAAGTTTAAAGTTATATCTTATTATGTACAAGCATACTCTTCAGTTAGTATACTGGTTTCTAGAATACACTATTCAAATATTCTCATTTTGCAATATTAAAACTTATGGAATTTCTCTTATTAAAGTCCAAACCATCAGGAATGGGAAAAGTACAGTATAAAATAATATGTATGAAGCCACAATGTTCAGTTATAGTTTAAACTAGAAATTACTAACTACACATAGCTGCTTCATTTTTGGTTTTGCATTTTGGCCCTTAGTTCATATTTATTTACAACTGGTTCCTCCTGAGAGAGAAGATGTAACTTTTAAGCCATGTATATTTTGTGGTGGATGTGTAATGTCTTCTAATTTATCCCAAGTTGTTTTAAAAATCATTTTCATTGGTTTTTAACCATAAGTCATCATGACGGCCAAGATAGTATACACCACATCTTCTTTATCTATTCATCAGTCAATGGACATTTGGGCTGTGTCCATAATTTGGCTATTGTAGATAGTGCTGCTATAAACATTTGGGGTGCATGTATCCATTTGAATTTATTACTATTTTTTTTAAAAAGTAAACTCTGGGATAGGCCGGTGATGGGCATTAAGGAGGGCACATATTGCATGGTGCACTGGCTGTTATATGCAAATAATGAATAATGGAAAACTACATAAAAAACTAAGGATATACTGTATGGTGACTAACATAACATAATAAAAAATTATAATTATTTTTAAAAAAAGTAAATGCTACTCCCAACGTGGGCCTCAAACTCATGACCCTGAGATCAAGAGTCACATGCTCTACCAACTGAGGCAGCCAGGTGCCCCTTGATATATTACTATTAATTAAAGACCATAGTTTATATTGGGGTTCAATATTACCTCATTTAAAATTTTATCTCTCTCATTTGTGTAGGATTCACATTATTATTTTCTCAAATTATTGAAATAATTCTTCAGTGAAGCCATCTAGCCTGAATGGAGTTTTCTTTTCAAGAAGGTTGTTAACTAAAGTTTGATTTTTAAAATTGGATATAGGGCTATTCAGTTTGTGTATTTCTTCCTGATTGATTGTGGTAGGCAGAATTCTAAGATGATCTCCAAGACTCTTCTTCCTGGTATACATGTCCCGTATAATCCCCTTCCCTTAAGTGTGGGAGAGACTTGTGAATATGATGTGACAGTCACTACCTTGATTAGTTTATATTATATTGCAAAGGTGATGGGACAGTCACTCTTGTGATGATATTCTGTCTTAGCAGAGCTGGAGACAGATATTCTGCTGGTTTTGAAGAAATAAGGTGCCATATTGTGAGAGGCAATATGGCTAAGACGTGAGGTTAGCCTCTAGGAACTGAGAGTCACCTCCAACCAAGATCCAGCAAGAAAATAAAACCCCAGTTTTACAACTGCAAATAAATGAATTCTGCCAACAACTAGAGAGCTTGGAAGAGACCTCAAGCTCCAGATAAGATCACAGTGAAACAATGAGCTTTAATTATTTGTGTCTTTCAAGGAATCTGTCTATTTTTAAAAGGATTTTACTGATTTATTTATTTAGAGCATACATGTGTGAAATGTGGGAGGAGCATAGGGGGAGGGAGAGGAGGAAGGAAAGAATCTCAAGCAGGCTCCACACTTGTGTGGGGCTGGATCCCACTCTCAGATCATGACCTGAGCCTAACGCTCAACCAACTGAGCCACCTAGGTGCCCCGGAATTTTTCTACTTCATCTAAATTGCTGAATCCATTGTTATAAAGTTATTCATAATGTTCCCTTTTTATCCTTTCAATACTTGCAGAATCTTTAGTGACATCATCACTCTCATTCCTGATATTAGTGATTTGTATTTTTTCCCATTTTTCCTGTTAAGTCTGGCCAAAATCCTATCAATTATATTCATGTTCTCAACAAGAACCTTAATAGAACCCACAGCTTTCACTGATTTCTCTATTGTTCTACTGTTTGTTTCACTGATTTTTACACTTAATCCTTATTATATCTTTCATTCACTTACTTTAGATTTCATTTGCTCTCTTTCTTTCTAGTTTCTTAAGGTGGAAACTGAGGTTATTGTATTGGAGGTCATTCTTTTCTAAGATAGACCTTTAGTGCTATAAAATTTTCCCCAAGAAATACTGCTTGTGGCAGTGGCATCCCACAAATTTTGTTGTTGTATTTTTGTTTTCATTTAGTATGTAATACAATCTAATTTCCCTTTGGACTTCTTTGATCTTTGAGTTTCTTAGAAGTATGTTATTTAGTTGCCAAATATTTGTGGATTTTCCAGAAATCTTCTGTTATTGGTTTCTAATTTAATTCCATTTTGGTCAGAGAACGTACTTTGCAAAACTTGAATCTTTTACAATTTATTGAGACAGGGGAGCCTGGGTGGCTCAGTTGGTTAAGCATCCAGCTCTTGATTTAGGCTCAGGTCATGATCTCAGGGTTGTGAGATTGAGCCCGGCATTGAGCTCACACTGGGCATGGAGACTGCTTAAGATTCTCTCTGTCTCCCTCCTCCCCAACTCTCTAAATGAACTGAAAGATTAAGTTTGTCGTATTTCTGAAAAAGCCAAATAAACATCAGGCAGAAACATCAAAAATAAAATAAAACAAAATAAATTAGTACCGAGGAAATAGTAGGCAAAATATAAATGTCCATTGAAAAAAATTTTTGAGACTTGTTTTGCTCATTTTGATATGTATATAGTGATATTTCATTGTAGTCTTAATTTACATTTTTCTGGTGGCTAGTAATGTTGAATATATTTCATATGCTTATTTGCTATCTATATATCTTCTTTGATAAAGTTTCTCTTCACGTCTTTTGTGCATCTTCTAATTGGGTTATTTGCTTTATTACTGTTGAGTTCTTTATATACTCTAGATAATAGCCTTTTGTTGGATTTGTGGCTTGCAAATATATTCTCCCAATCTGCAGCTTGTTTTTTCAACTTCTCAATGGGATTTTGCATAGAGCAAAAGTTTTCAATTTGGATGAAGTACAGTTTATCAAATTTTTTCTTTTATAGGTCATGATTTTTTTGTGTAAAATCTATGAAGTTTTCTTTTTTTCCCCAACTTTATTGAGATATAATTGACATATAACATTGTGTAAGTTTAAGGTATACAATGTGATGATTTGATACACTTTCACAACCAGTAGGGTTAGATAATACCTCCATCACCTCACATAATTACCATTTCTTTTTTTGTGGTGAGAACATGTAAGAGCTCTCTTAGCAACTCTCAAGTTGCTAAACATCTCCATAACATAATATGAAAATATTTTAAATAAAAATTCACTCATCATACAGTGTCTTCAACAAATGGTGCTGGGAAAACTAGATATCCACATACAAAAGAATGAAGTTGGGCCCTTACCTGACAACATATGCAAAAATGAACTCAAGATCCTGCTTTCAGGTGCCTGAGTGGCTCAGTCAGTTAAGCATCTGCCTTTGGCTCAGGTCATGATCCCAGGGTCCTGGGACTGAGCCATGCATTGGGCTCCCTGCTTAATGGGGAGTCTGTTTCTCCCTCTCCTTGCTCGTGCTCTCTCCCTCTCTCTCTCTCTTTCACTCACTCTCTTTCTCTTTCAAATAAATACATAAAATATTTTTTTAAAAAAAGATCCTGCTTTCAGGTTTTTTGGTTATATACCCAGAAGTAGAATTGTTGGAGTATACAATAATTCTTATTTTATTCCAAAGCAGCTACACCATTTTATATTCCCACCAACAATACACAAAGGTTACAATTTCTCCAATTTCTCACCCACACTTGTTATTTTCTGGGTTTTTTTTTTATAGTAACAATCTTAATGGATGTGAGGTGATATCTTGTTGTAGTTTTGGTTTGTATTAACGATTACTGATGTTGAGCATTTTTTTCATGTGCTTACTGGCCATTTGTATATCAAATGTAAAAACTTCTGAGCATCAAAGAAAGTAATCAACAGAGTGAAAAAGCAATCTATGGAATGGGAGAAAATATTTATGAATCATATAAGGGGTTAATATCCAGAATATTTAAAGAACACTTACAACTCAACAACAAAAACCACCCAAACAGCCCAGTTTAAAAATGCACAAAGGACTTGATAGACATTTCTCCAAAGAAGATATACAAATGGCCCAAAAGCATATGTACATTCTTGTGCACAGTTGGAGGGAACAAGCAGCCACTATGGAAACGGTATGGAAATTCCTCTAAAAATTAAAAAATGAATTACCTGATGATTCAGCAATTCCAGTTCTGAGTACATATCTAAAAGAATTGAAAACAGGATCACAGAGAGATATTTTATACCCATATTTATAGTCAAGAAGTGGAAGCAACCCAAATATTCATCAATGGGTGAATAGATAAACAGAATGTGATATATACATAAAATAGAGTATCACTCAGCCTTAAAAGGAAGGAAATCCTGTCATATACTACCAATATGGATGAATCTTGAGGACATTAAAAAAGACAAATATTGTATGATTCCACTTACATGAGGTATCTAAAGTGGTCAAACTCACGTAAACAAAAACTAGAGTGGTGGTTTCTGGGAGCTGTGAGAACAAGAAATGGGGAGTTGTTCAGTGGGTAAAGAGTCTCAGTTTTTCAAGATGAAAATGTTCTAGAGAACTTGCACGACAATGTGAATATGGTTAACAGTAGTGAATTGTGCAATTTAAAATGGTTAAGATGGCAAATTTTACGTTATTTTTTTTTGACCACGATTAAAAACATTCTAATACTTTCAAGTATTACAGGTTAGTTACATCTCACATAATTACCATTTTGTCATTGTCGTCTGGTTAAAGTATTAAAACTGTACTTGATAGCAACTCTTTGTCCAATATCTCTCCATTTCTCCCACCCGTTAGCCTCTGGCAATTGCTATTCTACCATCTTTTTCTATGAGTCCAGTGTTTTTAGATTCCACATATGAGTGTGATCACAGTAATTGTCTTTCTCTGTCTGACTTATTTTACTTAGCATAATGCCCTCAAGGTCCATCCATGTTATCACAAATGGCATGATTTTCTTCTTTCCCATGGCCTAATGATGCTCTATTGTGTAGGATTCAATATATCACATCTTCTTTATCCATTCATCTGTAAGCAGACACTTAGGTTGTTTCCATATTTTGGCTGTTGTGAATAATGCTGTAATGAACATGGGAGTGCAGATATTTCTTTGAGATCCTAATTTGATTTCCTTTGGATATATACCGTATATACCCAGAAAGGAGATTGCTGGATCATATGGTGGTTCTATTTTTATTTTGGGGGGGGATCTCCATGCTGTTTTCTATAGTGGCTGCACTGATTTACGTTCCCACCAACAGTGCACAAGTCCACATACTAGTCAGCACTTCTTATTACTTGTGTTTTTAATAGTAGCCATTCTAACAGGTGTAAGATATCTCACTGTGGTTTTGATTTGCATTTCCCTGATGATTAATGATATTGAGCACATTTTCATGTATGTGTTGGCCATTTGCATGTTTTCTTTGGAAGAAATGTCTATTCAGTTCCTCTCTCCATTTTGTAATCAGGTTGTTTTATTTTGCTATTGAGTTGAATGAATTCTTTATATATTTTGGATATTAATCCCTTTTCAGATACATGATATCAAGTATTTTCTCCTTTTCCATAGGTTGACTTTTCATTTTGCTAATTATTTCCTTTGCTGTGCAGAAGTTTTTTAGTTTGATGCAGTCCCACTTATTTATTTTTGCTTTTGTTTCTTATGTTTTTTTGGTGTCATATCCTGGAAATGCTCTTATTTCTAAGTCTTTGAGCCATTTTAAGTAAATTCTGTGAGTAGTGTAAGATGGGTGTCCAATTTAATTATTCTACGTATGGTTATCTAGCTTTCCCAGCACCATTTATTGAAAAGGCTAACCTCTTCCCATTGAGTATTTTAGGCTCTCTTGTCAAATATTAGGTGGCTGTCTATGTGAGGGTTTATTTTGGGGCTCTTAATTTTGTTTCATTGGTCTGTGTCTATTTTTATGCCAGTACCATACTGTTTTGATTATTATATTTGTGTAGTATAGTTTGAAATCAGCAAATGTGATGCCTCTAGCTTTGTCCTGCTTTTTCAGGATTATTTTGGCTATTTGGAATCTTTTGTGGTTCCATATGAATTTTAGGAATTTTTTTTCAATTTCTGCAAAAAATGACATTGGAATTTTGATAGGGATTTCATTGAATTTATAGATGGCTTTGGGTAGCATGGACATATTAATAATACAAATTCTTCTGATCCATACACATGGGGTATCTTTTCATTTGTTTGTGTTTTCTTCAGTTTCTTTATAAAAGTTTAGTAATTTTCAGTGTATAGATCTTTCACCTCCTGATAAATTTATTCCTAAATATTCTATTGTTTTGGATCCTATTGTGAATGGGATTGTTTTCATCATTTCTTTTCCAGATGTTTTGTTAGTGTATAAAAACGATTGGTTTCTGTATGCTGATTTTTATCCTACAACATTGCTGAATTAACTGATTAGTTCTATCAGTGTTTTGGTGAGTCTTTAGGATTTTCTGTATATAAAATCATATCATCTGGGGGCACCTAGGTGGCTCAATTGGTTAAGTGGCCAACTCTTGATTTTAGTTCAGGTCATGATCTCAGGGTCCTGGGATTGAACCCTGTGTGGATCCTCACATCAGGCTCTGCACTCAGTGAGGAGTCTGCTGGAGATTCTCTTTCCTTTCCCTCTGCCCCTCCCTCTGCTCACAAGCTCTCTCTTAAATAAATAAATAAATAAATAAATAAATAAATAAACCTTTAAAAAGTCATGTTATCTGTAAACAAAGACAATTTTAGTTCTACCTTTCTTATTTGGATTCCTTTTAGTTTTTCTTTTTGTCTAGTCATTCTGTTTAGGACTTCCAGTACTATGTTGAATAAGGGTGGTGAGAATAGGCATGCTTGTCTTGTTCCTGATCTTAGAGGAAAAGCTTTCAACCTTTCACAGTTGAGTATGAAGTTGGCTGTAGGCTTGTCATATATGGCCTTTATTGTGTTGAGACCTGTTTCTTCTATAGTTTGTTAAGGGTCCTTATCATAAAAGGATGTTAAATTTTGTCATATTTTCTGCATCTATTGAGCTGCTCACATGTTTTTATTTTTCATTCCATTAATGTGGTGTATCACATTTATTGATTTGCATGTGTTGAACCATCCTGCACCACAGGGATAAATCCCACTTGATCATGGTGTATGATCCT
The DNA here is from genome assembly GCF_023065955.2 of Ursus arctos. NCBI lineage: Eukaryota > Metazoa > Chordata > Mammalia > Carnivora > Ursidae > Ursus > Ursus arctos. The sequence goes on from NC_079873.1 coordinate 59,229,975, forward strand.
TTTAATGTGCTGCTGAATTTAGATCACTAGTATTTTTTTAAGATTTTATTTATTTATTTAAGATATAGAGAGAGAACAAGCAAGGGGAGGGGCAGAGGGAGAAGCAGGCTCTCCAATGAGCAGGGAGCCTGACGCAGGGCTCAATCCCAGGACCCTGGGATCATGACCTGAACTGAAGGCAGATGCTTAACTGACTGAACCACCCAGGTGCCTGCCTAGTATTTTTTGAAAAAAAATTTCATCCATATTAATCAGGGATATTGCTCCATAATTTTCTTTCCTTGTAGTATGTTTATCTGGCTTCAATGTTGTAATGATGGAAAAAACCTAATGTTTCTACCTCTACATAAGGAAAAGCCTAGCTCTTCCCTACAGTCTTCTTTCCTGTGAGTCACCTTCACTACTAGCACAAAACACTTCACTTCACCAAATGTATAGAGGTATTTCCTTACACCACCAAGAAATTCATAGACACCAGCAAGGAGCCGAAGAATTCAACTCGATTCTGACACTATTTACTTGGAGATGGCATCAGATTCCACTGGTTAAAGGTTCAGTCCTACAACCCCCCCCCCCCCGCAGCTTCAGGTGCCATTTGCAAGCCCATGTTATCACCTGTGTTTCTAACCAACATACTACAGATTGGGGGTTCCAGTGGCCCTTTCCTTGGGTTTGACTAATTTGCTAGAGTGGCTCACAAAACTCAGAGAAGCATTTTACTTAATAGATCATCAGTTTATTGTAAAAGGATATAACCCAGAAGCAGCCAAACAGAAGAGATATGTACGGCAAGGTATGGAGAAAAGGCATGCCACTCTCCCAGCACCACCATGTGCTCGCCGACCTGAAAGATGTCAGAACTCTGTACTTTTGGGATTTTGTGGAGGCTTCATCACATAGGCATGATTGACCATTAACTCCATTTTTAGCCCTTTTTTCATCTCAAGAGAATGGGGGAGGTGAAAATTCTGAGCTTCTAATCATGGGTTGGTCTTTCCAGTGACCAGCGTTCACCCAGGAGCCATCCAGCAGCCCATCCAGAGTTGCCTCATTAGAACAAAAGACAGTCCTATAACCCTGGAAATTATAACGGTTTCAGAAGCCCTGTGTCAGGAATTGGGGTCAAGGACCAAATTTACAACAAAAGATGTCCCTGGTGCTCTTATCACTTAGGAGATTACAAGGGTTTCAGGAGCTCCGTATCAAGAACCAGAGGCAGACAGCCATATATATGTTTCTATTACCTAACAGATGTTAAGGTAATGATGGCCTTCTAAAATAGTCTGGGAGTTTTCCTTCCTCTTCTTCAATTTTTGGGAAGAGTTTGAGAAGGATTGGCATTAATTTTGTTTTAAATGTTTGCCAGAATTCATCAGTGAAACCATCTAATCCTGGGATTTTCTGTGTTGTCAGGTGTTTCATTACTAATTCAATTGCCTCACTTGTTATTGATCATTCACATTTTCTGTTTCTTCATGATTCAGTCTTGGTAAGTTTTTGTTTTGTTTTGTTTTTATTTAAATTCCAGTTAGTTAACATACAGTGTATTATTAGTTTCAGGTGTACAATGTAGTGATTCAACACTTCCATACAACACCTGGTACTTATCACTACATGTTCACTCCTTAATCCCCTTGACATATTTCACCCATTCCCCCCATCCACCTCCCCTCTGGTAACCATCCGTTTGTTCTCTACAGTTTTAAGAGTTTGTTTCTTGGTTTGCCTCTCTCTCTCTCCTTCCTTTGCCTATTTGTTTTGTTTCTCAAATTACACATATGACTGAAATCATATAGTATTTGTTTTTCTCTGAATGAATTATTTTGCTTCACGTAATACTCTCAGGCTCCATCCATGTTATTGCAAATGGCAAGATTTCATTCTTCTTTACAGTTAATATTCCATTGCATATATATATACCACATTTTCCTTATCCATTCATCAGTCGATGCACACATGGGCTGCTTCCATATCTTGGCTATTGCAGATAATGCTGCTATAAACATTGGGGTGCATGTAACCCTTTGAATTAGTATTTGTATTTGAATTTGTATTTTTTGGGTAAATACCTAGTAGTGCAATTGCTGGATTGTAAGATAGTTCTACTTTTAACATTTTGAGGAACCTCCATATTGTTTTCCAGAGTAGCTGCACCAGTTTGCATTCACACCAAGAGTGCAAGAGGGTTCCTTTTTCTCCACAACCTCGCCAACACCTGTTGTTTCTTGTGTTTTGATTTTAGTCATTCTGAAAGGTGTGAAGTGATGTCTCATTGTAGTTTTGATTTGTATTTCCCTGATGTGAGTGATATTGAGCATCTTCTCATGGGTCTGTTGGTCATCTGTATGTCTTCTTTGGAAAAATGTCTACTCATGTTTTCTGCACATTTTATTTTATTTTTAAAGATTTTATTTATTTATTTATTTGACAGAGAGAGACAGCCAGCGAGAGAGGGAACAGAAGCAGGGGGAGTGGGAAAGGAAGAAGCAGGCTCCCAGCAGAGGAGCCTGATGTGGGGCTTGATCCCGTAACGTCGGGATCACGCCCTGAGCCGAAGGCAGACGCTTAACGACTGAGCCACCCAGGCGCCCCTCTGCACATTTTAAAATCAGATTATTTGTTTTTTGGGTGCTGAATTTTCTGAGTTCTTTATATATTTTGGATACTAACCTTTTATCAGATATGTCATTAGCAAATATTTTCTCCCATTCTGTAGGTTGCCTTTTAATTTTGCTGATTATTTCCTTCATGGTGTAGAAGCTTTTTATCTTAATGAAGTCTCAATAGTTTATTTTTGCTTTTGTTTTCCTTGCCTCAGGAGACATATTTATAAAGAAGCTATTATGGTTGATGTCTAAGATGTTACCATCTGTGTCCTCTTCTAGGATTTTTATGGTTTCAGGTCTCACATTTAAGACTTTATTGATTTTGAATTTATTTTTGTGTATGGCGTAAGAAACTCATCCAGTTCTATTCTTTTGCGTGCTGCTGTCCAATTGTTCCAACACCATTTGTTGATGAGACTGTCTTTTTCCCACTGGATATGCTTTCCTGCTTTGTTGAAGATTGATTGACCATATAGTTGTGTGTTCATTTCTAGGTTTTCTATTCTGTTCCATTAATCTATGTGTCTATTTGTGTGCCAGTACCATACTGTTTTGATCACTTCAGCTTTATAATATAGCTTGATGTCCAGAATTATGATGTCTCCAGTTTTGCTTTTTCAAGATTGCTTTGGATATTTAGGGTCTTTTGTGGTTCCATACAAATTTTATGATGGTTTGTTCTAGCTCTGTGAAAAATGCTGGTGGTATTTTGGTAGGTATTGCATTAAATGTGTACTTTGCTTTGGGTAGTATAGACATTTTAACAATATTTGTTCTTCCAATCCATAAGCATGGAATGTCTTTCCATTTGTTTGTGCTTTCTTCAATTTCTTTCATGAGCATTTTACAGTTTTCAGAACACAAATCTTTCACCTCTTTGGTTAGGTTTACTCGTAAGTATGTTATGGTTTTTGGTGCAATTGTAAATGGGGCTGGTTCCTTATTGTCTCTTTCTGCTACTTCAGTATTGGTGTATAGAAATGCAGCAGATTTCTGTACATTGATTTTGTATCTTGTAACTTTACTGAATTCATTTATCAGTTTTAGCAGTTTTTGGTGGAGTGTTTTGGGTTTTCTATGTATGGGATTATGTCATCTGCAAACAGTGTAAAATTTGCTTCTTCCTTGCTGATTTGAATGCCTTTTATTTCTTTTTGTTGTCTGATTGCTGGGGCTAGGACTTGCAGTACTATGTTGAATGAACGTGGTGAGAGTGGACTTCCTTCTCTTGTTCCTGACCATAGAGGAAAAGCTCTCAGTTGTTCCCCATTGAGGATGGTATTAGCTGTGGGTTTTTCATATATGGCCTTTATTATTGAGGTATGGTCCCTCTAACCCTACTTTGTTGAAGGTTTTTATTATGAGTGGATATTGCACTTTGTCAAATGCTTTTTCTTCATCTATTGAGATCATATGGTTCCTATCATTTCTTTTATTAATGTGGTGCATCACGTTGATTGATTTGCAAATATTGAACCACTCTTCCAACACAGGAATAAATCCCAGTTGATTGTGGTAAATGATCGTTTTAATGTGTTGTTGGATTTGATTTGCTGGTAATATATTGAGAATTTTTGCATCTTATGTTCATCAGGGATGTTGGCCTGTACTTCTCTTTTTTACTAGAGTCTATCTGGTTTTGGTATCAGGATAATGTTGGCCTCATAGAATAACTTTGGAAGTTTTCCTTCCTTTTCTATTTTCTGGAATAGTTTGAGAAGAAAAGGTATTAACTATACTTTAAATGTTTGGTAGAATTCCCATGTGAAGCCATCTGACCCTGGATTTTGTTTTTTGGGAGATTTTTGATTACTTATTCAATTTCTTTGGTGGTTATTAGTCTGTTCAAGTTTTCTATTTCTTCCTCTTCCAGTTTTGGTAGTTTATATTTCTAGGAGTTTATCTATTTCTTCCAGGTTGTCCAATTTGTTGGCATATATTTTTTCATAATATTCTGTTATAATTGTTTGGATTTCTGTGGTGTTGGTTGTTCTTTCTCCTTTCTAATATGATTTTATTTGACTGGGTCCTCTTTTCCTTCTAATAAGTCTGGCTAGAGGTTTATCAATTTTATTGATTTTTTTTTCAAAGTACCAGCTCCTGGTTTCATTGATCTGTTCAATGGGGTTATTTTAGTTTTCATATCATTTATTTCTGCTCTAATCATTATTATTTTCTTCCTTCTGCTGGCTTTAGGCTTCATTTGTTGTTCTTTTTCTAGCTCCTTTAGGTGTAAGGTTAGGTTGTTTATTAGAGTTTTTTTCCTTGCTTCTTGAAGTAGGCCTGCATTGCTATATACTTTCCTTTTATGACTGCTTTTGCTGCATCCCAAAGGTTTTGTGCCACTGTGTTTTCTTTTTTCTTTTTTAAAAAAGATTTTATTTATTCATTTCAGACAGAGAGATACAGAGAGAGAGAATGAGCAGGGGGAGTGGCAGAGGGAGAGGGAGAAGCAGACTCTCCACTGAGCAGGGAGCCCGATGCAGGGTTCTATCCCAGGACCCTGGGATCATGACCTGAACCGAAGGCAGACGCTTAACCCTCTGAGCCACCCAGGTACCCCACCACTATGTTTTCATTTTTATTTCTTTCTGTGTATTTTTTATAGAGATCTTATTTATTTATTTCATAGAGAGAGAGTGAGTGAGAGAGAGCACACGAGCAGGGCCAGAGGGAAAGGGAGAAGCAGACTCCCCTGCTGAGCAGGGAGCCCAGTGCAGGGCTCTATCCCAGGTCCCTGGGATCACGGCCTGAGCTGAAGGCAGACACGTAACTGACTGAGGCACCCAGGCACCCCCATTTCTATGTATTTTTAAGTTTCTTCTTTGATTTCATGGTTGACCCATTCATTGTTTAGTAGTATGTTGTTTAACTTCCAGGTATTTGTGGTCTTTCCAGATTTTTTCTTGTGGTTGTCTTCTAGTTTCTTAGCATTTCAGCCAGAAAAGTTGCATGCTAAGACTTCAATCTTTTTTATCTGTTGAGGTCTGTTTTGTGACTTAATATGTGATCTATTCTGGAGAATGTCCCACGTGCACTTGAAATGAATGTGTATTCTTCTGTTTTAGGATGAAATATTTTGAATATGTCGGTTAAGTCCATCTAGTTCAGTGTGTCATTCAAAACCATTGTTTCCTTGTTGATTTTCTGTTTAGATCATCTGTCTATTGATATAAGTGAGATGTTAAAGTCCCCCACTATTATTTTATTATTATCAATTAATTTCTTTATGTTTGTCATTAATTGTTTTAGGGGCTTCTATTTTAGGGACATAAATATTTACAATTGTTAGATCTTCTTGTTGAATTGTCCCCTTTATGATTACTTATTTCTCTACTTTCTCTCTTATCACAGTCTGTTTTATTTTTTTATTTTTATTTTTTTAGCAGTTCAATAATTTTTATTTTGTTATATTAGTCACCATACAGTACATCCCCAGTTTTTGATGCAATGTTCCATGATTCATTATTTGCGTATAACACCCAGTGCACCATGCAATATGTGCCCTCCTTAATACCCATCACCGGCCTGTTTTAAAGTCCAGTTTGTCCAATATAAATGTTACTCTGGCTTGGTTTTGACATCCATTTGCATGATAAATGTTTCTTCATCCCCTCACCTTTTTTTTACCCCTTTGGAAAACAGTGTGGCATTACTTTTATCTATATTTATTTTTAAATTTTTTTTATTATGTTCAATTAGTACATCATTAGTTTTTGATATAATGTTCAATGATTCATTAGTTGCGTATAATACCCAGTGCTCATCACAAAAAGGGATCAAAGGTATCCAAATCGGTAAAGAAGAAGTCAAACTGTCTCTCTTCACAGATGACATGATACTCTATATGGAAATCCCAAAAGACTCCACCCCCAAAGTACTAGAAGTTATAGAACAATTCAGTAATATGGTGGGATACAAAATCAATGCTCAGAAATCAGTTGCATTTCTATACACGAACAATGCGACTGAAGAAAGAGAAATTAGGGAATCCACTCCATTTACAATAGCACCAAAAATCATACGTTGTCTCGGAATTAACTTAACCAGAGACATAAAGGATCTATATTCTAGAAACTACAAGTCACTCTTGAAAAACATTGAAGAAGACACAAAAAGATGGAAAAATATTCCTTGCTCATGGATTGGAAGAATAAGCATAGTTAAAATGTCTATGCTACCCAGAGCAATCTACACTTTCAATGCCATCCCAATCAAAATACCAATGACATTTTTCATAGAACTGGAACAAACAGCCCTTAAATTTGTGTGGAACCAGAAAAGGCCATGAATCGCCAAGGAATTGTTGAAAAGGAAAATCAAAACTGGGGGCATCAGAATGCCAGATTTTAAGCTATACTACAAATCTGTGATCACAAAGACAGCATGGTACTGGCACAAAAACAGACACATAGACCAATGGAACAGAATAGAGAACCCAGAAATGGACCCTCGGCTCTTTGGACAACTAATCTTTGATAATGCAGGAAAAAACACCCAGTGGAAAAAAGACAGTCTCTTCAATATATGGTGCTGGGAAAATTGGACAGCTATATGCAAAAGAATGAAACTTGACCACTCTCTCACACCATACACAAAGATAAACTCCAAATGGATGAGAGACCTCGATGTGAGACAGGAATTCATCAAAATTCTAGAGGAGAACATAGGCTGCAACCTCTTTGACATCGTCCACAGCAACTTTTTTCATGACACATCTCCAAAGGCAAGAGAAACAAAAGAAAAAATGAACTTGTGGGACTTCTTCAAGATCAAAAGCTTCTGCACAGTCAAGGAAACAGTCCAAAAAACTAAGAGGCAGCCCACGGAATGGGAGAATATATTTGCAAATGACACTACAGATAAAAGACTGGTATCCAAGATCTACAAAGTACTTCTCAAACTGAATACAAGGGAAACAAATAATCAAATCAAAAAATGGGCAGAAGATATGAACAGACAGTTTTCCAATGAAGACATACAAATGGCTAACAGACACATGAGAAAATGTTCAAAATCATTAGCCATCAGGGAAATTCAAATCAAAACCACATTGAGATACCACCTTACACCAGTTAGAATGGTAAACATTGACAAAACAAGAAACAACAAATGTTGGACAGGATGTGGAGAAAGGGGATCCCACTTACACCGTTGGTGGGAATGCAAGTTGTTACAGCCACTTTGGAAAACAGTGTGGAGGTCCCTTCAAAGTTAAAAATTGAGCTATCCTATGATCCAACAATTGCACTACTGGATATTTACCCCAAAGATACAGACGTAATGAAGAGAAGGGCCATATGCACCCCAATGTTCATAGCACCATTGTCCAGAATAGTTAAATTGTGGAAGGAGCTGAGGTGCCCTTCAGCAGATGACTGGATTAAGAAAATGTGATCCATATATACAATGGAATATTACTCAGCCATCAGAAAGAACAATTTCACAACATGTGCAGCAACATGGACGGGACTGGAGGAGATTATGCTAAGTGAAATAAGTCAGGCAGAGAAAGACAATTATCATATGGTTTCACTCATTTATGGCATATAAGAAATAGGAAGATCTGTAGGAGAAGAAAGGGAAGAATGAAGGGGGAAAGAGAAGGGAGAACGAACCATGAGAGACTCTGGACTCTGGGAAAGAAACTGAGGGCTTTAGTGGGGAGGGGCGTGGGGGGATTGAGATAGGCCAGTGATAGGTATTAAGGAGGGCACATATTGCATGGTGCACTGGGTGTTATATGCAAATAATGAATCATGGAACACTGCATCAAAAACTAGCGATGTACTGTATGGTGACTAACATAACATAATAAAAAATTATTATAAAAAAATAAATAAATTCTCCATCAGGTATGTTACTTATATCCATTTTGCTTAGGTCTCTGGTCATGGCCTTATCTTGTTCTTTCATTTGGGATAAATTCCTCCATCTTAACATTTTTTCTCTGCCTTCTTCTTCGTGTTAGAAAAGCCAGGTATGTCTCCTGCTTCTGAAAGTAATGGCCTTATGAAGAAGAAATCATGTAATGCTCAGGGCCTGGTGCTTCAGTGGGTATCTCCCGTGTGTGCTGCATGCATTCCGCTGTTGTGTTTTAGCAGCTTCATCATTCAGAGCAGTCATCTGCAGAGGCTGTCTTTTCCTGCTGTGAGAAGTGTTTGGTTCCTGGCCTGAATATGGTGAGTTTGAACTAGGTGTGCTCTAGTCTGCTTGGAATGTAAGACCTGATACCACTTCCACCAGAATTCAGGCCTTTCAGAATTCTCTGGTGTGAGGAGGGGTTTGTGCTGGTTTTTTAAGGGGAGGGGCCTGTTGTCCTGGGACTGAGGCAAGCACAACTGAGAAGGGCAGGTGCACTGGAGCACAGGAGGGTGGGCCTTGGTGTATGCAAGTTAGGCAGCCAGCGTCATTGCTGTCCTGCTTCCCCCAGGTGGCTCTGTGTTTATGCTGAAGGGTGGCTGAGGGAAATGATGCCAGCAGCAACTTTGTTCCTGGAGAGGTGTCTCTGTGAACACTGCTTCTCAGGGATGGCTCCAAGAAGAGCAAATATTCTCCCCGCTGTGTGCTCCAGTTGCTCTTCAGATCACTGTTTCTCTCCAGGAACAGCACAATGCCCTCTAGGCTCTATCCCAGCCAAACCTGCTGACCTTTATTCTCTAGGCTTTAAGGTCTGCTGGTTGTAAGAAATCATGAAATTCAGCCCCTCCCATTTTCTAAGTCAATGGCTTTGGGGAAACCTTCTCCTTGTGCATTCCCCTCTGTGCTCCTCTCTCTTTCACCCTTTTCTGCAACCACAGCTCCCTCCCCTCTGCAGCACCCGTTATCTATTTCTCCCTTAAACCACATCTCCACACCTCCTACCTTTTTTGATGTGACCTCTTCTCTCTCTTTAGTTGTGGAGTTTGTTCCGTCAGTCTTGAGGTCTCTTTCTGGGGTATTTAGAATGATTTGATAGTTATCTAGCTGTGTTCTTGGAAAGAGGTGAGCCTAGGGTCCTCCTACTCTGCCTCCATCTTCCTCTCAGCATTGGTAGGATTTATGTTTTTAGGAATTCATCCATTTCTTTTAAGTTTTCCAGTTTGTAGGCATATAATTTTTTATAGTAGTCTGTCATGATCTTTTGTATTTCTCTGGTATCAGTTGTAATGTCTCTTTCATATCTGTTTTTATTTATTTTATAATTTTTAAAAGATTTTATTTGTGTGTGTGTGTGTGTGTGTGAGAGAGAGAGAGAGAGAGAGAGAGAGAGAGAGAGAGAGACTGCAAGCAGGGGAAGGAGCAGAGGGAGAGGAAAATAGTCTCTAGCAGATTCTATGCTGAGCACAGAGCCCAATGTGGGGGTCGATCCCATGACCCTGAGATCATGACCTAAGCCAAAACCACAGTTGGACACCCAACCAGCTGAGCCACCCAGGCTGCCCTCTGTTTTTATTTATTTTATTTTATTTTTTAAAGATTTTATTTATTTATTTGACAGAGAGAGAGAGAGAGAGAGCCAGGGAGAGAGAGAACACAAGCAGGGGGAGTGGGAGAGGAAAAAGCAGGCTCCCAGCAGAGAAGCCTGATGTGGGGCTCGATCCCAGAATGCCAGGATCATGCCCTGAGCCAAAGGCAGACGCTCAATGACTGAGCCACCCAGGCACCCCATGTTTTTATTTATTTTAATATTCTTTTTTTTTCTAATTTAGTAGCTAAGGTTTTGTCAATTTTATGTTTTCAAAAAACCAACTCGTAATTTGTTGATCTTTTCTATTTTTTCCTCATCTATTTCATTTCTGTCTGCTCTGATCTTTGTGATTTACTTCTTTCTGTTAACTTGGGCCTAGTTAATTATTTTTCTAGTTTCTTCAGATGTAAATTTAGGTTATTTATTTGAGATATTTCTTTCATCTTACTGTAGGCATTTACCACTATAAGCTTCCCTCTTAGATATGCTTTTGCAGCATCCCATAGGTTTTTACATGTTATCCTTCCATTTTCATTTGTTTCAAGATTTTAAAATTTCTTCTTTATTTCTTTTTTGACCCATTGGTTGTTTAGTAGTGTGTTAATTTCCACACATTTATAAATCTTCCAGTTTTCCTTCTGTCATTGATTTCTAGTTTTATATCACTGTGGTCAGAAAAGATAGTTGGTATGATTTCAATCTTCTTAAATTAAGTGAGACTTGTTTTGCAACCTAGCATATGATCTATCCTGGAAATATTTTATGTGCACTTGAAAAGAATGTGTATTCTGGTGCTGTTAAATGAAGTGTTCTGTATATGCCTGTTAGATCCATTTGGTCAAAAGTGTGGTTCATGTACATTTCCTTGTTGATTTTTTTGTCTGGATGTCTATCCATTGTTGAAAGTGGGGGTATTGATGTCCCCTACTGTTATTGTATTGTTGTCTATCACTCCCTTTAGATCTGTTAGTATTTGCTTAGTATATCTAGGTGCTCTGATGTTGGATATATATAATTTGTGATTGTTATATCTTCTTGATGCATTTACCCCCTTATTATCTAATTACCATCTTTGTCTCTTTTCGTTACCATTTTTTGTTTAATGTCTATCTTGTCTGATGTAAGTATGACAATTGCTGCTCTCTTTTGTTTCCCCTCACATGGAATATTGTTTGCAATCCTTTCATCTTGAACCTATAGTATGTCCTTAAAACTGAAGTGAGTCTCTTGTAGGCAGTATATAACTTGGGTCTTGTTTTTTTTTTTTTTTTTTTAATCCATCCAGCCACTCTTGGCTTTTTGTTGGATAATTCAATCCATTTACATTTACAGTAATTATTGGTAGGTAAGGACTTATCAATGCCATCTTATTAATTTTTTTCTGGCTGTTTTGTAGTTGTTTTGTTTCTTTCTTCCTCTATTGCTGTCTTCTTTTGTGAACTGATGATTTCCTTTTGTTGTATGCTTTGACACCCTTTATCTTTTAGAGTCTACACCAGGTTTTTGTTTTGTGGTTACTATGAGGTTTACACAAACGATCATATATATATGTCTGTTTTATGTTGATAGCAATTTAACTTCAATCATATACAAAAATGCTAATCTTTTACTCTCCTTTTATGTTTTTGATGTTTCTATTTATATTATTTTTATATCATTTTTTATATCATTTTGTATTATGTATTCATTAACAAATTGTTTAGCTATAGACAATTTTAATACTTTTTTACTTTAACCTTTATATTAGAGTTCAGTAGTTACCACACTGCCATATTACGGTATTATTCTGAATCTGACTAATCTGACTATATGCTTACCTTTACCAATATATTGTATATTTTCAAAAGTGTTCATATTATCAATTAACATCCTTTTGTTTCAGTTTGAAGAACTCCTTCCAGCCTTTCTACTTTAATTTCTGAAAGACAACTTTGATGTATCAAGTATTCTTGTTTGGCAGTTTCTTTCAGCACTTTGAATACATCAACCCATTCTCCTCTGGTGGGCAAGTCCTCCACTGAGGAATCTACTGATAGTATTATGATGATTCCATCATAGGAGATAATTTTTTTCTCTTGCTGCTTTTAAAATTCTGGCTTTGATTTTAGTTTTATGTGTTTTGGTGAAGATTAATTTGGGGTGACCTGTTAGCTTCATAAACTTATATATTCAGATCTCTTCCCAGGTTTGTGAAGTGCTCAATCATTATTTCTTTAAATAACATTTTTACCCTTTTTTCCTTCCACTCTTCTACTTCTGGTACTCCAGTGTTGCATACAGTATTTCTCTTGATGGTGTCCTATAAGTCCCATAAGCTTTTTTTTTTATTTATTTTCATTAATTTTTTTCTTTTTGCTCCTATGATTGGATAATTTCAATTGATATGTCTTCTAACTCACTGATTCTTTGTTCTGTTTGGTGAAGACTGCTATTGAAGTTCTCTATTAAATTCTTTAGGTCACTCAGTTCTAAAATTTCTGGTTAGGTCGTTTTTATGTTTTCTATCTCTCCATCGAACTTCTTTTTTTTTTTTAAGATTTTATTTATTTATTTGACAGAGAGAGCCAGCGAGAGAGGGAACACAAGCAGGGGGAGTGGGAGAGGAAGAAGCAGGCTCCCAGCGGAGAAGCCTGATGTGGGGCTCGATCCCATAACGCTGGGATCACGCCCTGAGCCGAAGGCAGACGCTTAACGACTGAGCCACCCAGGCGCCCCTCTCCATCGAACTTCTTATGCTCTTAATTGAACTTCTCATTTTGTACTTGTATTGTTTTCTGGATACTATTAAGTTGTTTATTGGTATTCTCTTGTAGCTCTCTGAGCATCTTTGGAACAACTATTTTGAATTATTTGCTTTGAAATTCCTTGATCTCCATTTTTTTTATAGCCAGTTAATGAAAGTTTACTGTATTTCTTGGAATCATGTTTCCTGATTCTCCTTGATCCCCTTAGACTTGCATAAGTGTCTGCATATTTGAAGAAGGAGTTATAACTTCCAGACTTTATGGACTGACTTCAGTAATGGAAGTCTTTCATGTGCAGGTGGGAGGCATTCTGGAGTGTGCTGGGACTCCATGTCTAGTGGTATGAGGTACCAAGTTCAGGGACATGTTGAGGCACCAGATCCAGGGGTTTGTGATGTGTCTTCAGCTCAGGTCATTGGGGTCCATACCATCAACAACTGTGTGGTCCTTGGCAAATACTGTGGGGGGTCCCCAGTGACTGCAAGGGCTGTTGGGTTCCTCAATGGTGCCCTCAGTTCCAGTGGCTAAGAACAAGGGCAGGCAGCAGTGGGGTCAGAGCTGGTGGTGTGCACATACTCAGCTGCAGGGGCCAGTAGTAGGTACCCGTGTAGTGGCAAAGACTGGTTGCAGATGCTCATGTAGTGTTGGCGGCCAGCAAGGCAACCTGGGCCAGGGCCAACTGCAGGTTCACTGGTAGATGTGGGGGCTCTAGTTCTCAGTGTGCTCTCCTGAGGTGGCACACTCACCCTTTGAGCATGTGTACTGCAGTGGAGTCTGATGACAGGCATTAGGCTGGTGGCATCCATGTGTACGGCTGGAGGTGGTAGCTACAGGTGTGGTGGTGCAGGCCAGTGACAGAAGACAGGACCTAATCTGGTCCCATAAGCAGTTATGGAAACCCTTGCTGTCAGTGTGTTTTCTTGTGGTTATTCAGTCTCCCCCCCAGGCAAGCGCATTGTAGTGGAGGCTGATGACATATATCAGGTTGGGGGTGTGCTGTGCAGATGCACAGCTAGAGTGGCTATCCCTGAACATGAACACAGTGGTAGGGGTGGCGGTGTGTGTTTAGGCTAGCATTTTACATCCATGCAGCCAGAGGCCTGAGCTGGCTTCTGGTGCCAATTGGTCTTTGCTCAGGATGGGGGGAGGTTGCAGGGAGACACTCAGGTGGCTGATATTTGCAACTGTGAATACTTGTGGGGCAAAAGCCAGTGAAATATGCAGGGAGTCTATGGCATCAGTAGTGGCTGGTGGTTTCACCAGTGGTGAAATCTGCTGTTTGTCTGCAGAGCTGGTCTCTGTGATCCACCAAGCTCTTGCTGTGTGGCTGCTATTAATAATCCCTGCTTTTCTCCCTTGTTCCTAGCCATCTCTATACATCTGAGCTTTGCTGCTCTGGGTGGGGTGAAACCAAAGCAGGATCTTTGTGTGGTGCCTTAAAATGCTGGGCAAGCCAATTGTTCACCCAGTACCTTTTTCCCTGGTAAGGGGAACTTTAGCTGGGAAGTACCCTATTGGCACTGAGCAATGCTGGCCTGGAAGGTGGGATGATTCAGGCAAAATGAAGTTGTCTTCCTTCTCTTCTTATTACAATTATGGTAGTTTTTTGTTTGTTTGTTTGTTTGTTTGTTTGTTTCCACTGTGTTGCTAAAATTTCTTCAGTGGATTCTAGGCTCTTCCAGACTGTTTTTGTTTGTGGATAACTGTCTACTTATAGATCTTTGTTGGGGGATGGTGAGTCTGTGATCTCCTATATCACCATTTTGGGTTTTTTTATACTTTGTTGAAAGTGGAGGTATTAAAGCCTCCTACTACTATTGTATTTCTCCCTTCAATTCTGTAAGAGTTTGCTTTATATATTTAGGAGTTTTCTTTTCTTGTATTGCTTTTGCCTGGTTTTGGTATTATGTTAGTGCTGGCCTCATAGAATAAGTTAGGAACTATTCACTCTGCTTTTATTTTTTGGAAGAGATTGTAGGAATTGGTATAATTTCTTCCTTAGATGTTTGGTAGAATTCACCAGTAAACCCATTTGGGGCTGGTGCTTTCTGTTTTGGATGGTTATTAATTATTGATTTAAATTCTTTAATAGATATATACATATTCAGATTGTCTATTCTTGTTTCAGTCTTGTTAGATAGTATCTTTCAAGGAACTGGTCCATTTCATCTAGGTTATTAAACTTGTGGCATAGAGTTGGTCATAATATTCCTTTAGTATTCTTTTAATGTCTGTAGAATCTAGTGATTTCCTGTATTTCATTTCTGACATTAGTAATTTGTGTATTCTTTCTTTTTCCTTAGTTGGCTGGCTAGAGGCTTATAAATTTTATGGATCTTTTCAAAGATCCAGCTTTTGGTTTTGTTGATTTCTCAATTGATTTCCTGTTTCCAATTTCATTAATTTATGCCCCAAATTTTTATTATTTCCTTTCTTGTTTACTTTGAACTTTATTTTTTTCCTTACTTTTCTAGTAAGGTGAAAGTTTAAATTATTGATTTTAGATCTTTTTTCTAGATATGCATTCAATGTTATAAATTTCTTTCTAAACACTGCTTTCACTGTATCCTAAAAAATTGGTAAGTTGTATTTTCATTTTCTTCAAAATAGTTAAAAATTTCTCTTGAGATTTCTTCTTTGACTCATATGTTATTTATTTTTATTCTTTATCTCCTCCCTTTATTTTTACCCTTTTCCCAAAAGCTTTTTTTAAATTATGTTCAGTTAGCCAGCATATAGTACTATGTAAGTTTTTGTTGTAGTGGTCGATGATTCATTAGTTGCACGTAACACCCAGTGCTCATCCCAACATGTGCCCTCCTTAATACCCATCACCTGGTCACCCCATCCCCCCAACATCCCTCCTTTCTGTAGCCCTTAGGTTGTTTCTCAGAGTCTAGAGTCTCTCGTGGTTTGTCTTCCTCTCTGATATCTTTGCATTCAGTTTTCCCTTCCTTCCTCTGTGGTTCTCCACGCTATACCTAATGTCCCACATATGAGTGAAAACATATGATAATTTTCTTTCTCTGCTTGACTTATTTCACTTAGCATAATCCCCTCCAGTTCCATCCATGTTGATGCAAATGGTGGGTAGTCATCCTTTCTGATGGATGAGTAATAGTCCATTGCATATATGTACCACATCTTTTTTATCCATTCATCTGCTGAAGGGTGTCTCAGTTCCTTTCACACTGGCTATTGTGGACATTGCTGCTATGAACATTGGGGTGCAGGCACCCCTTCTTTTTACTACATCTGTATCTTTGGCGTAAATACCTAGTAGTGCAGTCGCTGGGTCATAGGGTAGTTCTATTTTTAACTTCTTGAGTAACCTCCATACTGTTTTCCAGAGTGGCTGTACAAGTTTGCATTCCCACCAACAGTGTAAGATGGTTCCCCTTTCTCCATAACCTCGACAACACTTGTTGTTTCCTGTCTTATTAATTTTGGCCATTCTAGCTGGTGTAAGGTGGTATCTCATTGTGGTTTTGATTTGTATATTATTTAGAAGTGTGTTTTTAAATATGGTATTTTTCAGCTATCTTTCTGTTATTGATTTTTAGATTAATTCCATTGTGATTTGAGCACAGACATTATATGATTTCTGTTTTTTGAAGTTCATTAAGGTAGGTTTATGGTCCAGTCTGTGATCCACCTTGGTGAACATTCCATGTGAGCTTGAGAAGAATGCTTATTCTGATACTGTTAGATGAAATAGTCTATAGATGTCAATTAGATCCGATTGATGGTATTGTTAAGTTCAACTATGCCTTTACTGATTTTCTGCCTGTTGAATCTTTCCATTACTGAATAGAAGGTTGTTAACGTTTCCAACTATAATAGTGAATTCATCTATTTTTGTGATTCTATCAGTTTTTGCCTCGTGTATTTTGATGCTGTGTTGTTAGGTGCATACACATTAAGAATTCCTATGCCTCCTTGGAGAATTGACTCCTTTATCATTATGTAATACCACTTTTTATCCTTAATGATGTTATTTGATCTGTTCTGTTTGAGATTAAGTAGCTACCCCAGTTTTTTTTTGCTGAGTGTTAGCATGTCATTTATTGTTTCCTCTCTTTAATTTAGAAAAATTAATTTGTAAATTTATCTGTGCTTTTATATTTAAAATAAATTTTTAGGACAACATATAGTTGAGTATTTTTTTATTTATGCTGACAGTCTCTCTTTTAATTAGTATATTTAGACATTTGACATGATGATTTAAGGGATTATTGATATAGTGTTAACATCTGCTATATTCATTACTGTTTTTATTTATTGTCCTTATTCTTTGTTTTTACTTTTATTTTTCATTCTTTCCACCTTTTTTCTGCTTTTGCTGGTTTTAATTGAGCATTTTATATGATTCAGTTTTGTCTCTTTTCCTAACATGTCAATTATTTGTGTTAAAAAGAAGTTTTTGGTGGTTTTCTATAGTTTACAATATACATTTACAATGAATCCAAGTTCACATTCAAATAATACTATACCACTTTTTGGGTAGTGCAAGAATCTTATAACAAAGTGTTCCTAATTCTTTCCTTCTGTCTTTTGTGTCATTACTGCCATTTCATTTCACTTATGTATAAAGTATAATCATTGAACACATTGTTGCTATTATTTTGAATACATTTTTATATATTAGATCAATTAAGAATAAGAAAAATGTTTTTTATTATACCATCACTTATGCCTTCTATAACACTCTTCCTTTTATTAAGATTTTATTTTTTTAAGTAATCTCTACACTCAATGTGGGACTCGAACTCACAACCCCAAGACCAAGAGTTGCATACACCACCAAATGAACCAGCCAGGCACCACTTCTCCTTGTTTTCATAGATCCAAATTTCTGACTTATATATGTCTTATATCATTTTCCTTCTTTCTGGAGAACTTCTTTTAACATTTCTTCCAAGGATGGTCTACTGGCAACAAGTTCTCCCAATTTTTGTCTGAGAAAGTCCTTTTTTATTATTTTATTTTTGAGGGATAATTTCACTGGACACAGATTTCTAAGCTGATGGATTTTTTTTCTTTTGATAATCTCAGGACACTTTCTTCTTGTTTGCATAGTTTCTGAAGAGAAGTTTGATGTAGTCCTTATCCTTGCCCTTTTATAGGTAAGGTGCTTTTTTTCCCTCTGGCTTCTTTCAAAAATTTTTTTCCTATCTTTGATTTTCTGCAGTTTGAATGCGATATGCCTAATTATACTTTTTTTGGCATTTATCTTGCTTTCTGCTCTCTGAGATTTCTGGATGTTTGGTTTAGTGTCTGATGTGAATTTTATGAAATTCTCAGTCATCATTGCTTCAGGGATTTCTTCTGTTCCTTTCTCTCTTCTCCTTCTGGTATTCCCATATTTAAAAAACTGTGTTTGTTTGTTTGTTTTGCTTGTTTGTTTGTTTTGTTTTTGCCTTTCAGAATGCCTTCTATTTTTTTTTTTAACCAGACATGATTTACTGGGTAAAAGGACCTGGGATAAATTGGCTTTCATTAATGTAGTAGTAAGGTATGGGGAGAGGGGAAACATTCCATGGACCTGTAATTAGGTCTCAGTCTTTTAGTAAGCCTAAAATGTTACACATTTTGTAGTTACTGTCCCACAGTTCTTGGATATCCTGTTCTGTTCTGGGTTTTTTTTTTTTTTAGTTTTTTTTTTTTCATTTTGTTTTCAGGTTTGGAAATTTCCATTGGCATATCCTCAAGAGCACTGAATATTTCCTCAGCTACGTCCAACATACTGCTGAGCTCAACAAATACATTTTAACAGCTTTATTGAAGTATAATTGAACAGAAAAAACTGCACATTTTCATATATTCAACTTGATGAGTTTGGACATATTCACCCACCCATGAAACCATCACCATAATCAAGGTAATAGGCATTCATCACCTCCAAACATTTTCTTGGATCTCTTTGTTTTGCTTTGTTTTGTTAACATGAGATCTACTGTCTTAAATTTTTAAATGTACAATACAGTATTGTTAACTATAGACACTACATTGTACAGCAGATCTCTAGAACTTATTCATCTTGCATAACTGAAACTTTATACCCATTTAACAACTCCGTATTTATCCCTCCTCCAGCCCCTAGCAAGCACCATTCTATTCTCTGCTTCTATGAGTTTGACTATTTTAGATATTTCGTATAAGTGGGATCATGCAGTATTTGTATTTCTGTGACTGGCTTCTTTAACTTAGCATAAAGCTTTCCAGGTTCATGTATAGTGTCCAAAATAGCAGAATTTCTTTATTTTAAACAGCTGAGTAATAATTCCATTACACACACACACACACACACACACACACACACACACACACATATATATATACATATATATTCCTTTATTCATTCATTTATGAACATTCAGGTTTTCTCAAATGCATTCTTCATTTCTGTTAGTGTGTTTTATTTCTAGCATTTCTTTTGATTCTTTCTTAGATTTTTCCATTGCTTACATTATCCATCTGTTGTTTCATGTTGTCTACTGTATCCACTAGAGCCCTTAGCATAATAATCATAGTTATTTTATGTTCCCTGTCTGATAATTCCAACATCACTGCCATATTAGAACCTGGTTCTGATGATTGCTATGTCTGACTTCTGTTGGAACTGTGTTCTTTGCCTTTTAGAATACTATATATAAATAAATAAATAAATAAATATATATATATACATATATATATATATTTTTTTTGAAAACCAGACATGATGTACTGGGTAAAAGGAACTGGGATAAATTGGTCTTTATTGATGTAGTAGTAAAGTATGGGGAGAGGGGAAAAATTCTGTGGGCCTGTGATTAGGTCTCAGTCTTTTAGTAAGCCTGTGTTTCTGGGTTGCGACCTTCACAAGTGTTTCTCAGTTTTTTCTTCCCCTTATGTGGTTCAGGACGATCAGTGTGCTGGAGTTGGATATTTCCCTTCCTTCAGGTTGGAAGGCTCTGATAAAATCCCAGTAGGGTACACTGTGGCAAAATAGTTTGGAGCACAGCCTTCATTGTAAAGAACAGAATACTCTGGGCATATTTCAAAATGGCTCCCTTTTCCATTTCCCTGCTAGAAGCACAAGGAGCTTTTACTCCAATCTTCATTGTGAGAACCTGGTAGGGCTCCTGGAAGTAAAAATCACAAGAGTTTTGGGGCACCTCTATTACTAGGCCCCTTGGAGTTTTTAACTCTCAAACTTGTCCACACTGAACCTGTGGCAATTTATCAATTTCAGTTTAGGTTTTCCTAAGCTGGCACTGGTTTCCATGGAAGTTTCTGCTTTGAGTTTCTGTTCTGGTAAATGTAATTCTTTATCTGCCTGTTTGTGTCTCCAATATTGGGGCATCAGTTTGCCCTGCATCCTCAATTCTCTGATAGATCTACAGAGTTGTTGATTTTTAATTTGTTCAGTTTTTTACTTGTTGTTAGGATGAGTGATCATTCCCAAGTTCCTTACATGCTGTACTAGAAAGTGGAAGTTTTCCTTTCATTTTTGTTTTTAGGGTTTTTTTTTGAAAGAGAGCAAGATAGAGTGAGAGCGGGGGTGGGGAGGGGCAGAGGGAGAGGGAGAGAGAGAATCTTAGGCAGGCTCCACACCCAACATGGAGACTAGCACGGGGCTCAATCTCACGACCCTGAGAGCATGACCTGAGCAATATCAACAGTTGAACACTTAACCAACTGAGCCACCAAGGCACCTCTTTCCTTCATTTTTGAAGGTTAGCTTTGCTGGATACAGAATTCTTGCTTGATTTTTTCCCCCAGCACTTTAAATACATCATCTCACTGCCTTCTAACCTCCATGGGTTTCTGGTGAGAAATTGGTTATTAATCTTATTGAGGATCCCTTGTACATGTTCAGTCACTTCTCTCTTGCTGATTTTTTTTTCCTTTCAGCTTTAGACACTTTAAATATAATGTATCTCAGTGTGGATCTCTTTAAGTTTATCCTACTTAGAGTTGGCTGAGCTTGTTGGATGTACAGATTCGTGTATTTCCTCAAATTTAGGAAGTTTATGGTCATTGTTTTTTAAAATATTCTTTCTGCCGCCCCCCCATCTTTCTCATTTCCTTATGGGAATCCCCTTATGTGCCTATTAGTACTCTTGATGTAATACCACAGGTTTCTTAGCCTTTATTCATTTTTATTCATTTTTGTCTTTCTATTCCTCAGACTAGATAATCTCAATTGACCTATCATCAAGTTCACTGATTCTTTCTTCTGTCTGCTTAAATATGTTGTTAAACCTCTCTGGTAAATTATCAATCTCAATGATTGCATTTTTCAGTTCTAGAATTTCTATGTGGTTTCTTTTTTGTAATTTCTCTCTCTTTTTATTGATATTCTCTATTTGCTTAAATATCATTCTCCTGTCTTCCTTTAGTTTTTGTTAATGGTTTTCTATATTTCATTGAGCATAATAACACCATAGGTTTAAAGTCTTTGTCTAATAAGTCAAATGCCTAGGCTTCTTTATAAGTAATTTTTATTTTTCTTCTTGTGAATGAGCCATATTTTCTTGATTCTTTGCATGCCTCATAATTTTTTTATTGAAAACTGGACATTTTGAATATTCTGTAACAACTCTGGAAACCAGATTCTCCCTCCTCCCCAGGGCTCCCCCCCACTGCCTATTATGGGCTGTTGTTTGCTTATTTAGTGTCTTTTCTAAACTATTTTTATGAAGTCTGTGTTCTTTGTTGTGTGTGGCCATTGAAGTCTGTGTTATGTAGGCTTAATGGTCAGCTGGTGTTTTGACAGTTACTTTAAATGCTTGGAGCCAAGAAATGCAAAAAAAAAAAAAAAAGAAGAAGAAGAAGAAGAAGGAAAGAAATGCAAAAAAAACCTCTTCTGATCTCTGCCTACTGGTTCTGTGTTGGGGCACTTTTTCAATGCTTAGCTAGGTCATTTATAACTCTGCCTTAGCTTTTGCTTCCTACATGTGTCAGGCATGAAGATCAGCCAGAAGTGAAAGGTTAGGTCTCCTCATGCCTTTTCAAGCATGTGGTCTTGTCCTGGTATGTACATGGATTTTTTGATTCCCTTGTATACATAAAAGCTTTTTAAATTTCTTATTCCTACATATATCTCCTGTCCAGCCTCTTCCTTTCCAAGTTTCTAAGTCTATTTATTGCTTGTATCAAGTGTTGTCCCTTGCCCCAGGCTGCTGTGGCCAATACCTATGTCTTTAAATGCTTGTGGCAATGGCCTCCCTGGAAGACACCCAGCCCTGTGATCTCTGAGTCAAAAATAGCAAAGAGAAACCTTTATGCCAGTTCTTGAGGGAGCCTCTAGTCAAGTTGAGACCCATAATACAATTCTTTAAGAGTAAGGCCCATATTGCTCCCTCTGGCACTAGCAACTTTCACCAGTTGTGCCAGCTACTCTCCTCACAACTGCTGCTGATTTGAGGTGTGGAGGATGGTAAGTGAATGATTTAAAACACCACAGCAGTCTCTTACCACAAAACAACACCTTCTGTCCTCACCAAATCTTGGTGTTGTAAGTTCCCTTTTGTTGTAGGTTTTTTACTAGATTCCAGAGTTTTTCCAAAGCTGATTTAGTTTTTTTTTTTCTAGCTCATTCATTGCTTTTTGGGAGGGTTGTATACTTGGAGTTCCCTCCTTCATCATTTTCAGTGACTCATATACCCTAATTTTCCCAATGCTATGCTTTCCAATATAAACAGTTATGAGAGCTATGTGCACCCCAAGGGCTGAAGTGGCACCAGAATTTCCAAATAGGCATTTTTAAAATGGTGGCAGAAGGGACTGGTTGTAGGAAGGGATTAGGGAAGTTTTCTTCAAGTTGTGTTTACAAAGCACATTGCATAAATTTGAGAAAACACCAGTTGTCAATATCATGGGTGTGTGCGGACTGATGAGAATTATGGAATGAAGTGTTGAATCCTTCCCAGATCCTTCTTGATGCTGCTGAAGTAGCAAGTGGTTCTGTTATTGAGAAGCTGATTTTGAGACTACATGTAAGGATTGGAAGATGAGTCTGGTCAACCACTAGTAGCCACTTCTTTTTTTTAATAATTTTTATTTTGTTATATTAGTCACCATACAGTATCAAAAACTGGGGATGTACTGTATAGTAGTCACTTCTTGAGAGGAACTTGGGAGTCAAGCAAACTCATCTAAATTTGGGGGTAGGCCCAGAATTTATTAAGCCCTTTTCTATCATTCTGTTCGTGGGCTGCAGAAGGTTTATAGCCTGATCAGGTATAAAAGCCAGAGCTGTGAAGACTTCTCAGGCTCATCCCCATCCCAACCCACTCCCCTCTCTGAGGTTTGTTGAAAACTACTGTGTTCTGGAACTGGCTGCTCTAAATGAATGCTAATCCAGGTCAAAAGGAACTCTCTGAGCATACACATTGAAGTCTATGGCCAGTAGGGGGCAGCGGGACTTTAGAGACTATTACCACCACCTCCTACCCCTTCCTGCCCAAGGCTAATTTTGAATGACAGCTTCCACATTTTTTCCCATAACTTCTCCCTGGAGTCTGAAGTACACTGCAGGGAAGCGGGCAGCTTTTCAAATCACCTGTCTTAGACATAGCCTCAAATTACCCCTCAGGCCAGGAAAACACTCAAATCTGACTGTTGTGATTTAATCATTGAATGTCAGCACTGGAGGACCCCTTGGGGATTACCTGGGCCAGGGCTTAGGCTTTACTTTTGTTTTCTTGTTTCTTATGTATTCAAATTAAAGGAGCAACTCTTTTGGTTAAAGCGTAGTGATGATGGTTGCCATTGAGGGGCTTGGGTTCAACCCTGGCCTGAAGAGATGCCTTAGAATTCTAGGGTAGTGTTATCCAACTTTCAATTCTACCCAGAGCACCTATATTATTTTTACCATATCTACCAGCCAGTGTGATAATATTTGTTTCTTTAAACTGACTCACTTTTTTTCTTAAATAAATTTGGTCTCATTCTATGTAATACAGATTTTAATTCTCTAGGCATATTTTTTTCTTATTCATAGTAAAATACACAGCTATTGAAGTTTAAGATTTGTTTCTGGTAACACCTAAAATTGTCTCATTTCCTTGTCTTATACTTTGGGAAATGACACTATCTGGCACCAAAGAGCACAATTGGGAAAGTACTCATCCTGGTTCATTCTATTGTCAGGTAAAGACAGTAAAAGACCCAGAAAGGGTAAGGGACTCACCCAAGGTCACTCAGTGACAGAGCTGGGACTTAAACCCAAGTCTATTGATTCCCAGTCTTCTGTTACATTCACTGTACGAGATTCCAAGGGCATTAGGAAGCCTCTCCACCATCCAGACTCTCCTATAAGAAGGAAGGAAAGAAAGAAAAAAAAAAGGAGGAAAGGAGAAGAAAAAAAAAACTATTAGATTACTGAATCAGGATTGGTATAGAAACTGTAGCTCAGGAGGGCCAAGGCAAATGTGGGGTACAGTGATTTCTCATGTTTTGCTGGGCCAAGTACTTGTAAGACCCCATCTTCCAAAGTCTGGTTCCATTTGTTCTTATGCACAACATGAAATTATAGAGCTCTTATCATGTACCTAAGTACATAAAAAGGAGCTCACATTCCAATGGGTGAAACAGCTCAGTAAACAGCTAATTAGAGAGCTGGGATGGGGAGCACAGGGTGCTGCAAAAGCACAGAGGAAGGCTTGATGTGAGTAGGGAAAGGAAGGAGAGGGGACACAAGCCTTGTCTTGTGCAAATTCAGCAGCCCTAATACAGAGGCTCAATTTTCTCTCCTCTCAACCATGGGGATTGATAGGTGTTAAATACCCTTCAAAGACTAAAGTTGGCAAACCATTGCCAGACAAAGGCCATGGCCATGGAGTCTTTGCTTTCTTTCTTTTTTACCACTGACATTTGTCACCCATGTCTCTTCCTTTCCCCTGTTCCTTCATGTGCAAACACAGAACTCATCCTCCAAATGGGAATGAACAAATTGAATGTGGCCAGAAACTCAACCCCAAGAGTATTGAGCTCTGATCTATGGCTCTTACCAAACTCCTCCCCTGCCCAAACTAGTTCATGAGGCACTTCAAAAAGGAAATGTTGGAAATGGGGTTCTAACAGATTATTATCATCTGATTCTGGTAGCTCCATTTGGATTTCCGTAGTTGGATGGGAAGCTGGGACCCACTCCCACCTCCTTCACACATGTGGTTCCTCCCCAGAAATCTGAACATAAGGATTTTGTTTTTAATTGGCTTCAGGACTCTGAGCACTACTTTAACTACCATCTCTGCCTCCCCAAATTTCCAAACCCCTAAAACTGAATCTTCTAATAGGAAGAAGATCTAAAATACTGTTTCCTTCAGAACTATTCCCTGGATTGGATTCCTCTCAGGGAAGTGTTCGCACTGAGGGATCTCCACTGATGTAAGTACCAGACTTGGCCTTCTTGATAAAACTGGGCCTCCTGAGGCAATGAGTAGGGAGAGGGGCAGACAACACCAGATTCATTTTTAACTATCTTTCCCTGTCTCCCTTCAGGACCCTTCTCCCTGTTTGTAGTTTTCTCTCTGGTTCTTTCTCACTCCATTCATATTCCCAGGACCTGCAAGTACCCCCACCTTCTGATAACTTCACTTGCAGTGGGAAAATTTCTGGATGAATATAAGAAAACCTGGGGTTCAAATCTTTGGCTTTTTCATTCACTAGTTGAGTAACTTGGGATAAAAAAAAATTCACTCTTCTGAGTCTCAATTCCCCTTTGCAAAATGAACATGATAATCCCCGACGTGCCCACTTCAGAAAATTGCTGGATAGATCAAAGAGGATATTGGACATGAAGTTGCTTTGTGATGAGTCAGTCACAATGTACATGTGAAAGGTTGAATGAGTCACCTTTCTTTGGGGACTGGTATTTTGAAAGAACATAACTTGAAGGAAGCAGCCACTAATACAGCATTTTAAACATCAGGGCAGTATGGGCTAGAGGGTGGGGGCTCAGGCCACTTTGTTGAGTTCCTTATTATTCACTTGACAACCAATTATTAAACATCTACTATGTGTTAGGCACTCTTCTAGATACTGGAGATAGAAATCCATCCTTCCATTAAACTGACATTTTATTGGTATCCAAAATATATAAAGAACTTATAATACTCAACACCCTAAAAATGAATAATCCAATTAAAAAATGGGCAGAAGACATGAGCAGACACTTCTCCAAAGAAGACATCCAGATGGCCAACAGACACATGAAAAGATGTTCATCATCACTTACCATCAGGGAAATGCAAATCAAAACTACAATGAGATATTACCTTATACTTGTCAGAATGGCTAAAATCAACAACACAGGAAGCAACAGGTGTTGGTGAGAATGTGGGGAAATGGGAACCTTTTTACACTGTTGGTGGAAATTCAAACTGGTGCAGCCACTCTGGAGAACAGTGTAGAGGTTCCTAGAAAAGTTAAACATAGAACTATCCTATGACCCAGCAATTGCACTACTTGGTATTTACCCCCAAAGACACAAATGTGTCATCCAAAGAAGCACCTGCACCCCAATGTTTGTAGCACCTAACAGTTGCACTTCTAGGTATCTACCCAAAAGAAATGAAAATATGTCCATGAAAAGACTTGTATACAAATGTTCATAATAGCTTTATTCATAATGTCCCAAACTAGAGACAACCCAGTTGCCCATCAGCTGGTGAATACAATACAAATACAATGGAATACTTCCCAGCACAGCATGACTAAATCTCAAAAGCATTATGCTGTGAAAGACACCATATTCAAAAGGTTACATACTATATTACTCCATTTATATGAATCTCTAAAAAAGACACAACTAATCCATGGTGGTTCTCTTAAAAATGAAGTGGGGGTTTGACTGAGAAGGAACATGAGGGAAGTTTCTGGGGTGATGGTGATGCCATATCTTGATAAAAGTTTGGGTTATAGAGGCATATGCATTTGTCAAAACACAGCAAATGTTGCCTTAACATTTATGTATTCCACTGTATGTAAATTTTACCTCAAAAGAAAAAAATGCAAAAAAATTGAAATCTAGCTAGTAATACACATGCTTCTGCATGTATTTACAAATATTTCTGTATTGGGGGAAATGTGTACTCATGTCTTCAATTTATTTCGAAATGCATTAAAAATAAGATGGATTGATATAGGTCAATGGAGAGTTAAATGGCAAATATGTGTTAAAGCAAATATAGTAAAAATGTTAACAGTAGAATCCAGTGGTGAGTATGTAGGTGTTAATGGTAAAATTATTTCAATTTGGAGAGGAAAAAGTTGCAAAAAAAGAGACATGGGCATTTAGGGTCAGTGAGGTGGGAAAGAGCTCTATGCTGTTTGGGTTTAAATCCCATTGTGGGAAGTGGCCCAGGAACCAATGGAGAGTTGAACAGGACCTGCATAATGAGGGGCCCAATGTGGCAGCCCAGGAGTTTGGGCTTTATTCTTTAGGCAGTAAGGAATCATTTCAGATTTTTAAGGAGTTGAATGACATAGTAGTGTTTAGGAGCTAAGAAACAGGGGTTGTGGTCCCACTCATAACATTTCTTTGGGCAAATAGATTAACATCTCCAGGTCTCAGAAAGTTTTAACAAAATACACTCCTCCTCCTTGTCCCTTCCCTCATCCAAAAAAAAAAAAAGGCCCTAGAAAAGCAGTTTAGTCAGGCATAAAAGGAACTCTGTAAATATGTACTGAAGGAGAAAAATAAACTGCTTCTTCTTTGTTCTTACCCTCCACCCAACTCCCTTGCCCCCTGCCCCTTGCACCCTTGCCCCTGCTCCATTTGAATAATTTTTTTCCTGACCTTTAACTGGCTTTATTTATCTGCAGGGTCAGCAAATTGGACCTGAAACTTGGACCCTGGGCCAGACCATACCAGTCACTCTCCAACTCAGTTGCTTATACCTGGTTCTGGCCCTAAGGCCCGCCACTGTTTCATTTTTCTATCTCTTACTCTGTAGAAACTTTCTGTGCAAGGTCCTTTTGGCTCCTAAAGGCCCTAGGTCAGTGGCTATCTTGGAGTTTGAGAAATCACCCCCAAAGAGGTGGACCAGGCAATATCTGAGAATGCAGACACACAATGTCCACTCTTAGCTTCCCTCTGCTACACTGAAGCCCACCCTGCCCCACTCCCCAATTCTCCCTTACCTTGCTGTCCTATGGTCTCTTCAGTAGTTAGTGTTTCTACCACTGACTTGGTGCTTGCTGGAGTTATCATACTAGATATATGTGACTTATCTCTCCAGCTAGACTGTGAATTCTTAAGAGGCCAAATGGGAGGAGGCAGGCAAAAGATATCGCTAAGACCAGAACACTTCTTAAATTGAACAAAACAAAACAAAACAAAACACCTACCACATGTAATTCCTGAAAAGCCTTTACTGAAAGAAGCCTCTCCATGTTGTAGGGAACGCCCAGTTCTGATCATGTCTCTAATATTGCACTTTCCCCCTGAAGTTTCTCACTAATTATTCTCCTTTAACAACCTGGCTCAAGCATGGGCACAGAACTGTTTGCTCCATAGAACAGATGTGACTAAGCTAAAATGTTCAATAAGACAATAATAAAGGGAAGGATATACCAAAAGGGAAATGAACATCAACAGTACCACACAACTAGATAATCTGGCTTAAAGATATGGCCTGCTTTTTAGGCCTAGCAAGTCCTAGTGTATAATAGTTGCTCAGTAAATATTTGTTAAGTGAGCTAATATCTATCCACAGTGGAAGTCAGACAGTGTTTTTCCCTCAGAGAGCTTAGGTTCTAGTGGGGACACACATTAAATGGGTAATTTCAATATAATTTTATAAGTTCTATGATAGAAAAATGTAGTGGTTAAAATCTTAGACTCTGGACCCAGACAGCCACAGTGTAAATCATAGGTCCTTGGGCAAATGATTTAATCTTATTCTGTGCCAATTGTAAAATGATGCCCCTACCTTATATGTATATATGTACATTATATTGCCTTCTACCAGGTTTGGGGGAACTAGAAGGAAAAGCTTAGATAATTTAGATGACACCTTAAAAAGCCTTTTTTCCTCTTTAGGCTTCAGTTTTTCCCATCTGTTAAATGAGGAGTTTGGACTTTGTGGAAGGTCCCTTCCAGCTCTGACATTTTGTGTTTTTTCTAGATTTTGGAACTACACCAATGTCAAAGAGCATACTCAATTGTTTTCTTCTTTTCTCCGTGAAGGGAATCTTCAAAACATTTTCCTGTTAACATTAATTGACCATGTACTACATGCTAACATTTATTGAATGCTTACTACATACCAGGTACTATGCTAGGTGCTTTCCATATTTTATTTCTAATTCTCACAACAAACTGGGAAGATGAGCTTCATCCCTATTGTGTATGGGCTTTGTTAGATGAAGTAACTAAATTGATTGATTGATTGCACCTTCTTTGTATCAGGCATCATGTTAAATTTAACTAAGGATACAAAAATAAAGAACTCTGGCCCTATGTTCAGAGATGCAACACAGGCAAGGCCCATTCTTTTTCTTTTTTTTTTTTTTTAGATTTTTAAATTTATTTGACAGAGAGAGCAGTAGAGGGAGAGGGAGAAGCAGACTCTCCACCAAGCAGGGAGCCCGATGTGGGACTCGATCCCAGTAATCTGGGATCATGACCTGAGCCGAAGGCAGATGCTTAACTGACTGAGCCACCCAGGCATCCCCAAAGAAGGCCCATTCTTTACACTGCATTGCAACCATATACCTGATCCACTTGTCAGGACAGGACATTTTCAATCAGAGTTTAGTAAAATGTTTAGCATATAGTAAGCTCTCAATAAATATCTTTTGAATAAAAAAATGAATAAATTAATAAAAGTTCAAGCCTTTTAAGCCCCATTCCATTTTCCCCCTGGATATAATCAAGGAAGCAATCCATTTCACCCTTTCTCTCACTTCAAGGTTTCCTGTTCTCTGTTGGCCCTCAGAGAGTTAAGTGTTTCCTATCTCGTTCTTTTCTATAATGCTCTGTTGCTTTTGTTATCTTTTCCCTTCTAAGCTTGCTCTAATAATAGACCAATTATTGAGCAGAACTGCTTCCTTGGCATTCAGGAAGCAGGATCCATGCATATGGCCTATTGATTTGTTTTTAATGTACCTATTATTATGAATAGCCTGTTGGCTTAAGCTGAAATCAGACTATATCCATATCTTTTCCTTTCCACACTTCCACTTTGGCCATCAGAATATGTCAATATTCAAATTCATTTCTCAGTAATATGGGTTCCCATCAGTACTCTTTCCTGATTATAAACTATAAAACCTAAGTCTTCTCTGCTTTCGGACTTCTTTTCCCACTACTAGAACACCCTGTCTCCTTTTCACAATCAACCCTGCTTAGCTCTTGGATTCAAGGGTGGTACTGTGTCATCGGAACTGTTAAGTTACCCTCATAGAGATGAATAAAGGAAAGTGAGTAAAGGAGGAAAAATTATGTACTCACCTTCTTGAGAAAGCTCTCAGTACATCATCCATTCTCAAGTAGTTAGGATGAGTTAGGCACAGAGCAGGGGGATAATGAGAATGAACTACTGAATTCTACGCTAGCCAGAAAAATTCTACTTGAGAATAGAAGAGGCTCAAAGCAAGGAAGTACCTTTGGCCTAAAATAGAGAACGTCAGGGATCGCAGGGCTTTCAAAGGTTATATGGTCCAGTGAATCCCAAGCACTAATCTGCAGATCCATGATAGTCTGACATTTTAATTAGCCTGTCGACACATGAGAAAAATTGTTGCCAACTGACCTTTCTTGAGAAAGACTTCTTAGTAAAAGACTATGGCCTTTCTAAATTTTCATCATTTCAATGTTAAAATATCATTTCATTAATGATATGCTAGTAATGACACATGTCCTCACATGGCAACATTAAAAATTGCCATCCTTCTGTTTGTCCCAAAAGTTTTGGGAGAAATTTTACAAAAATTATGCTAGTCTTTGAGATCAAAATTTTGGGTTGTTATTGTTTTAGTCTAGTGGTTTCAAAACCCAGCAGTGCATCTATATTACTGAGAGACTTGTTAAAACCATGACTTCCTGGCTCCCACCCCCAGGCATTCTGATTCAACAAGTGTGGAGTGGGAACCAGGAGTCAGTACTGTTGAAAAGTCTCTAGGTGATTCTGATGTGCTACCAAGTCAGGGAACCACTGCTCTGCTTCACTCACTAGCATGAGTAATCAAGGGCGTAAGCAATCAGAATGATCCCACTGTGTGCTTACTTCTAGTAGGGGCAGAAAGAAAGCACATTCACTCACTTGCGGTATAAACCAGAGACCTCCACTAGAGTTTCCTAAGGTTCACAGTCAGACAAGTAAAATAATTTAAAGGGCTTACAGGGGCCACACCTCACTTACTTGTCATGAGCATGAGCCAAGCTGAATGGATCTATACATAGTAGGTGTTTTCTAAAGTTTTTTCACTATTGATGATGTTTGTTGACTAAGTCTGATTTAGAAATTTGTGGGAAAAATTCATTCATCTCGAGACACCAGCCCTACCTCTACCACCTCATTCTCAACTTTGTCTCATCTTTACATCCTTACTTCCCCTTTTCCTCATCTCAAAATGTCTTTATCCAGTCTAGTGGAGTCAAGCTCAATAAATAGTAGTTATAAATATTAATATTTCCCACTAGAATGTAAACTCCACCAGGACAAGGACCACTGTATGTTTCCAGCACCTGACGTAGTGACTGGCACACAATAGTTGCTCAATAACTACTTGTGAAATGAATGGCTGGACGGCATAAGAAAGGCAAGAGACATGCCTCCTCAATTCAGCACCAACCCTCCTGTTTGCTTTGATAAACTGACTGTGGAGATTCAGGAAAGGCATAGGATTTCAACTGGAGAACAATGAGAAGAATGGGTGGTGAGGGCTGAGAGATCATCAGGTGCCCATAAGTCATGGAATGGTGGGTAATCCAGTGTGTTTGGAGCCTGGCATGAATGGAAGAAAAGAGGGGAACAAAGTGACAGAGAATGGTGCTAGACAGGTTGAATATAAGATCCTCAGAAATAGGCACCAGGGTTTTTTGTGTGTCCTTGATATTTAGTACAGAGCCTGGCAGACAGAGGCTCTTAGTAAATATTTGCTAAGTGAATAAGGCTGGTCCCAAACCATAAAAGACCTTTTATGCCTGGCTGAGGAATTTAAACTTAAGATCCAAATGGAGAATCATTGGAAGTTTTTGGAGCTGAGAAATATCACGATTAAGGTTGTATTTTAGAGCTGTAAGTGACAGGATTATTTAGAAAGAGAACAGAAGTCACTGGCATGTCAGACCTGATTTGGCTCCTAATTCTCGATCTCTGTTAACACTGTTACCACTGTTTCCTTCACTCAAGCAAGAAATGTCAGCATCATCTTTGCTTCTTCTTTTTCCTTCAGCACCCAAATCTGTCAACTTTATTATAACAGTGGTTCACAGAATCATCCTTTTTCCTTCATCCTCACAGTCAGTGCCCTCTTTCATATTATCAACATTTTTTTTAACCTGCTTTGTTTCCTTACCTCTTATCTTTCCAAGCCACAGTATCTTTCTACGTGGTCACCACAGTATTCTTTCTAAAACGTAGATTTGATGTTAGTCTCCTACTCAAAAATCTTCAGTGGCTCCCTTGTATATCCAAAATAAAGCCTATATTTCTCAGCACACAATTTAATAACTATGAAGTAGGTATTAGCTCCATTCTGCAATAAAGAAACTGAACCTCAAAAAGGGAAAACAATGTGCTTAGAACCACACAGGTCTGCAATGGTAGAATCAAGATTAGAACCCAGGTCTTCTCATATCAGTACCATTAAAGAAGGTTGTAGTAGCCATTAAAGTAGCCATTAAAGAAGGTTGAAATTGTAGGTATTGCCTGTGTTCCTAGAATAGTGGGATGGTGGTTACAGGATCCTGTCTTCTGGGAGAGGCATATACTTGGAAGCTCACACAAATAAGCAAAGTTTCCTGTGTTACCTCTTACTGGCTTCGTAGACTTACACAACTGACTTAACCTCTTAGAGTCTGTTTCCTCAATTATAATAGAGGCACAAATCCATCCTGATCTTATAGGGTTGTTATGATTGTATGAGAGCATGTATGTAAAGGGCTAACATAGCGCTAGGTTCATAGAAGATTCTCAATGAGTGTTATTACCCACCCTCACCCCCCACTCCAGTGATCTAAAAACCCATTTAAACAATGAGGAAACAGAATTTAGACAGTAGGGTATGAGATGAGCTGTAAGACTCCAGGTCTATTCCTAGTTGTGGGATTGGAAATAACCTTTTTTCAGGGTTTTATTCAGGTTCGCTGCCAATGGAAACCAAGGCTAGTGTACCCTGGGGCAATAGCTGGACATGTCTATGGTGAGACCTCTGACTAAACGCAAATCTTAAGCCCTAGTGCTCATTATGTGCCTGATTCGTCACTCATGGCTACAGCATTATGGATTTTTATTAAAATGTAAATGTTTCCTGGAAGAGGTAACATACATATTAACTCTTTGGCCTGATTAACTTTCACTTACCTCTTTCCATGAGTAGGGGCCTTCTCTGCCTCTGTGCTTTGTCTCTTTTAGGCAGAGATACCCCACCCTACCCCCAGACTGTTAAAATCCTTCTCAACATTCAAGGCCCATCTAGGCCACTACCTCTTCCAGAAGCCTACTATGATTGCTTAGCCGAATCCTGCCTTCCCTCCTTTGTCCCTCTCCCGAAGGGCCAAGCCCTAGACTCCTGTGGTGAACCTTAAGAACCCTGAGGCATTGGTGTATGGAGACCTGCCTTGAATTCCAGCTTGTACTTGACTTGCCCCATGACCTCAGGCTAAAGAATGCTTTGACCTCAGGTTTTGTGCTTGGAAAAAGTAGGTGAGACCCTTGACTAAAAAGGTGGCAGTAAAGGCGCTCTTACTCGCTCAAGCAATGCCTGCTCTGCTGACTGGTATAGCCCCCGTGATTTGTGAATTTGGACAGATTCCTTTATGGCAAGCAAGCTCCCCCAAACCCATCTATTCTTCCGCCCAGTTCAGCCCGCTCTTACGTGCTTAATAACTCTGCGTTCGTGGGCATCTGGCAGAGCCCTGAGCTGCATTTTCACCAGCCATAGTCTTTTTCACCCAGCAAGAAGGTTAATAAGATGCCGGGTAGAAGCAGCTTGGCGCTCTCCCGCCTGCTGGTGGAGAGCGGAGTAGCTTAGTAACCACACCGCGACCTCATGAT
The DNA here is from genome assembly GCF_023065955.2 of Ursus arctos. Lineage (NCBI taxonomy): Eukaryota > Metazoa > Chordata > Mammalia > Carnivora > Ursidae > Ursus > Ursus arctos. The sequence continues at coordinate 59,263,993 of NC_079873.1, forward strand.
TAGTGCATTAGACGCGTGGGCCCTCAGGGGAGGCAGAACTTCCCGGGATCGTCGGGCGGGTCTGCGGGGCTGAGGTTGGTCACAGCAGCGCACTACTGCAGGGAGTCGGGCCGCCCACAGGGCAGATCACCCATCCTGCCTCCTGGGACCCGTGAGCTCTCTGGGGAGCAAAATCTCCCTTATCCTCGCGGGGCTGGGGCCTTAGTCTGGGACATTCAGCGAGACTCTCACGTCTCTAAGCCTGAGGTGGGCGGAAGGGGATCGTGGGTGCTGGAAAGACATCCTCTACAGCGGCTCTGCCGAGTCCGGAGGGCCGGAAGATCGGCCCTTGCCTAACTGGCGGGTTGACCTGGCCTCGGCTTCTAGTTCCCCACTGCGGGACAGAGAGCCGGGAGGAGCCTAAGCTGAGCTTGGGCTCCCGCCCCTCCTGGGCCCGGCCCCCTCCGGTGTCACTGCACCTCCCTCCCTTCCTGGCCCAGCCCCCGGCCCAGACCCGGCCCTCTACCGCTCCTCTGGGCTCCAGGTTGGCGCAAACAAAACCCTGATTGACTGCCCTGAGGGGCGGGCCTCGCTGCCGGGCTGTCTCCTCCCCTTTGCGCCCCGCCAGGGATTTGCCGGGAAGGGCGGGGGCGAAGGGGGAGAGCCTGCGGGGGGGGGGGGGGTTCGCAGGACCCTGGGAGACTGAGCCCCTGGCTCTAGAAGATTGTGCCCACCCTCTGTCCGAAGTCTGGGCTTTCCCCTCCAGGTCGTTCTCCCCAAGCGCAAGTGGGGGACAAAGAGATTCCCGAGGGCAGGGTGGAGTCTCTCACAGTCCAGCTCCTGTCCTGGGGTCCTCGGGACCACCTCAGTTCCAGCCTGCTTGTGAGGAGGAAGGGAGTGGGAGAAAAGGACAGTGGGGTCTTCCTTGGAAACTCTGGGTTGATCAGTGCCTGTTTGGAGCCTGGGCGGGGGGAGAGAAGGCAGGGGGAACAGGACCGTTCGTGGAAAAACCATTTAAACTCTCCCTCTACTGGGTATCTGGACAAGGAGGACAGAATTCAGTAGTTTGGAAAGGAAGTTGAGATAGAGAGCAGTGGCTAGAGTAGGTAGGCGAGTATGGGGAGCAGGAAGGGCTAGGGAGAAGAGCAAGGCTGTAGCGGCTGCCTGTTGAGGGAGGAAGAGGTGGGGGGGGAGAGGAGGAGGGGGAGGAGAGAGATGACATGGGGAGAGCAGAAGGGGGGTTGGACGTGGGAGGAGGAGAAGAGGACTCGAGGGACCGTCTGTCGCGGGACAGGCGGGCCAGCTGGGGCGCGGAGCCGGGAGGAGGAGGCAGCGGCAGCAGCAGCGCTCGGAGTAGCAGCAGCAGCGCAGCAGCAGCAGCTTCAGCAGCAGCAGCAGCGGCAGAAACAAGTACCAGCCACACAGCGGCTCCTCCCGCCGGAGCAGCCACAGTCCCCCTGCCGAGATGGCGCTGCAAAGCCTGGCGAGCAAGGAAGCCAAGGGGCCCTGGCGGGAGGCAGACCAGGAACAGCAGGAGTGGGTGGGTAACCCCGAACCAGAGCCCGAGCCTGAGCCGGTGCCAGTGCCCCCACCCGAGCCGCAGCCGGAGCCACAGCCGGAGCCCCAGCCCCTACCAGACCCTGCACCCCTGCCGGAGTTGGAATTTGAGCCCGACCCAGTGCATGATTCCAAGTCCACGCCCACTGTAGAGACCCGCGGCACGGCGCGCGGCTTTCAGCCCCCCGAAGGTGGCTTCGGCTGGATGGTGGTCTTCGCTGCCACCTGGTGCAACGGCTCCATCTTTGGCATCCAGAACTCTTTTGGGATCCTCTACTCCATGCTGCTGCAGGAGGAAAGAGAGAAAAATCGCCAAGTGGAGTTCCAAGCAGGTGAGTGGCCCCACGCGCCCCTCCTGGCATTCTGGGCAAGGGTGTCCTCCGCTCCCACTGCCGCCGACTCCTGATCTCTCGGTCGGAGGCGCCCCTTCAGCTTTCTGCTTCGACTCCTCCCCCTTATCCCTTGCCCAGGGCGCTGCTAAGGCGCGGCTTTCGGGGCTCTGGGCACCCTTACCTATGGAGACTAGGCGCAAGACGTCCCTTGGGTGGGACCTGGGATAGTCATTGATCACAGGCAAGGAATGAACTTTTTTGCCCTGGAACAAATCCAGACGCACCCCCCCTTTTTTTTAAAGTATGCTGACCATGTGTAGTGAGGGGAAATATTTGCAGATTTTTTTTGAAGGCGGTGCGAAGTCATGGAGAGAGGAGAGAGTTGGGAGGCTGGGAGGGCTTTGAGAGAAATACCGTACTGCGGATCTCCGCAGCAGCCCCTGTTCCCGTACAGGGAGAGGAGGTGTTTTCTGTCAAAAACACTTTTGGAATCCTGGTGACTGAGCGAACAAACACAAGGCAGGCGTGTGTGTCTGCTGGAGAGAGAAAGGGGGAGGAAGGGAGTGCGAGTGGGGTGTGCGCGTGTCTCTTTGCTCGCGGTGGTTATGGCCCAGCCAGGCCAGGCCGTCCTCTACCACTCTGAGGGAGCGAGCAGATCTCTGTGCCCTCTGAGCTGAACCCCAAAGCAAGCAGGAAGGCGGTCTCCGGGGTCTCCTGCCAGAGAAGTGTAAGGCAGCTGGAAGGCTGGGCCCTGAGACTTACTCCATGCCGCCCCCAACCTGAGCCTTGCTCTCCCCCAGGCTTGAGCCTCTCCACTATCTGCAGGATGCCTCCTTGGGCCTCAGCCAGAATGCTGACCTCGTGGGGCTGACTTGGTCTTCTTCCCTAAGAGAAGCAGGGCTGGAGGGTATAGCCTTCGCTCTCTTAGGCTTGTGGCCACAAGACTGCAACCTTGCATTCTCTTCGCATTGAATCTGCCCATAGGCTCTGAAGTCAGAGGAGCTACCCTGTTTTCTCAGAAAGGCAAGGGCGATGCCCCTCAACAGTTCTGATGAGGAGTCTAGGGAGGGAGCGAGGGACTTGGGATGCCTTCTCCCTGAAGGCTCGCTCCTTCTGTGGCTCCGCAGGACAGCTCCACTGCCACTGGCTGAAAGTTCGCAGCTTGGAATAGGTGGCTTTTCATAGTGTTGCCCTGGGGCTGAAGGCTGAGGGGTTCCCTCATCCCAACACATACTTCTGCTGCCCTCTGTGGGGGCCTTGGGATTATTTATTGAACATAGAAACCTTGAATTCTAGGGCATCCACCTGTGGATTCCCTGGGCCCTTGAACAGCCACTCCTACCACTGCTCCGAACCAAGGACCCCCTCCCCCTTTTTAAAGTTTGCAGTTTTACTGGATTACCTTTAAAGAAGAGGATTTGGGGTACCACTTGGTACCTCTGTGACCCATTGGCACCGCAATGTGTGGTTCCCACTTGAAAATTAGAGTGTGCCTCCGCGGCTGTCCAGGGTGTAGACTGCCCAGGCCACACTGATGCCCAAGTGTAGGGGGTCTCTGGAGTGTGTGGAACAACTTCTGGGAGTAAGGTTACTGCCATACTTACCCCTGGGACTACCTTTTCCTTGCGTTGATGCAGTTCAGGGGCTCTTGGGAAGGCAGCCAGGGTAGGGCCTCTGGCTGTTGCCTACGTTACCTAGGAGGGCACCTGCTGAGCATTGCCCTGTGGTTGAAGGCAGGCTGTTGGCCTTCAGAGTCAGTGGCAAAGTCTGGGCGAAACTTCATGGGAGGTAGTGGGGGATGGGCTGAAGCTAGGCCCTGGCATTCATGTGGTGTGAGCAGGCCTAGAGCTGGGCCCTTCGGAATATGTAATAAAACTTGGAAAAACCACTACTTTACCAGGAAGAGGTTTACTGCTGGGGAACAAACTTCAAAGTAGGTGATCATAGGGGACTCAGGGGGAGGGCTGGCTGGGACTTTCCGGTCAAGACCTCACAGTACAGCTGGGAAAGGGGGGGCAGTGGGCTGTGCAGAGGTGTGGCTGGTGTGTACTCTGACACAGACTAGGTCCATTGAAGGGCTGGGTTTACCGGTTTAAATTATGGTGAGTTTAAGTCAGGAGGGGACAGAAAAGAATTTGTTATGTTCCCAGGGTCTCAGAATACTTTGGCTTGGGTCCTCTCTGTGGTGCATCTTGAATTCATGAAAGTTATTTTTGACACTGGATGCTCTTAGGAACACCTCAGTTTTTATTTTGAAAAGGTCGAGAATACCCCACCACATTCTTGAGCTCCTAGAAAATCTCATCCTTAGCAATACCTTTCTTGGGCCCCTCAGCTTTCCCAAGCAACCATTCAGATCCTGAGATTCCAAATGTGGCTCTGTCTCCACATGCTTTCTGCAGTTTACTCAAAATTTCCCAGGACCTGTGCCACAGCTCTGGTGTCTCAAAGGGTTAGAAGAAATCTGGCAGAAGCTTGCTAAAATGTTTATCAGCCAGTATTTGCCTAATAGCCATTCTGGGGAACATGGAACATATACCCCCCTAGTCAAGGAGGTTGGTGCTATTAAGGTTCTATTAATGTCTGACGTGCCTTTCATCTCTAAAAAATCTATGAGTTTAATGTTTGGAGGTATCCACAACCCAAATTCTCTTTGGCTAGGCCTAGTATCTTTACAGTTCTAAAGCTGCCACTGATTGTCTTTATGAGTCTAAGGTTCTGCAGATAATTGGAACTGTTATGAGGGAGCCCCAGAGAAAGGTAGTTTTGGTGTTTGGGGGCTAACGCTGCATCAGAGGGGTCTCTGGGCATGGGAAACAGCCACAGAGAGTAAAAGGGAAGTGGAATTCAGGCCATTCTAAGCATGGAATGTACAGTTTTTGTAGATTCTGTGATGCCTACAGTTCTGCAGTGGCACTAACAGTATATCTTGTGCCTTCTCGTTACCTGTTTTTGAAGGGAAGCCAGTTTTCCTTGGGTCCTATGCCTGGGAGGAATGGCAGACAAAAGGTTCCTGAGATGGAAGCAAGTGACCAAGGTCTGGTTTAGGGAGAAAAGGAAAAGACCAGGAGAGCAACGAGCCTATACTTTTGGCAGAGCTTGTAGGAAATTTGGGAGTCCCCCTGCCCAGACCAAGCAGCAGACAGGACAGGGCAGCCAGGCAACCTGGTGGAAAGTATGGCATGGCTTCCTGGTTGAGCTTTCCTACAAGCTCTGCAAAAAGTATAGGCTCATTTTTCTCCTGATCTTTTCCTTTCCCCCCAAACCAGACCTTGGTCAGTTGCCTCCATCTCAGGAAACTTTTGCCTGCCATTCCTCCCAGGCATAGGCCCCGGGGAAAGTTGACTTTTGGAGGAAAGAGGGTAAAGAGGAACAAGGTAGCATTGGTTGTGGGCCCCAGGTCATTACTGGAACCCTAAGTGGGTTGGAGCTGGGGAAGGCTTAGGGTTGGGGATCCAGGAGACAAGGTAGACCAAGCTGGAGTTGTTAACATTGGCTCCAAGCTTAGGTCTTTTTAAGTGTGCTCCAAAATAAACCCATTACTCTGCACTTTCCACTTTGACTGCCAGTCTAACACTGAGACATAATATATGATGGGAGGTGTCTTTTATTGGATAGTTTGTAAGCATGGTCCTTGTAGGCTCCTAGGTGGGAGGATAGGGACTAGGGCTCTCACTACTCAGGGAAAGGGACAGTGGTCAGGAAAGTTTACTACTGGGCACAAGATAGTTCAGACTCATGGATCACTCAAATGGAAACAGAATTTTCTAGGCATGGGGAAAATGGTACACTATGTATTTAGACAGAAAGTCCCAAGGATGGGTTGGGTCAAAGGCAGGTTAAGCTATATTTCTCTTCCCCATCTTAGGGCCTTTCGTTGCTTGGTTCAGTGTCTCACTGGGCTGACCACTAAATTGCTGAGTTTAGGAACGAGGTATTTTTTGAGCAAATCTGCCAGGGTCTTACCTTTGGCTGAAGGCTTTTGCCAACTGTCCAGATAAACTTGATCAGGTTGGTTTAGAGCCTTCAGTGGAGCTTTGGGCCACAGGGCCATTGGTCAGGCATCTTTCAAGTAACTCTTCTGCCTCCTTCCCAACCAACTAGTCCCAAACTAGGACCTTGACTCATATCGGAAGGGATGAGGAGGAGAGGTTGGGGTATTTGGAAGCCAACCAGGGGGATGCTTGTTTTAGCTGGGGTAGTTGGTTGAGGCTGGATCCCTGGCTTACTGTCCAGTGGCCTCAAATGCTCATTCTAAATATAAATCTGGACCCCAAAGGGCTGGTGATCTCAGTGATATCAGCTAGACAGTGACTAGGAGTTAGACAACTTGTGCCCCTGACTTGCTCTGTGACTTTGAGCAGGTACTTTACCTCTCTGTACTTCAGTTTATCTATATGAAAAATGAGAGGGTTTGACTAGATGAACTTTATAGCTCTGCCATTCTATCCTTCTAGAATTATGTGAAATTTTTAGTCTCTACTATTCACTTGGCATACATTTTTACTCATGCAGACAAAATGGAAATTTGTTAATCTCCCTGAATGAAGATGTAGACAGGTTGGGAAGAGACTGGGGAAACAATGAAAAAAACCATATAGATATTATTTTCCCATGTCATATGTATTTAGAGATTATAGAGCTGCTTATATATACTATTATGGTTGAAAAGATCCACTCCTTTTTGCCCAGTGTGTAAGGGCAACTCTGGACATACAACTGCTTGTCCCACAGTGCCCTGCTCGGTATGGAACTGGGCCCCCAAGAAAATTCTCTCAACTTGGCTGGCTGCAGGCTAGCAGAATGGGTCTGTATGCTACTGTTTCCCAGCATTCAAACCTGTTCCTAAAAAGCATTAAACTATAAGCATTTCCTTAAGCCTCAGTTTGGACCCTTCTCCTGAAATTTAATTTCCCACAGCTCATTCTTATTTCTCAGAAATACATGGTTACTATGACATTGGTTTTCTCTTACTTCAGGATAGAAGAGTAAACCAGGAATCCTAAATGGGACATAGTGGTTTTCTTCAGGGGGCTTCAGACAGGGCATCTTTATAGCTGGGTTAGAGCTGCTGCCTGGGTTCCACTGTGGTTGGGTGTGGAAGGACTGCTGTTTTAATCCTAGAGGAGCCCCTGTGGGGTATCCACAGTCCCTGGTCAACTTTAGCTTCTCTCAGGTCTTAGCTGAGAGTGTGGCTACTGAAGTAGCCGGCATAGAACTCTCCCTCATTTTCCCCTAAATTTATACTTGCTTGTCATTGGAAACATCTCCTCCAGTGCCACGAAGAGTAAACAAGCAGCTGAACTATCAGCATTTGCAGAAATATGTAAAGGATGCCATCCTGACCTTTTGAAGAGACCAGTTTCCCAAGACGGTGTACTGCTTTTAACACCAGCATCTTTTCGTTTTGTTGCCTTTTGAAAAGGATTAATCATTTATCCTTTTCAGATTGTATAAAAGATGGAGTGAACTTTCTCGCCTTTAAAGGAACTTTCTCGCTTGGGATTCAATGAGCAAACCTTAGAGAAAAGGCTTTATTCATAACACACACACACAGACACACACACACACACACACACACACACACACACACACACACATCAGACACCTCACCTGAAGCCATGGATTATGAAAGCAGTCTTTCCCCATCTGTTTATGGAATCAGGTTTGACATGATAGAGGCTTCTCTATGGGTTATGGCAGACTAGCACAAAGGGCCCAGAATGAAAAACTTGTTAGGTGAGGGTGATGTAGAGGATATAGCCAGCCTGGTCTGTACATCTTGGCCTGGACCCTTTGTAACTCCCCAACACTCTTCTTATCCTGCATTCCTGTCGGTACTCAAAGGTTACTGGGAAGAAGGTTTAGGACACTCCAGCCCAGTCCCATCTTAGGAATGACCGAGCACTAAGCCTAAGGACATTTAATTACCTACCTTGAAGGTGGGTGCTGTAGTTACTAACGTGAAATCACTTGGCACCTATTTGTGGGTGTTGAATGTAGCCTGTTTGGTGGCTTGAGGAAGTATATGCCTCTTCACCCTGGTAGTCTTGCCTAACTCTATCTTCTACTTTACTCCAGCTTCTGGGGTTGAAAGGAGAAGAAGATGAAACAGAAGAAGCCCCTGTCCTAACCATATTTTCATGGCTCCTCCCATTGTCATAGCGCATTTGTATCACCTTTGCTAGATATGCCATCCCCTTTCCTCACAGTATTGTTATCTCTCTTCTTTTTCTTTCTCTTGCTCAATTAAAGGAACAACTGGAGTTTAAGATGTTGTACAGGCCCAACTCCAGCCTGGATCTTGGCCCATTTCTACATATCCCACAGAGGCATCTTTTCCTTTTTCCCCTTTCTTCCCTCTCTTACTCTTCACTTTCTGGGGGAAAGGTAACTTTCTATGTAGCATTCAAGAGTGTGGAAGTCATCACCTCTGGATTTTTGCAGTAAGATAACTGCTATGAACTTATTTTTGTCATTTCCACACCCTCTCTTTTCATAACCCTGGGAACCTAGCCGAGGAAATAATATTGTAGCAGGTCGTACCCAATTGTATTCAACAAATGTCCTGGTCAGTTGCACCCCTTTCTTTTCATGTGGGGTTGTCACTAATCCCAAGGAGACTGTGTGAAAGTATGGAGATGACTCCCTATAAGCCCTCCCTGTTACTTATTATTAATTATTATTATTACTAACATTTATTTAGCATTTCACAATTAAGTCTGTGCAGCATCATATTAAATTCTTTACACCTAACAACTCATTTTAATTCTCAACAACACTATGATATAGGTACCATTATTTTCTCCATTTTGTGGATGAAAAGTCAGAGGCACAGAAGTTAAGTAACTTGCTTAAGCTCATATAGGAAATAATGACAGAGCCAGGATTTGAACACAGAATCTGAGTCCAGAATTCCTGCTTTTATATATCACCTAATACATAGTAAGGATGGGAAGAGGCAGCTACCAAGGGGACTGCTGCCAAGTTTTCCATTCCTGTAGCCTCAGGGCATCCTTATGACTAAGGGATAAAAAGATGGCCAAGAAAGGGTTTAGTAGACAGAAGTCTGACAGTCTCGTGATGTATGACATACGCCTCTAACTACTCATCTCACTCTACCCAGAGTCATGATCCCTGGGTACAAAAAAGACATAGAAATGGTCTCTTCTTAATTGTTCAGCCTCGAACAAGTTATACAAACGTCCAAGTCTTCAGTGTTCTCATCTGCGCGATGGAATTAACAATATTTTATAGGACTATGAAGGATCCAATAAGATTATGTATACAAAAGATCTTTGTAAACTGTGAAGGGGTTGGTGTTATTCTTATTCATTTCCAGTAACATTTGCCAGCCCCTAGAATTTGAGTTGCTATACCTTTCTCTAAATATATCTGGAAGGGGAATCAACCCTCCTCCCCACATTCTACCTTCCCACTCAATCTCTTCCTCATATCCCCTCTGTATTATTCTGCAATTTGACCTGGGTGTCCTGTAGCTAAGGACTGGCTGTATTTTCTTTGTTCCTCAGTTCTCTAAGAGCCCAGAGAAAGGAGGGGCCAGTAGCGGGTCATATACATTCAAGGAAACAAGGCATGTTAAAATATTTACAGCTCTTGGCAGGAGCTCACAAACCTCCCTACAAGTCAAGGACTGAGGTTTTTAGTAGGAATTTCTAGGGATTGGGGGGGATGTGAGTGGTGGGTGAAGTTAGGGCGTCACTTCCTCCCGAGGGTCTCTCACAGAGCCTCTGTTCTCTTGCAGGTAGTGAGGAAGAAGGAAAGGGATATTTAGGGTCAGAAGGTCTGGGCCAGGGGACATTAAGCATAGAAGGGCCCTTGCTCTTTTGTATTCCGTTTTGGAGTGGGCCAATTTCCTTGTGTTCTAAACAGGATAGCCCTGGAGAACAGAGGCCACAGAAGGCCAGAGGCTTGGAGGAAGACTGCAACAGCATTTTCGAACAAGCATTTCAGTGACCACTTAGGGAGCCTCCATTAAGACCATCTAGTAGGCAAATCCAAAGGGAATGTTTCTCTTCTTTGTTGCAAACAACAAAACAAAATCTCAAAGCCCTTCTTTGAGACTAAGATTTTATACATAGTAGGATTCACCCTTTTGATTTTTGGTTATTGAAATGTCTGGGCTGGAAGGCATTTTGGAGACCATCTTATTCTACCCCATCTGGTTCCAATTTTATAGGTAGAGAACTGAGATCTGGAAAGATGTGACCTCAATCAACATTACAGTCAGATGATTATAGTGGAGATTGGTTTGTAAGAGGGATTGGGAAATGGGTGCAAAGGATGGGGCTTTTGGCACCCTGGGAGGTCCCCAATCCAACCCACTGGCATACTGCCCCCTTCTCTCCCAGAACTTTTCCAAAGTCAATCCCCAGGCACTACTTTGTGGAAAGAGATTGTATTGTGTTTTAATAAATGTGATTTTATTTATTTAATATGAAACACAATTCAAGAGGTGCAATACTATAAAGTCTCTCTCTAACTTCTGTCTCCCAGTTACCCTGTTCCCCAGCCTAGAGCCCACCGGTGTTGTTTGGTGTGTCCTTCCAGAGATATTCTGTATACGTACAAGCAATTGTGTGTGTGTGTGTGTGTGTGTGTGTGTGTGTGTGTACACTCTATTTTTAAAATACAAATGGTAACCCATACTTCATATTATCCTCTACCTCACCTCTTATACTTCAAAATATGTCTTGGATATTATTACACATTAAATCCATAAAGTCTTCACTCTTTTTTTGTAATTGCACAGTATTCTATTATATGGGTATATCATATTTTATTTAATCAACACTTTGCTAATAGGCATTAAAGCTGTTACATAACTTTGAATATGGGCTTTGGAATCAAACGGTGCTAGATTCAATTAGTTACCACATGGCTGGCTTTGACAAAGTTTTTAACTTCTTAAAGTCTAAGTTTTCTCATGCATAAAATAGGGATAATAATAACATGTCCGATACATGTTAGTTTTCTCCCTGCTCACAAGCCTTCCCCATACCCTCTACCCAATTCAATTAATGTTGGTTCGATTCAAGTCAATAAGTGTTTATTGTGTGCAAGGCTAGACCTTGGATGAGCCAGAGAAGGAAAAATCCCTCAAGAAGTTTATAATTTTTTTGCAAAGACATAACATACCAAACAATTGCAGATTATTGCTAACTAGTAAAAATATGTGCATATATATAATTGAATGCAATTTTTGTGCAGTGATGTGGGAAAGGAGAGATGAGTGTGAGGAATCAATAGGAATCAAGGAAGGTTTGCTAGGAGAGTTGTAACTCAAAATGGGATTTAGCTATGTGAAGAAGAGCCTATGAATTGGGCAGTGGCAGGATGAAGGTTGAGAATTGGACAGTTTGATTGTTGCTCAGAGTCTGGGTCTTTGCCCTCTGAGAGTCCAGTGAGTCACTGTTCCCCATTAGGCCCTGACCCAGCAGGCAGGGTGGAGTGGAGAGGCAGGAGGAAAGGAAGATACTGAGGACATTTGGAGAGAAGGACACAGGGTGGGAGGATCTCTGGGCATTGGGCCATGGAATGAGGTGCTTGCAAATGGCTTGTGGCATAGCCTGCCCAACCTACACCACCTGCTCTTCCATGTCAGCAGCCCAGGCACACTTTCTGAGGTCCGAGGGGAGGGATAAAGGGCATGAGAACAGAAATGGCAACAACTCTCAGCCCCTTACCCTGAGTCCCAAACAGACCTCCAGATGCTTTGAGCCCCAGGACAGTGGAAAACTACTGAGTGGTAACAATCTCCTCTGTGTGTAGCACATTGTAGTTTACATCTTAGTTGATGTTTATCCTTGCAACAGAGACAGTTATGAAATAAAATACCCAGTTGAATCTCATCATGTGCCAACATCTTTGATCACAACAAGTGCTATGTTGAAGGGTTCTGGAAAATGGAAAGTCAATGTGGTTTGTATTTAGTTAGAGAAAAGTTCACAACAACGAAGGGCTCTGTAGAGACTTATATCCTATTTTATAGTTGCAGAAAAAGGAGAGAAGACTGAGAGCCAGTGAGTGGCCTAAGGTCAGACACTTAATGTTTAGCAGAGCTGAGACTAGAACCCAGGTGTCCCCATTTCATGTTGCATGGGGACAGATATGTAAGAGCTCCCTGAAAGGTGGAATAGTGTTGTCCCTAAACTTAATAGCAGCTTGAAGTTTAAGTGTATGGATAAGAAGAAGTATGGTATGATGAAAAATAAACAAACAATCAGGAGTTAAAAAGTTAAGGGAGATGGAAATGAGGGTCATGGAAGGAAGGATCTAGGCCTTGCTAAGTCTTGTTGGCTGGAATCAAGAAAGGTACTGGATTGGCAACCAGGAGACCTGGGTTCTGCTTCTAGCTCTGTGACTGTCTTTGTGACACTGAAAAGTCCATTGCCTTTTTTCGGCCCCAATTTTTCCACTAATTCCATGAGAAGACTGGACCTCCCAGAGACTTAGTGCTTATAACCAGTGGCTTCTATAAACCAAAGAGGTTTTGGGTGCTTCCTGGCAAGGGGTCAGGAGTGATGGGGAATGGTGAGGTAGTGAGTAAGAGAACAACTTCTCTGAAGGAAATGGAAAACACTTCCTCCCAGATTTGAGAAGAGATGAGCTTTGGAAAGGGTAGCTATCCTGTGGTCTCCATCCTGCCTCCTCGGAGAATTCCATCCAAAAGAGGCAAAGAGAGAACATGTGTGCACACGTGAGCAAGTACCTCAATGCAAAGCTGAGATTTGGTGGGACAGATTATGATACACTGAGTCAATGTGCCTGGAAATCTTTCCTGAACATTCTCCAATTTAAGATCACTTTCCTAAAATCTTGTCTTTATTTTTTAAAAGGGGGTTTGTGTCCTATGGGTGAAGTACCACTGAGAATTCTCCTTTTATGGTACCTTCTTGAGTGAGCACTAACTCTGGAGCCAAACTGCTTGAGTAAGTTCTGATTCCACCACTTAGCTGTGTCCCTAGGCAGGCCACTTAACCTCTCTGTGCTGCGTCCTCATTTGTAAGAGGAGGATAATAAGAGAACTTACCATATAGGGTTGTTAAATGAGTTATATATAGTTTGGAACAGTGTCTGGCACATGGTAAGTGCTGTATAAGCATTTGCTATTCTTATTATCTCACTAGTAGGCTAGTGTAACCCCAGGTGAGCCCAAGGGAGCTTAGCATTACTCAGTCAGGAATTCTGGGGGTGAACTTACTTTATCCAGGTACCATCTGCGCCACTCTGATGTTGGTCATGCTCAGGACCAGATTAAGATCTTTAGAGGCCCTAAGCACTATTTTTTTCAAGTGCCAACTTCTGAAACAATTCATTAAATCTATGCTTTTCTCATTTGGGGTGGCCCTGCTTCATTGGGGCCCTAAAATCATAACTTTGCCCACATGTTGAGTAATCCTGCACTGGCCAAGTCAACCAGTAAGTTCCTCCCTGAGTTCTGGAGGGAACCAATGACTGTGAGTGGTCTACACATCCTCATATAACAGTTTTGAAACCTGAATAACCCCATCCACAACAGGGTGCTCTGTATCCCACCTCCTAACAACTTGCCAAGATCCTGCCAAGCCCTATGACCTCCTTGACTGTTGGGACCTCCCATCCTGTTACTTGGAAGGAGGGTTTATATTTTGGGGTTAGGGGGAGGGGAGGACAAATGCCTGGAAGTCCCAACAGGGGCCCCCAGAGTAATCTCTAAACTTTAGCAAGTTAAAATTATGGTGCCCAGTTGGAATGACTGAGCACAGTCATAGCAGAGCAGGGGAATGGTGAAGACCACCTGCCTTGAAATGACTAGGAGACCATCCCTCCTCCCCTGAGCCCTGTCTTCAAGGCCTTCAAATCAGTGATCCTGAAACCTTGGAATCATTATCATTATCTCCATTGCTCTTGACCAGGTTCTAACCATCCAAATGGTAAACAACAGGATAGTGTGTGTTCCAAGAGACACAGTGGGTTGTTTTTTTTTTTGTTTTTTGTTTTTTCGTGAGTTTTTTTTTTTTTGCCTTGACCTAGATTTTGTTTATGGAAAAACTAGCCAAAAGCAAATTTTCCTTAGATCTATTGGCTAAGAAGCTGGAGTGACCTAGTGGTCAGGGCAAGGGAGGTTAGCAAGACAGGTGGACTTATTTGTTCCTTTGCCCTGGGATGGCACCACTCACATTCAGGCCGAGCTAGACCTGTGCCACCTGCCTTCCTCACAGGATGTCTCAAACATGGAAGACTCAGGTAGAACCGGTCAGACCAGATGTTGGGAGCCTGTGACTTTTAGGAAGAGAAAGACAGACAGCCAAAGCAGAGAATAGAGAGGGAACAAACCTACTGTCCTAGCTCTTACTCCAGAAAGTACCCCCAGTGGGCTCCAGAGTATGCCCAGTGAACATCTGCTCAAAAAGGCCATGGCTCATCTGTGTCTCATGAGTGGACTTGGCTAGGGTCTCCAGGCAGGACCAGCAACCCGCAGACTACTCTCCAGAGCATGGCTCAACAGAGAATAGCACTTGCCCTGGGGCCCCCCTTTTTTCATGGAATTTGTTTTAGCACTAATAGAAAAGGTGCCCTTGGAATGGGAGATCATAAAGTAGACCCCAGAGTTCAAGTCTCCTTTGCCCATTTCTTTCTGTGCTGTGTGGTATAGGCTCAGGCATAGGATCTGACATCAGATAGACCAGGGTTAGAGTCCTGGATTTGTGGTTTACCTAATCTGCAACCTTGGCCAAGTCACTTGGCCCTTCTCAGCCTCACTTTCTTTATCTGCAAAATGGGGGGAGGAAATAATAATCTCTATCTGACAGTCTTGTGATGAGGTTCAAATGAAAGGGGATGTAACAATATTTTGAAAACTGGTTTGAGCCTTATATATAAATTATCATCATGGCTGCCAGGTATATAAATTGATCCGTAGATTTGCACATGTTCTCATGCATCTACAGCTGGATTGAGGCATCACCAGTGATGCACATATGTATAACCAACCACTTGTGTGTATAAAACTATACACATAATCTGACCTTAAGCTTGAACTCATGACAACTAAAAGCACACATACCCACAGGCACACACATACACATTTATCTACGTGGATATCCCCTTTTCTTTCTCTCACACATATACCCACACACAGGCAGATGTATATATATGTATGTATGTGCATATGTACATATATGTACAACTCCATAGCTGTACAAGTGAGCACATCATACCCTCCAGCTTCTCCCCAGGCTATTCAGTTTTCTCAGGGTCTAAGAAAGGCCTTGTGTGTAAATCTCCCCACTTCATACTGATAATGTCCCTTTTGCTCTTATTGGGGCCTCTTCCCTGCTTCCTCTTGTTTGCAGATTAACACAGCTGCTGCCAAAATTCAAGCTGCAGTATGTGGTATCCACATGTCTGGAGAACATGGATCCTTGTCCAGTTGCTCTGTGAATAGCATTACGAATCTATTCTGCACAATATATTTATAGCCATGTTTGCAAAGAGCTGACAGCGTTTTCAGATTTTTTCAAAACACAGTTAATCCAGCCACAAAAATAGTCACTAGCTCCCATGCCCCGAGGCTAAAAGAAATTAGGTAGCAGGCTTAATGAAAATTAGTCACAGAGCCTAAATGAGATTGAACCTCTCTTTCTTTCTCTCTTTCTCTCTTTTCCTTTCCCTCTCCCTTTCCCTCTTCCACATTCCTTCTGCCATTCCTTTTTATTCCAAGGGTCTCTGAGTCTAAGGTAGGGTGGATGGTGACGGTATGGAGTGTAATTTGGTTCAGATAGAGTCTGGGTCATCAGAGCCTAATGTTTTACAACGATGAAGAGGAGGAAAAGGAGAAAAAACATTAGGGTGTCCAGGATTATAAGCAGAAAGAACTTAGCTGGGGAATTACATGGGGTGAGAACAAAAGGAGGAGGGTTAATGCCCACAGTGAAGCCAACTAGAATGGCAAAGTGCCCCAGCCTCCCCTTAATCACTGGGACCTGGGTTAGTAAACTCTTTTGTTTAATGCAAGGTTGGAACACTAAGAAGAATCTCTAGTGATAGAATTGAAGAGTTAAGCATGGTTGAAGAACAAAATGCTTTCCCAGTAAGACAAGTAAGCCTAGGCCTACTGGTCTATCCCAGGTGGCCCAGTCATGACCTAGGGTGAGGAAAGTTTTAAGTAGGGCTATGAGATAATTTATTATCCAAACTGGGACACATTTGAGAGTGAAAGGAGACACTATTAAGATTATGCTAGGACAATAGGCGTAAATTAGGATTGTCCCAGGCAAACCAAGATGTATTTTCGTTTTAGGTTTAGGCTTTATTGCTCCAGCTTACCAGGAAGGGGCAAACTGTAAGGGTTCTTCACAAGATGACTTAAAAAATGTGTGTGGGGGGTTGGGTAGTGGGGATCAGGGCAGGGAGATTCAGTCTTGAGACTGGGGATTGTTTACTCTGAATACTAAATCCTTTTCTTGTTGTTGTCCATGAATATATAATGGAACTCCTTCCCAAGTATGTTTATTTCCTGATCAGCTTCAGAAGAGGAGAAACTATGTGTGTATGTGTGCTTGTGTGTATGCAGTTTAGTGCATTGCATGTATATGTTTGTGTCAATGTTTTGAAAGTATGTATGAATGTGAATAGGAATGCGAGTATATGTAACTGTGTAACTGTGGGCATATACATGTATATGGACACACGAGTGTATGAATGTGGATGTCATGAGGATAAACGAGGGTGTGTGTGTGAGTGTGTGTGTGTATGTGCATGCACGCACACATGAGCATATGTAGGGCAGAGCCTGACTCCCTGGTTCATTGTTTTGTGGAGTCCTTAATTTCCAGAGAGCAATCACATAAACCACCACCTCATTTTGCATGTGAGGAAACTGAGGCATGTGTAATGAGATCTACTTTTACTATTTGTTTGGCAGTGGTTGAGGATAGACTAGGAATAGTCACAATAATCCTGATTGGGAGTTAACTGTCGATCCATGCACTGAAGTAAAAGCCCAGCTATTTCTTTAGGGTTTCTGAAAACCAGTGCTTGGCAAGTGTGGGAAGAAGCTGCTTAAGATTAAGCTTGAGGGGCGCCTGTGTGGCTTAGTCGGTTGAGTGTCCGACTCTTGATTTTAGCTCAGGTCATGATCTCTGGGTCATGAGATAGAGCCCTCCATGGGCTTCATGTTCAGCGCGGAGTCTGCTTGAGATTCCCCTTCTCCCCCTCTGCTCCTCCCTCTGCTCTCTCTCTCTCCCCCTCTCAAAAATAAATAAATAAATAAATAAATAAATAAATAAATAAATAATAAAATCTTTAATGATAAAAAAGAGTAAGCTTGATGTTCCTGTAAAGTCTCGATTTGAGCTTAAGGGGAAGATTTGATAGCTGGACAGTTCTTCTAGGCCTGCCCCCCCCGAAGCATCCTGTCAGGTAATGGAAAATTTCTGTGCTTTGAACATCATTTAACAGCCCTGCTCTTGCCACCACCAGCACCACATACATACACATACACAACTTACAGTTGAGGTTTGCTTTGTAGACAATCCTGGATAGTAAAGATCCACTAAAGGCTTTTACAGGATGCAGGCCAGATGTAAGCTGCAAGTATTTCCAGACTGAGCAATAAGAGGAAAGCTTCTCTCCACCAATCCTTGATCTTTCTGTTTCTGCCCTCGTTGCTTTGGGCTTTGGGCAAGGAAAATGGCAAAAGAGTCCCCAGGAGTGTTATAGTTGGGTGTTGGAATGGGAATTTGTGCCTCTGGGAGCAGGATGGGAGACTCCTCATGAGCCTTGGCCTGTTACATCTGTGGCTGAGAAGTTAGCCATGCAAGTGAGCAAGTGCAAGCCATGCATTAGCCCAGTGCTAATGAAGTCAAAGTCCCATACTGTGGTTCAGTCCTCATCTGAACAAATTCAGTTCACTCAAGGCTCTGTTTAGGCTATATCCATTTGCCTGACCAGTCACATGGATGAGGCAAAAGAATATGGGGTGCTGAAGCACAACTCTGAGAAAATAATCCAAGTTTCATGTCCTAGTGATATGCCCATTCACATTCAGCCAATGTTTATTGAGCCTTTTACTGTGTGCCTAGCACCATGCTCACTTCTACATGTATTAATTACCCCACTGAACCCTCCCAACAGCCCTGTGTAGTAAGATTAGTCCCATTAAGATACACCAAGAGGTAAAGTGGTCTCTCAAAGTAAAACAGCTAGAAAAGGGGGAATCAGAATTTAACCACAACTCTGCTTGATTAATGGTACTAAAGCCATTTACATTTAAATAAATTATTGAGAACCCACCACATGCCAGACACTATGCTAAGATTTTTTCCACGGATTATCTCACTTAATCCTCAAAATAGTCCTATGGGGGGATATTCATCCCTTTTTTACAGATAAATATATTGAATAGGTATGTTAGGTAACTTATCCAAGGTCAAATGCTAGTATAGCACTAGTATAGCTTGTTGATTCCCAAGCCTACAGTGTCTCTCCTTTGCTCCTCCATGGATATCAGATACCCTGTCTAGATGATTCCTAAAGCCCCTTCCAGCTTTGACATTCTAGAAGTCAGCAACTCTATGGTAACCCTTCCCCATTAACTCAGGCAGCCTTGAGTCACTTGACTGTGGAACCTATCATGGTCCTCTTCCCACTAGGCTCTCTCTGTGTGTGGTACAGAGGAATAGTAGGCAAGTGCCTCCCCAATAGGCTCTGTCTGAGTTGGCCTGGGACTCTGACTCAGCTCCCTACTCCTGGCCCCAGGTACCAGGTGAGGTGCTTTTTGTAATAACTTCCAGAAGCTGCTCTGAGCTCTAAGCCTGGGCCCTGTAACTTTCCCTCTGTAAAACAGAACAGAACAAAACAAAACAAAACAAAACAAGACAAAATGAAACAAACAAACAAACAAAAAACAGGAAATATCTCCTTAAATTGGCAAATGAGAAAATCCCACAGAAAGGGCCCAGGGAAGCTGCTTCCATGCCTGAGGTGATTGTACCTATGTTTGTGTGTGTGCTTCTCTGGGTGCATGTACGGCCAGGAATTGCAGACAGAGGTCAACTTTGATTCTGCACTGTCCAAAGCCCTCCTTGGGCTGAGATGAATATTTCATTCCCTACCTACTCCATCAAATCTTTCCCTCTTGGAAGCTGCTGATGAATTTTATATCCCCTTCTGAACCCCAAGCAGAAGAAGGTTGGTTGGCTCACTAAGTGATTAGTCAAAGTCTGATACCTGGTGGGGGTGGTATTGATCTACCTCCTCAGAGGATTACCCAGATGTGCCCAGTGGCTAGGGTTTGAGGTGATTCAAGTTACCTATGTAACCAATATCAGGAGAAGGGAGTTTCCCTAGGAGAACCCAAAGCAGCACTCAGGAAATTACTTCGGGGGAGGGGCTGTGGTTCAGATAACTCTCCATTCTCCTTCACCTTCCCTGATCTTGATGCTTTCTGAATTCTTTTTTTATACTGCCTCCCTCTTCAAACCTTGCTGTCCTGGCACCATATCCTGCCCCCTCCCACTCCTCTACCCTTGTTAGTTGGTACAGGTGAAGGAGCACTCCACAAAGAATGAGAAAACCTGGATTCTACCACTATCTGCAGATTTTACCACTATCTCCCTGTGTGACTTCGGTCAAGGTACTTTACTGCGATGAACTTCAGTTCCCTCATTTGTAAAACAGGCAAAAACCAGACTGTTTTTAAGGTTTGACTCAAGATTTAAATGAAAAATAAAACTATGCAAAAACATCTAGGACAATTCTGTTGCTTGTTTTGAGGCTCGAATGAGAGAAATAATTTGGAAATACTTGGTGAGCCCTAAAGTGCTCTTCATACAGGAGGAGTTGCTATTGTTAATACTCCCTGTTCCCTGACTGCCTTTTCATATACGTAATAATTCAAATTGGCCCAGCCTGGCTACTGTCCTGTTTCACCTCCAGTGTTTGCTCTGAAGACTAGGTAGTCATCTGCTTCTAGAATCTCTGTGTCTGTGGTGGAAAATCACAAGGTTCTCACAGGGTCCTCTTTCTTCTCCCAGGGACAAACTTAGCTGGGCTTTTCTTCACAGAAAGTCTTTCTCATCTCACCCACGGAAGCAGTGGCAATCTCAAGTCAATGCAACCAGTAAGAAAGATCTATTTGGAAAGACGAGGCTCATCTCAGGATGTTATTACTAGTCCATTATTGCAGATGAGAAAACTGAAGTTCAAAGAAGTGAAGGGCAGGTTCTAAGTTGTGTGTATATGTGTGTCAATGTGGGTAGGAAGCTCATCTGGAAGCCTATGAGAGGTGAGAATTCTGGATTGGCCATTAAGATAATCATCAGTATCCAGGAATTAAATAAAACCAGGCAGCAAACTTAATAAAAATTAGGTACTGTACCAAAAAGATAGTAACCGTGTACTATCTTTTCATGTCCTTCTTTATTTGGCTTGAATTCCTGCAAGAAGACTTATTTTATTTCTCTACATATGGCACAGTTACAGGTGCTATGACTGAAGGGCCAAGGGGAGACAAAAAACTAAGTCTCATGTGTTATGTCTCTATGAACAGACTTACAATTGAGCACAGTGATTTATAAGGAGAGATATACTGACCCCAGCACCTAACACAGTGCACTATATATAGTAAGTGCTTAATAAATGTGTACCGAAGGAAATGAGGGCCAAAGGTCAGAGAACGTGGACATGCTTGGGGAAAGGTTAATGCATTATGGGCAAAAAGCCCCAAGTGTTTCTAGGCATAATAGTCAAAGACAGAATTCACTGCTGACTTCTTACGCCTTATTTGCAAGACTTTTTTAAAGGTATGATGTGTTTGGATTTGTTTTCCAAATCACGCTTTTTAACAAGCAATGTTAGAGTTTTAGGCTTTTCCTTTAACTGCTGATCATGCTCCTTCCACCTAAGAAATCCCATAGGAATCTTCAAGCTTCAATTTGCTCCTAACAAGTGACTCTCCCATTTCCTTGCCCTATCTATGGACTCTGATTTTTATAATTGTGGGGACCAAGATTCCATCCAGTCTTTCTCCTGGGACCAAACAGGTTTTTGGATTTCAGAGTAGAGCCACACTCTCACCCATTCTCTGCTGAGTCTGGAATTCCCAAAGCACAGTCTGCCTTGTCTGCGTTCGTGCAGCTGGACAGGGTAAATATCCTGGACATCTGCCTTGTTCTTCCCTGGGCAGCCTGCACCCCCCCACCAGTTTCCAGACTCAACCTAAGTCAATTCCCTGCCTTCTTCCCCCTTCATGAGAAATTCTGGCAGGGAAAACTGGCTCCTCTCTTGCCAGCTCAGTGATACTTTTGGATGGAGCAAGCAGATTGCATCCCAAGTTAGAGTGGATTCTGACACATAATTATCCAGGGATTGGTAATTTAAGCTTGCTTACCTCTCACACAAAGACCAGAGAACTGGTAGAAGTAAATTTTCAGCAGAAGAAAATTAATCTAGAACAAATAACTTCTCAACTTTGAGAAATCTAAGACATTACGGATATAGTTCTCCCTAAGCCTTTGGATTCAGCCTCTTGCCTCCAGCCATGCCAGAATGATGAAGGTCTCTGTCTCTTTTCCTATTGTCAGAAGTTCAGATTTTGGCCTAGGGCCTGGGTAAAGATGAGGATGACAGAATGACAGAGTTACCTAACTGCAACAGAGAATGCATTCCTCCCCACCCGGTCCTGCCCCAACATGTAATTCAATACTTCTCCCTTTGCCACCCCTCAAACAGGCTTTTGCCCTTCTCTTCCTAATAAGGTTTTTAACTTACTGACTTACTTATTCAAATAAAAGATCTAATGTTCAAATGACCATAGGTATGTCCTTTGGCTCTGAACACATGGTCAATCTAAGTCTTGGGGAGTTTTCAGAGAGGCCCACAAGCTCCCTGTGTGAAACACCTAAACCTGAATCATGTGAAGGTAGTTGCATGATAATGGCTCCCTGGATGGTGACATTGATAATTATGATAAAGCATTTGGTCCAAACTTGACTTAGATTCATAGAAGGTCAGAGCTAGAAGGTCCTCAGTGGTCATCAAGTCCAGTGGTTCCCAATGAAGGGTGACCATTAAAATCATCTAGAGAGTATGTTAAAAATACAGCTTCTTTATGTGAGATAGATGTGTGTGTGTGTGTGTGTGTGTGTGTGTGTGTGTGTGTAATGGAATACTACTCAGCCATAAAAAAGAATGAAATCTTGCCATTGCAATGATGTGGATGGAGCTAGAGAGTATTATGTGAAGCAAAATAAGTCAGTCAGAGAAAGACTATATGGAATTTAAGAGACAAAACAAACAAGCCGAGGGGAAAAAAAGAGAGAGAGAGAGAGAGAGAGAGAGGTAAACCAAGAAACAGACTCTTAACTACAGAGAACTGATGGTTACTGCGGAGGAGTTGGGTAGGAGGATGGGTTAAGTAGGTGATGGGGATTAAGGATGGCACTTACCATGATGAGCACTGGGTGTTGCATGGAAGCGTTGAATTACTATATTGCATACCTAAAACTAATATTACACTGTATGTTAAGTAAATGGAATTTAAATAAAATGTTAAAAAAATACAGCTTCTTTGCAGCCCATGATAACTTTCTAAATCAGAGTTTCTGAGGTAGAGCTTCAAAATGTATATTTTAAATACTTTCATCAGATGATTCTGCTGATAGGCCCATTTTGAGAACTGCTTAGTTGAATCCTTTGTTTTGTTTTTTTGTTTTTGTTTTTGTTGTTGTTGTTGTTGTTTTTAAGGTGAGGAACTGAGACTCAGAGGGGCAGTGGCCTGCAGCAAAGTGGATAGGTAGGAAAATAAGGGCAGAGCCTTTTTGCTTCGGTTCTCACCATCCTCTCTTTACATAGAATGTCCACATTACTTTTCCTCATTCTGCCATTACTTATCTTTCCATGTCTCCAGAACTATGAGTACTTTGATGGTGTAACCATGTCAGATCTGTCTCTGAGGGCTTTATGTCCTTGAGCTTAATCCTTGAAGCCAGGCTGCTGACTTGCCGGGGAGGTGCACATTCTTATCCCCTGTACTTCCATTTTTCCAGAGATAGAAGGTTGGGGCTGGAGACACAGTTCCCCCTTCCTTCAAAAAGCAGTATTGACCATAATGTTTCAATTTTTTGTGCAGGCAGAGATCTGTCCAGAGCTGTGTGGGACCCAGGAACCCAATTCTTGTGCTAAGGGAGCCAGAATGTCTAGTGGCAGCAGGTTACCTGAAGCTCAGGCTGCGGCTGAGTGTCTGTTTATCTTGGGGAATTTGGGCTTTATTCCCATCACATTATTGCCAACGGCAACCTTAAGTGCAAGGATAATAACATGCTTTGAAAAATGTTTAAAACGTCAATTACCCAGCATTGAGACAACCTCTGGGAGTTGTTCCTTCATGTCCACATCTTAAGCTGTGCTTATCATTCTCATAGCACTGTGTTTCACCCTGCCTAAGTCTGCAGGGCTGCCCACCACTTTGGCTTGCTGTTTTTCAGGGCCAAAGTGGGAAGTAGAATGGAAAGATGGCTGGAGGGAAGCAAGGCATGGCTGACCTGTAGTTTGCATTTTTGTGCATTGAGAAGGGGTCAGTGCCAAGCTGTGGAAGGGAGCACTGACTGTCATTAGGGCTGGGTTTTAGCCTCACCATTGCTGTGTCCACTCACTGTGTGACTGTGGAGTAGGCCCTCACTCCTCTAAGTCTCAGTTTCCCTGACAGCACAATGAGGAGGTTGGACTCAGAGCCTTTCAGTTCTGATTGAAGGATAATAATTCAAGAGCAAATCTGTAGGGTCAGGGAGGGGTCACCTAATGGGTGATGTTCACTCCCTGACCTCATGGTGACCTATTCATCTCGAATCTTGAGTTCACTCTTGGAAAATATGTGTTATTACCCCAGGTTAAAAAAAAAAAGATATGACCTCCAAAGCAATTTGCATATGTTTATGCCCTACTGTGCTAGCTTCGGTGGGCCTCAGCTGGGCCATATCTCACAGCTGCCTGGTTCCACTGCACTCTGGATATTTCAGAATAACTGCTTTTCCTACTGGATGTGGGTGCCTGAGGATATAACAAACTCTACTTTTTAGGATCCCCTCTTCATTCTCTGTTGCCTACTTGCAACATCTATGGGGCTTTTTAGCACATTGACTCCCTCAGCCACACACTCCTCTAACTAGGTCACCTGCTGGCACTGGCTCAGTGCCAGCAGCCTGTGGTTTCTCTGACTGGAAAGGCCTTGCTTCATCCTGTTGTGAGGAACTCTTCTATTTGGCAGTTTTGCCCTGGAGATTTCTCCTCTGACTAACCCTTCTCCTCCCTCCCTCCTCCTCCCCACCCCCTGCCCTAATCCCCTAGGGATAATGGGATGAATTTTGTCTTGGAACAGGGCACTATGGTCTATCAGGAATGTCCGCCCTTTATTACCAGTGATAGCAACAGAGGCTAGCTTGGGGAACTTTAGCATCCCCCAAAGGCATTGCTAATAAACCGATAATCTAAGCAAAACTCATGTGCATGCTATGCAAATAAGCATCGAGACAAGTCTCTAGTCACCTCTTTCCAACAAGTTGCTTTCTTTATGCCCTTTCTTTTGAGAAATTATGGGCCCCCCTTGTACCAAGAAACAGACTCTTAAGGATAGAGAACAAGCTGATGGTTAGCAGAAGGAAGGTGGGTAGGGGGATGGGTGAAATAAGTGGTGGGGATTACGGAGTGCACTTGTCATGATGAGCACTGGGTAATGTGTGGAATTATTGAATCACTCTATTGTACACCTGAAACTAATATAACACTGTATGTTAAATATACTGGAGTTAAAATTAAATTTTAAAGTTCCACATTTTTAAAAAAGTGTGGGTCCTCTGCCCAGGGCAAAGGAAAGCACAACTGTCTCTTCCTTTGTTCTTACATTTTGTACAACTCAGTTCAAGATTTCCAAAAGGCAGCACAATACCACTTGGATACCTATTGAACTTAATGTTGCCTGAAACCCCTAGGTATCTTTCATACATGTCTCTACTAAGTCACAGCTCCTTTATTATACAGTTGTGCAGATCACTTTTTATTTTATTGAAGTATAATTGACATATGATGCTATATTAGTTTTCAGTGTACAACATAGTGATTTGACATTTATATACACTATGAAAGGATCACCATAGTGAGTTACCACCTGTCACTATACAAAATTAATACAATATTATTGTCTATATTCCCCATGCTGTACATTATATTTCCATGCCTTATTTATTTTATAACTGGAAGTTTATATCTCTTGATCCCCTTCAACCATTTTACCCGCCTCCCCAGCCTCCTTCTTCTCTGGCAAATGTCAGTCTGTTCTCTGCGTCTATGAGTCTGATTTTGTCTTTTTTCATTTGTTTTGGTTTTGGTTTTTGTCTTTTTCTGTCTGACTTGTTTCATTTAGCACAGTACACTTCATGTCCATTCATGTTGTTGCAAATGGCTGATATTTCATTCATTTTTATGGCTAAGTAATATTCCATTGTATGTATCTATCTTCTTTATCCATTCATGTATTGATGGATGCTTGGGTTGCCTCCATATCTTGGCTATTGTAAATAATGCTTTAATGAACTTAAGGGTGCATATTCCTTTTTCAGTTAGTGTTTTCATTTTCTTTGGGTAAATACCCAGTGGTGGAAAAGCTGGATCATATAGTAGTTCTATTTTTAAGTTTTTGAAAAACCTCTGTACTGCTTTCCATAATGGCTGCACCAATTTATGTTCCCACCAAGAGTATATGAGAGTTCCCTTATCTCCACATCTTTGCTAACATTTGTTATTTTTTGTTTTTTGATGATAGCTGTTCTGACAGATGTGAAGTGATATCTTCTTGTTTTGATTTGCTTTTTCCTGTTGATGAGTGATGTCGAGTATCTTTTCATATGCCTATTGGCTATTTGTATTTCTTCTTCGGAGAAATATCTATTCAGATCTTCTACCCGCGTTTAAATTAGATTGTTTTGAACTACTGAGTTGTATGTATTCTTTATGTATCTTGGTTATTACACCCTTATCATATATATGATTTGCAAATATTTTCTCCCATTCAGTACATTGCCTTTTCATTTAGTGAATAGTTTCCTTTGTTGTGCAAAAGCTTTTTAGTTTGATGTAGTTCCATTTGTTTATTTTTTTGTTGTTGCCCTTGTCAGTGGAATCAGGTCCAAAATAATATCATTAAGACTGATGTCAAGGAGCCTACTTCCTATGTTTTCTTCCAGGAGTTTCATGGCCTCAGGTCTTACATTCAAGTCTTTAATCCATTTTGAGTTGATTTTTGTACATGGTGTATTGGTCCAGTTTCATTTTTTTTCGCATGTAGCTGTCCAGTTTTCCCAGTCATTTATTGAAGGGAGTGTCTTTTCCTCATTATATATATTGCCTTCTTTGTCATAGATTAATTGGCCTTGTAGGGGTGGGTATATTTCTGGGCTCTCTACCCTGTTCCTTTGATCTATGTGTCTATTTTGGTGCCAGTACCATACCATTTTGATTATTATAGTTTTGCAGTATACGTGAGATCTGGGAGTGTGATACCTCCAGCTTTGTTCTTTTTTAAGATTGCTTTGGCTTTTGGGGGTCTTTTGGTGTTCCATACAAGTTTCAGGATTAATTGTCCTAATTCTATGAAAAATGCCATTGGTATTTTGATAAAGATTGCATTGAATCTGTAGATTGCTTTGGGTAGTATGGACCTCTTAACAATATTAATTCTACAGTTCATAAGAATGCTATATATTTCCATGTATTTGTGTCTTGTTCAATTTCCTTCATCAGTGTCTTACAGTTTTCAGAGTACAGGTTTTTTACTTTCTTGGTTAAATTTATTCCTTGGTATTTTATTCCTTTTGTGCAATTATGAATGGGATTGTTTCCTTAATTTCTCTTTCTGATGGTTTGTTATTAGTGTATAGAAATGCAGCAGATTTCTGTATGTTAATTTTGTATCCTTCAACTTCACTGAATTCATTTATTAATGCCAAGTTTTTTTGGTAGAGTCTTCAGCATTTTCCATATATGGTATTATGTCATCTGTAAATAGTGACACTTTTACTTCCTTCTTTTGAATTTGGATGCCTTTTATGTTTTTCTTGCATAATTCCCATGGCCGGAACTTCCAATACAATGTTGAATAAAAATGTCAAGAGTGAGCTTCCTTGTCTTCTTCCTGATCGTAGAGGAAAAGCTTTCAGCTTTTCACCACTAAGTATGATTTTTCATAGTTGTGGATTTTTCATATAAGACCTTTATTAGGTTGAGGTACCTTTCCTTTATACCTGTTTTGCTGAGAGCTTTTATCATAAAAAGATGCTGAATTTTGTCAATGCTTTTTGTGCATTTATTGAGATAATCATACGATTTCTACCTTTCATCTTTTAATGTAGTGTATTATGTTGATTGATTTGTGGATATTGAACCATCCTTACATACCTGAAATAAATCCCATTTGAGTATAATGAATGATCCTTTTAATGCATTGTTGAATTTGGTTTGCTATTATCATGTTAAGGACTTTTGCATTTGTTTATTAGTGATATTGGCCTGTATTTTTCTTTTTTTGTGGTGTCTTTGCCTGGTTTTGGTATCAAGGAAATGCTGGCCTCATAAAATGAATTTGGAAGGATTATTTCCTCTTGAATTGTTTGGAATAGTTTGAGAAGAATTGATATTAAATCTCTGAATGATGGGTAAAATTCATTAGTGAAGTCATCTGGTCATGGACTTTTGTCAGAAGGTTTGATTACTGATTCAGTCTCATTACTAGTAAAGGGTCTAGTCAGATTTTCCTCATGATTCAGTCTTGCAAGATTGTGTGTTTCTAGGAATGTATTCATTTCTTCTAAGTTATCCAATTTGTTAGTATATAATTTTTCATGGTAATCTCTTATAATCCTTTGCATTTTTGTGGTATCAGTTGTAACTTCTGTTTTATTTCTGATTTTAGTTGGGCTCTCTCTCTTTTTCTTGATGAATCTACCTAAAGGTTTGTCAATTTTATTTATCTTTTCAAAGAACCAGCTCTTACTTTCATTGATTTTTTCTATTTTTTAGTCTATTTTATTTCCACCCAGATCTTTATTATTTCCTTTCTTCTGTTAACATTGAGATTTATTTGTTCTTCTTTTCCTACTTCCTTTAAGTGTAAAATTGGATTCTTTATTTGAGATTTTTCTTGTTACTTTTTTTTGATGATTATCATTGTACTTATATTCTCTTCTCTTAAAACTGCAGATTCCTATGACCAATTCTCCTTTCTTTTTTTAAGTTTTTATTTTACTTCCAGTTAGTTAACATACAGTGTCATATTAGTTTTAGGTGTACAATATAGAGATCCAACAATTCTATATGTCACCCAGTGCTAGTTCACTCCTCAATGCCCATCACCAATTTAATGCAACTCCCCTCTCCTCCCATCAGATAATGGTCAGTTTGTTCTCTATAATTAAGAGTCTGTTTTCTGGTTTGTCTCTTTCTCCCTTTTTCTTCCCTTTGCTCATTTGATTCTTAAATTCCACATATGAGTGAAATCATATGGTATTTGTCTTTCTTTGACTTATTTCACTTAGCATTATACTCTCTAGTTCCATCCATGTTGATGCAAATGGCAAAATTTCATTCATTTTTATGGCTGCATAATATTCCATTCTATATATACACACCACATTTTATTTATCTATTTATCAATTGGTAGATATTTGAGCTACCTCCATACCTTGGCAATTGTAAATGATGCTGCTAGAAACATAGGGGTGTATGTATACATTTGAATTAGTGTTCTTGTATTCTTTGGGTAAATATCCAGTAGTGTGATTGCTGGATCATAGGATAGTTCTATTTTTAACTTTTTCAGGAAACTCCATACTGTTTTCTCCAATGGCTATACCATTTCATATTCCCAACAAGAGTGCACAAGTGTTCCTTTTTCTCCACATTCCTCACCAACATCTGTTGTTTGTTGCATTGTTGATTTTAGCCATTCTGACAAGTATAAGGTGATATCTCATTGTAGTTTTGATTTGCATTTCCCTGATGGTAAGTGATTATGAACATCTTTTCATGTGTCTGTTGGCCATCTGGATGTCTTCTTTGGAGAAGTGTCTGCTCATGTCTTCTGCCCATTTTTTAATTGGGTTATTTGTTTTATGGATGTTGAGTTGTATAAGTTCTTTATATGTTTTGGATATTAACTCTTTCTGGGATATGTCATTTGCAAATATCTTTTCTCATTCCATAGGGTGCTTTTTAGTTTTGTTCATTGTTTCCTTTGCTGTGCAGAAGCTTTTTATTTTCATGTAGTCCCAATAGTTTACTTTTGCTCTTGTTTCCCTTGCTTCAGGAGACATATCTAGAAAAAAGTTGCTATGTCAGATATCAAAGAGGTTACTGCCTGTGTTCTCTTCTAAAATTTTTATGGTTTCAGGTCTGACATTTAGGACTTTCGCTCATTCTGAATTTATTTTTGTGTATGGTGTAAGAAAGTGGCCCAGTTTCATTCTTTTGCATGTTGATGTCCAGTTTTCCCAACACTGTTTGTTGAAGAGAATGTCTTTTTCCCACTGTATATTCTTTCCAGCTTTGACAAAGATTAATTGACCGTATAGTTGTGGGTTTATTTCTGGACTCTCTATTCTGTTTCATTGATCTATGTGTCTATTTCTGTGCCAGTACCATACTGTTCTGATCACTATAACTTTGTAATATATCTTGAAGTCCAGAATTGTGGTGCCTCTAGCTTTGCTTACATATTTTCAAGATTGCTTTGGCTATTCAGGGTCTTTTGTGGTTCCATACAAATTTTAGAATTGTTTATTCTAGTTCTGTGAAAAATGCTGTTGGTATTTTGATAGGATTGCTTTAAAAGTGTAGATTGCTTTGGGTAGTACAGACATTTGAAAAATATCTGTTATTCCAATCCACGAGCATAGAATGCCTTTCTATTTGTGTCATCTTCAATTTCTTTCGTCAATGTTTTATAGTTTTCAGAATACAGGTCTTTCACCTCTTTGGTTAGGTTTATTCCTGGATACCTTATTATTTTGGGTGCAATTGCACATGGGATTGTTTTCTTAATTTCTCTTTCTGCTGCTTCATTATTGGTGTATAGAAATGCAACAGATTTCTGTACATGATTTTGTATCCTGAAACTTTACTGAATTTGTTTATCAGTTCTAGCACCATTTGGGTGGTCTTTTGGCTTTTCTGTATATAATATCGTCATCTGCAAATCTGGCAAGTTTTACTTCTTCCTTGCTGATTTGGATGCCTTTTATTTCTTTTTGTTGTTTGGTTGCTGTGGCTAGGACATCTAGTACTATGCTGACTAGAAGTGGTGCGAGTGGACATCCTTGTCTTCGTCCTGACCCTAGAGGAAAAGCTCTCAGGTTTCGCCCCTTTGAGGATCATGTTAGCTGTGGGTTTTTCATAGATGACTTTTGTTATGTTGAGTTATGTCCCTTCTAAACCTACTTTGTTAAGGATTTTTATAATGAATGGGTGTTGTGTTTTGTCAAATGCTTTTTTCTGCATCTATTGAAATAATCATATGGTTCTTATCCTTTCTTTTATTGATATGAGGTATCATGTTGATTGATTTGTGAATATTGAACTACCCTTGCAGCACAAGAATAAGTCCCACTTGATCCTGGTGAATGATTCTTTTAATGTGCTGTTGGATTTGGTTCGTTAGTATTTTATTGACAATTTTTGTATCCATGTTCATCAGGGATTTTGGCCTGTAGTTCTCTTTTTTAGTGGTGTCTCCATTTGGTTATGGTATCAGGGTAATGCTGGACTCAGAATGAATTTAGAAGTTATATGTTGGCTAGAATTTAAATAAAAAACAAGTTTTCCTTTCTTTTCTTTTTTTTTTTTTTTTTTTTTTGGAATGGTTTGAGAAGAATAGGTACTAACTCTTCTTTAAATGTTTGGTAGAATTCACCCCTGAAGCTATCTGGTCTTGGATTTTTGTTTGTTGGGAGTTTTTTGATTATTGATTCAATTTCTTTGTAGGTTATCAGGTGGTGCAAATTTTATATTTCTTCCTCTTTCAGTTTTGGTAGCTTATATGTTTCTAGGAATTTATCCATTTCTTCCAGGTTGTCCAATTTGTTGGCATATATTTTTTCATAATACTTTCTTACAACTGTTTGTATTTCTGTGGTGTCAGTTTTTATTTCTCCTCTTTCTTTTTTGTTTATTAATTTGAGTACTTTCTCTTTTTTTTCTTGGTAAGTCTGGCTAGAGGTTTCTCAATTTTATTAATTTTTTTCAAAGAACCAGCTTCTTGTTTCATTGATCTATGCTATTGGTTTTTTTTTTAGTACCTATATCATTTATTTCTGCTCTAATCTTTATTATTTCCTTCTTTCTACTGGTTTTAGGTTTTGTTTGTTGTTATTTTTCTAGCTTCTTTAGGTGTAAGGTTAGGATATTTATTTGACATTTTTCTTGTTTCTTGAGGTAGGCCTGTTTTGCTATATACTTCTGTCTTAAAACAGATTTTGCTGTATCCCAGAGGTGTTGGACTGTTGTGTTTTCATTATCATTTGTGTCCATGTACCTTTTAAATTTATTCTTTTATTTCCTGGTTGACCCATTCGCAGTTTAGTAGAATGTTATTTAACCTCCATGTATTTGTGGTCTTTCTGGATTTTTTTTCTTGTGGTTGAATTCTGGCTTCACGGTGTTGTGGCCAGAAAAGCTACATGGTATGACTTCAGTCTTCTTGAATTTGTTGAGGCTGGTTTTGTGGGCTGATCTGTGGTCTATTCTGGAGAATTTTGCATGTGCACTTAAAAAGAATGTATGTTCTTCAGTTTTAGGATGAAATGTTCTGAATATATCTGTTAAATCCATCTGGTCTAGTGTGTCATTCAAAGCCATTGTTTCCTTGTTTGTTTTCTGTTTAGATGATCAGCCCATTGATCTAAGCGTGGTGTTAAATTTCCCTACTATTATTGTATTATTATCTATGAGTTCCTTTTTGGTTGTTTAGCTGTTTTATGTTTTGGGTGCTCCCCTGTTGGGTGCAGATATTTACAATTGTTAGATCTTTTTGGATTGTCCCCTTTATGATTATATAGTGTCCTTCTTTGTCTCTTGTTACAGTTTTTGTTTTAAAGTCTGTTTTGTTCAATATAAATATTGCTACTCTGGCTTTCTTTGGACATCAGTTTGCATGATAGATGTTTCTCTGTCCCCTCATTTTCAGTCTTTTAGTCTAAAATGATTGGGTGATGGGCATTAAGGAGGACGCTTGATGTAATGAGCACTGGGTGATATATGCAGCTGATGAATCACTAAACACAACCTCTGAAACTAATAATACACTGTATGTTAGTTAATTGAATTGAAATAAAATTTAAAAATGATTCTATTGTAGGCAGCAGATAGATGGGTCTTAGTTTTTGTTTGTTTGTTTTTATCCATTCTGTCATCCTGTGTCTTTTGATTGGAGCATTTAGTCCACTTACATTCAAAGTAATTATGTATAGGTATGTATTTATTTCCATTTTATTACTTGTGTGGTTATTTCTGAAGTTTTTCCTCTGATTCTTTCTTTTCTTTTTTTAAGATATTATTTTATGTCAGAGAGAGAGAGCACAAGCAGAGAGAGCAGCAGGCAGAGGGAGAGGGAGAAGCAGGCTCCCTGTTGAGCAGGGAGCCTGACGGGGGCTCAATCCCAGGACCCTAGGATCAAGACCTGGGCTGAAGGCAGATGCTTAACCAGCTGAGCCACCCAGGAGCTCCCAATCCTTTGTTTTCTTTCTCTCTTTTATGGTTTGCTAATTTTCTTTACTGATATATTTGGACTCCTTTTTCTTTATTCTTTGCATGTTTAAGTTGTTTTTGGTATGTGGTTACCATTAGGTTTGTGTATAACCTCTTCTGCATATACCAGTCTATATTAAGTTGATGGTCATTTAAGTTTTAACCCATTCTTTTCTCCTGTCCTTCCCACGTTTTAGGCATATATTGCCATATTTTATATCCTTTTATTTTGTGAGTTCCTTGACTGAATTTTTACTGAAATGTTCATTTCCACTGCTTTTGTGTTTCCTATTTTTATACTGTCACTTTTGATCTCTCCTTTCCACTCAGAGTCCCCTTTAATATTTCTTACAGGGCCATTTTAGTGGTCATGAACTCCTTTAGTTTTTGCTTGTCTGGGAAACTCTTTATCTCTCCTTGTATTCTGAATAATAGCTTTCCTGGTTAGAGTATTCTTGGCTGCAGAGTTTACCCATTTAGCACTTTGAATATATCGTGCCACTGTCTTCTGTCTTGCCAAGTTTCTGTTGAAAAAATTTCCTGCTAGCCTTTTGGGTATTCCCTTGTAAGTTACAGACTCCTTCTGTCTTGTTGCTTTAAAGATTTTTTTCTTTATCACTATATTTTTCAAATTTAATTACAACATGTCTTGATATAGGTATGCTTTTGTTGATTTTGATGGTAGTTCTCTGACTCTTGAATCTGATTTTCATTTCCTTCCCCAGATTAAGGAAGTTCTCATCTATTATTTCTTCAAATAAATTGTTTGCTCCCTTTTCTCTCTCTTCTTCTGGGACTCCTATAACACGAATGTTAACATGTTTGATGGAATCACTGAGCTCCCTAAATCTATTCTTGTTTTGTGTAATTCTTTTGTTCTCTCTTTTGTTCAGTTTGATTACTTTTCATTGCTCCAACTTCTATGACACTGATTCATTTCTCTGCTTCTTCCAGCCTACTATTCATTCCATCAAGCATGTTTCTGATTTCCTTTATTGAGCTCTTTATTTATACTTTGTTATTTCTTATCTCTGTATTAAGGGTCTCACTCGTCTTCCACTGTTTTCTCAAGTCCAGTGAGTATCCTTATGATCATTGCTTTAAATTAACTATCGGGCATGTTACTTATCTCTGTTTCACCTAGATCTCTGGCTGTAGCCTTGTTGTGTTCTTTCATTTGGGATAAATTTCTCTGTCTCCTCATTTTGTCCACCTCTGTGTGTCTGTTTCTTTTTGTTAAGAAAGTCAGTTATGTCTTCTGCTCTTGAAAATAGTGGATTTATGAAAAGGAGTCCTGGACTGCCCTGCAGTGCAGTGTCCTCTGTTCACCAGAAACTGGCACTTCAGGAGAGTATCTATCCTATGTGTGTGGCTTATGCTCTATTGTGTCTGAATCACTTTTTCTTTCACTGTAGTCATCTGCACTGACTCTCTGCCTGTTGTGGCCTGTTATTGCTCTCTGTGGTGTTATTGGGACCCAGGCAGGCCAGCTCTGAGGGATCTGCTTGCTGGGGAACTTGGGAGCAAGGCAGAAGTTTTAGCAAAGAATGCACTGGGCCACTAGTCCTATGCTGAGTCCCCCAAAGTGCTGCAGTACTTAAGGCCTGTGTGGTGCAATGATGGCTGAGCCCAGCCCCTGATGGTTGCTTGGGGGCTCATGGCTGGATGCATCGTGGTGGCTGGGTGCAGCATGCAGTGGCAGCTTGCACCCGGCATGTGGGTGTGGCATGCAATGGTGGCTGAGTGTGCGTGTCTGGATGCACTGTGGCTGGGTGGGGCACACGTGCAGCTTTAACAAAATCTCCCTTGAGCCCTTGGTCAAGGCTACAACTGTCTGTGCAGCCCTGCCTCCCACAGGTGGTTCTATGTTTATACTAATGTTGGGAGAGGAAAATGACACCTGCGAACTCCCTCATTTTCAAAGAAGTCTCCCAACATACTCTGAAATCAGTATGAAAGGATCTGTCTCCCGTTTGACCCTGGCATTATATAAACTGCTGTTTTTATATTGCATCTCCATGCAGGCTGCTGTCTCATTAAGGGTGGTGGTGACCCACATCTCACTGGCCTTCCCAGCTTTCCCAGTGCTGAATCAGCTGACTTTTAAAGTTCTAGGCTCCAAGTCCCACTGATTTTATAAACTCATGGAATTCAGCTTCTCTGGCTTTAAACCCAAATATTATGGGAATTAGTCTTCCCTGTGTGAGCTCCTTAGTGTGAGGGCCCATTTCTCTGCCTTCTCCATGTGCAGCTTCCTCCCTCCTGCAGGCAGCCTCTCTCCACCTTTTCTCCACCTAAGCTTTCAGATGCAGCTTCTTCTCTATATTTAGTTGTGGAGTTTGTTCTGTCTTCAGACTGCTCTCTGGTTTATTGACTTGGATGTGGATGATATCTAGTTGTAAACGTGGGTTGGGGTGAGCTCAGGGTCCTCCTACTCCACCATCTTCCCCTACACCTTCTCTCTTGTTTTTTGAGGTAGGCCTGTATTCCTACAAACTTCCCTCTTAGAATTGCCTTTGCTTCATCCCATAGCTGTAGGAATGCTGTATTTCCATTTTCATTTGTTTCAAGGTATTTTTTTTGGTTTCCCTTTTGACCCATTTGTTGTTTAGTAGCATATTGTTTAACTTCCAAGTGTTTGTGGCGGTTTTTTTCCCAATTTTCTTATAATTGATTTATAGTTTCATACCATTGTGGTTGGAAAAAAATTCTTTTTCTTAAGGAAAAGTTACATAAAGGGCTTTATGAATATTAGTAATCTTTTCTTTTTTAAATTATAGTTGACACACAATATTCTATTAGTTTCAAGTGTACAATGAAGTGATTTGAAAAGTCTATACATTTTGCTATACTCATCAGAAGTGTAGCTACCAGCTGTCACCATACAATGCTATTACAATTCCATTGACTATATTTCCTATGATATACCTTTCATCCCTTGTATCTCCCACTCCCCTTCTCCCATTTTGCCCATTCCTCTACATGGAAAAGATTCTTGATATAATTTAAATTTTCTCAAGTTTACTGCAACTTGCTTTGTGGCCAGTATGTGATCTATAGTGGTAAATGTTCTGTGTGCAGTTGGAAAGAATGTGTATTTTGCTCTTTTATGATGGAATGTTCTGTAAATATCTATTAAGTCCATCTGGTCTAATATATCATTTAAGGATGGTGTTTCTTTTTGTTTTCTGTCTGGATGATCTATCCATTGATATAAGTGAGGTATTAAAAGTCTCTACTATTATTACATTTTTGTCAATTTCTCCCTTTATACATCTGTTGATGTTTGCTTTATATACTTATGTGCCCCTATGTTGGATGCATAAATATTTACAAACATTATATCCTCTTGTTGAATTGACCCCTTTAGCATTATATAATGCTTTTCTTTGTCTCTTGTTGCATTTTAAACTTTATCTCCTCTGATATAAGTATTTCTACCCCAACTTTCTGTTTGTTTCCATTTGCCTGGAATGTCTTTTCCTATCCATTCACTTTCAGTTTGTGTGTGTCTTTAGATCTGAAGTGAGTCTCTTGTAGGCATCATATGGATGGGTCTTTTTTAAAAATCCATCCAGCCCTATGTCTTTTGATTGTAGAATTTAGTCCATTTACATTTAAGGTAATTATTGGTAGGTATGTACTTATTACCATTTTGTTAATTGTTTTCTGGTTGTTTTTATAGTCTTTCTCTCTTCCTTTCTTCTTCTCTTGCTCTCTTCTCTTATGGTTTGATGACTTTCTTAGTGTTATGTTTAGATTCTTTTCTAATTGTGTCTTGTTTATCTAGTATAGGTTTTCAGTTTGTGGTTATCATGAGGTTCATCTATAATATCCTGTAACTTAAAATAAAATATTTATTTATTTGAGAGAGAAAGTGAACAAGAGAGATTGAGCACAAGCTGGGGGAGAGACAGGGAGAGGGAGAAGCAGACTCCTTGATGAGAAGGCTCCTAACACAGGGTTCGATCCCAGGACCCTGGGATCATGACCTGAACCAAAGGCAGATGCTTAACTGACTGAGCCACCCAGGCACCCTTATAATAACCTTTATATATAGCAGTCTATTTTAACTTGATAGTCACTTAAGTTCAACTGTATTCTAAAAACATTACCCCCCCCCGCCCTGCATCTTATGTTTTGGATGTCATATTTTATATCTTTTAATTTTGTGTATCTCTTACCTAACTATTGTAGTTATAGTTGATTATACTACTTTTGTCTGTTAATCTTCATAGTAGCTTTAGAAGTGGTTTATTCACTACCTTTACAATATATTTGCCTTTATCAATGAAATTTTTCTTTTCATGTATTTTCTTTTTTCTATTTATGAACTTTTAGCTTAAAGAAGTCCCTTTAACAATTATTGTAAGGCCAGTTTAGTGGTGATAAATTCTCTAAGATTTTGCTTGTCTGAGAAAATCTTTATTTTTCCTTCAATTCTGATTGTTAACTTTGCCACGTAAAGTATTCTTGATTGGAAATTTTTTCCTTTCAGCATTTTGGATAAAGTACCCTACTCACATCTGACCTGCAAAGTTTCTGCTGAAAAATTAGCTTATAGTCTTATGGTGTTTCCTGTGTATGTAACTGGTTGTTTTTCTCTAATTGTTTTTAAGGTTCTCTCTTTATCTTTAACTTTTGAAATGTCAATTATAATATATTTTGGTGTGGATATCTTTGCGTTCATCTTGTTTGGGACTCCCTGTGCTCCGACCTGGTTGTCTGGCTCCGTCACCAGGTTAGGGAATTTTTCAGCCATTATTTCTTCAGATAAATGTTCTGCCTCTTTCTCTCTCCCTCTTCTTCTGGGACCCCTATATGTTAATGTTAGTATACTTCTTGTTGTCCCACAGATCCCTTAAGCCATCCTCATTTAAAAAAATCTTTTTTCTTTTCACTGTTCTGTTTGGGTGACTTCTACTACTCTGTCTTGCATGTCACTGATCTGTTCTTCTGTATCTTCTAGTCTGCTGTTGACTATCTTAGTATATTTTTCAGCTCAATTATTGTATTCTTCAGCTTTGTGAGTTCCATTTGGTACTTTCTAATATTTTCTGTCTCTTCATGGAAGTTCTCGATGTATTCATCAACTCTTCTTCCAAGTTCAGTGAGCATCTTCATAACTGCTACTTTGAAATCCTTATGAGGTAAATTACTTATCTTCATTTCATTAAGGTTTTTTTCTGGAGTTTTATCTTGTTCTTATTTGGAACATGTTTCTCTTTTCCCTCATTTTGGTTGCCTGTCTTTATTTCTGTGTATTATGTAAAACAGCTATCTCTCCCTGTCTTGAAGGAGTTGCAATGTCTCAGTGTGGCTCTTTTATTCTTTGTTGTGGATAAGGTGTTCAGTTAGTTATCCCATATATAATTTCCCATATATATAGCTGTATATTTGTTGTCTCTGTGGGAGGAGATGAATTCAAGTATTCTTATCCCTTCATCTTGAACCACCTCTGTACAGTCTGCTTTTTAGTTCAAGTACAGTAACTGTCATTTATTTATCTCTGTTACAGTTTACCTTTCACCTTGACTCATATTTTTTAAATCCACTTACATGTCCCATCCATGACTTATTTAAACTTGTCCCATGCATGTTTAAATTTGATTTAGGGGTGTCTGGCTGGCTCAGTCAGTAGAGCATGTGACTCAATCTCAGGGTTGTGATTTCAAGCCCTATGTTGGGTGTAGAGATTACTTAAAAATAAAATCTTAAAAAAACAATGAAATAAATTTGGTTTAATTGGATCAGAGAGAGCTATAATTCAACCTCACATAGCTCTTGCTCAGTATGTTATATTTTTTTCCAGACCATTCGTTTTACCAGTCCTCTATCCTTTTTTTCTGTCTGACTACCACAATGCTCCTACTCAATCCAAGCCAGTATCCTCATTGTTCATCTCCCTGCACCCCAGACATATTTCTGCCTCTGAGCTTTTGACTACACCAAACCCTCATATTATGATGCTCTCCTGGCTCTAATCCTTCTTTCATGACCCAATTTAAGCCACTACATTTTCCATGATGCTTTATTCAACAGCTTTAAATCACGTTTATCTCTCCTCCGAATGTCTACATTTTTATTACATTTGCTATATATTGCTTCACACAATATAAGAATATTTATATTATATTCTTATATTACATAAAAACTACCTAATATGTTATTACATTATATACATTTTACATGTTATATACATTTTACATTATGTATGTGTGTATGTATAATACACTTATACATATATATACATATACATATATATATATATATACACACACACATACATATACACACACAGATATATACAAATGGGAACTCCAAAACCAGACTTCCTGGGTTCAAATCCAGCTCTACAATTTACTAGTTGTGTGTCCTTGTGCAAATTACTTAATCTTTCTGTGTGTCTCAGTTTCCTCAAAATCAAGTTAATAATTGTGTGCACTACATAGGGTTGCTTGCTTGTTTAATTGAATTGCTATATATGAAGTACTTAGAATGGTGTCTGATTGATATATTCAATAAATGTTAACTATCATTATTAATATATACTATATGCTTTCACATATTTTATCTCATTTGATCTGGCAGGAGGTTAAAGCAGGGATCATCATCTCCAGTTTACAAATGAGTAACTAAAGTTTGAGGTTAAGTGAGTTGTTAAAGGTCATACAACAAGTGAACTGTCTTAGAGTTATGGGAGATTAACTGTGAAGTAGAGTAGAAAATGCTAAGGGCCATAAGAGAGGGGAGCTAAAGGCCCCCAGAAATTTAAAAGTTCTTCTGGCTGGGGGAGTAGGGAAAGCTTGGTGATAAGTAATAGGATAGGGAATAATAGTAATAGGAATGGGAATAAGATAGGATTGGCCTTGATAAGAATCTATTGAGCTATTCCAGGCAGAGGGGGCCCAAGTGGGGTAAGAGATGGTGGAGGAGGGGTGCCTGGGTGGCACAGCGGTTAAGCGTCTGCCTTCTGCTCAGGGCGTGATCCTGGCGTTATGGGATCGAGCCCCACATCAGGCTCCTCCGCTATGAGCCTGCTTCTTCCTCTCCCACTCCCCCTGCTTGTGTTCCCTCTCTCGCTGGCTGTCTCTATCTCTGTCGAATAAATAAATAAAATCTTTTAAAAAAAAGAGATGGTGGAGGAGATGGGGTGTTGTTCCTTCTACATTATACTTTTGACATGGAGGACCTGGGTCAGGAGCAGAATGAACTTGAAGAGGAGACACCAGGGCATGACAGTCATGTGAGGTGCAGGCAAGAGTAGTTCTGTGATATGGGAAGGGTTATACTGTATGGGAGAGGGAGGAGGAGATTCTGTAGTGGCACATCAAGGCTTTGGACCTGTATTCCAAAATACCTACTCTCAAAATCCATGAGTATTTGGCTACTTCATTGAGTTCTTACAAACCGTGATTGATCAGCTCTGGCAACTTTATCAGATGAGCCAATTGGCCTCTTGTGAAAGGTGTGCAGTGTCTGCTCAGTTCTGTGTTAAGCTGTAGGGGACTAAGGAGAAAGAGGAAGCAAATATCTTTCCAAGGAACTTCCAGTTGTTGCATGGTGAAATTATTTAATTGATTGTGTTCTGTAATTTATGAGTAGGGCTATGGGAGAGAGGTACGAAATGGATGCAGAAACGGCCAAGGGGGATGAGGGCACTGGTTGGGAAAGGAGGTTCAGAAAAGAAAGGTTAGAATTTTGATTTTTCTGGGGCAGGGCCAGTACGTCAGTATTTTTAAAAGCTCCCCAGGGGATTCTGATGTGCTATAGGTCCTTCCCAACTGGGAAATCATCCATACTTAGAGTCCGGTGTGTGTGCTGCGCATCTTGGCTAGGATTGAACTTAGAAAACAGTGACTTGAAATATGAATTACCATGTATGCTTCTACCTCAGCTCCCTGGGCCTTTATCTCTCATGGGGAGATAAATAGGAATGAAGAAGAGAGTACAGTTGAAGTAATTTCAGCTCCTTGAGATGCTGCTATGGACACATTTGAGCTGTCATTATTATGAAATGGGAAACCTGAATGTCAAATTAAGATCATTACTACTACTACTACTACTACTACTACTACTACTACTATAAATAATATTAGTAAACATGTGTGTAATGATACCAGTGGGATCCTGCATTTGGGCACTGTTCATGCCTAGTGGGTTCACATTTGAGTAGGATCTAAGGACAGTTTCCATGCCTTTCAGTTTGGGCTCTGGATAAACAGTTCCCTGGAAACGGCCCTTCTCAGTGGATTGGGTTAGCTGTGTTCTTTTGCACCCCCAGCATACCATGCAGCAGCACAAATATCCACCCCTCTCCCCCACCAAACCTACTTTTTTCTCCTGCCTGGTAAATTTCTAGAATGTTGAAGAAGTCAGAAAGATTATTAGAGACCATGAAGTCCAACTCCTTTGTTGTATTGGGGGAGATGGGAGGCTCAGAGGGAGATGGAGACTTGACCAGGGTCACAGAGTAAAGCAGTGGCAGAAACAGGGCCCTGACATACATCTCCTGGTTCATATAGGCCAGTGTGGCTTTCCGTAGCATCTACCCTTTGCTGTTTCCTCTCTACCTCCACTAACTCCTGTCACCTAGGCTGGCATCTGACTGAGACTATGGGCTTCCTCCAGAGCAATGATTTGCAATCCCAGCAGCCCATCAAAATCCCCTGAGGAGCTTAAAAAATACTGATGTACTGGCCCTACCTCAGACCAATTGAATCAGCATCTCGAGGGGGTTGGGCAGTATTTTAAAAAGCTCCCTAGGTGATTCTAATGTGCAGTCAAGATAAAATAAAACAAACACTACTTTAGAGAAAACAAGCTTCATATGTTTTTAAGTAATCTCTACACACAACGTGGAGCTTGAATTTACAACCCCAAGATTAAGAGCTGCCTGCTTTGCTGACTGAGCCAGCTGGGTGTCCCCAAGCCTCATATATGTGAGATCTAAAGGACAGACTCCCAACAAAGTGGGCTTCCCAGCCATTGAGCCCCTCAACAAACTCCTGAACCTTGGTATGTAGGGTTAGGCATACAGGCATGGGGAGGTCAACAAAATGTTAGTTCCTAATCTTTCCCTATCCTGGTTCCAGTAGTCACACCCATTGTTGAAAGAAAACAGTTGCATGGATTGGGATAGGCTGGTGATGGGTATTAAAGAGGGCACATATTGCATGGTGCACTGGGTGTTATACGCAAATAATGAATCACGGAACATTGCATCAAAAACTGGGGATGTACTGTATGGTGACTAATATAACAAAATAAAAATTATAAAAAATTATTAATTCCTTTTTCCTGAAATTAAAAAAAAAACTGTATTTGTAAACCTGTGGATACAATGGGAAAAAAAAAGAAAACAGTTGCATGTTACACTCTCCAACTTTCACCCCACCTTCTTGGCCATTCTGTTTTGCTCAGTGTTCTCTAGATTTGGGTGATTAGGAGTCTAGAGAAAGTAAGGATAAGGGGTATCTGAAGCAATAAAAGGTCTGTATATTCAGGGTACCTAGAAGGGCTACTGGAATTGAGTGGTTTGTTAATTTTTTTATTTAAATTCAATTTAATTCACATATACTGTACTATTAGTTTCAGAGGCAGACCTGGAGCTAGAATTCTCTGACTCCAAATCAAAAATGGAGAGGCACTCATGCCACTGCTCCATCCCCCTACCCCTCCCCTCCAGCAACCCTCAGTTTGTTTCCTATAGTTAAGAGTCTCTTATGCTTTGTTTCCCTCTCTGTTTTCATCTTATTTTATTTTTCTTTCTCTTCCCCTAAGTTCATCTGTTTTGTTTCTTAAATTCCACATATGAGTGAAATGGAGTGGTTTTGATTGACAACTAGCATGGAAGGTATGAACATGTTAGCTCATGACACAAGGAAGGGCCATGGAAGGAAAGAGCCACAGCTCAAGGTAGGTCTGACATCAGTGCTTCAGGCAGAGGCTCTCTGGTCTCTGTCATTTCCTATTCTCTCTCTCTAGAGACTCAAGGCCCCAGGTGGCTTATGGGTATGGGAAAGCACCTGCATCTGGGCAAAGAAGGGCTATAGTAGAAGTTAAAGGTGGTGCTCTGTAGCACCCAAGACAGTGTGCCTTGCAGACCTCCAACTACAAAGAGCACAATTGACCCAGGGCCTTGGCTGCCTTGCTCTGAAATCCATCCCAGCATTTGCACTGAGGCACCTGCTACAAGGCAGAAATATTAAAGTAAGCCTATTCCTGGGAGACACAGAAATCCTCTGACTGTCAACTGACCTTGTCTTCATCAATCCCTGTTGGCCTTGCCAAACCTTCCTTAGAGTGCAGGGCAGACTAGGACACTTTGACCCTACCTTCCCATCCTCCTTC
This sequence comes from Ursus arctos, assembly GCF_023065955.2. Taxonomy (NCBI): domain Eukaryota; kingdom Metazoa; phylum Chordata; class Mammalia; order Carnivora; family Ursidae; genus Ursus; species Ursus arctos. The sequence continues at coordinate 59,307,006 of NC_079873.1, forward strand.
TTTTGTTCAGGGGCAGACTTACCTTACAGTTTCATGGCTCTCCTAATCTTCCCAAACTCCTTTCTCATTTAATTTCATTTTCCTTAATAAACCTTTGCATATTTAATCCCATTTTATTGTCTAATCCTTGGAGGCCCCAGACTAACTCAAGTTCTGAGCAATGTGAAATCAAATACATTGGCCTGGATTCTGGACCTATACCCAGGGTCCTGTGTAATGAAAAGCCATGGGCTATCCTTAGAAAACAACGTGTTTCTAAACTGGAGAAATCCCTAGGGTTTGGAGATACTTTGTGAGTGATACAAGTTTATTGCCTTGCTTTACTCCCAATCAATATTTCAGATCATTTTCTTTTTTTTTTTCAGTGTTCTAACTCAGTGTCTTATATGTCTTTGTATGGAAGAGGATCTTTCTTTTCTTATGAGGTATAATTGACATAACATTATATTAGTTTCAGGTGTACATTGTAATGATCTAATACACTGCAAAATGGTTACCATAAGTCCGGTTAACATCCATCACCATACATAGTTATAATTTTCTTCTTATTATGAGAATTCAAGATCTACTCTCTTAGCTACTTTCAAATATGCAAGACAGTATTATTAACTATAGCTACCATGCTGTATGTTATCTTCCCATAATTCATTTTACATTTGGAAATTATTCATTTTATAATTGAAAAATTGTACCTTTTGACCCATTTTCACCCATTTTGCCCACCTCCACCTCAGGCAACCACCAATCTCTTCGCTATATTTATGAGTTGGGGTTTTTTGTTCATTTTTTAAAGATTCCACATATAAGTGAGATCATATGGTATTTATCTTTTTCTGTCTGAGTTTTTTTCACTTCAGCATAATACCCTCAAGGTCCATCCATTTGTCACAAAAGGCAAGATTTTGTATGAAGATTTTTCTTTAGGATAGCTATAGTATTGCCTAAGAGGCACTCATTTCATCTTGATCTCCATTTTTTATTTGGAGTCAGAGAATTCTAGCTCCAGGTCTGCCACTGACAAAGTATGTTACCTTGGACAACTCCTTACACCTCTATGACTGTCCCTTTCTGGGCCTCAGTTTTTATTTTTTGTGACTTCCACATTTTTTTTTCTGTTTCCTCAGTCTTTTCTTATCCAAATCACGGTGTTCAAGTTCTAAGGGCAACAGTGTGTTGGAAAAGGAGTGTGTGTGTGTTTGTGTGTGTGTGTGAGAGAGACAGAGACAGAGACAGAGACAGAGACAGAGACAGAGGTGGGGGAAAGACATCTCCTTCTTACAGCTTGTTTCCAGCTTTGCTTGGCAGTTCCCTGGCAGGTAGGGCTAGGCAACACACATGGTGACCTACTTTTGCAAGAAGACTGCTTTTGGAGTTAAAATCTTTACCTTGCTGCTTGGCCTGGGATGGGTCTGCCACTAAATGGCAGCTACAGATGTAGGGAACATAAGGTCTTTGGCTCTGGTATCATCACCAAATTAAAGAAATTACAAGATTGAAAGGCATTCTAGCTCTCAGCTTTACATTGCCTAAAACCACCTCAGAAATTTTAAACTTAATCACTTCCACCTCCTCCTAGGAGAGATTCAGCCTTAATCTCATTTCCAGCTTTTTCTGGAGAGGCCAGGATGCTTTGTTCCAAGCTCTTTATTTCTCGAAATCTTACCTTGTTTCCTGCAGTGGCCTTCCTTCTCTCCTACCCTCGGTGGAGTGTCTCTTCCTGAGCCCTTCAGCCCAGCCCAGATCAGCTCCTTTAGCTGCCTTTCCCCCTGAATTCCCTCTGCCTGTTTCCTCTTACCCCTAGTGGAGGAAACCACACCTCTGTTGACCCAGTATCTTTGAAGAGGCTCTGAATTTGCATGGAGCCCCTCAGTAGGCATCCAAAGATTGATTGGGAGTCAAGATTGTTTTCACTTTCTGGTTCCCAGTCTCTTTGGGGGCTTGAAGTTCTGGTCATCTGAGGTGGTACTTGTACTGAGGTACTTGTTTCCTTGTTTCCTCCTTACTGCCAGTGTTTCACCCAGACCTTTGGTTCTAATTTGGTGTTCTTATCCCAGCATGTCACAACTTTACCACCGAGTGAGCCTGCTGCAGACATGTTGAGAATGGGCCTGGAAGACCCTGACCAAATAGAAACAGAACTAAGCGGGGCACACAGAGAAGTAGTTGTGCTTGGGACTAGTGTAGCAGGACTTCATTAACAGTACAAGACACTTGTAAAGAAACTGAAGAGAAAATCCCATCAAACAACAGCCCTCAAAAACATCACACACAGGCACAACACAGGGATCTGTCTTAGTACTTCCCAAGTACTTGGACCACCGACTTCTGCTTCTGTCAGTGAGACCAGGTGCAGGTCCTTTCACCTCTTCATGGCTCAATTTCTCCACCTATCAAGTGAAAGGATTGGACTCTATCATCCTTTAGGACAGATAGTGAGAAAGTAGGTAGCCTGAGAAAGAGAAGATCTTGTACAACTCCAGAGATTATTTAGTACCCCTCAGGGACTACAGTGGAAGGAGAGGATAAATGAAGAGAAAGTAAATAAGAAAAAACATGAGTGGAGGTTCTAGTATCCTGACAACCATCCCCATAACACCACGGCAGCCCTTGTTTCATATGATTTATATAATGTGCTCCAGTGTAGGATTGCAATTGGAAAGGAAGAGGGGTTCCTTAGATTTAGAAATATTTTAAACTTTCAAACTTCTAGCTGTGAGTCTAGAAAAGTAAGCACAGTGTTTGTAGCTTCTGTAATGGTGACAGAAATAGAGAATTGAAATGGGTATTGAGTTAGCCCAACAGCACTTGCTATGTTTTTTTTTTTTTTGCTCTAAATCTAATTACTTTTTTACGCTTGTGAAGGTATGTTTGAAGTACAATAAACTGCACATATTTAAAGTGTATAATTTGGTAAATTTTTGATACATGTATATATCCATGAAGTCATTGAAATAATCTAGTTAATAAACATATTATCCTCGAAAGTTTCATCATGCCCTTATTCAGTACATTTCTCCTTCCACCACCATCCCCAGACAACCATTGATGTTTTCAGTTACTATAGATTAGTTGGCATTTTTTAGAATTTTATATAAATTGAATTATACTGGTAGTTGCCAAAGGGAAAGGGGATGGAATGATGGGCAAAATGGTGAAGGGGATTAATAAGTATAAACTTCCAGTTATAAAATAAATAAGTCATGGGAATGAAAAGTATAGGATAGGGAATATAGTCAATAGTATTGTAATACACTTATTGTGGTGAGCATTTTGTAATATATATAATTGTTGAATCACTATATTATATACCTGAAACTAATTTAATATGTCAACTATACTTCAAATAAAAATTTAAAAGTAAATAAATGATGGAGTCATACAGTACTCTTCTTGTTTAGAGATTCTTTCACTCAGCATAATTATTTTGAGATTCAAAATAAAGTGTGTGTCGATATTTTGTTACTTTTTATTGCCAAGTAGTACGCCTTTGTATGGATATAACACAGTTTGCTTATTCTTTCATTGATATTTTGGTTGTTTCCAGTTTTAGACTTATAAATAAAGCTGTTATAAACATTTATGTATAAGTCATTTAGAAGTACTTTTAAATTTAATCGATAACTTGCATTTTCAGAATGTTTTTAGCAGAAACTGACTTGGCAAATGTTGCATTTGTGTTCTCTTTTGTACGCAAGGCTATTTTTGGCATTTTTGTTATTGATGATGTTTTATATCCTTTTGATGTTATTACGTATTGTTGACCCTACAGTAGCACTTCACAAGCATGGGGAATGGGTTTCTGAAAACCCATGTAGGAAGAATTTCAGTTGAAAAACTTAAGACTTTTGTATAAAAAGATTTCTTGGGGGGAAATGAGAGGCAAAGCCCTTTTAAATATTTTACATTTAGTAAAACAAACCAATAACTATAGTACCAAATAAAAACAGTATTAATTTCTTTTTAAACCCACTGACCTACACAAAGTTTAGGGTCTTCACTCAGATAGGAGAGACTAGAAATCCATGAATGGAACAGGGGACAGAATCCTAAAATAGTTGCAGACCTATTGCTCCGCCATTGAGCCAGAGAATATGGCAACACAGAGGAAACTGGCCTTCCGGGCTGGGCTGGCCCATGGCCAGCAAACAGCTGTTGTTTCAGGAAAGGGGTTTGGAGATGAATTGCATGATTTGTATCTGTTAATAAGACAGGATATGATATCTATCTCATGTCTTCCTTCCATTCCTCCCCAAGGAAATGGCCATAGTTTTATTTCATTCTTATGTTATTTTGGTTTCTATTTCCTTAATAAAATTTAAAAAGGCTCTATGGGACTATCTGAAAACCAACAGTGACTCTCAAGCAGGAGACAGTGTGGCACAAGGAGATTTTGCCACAGTGTGGGTAGCCTAGAATGGGGAATCCAAGCATAAAATCCCTAAGGGATTCTGGAGTCCCTTCATGTGTCCTTGAGAATGAATTACTGCAAGACAAGGGCAAAATCCTTCAGAAAGCATTGACTCATCAGCTGCTGCAACTCCACAGGTTCTTGCTGCCCTTGCCACCCTTCAGACTCTTCCTCTGGGCCTTGAGGCCACTCAAATCAGCTTGAATAGTATTTCACTATGCTGGGCTGCCAGGAAGGCTGGGGGGTGGCACTCAGCCCATCCTGTAGATTGGAGATAGCCTTTGAGCACCAGGGCAGTCCCCACTGCCAGACAGGAAAGGGCTGGAGAAAGGTCTAGTGAGGAGCACACTACAGTTTTCTTCCTCAGCCAACCCCCATATTTGAGTGACAATTCCAGGGAGATGGGATGCATTGTTCTTGGCTTGCAGCAAGTGTTTGGGCAATGAGCAAAGCAGTCAAGAGACCATGTGAGGAGACAGGACAAAGATGAGGAGGGGACTGAAGGGAAGGTGGTGAAGGATATCTGGACCAGGAGGCTCTGGGGCTGCCCGGGCGACTGATTGATCTGCTTACAAACATTAGAACTTCCCCTCTCCGGCCCTCCCAGACCCCAGGGAATGTGGACTGCTTTGCTCTCCTAGATCAGGAAGAACATGATGTCCTTATGTGGTGGGAGAAGGCTGGTCAATACCACCTCCAAGGAGAGATGAGAAGGGAACCAAGAGAACTGCAAACTCAGCAGGCAATGCCACTGAGGGAAAACTAGGAAGAAGGGTACAGGCTCCATCCAAGGCCCCAGGGTTCCAGGAGTCTGGATGGGCAGTGGATGTCAACTCCATACTCTCTCATCAATGCTTCGAAGCCCTAGTGTTTAGGGCTGGTGTGAACTTTTTACTTTCATTCTCTTTATGAGCTTTCTCTAGACCTGGCTCCTCAAAAGCTATGAAAAAGCTGCTCAGGTGAGTGACAGCATTCTCCACCCCTTTCCCTGACTCCCCACTGAACCCCACAGGTACAGTTCCTCTCACCTGAATGTATTTTTTCTGGGGTCTGCTGCAGAACCATGCTTCTTCTAGGACTCTCATTCTTTGTGCCTTTTTTTTTTTTTGCCACAGAGAAATTAATCTATTGTGCCCAGTGAAAACAAAGTTGCCCTGCCCTGAATTACTTTACCAAGCTCCACCTCAGTCACAGCCACTATGAGTGCCAGTTCAGTGACATTAGGGGTACAGTAAAATACTCACCTGGTTAAGGGGGTCTTGGAGTTTTGGAACTTGTGGTTTGGGTTGAGACCATGATGTTGTGCTAATCTAAGTTACAGTTGCAATAGGTTTAACATGGTCCAAAAGCCCATGGTTTTGTCCTAATGTTCCATATTTAGTGATATGGCCTTAGCGACGTTTTAGACTTTTTGGCCTAGGTTCTACTTTTTTTTCCCCCAATTCTGCCAACACAGATCACTTTCAGTCCATGGAAACAATCAAGCCAGACCCTTTTCCTGGCAAAACTGATGGGTTTCATTCAATTCAACAAATCTTTGCTGAGTACCTACTTTATTGTGGGGAATAAGCAGTCCTGGTGTGGAATGGAGTAGAGGAAACAGAGTTCTGGCTGGTGCTTAAGAGACCTTGGCTCCATATCTGACAGAACCAGACTTACTATATGACTTCAGACAAGTTACTACTGTTCCTTGGGTCTCAGTTTCTTCATGAGTAAAATTAAATGTTTGGATTCTGTCCGCAGTTCCCAAATTTTTCACCCTTTAAAATATTTCCCCTCCTGGGTCATATATTTCTCAAGATTTTGTTTACCAATAAATATATTGATTACATGAATATTCATTTCCTTATCTTATTAGCCGATGTCATTACTGCTAATCAGAACTTACTAATAAAGATAATGACTGTTACTGCAATCTAGTGAGCATGTGCTACAAATCACCTTATCCTGGATCAATTTAAACTTTCTTTGAGGGCTTTGGATTTATTCAAAGACTTCTCATCCTCCACTCCCTTTTTACTACTTCTACCACTCTCAATTAGAAGCTTCTGGAATAGATGCTCACTAAGCTCCCATCAACCCTATGGGTGCCCCAGGGAATCAATCCCAGCTCCCTTTGCTTGATCCACCCCTACTTACTGCCTCTAAACCTGGATTCCTAGTTTCTGTGATGCTGCTATACCAGCCTTCTAAACCATGGCTCCTTTGTGGATTGGTAGGCCTTCTTCTCTGGGTTATTTCTCCTCAGTTGTAAGGCCTCTGTAAAGTATAGGTAGGAACCCAGAAACCTCTTAAAGATAAGCACAAGAGACCATGGCAAGGATCCTCACTACAGTTTTTCCATGCCTGACTCCAAGGCCCTTTTGGTCTGTCTGCCATTGTTCAGTGGACTATTCAGGTTGTCAATGAAGGGTATGCTTCCTATGGGTTCCTATCTTAACCCAAAACAATATGCTTTCTGGAGATTTGGAGACACAGAGAACATTGGAAAATATAAAGTACATTTCAGATTTGAAAGTGGGGAAAAAAAAGAAAGTGGAACACTCCTAGCAGCAGATGTTTGGTTGAAGGAACATGGAGCATGTTTGATTTGGGGACAGTTCTCATGCTGAACTAGGTCACCATATACCCAGGTAGCTCCCAAACAGAGATAGAGGTCTAAGGACCTCTAAGGGATTACCCCTTTTCCCTGTCTTCCTGCACTTTTTTATCTCTGTCCCTTCTCTGCTCACTCAGGCTTGATTCCATTTAAAGAGAGCTAAGCTGGAAAGTGATAAAGACCCTTAGAGAAATTCTTTTCAGAACTCATGATATAGACAGAGAAACAAGGATGCAGAAGAGTAAAGGACTTGATTTAGGCCACATAGCAGATTAGCAGCAGAGCTGGGAACTGGAGTCTAGACCTAAGGGTGGAGGGAAACTTTCTAAAACAAAGAGGATAGCCTAAGTTATGTATGTGGGGGGGCATGCAGAAAGCAGGTCAAGATCCATAACCTGGACTTTGTGGCCACCTCAGGGTTGGTTTGCAGTTTACCTGGTAAGCTTCTGGCGCTGGGACCAAGGTATCTCTCAGAAACAAAAATGCCATGTCTGAGAAATTATTTTGGAGCTTGAAGACTGTGCACATTTAATTTTCCAAAAATAAAAACCTAGTATAAGGAAGACCCTGTGGGAACAAGGCTCAGAGCAAGCTCTCAGGGAGGCAGCTCAGACAAGAAAATTGAGAAAGCCCCCAGTGATAGCCTTTGCAGGCAACACAGTTTGCAAAAACCTAGCTGGTATTCTTGCCTCCTTTCATATATTCTACAGACTGGTTGTTGTCAAAGCATGTTCCATAAAATGAAAATCTGATTTTGTTAGTCCCCAGTACAGAAACCACTCATGAATCCTCATTTAACTTGGTGAGATTAGATCCAAACTCCTGAGTATACCACTCAAGTTCCCAGGTTACTTTCCTAGGCTCATGTACCCAACATGTAGCTAAACCATCCACACATACCTTCTTCATTCACACCATATCATTCATATTTTGCATCATATTATTCATATTTTGTTCATGCTTTTCCATTAGCTTAAAATATCTTTCTTAATTTTTTTTAAATCAGAGAGATAGAGAGAGTGAGCACAAGCAGGGGGAGTGGCAGGCAGAGGCAGAAGCAGGCTCCCCATTGAGCAAGGATCCCGATGTGGGACTCGATCCCAGGACCTTAGGATCATGACCTGAGCCGAAGGCAGCCGCTTAACCGTCTGAGCTGCCCAGGTGTCCCAATACCTTTCTTTACTTTGTGATTATCTGGTTATTCTTCATGGCTCAACCCAAAGGTTACCTTTTGTTTTGTAGCATTTTTTTTTTAAATAACAGCTTGACTTCTGCACAGCCAAGGAAACAGTCAAAAAAACTAAGAGGCAGCCCACGGAATGGGAGAAGATATTTGCAAATGACACTACAGATAAAAGACTGGTATACAAGCTCTACAAAGAACTTCTCAAACTCAATACATGGGAAACAAATAATCAAATCAAAAAATGGGCAGAAGTTATGAACAGACACTTTTCCAATGAAGACATACAAATGGCTAACAGACACATGAAAAAATGTTCAAAATCATTAGCCATCAGGGAAATTCAAATCAAAACCACCTTGAGATGCCACCTTACACCAGTTAGAATGGCAAAAATTGACAAGGCAGGAAACAACAAATGTTGGAGAGGATGTGGAGAAAGGGGATCCCTCTTACATTGTTGGTGGGAATGCAAGTTGGTACAGCCACTTTGGAAAACAATGTGGAAGTCCCTTAAAAAGTTAAAAATTGAACTACCCTATGATCCAGCCATTGCACTAGTGGATATTTACCCCAAAGATACAGACGTAGTGAAGAGAAGGGCCATATGCACCCCAATGTTCATAGCAGGATTGTCCACAACAGCCAAATTGTGGAAGGAGCCAAGATGCCCTTCAACAGATGACTGGATTAAGAAGATGTGGTCCATGCATACAATGGAATATTACTCAGCCATCAGAAAGAACGATTACCCAACCTTTGCAGCAACATGGACGGGACCGGAGGGGATTATGCTAAGTGAAATAAGTCAAGCAGAGAAAGACAATTATCATATGGTTTCACTCGTTCATGGAACATAAGAAATAGCAGGAAGATCAGTAGGAGAAGGAAGGGAAGAATGAAGGGGGGGTAAACAGAAGGGGGAATGAACCATGAGAGACTGTGGACTCTGGGAAACAAGCTGAGGGCTTCAGAGGGGAGGGGTTGGGGGATTGGGATAGGCCGGTGATGGGTATTAAGGAGGGCACATATTGCATGGTGCACTGGGTGTTGTAGGCAAATAATGAATCATGGAACATTGCATCAAAAACTGGGGATGTACTGTGTGGTGACTAATATAACAAAATAAAAATTAAAAAAAATTAAAAAAACAGCTTAAGACAAAAATTCATGTGCCATACAATCAGCCCATTTAGAGTACACAATTCAATGTTTTTTAGTATATTTACAGACTTATGCAACCATCACCACAATCAATTTTACAACACTGTAATCTCCCAAAAAGAAACCTATACTCTTTACCTCTAACCCCTGAATTCTCTCATTCTCCCATTCCAGCTCTAGGCAACTTTACCTGCTTTTGGTCTGCATGTCTTTACATGCTCTAGACACTTCATATAAATGGAATATGTGGTCTTTTTCTTTGACTGGCTTATTTCACCTAGCAAGATGTTTTTAAGGTTCTTCTATGTTGTAGCATATATTAATAATTTATTACTTTTTATGACAAAATAATATTCCATTGTATGAATGTACCACATTCTGTTTATCCATTCATCGGTTTACGTACTTTTTGGCTATGAACATTTGTATTCAAGTTTTTTGTTTGGTTGGTTTTGTTTTTATTTTTTTGTAGACATATGTTTTCATTTGTCTTGGGCATATAACTAGGAGTACAATCATTGGATTAAATGGTAACTCTATGTTTAATATTTTAAGGAACTACCAAAGTGTTTTCCAAAGCAACTAAACCATTTTACATCCCCACCAGCAATGCATGATGATTTCAATTTCTCCACATCTTCCCGAATATTTGTTATTTTCCTTATTAATTTTTTTTATTTTTAAAATTTAGTTTTTGGTTCCTTTTTAATTATTATTATTATAGCCATCCTAGTGGGTGTGAAGTGGCATCTCATTTTGATTTTAATTGCAGTTCCCAGATGATATTGGGCATCTTTTCATATGCTGATTGGACATTCGTGTATCTTCTTTGGAGAAATATTTATTCAAATATTTTGTCTGACTTTAAAAAAACCTCTTTTAAGTTCATGGCAAAATTGAGTGGAAGATACAGAAATTTCTCATATTTTTCCTACTCCACCATATGCACAGCCTCTCCTACTATGAACATCCCAGAGTGATATATTTCAAGGAACAATCAATGAATCTACACTGACACATTATCACCCAAAGTCCATATTTTGCGTTAAATTCACTCTTCACGTTGTACATTCTATGAGCTCTGACAAATGTCAAACTCCCCCATTATAATATTCTCCCTTATATTGTTACACAGAATAGTTTCACAGCCCTAAAAATCCTCTGTGCTCTGTACCTATTCCTCTCTCCCTTCCCCTGAACCCCTGGTAACCTGATCATTTTACTGTCTCCATAGTTTTGCCTTTTCCACAATGTCATATAGTTGAAATTTTATGGTATGTAGCCTTTTCAGGCCAGCTTCTTTGACTTAGTAATATGCATTTCACTTAGTACCATGTCTTTTCCTGTCTTGATAGCTGGTTTCCTTTTAGTGCTGAGTAATATTCTGTTATCTGAATGTACCCACAATTTATCCACTCACCTACTAAAGGACATCTTGGTTGCTTCTAAGTTTAAGCAATTATGAATAAAGCTGCTATAAACAATTATGTGCAAATTTTTGTGTGGGCATAGGCTTTTGGACTCAGTTGTCTAAATACAAGGAACATAATTGGGGGATCATATGGTTAGATGATGTAATTTTGTAGGAAACTGCTAAATTGTCTTCCAGAGTGGCCATACCATTTTGCATTCCCATCAGTAGTAAATGAGAATTCTTGTTGCTTCACCTCCTCACCAGCATTTGGTGTTGTCAGTGTTTTGAATTTTGGCCATTTTTTTTTTTTGCAAGTTACACTTTTATTGAACTCTCAAGCTATTCTTCCCCCTGGGGAGAACTTGGACCTGTAAGATAATAATCTTTTCCATTGGATGAATTCTTGTACAATACACATACTGTCTTATAAATTCTAGTGCCAATCCATTTTTCCTAACATGAATCTTATAACACAGTTTAAAACATACTACAGTATTCCAACTGAAGTTTGTTATACTATTTGTAGCCTGATTCCTTAGTTATTAGAGGGTTGATAATATATTATTTTTGCAAGACTTAAAGTTCTGTAATATGACTACCCAGCACATTGGCTAGACTTTGCAAAAATAGGCCATAACATATTTTTTAATTGCCTGGTTCTCTGCCACCCTCCCATTAAAAAAATAATAATAAAATTACAAAGAATTTTGGCCATTTCAATAGGGGTGTAGTGGTATTTCATTGTTGCTTTTATTTGCAATTCCCTAATGACACGTGATGTGGAACATCATTTCATATGCTTATTTGCCATCTGTATATCTTCTTTGGTGAGGTGTCTGTTAAGCTCTTCTACCCATTTTTTTAAAGATTTTATTTATTTATTTGACAGAGAGAGAGATAGCCAGTGAGAGAGGGAACACAAGCAGGGGGAGTGGGAGAAGAAGAAGCAGGCTCCCAGCGGAGGAGCCTGATGCAGGGCTTGATCCCAGAATGCCGGGATCACGCCCTGAGCCCAAGGCAGACGCCCAAAGACTGAGCCACCCAGGCGCCCCCTTTTACCCATTTTTTAATTGGCTTGTTTATTTTCTTATTGTTGAGTTTTAAAAGAGTTTTTTGTATATTGTGGATTAGGAACTGTCCTTTATCAGATATGTCTTTTGCAAATATTTTCTCCAGTCTGTGACTTGTTTTCTCATTCTTGTGACAGTGTCTTTCACAGAGTAGAACCTTTTAATTTTTTTTATTATAATAATATTTTTATTATATTATGTTAGTCACCATACAGTACATCCCTGGTTTTTGATGTAAAGTTCAATGATTCATTAGTTGCGTATAACACCCAGTGCACCATGCAATACGTGCCCTCCTTACTACCCATTACCAGCCTATCCCATTCCCCCACCCCCACCCTGAAGCCCTCAGTTTGTTTCTCAGAGTCCATAGTCTCTCATGCTTCATTCCCCCTTCTGATTACCCCCCTTTCTTTATCCCTTTCTTCTCCTACCGATCTTCCTAGTTCTTGTGTTCCATAGATGAGAGAAACCATATAATAATTGTCTTTCTCTGCTTGACTTATTTCACTTAGCATTATCTCCTCCAGAACCTTTTAATTTTAATGACGTATACTTTATCAACTCTTTCTTTTATGGATCATATCTAAAAAGTCATTACCATACCTGAGGTCAACCAAACTTCTACATTATTTTATAGACGTTTAAGAGTTTTGTATTTTGCATTTGGGTCTATGAGTTCCCTTTCTTCTCCTTTCTTTATCAGGTCTATGATTATTCTTGAGTTAATTTTTGTGAAGAATGTAAGGTTTGTGACTAGATTCATTTTCTTTTTTTGCATATGGATGTTCAGTTGTTCTAGCACCATTAGTCGAAAAGACTATCTTTGCTCCATTGTATTTTCTCTGCTTCTTTGCTAAAAATCAGTTGACTATTTTTATGTGGGCCTATTTCTGGGCTCTACTGATCTATTTGTATGTTCTTTCACCAATGCCACACTGTCTTGATTACACTGGTTTTATAGTAAGTAAGCCTTGAAGTTGGGTAGTGTCAGTCCTCCAACTTTGATCTCCATCAATATTGTTTTTAAAAGAAAAAATAATTTTATTATGGATTAAGCATTAAACCAGATTATGATGCCTGCACTATAGGTAATCCACTAAGAGACTGAAAGGACAAAAATGAATCTTGCTCTTTTATATAGCCAAGCAGATACAACCTATTATATACTTGTTCTCAAGCTAAACAATAACTAGTCCTCAAGTTAGAGGAATTAACAGGACCATTTGTCACATATAGTTCTTCCAAACTTTACTTGGTAGTTGGGGTATTCTCTTTCATATTATGTTGGCTATCTGTGATCTTTTACCTCTCCATATAAACTTCAGAGTCATTTTGTCAATAGCCACAAAATAACTTGCTGGGGTTTTAACTGAATTTGCACTGATCAAGTTGGAAGAACTGATGTCTTGACAATATTGAGTGTTCCCATCCATGAACATGGACTATCTCTCCATTTATATAATTCTTTTATTTCTTTCATCAGAGGTTTGTAGTTTTCCTCATATACTTCTAGTATATTTTTTTTTTACATATATATCTAAGTATTTCATTTTGAGGGGTGATAAAGTAAATGGTATTGTGTTTTAATTTCAATTTCACCTGTTAATTTTGGTATATAAGAAAGCAATTGACTTTTGATTATTAACCTTGTGCCCTGCAACCTTGCTATAATTGCTTATTAATTCCAGGAAATTTTTAGGTTTCCTTTTTTTCCAAGTTTTTATTTAAATTCCAGTTAATTGGGGCGCCTGGGTGGCACAGCGGTTAAGCGTCTGCCTTCGGCTCAGGGTGTGATCCCAGTGTTGTGGGATCGAGCCCCATATCAGGCTCCTCCGCTATGAGCCTGCTTCTTCCTCTCCCACTCCCCCTGCTTGTGTTCCCTCTCTCGCTGGCTGTCTCTATCTCTGTCAAATAAATAAATAAAATCTTTAAAAAAAATTCCAGTTAATTAACATACAGTGTAATACTAGTTTCAGGTATAGAATTTAGTGATTCATCACTTATAACACCCAGTGCTCATCACAACATGTGCCTTCCTTAATACCCATCACCCATTTAACCCATCCCCCTGCCCACCTCAGATCCAACAACCCTCAATTTGTTCTCTATAGTTGAGAGCCTGTTTTATGGTTTACCTCTCTCTCTTTTTCCCCCCTATGTTCATATGTTTTTTTCTTAAATTCCACTTATGAGTGAAATCATATGGTATTTGTCTTTCTCTGACTGACTTATTTCACTTAGCATAATACTCTCTAGCTCCATTCATGCTGTTGCAAAAAGAAAGATTTCATTTTTTATGACTAATATTCCACTAGATCTTCTTTATCCATTCATCAGTCAATGGACATTTGGGCTTTTTCCATAATTTGGCTATTGTTGATAATGCTGCTATAAATATCAGAGTGCATGTATTCCTTCAAATCAGAATTTTTGAATTCTTTGGGTAAATACCTAGGAGTGAAATTGCTGGGTCATAGGGTAGTTCTATTTTTAACTTTTTGAGGAACCTCCATGCTGTTTTCCAGAGTGGCCGCACCAGTCCAGTTTGTATTCCTACCAACAGTGTAAGAGGGTTCCCTTTTCTCTGCATCCTTGCCAACACCTGCTGTTTCCCGTGTTGTTCATTTTAGCCATTCTGACAGGTGTGAGGCAGTATGTCATCATGGTTTTGATTTGTATTTCCCTGATGATGAGTGATGTTGAGCATCTTTTCATGTGTCTGCTAGCCATCTGTCTTCTTTGAAAAAATGTCTATTCATGATTTCTGCCCATTTTTTAACTGGATTACTTTTTTGGGTGTTAGTTTTCTAAGTTCTTTATATATTTTGGATGCTAACCCTTTATCAGATATGTCATTTGCAACTATCTTCTCCCATTACTTAGGTTGCCTTTTAGTTTTGTTGATTTTGATTGTTTCCTTCACTGTGCAGAAGCTTTTTATCTTGATGAAATCCCAATAGTTTATTTTTGCTTTTGTTTGCTTTGCCTCAGGAGATATATCTAGTAAGAAGTTGCTACGGCCAATGTCAAAAAGTTATTGCCTGTGTTCTCCTCTAGGATTTTTATGGTTTCCTGTCTCACATTTAGGTCTTTAATCCATTTTGAATTTCTTTTTGTGTATGATGCAAGAAAGTTTCATTCTTTGGCATGTTGCTGTCCAGTTTTCCCAACATCATTTGTTGACGAGACTGTCTTTTCTCATTGGATAGTCCTTCCTGCTTTGTTGAAGACTAATTGACCATATAGTTGTGGGTTCAGTTCTGGGTTTTCTGTTATGTTCCATTGATCTATGTGTCCATTTTTGTGCCAATACCATACTGTCTTGATCACTACATCTTTGCAATATATCTTGAAGTCTGGAATTGTGTTGTCTCCAGCTTTGCTTTCCTTTTCTCTAGATTGCTTTGGCTATTTAGGGTCTTTTGTGGTTCCATACAGATTTTGGGATTGTTTGTTCTAGTTCCATGAAAAATGCTTTTGGTATTTTCATAGGATTGCTTTAAATGTGTTGATTGTTTTGGGTAGTATAGACATTTTGATAATACTTGTTTTTCCAATTCATGTGCATGGGATGTCTTTCCATTTCTTTGTGTCATCTTCAATTTCTTTCATCAGTGTTTTATAGTTTTCAGAGTACAGGTCTTTCACCTCTTTCGTTAGATTTATTCCTAGGTATCTTATTGGTTTTGGTGCAATTGTACATGGGATTGATTCCTTAATTTCTCTCTCTGCTGTTTTGTTATTGGTGTATAGAAGTGGAACAAATTTCTGTACATTGATTTTGTGTCCTGAGGCTTTACCGAATTCATGTATCAGTTCTAGCAGTTTTTTGGTGGAGGCTTTCAGGTTTTCTATATATGAGATCATGTCATCTGCAAGCAGTTTAACTTCTTCCTTGTCAATTTGGATGCCTTTTATTTCTTTTTGTTGTCTGATTTGTGTGGTTAGGACTTCCAGAACTATGTTAAATAAGGGTGGTGAGAGTGGACATCCTTGTCTTGTTCCTGATTATAGAGGAAAAGCTTTCAGTTTTTCCCGATTGAGGATATTAGTTGTGTGTTTTTCTAGATAGCCTTTATTATGTTGAGGTATATTCCCTATAACCCTGCTTTGTTGAGGGTTTTTATCATGAATGGATGTTATACTTTGTCGAATGCTTTTTTGCATCTATTGAAATGATCTCATGGTTCTTATCCTTTCTTTTATTAATATGGTGTATCATGTTGATTCATTTGTGAATATTGAACCACCCTTGTAACCCAAGAATAAATCCCACTTTATCATGGTAATGAATGGTTTTTTAAATGTATTGTAGCATTCAGTTTGCTAGTATTTTATTGAGAATTTTGGCATCCATGTTCATCAGGGATGTTGATCTGTGGTTCTCTCTCTTTTTTTTTTAAGTGCGGTCTTTGGTTTTTGAATCAAGGTAATGCTGACCTCATAGAATGAATTTGGAAGTTTTCTCTCCTTTTCTACTTTTTGGAGTAGTTTGAGAAGAATAGTTTTTAACTCTTCTTTAAGTGTTTGGTAGAATTCACACATGAGCCATCTGGTCCTGGACGTCCATATGTTGGGAATCTTTGATGACTGATTGAATTTCTTTACAGGCTATCAGTCTGTTCAGGTTTTATATTTCTTCCTCTTTCAGTTTTGGTAGTTTATATGTTTCTAGGAATTTATCCATTTCTTCCAGGTTGTTCAATTTGTTGGCATATAGTTTTTCATAATATTCTCTTACAATTGTTTGGATTTCTGTGGTGTTGGTTATTCTTTCTCCTCTCTCTTTTGTGATTTTATTAATTTGGGTCCTTTCTCCTTTCTTTTTGATGAGTCTGGCTAGAGGCTTATCAATTTTATTATTTTTTTCAAAGAACCAGCTCCTGGTTTCATTGATCTGTTCTATTGTTTTCTTAGTTTCTATATCATTTATTTCTGCTCTAATTGTTATTATTTCCTTCCTTCTGCTGCCTTTAGGCATCACCTGTTCTCTTACTAGCTCTTTTAGGTGTCAGGTTAGGCTGTTTAGTTGTGATTTTTCTTGCTTCTTGTGGTAGGCCTGTATTACTATTTACTTCCCTCTTATGACTGCTTTTGCTTCATCCCAAAGGTTTTGGACCATTGTGTTTTCATTCTCATATGTTTCCATGTATTTTTAAAATTTCTTCTTTGATTTCATGGTTGACCCATATTGTGCAGTAGCATGTCGTTTAACCTCCCTGTGTTTGTGGTCTTTCCAAATTTTTTCTTGAGGTTTTCTTCTAGTTTCATAGCGTTTTGGTCAGAAAAGGTGCATGGTACAACTTCAATCTGTTTGTATTTGTTGAGGCCTTTTTTGTGACCTAACATGTGCTCTATTCTGGAGAATGTCCCATGTACACTTGAAAAGAATGTGTGTTCTGCTGTTTTAGGATGGAATGTTCTATACATATCTGTTAAGTCCTTCTGGTCCAGTGTGTCATTCAAAGCCATTGTTTCCTTGTTGATACTCTGTTTAGATGATCTGTCCATTGATGTAAGTGGGACGTTAATGTCCCCTACTATCATTATATTATTATCAATTAGTTCCTTTGCGTTTGTCCTTAATTGTTTCATTGATTTGGGTGCTCCCATGTTGTGTGCATAAATATTTACAGTTGTTAAATCTTCTTTTTGGATTGTCCCCTTTATGATTACACAGTAACCTACTTTGTCTCTTGTCAAAGTCTTTATTTTAAAGTCTAGTTTGTCCGATATAAGTAGGGCTACTCCAGCTTTCTTTTGACATAGTTCCAGGAATTGTTTTCTTTGATTCTTTCAGATTATCTACATTGACAATCACGTAATCTGAGAGCAAAGAGAGTTTTATTTCTTCCTTTCCAATGTCTATGCCTTTTCTTGTCTTGTTTTATTGCATTAGCTAGGACTTCTGGTATGATATGGAGGAGTAATGAGAGGAGATATCCTCCCTTTGTTCCTGATCTTAGTGAGAAAGCTTCTAGTATCTCATTATTAAGTATAACATTAGCTGTAGGTTTTTTTTACATGTTCTTTATCAATTTGAAGATGCTCCCCTCTATTCATGGTTTGCTCAGAGTTTTTAATCTATAATAGGTGATGGATTTGTCAAATGCTTTTTTGCATCTTTTGATATGCTCACTTGATTTTAGTTCTTCAGCCTGTTGATGCAATTGATTACATTAATTAATCTTCAAATGTTGAGCCAGCTTTGCATACCTGAAATAAATCCCTTTTGGTCATGATATATAAATCTTTTTATACATTGTTGAATTCTTTTTGCTAATATTTTGTTGAGGATTTGCATCAGTATTTATAAAAGATATTGGTCTGTAGTTTAATTTTCTTGTAATGTCTTTGGCTGGCTTTGGTATCAGGGTAATACCGGCTTCATAGATTGAGTTGGGAAGTGCTCCCTTCTATTTTGGGAGAGTTTGTGAAGATTGGTATTAATTATTTTTTAAATGTTTGGTACAATTCATTCATCAGTAAAGAGATTTTTTTTAGGGGAGGAGTGTCTTAATTACTAATTTAATTTCGTTCTGTATCTCTATTCAGATTTTCTGTTTCTTCTTGCATCAATTTTGGTAGTTTGTGGTTTTGTAGAAATTTGTCCATTTAATCTAAGTTATCTAAGTTAGTGGCATATAGCTGTCGATAGTACTCCCTTGTGCTCCTTTTATTTCTGTAAAGTTGTAGATACCCCAGCTTTATTTTTAATTACACTAATTTGAATCTTTTTTTTTTTTTGTCAATCTAGCTGAAGGTTGTCAGGTTTATAGATATTTTCAAAGAACCAATTTGTGGTTTTATTGGTTTTCTCCATCGTCTTTTATTGTCTATTTTATTTATATCTTTTCTAGTCTTAATGATTGCCATTCTTCTACTTAATTTGGGTTTAGTTTGCTCTTATATTTCTAGTTTCTTTAGCTGCAAAGTTAGGTTAGTGACTTGAGATCTTTATTCTTTTTTTTTTTTAAAGATTTTATTTATTTATTTAACAGAGAGACAGCCAGCGAGAGAGGGAACACAGCAGGGGGAGTGGGAGAGGAAGAAGCAGGCTCATAGCGGAGGAGCCCGATGTGGGACTCGATCCCGGTACGCCAGGATCACGCCCTGAGCCGAAGGCAGACGCTTTAACGACTGCGCTACCCAGGCGCCCCTGAGATCTTTATTCTTAAAATTTTTTTATTGAGATAAAATTCACCTACTATAACATTCACCCTTTAAAGTGTACAATTTGGTGTTTTTTGTATATTTTTAATGTTTTCCAACAATGACCATTATCTAATTCCAGAACATTTTTATTACCCCCAAAAGAATGTATTTAGTAGCTGTCTCTCCCCTAGCTCCCCACCCCCCTGCCTCTGCTGACCAGTAATCTACTTTCTGTCGCTATGTATTTTGGACATTTAATAGAAAAGATTTTTGGTTGACAATTTTTTCCTTTCACCTCTTTGAATATGTCATCCCATTCCTTTCCAGCCTCTGTTCCTTTTATTAGAAGTCAGCCATTAATTGTACTGAGGTTTTTCTTGTTCATGATGAGTCATTTTTTTTTTCTCTTGCTGCATTCAAGATTTCCCTTTGTTTGTGGCATTCTACATCTTGACTGTGGTGCGTCTGGGATGTCTCTCCTTGTGTTTATCCTACTTGTTATTTGTAGAGCTTCTTAGATGTGTAGATTAATATTTTCTTCAAATTTGAGGAGCTTTCATTATTTGTGAATATTTTTTTTCTGTCCCTCTCTCACTTTTCTTCCTGAAATCTCATTGCATGTATATATTGGTGTTTTTAATGGTGTCCCACATTTCCCTGAGGCTCTGTTCATTTTCCTCATTTTATGTTCTCAATCTTCTTTCAATTTGCATAATATGTATTGATCTACCTTCAAGTTTGCTGATTTTTTTTCTTCTGCCACCTCAAATCTATGTTGAGCTTCTCTTTTGAATTTTCTTTTTCACTTATTGTGCTTTTCAACTCCAGAATTTCCATTTAGTTCTTTTTTTAAAATTTCTTCCTCTTTACTGATATTCTCTATGTGATGAGACATTGTTATTATATATTCTTTTAATTCTTTAAGCATGATTTCCTTTAGTTCTTAGAACATATTTGTAACATTATTTGTCTTCTAAGTCCAACATCTGGCCTCCTCAGGACAGTTTCTATTGCTTGCTTTTTCCCCCGTTTATGGGTCACACTTTCCTGTTTCTTTGCATGTTTTGTAATTTTTTGGTGAAAACTGGAAATTTCAGATAATATATTGCAGCAGCTCTGAATACTGTTACTGACTTTTCTGGACTTGTTTGGTGGTCTGTTCCCTGTAGTATACGGCCTCTATGTTGTTACTCAGAAGTTACAGCCTTGGTCATATACACAGCATCACTACCACTGTGGTTTTAGCTGGGCCCTCCGGTTCTTTCATTTAGATCCCTGCTTAGCTTTTGGCAAATCTGTCTCTAGTGGTATCACACCCAGCTATTAGCCTACACTAATTGCTGCTTAATTCCACTATTGTGTTTTTAATGATGCCCATGGGCATAAATTGTTCCACAATCTGATCCAATTATCATTGTACTCTATTGCAGGGGCAGGGTGTTATCATTCTTTGAGGCTTGCTTAGACCCTAGAATAGTACTTCTTGGATCTTTGTTGTTGTTATTGTTGTTGTTGTTATTAAATTTCTAGCTCGTCTACGAATCCACAGTTCCTACTAGAATCATGGAATTTCCAGTTCCCTCTTAATTACTCACCACCAAGAGCTGATTGTTTCTGACAATACCCTCAGGGAAGAACTTTTGCACATAATGCTAGTTCATTTAGGGAGAACTGAGGTGCTCTCCATTCTTAAAAACCTGTCTTTCCTCTGGGCAGAATTTCTGCTTCACTGCAGATCAGCTCGAGGTGGGGATAGCAGCCCACATCTCCCAGAGTGACACCCCCGCTTGTGAGCAAGGTGCTAGAAACAATGATAGCTACTACTTTTCTCATTTTGTCTTAACCTAGCATGGAAGCTCCACCCTATGAGTGAGCTGAGGCAGAGGTAAACAGAGTCACGGTATTTTTGGCCTGCCACACTAGGAGAAACTTGGTGGTAGAAAGGCTTTCGAGTCCTATTGCCCCAGCAGTCTAGAACAAAGCTTCTACAACACAGAACTACAGGGTAGGGTTGAGATTCTAGCATCTTACCCTTCCAGGGATCAAACTGTAGCTCAGTACTAGAAGATGGAGCTCCTTGTTATTGGCCACACCCACCCAGAAGAGAGTTTTAATCACACTGAACTGGAGATGGGCAGGGATAGGAGCAAGTCATGGTTCAAATGCCATAGACTTTTGCTGTTTTTACCTAGATTTACTAGTTTGTAAACAAATATTGCTTCATTTGCTGTATGACATAAGGACAACATTTAATAAATTTCACCAGCTATGGTTCATTCATTTAAAAATGGGACTACAGAGTTCAACATACCACCATTTCAAAACTGGAACCCTCTCTATTAGGTTTATAAACACTCACCGCCATGACTTATATCCCTCTGACCCAAGACTCTTCCCTGGACCAGGAGGTCTCCACCTGAGCAGGGCGATGAAAAAAGCCTGCCTGGACTCTGGTGTAGGAATTGGATCCAGGACCTCTTCGTAAATTTGTCTGTCCCAGTGGCCCACCCCTTAAGGAGACTAAAGATCAGGCTGGGGCTGGGGGACCAGAGGGCACCAACCATGGCAAGTCTTCCACCAAGTCTGTCCCCCAAGAAGTGGCAAGAGGTGGGATGTGGGGCTCACGAAAGAGAGACGCTACAGATCCCTATAGCAAGGCAGATTGGACTAGCTCCCTTGGCCCTTGAGGGAAAGAGTCACAGTGAAGACTGACTTGGACTACAAGGGACAAAGCACTCTCTAAGGGCAAAGTACAGAAAAAGTAAGCTCCCTGTCATCCTGAGGTCATTATCTAAGCAGAGAGCAGAGGGCCATGTGTGGAGGGGCCTCTGGGATTCATCAAGAGGTTGGGCCCCAGGACCTTTGGGGGCCCATGGACCCTAAAATGCTCTGATCCTCCCATCTTTGGAAGACAAACCCTGCCCAGTTCTGTCTGGCCTGGTCAGGTGGCTCAGAAGCACCCCAGGGACTAACAGCCCTTTCCTGAGTTTTCAAAAAGGAGCAGCATTAGCATTCATTAGTACTCTAATTGGCATTTTAATCACCAGTCTCACTCTCTTCTTTTAGCCTTTACAGTGAATACCTGGGGCATAGTCCCTATTCTTCCTTACCCCCCCCTTCTCCCTAGAGATCAGCTCAAAGTTGTGCCGCACCTTCCCTTTACCCACCACCCACATCCCCCAACAAAGCCTGAAGGCAGGGATGAGCTTCTCCAGGGCATCTGCATTGCACTTTCTCTCCCTCCCCCTGCAGCGAGCTCAGGAAATTGGTTTTAATCCACCAGGCTCCAGTTGCTTAGCAACAGAAAAGCCTGCTCCTGGCAACCAGAAGCCACAGAGATGCTGCAGAAAGGGGGGTTGTCTGAGCCCTGCTCTTGCTCAGCTCCTGACTGCTGGCCTCCCTGATGTTTTTCTCATTGAGTACAGACATCCTTCCTTTCTCAGATGCCAGGTCTTGAAAGGCTGATCTCTGGGGCAGCTGCCTTGACCTCACCCCCCACCCATTCTTCCTGCCTGGAGCCTCTCTGAATCCCACCTCCCAGCCCTGGCAGAAGACAGCTCATGATCACAGTAGGGTGGCTCTAGGAAGTGCCCCTTCCAGTGAAGGTCACTTCCAGTGACCAGTGACAGAGCTCACTGGCTATGCGGGTTCCTCCAGGCTGGCCTGGTGTGTGGGAGTGGGGGTGGGCCACTCCTTGGTGGCCACTCCTTAAACTCTGGGTGAGAGCAATCCCTGCTCTGGGTGTCAGGGGCTGTGCATTGTACTCCCAGCCCACCTGCGTGTGAAGGGAGGCAAGGGACCATACATGATAACTCCCCACTTCTAGGGGTCAGAAAACAGAGTCAGATGGGCTCAGATCCACACAACCTTTCAGTGACAGCTGGGTCTGAACCAATGCCAGAGCACAAGGCTCCCCAACACAGTCAGCATCCGTGAGACTGCCAGGCCACTGTGTAGCACAGAGGGCTTCTGCTGCCCCTCCCAAAAGACAGTGAGGACAGGGTTCTCCACCACGAAGAAGAAGCCTTCTGCCCTCCTGCTTTTGGGGATGGCCTCAGCTCAGGGTGATCATCAGTGCAGATTTTTCCATTTGACGAGCTGCTTGTCCAGAATTTTTTAACTTAGTAAGAGTTCAGGAGTGTCCCCTAGGAGGAGGCTGATCAGAATTCTGACTCTGTGAGTGGGGGCTAACTGGTATCTTAATCTCAGATCTCACTGGACTTCATGGGAGGTGCACACGCATGCGTTCCTCTACCCCTTCCCTAGGGCTTCAAGCTCTGACAACAGGGCTGCCCCCTAGAAATAAGCCACGGAAAGCGGGGGCTGTGGGAAACTGGCATCTAACGAGGGACCCCCATCCCCATCTCTCACCCTGAGCCAGGCCCCTGGGCAGAGACAAGCCTTCCCCTGGGCAACTTCTTTCTACCTTCCCCCCTCTTCTTGCTTCTCTCCCTCCCTTTCCCCCTTTCTCCCTCCCAAGAAAAGGGCTTCTGGTTTCCATTGCCTGGCAACCAGACTGCCACAGGCTGAGAAGAGCAGCACAGATGCTGCCTAATGAGGGGGCTGAAATGAGGGGCAAAATCTCTGTCTCCAGTCCTAAGCCTCTGCCAGCACTGCCGCTGGTGCTCACAAATTGCACATTTTCTTAAATTTGCAAGTTCTGTGCTCTATAATGAAAAGCCTTCCCAAAGCCGGACAGATAACCCGCATTTGGATAAATACCTCCTTGATCCACCCTTTTCTATTTCATATTGAAAACCTTTTGTTATGGAAAATTTCAAGCCTACACACAAGTAGAGTAGCATAATGAGCCCTCCTGTGCACACCACCCAGCATCAACAATTATTAACTCCTAGCCAGATTGTCACATCATTGTAAGTATTCCGTTTGCAGCTCTGGAACATTAGAATCCTCTTTTTAACATAACTACAGTGTTATTTTAAAGTAATTAACAATAATCCCGTAATATCATCAAATACCCAGTCAGTGTTCAAACTTCAAATATCACATCACTATCATGAAGGGTTGGTCTGTTTTTTTAACAGTTTACTTGGGTCGGGATCTAAATAAAATCTACACATTAATCTATAGATTCCACTTTCTGAACACCGTAGGAGAGGAAAACCTTCTCCTCTACTGTCTCCCTCCCTCTCTCTCTCTCTCTCTAGTATGTTTTGTTAGTCACCATACAGTACATCATTAGTTTTTGATGGAGTGTTCCACGTTCCTCTACTCTCTTAAGCTCAGTAACTGACGCACTGAGGTGTGTAAATTAAACTGATAAAACACAGACTAACAGGAGGGGAAAACCAGAGTTTATTTACAGGCCCAATCTCCGTATACATGGCAGAACGGAGTGATCATAACTCAGAGGAGTGATTGGAGTTTGATGCTTATATGCCATCTTACTAGGTGAGGGCTAGGAGAGAAAGGCACTTGCTGGAAAACAAATGCCTTTTTGGAAAGATAAATGGGTTTTCAGGAGAACAAACAGTTGATAGGAAAGTTTGTGATAACGTTTGTCTCTAGAGGTGTGAGTGGTCTTTCTGTCTCCTTCAGGACCACAAAACTCTCCTGGAGAAGAGATTTGGGGTAGATTTTATTCACAGTCTACCTTCTGGGAGTACATGGCCTAAGAAGGAATTTATGACCGCCTCATTTCCCAGAAGTTGCTGCTTTTAGTCAGATAAGGGAAGCTCCAAGAAGGATTTTCCCCCTGTTATCTGTTGAATCTCAAGGTTCTTCAGCTTAAAATAATCTTTATACCAACTCTAGGGTTCCAAGTGGGTCCCCACAATATTCCAACAGAACAAGGAACCGTGGGGCGCCTGGGTGGCACAGCGGTTAAGCGTCTGCCTTCGGCTCAGGGCGTGATCCCGGCGTTCTGGGATCGAGCCCCACATCAGGCTCTTCCACTATGAGCCTGCTTCTTCCTCTCCCACTCCCCCTGCTTGTGTTCCCTCTCTCGCTGGCTGTCTCTATCTCTGTTGAATAAATAAATAAAATCTTAAAAAAAAAAAAAAAAAAAAAGAACAAGGAACCGATATTATCCTGGAAACCATCGATGCCCGGGCTTTTCCTAGACTTCCTATGAGCTCTGCCTTGAGCTGTGTGGGGCATTATTAGTTCCCAAATCTTAAGACGAGGACACTGAGATTCAAAGTCGTGAAATGAAGAGCTCAAAGTCACCCAGCTAATGAGGCACTGGGCCAGGCCAGTAACTCATGTCAGGAGTCCAAACTCCTAATTGTATGTGTTCCAACAACCATGCTCTGCCACCCCCACCTGTCCTGCCTCCAAAGAGGTAAGAGAAGGCTTTAGGAAGGAGTCGGGGAAGGCCTCCGCTGACCACCTTAGTCCAGGTCCTACCCAGCATCTGCGAAAGACCCATGCAATCCCACCTCCTCTGACCACTCTGGCCCATTTCTTTCCTCCCAAGTATCTGCCTTTGGGTGCATGTGCCTCGGTGTCCCACTCACTCAGAAGCTCCTTCAGTACAAGGACCTTAGCTCTTGGATATTGGTGACCTGCTCCAGCTGAGACTCACCCAGAGGCATTTGGAAGGTGCTCCCCAAAGGAAGGGGGGCCTACTGACTGACTGCCTGAGTCAGGGGTCTTCTGGCAGGTAGGTGTGCTGGAAATACAGGTGAGTCTTTGGGAGGAGAGGTCCTGGACCCCAGGAAGGAGTAGCCTTCAGACACTGCAGAGTGAAAATGGTCTCTCTTGTCCTCAGAGGAGGCAAGGCAATGTCCAGGGAACAGCCTGGGCCTTGGCATCCTGATGACGGGCCTTTGGCCTCACCCCTCCCTCTTACAGACCATTTACCCTCTGGAGGCATCAGGAAGTCCTCATCTGTGCAGCAAAGACACTCCAGAGAATCTGCTGGGCTGTCTTGTGGTTGAAGGAGCCCTCTCAGCTTGGAGCAATGAAGTGTGCTCTAGCTGGGGAACCCTGATGGCAGGTCTGGGTCTCTGCTCTTTCATTTTGCTGCTCTGTGACCCTGGGCAGGCAATTTCCTCCCTGTGGGTCTTTGTTTCCTTATCTATACAATGAAAGGGTTGGGCCAGATGATCTCTAGGGGCCCACTAGCCCCCACATTTCTATGATCTCTAGGAAACAGAGACCCATAACATTCCTTGGTAAATGGTTACTGTTCTTAATTATCTTTACAGTCAGAAGGGTCTTCCTGCCCGTTTCCTACTGTCTCTGAGTCTTGGCTTCTCTGGACAAGGCCCAGGTCTAGATAGGCATGTTCGTTGTCCCAGAAGTATCTGGGTGGGCAACAGGCACTTTCATGAAATAGAATGCACAACTCAAGTCACAATGGTGGGAGAGTGGGGTCTGGAGCTCTGCAGCCCCTGCACTCAACCCCAGAGGTGTTCAGGAGGCAGCAGTGTTCAGATGTCATGGAGATGAACAATTGTGACACTGATCAGCTCCTTGCCCTCCATGTAGCCCTACCTCCCCATTCTCTAGACAAGGATACAGGGACTTGTCCAAGCTCACAAAGAGCTAGGACAGAGAGGAGCTTGGAGTGGGGAAGAGTTGGGGACCTCCTCAGGAGGGAATCTTTCCTAGTGAGGGGTGGGGATGGTGAAGAGGAGAGCCAGTCCCCAGAGTTGTGGCATTAACTAAAACCAGTTTGTGAAACCCATCATCAGGGAGCTGCTGGGTTCTCCTGGGGGAATGAGCACACACACACACACACACACACACACACACACCACAGGAGAAGAGGTCACAAACATGTCTGGCTACCAAGCACCTGAACTGGGGCTCTAACTTGACCGCCCCACCAGGAGCTACTGAATCTCCCAGCTATTCCATTTATTCAACATATAGTGACTAAGTTACTGGGGACCAAACTGTGAACAAGTGGGACGTGGTCCCTCCCTCTCAGAGTTTGCAACATAGCTAGGCAGGCAAGTGCTCAAGAGGAGATTCCAACTCAGGGAGCTACTCCCAAGCTAAAGGAAGTCGGAGCCTGTGGGAACCCAGCAGAGCCCATCTCAGGGGCTCGGGAGCTACAGGCAGTGTCCTGGTTGTGCCCATTTCTAGAGGAGTCAGTTCTGGTCGGTTGGGAGGGTAGCTGTGGGGAGCAATTGATTTCCCTTCTTCAGGTCAGGCAGGCATGGTCAAGGATGTGGATGACCCTCAGGAACTTTTTGTTATCTCAGTAAGAACTGGGCAACTTCTGGAGCTTGGAGGAGAGGTGAGGCTCCTTTTCTTTAGGCAGGGCTTCTCAAAGTAATGGGTTGGGACCCCAAAACTCACTCTTGAGTCTTCAGTGGCTCTTCTGAGCAGAAGTTGCAAATGAACTTGGCCCCCTTTCTCTTGCTGGCTGTGGTGATGTGAAGTGTACGTTGTGGGGATTCAAAAAATGTCAAAAGGTAAATTATTCTGAAAAAAAATTGCCCCCACTCATTCTGAGGGCCAAGTCATCTCCTTCTTCAAACCTGTGCTTGTGATTTATCTTCCATTGATCCTGACAATTAATATAGAGGGCACTGAGCAAGGGCACTGAGCAAGGCTGCCCCTATTCTCCATCCTTGCTGCTCTTCTGCTATGTGTGTGGTGGGAAGTGACACAGGAAACAAGGGGGGAGAGGGAAGCTATGGAAAGTGTCCTGTGGATTCTCTGTTTATGAAGCTCAGTGACATGTAGAGAGGTTTAAGTGAACTTTCATGGGAAAAAGTAAGGAAATGCCTTGTTTTAACTGCCTGGTCATTCCTATTATTTGGTTTCTGAGTCTTTTTGTTTCCAGGCTGTTTTGTAAGTGCTGAGCTATTAAGGTGCTGTATGTTTTCTTGGAACAGAAAAGGAAGGGCCCTCTTGTCCCTTGGGCCTCTCCTAACCAACTCTCCATCCACGTGTAGGTACTCTTTGCCACTGTCCCTTATATGGGGTCTGTGCCCGTGAGAAACAGTGAGCCTCCATTGCTTTGGGGCCCAGGGCTTCACATTCCTTCTCTCCCCCGTGCTGAGTCCCACCCATGTCAGACTTTGAATCATAGAGAAGCAAAGGTGTGGTGGTATCGAACCACTTTTTACTAATAGCTGGGATCCGAGGCCTAGGGAACACAGAGCACTTGCCCTTGTCCCAGGTATCAGAATGCTGTAAACCTCAATTTCACTCAGTTATCAGTAATTTAATACAGTGCTTATTGCAGAGTTATGTTCTGGAATAGAATGCACAATCCTGATGGATCTCTAAGAAACAATTCTCAACCTCACTGTAATTCTGAGCCTATCCCCTTGTACCTATGTACTCTATTTCTCAGATAGACTAACTGAATTTCAGAGAAGGGAAGTCATTTGCTCAAAGCTCCATGGCAATCAATTGCAGAACTGAAAGTCGGGTTTCTTAATAATAGGTAACCTTTATAAATTGAATAACTGGAAGTCCCAGTTTATGAATATTGTCCCACTTTAATTATTGGAAATAAAATTCCCTGTATACATTGGCATGATTTGGATAATAAATTATGTTCTCCCCCTACTTAAATGCCATTCATTTTACTTTGTATGCATTATTTATATTATCTTTATAATAACTTTATAATACGAGTACTACTATCTTCATTTTACAGTGTAAGAAAATTAATTAGAAGGAGATTTGTTACTTGCCTGAATGTATATAGAAGGTAATTGATGAAGCTAGGGCTGTGCACTCAATTGTGAAGACTATTGTTTAGTGTCTCCAGACCAAATTATCACAAGAGAGGTCTGGGGCTATGTACAGAACAGATGCTTGACTTCAACTTATGCCCTTTGGGAGGTGTATTAACCTGAGCTGGGCAGACAAGGCAGAGAGCAAGCAGCTCAGTGCAGGAGGGGGCAGAGGGATATGATCCCCAGGCCTGGTGGAGAAGAGCACTTTTAGGGGCAGCTGATGACAATAGCACAAGCCAGTTGAGTAGGGTGGTTGGAAAGGATACAGCTGTAGCCCCTTGAGCAAAGAGGATAAGGGGCAACAACCCAATGCTGCTGCTATCATCTCTGGTGGGCCCCATCTCTGCTTCAGCTCCCGTTGGTTCTAGTTCCCAGGAAAACCAACTTTGTAGAACTGTCTCCCCCTAGATAAATATCACTTCCTAGCCAGAGGAGACTACTGAGGGGTACTGGAAACACCCACTTCCCACTCTGCCCTCTCATGTTCCCCTTCTGCAGCCTGGCACTGAAAACTGCAAAAGGTTTATCCCGGACAGAGTCAATTCTTTTCTACTAAACCTTAAACTCCAAACCCATAATTAGTCTTTTGTGTACAATATTTATTTCTGATGGAGTTTGTCTTGGCATGGGGGCTACCTCCTCCAAAAAACACACGTCTCAACAAACAGCTCCTGCTCTTCTTCACCTTGGTGTTTGCTAGCTTGTTCACCCTGCCCCAACCCTGCCCCTTGGGAAATGCCACCCACATAGAAGAATGGAATAGGCTGCAATAGGAGCTGAACAGCCTGGCTTTTACTGATACCTGCTGTTCCACCAAAACCCACCAAGCAGGTATCCTCAGCCAGAGCTCGGACCAGCCCCCTGCCCACTGCATGGAAAGAGCCCTTGGAGTCCTCTATACACCCCAGCCTTGGACCTTAGGGTAAAGCCTTAGTCATTTTCTTTGAAGTTTTCCTGAAATTTTGTCCATCCTCCAGGGAGGGAGTGTCCAAGGAACATCTTCAGGTCCTGTGTCCAAGTACTATCTGAGATGCTTAAAGTTTTGGAGTCCTTCTCAGGTCTCTCTCCCCCCCTTTCCAGGAAGAGTCCTGTCTCTTCTTAGAATCTCAAGTCTTCCTGTACTAGAAAAATATAATGTGTTACTTTAGGCTCTGGCACTTACAGATTAGTGACTTTGGGTGGATTAGTGACTTTAATCTCTCTGGGCCTCAGTCTCTCCATGCATAAAATGAGGATATTGGTTTAGATGAACACTAAGTGTTGCCATTCCAAACTCTTGTATATGTGGTTCAAATTTAAGTCTGCTCCCATTGGCAGGTCCCCAGTCCAGGCTCTCTCCTACCCTCCCTAAAAAACTTTGACACCAGCCTCCTCAGTAGTGGCTTCTAATCCTGCCTTCATACCCTATGGGCACAATAACCACAGTTATCTTTCTAACATTCTACTTGAACCATGTGTGGGCTCTCCAGTACCTTAAGATCCAGGTCCTTTTCCTGACTCTGTCATTCAAAATTCTCTACACTCAAAGTTGGAGAAAGGCTCAGGACACATCTGTTTTGTGTGGCTTTTTGGATATTTTAAAATGAAAAAATGTCAAAATATGCTATCAGAAATTGTGGTACTTTTGAAATACTTACCTTTAACAACTAAAAATTTTAACACACATCACTCATATAAAATGCAACATATACCATTCACAAGATAATTACCAGATTAATAGGTATTTATTGGAGACATTTTCTGAATGAGACCTCTAGCCTAATGGTCCTTCTGACCTCTTCCTCCTGCTTTCCCTACATCCCACAATGGACCCCGACAATGTACAATACTAGTTGAACCAATCCAGAACTCCCCAAACTTGGCAGTGCCCTTGAATTACCTAGGTGGTTCCCAAGCTGACGTTTGGGATCACTGGACAGGCTCCCTTTACATGTGTGTTAGCCTCCTGCTTGGACTGGCCAGACCTTTGGCTTTGCATTGCTCCATAGCCACCTCAGCCCCTGGTTTCAGGCCAAAATCCTGGCAGGCTATTAGTCAGTGTTGGTTTCATGGCTGAACACCAACCAGGGTAGAAATGTGTTTACAGCCCTGGTTGTATTCCTGCTCTCTCCTCACTCCCTTCAGGGACACTACATAGCTTCTACAAAAAGACACACTGTGCCTTCAAGTCCCTGACATTACTTTCTCTCTACTTCAACCCAAAATATATGGTTTTTCAAACCTCTCTTGTCCTATCCTTACAAGCCCCTGACCTTCTTTTCAGACACCTCACTTCTGTCTCAGCTCCCATTGTCCTTGTCCTGAGGGTTCCACAGACCCAATTTTTAAGACAGGGAGTATACTGGGTTTCTTTTGTTTGATTTTCTTTTGACCCACAGTGCTTTTCTTTGCTGCCTGTGGGCACAAACAAGTCTAGACTTGAGAGTTAAGAACTTCGAGGAATTTCTTTGCTCCTGGTACAGCAGGGAAGCTGGGGTAAGCTGTTTGCCTTCTTTGCACCTTGGTTACTTGACCTATAGAGCAGGTATCATAAATAATGAAAGATTAAACTCTGTCCTTGCTGGAAGATAGCATATTTATCTGATCTCTGGCATTCTAGGTGCATGGTGACCACAGGGCACTTGGAGTATAGTAGTAATGAGTGGGAAGTCATGCCAGTGATGGAAATAAGGGAAAGAACACTAGACTGAGGGTCAAAGGCCCAAAGTTAGGCCTCCTTCTGGTACTAGCTTGCTTTGCATCCTAAGGCAAGCCACTCAAGCTCTCTGGCCTCATTTTCTTCCTTTGCAAAATGTGTATGTATAGCCTAGTGGCCAAGAGCAAGGGCTTTAAAGTCAGACAGACCTGGGTTGGAGTCCCAGCTCTACTACTTACTAGCTTTGACCTAGTGCAATCACCAAATCCCTCTTGGTTTGTTTACTTATTTGAGGGAATGTAAATGGGGACACTAATTGTATTTATTTTATTTGATTGTTATGAGGATTGAATGAGATAACATAATATAAAGAATTTAATGTAGTATGTGTAAGTTATTACTACAACTACTAATATGAAGGAAAGGAAGACCTGGGGAAGGACATTTGACTATTTTACATAGTTGCCGTGAGAATCTAGAGATAAGTGCTAGAAAAGGGCTTTGGAAAATAAAAGGACTCTTAAAAGGTGAGGTGGGATTGAAATAAAAGACAAAGGTGTTGGGACCTTCCCCCTTGCTGCCAAGAGGTTTGAGTCTATGGGCTCCGGCTTTCTCAGTGCTGGCATGAGTGTCTGTTGCCTTCTTCTCCCACTGACCCATCCTTGCATTCATGATGATTTGCTCCTTCTGGCAGATTGTATTAGAAGAGGGGATTTGAAACCTTGGCCTCCATCCCTCTGCCACCCCTACTCTAGAGGCACCTATCAGATAAGTAACCAGTGCCCAGCCCAGACCCAGACCGCACTTCACATTTGCCCTACTAAAGGTCTGGCTTTAGTTGCCAATGGTCAGCCTTCCTACTGCTGCAGTTCAGGTTCTGGGGTGTGTTGGAGCCTATGGGGTACCATGAGAACTCACTGCTCTGAACAATTATTAACTTCTCCACACAAAGACATACTGTTGCATAATAGTCATTCAACAAAGCTGGGCTAGCTAAAGGAGGGGTGCATGTCTGTGGCTGTAGGGTTTCCTTCCATAACAGCTTGACAGGAGTGACTGTCCTCATCTGCATTCCCCAGGACAATATTTAATTTCTACATGCCAGTCTCTTATATGACCTCATTTAATCTTCACAAAACAAATATTTAGTTGGTATTTTTATAATATCCATTTTCCAGATAAGGAAACTGAGGCTTAGAGATGTGAAGTAAGTTGCTCTAGGTCAAACAGCAAGTTAAGTAGAAGATCTTGTTCTTAAACCCATGTCTTTTCTGACTGCAGAGCTTATACTTTTAACCTACACATTGTAGAAAGAGTAATCCATCCGAGAACCTTCCTGTGGTGGTATAGGTCCCAATCTGCTTCAAGAATGGTCAAGCTGAGGCTTAAGGAAATTTCTCTCTGCAATTGCCAACCACTGCAATATCCTCTGGCCTGCAAGAACTTTTGATTTCCTTCCTCTGCTCTTTCCTTCATTGTCCCCATCTGTCACAGAAAACAACAGAAAGGGTCAGTATCCCTGGAAAAAGCATTTTAGAGTGAAAAGTGAGGTCAGTCCATGTTTTCCCAGTCGCTCACTCTGGCTTTTTTTCCTCTACCTCCATCCCTCTGCTCTGACAAGGAGTGCAGGTGTGCTAGGGTTTATAAGAAGATTCCTGTTTAGAGGCAAGAACATGGCCTAATCTCAAGACTGAGATTTCCTCTTTGTGAAGCCATAGCACGAGGCCCCTAACTGTGGAATCAACATTAGTGTTTCTTTCAGCTCTGAGGATCAAAACCTTATTGATCCTGGCAGCCAGTCTTCCCTGAATTGATTGTCATTTGTCTCAGGCCAGCCACCCAAAGTTTTCTTCCTAATGCTGGACCGCAAGTGTGGGGAGAGCCACTTCTAGAGACAGAGTGACCACCTGTCTCCTTGGGTTGCCCACTACAAGTAGTTACCCAAACTAGCCACCTTCTTAGCTCAGAAGTGCCCTCAAAGTTGAGGGCAGGGCCCTATCTAGTTTCAGGCTCAGGACAGGAAGGGGCTCATCTTTTCGACATTTGTTTTCTTGTTCTGGCTCTCCAAAGGCCCTGATGCTTCCTGAAAGCAGAGTGTAGAAAATTAGCCATCTGATTTCTGCTCTTCCCTCGTGGTTAGACAGATCATTGGAGACCTGTCATACATTGTGGTACAGTGGAAGGAGTACTAGATTAGTAGTCCAAAGAAGGGGATTTTAGTCCTGGCTTAGCAATCTACCTGCTGTGTTTCCTTGAGTAGTAGTTTGTGTCCTCTCTGAGACTCCATTTTCCCCATCTATGAATTTTTAAAAACTTTATTGAGGTACAATTGACATACAATAAACCACACACATTTCAAGTGTACAATGATGAGTTAATGAGTTTTAATGTGTACACACTCATGAAACCATCACTGCAGTCAAAGTAATGGACATATCTATCACCCTTAAAAGTTTCCTAATGTCTTCCTAATTCCTTCCTCCCACCTCATTCCCTGCCCCTCTCCCCCCAGGCAACCACTAATATATGTTCTGTCACTATAGATTAGTTTGTATTTTTCCAGAGTTTTACATAGCTGGAGTCATATAATTAGAGATTCGTCCGTCTTGTTGCATGTATCAATTTTGTTCACTCTCCCTCCCTCCCTGCTTCTCTGCCTTCCTTCCTCTCTTTTTTCCATTTTATCAATTGGGGAGGTAGTATTGAATTTTATTAACGTGGAAAGGTCTCTGAGACATGAATAAATTTTAAAAAACATATTGTAAGTGGTATGTACTATATATATTGTCCTTGACAAAACTATAACTATATATAATGTATATGTATGTATATATACTATATGTATAAATACACATATATAAATCATATATAAATATATTCACATATATTTTTATAAATTTAAATATATTTAAATTAAATATACAATTTATATATTTATTTATATATATATAAATCTGGAGGAATAGATACCAAGGTAAAAATATTTGTCTCCAAGTGATTGGAATTGTGGAGATATTTTTTGCCTTATGTTTCTGTTTTCTAATTTTTCAACTGTGAAAATATATAGCTCTTTTAAAAAATAGGAAAATGTTACTATATTTTTAAACAGCTTTCTTGAGGTAAAATTGGCATACCATAAATGCCCATTATATAATACACACTCTGATAAGTTTTAATATATTTTTATATATACATTATAAAGTCATCACCATATTCAAGATAATGAGTAAACTTATCATCCTCAAAAGTCCTGTCCCTATCTACAGGCAACCATTGCTCTTCTTCCTGTCACTACAGATTAGTTTTCATTTTCTAGAATTTTATATAAATGGAATAAAAAATTAATCTTTTTTTAGTCTGGCTTCTTTCACATATCACAATAGTTTTGAGATTCATCCAAGTTGTTTCATATATCAGTAGTTAAATCCTTTTTATTGCTGAGTGCCATTTTTTGGTATGGATGTGTTTATCCATTTACATATTGATGGACACCTGGGTTGTTTCTAGTTTTTTACTACTTACTATTACATTCATTTCTTTTGGGTTGCTGGGTCATTGTAACTCCATGTTTAACTCTTTGAAGAACTTCCAGGGTGATTGCACTATTTTACATTCCCAGCTGCTGTGCAACTAGAGCTAGAGTTCCAGTTTTTCCAAATCCTTACCAACAGCTGCCATGGTCAGTTTTTAAATTTTTTAATATTTTAATAGTTGTGTAGTGGTATCACATTGGGCTTTAATTTGTATTTCCCTTATGACTAATGATGTTAAGCATCTTTTCATTATTTGTTTACTATCCAAATATCTTCTTTGGTGAAGTGTCAGTTCAAATGTTTTACCTGTTTTCAATTGGGTTCTTTATTTTCTTATTTTTGAGTTTTGAGCATACACACACACACACACACACAGAGGATATAAGTTTTCCTTTATCAGACATACAATTAGCAGATATTTTCTTTCAGTATGTAGCTTGTGTTTTAATTCTCTTAAAAGTGTATTCGAAGAGTAAATTTTTAAATTTTGATGAAGTCAATTTTATGTATTTTTAATGCTTTTGCTCTTTGTGTTCTACTTAAGAAATCTACGCCTCAATGAAGATCACTGTGCTTTTCTCCTGTTTTCTTGAAGTTTTATACTTTTAGGTCTTACAGTTAGGTCTATAATCCATTTTGAGTTAATTTTAGAGTATGATATGAGGTCGCAGTTCAACTTCACTCTTTTCCACATGTATATCCATGTGACACAGCCATTTGTTGAAAAATATTATTCTTTCTCTATTGAATTGTTGTGACACTTTTGTTGAAAATCAACTAGTCATATATGTGTGGTCCCATTTCTAAACTCATTATTTTTTCAACTGATCTATACATCCATCTTTTGGCAATACCATAATGTCTAGATTGCTGTAGCTTTATAGTAAATCTTGAATTCAGGTCACTTTAAGTCCACCAACTTTGTTCTTCATTGTCAAAATTATTTCCATGATTCTGTATCCTTTTCATTTACACATAAATTTGAGAATCAGCTTGCCACATTTTACAAAACAAAACAAAAACCTTGTTGGGATTTTGATTGGGATTGCATTGTATCTATGGAATAATTTGGAGAGAATAGCTTAACAATAATGAGTCTTCTGACCCATTACAAGATATATTCTTCTATTTATTTAGGTCTTTCTTAATTTCTCTCATCCACATTTTGTAATTTTCAGTATAGGGGTCTGGCACATATTTTAAAATCAAATTTATATAGCCAAACTGTGGAAGGAGCCGAGATGTCCTTCAACAGACGACTGGATTAAGAAGATGTGGTTCATATATACAATACAATATTACTCAGCCATCAGAAAAGATGAATAGCTGTCATTTACATCAATATGGATAGAACTGGAGGGTATTATGCTAAGTGAAATAAGTCAATCAGAGAAAGACAATTATCATATGGTTTCATTCATATGTGGAATATAAGAAATAGTGTACAGGATCATAGGGGAAGGGAGGGAAAACTGAATGGAAAGAAATCAGAGAATAAGCCAAACCACGAGAGACTCTTGACTCTGGGAAACAAACTGAGGGTTGTGGAAAGGGAGGTGGGTGGGGGGATGGGGTAACTGGATGATGGGCATTAAGGAGGGCATGTGGTGTGATAAGCACTTAGTGCTATACACACCAAATGAATCATTGAACACTACACCAAAAACTATGGACGTGCTATATGTTGGCTATTTGAATATAAATAAAATAAAATTTATAAGTATTTAAAATTTCTGATGATATTAAAGATTTTATTTATTTATTTGACAGAGATAGAGACAGCCAGCGAGAGAGGGAACACAAGCAGAGGGAGTGGGAGAGGAAGAAGCAGGCTCCTGGCGGAGGAGCCTGATGTGGGGCTCGATTCCATAACGCCGGGATCACGCCCTGAGCCGAAGGCAGGCGCTTAACCGCTGTGCCACCCAGGCGCCCCTGTAGTCCTTTTTAAAAATTTTTATTTATTTATTTATTTATTTATTTATTTATTTATTTGAGAGAGAGGGAGAGAGAGAGAATGAGCACAAGTGGGGGGAGTGAGGCAGAAGGAGAAGCAAACTCCCCACTGAACAGGGAGCCCAATGCAGGGCTCAATCCCAGGGCCCTGAGATCATGACCTGAGCTGAAGGCAGACACTTAATCGACTGAGCCACCCAGGTGCCCCTAAAATTTGTAGTCTTGTTATAATTGTATACTGCACTGATTGATTTTGGATGTTGAACTAATCTTGTATTTTGGGGATAGATATGACTTGACCATGTTTTATCCTTTCTACATGTTGTCAGATTCAATTTACTAAAATGTTGTTAAGGGTTCTGCCACTGTGCTTATGAGGGACATTCATCTGTAGTTTTCTTGTGATGTCTTTATCTGGTTTTGGTATTAGGTAATACTGGACTCCTATAATGAATTGGAAAGTGTTCTGTCTTCTATTTTTTGTAAGGGTTTGTGTAGAATTGGTATTGTTTCCTCGAATGTCTGAAATTTACCAGTGAAACCATCTTGGTTGCCCCTTCAATGATTTTTTGAAAGTAGGCTCCATACCCAATGTGGGGCTTGAATTCATGATCAAGAGTTGCATACTCTGCTGACTGAGCCAGCCAGGTGCCCCACGCCCTCTATGGTTCTTGAGGACCCCTTCATTTTTAACATTTTTAGCATTCTGCAATTCTAATAAGGCCTTTTTTTTTTCTGTTTTAGATGTGTGTCTCTCCTTGTCTCCTTACTTCTTATCTGT
Source organism: Ursus arctos (assembly GCF_023065955.2). NCBI lineage: Eukaryota > Metazoa > Chordata > Mammalia > Carnivora > Ursidae > Ursus > Ursus arctos. The sequence goes on from NC_079873.1 coordinate 59,344,575, forward strand.
CTGTCTTTGTCTCCTCTCTCTTTCTCATACCTTCTACAGGTGAATGATAGTCTGAGTCTGTAGGTGCTGGCAACCCTCTTCAGAGAAAGCTGAGGAAATTGTTTCAATTCATTGTTCCTCCAAGCACTGATGATTCTGGCTCAAGAACTACCTATAATTACCCCCCCTTTCTTTATCCCTTTCTTCCCCTACTGATCAAAGAAAGGGGGGGTAATCAGAAGGGGGAATGAAACATGAGAGACTATGGACTATGAGAAACAAACTGAGGGCTACAGAGGGGAGGGGGTGGGGGAATGGGATAGGCCGGTGATGGGTAGTAAGGAGGACACATATTGCATGGTGCACTGGGTGTTATACACAGCTAATGAATCATCGAGCCTTACATCAGAAACCAGGGATGTACTGTATGGTGACTAACATAATATAATAAAAAATCATTATAAAATAAATAAATAAATAAATAAATAAGAAAAAAAAAGAACTAAAAAAAAAAAAACTACCTATAATATACTTTAGCTGCTAGTGTAGATAACTATTGTCCTAAACCAGTTGTTGCCAAATCAGTGGGCCATAGGCCATTAAGTAGAGCCCAGTCACCCATGAAAGACTAGAGCAAGAGTTAGAAGGACTGCATTTTCAGATTTTATGTGGGTACTTCTAAGTGTTAGTCTCTCTGGGCTTGAGTCTGACTACCTATAAAATTAGAAACTGGATCTCTAGATCTTCTGATCCCAAAAATGGAAGTAAATAAACAATAGCATCAGAGAGAAGGAGGCCAAATGACCTAATAAGGGGGGGGTAATAAGACAACTTATGTTTTCAGTGATTATTTGACTTTTTAAGTTTTGATACTCAAAAGTAGATAGACCATTAAGGTTGACATGTTTTGAGGCAAAGTGTGGAATGGAAAGTTAAAAATGGTATTTGTTTTGATATTGAATGTTTACAAAGGAATATTTTCCAGTATTGCTGTGCCAACCCAGAAAAACACCACCACATTCTAATGAAGAAAAAAATTAAATACTGGCAGGATCAAATGCCAGGACAAATATAAAAACACTTTTGGAATTTTAAAATAAAAGCTTGCTACAAATCTGTAGAATTCTAGACACAGTGAATGGATGGTGAGTAGCTACCAAAGTAAATGGGCTTAGAGAAGCTGAAAGCTGGAAGAAAGAGCTTCTCAACATAAGTGTTTGTCAGAAAATGGAAAAAGGTTTGGCATTAGCTTCCCTGAACAAGAGATTTTCATCTATTAACTGGGAAAATAACTACTTAGCACTTAACTTTGGGTCCTGCACAAGGTTAAATAAATAGTTAATAAATGAAGCTTGGGTGGAGGTCACTCTCCAGTCAGGCACAGAAAGGAGGTCAGGGCTCTGCTATCTCAGTACCAAGGAAGACAAGGGTTTTTCATTTCTCCCCCTCTAGAGCTCCCCAGCTGAACCTTAAAGTGCCTTCACTTCTCTTAACTGTGTTCCACAATGCTTTTAGTCATCTGACTAGTATTTGCTGACCACCTGGCCCGATCTACCAGTATACCATCAGCACTATCCTGAGCTGCGTGCAACCTATCACACATAGTACCCATGCCCTACCAATGGCATTAAGACCACCCTTACTTGCCCCAAGTATGTTTAGTCTCTTTACCATGTTCTGGCAACTCTGGAGAGGGACAGAGATGAAGCAGAAACAGGGGAATACTTCTGGTAACAGAGATACTAATTCATGGTGCTACTTTTCCCCACTTAGCATTAGGTACAATAGTTGGATAGCTAAGCCTCAAAACTTGACCTTCTAATCATATTTGCTATCTGTTCATCATACTGTGCACCTTGTCAGGAAGTGGGGGCTCTTGAATAGAGCCATCTCGTCCCCATGTCAGCCCCCTTCACCTCACTGATCTGCCCCTTTCCCCAGCTTTACCCCTTCTTTGGCTTTGTTCCATCATTCCCTCATTTGAGCTTTCATTAGTTCCCCACAACAAGAGGAATTTGTAAAAGCCTATAATTTATTTGGAGAGTTTGGCTCTTAGAGTACACTTTCCTCCTTTTGCAACTCAGAGAGAGAGAGAGATCAGAAAGGTTGGCTTTTGGCAGCCAAGGAATAAGGAATCTGGTCTTGCATTTGAGTTCTTTTCTGAGAAGTCTCCCAGTACATCAAAGGCATTGGCCTGTGGGCCTGGGTAAGGATCCAGGGCACTAATTGGGCACTTGAGTGAAAAGACTTTGAGCATAAGGAATCTTGAGGACCAATAGGCCCAGGATGGAGCTGGAAAGACCAGGGTTCTGTTCTTGCCCTGCTGAGGTCCAACAGAAGTCCAGCTGGCTGTGGATGCCTAGGGGAGGAAGGGGGCCGGTGCCTGCAGAATACAGACATTATGTTTACTTCAGGTACAGACCTTTTGAGGCCAACTCTATGGAAGTATTTAACTCACCTGAGAATAGTGATTGAGGCTGAAGAGAATTTTGGGAACCAACGGATGAGAGCTGTGGATGGTGGATTTATACATAGTCCATCCTCAGGGTCTTAGAGCTGTACTGGACGGAAAGTGTATTAGTCAGAAATTAGGCACTTACAGCACTTACAGCAGGTTGAAAATAATGCTCTGTGCCTGATGGAAATTTGTGGGGTGCCGCCTTTTATTTTGCCATGTCTGTTTAGAAAGGTGGCCTCTACGTTATCTGTTAAAATCTACAAGAATGCCTCAGAGATACAGCAGGTTTGGTTTCAGACCACACAATAAAACAAATATCACAATAATGTGATTTTTTTGGTTTCTCAGTACATATAAAAAGTTATGTTTACACTCTACTGTAGTCTTTAAAGGGTGCAATAGCATTATGTCTAAAAAAAATGTATATACCTTAACTTAAAAATACTTAATTGCTAAAAAATGCTAACCATCATCTGAGTTTTTAGTGAGTTGTGTTCTTTTACTGGTGAAGGGTCTTGCCTTGATTTTGGTGGCTGCTGACTGATCAGGACGGTGGTTGCTGAAGGTTGGAGTGGCTGGGGCAATTTCTTAAAATAAGACAACAGTGAAGTTTGCCACATTGATTGGCTCTTCCTTTCACAATTTCTATGTAGTGTGAGATGCTGTTTGAGAGCATTTTACCCACAGTAGAACGTCTTTCAAAACTGGAGTCAATCCTCTCAAATGCTGCTGCTGCTTTATCATGTAATTTATGTAATAGTCTAAATTCTTTGTCGTCATTTCAACAATCTACACAGCATCTTCACCAGGAGTAGATTCCATCTTAAGAAACCACTTTCTTTGATCATCCAAAAGGACTCCTCATCCATTCAAGTTTGGTCATGAGAGTGCAGCAATTCAGTCATATCTTCAGGCTCCACTTTTAACTCTAGTTCTCTTGCTTTTTCTGCTACATCTGCAGTTACTTCCTTCACTGAAGTCTTAAGCCCCTCAAAGTCATTCATGAGGGTTGAAATCAACTTCTAAACTCCTGTCAGTGTTGGTATTTTGACTTCCTCCCATTAATCACAAATGTTCTTAATGTCATCTAGAATGATGAATCCTTTCCAGAGGTTTTCAAGTAACTTTGCCCAGATCCATCAGAGGAATCACTGTCTGTGGCAGCTATATAGCCTTATGAAATGTACTTCTTTTTTTTTTAATAATGATTTTTTATTTTATTATGTTAGTCACCATACAGTACATCCCCGGTTTCCGATGTAAGGCTCGATGATTCATTAGTTGTGTATAACACCCAGTGCACCATGCAATACGTGCCCTCCTTACTACCCATCACCGGCCTATCCCATTCCCCCACCCCCCTCCCCTCTGAGGCCCTCAGTTTGTTGCTCATAGTCCATAGTCTCTCATGTTTATGAAATGTACTTCTTAAATAAGACTTAAAGTCAAAATTGCTCCTTGATCCATGGGCTGCAGAATGGATGTTGTTTTAGGGGACATGACTATAATGTTAATTTCATTGTACATCTCTAATGTACAGAAGTCTTGGGGGGACCAGGTGCATTGTCAATGAGCAGTAATATTCTGAAAGGAATCTCTCTTTTTTTGAGCAGGTCTCAACAGTGAGCTTCAAATATTCAATAAACCCTGTTGTCAACAGATGTGATATTACCTAGGCTTTGTTGTTGAATTTATAGAGCACAGGCAGAGCAGATTTAGCATAACTGTTAAGGACCCTAGGATTTTGAAATGGCAAATGAGCTTTGGCTTCAACTTAAAGTCACCAGCTGCATTAGCACTTAACAAGACATTCAGCCTGTCCTTTGAAGCTCCAAAGACAGGCATTAACTTTTCCCTAGCTATACAAATCCTAGATGGTATCTACCTCCAATAGAAGGCTATTTTGCCTACATTGAAAGTCTGTTGTTTAGTGTAGCCACCTGCATTAACTATATCAGTTAGATCTTTTGGATAACTTGCTGCAACTTCTGCACCAGTGCTTGCTGCTTCACCTTCCACTTCTATGTTATGGAGATGGTGTCTTTCCCTAAACATTATTAACTAACCTCTGCTATGTTTAAACTTTTCATGATGGCTGCTGAATGATCAGGGTGGTGGTTGCCGATCATTGGGTAACTATGGAAATTTCTTAAAACAGGACAGCAATAAAATTTGCTGCTTTGATCGACTTCCTTTCACAAACGATTTCTCTGCAGCATGCAATGCTGTTTGACAGCATTTTACCCACAGTAGAATTTCTTTCAGAATTGGGGTCAATCCTCTCAAATCCTGCAGCTGCTTTATCAACTAAGTTTTTGTAATATTCTAAGCCCTTTGTTGTCATTTCAATGTTCTTCACAGCATTTTCACCAGGAGTAGATGTCATGTCAAGAAACCACTTTCTTTGCTCATTCCTAGCACTTTATCCATTCAAGTTTCATCATGAGAATGCAAAAAATTCAGTTGCATCTTTAGGCTTCACTTCTAATTCTCTTTCTCTTTCTTTTTCCACTGTATCTGCAGTTAGTTCCTCCACTTTCAATCTTTAATCCCTCAAAGTCATCCATGAGGTTTGGAATCAACTTCTTCCAAACTCCTGTTAATGTTGATATTTTGACTTCTTCCCATGAATCACAAGTGTTCTTAATGCCAACTAGAACATTATATAATTTCAGAAGGTTTTCATTTTACTTTGTCCAGAATCATCAGCTTAATCTTTGTAGATGGGAGCTATAGCCTTATGAAATGAATTTCTTAAAGAATAAGACTTGAAAGTCAAAATTACTCATTTATCCCTGGGCTGCAGAATGGATATTGTGTTAGCAGGCATTAAAATAAAACATTGATTTTGTTGCACATCTCCACTGAAGCTCTTGAATGACCAGATGAATTGTCAATGAGCAGTAATATTTTGAAAGGAATTTTTTTTTCTTCTGGGCAGTAGGTCTCAACAGTCAGCTTAAAATATTCAGTAAACCATGTTGTAAACGAATGGGCTATCATCCAGGCTTGTTGCTCTACCTATAGAGCATAAGCAGAGTAGGTTTTGCATAATTCTTAGGGGACCTAGGATTTTCAAAATGGTAAATGAGCATTGGCTTCAACCGAAAGTCATCAACTACATTAGCTTCTAACAAGAGAGTCAGCCTGTCCTTTGAAGCCAAGTATTGACTTCTTTAATCTAGCTTTGAAAGTCCTAGATGGCATTTTTCTTTTTTCTTTTTTTTACTTTAACTTTTTTCAACTTTATCTTTTGAAAAAGTTTTAAACATGCAGAAACTTAGCAAGAATAATACACTGAACAATGTTTTATCCTTTCCTACCTAGATTCAACAATTGTTAACATTTTGCACATTTTACTTTCTTTTTTTTATAATAATATTTTTTATTATATTATGTTAGGCATTTTCTTCCAATAGAAGGCTGTATCTTCTACATTGAGAATCTGTTGTTTAGTGTAGCCACCTTCAATCAATCCACCTCTGATGGATTCTCTGGATAACTTGTTGCAGCTTCCACATCAACATTGGTGCTTCACCTTGCAATTTCGTGTTATGCAGATGGCTTATTTTCCTCAATTTTATGAACCAACTTCCCCCAGCTTCAAACTTTTCTTCTATACCTTCCTCACCTTTCTTAGCCTTCATAGAATTAAAGAGAGTTAGGGCCTTTGTATAGATTAGGCTTTGGCTTAAGGGAATGTTGGGGCTGGTTTGATCTTCTAACCAGACCACTGAAACTTTCTCCGTATCAGCAGTAAAGTTGTTTCCTTTTCTTATCATTCACATGTTCACTGGCGTAGCACTTTTAATTTCCTTCAGTAACTTTTCCTTTGCATTCACAACTTGGCTGGCACAAGAAGCTTAGCTTTCAGCCTCTCAGCTTTTGACTTGCCTTCCTCACTAAGCATAATACTTTCTAGCGTTTGACTTAAGATGAGAGCCATGTGACTCTTCATTTCACTTGAATACTTAGAAGCCATTGGAGGATTATTAATTGGCTTAATTTCAATATTGTTGTGTCTCAGGGAATAAAGAGGCCTGAGGAGAGGGAGAGAGATGGGAAATGGTTGGTTGGTGGAGAAGTCAGAACACACACCACAGGGGCACCTGGGTCGTTTAGTTGGTTAAGCGTCTGCCTTCAGTTCAGGTCATGATCCTGGGGGCCTGGCATTGGGCTCCTTGCTCAGCAGGGAGCCTGCTTCTCCCTCTGTTTGCCATTCCCCCGTTTGTGTTCTCTCTCTCTGACAAATAAATAAATAAAGTCTTTAAAAAAAAGAACACACACATTTATCTGTTAAGTTTGCCATCTTATATGGACACAGTTCATGGTACCCCAAAACAATTACAATAGTAACACCAAAGATCACTGATCACAAATCACCATAACATGTATAATAATAATTAAAAATTGAAATATTGCAAGAATTACCAAAATGTGACACACAGACATGAAGTAAGCATATGCTGTTGGAAAAATGGTGCCAGTAGACTTGCTCAACGAAGGGTTGCCACAAACCTCCAATTTGGAAAACACACACACACACACACACACACACACACCAAAACTCAATGTCTGTGAAGCATAATAAAGTGAAACACAAAGAAATAAGGTATTCCTATACTTTTCATGTTTCACAAGTCTCCCAGATCTTAGCTGCTTCACTGAAATCTCTTTGTCTTCCTCATATGAGAGCAAGAGTAATAAAGGGAACAACAAAAACTCCCTAGCTTTAATCATCATCATCATTATTATGATTATTGGTTCTTCTTTTTTATTTTTTAAATTAATCAATTATTTTTTAAAGATTTTATTTATTTATTTATTTATTTATTTATTTATTTATTTATTTATCAGAGAAAGAGAGAGAGAGAGACCACAAGCAGGGGGAGTGGCAGGCAGAGGGAGAAGCAGGGTCTCCCCTGAGCAAGGAGCCCAATATGGGAGCTAGTCATTGAGCCACTTAACTGACTGAGCCACTCAAGCATCGTGGTTCTTCTTTTTTAGATATAGTCATCCCTTGATTATTTTTCTCTTACTAAATTTCCTCTAATAATCTTTACTTCTAACAATCATTTAAAATACTTTCCCTTAACATCATGCTACTCTTTTTCAGTTATTAATCTAGCTATTAGATTACCTTTCTTTCCCTTAATATAACGATTTTTCTATCACTTGAAATGTCTGACTTGTCTGAAATCTATAAATAGAAAATTTTACTCTAGTCTTCAACCATGGGATTTATAAATTGTATTGCCTTATTTTTTTTTTTTTTAGAAAAGTTCCTTATCCTACTGTGAGATCCTTGAAGGCAAGGATCATGTGTCACTCATTTAGCAGCCTCAGGGCCTATAGGATAGCCATGTCTCTGGCCAGAGAGGATGTTAAATGACTGTTGAATAAATGAATATCATATATAGGTGGCTTCATTTTTATAATATGCATTTAGTATTAAAAACTATATCAAGGTACTTTTCGATATTCCTCCCATGAAGCATGGCTAAAAACACTGTGTATGAAGAAAATATAAAGACTGAAAGGTAGGGAGAAGGAGGCTGATGGGCTAGGGACCTCAGGACCTGAGGAGCAACATAGCAGTAAATTACTTGATTTTTATTTTGGCCTCATATATCTTAGACATGGAGCTGAAAAAGTTAGCAACTCAGAAATACCAATGGATAAACAAGACCCTAGAAAATCCTCATTCTTCTAGCTAAAAGACCAGGAAAGAGGTAGCACAGCAAGACAGAAAACTTTTAGATGATAACCACTCTGTTCCAGCCAAACACCATGGGGAAAAAAATTCATCCCATCTGACTTTTATCAGCAAAGGTTTAGTGGGAAACCTAGACTTCTACACTCACCTAGTTGTAACAAGGTGCCCCAAACTACCCCACCATGCTGAGGTAGTGTCAACGAAAACTAAGTGGAGAGCTAAGAATTTAATTCTTTTTTGGTGGTAAGAAGGCCTACTCTTCCCCCATAATGTCAGTGGAGGGAGCCTGGACTTACACCTTCCCAGATTTTAACCTTTGACTCCCCTCCCATTCCTAGAGAGGTGCCAAGGTGGTGTCACTGAAGGTCAAGTAGGAAAGTGGGACTTTTAACATCATTCAATATAGAAACAGTTAAAGCAATGTGGGAAATAGTAATAAGCAATCCCTGCCCTTCCTAGCCAGGAAAATATCAGATGAAGCCCAATGGGGATTTTGAACACCAATCCCTGCTCAGTAGTAACAAGGCACCCATCCTTCCCAGGGTGTCAATGGAAGCTAAGCAGGGAACCTGGACTTCCACCCCCATCTCTTACACCCCATCTAGCAATAATGAGGTGGTGCCTTACTGGCACAGTGTCATAGCAGACTTGTTAAAACACAAGATTTAGATAAGATCCAGAGTCTTATAATATCCCAGATGTCCAGAATAGAAAATCACTTGTCATAGCAAAGACTAGAAAAATCTCAACTACAATGAGAAAAGATAATCAACTAACACCAACACCAACACAACACAGATATTGGAATTATTTGACAAGGATTTTAAAGCAGCCATCATAAAAATGCTTCAATGAGAAATTACAATCATACTTGAAACAAATGAAAAAAATACTGTCACAGCAAATAAATAGAAGATACAAAGAAGAAACAAATGGACATTTTATAACTAAAACATACAACAACTGAAATAATGATCATAAGAAACTCTCTGGATACGCTCCATGAAAGAATAAAGAGGACAAAGGAAAGAATCAGTGAACTTGAAGATAGGACAATAGAAATCATCAAATTTGAACAACAGAGAAAAAATAAATTGGAAAAAAAATGAACAGTTCCTCAAGGAACTGTGGGGCTATAACAAAAGATGTAACATTCCTGTCATCAGCGGAGTCCTGGATGGAGAGGAGAAAGGAGATACAGCTGAAAAAGTATAATGAAATAATGACTGAAAAATTCCCAAATTAGGCGAAGACAAACCTACATTATCAAGAAGCTGAGTGAATCCCAAGAGGATGAACTCAAAGAAATTTATGCCAAAATACATCATAATAAAACTTCTAAAATCTAAACACACACACACACACACACACACACACACACACACACATCTTGAAAACAGTGAGAGAGAAATTACACCTTAACTAAAGGGGAAACATTCAAATGACAGTGGAGTTCTCATCAGAAATCATGAAGGGCAGAAGGAAGAAGTGGCACATTTTTCAACTGCTGAAAGAAAAAACTGTCAGTCCAGAATTGCATATACAATGAAAATATACTTTAGGAATGGAGGCAAAGTCAAGATATTCTCAGATGAAGGAAAACTAAGACACTTTGTCACCAGCAGACCTACCCTAAATGAATGGCCAAACGATGTTCTTTAAACAGAAAGGAATCAATAAAAGAAGGAACCTTGAAACATGAAGAAGGGAGAAAGAATAATGAAAGGTAAAATTATGGATGATTACAACAGACTTTCCTTCTCACTTTGTGTTATGTATATTACGTTTAACAGTTGAAGCCAAAATTATATTGATTCCTAAAGTGGTTATCAATGTATATAAAGCAAATATTTAAGAAAATTATATTATAAATGAGGGAGAGTGAAGAGACATACGGAAAGTTAGGTTCTTACATTCCACTCAAACCTGTGAAATGTCAACATCAGTAAACTTTGGTAAGTTACATACATATAATATAACAGTTAGAGCAACCACTAAAAAAGGTATACAAAAGGAGACACTCAAAAGCACTATAAATACATCAAAATGGAATTCTAAAAACTGTCAAAGGGACCTACAGGCAGGCAGGGAAAAGGGAAATAGAGGAAGGAAAAACAGAAAACCAAATTAAATGATCCCACCATATCAATGATTATGTCCACTGTAAATGGTCAAAATACATCAATTAAAAGAGCTTGGCAGAGTAGATAGAAAAAAAAACATATCCCAACTATACGCTGTCTACAGGAAACTCACTGCAAATATGTATCTCCACGGAATTATGCTAGGTGAAAAAAGCCAAACTTCAGAGGTCTATACTTTATGAGTCCACTTACATAACTATCTTAAAATAATACCATAGAGATGAGAAACTAGTTGTTGCCTAGGAATGGTAAGGAAGTGGACTGGGTATGACTGTGAAGGAGTAGCACAAAGGAGATATTTGTGGTGATGGAATAATTCTGTATCTTGATTGCAATGGTGGTTATAAGAATCTACACACGTGATAAAATGATATAGAACTATACACATATATTGAACCAATGTAAATTTCTTGGTTTTGATATTTTAGTATAGTTACATAAGATAACCATTGGGGAAAACTGGGTAAAGGGTTCATGGAACCTGTCTGGATTATTTTGGCTCTTTCCTGTGAATCTACAATTATTTCAGAATTTAAAAGTTTAAAAGAAACCCAAACAGATTGATTTTTAAAAAAATCTATATATTTGCATGTAACACCCAGTGCACCATGCAATACGTGCCCTCCTTAATACCCATCACCAGCCTATCCCATTCCCCACCCCCTCCCCTCTGAAGCCCTCAGTTTGTTTCCCAGAGTCCACAGTCTCTCATGGTTCATGGAACATTACATCAAAAACTAAGGATATACTGTATGGTGACTAACATAACATAATAAAAAATTATTATAAAAAAATAAAATATTAAAATTAAAATAAAATAAAAATCTATATAAAAAACCTATAGCTAATGTCATAATTAATGATGATAAACTTGAAGCTTTTCCACTAAGATCAGGTAAGACAAAGTTATTCCCTCTTATCATTCTTTTTCAAAATCATTCTGGAAGTTAATACAAGGAAAGGGAATAATAGGTATACAGATTAAAAAAGAAGATATAAAACTGTCTTTATTCACAGATGACATGATCATCTATGCAGAAAATCTGAAAGAATCAACAAAAAACTCCTGAACTAATGAGTAATTATAGCAAGTTTGCAGGATACAAAATTAATATACAAAAGTCAATTGATTTCCTATATACCAGTAAGGAACAAGTAGATTTTGAACTTTTAAAAATGAATACCATTTGTATTAAAGCCCCCAAAATGAAATACTTAGGTATAAATCTAACTATACACACACACACACACACACACACACACACACGAATTGTATATGATGAAAACTACAAAGCTGTGATGAATGAAATTTAAAAAGAACTAAGTAAATGGAGAGATTTTCCAGGTTCATGCATAGGAAGACACAATATTGTCAGGATGTCAATTCTTCCCAAATTTATATATAGATTCAATGTGATCCCAATAAAAATTCAAGTTATTTTGTGGATATCAACACACTGAATCTAAACTTTACATGGAGAGGCAAAAGATTCCAAATAGCCAACACGATATTAGAGGAGATGAACAAAGTTGGAGGATGTCACTACCCAACTTCAAGACTTACTGTAAGGCAAAATATTCAAGACAGTGTGATATTGGTGAAAGAATATACAAAGAGATCAATGGAACAGAATAGAAAGCTCAGAAATAGATCCACATAAATATAGCTAACTAAACTTAGACAAAGAAGCAAAAGCAATACTATAGAATGAAGAGTTTTTTCAACAAATGGTGCTGGAACAACTGGATATCCATGTACAAAAAATGAATCTAGACACAGACATTACAATCTTCTCAAAAATTAACTCAGAGTGGATCACAGACCTAAATATAAAACACAAGACTATAAAACTCCTAGAAAATAGCATAGGAGAAAACCTAGATGACCTTGGGTAGGGCAATGACTTTTTTTTTTTCAGCCGTATTGTATCTTTTCCCTTTATTTATTTTTTAATAATTTTTTATTATGTTATGTTAGTCACCATACATTATATCCTTAGTTTTTGATGTAATGTTCCATGATTCATTATTTGCATATAACACCCAGTGCACCATGTAATATGTGCCCTCCTTAATACCCATCACCGGCCTATCCCAGTCCCCCACCCCCCTCCCCTCTGAAGTCCCCAGTTTGTTTCCCAGACAACACCAAGTTACCATCCATGAAGAAAATAATTAATAAGGTAGATTTCATTAAAATTAACTTCTGCAAAAGACAATGTCAAGAGAATGAGAAAGTAAGCCACAGACTGGGAAAAAATATTTGCAAAATATATATCTGATAAAGGACTGTTATCCAAAATATAAAAAGTACTCTCAAAATATAAAAAGTACTCTTAAAACTCAACGATAAGAAAATGAACAGCCAAGTTAAAAAAATGTGCCAAAGTTTAACAGAAACCTTATCAAAGAAAATACACAGATCTTAGAGGAAGATGGTAGCAGAATAGAAGACCCTAGGCTCACCTTGTCCCATGAACACAACTAAATGACTATCAAATTATCCTAAATACCCCAGAAATTAACCTGAAAACCAAAAGAAAAAGCTCCACAACTAAAAGAAGAGAAGAGGCCACATTGAAGAAGGTAGAAGTGTGGAGATGTGGTTAAGAGGAGAAACAGATCACGGGTGCTGCGGAGGTGGGAGCACTGGTTGTAGAGAAGGGCAAGAGAGAGAGGAGCACACAGGTGAATGCACAAGGAGAACATTTCCCCAAAGCCATTAGCATAGAAAATGAAGGGGGCTGAATTTCATGAGTGTTTGCAACCAGTGGGGCTTAAAGCCTGGAGTTACAAAGTCAGCAAACTTGGCTGGAATCGAGCCCTGAGGGCACTGTGCTGCTCCTGGAGAGAAAGCAGGCAAACAACCAGGGGCAGACAGTGTGGAAACAGCAATCTGAAGAGTACCTAGAGTACACAGTAGGGAGATTATTTGCTGTTCTCAGAGCTATCCCTGAGAGGCAGCATTCGTGGAGATACCTTTCTGGAAACAAAGGAGCTAGTGGGTGACATTTCCCTCCCCCACTCCTCAGATTAAACACAGAGCCACCTGTAGGAAACAGCATAGTGCTGGCACTGGCTGCCAAACTTGCATACAAGTCCCACCACCCCTGTGCTCTGGTGGGATTACCCTTCTCAATCATGCTCTCCTCAATCCCAGTCTAACAGGCCCCTTCCCCAGACCAGCACAAACCCCTGCCCACATGACATTTCCTGACAAGAGAGTTCTGCAGGGCTTCAGTTCTGGTGGAGAAGGTGTCCAGTCTCATTTCACAAGCAGACCAGAGGACACTGGGTAAAACTTGTCACATTCAGGCCAGGGACCAAACACTGCCCACAGCAGGCAAGGAGAACCTCTGCAGAGGACTGGCCTGAGGACAGAGCAGCCAAAACATAATAGCAGAGCAAGTGCTGTGCATACCAGAGACACTTCCTGAAGCACCAGGCCCTGGGATTAATGACCCCTTCCTCATAAAACCATTACTTTCTGGAGCAGGAGATATAACTGCCTTTTCTAACACAAAGAAGAAGGCAGAGATTTAGACAAAATGCAAAGACAGAGGAATTTATTTCAAATGAAAGAAGATAAGGCTACAGCCAGAGATCTAACTGAAACAGATTTAAGTAACATGCCTGATGGAGAATTTAAAGCAACAATCATAAGGATACTCACTGGGCTTGAGAAAAGAAAGAAGACATCAGGGAAACCTTTACCACTAGATAAAAGAGTTTAAAAAAGAACCAATCATAGATGAAGAGTACAATAAGTGAGATTGGAAACAGGCTAGATACAATGAACCGCAGGCTGGAAGAAGCAGAAGAATTAATTAGTGACCTGGAAAACAAAGTAATGAAAAGTAATGAAGCTGAACAAAAGAGAGAAAGAAGAATTATGCAATACAAGGATAGACTTAGGCAATTCAATGACTCCCTCAAATGTAATAACATTTGTTAATGTAGGAGTCTCAGAAGAAAAAGAGAGAGAAAAAGGGAAGAAAATTTATTTGAAGAAGTAATAGCTGAAAAATTCCCTAATCTGGGAAAGGGAACAGATATCCAGATCCAGGAGGCAGGGAGAACTCTGATCAACATCAACAAAAGCAGGCCAACACCAAGACATTGTAATTAAATGGGCAAAATATATTGATAAAGAAAAAAATCTTAAAACCATCAAGATAAAAGGCCTTAACTTACAAGGGGAAACCCCTGAGGCTAGCTGGGATTTCTCAACAGAAACCTGGCAAGACAGAATAAAGTGGCATGATATGTTCTAAGTGCTGAATGGGAAAAAATGTGCAGCCAATACTCTATCCAGCAAGGCTATCATTTAAACTAGAAGGAGAAGTAGTTTCCCAGAAAAACAAAAACTAAAGGAGTTCATGACCACTAAACCAGCCCTACAAGAAATATTAAAATGGAGGCTTTGAGCACAAAGGAGAGACCAAAAGTTATAAAAGCAAGAAAGGATCAGAGAAAAATCTCAGGAAAAAATGACAAAACAAGTAATAAAATGGCAATAAATACGTATCTATCAATAATTACTGTGAATATAAATGGACTAAAAACTCCAGTCAAAAGACAAGATGTCAGACTGAATAATAATCTTACAAAAACCCATCTGTATGTTGCCTACAATAGACTCATTTTAGAGCTAAAAATACCTGCAGATTGAAAGTGAGGGATTGGAGAAACATTTATCGTACAAATGGGTATCAAAAGAAACCTGGAGTAGCACCACGTTTAACAGACAAACTAGACTTTAAAATAAAGACTTTGACAAGAGACAAAGTAGGTTACTGTGTAATCATAAAGGGGGCAATCCAAAAAGAAGATTTAACAACTGTAAATATTTATGCACACAACATGGGAGCACCCAAATCAATGAAACAATTAAGGACAAACGCAAAGGAACTAATTGATAATAATATAATGATAGTAGGGGACATTAACGTCCCACTTACATCAATGGACAGATCATCTAAACAGAGTATCAACAAGGAAACAATGGCTTTGAATGACACACTGGACCAGAAGGACTTAACAGATATGTATAGAACATTCCATCCTAAAACAGCAGAACACACATTCTTTTCAAGTGTACATGGGACATTCTCCAGAATAGAGCACATGTTAGGTCACAAAAAAGGCCTCAACAAATACAAACAGATTGAAGTTGTACCATGCACCTTTTCTGACCAAAACGCTATGAAACTAGAAGAAAACCTCAAGAAAAAATTTGGAAAGACCACAAACACAGGGAGGTTAAACGACATGCTACTGCACAATATGGGTCAACCATGAAATCAAAGAAGAAATTTTAAAAATACATGGAAACATATGAGAATGAAAACACAATGGTCCAAAACCTTTGGGATGAAGCAAAAGCAGTCATAAGAGGGAAGTAAATAGTAATACAGGCCTACCACAAGAAGCAAGAAAAATCACAACTAAACAGCCTAACCTGACACCTAAAAGAGCTAGTAAGAGAACAGGTGATGCCTAAAGGCAGCAGAAGGAAGGAAATAATAACAATTAGAGCAGAAATAAATGATATAGAAACTAAGAAAACAATAGAACAGATCAATGAAACCAGGAGCTGGTTCTTTGAAAAAAATAATAAAATTGATAAGCCTCTAGCCAGACTCATCAAAAAGAAAGGAGAAAGGACCCAAATTAATAAAATCACAAAAGAGAGAGGAGAAAGAATAACCAACACCACAGAAATCCAAACAATTGTAAGAGAATATTATGAAAAACTATATGCCAACAAATTGAACAACCTGGAAGAAATGGATAAATTCCTAGAAACATATAAACTACCAAAACTGAAAGAGGAAGAAATATAAAACCTGAACAGACTGATAGCCTGTAAAGAAATTCAATCAGTCATCAAAGATTCCCAACATATGGACGTCCAGGACCAGATGGCTCATGTGTGAATTCTACCAAACACTTAAAGAAGAGTTAAAAACTATTCTTCTCAAACTACTCCAAAAAGTAGAAAAGGAGAGAAAACTTCCAAATTCATTCTATGAGGTCAGTATTACCTTGATTCAAAAACCAAAGACCCCACTTAAAAAAAAAAAGAGAGAGAACTACAGATCAACATCCCTGATGAACATGGATGCCAAAATTCTCAATAAAATACTAGCAAACTGAATGCTACAATACATTTAAAAAATCATTCATTACCATGATAAAGTGGGATTTATTCTTGGGTTACAAGGGTGGTTCAATATTCACAAATGAATCAACATGATACACCACATTAATAAAAGAAAGGATAAGAACCCTGTGATATTTCAATAGATGCAGAAAAGGCATTTGATAAAGTACAGCATCCATTCTTGATAAAAATCCTCAACAAAGTAGCTTTAGAAGGACTATATCTCAGCATAATAAAGGCCATATATGAAAAGCCCAAAGGTAACATAATACTCAATGGGGAAAACCTGAAAGATTTTCCTCTATGGTCAGAAAGAAGAGAGGGATGTCCACTCCCACCACTCTTATTTAACATAGTACTAGAAATCCTAGCCACAGCAATCAGACAACAAAAAGAAATAAAAGGCATCCAACTTGGCAAGGAGGAAGTAAAACTCTCACTATTTCCACATGACATGAACCCATATATAGAAAACACAAAAGACTATTAAAAAACTTGCTAAAACTGATAAATGAATTCAATAAAGCCACGGGATACAAAGTCAATGTAAAGAAATCTATGCTGGGATGCCTCGGTGGCTCAGTCAGTTAAACATCTGCCTTCAGCTCAGGTCATGATCTCAGGGTCCTGGGGTTGGGTCCTGCATTGGTCTCCTTGATCAGTGGGGAGTCTGCTTCTCCCTGTCCCTCTGCCTGCTGCTCCACCTGCTCCTGCTCACTCTCTATCTCTCTCTGACAAATAAATAAAACCTTTAAAAAATCAATGTCATTTACAATTGTACCAGAAACAATAAGATACATGGGAATAAACCAAACCAAAGAGGTAAAAGACCTGTACTCTGTAAACTATAAAACACTGAAGAAAGAAATTGAAAAGGACACCAAGAAGTGGAAAGACATTCCATGCTCATGGATTGGAAGAATACTGTTAAAATATCTATCCTACCCAAAGCAATCTACACATTTAATGCAGTTCCCATCAAAATACCACCAGCATTTTTCACAGAGCTAGAACAAATAATCCTAAAATTTGTATGGAACTACAAAAGACCCTGAATAGCCAAAGCAACCTTGAAAAAGAAAAGTGAAGCTGGGGTATCACAATGTTGGACTTCAAGTTATATCACAAAGCTGTAGTGATCAAAACAGTATGGTACTGGCACAAAGATAGACACATAAATGAATGGAATGGAATAGAAAACCCAGAAATGAATCCTCAACTCTATGGTCAATTAACCTTCAACAAAACAGGAATATCCAATGGGAAAAAGACAATGATGGTGTTGGGAAAATGGACAGTAACATGCAAAAGAGTGAAACTGGACCACTTTGTTACACCATACCAAAAAATAAATTCAAAGTGGATTAAAGACCCAAATGTGAGCAGCGTCTGGGTGGCTTAGTTAGCTAAGTATCCACTCTTGATTTTGGCTCAGGTCATGATCTCAAGCCCTGCATCCAGCTCCATGCTGGGCATGGAGCCTGCTTAAGATTCTCTCTCTCTCCTTTTCCTTCTGCTGCTCCTCCCTTTAAAAAAAAGACCTATATGTGAGAGAGAGAAGCAAACCAAGAAACAGACTCTTAACTATAGAGAACAAACTGATTGTTACCAGAGGACGTAGGGGCACCTGGGTGCCTTAGTTGGTTAAGCATCTGCCTTTGGCTCAGGTCATGATCTCAGGGTCCTGGGATGGAGCCCTGTGTTGGGCTCCTTGCTCAGCAGGGAGCCTGCTTCTCCCTCTCCTGCTCCCCCTGCTTGTGCTCTCTCTCTCTGTGTCAAATAAATAAAATCTTAAAAAAAAGAAAAAGAAGATGTGGGTGGGGGAATGGGTTAAATAGGTATTGGGTATTAAGGAGTGAACTTGTGATGAGCATTTGGTGTTGTAGGGATTTGTTGAATCAGTGTATTGTGTGCCTGAAACTAATATTACACTATATGTTAACTAACTGGAATTCAAATAAAAACTTAAAAAAAGAGAAAATATACAGATGAGAAATAACCATGCAAAGAGGCACTCAACTTCATATGTCATCAAGGAAATGCAAATGAAAAGAACAATGACCAAATTATGGTAAGAGCCCAGATGTATGTATGTATGTATATATACCACATCTTCTTTATCCATTTATCTGTCAATGGACATCTGGGCCTTTCCATAATTTAGTATATATAAATGTATATATAATGGAATATTACTCAGCCATCAAAAAGAATGAAATCTTGCCATTTGCAATGATGTGTGGATGGAACTAGAGGGTATTATGCTAAGCAAATTAAGTCAGTCAGAGAAAGACAAATACCATATGATTTCACTTGTATGTGGAATTTAAGAAACAAAACTGATGGGGGTGCCTGGGTGGCTCAGTCGTTAAGCGTCTGCCTTCAGCTCAGGGTGTGATCCCAGGGTCCTGGGATCGAGCCCCGCATCAGGCTTCTCTGCTAGAAGCCTGCTTCTTCCTCTCCCACTCCGCCTGCTTGTGTCCCCTCTCTCGCCGGTTGTCTCTCTCTCTGTCAAATAAATAAATAAAATCTTTAAAAGAAAGAAAGAAAGAAAGAAAGAAAGAAAGAAAGAAAGAAAGAAAGAGAAAGAAAGAAAGAAAGAAAACTGATGAACATAGAGGAAGGGAAGGAAAAATAAAATAAGATGAAAACAGAGAGGGAGGCAAACCATAAGAGACTCTTTTTTTTTAAAATGTTTTTTTATTATATTATGTTAGTCACCGTACAGTACATCCCTGGTTTCTGATGTAAAGTTTGATGATTCATTAGTTGCATATAACACCCAGTGCACCATGCAATACGTGCCCTCCTTACTACCCATCACCAGTCTATCCCATTCCCCCACCCCCCTCCCCTCTGAAGACCTCAGTTTATTTCTCAGAGTCCATAGTCTCTCATGCTTCATTCCCCCTTCTGATTACCCCCCCTTTCTTTATCCCTTTCTTCCCCTACCAATCTTCCTAGTTCTTATGTCCCATAGATGAGAGAAATCATATGATAATTGTCTTTCTTTGCTTGACTTATTTCACTTAGCATTATCTCCGTAAAAGACTCTTAACTATAGGGAACAAACTGAGGGTTGCTAGAGGGGAGGGGTGGGGGATGGGGTAACTGGGTGATGGGCATTAAGGAGGGCACTTGATGTAATGGGCACTGGGTGTTGTATGCAACTGATGAATCACTGAATTTTACCTCTGAAACTAGTAATACAGTATATGTTAATTAAATTGAATTTAAATTAAAAAAATTTAAAATAGAGAACAATAACATACCACTACATACCTATCAGAATGGCCAAAGTCTGGAACGTTGACAACACCAAATGCCAGAAGGATGTAGAGCAACAAGAACTCTTATTGCCAGTGGGAATGTAAAATGTTACAGCCACTTTGGAAGACAGTTTGGCAGTTTCTTACAAAATTAAACATATGCTCTAGCAATTGAGCTCCTTAGTATTTAACCAAATATGTCAAAGATGTATGTCCACACAAAAATTTGCACACAAATGTTTATAGCAGCTTTATTCATAATTGCCAAAATGTGGAAGCAACCAAGATGTCCTTCAGTTCAGTAGGTGAGTTGATAGATAAACTGTGGTACATCCAGACGATGAAATATTATTCACTGCTAAAGAGAAATGAGCTATTAAGCCATGAAAAGGCATGGAGAAACCTTAAATGCATATTACTAAGTGAAGGAAGCCAATCTGAAAAGACTACACAATGTATGACTCCAACTATATAACCTTCTGGGAAAGGCAAAACTATGAAGACAATAAAAAGATCAGTGATTGTCAGATGTTGGAAGGGTTAGGCAGGATGAATAGGTAGAGCACAGGATTTTTAGGGCAGTGAAAATATTCTGTATGATACCATAATGATGGATACATGTAATTAACCAAAAAAATGCTCTATCAAATATAATTTAAACTTTCTTTGACTGTACGAAAGTTACCTTCAAGCCCAGTCATCAGTTTTCATTGTATTGTAGATATTCAGAAGGGCCAAATAATCATGAGTTCTAGTTGATGAAATGTCAGCAAAGTGATTTAATGAGTGTAGTATTTTCCTCTTTGACAATACACTAGGACTATTTTTTTGGAAAATCCTTCCAGAATAAAAATACATACATCATAAATGAGATCTCCCACTGGCACTTTCTTCTTTTCTCCCCTCTCTCTTTTTTTATAACGTCAGATTTATTGAGGTATAATTTACATATGGTAATATTCACCTTTTTTATATGCTCAGTCCTATGAATTTTGACAAAAGAATACCATACTAGAGTTAAAATATATAACATTTCATCACTTCAGAAAGTTCCCTCATGCTCCCCTGTAATGAATCCTCTCCCCACCCACATCTTTCCTCCTGATGCTCACTGATCTGTTTTTCTGTCCCCATAGTTTTGCCTTTTCCAGAATTTTATATAAATAAAATCATTTGTGTCTGGCTTATTTCACTTAGTGTAATGACTTTGAGAATTGTTGAAGTTTTTGCTGGTAGCAGTGGTTCATTCCTGTTTATTGCAGAGTTGTAATCTATTATGTTAATGTATACCCACTCCCCTATTTACTGGTTGAAGTACATTTTGAGTTATTGCCAAGTTTTGGCAGTAACAAAAAAAAAAAGCTGCTGAGTAATATTGCGTTGTATATATATGCCATATCTTCTTTATCCATTCATCAGTTGGTGGATATTTGGGCTCTCTCCATTTTTCGGCTATTGTAGATAATGCTGCTATAAACATCAGGGTGCACATGTCCCTTCAAATTTGTATTCTTGTATCCTTTGGGTAAATACCTAATAGTGCAATTGCTGGATCTTAGGGTAGGTATATTTTTAACTTTTTGAGGAACCTCCATACTGTTCTCCAGAGTGGCTGTACCAGTTTGTATTCCTACCAACAGTGCAAGTGGGTTCCCTTTTCTCCACATCCTTGCCAACACCTGTTGTTTCTTGTCTTGCTAATTTTAGCCATCCTGACAGGTGTGAGATGGTGTCTTATCATGGTTTTGATTTGTATTTCCGTGATGAGTAATGTTGAGCAGTTTTTCATGTGTCTGTTAGCCATCTGGATGTCTTTTTTTTTTTTTAATGAGAGAGAACAAACTGAGGGTTGACAGGGGTAGGTGGGTTGGGGATGGGCTAGATGGGTGATGGGTATTAAGGAGGGCACGTGTTATGATGAGCACTGGGTGTTGTATGTGATGATGAATTATGAATTCTACTCCAGAAACCAATATTGCACTGTATGTTAACTACCTAAAATTTAAATAAAATTTTAAAAAAAGAACAAAAGCAAAACAAAAAAAAAGCTGCTATGAACATCTAGGTATAGGTTTTTGTGTAAACGTAAGTTTTCATTTATCTTGGGTAAATACCTAGGAGTGGGATTTCAAAGTCATGTGGTAATTGTATGTTGACCTTTACAAGAATCTGCCAAACTGTTTTCTGAAGTTGGTATACCATTTTGCATTCCCACCAGCAGTGTGCGGGATTTCCAGCTCCTCTACATCCTCTCCAGTAGTAGGCATTGCCATTTCTTAAAAACCTTTTTAGTGGGTATGTAGGGGTATCTCACTGTGGCTTTAATATGCATTTTTTGAATGATTAATGATATTGAGCATATTTTCATGTGCTTAATTTTCATTCATAGTGTGTGTACGTGTGAGATGTCTGTTCAAATTTTGTGCCCACATTTTAAACTGGATTGCTTACTTTATTCTTATTGAGTTATGAGAGTCAACTAACACTTGTGTTCTGGATACCAGTCTTTTTATCAGATGTGTGTCTTGTAAATATTTTTCCCAGCCTGTGGCTTGCTTTTTCACTCTGATAACAGTATGTTATGAAAGGCAGAAATTTTAACTTTTGATAAAGTCTAATGCATCAATGTTTTTCTTATATGGATCATACTTTTTGTTAATTTCTGTGAAATCTTTGCCTACCTAAAGGTCAGAAAGATTTTCTCCTATACTTTGTTCTGTAAGATTTTATAGTTTTAAGTTTTACATTTAAGCCTATGATCCATTTGCATTAATTTTTGTATATGGTGTGACTATTGGTATTTATAAAGCTCTCTTAAATATGATTACATCTGATTATTATTTAAAAGAAAACTTGAAGGAAGGCACATCAGGAATTTTAATCCCCATTTTACAGATAAGAAAATAGGATTAGAGAAGTGATGTGTGACTTGCTCAAGGTCCCACGGCTGATAAGAGGTGAAATTGCAAGGTAAGAGGTAAAATTGTGATGAGAAAGTTCAGGTTGCCTGCTGTCCCAGGCCAGTACTTTTGAAGCCAGACAGCTAGGGCTCAAGCTGGTGCCCCAGCAAAGCAAAGATTCCCAGGGGGATCTGAGCAACCTATTAGGCACCGAGATAAGAGACGCAGATGGTGGACTAGCCTTGACCCAACTCAGATTGCACTTCTCTGACTGACTTGGGGTTCCACAGTTGAAGAGAGCCAGAAGCTGGCCTGTTACCTTGCCCTGGTGATACTCAGTGAATGCTTTTTGATGATGATATGAAGACTTGGAACATGTTCAGAGGAGAGCTCTGAAAGTAATTACTGAGTTAGAAATTAAAGCTAAGAAAAAAAGTTAAGGCAACTAATATTATTTTGCCTAGAAAAGAGGCCTAAGAAGAAACTTGATAACAGCTTTCAAAGAAAAAAAATGAGCTTTCTTTCTGAGGGGTTAGAGAATCTAAGTAAAAGGATAAATTTCTTCCTCCCTGGTGAGGATTGTTATGGACACTTAAGAACCTTTATAAACAGAATAAACTCTTCTTGAGTTTGGAGTCAGGGATTTGCTGAACATAGGCTCAAATGAAGGATTTCAGCATGAGGGTTACATGACTTCTTGCACAGTGTCCTTAGAAATCCCTGGGTGGCTCCTAAATCTGCCTTGTGTCCTCATACAATTCCAGGAGGCCTTTGTCTGTGGACTTCCCCGCTCTTTAGTCTTAATATCTTCACAGGACTGTTCCAATGGCCAACACAAGCTTTACCTTGGCTCCTGAAGGCTTAATTAACTCCCATGCTCCTTGGCCCTGAAGCCCGGTAGAATATGCTTAAGGCTATAAATCTGGCTTAGCATGCCTGGAAGGGCCTAAAATGTTGGCTAGTCCAAATCTGACCCCAATTCTTGAATCCCCTGTTTTATATGCATCTGCTTGCACACCTCCAATTATGGAAAGCTTCATTCATCCCCATAGAAGAAATAATACAATGAACTTTGGACTAGGAATAAGAGGAGTTGGGTTTGAGTCCCAGCTCTGCCACTAACTTGCTGTGTGATCTTTGTTAAGTCCCTTCGCATTTCTGGACCTGTTTCTTTAACAGTAAAATGGTAGTGGAGGAATCTTTTTGTTTTAGTTCATGTTGGTTTCACTGCTGTAAAGAATGGCCCTCAAAAATTCAGTGGATTAAAGGACAGAAGTTTGAAAGACTCCTAATTATTGGAAACAAACTGAGGGTTGCTGGAGAGGAGGTGGGTGTGGGCATGGGGTAACTGGGTGATGGGCATTAAGGAGGGCACTTGATGTAATGAGCACTGGGTGTTATATGCAACTGAGGAATCACTAAACTCTACCTCTGAAACTAATAATACATTATATGTTAATTAATTGAATTTAAATTTAAAAAAAGAAGTTTTGTTATTTCTTATGCAATGTTCAGGGAAAGGGTTCCAGACCGGAGAGGGAACTTTGCTCCATGTAGTTACCTAGGGGCCCAGACAGAACTGATGGCAGTTCTGCCCGTCTTAATACATGGCTTACAAGGTCACTTTGTAGTTACAGCTCACAGGAAAGCAGAAATCTCATGGGAGTTTTTCATGGTCCTGGCCTGGAAGTAGTGTGTACTACTTTCACCCACAACCTATTGGTCAGAATTCAGTCATATGGTCATACCAAACAGCCAAAGTAGCTGAGAAATGTAGTACAGCCATGTGGTGACTAGCTAGAATATCCCATCATAGACTTGATCTTTAAAGGCCCCCTACCCCAGCTCTGAAGTTCTAGGTGTGTTTATTAACTAAACTCATGGTTAACACATTGCCCTGCTACAAGTGCTATGAAAGCCACCTAACCTCTCTGACCATTAGGGACCAGCAGGATGGCAGTGAGGCCAATACAATATCCCCTGTGAAAGGCCAGAGAAGAAGAACTGAGATACCAGCGGCATCACTGGGTACCACGTTAAGCTAAGTTGTCTTTGTGCTTCTTTTCTCTGCAGCATGGGTAGGAGCCCTCTCAATGGGCATGATCTTCTTCTGTTCTCCCATTGTGAGTATATTCACTGATCGTTTGGGCTGCCGAATCACAGCAACTGCAGGGGCTGCTGTTGCTTTCATAGGCCTCCATACCAGCTCCTTTACCAGGTAAGGCTAGGAGTTGCTGGCCATTTGCCCAAGGCTGACGATTGGCTTCTTTCTGGGCTTCAACTGGGGACACTTCTCATTGCAGAATCCGCTGTGGCCCTTTCCATGTAGGGTCCTCAAAGAATCATTGTCCAATGGGATTCATCTAGGTACGGTCTCCAGGACACATTGGTATGCCATATCCCCAAAGAGGACCCAAGAGTTCCAAAGTGGTGGGAGGAGCCTAAGCTTGGGAGTTCATAAAGCTGGGTCTAAGTCCAGTTTTGGCCACTAAACGGTTATGGAACAATTGATGAGTACCATTCCCCTATCTGGGCCTCAATTTCTATACCTGTACATGAGGGGATTAGACCAGATGGTCTTTTCAGGTCTCTTCCAGCTCTGCCTTTCTATTCCCCTTCAATATGCCACACAACTCATGACCTCACTTGCCTTCCTGGGAATGAGCTTCTGGAGTGAATCCATGTGAAACACCCACCATATAGGATTCCTGAGGGAATCTTATATTGAAAAAGAAGTCAGCTCAACGCAAGGCTGCTTAGCATTTCTGACTCCTTTCCAGGTATTTCTGGCTGCCAATGTATGGATAATTTGGGAAAGAAAAAAAAAAACATGTCTTGGGCATGAGAAGGGATGTTTAGGAGCATCCCCCACTGGGGGTCTAGACCTAGCACCCAGCTACCCAGCCAGGCCCAGGCTTACCTCAAACTCTGGTCCAGTTGGTTCTACTGTCAAAACTTGGTAGTATCAGGCAAGAAGCAGGCTGTAAGTTCATTTTCTGGTTTCTTTCTGCCAACCCTGCAGAAGCATGTCTGCAGGGGAGGGGAGAAATAAAAACCCTCCACCATGGCCTGAGGAATATGGGACTCCTAAAGAAGTCTGTTGACTTTTTGCCAAAGACACTTTGGAAGTTATTATACCTCCTACTTCCAATCTGCCTGGGCTAGTGTATGAGAATGCTGGCCTGGAGACATGGCTAACTTGTCAGAGACTTACTTTCTGATCTTGGCTCACCAGAGAAGGACTATGGTTATACTCTCTAGGCCTAAGTTTCCACTCACAGTGGAGAAAGATAACTGGGTTCTGCCACAACTGGGCCCTGTGAGAGGGAGCCAGTTTTCTTTATGACTTGAGCATTTCTGGCTTGGATATGGCCTATAATGATTTCTTGGCTTGGTCCCATCCAACTGGGACAGAGGAGGGGAAAACCATGTCCTGCTTGGAATGTGCTCAGCCCTCCTATGGCAGCCCCCCCTCCCAAACCCTTTCAGGATTCTTCTGGTGGTTGGCCTCATTTACCCTCAGCAAGCTGGTGCCTGGCCCCTTGAGCGAAGGAGCTGGGCCTCAGAAGTGGCTCCAGTCTCAGCACTACACAGGAGAGCCCTGTTTTTTAATTCTGAGCAGAGTAATGTGTAAACAAATTAGCAACATACGGATCCCATTTCTCTTCCAGTACACATCGGCTCAGTTACAGGAGGGGAGGGAGCTCAGATACATTTTTTTTCTGGTACTCTTCTTTAGGCACAATGGAGTAGGCGTTCTATTCTCTAGCCCCTAAACCCTTCCCCACCCCCTTTGCCTTTCTGTAAGAACATCTTTAGAGCCAAAAAAACTTTCTGGATGTCTTCATGTCCAGTGGAAAAATAGTTCTGCTTGTGGCTAGGGCTCTAAGTCATCCTTCCTGTTGTCTGAATCAGGGTTCTGAGTTCCTTCAGATGGCATGAGATGGGACAGAGTGTAGGCAGAGCTGGGGAGGCCTTGGCAAGCCTATGCAGGGGCTTCCTGTCTTGAGGCCCTGCTAGAAATAGATCTACCAGACAGCACTCTAAACTAAGTGGCATGCTTTGCCCCCACTAGACCTCTCCTTGAAGGTCTCCCTTAGACCTTCCTAATTCCTCTCCCTTAGACAAGGCCTCCAGACCAGGCCAATCCCAAAAAAAATCTGGCAGAAAAGGAGCAGTTGGCTTAGCTATGTGTCCAAGTGGAGGCAACCCTTTTAAAACTAAAGCTTTTGCTCATATCCACTGAATGTAAGCAAATGAAAAGCAGTCTTGCTATTTGCAACAATGTGGATGGAGCTAGAGAGTATTATGCTAAGCAAAATAAGTCAGTCAGAGAAAGACAAATGCCATATGATTTCAGTCATATGTCAAATTCAAGAAACAAAACAGATGAACATAGGGGGAAAAAGAGAGAGGCAAATCATAAAAAAAACTCTTAACTAAGGAGAACAAACTGATGGTTACCAGAGAAGTGGATTAGGGGATTGGTTAAATGGGTGATGGGGATTAAGGAGCACGTTTGTTGGGATGAGCACTGGGTGTTGTTGTATGGAAGTGTTGAATCACTATATTGTACACCTGTAACTAATATTACACTGTATGTTAACTAACTGGAATTTAAATAAACACTTAAATAAAAATAAAAATAAAAATAAAGAAAAGCAATGGTGTTATAGTCGTCTTAGAATCATGAGTGCTAATACCACATCATCTCTATAGCAGAAGCCTAATCCTTTGCTGTATGAGGACTGGGTCCATCTATGGAGAGGAACTGCCTAACCATGGAGAGTATTAGTTAATTAAATGGTCAGATAAGAACTATTGCAAAACTTGTGGAGGCTTCAAAAAGAAAACAAAATTCTTCCCTAGGTTGTGCCAATATTGTCTAAGGGCAGATAGCTGGCCAAGCTGACCTTCCCATGGCCTTTTCTCTTTTGGCACTTTGCTTTCTGTTACAGAGGTTTATGGCCACAGCAGAACCTAAGAGTTTTAAGCCAGAACCTGCCTTACTTGGCCAGGCCCACTACCTATTTGAGGCTCCACTTCCCATTAAGCAGCCAGGCTACTCTGGGAGGCTAATCCATACCCTGTCCAACAACAGGAGCCGGGCTCTGGAAGTTAAAGGGACTCCTTACTTCAAGATCCCCAGGGAGATCATCTAGGGTCTGGAGTACAGGGTCTTGGGTTATCTAGACCTTGGGTAGGGTTGGGGATGAGGTTTCTCAGGAAACTACCAGCCATTTTCTGAAATATGAACGGCCCTGAGCATAGAGAAAGTAGAGTCCCATGGAGGATCTTGACTTTCCAGGATCTTGGCTCCTTGCAGACCTTTGTTGTTACTTGGGATAAAGCTTTGGCTATAAGTCTACCCATGGTGTCTAGGTGAGCAGTGGGTGAAACTGTTCTAAGGCCCTGACTTCCTTCTGGTAGCCTCTTCTCCAGCCATTGCATAGGTCAGTTCTGGCATTCTTTTGAACAATTCTCTTTGATAGGGTACTATGATTCAAACTAGAGTCATACAGACTAGAGTCAAGTCCAAGCTTTGCTGATCCCCAGTTATGCTACATTGGGTAAATTACTTCTATGAGCCTCTGTTTCCTCATCTGCAAAATAGGGATAAGAAAGTCCTGTTCTTTGTCTGTTCTGAGGGTCAGTGGTAAGTGGGGTTGTGGGTTAATGGTGGGGGGTATTCAGGTCTCAGGAGGGTGACGGGAGAGGGCAGGTGGATTGCTGGTCAGGCTGCTGAGAACAGCTCTTGGTGTTTCTCCCACAGCTCACTAAGCCTGCGTTATTTCACCTATGGGATTCTCTTTGGTTGTGGCTGTTCCTTCGCCTTTCAGCCATCTCTCGTCATCCTGGGCCACTACTTCCAACGCCGTCTGGGTCTGGCCAATGGTGTGGTGTCTGCTGGGAGTAGCATCTTCTCCATATCCTTTCCTCTTCTCATCAAAACACTGGGGGCTAAGATCAAGCTCGCCCAAACCTTCCAGGTGCTGAGTACCTTCATGTTCATTCTTACGCTGCTTTCGCTCACCTACCGGCCACTCCTACCCAGTTCCCAGGACACCCCAAACAAGAGAGGTGTCCGCACCCTGTGCCAACGCATTCTGTCTCAGCTTAGAAAGTACTTCAACATGCGAGTATTCCGCCAACGTACCTACCGCATCTGGGCCTTCGGGATTGCTGCTGCTGCCCTTGGCTACTTCGTTCCCTATGTACACCTGGTAAGGAATATTAGGGTGGACCCACCTTACCTCCAAGAAGCTGCCCTCAGCCTGCCCAAAGTTCGGAGGGTAGGGGTAGAGGACAGTGAAAGGGCAGAGCTGGGACCTTTGGGAAAAGAGACCAAACAATGTTTGAAGAAATCCAGAGTGGGAAAGAACAGACTGAGGGAAGACCTCAATGGGAAAAGGTAGAGCTCCTTAGGGGAAAGCCCATGCTTTATCAGTGGGGTTTCCCCCATCTAGATAGGTTTTCAGGAGAAGATAAGCATCATTGGGATGGAGGACTGGCCCCGATGACCAAAGGATAGGGTTTCCTAAGAGTGTGTTCTATGGAATGCTGGTCTTTGTGGTCAAATTATTTGTTCAGGAAACAACATATAATCAATCTTTCTAGCTTCATGTTGTTGCAATCTTTTAAAGGTACCAAAAATCCATAGTAAAAGAAACCCATTTCGCTTTGTTTAACTGTTGTCCACCTAAATTCTACTGCCACAGAACTGTCAGTTGTAGTCCAGTTATTATCTTCCATAGACCTTGTGTTTCTTAAAACACACTTCTGGAAGCATTACGTGGAAGTTGGTGGATCTCCTCCCCTAGTGACCTGCTGTTGCCCTAGGCTATCAGTTCTGAGTCAGGGAATGGGGAGATCTGGGGGGAGCCTTTGGATTTTCTTAGTTGTTAAGGCTGTCTGTATTCTGTCCTGCCAGGGCTTGGAAAGGGCTTGGAGATACCCACTCCCCTCAGCTATTGCTCAGAAGCCCAGAATCCAAAGAGCCAAGGCATATGAAGCCTTTTAAACAAAGAAAGCTAGTTCTGGAGCTAGGGCTACAAAGGAGTGGGTTGTAGGGGAGGAAGTTCTTGCCATGATCCAGGAATGTAAGCAGTAGAGGATTTTTGATATGTAAACAGTTAACCAGTCAGCTCTTTTTCTTCCTCCTGTCCCTGGGGGTCCTGGTGCTATGCTTTTCAGATGAAGTATGTGGAGGAAGAGTTCTTGGAAATCAAGCAGACCTGGGTGCTCTTGGTGTGTATTGGGGCTACCTCAGGCCTTGGGCGCCTTGTGTCAGGCCGTGTCAGTGACTCCATTCCTGGACTTAAGAAGATCTACTTGCAGGTGAGTGTGACCACCCAGCCCTGACCACAGTGGTGTGGGGAGGAACAACCTGCCACAGATGGTAGGTAACCCCCAGCCTTTGGGATAGAATGGTAGGCTGTTTCATTACTGTGCCCTGGGCTCCAGCTTTGACATGAGCTTGTTGTTTAACATGGGAAAGTTGATCAAATTCTCTGAGCCTCAGTTTCCCTTGCTTTCAACTGAAGACAGTCATCTTTGTTCTGCTTCCTTCATTAAGATGGAGTGAGGGTCCAGTGAGAGCAGTGTGTAAATGGAAACTCTAAGAACACTTTCAAAGAAAGCATTTATTAATAATGGCTCTTACATCTGAAATAGGGAAACTGAGGCCAGGAGCTAGATGTTGTCCCCATTGAGGACTGATCTCCTTGCTCCCCCATACTCTCTTGGAAGACCTTGGGCATCTATAGTATTCCATCGCCCATTGTTTCTGTCCTTTAAGTCCAGGTTCAAGTCATTCACTTCTTATACTTCCACAGTTACTTGTACCAGGCATTGGCTCTCAAATGCTATCTTCCTGATGGACACACAAAAAAAGTGCCAGAAAACACAACCTTACTTCCCCTCTATGGGCCTCACTTTCCTCATTTGTGCAATAAGAATAATTCTCACCTTTCCTATCTCACCTCACAGGTGAGGATCAAAATTTCTTTTGATAGGTGTGACCTGAGTTTGGGAAGTAAAAATGTTATAACCATGCAACATTTTAATCTTTTGGACAGTAATACAGTGCCTCATATTGTGGGCAGTAGCCACCTGGATGCTAGAAAGGCCACTTCCTGTGTGGCCTGGGCTCTGGTCTGGCTTCAGACTACTGTTCAAGCTGTCTGTCTTTACCTGGCAGCAGTATTGCCTTTCTGACCTCGTTCATGCTTTTTGCTCCTGCAGCTGGGTTTACCAGAAGGTACATGAATGTGGAACCCTGTGAAGGGGCAACAGCAGCCCCTCAAAATATGTTGTCACAAATAATCCATTAAAAAGGTAGTTGAGTTCTGACTCTCCTGGTAAAGCCCTAATAGCACTTCCAAGGAACCCTGACAGGGGCCCTGATATAGTAGGGATTTCTTTGTCTTCTGACAGCCCCAAGTGTTTTCCTAAATACTCTACGTCTTAGACGAGAATATGATTAAAGTTTTCTATTGTATTTAACTCTGTGTTAAATTTGCAAAAGCACTTTCATCATATTCCACTTTATGCTAAGTGATGGATGGCAGAACTATGTCCCAGAGATAAGTGACTCGACTGAAGTCAACTCAAAAGACTATGATTGAGATAAACCAGTTATGAAATTCTGAATTCCTGTGCAAATATCAGCAAGTACCTTATCTGGGTAGCTTTTTGCATAGGAGAATGTGTGGATTTTTCATCCTCTTCCATATGCCACCCCTGTAACTCTTCCCTGTCATTACCAGCTGCTCCAAGATGCTAATGGTACTGGAAATCAGGGTAAGCTAGTATTTGGCCAGGACTTTATCTTAAGGAAAAGCAGCAGCCCCTGCCTAGCCATAATAGCTCATTTCTCACCACAGTCCCTAGGAGA
Source organism: Ursus arctos (assembly GCF_023065955.2). Taxonomy (NCBI): domain Eukaryota; kingdom Metazoa; phylum Chordata; class Mammalia; order Carnivora; family Ursidae; genus Ursus; species Ursus arctos. The sequence goes on from NC_079873.1 coordinate 59,376,103, forward strand.
GAAATAGGGCCCAAGCAGCTTTTGCTTTCTTATGTGCAGAGGGATTTCCAAGGGAGGTAGAGGCATTGACAAGTCAGAAGGAGAGCTAGACTTAGGGCTCCGTACTTCCCCTACACACCCAACACTCTCTCTCCTCTGTTCCGGTCTTACTTGACCCAGTTTTACCACTTAGAATAATATAAAATTATCTTAGAATGTTATAGCTAAAATATGTCTTTGTCAATTGTAGTCCAATTCCCTCATTTTACAAATTGAGGAACTGAGGCCTAGAAAGGGAAAGTGATTTGTCCAAACTCTTCTTGGTGGCCAATGTCTCAGGCAGAGAGCACAAGACATGGATAAACTTCTTTCTCTTGAACTACTCAAGATACTCCATCACAGGAATTTGCCTCACATTCTCCCTGGGTCAGATGCAGGAGTATAGGCCTGGGAGAAGAAAGGAGTATACACAACTTCAGATTCTGAAGAAATATCCACTAGACCCTGTGGTTCCCACTGTTAGCAAAGATAGACACATGTATCTGGTGTCAAGCCCCTGGACAGTCTGTTAAAAAGAAATGGTGACAACCTGCAGGACAACCTCACTTTGGGCCAGTTCTAAAGGTCTGATTCTCACTTCAAACAGAGATTTTAATCTAAACTTGGCAAGGCCTCATGGAGGATGTTAACGGGCAGCTAGATACAATAGGTAGTAATTAGAGATGACTGAAATCAGTTAATGGGGTCCTTTGGATTGTATAATGGTATTAAGTCTTAATTGCCATACTTAATTGCCATTATGGCTTGGTTGGTAGGTGGGTCTGGTTTTATCTTATAGTTGTGCATGAATCTCCTAAAGGAGAAGCTGGGATATCAGGGTTCTTATTCCTAGATTCCACCTAGGTATCCCAAAACAGCCTAGGCAAAGTTCAAAAATCTTCCGACAAAGAGATTTCCTCAGATGGCACAGCCAGGACATTTCTTATCCTCTCTAAGAACCAACTGATCAACCTAGCAAACCCACTGCCAGTACAACACGGAAAATCTTCAGGGCTTGAAACAGCCTTGACCCTCCTACCCCATTCATGTGGTGATGTGGTGATTTACCCTTCCTGGGTAAGTCTGCCTGCCTGTGTGAAGGATTAGAAAATCGTGGATCCTGTCAAGGACTTAGTAAACAGATCAGGTCTTAGCCCTGACCCTGGGATGACCTGGCTCTGCTGGCTAGAGTGGGTGGGAGGAGGGGGTTTATTTCTCTGTCTACAGCCCAGGTCTTCAGTCGGACTCACTGACACAGGTTGCAGATGACCTTAATCAAAAGGCCAGCTGTGTTTCCAATTGCTCTTCTCTCTGTTGAGTGGGAAAAACTATCTTCTGGAAAGGCAGTTTCTTTGTTTTTGAGTCAATTTGCTCAGCCCAAAGAAAGCCCAGTGGCTAGTCAATGCCCCTAAGTTGGATTCAGTCGCCCAAGAACCCCTCCTAGTATCTTAGTTCTCCTTAAAGTTCCCCTTGTTGCCCTTTGCATGGTGCCCAGCCAAGTCCAGAGGACCCCACAGCCATGCTATCTGAGATGGTGGTGTGTCCCATATCCTGTATCATAAGGAACCTGGGTGAACCTCCCAATGGTTTCCTTCATGACAAGGTGTTTTCTAAAAGCAGTCACCCACATAAGTGGGCACTGGGTCCTTCCTCATTTCAGGAAGCTGTGACCCATTCATACCCCCATCTAATCATCATTAGAGTTATCCTCACTTCCTTCCCTTCCTCTTCCCGTATCTTACTTGGATCTGAGAACACCCTAGCATGGTCTGATTCCAGACCCTAATGCCTGGGCCAGCCAAACACAAGATCAAAACAACAGCAATTTCATTTAGCTTACAGTTCAGTGAAAAGACAGTTTCCTTTTTTTTTCAAGATTTTATTTATTTATTTGAGAGAGGGAGCATGAGAGGGGGGATGGTCAGAGGGAGAAGCAGACTCCCCGCTGAGCACGGAGCCTGATGAGGGACTCAATCCTGGGACTCCAGCATCATGACCTGAGCCAAAGGCAGTCACTTAACCAACTGAGCCACCCAGACACCCAGAAAGACAACTTCTTAAGGACAGGGGACATGCCCCCTAACTTTTTAAAAAATCCTGATGGAATCACAGTTAAACAGGAGCTCTCTTAAAAACCTTGAATCCTTCAGTGCAGGACTTAGAAGGGGCCTAAGTAACTATTTAGCCTAACTGCTCTCTCTGTTGACAGCCCCTGTTCCAATTTTAGATGGTAGAAATGAAACCCTGAGAAAGGAGATATGATTTACTATGTGGTCTTGACTGACAAGCACAACATGACCTAAGGCCCTTGCTCCTCTAGGTCATCTCCTTCCTGCTCCTGGGCCTGATGTCCATGATGATTCCCCTGTGCCGGGGCTTCGGGGGCCTCATCGTTGTCTGCCTCTTCCTGGGCCTGTGTGATGGCTTCTTCATCACCATCATGGCCCCCATCGCATTTGAGCTGGTAGGCCCAATGCAGGCCTCACAAGCAATTGGCTACCTCCTTGGCATGATGGCCCTGCCGATGATTGCTGGGCCCCCCATTGCAGGTGAGGCTGATATTACAGGGAGGGCATGAGTGGGGGAGTCCTGTCTTCCCTGGGCCCTAGCAATCCTGAGCACTTCTGCTTGAAATCCCTTTTACTCTTATTCTCTATTTAAGCAGCCTTGTTACAGTGCATGAAACCCCTTACCACTATTGGTGGAAGAGGCTAAGTATAGGATATGTGCATGGATTCATTTTTTTGGGAATGGGCTTTTCATGGCTCTCTATCTGTTTCAGTGGGGTTTTATTTTAGACAGCCTGGCTGCTACCGAGAGGGTAGAGAGAGAAATGGGTTTGGCCTTCTTGATCATTCTATTGGTCCAGTATCTTCTCTCTCTCTCTCTCTCTTTATAGGAAAGTAATTATTTGCAAGGTAGTTGGGAAGGAAGAGAAGAGAAAGTGGACCCTGGCTTTATTAAGGCTTAGAGACACCCCTCTCCTTCTTCTGAACTGAGCCTGTAGAAGAGATTTGATTAAAGCCAAATCTCAGGACTGAGCCAGTAAGGCTTACTTCCAGCAGGTAGCAGGCAAACTGTTGGCTTGCAGTCTTTCAGTACTCCCAGTTTCCTTCTCTACTCTCCAAGAACAGCATTGTTGATACCCCAGGGAATATAGGAAACAAGGGAAAACCAATGAAAAGAGGACTCCATTTCTTTTCTTTAGGATTTATTGCAAATGCTGATTCATGGGCTAGGTTCTCTAGGCTGGCCAACTGGGCTAACTCAACAAAAACATAAGAAATAGGAAGATTGGTAGGAGAAGAAAGGGAAGAATGAAGGGGGGGTAAACAGAAGGGGAAATGAACCATGAGAGACTGTGGACTCTGAGAAACAAACTGAGGTCCTCAGAGGGGAGGGGGGTAGGGGAATGGGATAGGCCAGTGATGGGTATTAAGGAGGGCACATATTGCATGGTGCACTGGGTGTTATACATAAATAATGAATCATGGAACATTGCATCAAAAACTGGGGATGTATTGTATGGTGACTAATAAAACAAAATAAAAATTATTTTAAAAAATACCCCTTGAACACCAATTCTGCGTAAGGCACTATAAGGGCATGTCATGCTGTGTGACAGTGACAAGAGCTTCCACCCAGGCCCTGTGCAACAGCCACACTGCTCACTGGGAGAGGGGAGCCTCTACGCAGCCTCTGATCCCAGAGGTGGATCCCAGAATCCACGTCTCTTTCTATTTTGCTTACCATCTAAGCAGCTCAAGGGTTGACTTGCCTTTCCTCAGTAGTATTTTTGGGCTCATCTTTCCTATGAGGTATCCCACGTTATCTTCTGCAGGGATTCCTTGCATACTATGCCAACTATATTCATGGTATTGGCAACCTGTAGGAACCCAGAGGGGCCAATCATATGTGTAATTGGGATGAAGAATATATATATATCCTTCTCAGTGTGAATGGGAACTTCAGAGAAAGGGCATTTCCAGGAAAGAGAAAATAGGAACTTAGCTGAACAGTTCCACAAGAACACTCTAGTCTAAGTTGGAGGTTGGAGGGTGTATCACTATGAGTCAAGACAAGGCTTTGCCATCTTTTGTGGAACTCTTTTAAACTAGGTTCCCTCCTAAATCCATATCTAGGAGTGACCAGAAGTTAAGCTGTAGCTTCATGAAAGTAAAAATGGAGAACTTTAAGAGAAGCTTCATTAGCCCCTTTCATAATAAGCATTAACCTCAAGGGCCTGCAGCCCCATCACCTCAGGGAGGAGCCACCTGATTTGTAACAAAGGTTTTATTATTATTTTTTCATTATGAATGTTTAAATTGTGGGGGGATTTTGGTCAAGGTAGTGCAGGCCAAGGTTCTCTGGATAGGCATTTTTATGGCCCCTGAAAAAGTCAGAGAACACCTTTGGGCAGGAGGGCAAAGCTGAACTTGACTTGTCTTTCTTGACTGTTTCAGGACTCCTCCGCAACTGTTTTGGGGACTACCATGTGGCCTTCTACTTTGCTGGTGTGCCCCCCATCATTGGGGCTATAATCCTATTCTTCGTACCTCTGATGCATCAAAGGATGTTCAAGAAAGAGCAAAGGGATTCCAGCAAGGATAAGATGTTGGCCCCTGATGCAGACCCAAACGGGGAGCTGCTGCCAGGTTCCCCCATCCCTGAGGAACCAATCTAATGCATTTTACTTGCCATTGTGTGCTCCTCCCCAGCCCTTTCCCTTCACCCCACCCTGCTCAGCATTTACATTTTTGCCATCAGCACACTTGTTCTCAAACATGCACACACAGCAGTTCAGCCACCTGACCAGCCCCTTGGAGCCAAAGCTCCTGTTAAACTCATTAACCAAATTCTCCCTGTGAATGCCTTTAAACTTGCCAGGGTCCTTCTCTCAGGATCTAGGAAACCTTGGGATCCCCCTGGTCTTTGGAACATCTCCATATACTTTCTAAATACCTGGAGATGTTACCTCCTGGCCCCAGCTTGCTAGTTACCCACTAAAAGCAACTTCCAAAGGTGCTACTGTGTCCCTAGGAGCCTGGTGGGAAGACCCAAGCCTCTGTGTGCTCAGGAGTTCCTTGCCATCTGTCCTTGGGAGTCATTGGTAAGAGGGCAGAGAAACGGCAGAGAGGTAAAATCAGACAAGGAGACTTGCTTAGTCTCAGAGTCTCTGAGGCCTGTGGTTTCCCAAGAGCTGTGGGTGACATCACTTTACAAGTGTACAAATAAGTCTCCCCACCATATAGTTGGTTAACAGTCTTCTTCCTTCTTCCTTTCTTCATTTTTTCCCCTTTACTCCTTCTTCTCCCTTCTCTTCCCCCTCTACTTCTTTTTATGACTGTCATAGATGCATGGGTGCTTGAAGACAGAAGGGACCTAGAGCTTGGGCCAATCAGCCTCACCTTGGCCCAGCCCACCCCTAACATGATCATCAATTCCACTCATCTCAGGCTGAGCTACATCTCATTTTTTGGCTCAAGCTGCTATAATTATAAACTGGAAGATTCAATATCACATAGGGAAGGGACCTTAAACACCATAAAGTTCCACTCACTGATTTTTACAGATTTCCCAGGCCAGTGCATTAACCTGCAGGCACTTCCAGCTCCCCATCTGTGTATTCACCTGTCAAAATGTGAAGAAATTCCTTTCATCTCAGCAGGCAGAGGAGGGCTGATGATGGGGGAGGGCATGGTTGGGGGAGGGGCAATAGTTACTGACCTGGCAAAGGACCAACTCCTCCATTTCTCATTTGCCATGATAGGTTAATATTTCCACCTGGGTCAGGGCGGGAAAGGGGCTGTTTTAGGGAAGATCCCATCCCAACCTGGATCCCCAAAAGGTAGAGGCAGCAGCTACATGTAGGATTTAACAATTTCTTTTAGGAAGAGGAAACCATCTTAACCTTTACAACGCAATATGTCTCCCATGCTGGGCATCCTGAGCCACTCTGCTTAGTGGGCATTAAAGGTGCCAGGAAAGGTAGGCTCTGGGCCATCTTAATCCTTCTGAAATAGGGGCCAGACGCTTCCCCATGCTCAGATTCTGAGCACCATTCTTGCTGAAGAGCATTCCCAGCCAGGCTGTGTCCAAGCCAGCACAACTCACCTCCTTAGGAGTTCAGCCTCTCTCCTTACTTGGCCTCTTTGTGTCTCTTTCTCTGTATTCTGGGCCTTTGTCTGTTGTGCTCCTGTTACCCTAATATTTCATCACCTTCTTGTCAGACATCCTTGGCTGTTATTGGAGCTAACAGTGACTTGCCACCCTTAGCCAGGGCCATCCAGGGCCAGGAGGATGAGGTTGCCTGTGAGGGGCTCCAAAGAAGACAGTGGTCCCTAACCATGACATTTTCCGTTACAAACAGGCAGCTTGGGCATGGTTGGCCTATGATGGCTGCATTCAAGGCCAAAGTCCTACGCCCCCTCCATTGGTCCTAGTCCAGCTTTTATCAACTTCCCAAAGGAAAACTCACTGGCTCTTAGCCCTGTGGGTAGAAAGGGGCCTAATTACTATCCTCCTGGCTCAAAGAGCAGTGGGACAGGAGAAGCTGAGCCCCAGGAGCCTTGTAACTCCAAGGAGAGACCATTGAAAATGTTGGAGCAACAAAGCCCCTGTGCCCATTCTTCCTGTCCCACCCCCACCAAGTCATTGGAGGGCAGTTCTGCAGGGCCTCCTTTGTTGTTCAAGGTAAAGAAAGCTCTTAAAAATCAGGCTGCCAACCACTTCTCTCCAGATCAAAGAAAGACATTCACGGGTCCCAAATCTGCCCTATCAGTTGTCAAATAACATAGTGGGGTGTCAGTTTACTTCTTCCACATATGTGCATGTACATGTGTGAGCTTGTGTGCTTTTGGAGAGAATGTTGGTTGGTGAAAGCAGCTCAGTATTAATATTTAGGGTAGGATGCAGCCTCTAATGCACCACAGTTAAATCTAGGAGAACGAACAAAATTTGGGAGCTTGAGATCTGGGACATTTAAATCCTCAAAAGGATTGGAACAAAATAAACATATCTAAAAATCTAGATTTGGTATGTGTGTTGTCTACAGGGTGAAATAGTCTTAACCTAGTTAACAGCAGGAAGTTTGGCTTCAAAACTGAAATCTCATTTCAAACAAAATTTCTGCCAGGGTCTATACTCTCTGTAAGAGCAGAAATTGGAAAAGGATCTCTATAGGGGTTCTGGAGTTGGGTGGACTATTCAGGATTAGATTTTTAGGGAGCTCTGAAGTGGAATAGTATTCACTCTACAAAATGAGAACACAGTTAGCAGATAAGCCAAGTAGAGACCTCACCAATGCCACCACCTTGCTACATACATGCCATGTTGAAAATGGGCAAAGACCTTAGGAACAATCCATTTTAATCTGCTCCCTCATTATTGATGGGAGAACCTAAAGGGACTGGTATAGCTGGGTTACACAGCCAGACAGCAGCAGACCCTGGAGTTGGTGATGCAGAAGAGAGACCTACAACAATGACAAAGCTGGGAGTAACTTTGTCCATCCTCTAATTTTTGTCCATCCTTTGTCCGTCCACTGATTTAAGTGGAGAAACTGAGGCCTAGATATAGCAAGAGGCTGAGCAGGAGTTCATCAGTGGCAGAGCATGCTGAGACTTGAACTCAGGTAAATGACTTCCAGTCCAAATCCCTTATTTTACAGATGAGGAAACCAAGAAGGGAAAAATGACTTGTCTCCTTCATTTAACAACTATGTAGTGAGCCCATTTCCACAAGGGTGTCAAAAGGACCAGCTCCAAGCAAAAATGAAATCTGAGCAAAGTTTGATTTTAGCATATCCCATTTTTTTCACGATTACCCTCATTCCCAACCAACACATACTTCTGGTGTTCTCTCTTCCAAAGCACTCCAGATTTTCATGCAGCCTTGGCCTTGGCAAGCTGGTCCCACCTACTGCTCTTCTAACCCCGGGAAACCAAGAGGTACAAATAAAGTCCATCTCTCTGTGGCCATACACTGAACAGGGGAAGGGTAACGAGAGGGGACTGGTTTCCTCTGAGACAGGGTAGTTTACCACTCAGCTCTTGGTGATTGTTGTTTCTCCCCTGACTCAGTGCAGACATCCTCAGGCTGCCAGCCTCTTCATCTCCTCCCAATGAGACTAATTACTCTGTTCTGCTGCCTAGCCCTAGGCTCTCCCACCCAAGTTCTGCTGCCCCATCAGTCCCTCCTCCAGTAGCCCCAAGGCCCCAGTCTGCGTTTGATCACTCAGATCATTAGATTTCAAAGCCTTGGAATCCCATAATTTTTATGAGCACACGCTCTCCTCCAGGGCCTTTTCATGTCTGAAGAGGTAGCCAGCAAGCTCCCTGCCACTTCTCCACAGCAACAGAGCAGGCCAGCTGAAAGGAATTATGGGTGCCCCCAGGAAATCCCTGATGTCTGACAGCTGGTGCCTAGATAGGGTGGGTGCTGGTTTGAACCAGAAACCTTAGTTCTGAAATTTTAATGAGCTGAAATGTACAGGAGACTCCAGAGGCACAAAGAAAGGGATTAGATACCCAACTCCTGCAGGGACTGAGGACGTTTTGCTTTAGAAGGCCATCAATTCCTGCCTTCCAGCTCTCTCTAGTGGTCACCAAGCAGAGTTCCATGACTGATTTTCAAGTCCTAAAGAAATATTTTCTAGGGACCTGCTATGTGTCAGGCACTCTGCTAGAACTCAGGGATTTCAGAACGAAAGAAGAAGAGGTGGGGAAAACTAAGAGAAAAAAAACACACACAGGAGAAGGAATTTGTACTATCTTTTTTCTGAGATACCTTTTTCTCTTCTGGATCCCAGCAGCCCAGAGCTTACTGACTTCAGAGCCTTTGGGACAGGACAGGAACCGCCAGGGCCCTTTCAGGACCGAGGCCCCAGCATTTCCATCTTCTCACTGCCCGGAGACTGGCCTCCTCCTGGCCAAAGCCCCTTGGAAGAATTATGCACTCCTCAGCATTGTTTTCCTGCTGAGCCAGAGCCCAGCCGGATAAAATTAGCCCATTGCTCACTTCTAACAAGTGCCAGAGCTGAGCCCAGCAGCGCTCCTGACTGGCCAGTAGGACGCCTGGACTGACAGCACCTGTCGAGGGCCCCCAGCCCATAGCCTCCTTGTTGCCCCAGCCTACCTACACGAGGGATGGGAGGCTACAGACAGGCGACCACTACCCTTTTTCCACTGCACACCCACCCTACACTGCCCTTGCAATGACTGGGCCCTGGGATCCGGGGATGGGGGTGCTAACTGGTACCACTTCCCACCAGGTCTCCATGCCCACCCCACACTTCCACTCGGGGAATGCCTGGGGATGGAGATGGGGCTGGGGGCCCTGGGGCCCTGGCTGCGGCATTTCTTGGTTCTGCCACAGGCCTCTGGTCACCTTGGGTGAGGAAGGGCAGGACTCCTGCCCCTCCATGGCCCTCCATCCCCTTCTGCATCTGGGAAGGGTAAGAACCTGGGAGACGCGCCACAGAGATATATCTGACCCTGCTACTCAGATGGGAATCAGGACCGCCCAGGGGAAGGGGACGGGAAGGAAGCCTGGAGAACCTAACCTCAGGCCCTACCAACTGTCCGGGGAGCCAGATGAATAGACTGTAGCTGCCATGTGTCCTGGGCTCAGGTGCTCCTAGATCCCCCGCCCCCACTGCCCTGCCTGTGCCGCTGCCACCACCAGGGACTGCAGCGTCGCCGCCCCCCCACCCACCGAGCGCTTGATCCAGAGCCCTGGAGGTGATCCAGGCTGCACGGGCGATAACCCTTTCCTACCAGCGGCTCTCTTCTCTCTTCCCCCTACTTGATCTGGCCCCAAGGCCCCAAGGACGGAGTCGGCCTGTAGCTGGCGAAGGATCTAAGTGATTCTAGGCAAGGGGCTCTCGGAGATGAGGGGGTTGGGGGGTGGGGATCGCCTCCACCTTGATCCAAAGCAGCCAGTCCTCTGCCCTCCTCTCCAACCTCCAACCTTGGGTCGGGACTGTGGAGCCGCCTTCCCCATGCTGGTCAGCACAATGGGGCTGCTTCTTCCAAAGAATTGGCCCAACCATCAATCCCACCAATTCCCCGTAATAGTTGTCCCAGAACTCCTGGAGACGGGTGGCCAACCACGCTGGTGGGAGTTCCCAGCTCAGACAGACTCCCTCACCACACAGTCACTAGGTACCATGCAGGGTGAAGGTGAGCCCCCACCAGCTGCCCTAGGTTCACACAGGTTAACTAGCCAGCGGGATTTCCTAGGCTTGAGAAACCTCCCCCAAACCTGAACCGAGAACCAGGAATGGACCAGGTCGACCCTAAGACACCCCTCCTCAATTTGATCCCCATCCCACACTCCTTCACCCACTTGCTTCCTTCAGCCACCTGCCTAAGTAGGAGTGAAGGAGAGGGCCAGGATAAGCACCTCCACTCCCCTCCCCCCCACACAAACATACACTCTTCCTCCTCTAGGGTGGAATGTTCTGGGAGGCTCAGCCCTGCAGTTCCATCTGCCTCAAAGCCTTGCAAGGGCCAGAGTTTCTTCCTGTCAGGGGCAGATCTTTCAGCTACTTGCCTCCTCATTCACCCTGCCCCCTCCCCACTGGACAGGGACACACCTCGTCATCCTTCAGCTCCATGAACACAAGGGCCTTCCCTCTAGCGTATCTGGACACAGAGGCTCTCTACAACGGTAACAGGGTGCCCTCACCTTTGGGTGGGCAACTTACAGTTTACAGATGCTCCCATATCCCTCATCTCATTTGATCCACCGCCCCCCCAAACCCTGAGAGGCAGCTGCTCTTATACCTGTTTTACAGATGGGGAAAATGAGGCCCAGAAGGGAACTAAATGCCAGTTTTCAAACCCCTTCTCTAAGGCTCTTTCCACCCTTCCTTACAGAATGTAGGGAAGGAAGTGAATCTTTCTGTTCCCTTGACCTCTCAGAAAGTCGGCTTCCTGCTCCTGGAGAGAGTACCTACTGCCCCCAGGCCCACTCTGCCCCCCCGCCAAGGAAAAGTCTGGACAGTGAGTGGCACCAAAGCCCCAAGATGGAGGCATAAAGGCTGCAGAAGTTGAGCCAGAGTCCTTGTGCACCCCTAACCCACCCACCCACGCTAGCCTCTCCTATGAGGAGGGAGAGGGACGAGGAGGGAAGTATGGAAGAGCAATTAGGAATCTCTAATCTGCCTTTCCCTGGGAATACACAACATTGTCTTCTGGGTTCCTGTGTCCCAAAATGGAGGTGAAACTCCAAAATGAACTCTCCTGTGCTTTATCCCCTCAGTCCTCTTATTATTCAGTAGAATTATCGCCGCTGAGGGTTAATTCCAGGGCCTTGTTTAATTCCCACAGACCCCAAAGGACCCTTTGTCTGGTTTGCTTGGTCATCTAGCAGCCCCCATGGCTTGGTACCACATTGTTTGGTAGGCTCTAAATTCCCTGATCCCAGTAAGTCCTAGCCTAAGCCTTTCCTTCAGGCTGAACAGCTTCAAGCATCCAAGCTAGGTCCTTCCAATGTTAGGACTCACCTGCCAACCAGGCTGGGCCTGGAAAGCAAGGACAGCCAGGTTTCAGGGAAAGTCAAGTTCTAGGCAAAGCTACTTCTAGTTCAGTAGCTCTGTAAATAGTTGTAACCAGTGAACTCCAGGAGCACTCTAAATATATTGACAGAGTACAGGGGCTACAAACAAACTTTCCTTAATTCCCTTTTTCTAGCCAACTGAGTTCTTTATACACAATCATTGGTCAATACAATTAAGGGCTGTCATACCAGAAGGAAATCAAAGATCCAAAGGTCAGGATTAAAACAGTGGAGAGCTTCAGATCCAGTAATTTTCACATTGTATTCTGTGACTCTTTTAGGAGGTTCACAGAGTTACCTAAAAGTCCACTGAAATTTCTGGGACTGATTTTTCCCTATTCCGCCTATGAAAACAGGTAAAAATGCTGAATATTATATATAAAACAAATTTAAGAAGACTCTGAAAGGTGGAGATAAGAAGTCAGACCAGCTAGGAGCCTCAGAACCGGAGGGGTGACTCACTCGAAGTGAGTGTTCTAGGTTTGTTTTTTACCTCATATATCCTAGACTTGGTGCTGGAGAAGCCAGAAATCCAAAAATGCCAATGGGCACTGACATAAAAAGACAATGAAAACCTTTCCCTCTCTAGCCAAAGAATCATGAAAGGGTCAGCCTAGAAAGATAGAAAACTTCTACACAATAACCATTCTACTTCTGTCAAACACCATGGAAAAAACTGTGGTCCCAGCCCCACCCCAGCCAGCAAAGGCAAAGTGGAAAGCCTGGATTTCCACTTTCATCATGCTGTAGCAAATAACCTCTACCCCATTCATCACCATGGTGGTGTCACAGCAGGCCAAATATGGAGCTCAGAGTTTTATTCCAGCCAGGCACAAACACATGATATCCCTGTCCCTTGCATTTCTGGTGGTATCAGAGGAAATCTAGTGGGGTACCTGAACTCCCACCCCCCCACATGAGAAGCCCCTCAACACTGTGGTATCAGTAGTGGCCTAGTGGGGAACCTTAACTTGACAGTAATGAGGTAGTATACCCTTCTTCCACTGGCATGCTGTCAGAGGAAGCCTGCTAAGATTTTTAAAAATCCCACAGTTTCATTACATACTACTAAAAATGCCCAGGTTTCAATCAAAAATCATTCATGACACAAGGACATCATACCACCCAAGAAAATATCAATTTGAGTAAAAAAAAAAAGGCAATAATGAGATGGCACAGATGTTAGCACTATCTGACAAGGAACTTAAAGCAGTCATCATAAAAATGTTTCAATGAGTATTTATGAGGATGCTTGAAATAATTCAAGAATTAGAAAGTCTCAGGAAATAAATAGAATATATAAAGGGATACCAAATGGAAGCTCTGGAACTAAAAATAGAATAACTGAGATTAAAAAAAAAAAAACTCAATGGATAAGTTCCACAACAGAATGAAGAAGAAAGAGGAAAGAATCAGAGAACTTGGGGGGAAAAGGCCAATAGAAATGATCTTGCCTAAATAAGAGAAAGGGGGATGCCTGGCTGGTTCAGTAGGTAGAGCATGCAACTCCTGATCTCAGGGTTGTGAGTTCAAGCCCCATGTTGGATGTGGAGCCTACTTAAAAAAATAAAATAAACAAGAGAAAGGAAATAAACTGAAAAAAATTAACAGAACTTTAGAGAACTGTGGGACTACAACAGAAAAAAAAATAATATTCATGTGATCAGAGTCCCAGAAGGAGAAATGAAAGAAGGTGTGGCTGAGAAAGTATTCAAAGAAATAATGGCAAAAAAGATCTGGAAAGCAGTGAGAGAGAAATGACACCTTAATTATAGAGAGAAAACAATTAGAATGATAATGGATTTCTCATCAGACACCATGGAGGGGAGAAGGAAGAAGTCACACATTTTTTTAAGTACTGAAAGAAATGAACTGTTATCTCAGAATTGTATATTCAGCGAAAATATCCTTGAGGAACAAATAATGGAAAACTAAGAGAATTTGGTGCCAGCAGATCTACCCTAAAAGAACGTCTAAAAGAAGTTCTATAGGGGCGCCTGGGTAGCGCAGTCATTAAAGCGTCTGCCTTCGGCTCAGGGCGTGATCCCGGCGTGCCGCCATCGAGTCCCACATCAGGCTCCTCCGCTGTGAGCCTGCTTCTTCCTCTCCCACTCCCCCTGCTTGTGTTCCCTCTCTCGCTGGCTGTCTCTCTGTCACATAAATAAATAAAATCTTAAAAAAAAAATAAGTTCTACAAATAGTAAAGAAATGACAAAAGAAGGAATCTTGGAGCATCAGGAAAGAAGAAGGTACAATGAAAATAGTAGAAATGAGTAAATACAACAGATTTTCCTTATCCTCTTGAGTTTTCTAAAGTATGTTTAACAATTGAAGCAAACATTATAACATGTGGCTCTCGATGTATGTGGCTCTCGATGTATGTAGAGGAGTCATTTAAGGCAATATTATAAATAGGGGACAGTGAAGAGACAATAAAGGAGGTAAGGTTTCTATACTTCACTGAGGCTGGTAAAATATTAACACCAGTAGACTACAGTAAGTTATGTACATATCAAACCACTAAAGAAGCTATGTAAAAAGATACCCTCAAAAACACTATAGATAAATAAAACAGAATTCTAAAAAAGTTAAAAATAAAACCTACAGGAAGGCAGGAATAAAGCCAGAAATGAAGAACAGAGGACACAAACAGAGAACAAATAATAAAATGTCAGACTTAGGCCCTAACATATCAATAATTGTATTAAATATAAATGATGTAAATATATTAATTACAAAGACTAGCAGAGTAAGTTAAAAATGACACAGTGTATGTTGTCTACAGGAAATTTACCTCAAATATATAATGATAGGTAGGCTGAAAGTAAAAGGTTGGGAAAAGATATGTCATATATACATTAATAAAAAGAGATGAGAGTGGCTGTATTAATTTTTGATACAGTAGACTTCAGAGCGAAGAAAGCTACCAGAAAGAGAAAAGGACAAAAACATAATGATAAAATGTTTAGGCTCCCAGGATGATACAGCAATCCTAAACAGTGCTTCAAAATAGGTGAAGCAAAAACAGAAAACAAAGGGGAAATAGACAATTCCACAATATAGTTGGAGACTTCAATACTGCATCTCAAAAACTGATGGCAAAACTAGACAGAAAAACATAAGTAAGGACATAGAACTAAAAACACCATCAACCAGGAAGATCTAATCAACATTTAAGGAGCACTCTACCTCACAACAGCAGAATACACATTCTTTTCAAGCACCTGTGGAACATACACCAAGATAGACCATATCCTGAGCCATAAAACCAACTTTAACAAATTTAAAATAATTGAAACCATACATTATGTGTTTTCTCAGTTTAATGGAATCAAATGAGAAATTAAAACCAGAAAGACAATAGCAAAGTCTCTAAACAAATGGCAATTAAACAACACACTTCTTAACAATGCACAGATCAAAGAGGAAGTCTCAAAAGAAATTTAAAAAATACAGGCAACAGGGTGCTGGGTGGCTCAGTCAGTTAAGTCTCAGACTCTTGGTTTTGGCTCAGGTCATGATCTCAGGTTCCTGAGATCGAGCCCTGCGTCGGGCTCCAGGCTCAGTGCAGAGTCTGCTTGAGATTCTTTCCCTCTCCCTCTGCTCCTCTCCCCCCTCATGCTCTCTCTCTAAAATGAATGAATGAATGAATGAATAAAATATTTAAAAAAGATAATCTTTGATAATAAACTTACAATTTAAAAAAATACAGGCAACTGAATGAAAACCAAAATGCAACATACCAAAATATGTGGGACAGAGCTAAAGCAGTACTGAGAAAGAAGTTTATAGCACTAAATGCTTATATTACAGATTAGAAATGATTACAAATCAATAATCTAAGTTGCTACCTGAAGAAACTAGAAAAAGAAGAGCAAAAATAAACTCAAAGCAAGCAGAAGGAAGGAAATAATAAAAGGTAGAAATCAACGAAATCGAATATAGGAAAACAATAGAGAAAAATCAATGAAACAATAAGTTCTTTTAAAACAACCAGTAACATTTATGAACCTCTAATAATACTGAATAAAAAGAGAGAAGATCCAAGCCACCAATATCTGGTATGAAACAGGAGATAACATTACAGATTCTGCAGCCATTAAAAAGATAATAAGAGAACACTATAAACAACTTTACATTCATAACTTTAATAACTAGAGGGAAATATTGGACAAATTCATCAAAATCCACAAACTACAAGAACTCAACCAAGAGGAAACACAGTACATGAATAGTCCTATAACCACTAAAAAAATTGAATTTATAATTTAAAACTTCCCCAAAAGAAAAGCTATATGGACTCACTGGAAAATTTTACGAAACATTTTTCCAAAGAAGAATTAACAGCAATTTTATACAGTCTCTTCCAGGAAACTGAAGATGAAGAAACACTTCCCAACTGATTTTATAAGGCCAGCATTACCCTGATATTAAAACCAAAGACAATACAAGAGTAAAAGAAAAAGAAAATTATAGACCAATATCCCTTATGAATATAGATGCAAAATTCCTCCGAAAATATTAGCAAACCAAATCCATTAATGTATAAAGAATTATGCACCATGCCAAAGTGAGATTTATTCCAGGCATGTGAGGCTGTTTCAATATTCAAAATTCCATCAATGTAATGTACTATATCAGCAAATTAAAGATGAAAAATCATATGATACTATCAATTGGTACAGAAAAAGCATTTGACAAAATCGAATACTCATTTATGATTAAAAACTCTCATCAAGTTAGTAATAGAGGGGAACTACTTCAACGTCATAAAGAACATCTAAAGAATCTACATCTAATATCATACTTTATGGGGAAATACTATGTTTTCCTGCTAAGATCAGGAACAAGGCAAAGATGCCCATTCTCACCACTCTTATTTAAAATTCCAACAGAAACTGTAGCTACTGTAATAAGCTAAAGAAAAGAATATGTATACAGATTGGAAAGGAAGAAATAAAACTGTCTCTATTCACAGATGCCAGAATCGTCTACATAGAAAATCCCAAGGAATCTACAAAAACTTTATAAAACTAATAAGTGAGTTTAGCAACATTGTATTATGCAAGATCAACACACAAAAATCAAACACACTTCTGTATACTATCAATGAACATGAAGAAACTGAAGTTGAAAACACAGTAACATTTACAATCATTACAAAGAAAATGAAATACTTAGGTATACACCCAAAAAATCATGTACTAGATCCGTATGCTAAACATGTCAAAGTGCTGGTGCAAGAAACCAAGAAAGATCTAAGTAAGTGGAAAGACATGCTGTGTTCCTGGACTGGAAGACTCAACATGGTAATGATGTCTATTTTCCCCAAACTGGTACAGAGTTTTAATTCAATTTCTATCAAAATCCTAACAAGATTTTTTTGTAAATATGGACAAGATTATTCTAAAAATTATATGGAAAGGTAAAAGAATTAGAATAAGTGAAACACTTTTTAACAAGAAGAATAAAGTGAGAGGAATCACTCTGTCTAATTTCAAGACTTATTGTATAGCTATAGTAATCAAGACTACGGTACTGGTAGAGAGATAGGTGTATAGAACAATGGAACTGAATGGAGACCCCTGACATAGTTCCACGCAAGTATCATCAACTGATTTTTTACAAAGGTACAAAAGCAATTTAAAGGAGAAATTATAATCTTTTTAACAGTGTTGGAGTGATTGGATATTTATAAGCAAAAAAGAAAAAAACCTGAAAATGGATCATAGACTTAAATGTAAAATGTAAAACTGTAACACTTTTAGAAGAGAACATAGGAGAAAATCTTTAGGACTCAGGGCTTAGAGAGGAGTTTCTTACACATGACACCAAAAGCACAGTCCATAGGGGGAAAACTCAATCAATAAATTGGATGTCATCAAAACTTAAAACTTTTGCTCTGCAAAAGATTCTGTTAATAGGATGAAATGACAAGCCACACACTGGGAGAAAATATTTACAAACCACACAAACCACATATCTAACAGGAATGATATCCAGAATATATAAATTAAACTCAACAGAAAAAAAACCCCAAACAATCCAATTAGAAAACAGGCAAAATATATGAAGAAACATTTCACCAAAGAGGATATATGTATGGCAAATAATCACATGAGAAGATGTTCAACATTACTAGCATTAGGGAAATGCAAACTATGATCACAATGAGATATCATTATATATTTAACAGAACAGCTAAAATAATAAATGGTGACAATGTCAAAAGCTGGAAGGATGTGGAGAAAATAAATCTCTCATACATTGCTATGGGAATGTAGCATGTTACAGCCACTCTAGAAAATAAGTTAGCAGTTTCCTTAAAAGCTCATCATACATTTACCATGAGACCCAACAATTACACTCCTGGGCCTTTATCCCTGAGAAATGAAAATATGTGCACACAAAATCTCTACACAATTGTTCACAGCATTATTTGTAATAACCCAAATCTGAAAGCAACCAAAATGTCCTAAAATATAGATGAATGGTTAAACTGTGGTACATTCAGACAATGAAATACTGCTCAACAGTAAAAAGGAACAAACTGATACATGCAACAACCTGGGTGGATCTCAAGGGTATTATGCTGAATGACAAAAAGCCAATTTTAAAAGGTCCCATACTGTGTGATTCCGTTTATATAACATTCTCTGCATGACAAAATTATAGAGATGAAGAAGAGATCAGTGATTGCCAGGCATTAGAGGTGGTGGTGGTGTGGGGGGAGCAGTTGTGAATATAAATTGGTAGCATGAGGGAGATCTTTGAGGTGATGGAATAATTCTCTATCTTTATAGTTGTGGTGGTTATATGAATCTACAAGTGATAAAAAGGCATAGAACTACACATGCACATTGTACCAATACAAATTTCTTTGTTTTGATACTGTACTATAGTTACCTAAGATGTAGTCAATGGGGGAAACTGGGTGAAGGGCATATAGTATCTGTCTTTATTATCTTTCCAATTTCCTGTCCATTTATAATTTCAAAATAAAGTTTAAAAATTTAATTAGCTGCGAAAAAAATAGTCCAAATCCCTTATTTTACAAATAAGGAAACTGAGATGTCAAAAGGACAGGTAACTGGCCCAATATTTCACAACTGTCAGTGCAGCACTGAGAGTTTGCAACTTTTATTACCGTCCTGAAACCTAACCTTTCAAAACTCATTAATTTTCACCAGTGTATTTTCCAGCATCAACTTGTCCGCACTTCCATCACATTCTCTTATACCAAAGTTCTTCTAGTTCTTGCTGGTCAGATTTCCCTTAAGAGTCTTCCTGCCTACTGGAATTTCCCCTCTAGATGGCTTAACCTTTTTTTTTTTTTTTTTTTTTTTTTTGGCAGCCATACACTGCCAAGGTAGACTTTCTAATCTTTACTCCTAACTCTTTACACTAACTGTTAGGATCTGGCTCAATCATGCTCAAGATTTCTTAGAAGCTTCTTGCCTACTTCATGATCCTTTCTGTTGAGAAATGGCCCATTCATTAGCTAGGCCTAGCAGTTCAAGTCCACTGGCATCACTACATGGTGCCACCTACTGAAATAGGGGAAGGAATAAAATAGGTTGAGATGTCCAGCAAAAAACTGGGGAACTAAAGTTGCAGGGAGAGGTCAGGCCTAGAGATATAGATTTTTGAGTTGTTGGGGTATGGAGAATAGTTAGAACCATGGGGAAATTTCTTCTATAATAGGAAGATAAAGAATTCTTCCATAAATGAACAATACCATAGGGGTGGATAAAATCAGTGTTAACTAAAGAAGAATGAAGGGTCCAATAGTTTTTTTTCTCTGAGCAATTATCTCAGGTGGTTGAAGCCTTGAACTGTCCTGAGCATGTTGAGGAAAGCATCAGGGCTTTGTGTGGTGGATGGAGTAATTAATGCAAGGAGGGATTCCCTCTAGATGAATTGTCTCAGGGGTCTTTTTGCAGGCTGTTCACCCCTTTCAGAAGAACAAAGGAAAATCTCAGTTCAACTCAGAACTGGGGATTGGATTACAAACAGAAGGCTGCTGGATAAAGTGTCTAAAATGTTGCTAAGGAATACCTGAAGGCTGCTGTTCCTAGAGAAGAGGACCCCAAATTATAAGAGAAAGGGAAACAAAAAATTCTAGGTAAGATTCTGGGAGTCACTGGTTTCTGACAAAAGCTTTCCCTGGGCCTAAGATCCACATTTTCCACATTTCTTTTCCTTCTCAGAGTTTTCCAACTCTATCGAAGATATTTTTTTTTTTTAGCAACACTCAGCATGTGTGGAATCTTTGTTGAGCCACATGCAAGTTTTAAAAGAACCATTTTAAGATGTTTCTTTTGGCATTTTTCCTATTTAACCGATTTTTTGTGCGTTTAGTTGTTTTTGCTTTTGTTTTTTGCACCTGGTATATCTAATTACTTGCCTATCTAGCTGTGGTTGTAGTCTCTAAACAGTGGCTATATGCTAAGCAAAAGGGAAAAAAATAAGGTTGCCATAGCAACAAATCTTCAGCCATTGATTTGATTTGTTTCACAGGCAATTACGTGTAATCCTAGTTTACCTGGTAAAGCAGAAATCTGTTACATTGGCTTTTTTTTTTTACTGTCTCACAATGGACAGATCCCATGTTGTTCTAGAAAAACTGTGTCTGTCCCCCCCCCCATCTCCTTCACATACACCTAGTAGGCTTTCTTGGACATCCAAAGAACAGTGTTCAGATGCATTCATATTTATTGAAGCTGGTTTCCCAGATTACATGCTCAGTGTTCTTTAAATGTCTCAAAATCAGATGTACAGACTTCACAGCCATTGGAGGCTGGTTCAGACACCTCTTCCACACTGGGCAGTACTGCTTTCCTATCTTATGAATATCTTAAATAGAATGTCTCTTAAAGTGCTAGAGAATTTACCTATGTGATCTCTAAGCTTCTCAATAAAGTAGGCATCATTTTCCCTGCTTTGCAAAAAGGAAAACTGTGACTCCGAGAAGTGTCATTTAAAACCACACCGCTTGAAAGAGGCATTATGAATCTAAGTCTGACATGCTCTTAACCTAGTTCTTTTCACTGCATCTTTAGGTCTCCAAAAACCTCTAATGGGACATTTGCTCAATAGAATCATTGTTACTCATTATTGGTAAAGTCCTGGACCTTGTATTGCCTCTTAAACAAAGTTCCTGGGGCCATGTGTCCTTATCAAGACACAATTCTAATAATTCAGGTGGATTTCCAGATGAATAGATTCTTTTGAAGGAGCAAAGATAGAGGGAAGATGCAGGGGGAAAAAGCCAAGAGTTAACTTTCCCAGGCAAGTGTCTTACACAGGAGTAGGATCCATATCAAATATGCTATTTGCAGAGGCCTTTGTCCTAATAACTTAGTAACACAGTAACTTACTTTCCATACCCACTGAAATAGGGCTTCTTCCCAAAAATTGTCGCTTAGCCTGAGAGGATCTGCAAATGAGTCTGCTCCATGTGCACTCACCTGCAGCCCTGAAAATCTCAGGGCTGGGGATCCAGAGGCTATGTGGCTATGAAATCACCATGAGATCCATCCCAACAGTTGGTGGTGGCATGGCAGAGGGATGAGGGAGGACTGCAACACGGACCTACCTACTGAACTAGGGGAGCAATATTTGCCACCATAGCAAGCTGAAGAGGAGCAAGTTTCCATGTAGTTGGTCCTGGTTCCTATGCTGTAGTCCCTAACTGCCTTTCCCTTGGCCCTATTTTATTTGGACTTTGCTCTTCTATCTGAAATCCAAATGAACTTTGACACCAAGGTTGGGACCCCTACTGCATGGTTAGGTTAGGGCCTCAAATCCTCTAACAACTAGAAGCATTCAGTCTGGAGTTTCCATTTTTTCAACCACCAATTCTTTCTCAGGATGGTTTGCATGCAGACCTGCATCGATGCAGGCAACTGAACTGGGTGACTGTCACTCATAAAATGCCAGGGCATATTAGCTAATCGACAAATGTATGTTAAACTTACCAGATTCATCTGAGTTTGTTGAATTTAGTCTACCCATCAGCAAAATCACTGACAAGAAGTCACCAAGAGGCATCCAATGAAAAAAATTTTAGTAACCAGCTCTTTAAAAAATTAAGAACAGTTGTCCGTTTCATTCATTATATGGTCAACCCCACCCCCTACAGTTATTAGCCAAGAAAAACAGCAATGCTGGCCCAGTTATCAGTGAGAAGCTAGTTCCATTTTATTTGTTGCACTGGGTCCCCGTTAATGGAGGATTTCTCAGTGATGGGAGAAAAATCATTCAAATTGGATTACAATGAAATAACATGAAGAGCTGCCTTGCTGTTTATATGAATCTCACAAACCAAATTTCTTAGGAAAACAAGGAAACCTAGAAAGAGAAGTCAAAAGCTTAGAGCACTGCAGAGCTATCTCCACTGGGTACTGTGGACCCAGCTTCCTTGCACTTCCACTTGTGGAAGGAAAGGGGCAGGGAAGGGAGAGTCTTCTGTGGTGTCATGGAACAGGCAGCAGCCCTAGAGTCAGATCTGTTTTGTAGCTGATTCTGCCACTTAGTAGATATTTAAGTCAGAACACTTCACTTCCATGATTGAGATTCCAACAGCTTCTCATCTCAGAATATTCCTTCCCTAGACTATAAAGCCCTCACAGACCGGCCCCTGACTCATTTCTTCTCCCCCCTCTTCAACATTGCTCCTTTTCCTCCTTCTAAATAATGACCGGAGCTCTTTTCCTGGGGCTGGAATGTTCTGCTTCCTATTCAAGGCTCAGCTTGTGTCACCTCCTCATAAAGATCTTCTTCAACCACCCTACTCCATCTGAGTCACAATCACATCAGACCATTTTATTTTCTCCCCAGCATTTAACCAGTTTTAATTTGTATTTACAAAGGTATCATCTGCCTCTCCCTACTAGAATGTAAGCTCCATGAATGCAAGGACCTGTCTTATTCACAATATCCCCTACGCCTGGAATGTTGGGATGTAGATTCCAATAAATTTTGGATGTGGGATAGGCCGGTGATGGGTAGGAAGGAGGGCACGTATTGCATGGTGCACTGGGTGTTATACGCAAGTAATGAATCATGGAACTTTACATAAAAAACTAGGGATGCACTGTATGGTGACTAATAAAAAATTATTATAAAAATTTTATTTTGGATGTTTAATACTAGCAGTGGGACCCACAGGATGTCACAGCCTCTGATTCTATTTCAGTTATAAAGTGCAAATGTCTGATTGCCCACCAGCTGTAATGAGTATCAAATAAGAGGACAAAAGTGGAAAGGCCTAGCCTGTTGCTGATGAACAGGTACGACACATCTATTGTCTGTTAATCAATCCGTAACCCTCTCTCCAGCTCCTCTTCCCTTTCAGGGCCATGCCGGCAATTCACATTAACCTTTCAGTAGAACCAATGTGTGTATACAGTGTTGGTGACTGGAGGGTGGATGCTGGAAATCACAATATGCTTTTGAGTGGGTCCCACAGTACCTCTTTGGAGCAGTTATGGATAGATATTGTCACCCACAAAAATGTCAAGGGTCAAGAATATAGCCCACTCAAGTTTCTAGGCTCAGGTTTATAAGCTGCCATTTTAAACAAGAAATAAGGCCTAAGCCAGGCCTAGTTAATATATTCTGGACAGGTAACTTGTAAGGCACTCAAAACCAAATATACCAGTAGTGTGGACTGAAGGAAACACATTGGGGTAGGATGGAAAGAAAGAATGAGGGCTTTTCCAGCTTTTTTCCCCCCAGGTGATTTTGACCTCAGACTTTTAAATAGTAACAGAGAAAGGGCCCAGTCAGTGCCCATGTCTGTACAAGTGCTGTTAGATAATATCTACACTAAAATGAAGTTTGGAATGTATTTTTATTTAGCAAATTAGACTGAATGATTTTCCTGTTTAAAAATGTAGATGCTACTGGTCCCCAAATACGGAGAAAAGGGATTAACTCAGATGCTGGAGAAGACAGCATTAATTATTTGGGGAGTTTCCTTTTCATTAGAACAATACGAAGAATCTGGGCTTAGTTGCTGAGTCGGTCTCCTTCTTAGAAACAGTCCTGTACCTTTGTGCTAACAGAGTTTCAGACACTGTTCCATTCCTTCCCTTATCCAGGAAAGGGTAGAGCCGAGACAAAACAGAATAACTCTTCCTGAATTTTCACCTTTAGTCTCGAAGGCCTACACCCAAAATACTGAAAAAAAGCTAGGTGATGTGCTCCTCTGGCCTCATCCAAGCAAGCAGTCAGATTCACATGCTGGAGACAGATTTGAGTCACACACGACAGAAACCCAATATCCATCTTCTACTACCAAATGGATTTTCAGATTCCTAAATAAAAAGGCCACAGAAAATGTTACACTATATTCACACAGAAAATACAAGTAAAGCCAATGCAAATCAATCAGCTTTTCCCCAAACCTCAACTCTGAAGGCTCTTCTTTCACAGGAGTTAATATTTCACTTCATGTTGTCGAACAAAGCAAAACAAACTTTCAGCAATGGCATCAGAAAAGACTTGGTGTTAGGAAATACTTGCTTTCACTTGGGCTGAAGTTTGATTTGGTAGTCTCTGTTCTCATGTCAGCTTTCCCCTTTCCACTCGAAGTCATTTAAACGTAATACATCACTTACTTTCTAACTAAAGTAGAAACATAAATCCAGGTTAGCCGTTTCTAACAAATGCCAAGAATATTCAAATGCAGTGATTTCAGATGATAGGGCAACTGCTTGGAAATTATTTGTATTGTTTTCACGTAACTGAACTAAGAGAATCCACATAAAACTTCAGGTGCTTGTTCCTGCAATAAATAAATGTGACAACCGCTACTTATTGGCTGCTACATAATACTGAAGTTGTGATGGACTTCCTGAATTTTTAATCATTGGGCCCTCAACTGGCTAAGGTCTTTTGCCAATGCTTACTGGTTAGATTTCAAGCTTTGGTAGGGAGTACATTAACCCCAAAAAGGGGAGAATGATGGTAGTTTTGTAAGCTTGGGTACACACTCTTTAAAAAAAAAGAGCGTGCATGCAAGCAAGTGGGGGGAGGGGCAGAGGGAGAATCTTCAGGCAGACTCCCCGCCGAGTGTGGAGCCCAGTGCAGGGGCTCCACCTCACAACTCGAGATCATAACCTAAGCTGAAACCAAGAGTCGTATGCTTAACCAACTGAGCCACCCAGGTGCCTCAAGATACTCTTAAGCTACAGTTTTGATACACAATTTAAAAAATGGTGCCCATTTAGTTTTGGGGTGGTGTAGGTGAGCAGATAAGATATGCATATCTACAGGTGACCTTTTAAAACACTAGTTGCATCCTTACTGTAACCACTCTCTCCCATATTCTAGAACTACACTGTCCAATATGGAAGCTGCTAGCCACTTATTTCTATTGAGCGTTTAGAAATGTGCCTTATTCAAAATGAGACATACTCTAAGTGTAATACACCAGATTTTGAAGACTCGGTTTGGAAAAAAATGTAAATCTCAATTATTTTTATATGAATTCAACATGTTAAAATATTTTGACCTTAATGAGTTAAATAAAATTATTAGTTTCACCTGTATCTTTTTACCTTTTGTATTGTGGCTGCTAGAAAAGTTAAAATTACTTATCACTTGTGTTATCCTCCTACTGAACAGTGCTATTCTAGAATACTTGGTGCAGACAGGGGACAAGTGTGAATTTACTTAAAAAGGAGGTACATCACAGTCACCAACACTGTCCATTGATAAACTCAGCAGTATTTCAGAGGCTTCAGGTCCCCATCCTGCGAAAACCAAATCTCAGACCAGCACAGTGCTTAGAATTTAACGGGAGCACAACACACATTACCTATTAGCTGACGAAACTCGAAATTCAGATGAGCCCATTTCACCCCATTACTCTTCACTGCTCCTCTCAAATATCATTTGAATGGGGATGGAATATTTATAGCATGTCTTTTAAGGTTTTTGTATTACTTTATTAACTATTTACACGTCTCCCCACTGAAATGCCTGTTCCTTCTGAGTAGGGATTAGATCTTTCTCCTGTGCTTTATGTGTTGAATGAGGAGTGATAATCATTTCAAAGTACTCACCTCAGCAGCCATTTACTTATTCTAAATACTACTTACTGCATCTATTATTTGAAATGCCTGTGATTGCTTTTAGAGCACATAGATTCTTCTGAATATGCTCAAAGGTGGCAAATCTCCATTGAGAAAAAGATAATTCTTGGAAATAGTCAAGATTGGTCTCAATATGGCAAATAATGTGAAAAAACTGAATAGGGCTGCTTCTCTCAGTTTATAAAATGGCTTCTGAAAGTAATTTTAAATAAGCTCCAAGTATCTTCTGAGCAATGATGACATTCTTAGAATGCCCATGGTTGCCGAAGACAACTTTGAAGGGTGTTTACTTGGATGCCAGTGAGCTAGCTGGCATACTTTGAAAAAGCTGCCATCTTTTCCAGTCATTTCATATTTCAAATTGAGTAAAAATGGGTCAAGAGCACATGTAATAAGGGGCTGAGATGACCTTTAACATTAAAGATTCCCAAAATGTGTTCCATCCTCCTCCTAAAATCTTGGAAATGAAACACCTTGAGATATATATATTTGGTAATGGCCACAATGATTTACTGAATTTACAATATATAACCTTTACTCCTCAGATT
Organism: Ursus arctos; assembly: GCF_023065955.2. NCBI lineage: Eukaryota > Metazoa > Chordata > Mammalia > Carnivora > Ursidae > Ursus > Ursus arctos. Next base: position 59,402,336 of record NC_079873.1, read on the forward strand.
TGCCCTTCGAGGTTTCCTTGGCAAACTAGCTAAAACCCAGGTTTATTCTAAGAAATCATACTTTATAAGCAAGCTAGTCTAGGGCTTCGGATAAATACTTAAAAATCAATTAGGAGCCATATAGGAGCAGGGCAAAAAGTACAATGAAAATAAGCTCTGGAATCAGAGATGACTGGGAATACTCGGCCACTGACTATGAGACCCTGGGAAAATTACCAAACGCCTGTATCTCATCCTCATCACCTGTAAAACAGGGTGGTAATAACACAACTCAGAGCCACTAATTTACAAATAATTTACAGAGTGCCAGATACAATGTCTAACAGCAATCAGAAAAATTTAGCTCTTTTTAATGTATCTATTAGTAATCCATTTGGAATATCTTACTTTTAAATCTTGCCTGAATTCAAAGACCTCAAAGAAACTGGACCTCAGATTTCCTACTTTTTAAAAATGATCATTGTAAGTATAGTTTATACGCCACTCCACTCTGAGTAACCAGATGGTCCCTTCCACCGAATGTGTCTCAAGATGCTTGTGCACTGGCTTTACTTTGTCAAGAATGTCAACTTTTCAGTGGTGGTCTTGAGCTTCAAAGAATAGAATCATGAACAACACTTATAATCCCTGGGACGGTCATAAGGCAAAGAGCTGACCACACCAAAGTAATCCCAAGGAACTGAGTTCCTATGCCAGTAATAAGGCTCAGTGGGCACCAGAGGAAATGAAACTAATAAAATTCACCATTGGCTAAACGAATACCAGTACCAGGGGGAAGTCTCACCCAGGTATCAGAATGTGACAACCTACTTAAGAAACAAGGACATCTTAATGGCTTAAGCAACACGTGTAAAAGGTTGGAGATAGGGATGGAAAACAAAAGCTACATGAGCACACGTGCACACCTGGACAAGTTTTTGTATTTATAAAGGTCAAGCAAGAGAGTAGGCAGGGCGGTGGTGAGAATACAAGTAACAGCAAAGATGCACCTACTTAAAATGTCATTTACAGAAGTCTTTCTAGGATTCTTGCATTGGAATATACCTTAATCTTTTATTTTACCACTCAAAGACTAAGCCATTAAACTACACCACATAAGATGGAGGTTATATCCCATAAACCAGGGTCTGCTCAAACTCACAGCTGTGAGGAAATCAAAATGAAGGTTGCACTAGAATTCCACTTGATTCTAAAAATCAAGTCTATTTGACATCGGTTGGAGGCAACAGAACCTTTATCAGATCAGATTCCCTTTTAAAGAAAAACCCGAGAGATGATCAAGCACAAATGATCACTTCATGCATTTTATTGATAGTCTATATTTTAAATCTGCAGTATGACATCTTACATAGGGAAAAAGCTTCTTCCTAAAAGATAACTATTAATAATCAAACCAGCTTTAATATGACTGACCTTTCAAGGTCTTGTTCTGCATTAAACAAGTTAATTTTTAGCAGGTATAAAGCACTGTACAAAAAAAAAAAAAGGAAACTGGGTACATTCTCAAAATTTAATACAGGGCTTCCCAACCAGGAGTCTTCTGGATAGATATTGGAGAAGGGTGTTATGTTCAGATTTAAATTGAAAGAAAATGAGAAACCAGATAAAGCAAGCCGACCAAATTCACTTCACTTTGTGCTCCTTTCTGCTTTTTTGAAAGTCTCTCCCAGACGTCAGGAAGCCCTGGTATAACAATCACTTTAGTCTTTACAGAACATACATTTATGTGCTTCATGTTCAAAGACATAAAGGCAGCTTTTGTTACTATCCCCCCTCCAAATCCCTTCAGGTTCTTTTGGCTTCAGAAAGCTTTCTAAGATTGCTGCCCAGTTCTTTATATATGAATCCAAGTAAACATCTATACCAAAGCAGCTCTTCCTGGGAGAAGATAAAACAGGCACAGATACATAACCAGGCCAACTGCGTACCTACTCAACTTGTTACCTGATCACATGGCCCTATATCTTTAAAAGCAGCACCAGGGACAAATGGAGCTAACAAGAGGTAAAATCCAAACATCGGACAGTTAAAACACATACAAATCAATCAGTTAAAAGAAATGTTAGCAGAGGGGCACTAAATAGAGTTAAGGCTGGGCAGCTGGTTCAACCATACCTTGGTACTGGAATAAATCTGCAAGATGAGGAACTGAGAGGAACCCTGAAATAACGAGGCACAGTGGTATGGTGGGGTTCACTTTCGTTGCATGTATTTAAGGTTATCATTCAATCCAGGTGACTATAAAGCAGCTTGTGGGTCTTTAGTAAACAAATCCTAATCAAAACCAAGTATCTCACTGTAATTGTATTTGAGAGTGTTGGAGAGCATTCATTTCCTTCAAATTTGAATGAAAACACCTATAGAGACATGAAAATAATCATAAAACTGATACAAACTGCTGTTTCCCCTTGAGAGTTCCAACACTTCAATAACAGCTCTATTCTGTGCTGTAGTTTAAATACAAAGTGGAGTTATTAAATCAAGTGAGATCACTCACCTTTTGGGAATATTATAGTATTTTAGAAATGTTCCAGTTAAGAACTCAATTTCGAAATGTTAAAACTTTTACAGGGCAAGTACTTAACTCATAGCTGTTTCTTAGTTGCTTACTAAAAATCCAATTTCAAAAAAAGTGAAATACTCGTTCCTCGGACCTTGCACTTTTAACTTTCCAAATGAAGCATATTATTTTTGTTGATTTACATTTTCAAATGTTTTCCAAAAGCACATAATTTACTAGTTAACTCCATGAATTACAACACTGTTACTGAATATTAAACATACTGAAAAATTATACTATACTTAAGGGAAAAAAAATGCCTGACACTTTCATGTGCCTTATCAATCTCTTGCATCACTAAGGTACAGAATACTTTAGAAAGTAGCAATCAGCACAGTCTTATAAGAAGAAAAGAATAAAAGTGCCCTGCAAACGTGGCTTCTACATACTTAATATTGATAATACATTTGATAGGGAAGCCAGTAAGGTAAAACTTAAAAACTCAAGGCAGATCACCAATATTTTGTGTTCACGAAAGAACAAAGGAGAATAAAAGGGGGCGGAGGGGACTATCCTCCATTTTTCAAAGAAAAGTATCAACAACCACCACAAGGTGCCACTGTATTCTAGCAAGCTGTAAAAATGGCCTTTTAAGAGGCATTTACCTCCCTATCACATGGGTATTTTAGGAACTGACTGAAAGTCATGACTGACGCTTGACCCATTTCAAGTCATGGACATTTGGGAAGCAGGTGGCTAAATAAAAAAAAGTATATTAAGTGAAAACCCTTCATAAATACAATCTGAGACACTGACACTAGGAGAGAACACTTGGCACAGAAAAGACATGTTTTCCCAAGGGGGAAAAAATTACTTGAGGTAACACTTATAGCTAAGCAGTTTCCTAATCTTAAAGTTTGGATAAAGTCAACGATCATGTTTTTAGAGATTATGTGTGTGTCTGTGTGTGTGCATGCGCGCGTGTGTGTGTGCACGCGTGCACGCACGCACACAGACACACACACACCACACATATAAAATCCTGGTACTAAACTTTGTTAACTGTACAAATGATAATTTCCTACACTCCCAACACTAATGCGAACACTTCTCTCAATCACCACCTCCATTAACCATTAACACCACTGAGGTATAACTAACGTGTTCTTTTTTAGAGCAAATATTCCGAATTAACAACATGGCTCATCTTCTAGTGTTGTTATGGATAAAGTCTGCACACTTGAAACCTAACTTGCTCAATTTTATTTTTAATATTAATAAATCTCAACCTTGTCAGCTGCTCGGAGTTAAACAACATAACACCTCAAATGCTTCATACCAGTAAGTGAATTTTTAAAAATATCTGAAATACTCAAGGAAACTCAGTTTTTAGTATTTTTCCCTATGCTGTGAACAATGTAATTTCCCAACATTGTTTTTTCTTGTTCCTATAACTGCATGAAGTTCAAACTAGGTCTTCAAGACAGAACCTTTCTGTAATAAAGTAAAAGTGCAAAGATACAAAATGAAATGTAAAGTCTTTTGCAAGAAAATGCTCCCTCAAGAGAATAGGTGTTTTGGATGCTGGTGGGAAAAAAGACTCTTGCTCTCCATTGTACATCTGACACCTACGAATGACCTTGTCTTCGATGTCCACAACACTAATAAGTATAGTCATGGACCTTGCAAAAAAAAAATTAAGTAGCAAATTCCACTAAAATATTTGTAACCATTCTACACAATCCAATGGAAATCAATGAGTGCTATTGAAAAAGGTGTCCACATGCACATGTCCAATATGTGCACCCTATTGAAGGCTAAAAACTTAAAATTCTATTTCCAGTGTTTATGAATAGCTTCAATATCTACATTCATAACCAGCATTCTGCATGAGTTACCTCTTACTTTAATACTTCACAAATGAGTAATACATCTTGGGAGGTTAGGGAGGTACCTGTTGTCCATAACTTCCTTTTATGCTTAGAATGTGCTGCAGTTGTTTTTAAACTATTTAAAATGAACACCCTTACAATGGGACGTTTTATACCAAGAGGAAAATGGGTTTTTAGCCACTCAGGACTACCCCGCAGATCTGAAAATCGCAGATTACAACCTTAGGAAAGGAGACAAGGAGGCTCACGAATATAAAGGAATCCTGACTTTTACATGGACAATTTTTTAAAAAGATAAAATGTATTACATAAGCGCCATAAACAGTGAAATCTGCTTATATTAAAAAAAATAAGTGAAGCTTTGTTTGGACATTATTTCCTTGCAAGAGCAGTACATATCCTTAGTAAACAACTACCATATTTACAAGTTAATTTCCTTGATACTTAGGTAGGAGTGAAAGCCAGAGGAAAATAGGAAAGAATGAGCTTTGAAATAACCTTTACAGCTAAGCTGATAACAGTTAAGGTAGCCAGATAATTCCTGAAGCAGACCTGTTTATTTTGGAGAGTATCTGACTAGGCACGGGTAGTTTTCACTTTAAAGACCAAGGATGTGTTCAATTCCTCTCTGGGCCCACTAGCTTCTCCCAGATAAACAAGTCCTCCACAGTCAGACTAATCCTAACCCCAACTGGCCTCAAAAGCGAAATTCAGCAAGAGTACTGGGGTTCTTCACAAACCTAATCTCATTACTAAGGAAACAACACAAAATGCATGTCCCATAGACTGTGAGTCAGCAGCCTCATCTTCACACATGGGCAGCACAATTAAAATTCGAATCTCAAACGACCCAACATGATTCACTTTCAACAAAGGATAAACATTCCTTAATTCCTCAATTGGCCTTTAAATGTGAGAGGTCAGGTCTGTGTTAGACAGTAAGGAAATATTAACAAGTGTGCACTGGTACCTTACACGACAAATCTCGAACACAATGCAAACTGGAGACCTTCCTATTAGTACACACATCTGTACCAACTTCAATTCTTATGCTAAAAGTGGTTTATAGTCTCTTTCCTCCACCTTCTTTTTTTCCTTTTCTGAGGAGCAGACTTGGGAAAACATCAATGTAACTTATGCTAGGTGGTAGTGGTTTGTTTTTGTTTTTTAACCAAATCTCTACCAAATCTGTTAATCTACTTCATCAGCTCAAGCAGAATACTGTGTCAAGGACCTCACCATATGAAACCAGTTCACGTCTGTATGATTACTGTCTTCATAAAAAGTTTAAATTCTTCAGAGCAGTTTTCTTTACTCCTCCCGTCTTTCATCTCCTGCCTAAATCCAAGTTAAAATACCAAGTTTCCATTGGTATCTTCAATGTAGTTCAATTCTGCACTCTGTCCTTTCCTTTGCATGTCACAGTAGCTGTTCACATACATTAAATACTAGATATGTTCTGCTCTTGACATCTACACACTTACAAAAGCAGCTTTGTACTTTGTTTGGTGTGTTTTTTGTTTTTTGTGTTTTTTTTTTACTACGTTGGCTCACAAAAAGCAGTTTTTTTCATTTCTAAGCATGGTACTTTACAATTTTTAATGCATTAATACAACAGTGCATTGGAAAAGTACTGAGCCTCTACAAAATAGCTTTACATTTTTAAACAAATGAATGTGATTTTTTCACTTACACAAGCATAGGCTTTTTTTTTTTTAATATTTCCACAAGATAAATATCTCAATTAAACTATAAGCTCACTCTACAGTGTGCCACAGTGATGGGCTTAGGAGACAGTTTTACACTTAGAAGATCCTAACCTTAGTGTTATTTACACTGACGTCCAATATCACCTCATCTGAAAGGTGAACAAATGATATTCAGCATGTAGCTGAATTTGTGCCAACTAATAACTGGGAATGGTATAGCTTTAAGCAATCACTTAGGAAACATGTACTGTAACTTAGTCTAAACTGGGAATTTCCTTTGCCCCTCTCTCCTATGGCGTGGGAAACGTTAAAGATCAACGGGAAACGGATAAAGAGCCATTGCTAAGGCAGATCTCTTAAGATAACAAAGGCGAAACTGATAAGTGTATATGACAAATCATCAGTAATACCAATTACTGGTACTGAAATCAGATTTTTATGTCCTAAAACATTGCTTTTTAAATATTTCCTTTTATTCTGGAACAGAAATTGGAAAAAGGACAATGATTCACTCAGAAAGCAATGACTCAATTCAGGTTGCTACTTTACATTTAAGCACCACTCAAAAAGTGGGCATAAAGCAAGTGATTCCTGTTTGCCCATCACTATACCAGCTACATAGCTGAGAGTTCAGAACTTAATTACACAACGCTTTCTCTGTTACCAGAAGCTAAGACTGCTCTGCGACAAATAGGACAAGTAGAATTCTCAGATAACCAGCGATCGATGCAGTGGACATGGTACTCATGGGAACAAGGTAGTTTACGAAGTTTGTTGCCTTCTGTATATTCTGTAATGCAAACACTACAGGTTTTTAATGCATCGTTTTCACCAAAACTTCTCATTGCCAAGTTGTCAATCTGTTCTTTGGTGAGTCCTCTAGGTTGGTCATCATCATCCTCATTTAAGAGGAAAAACTGAGCCAGACTAAGGAAGGGCAAAGAGCCACTTTCATCAAATGTTACTGGGGCCCTGTGTCGACCCTCTCGCCTGGCACCTGATGAGCCTGATGATGAGCTTCCTTCATTACTGCCTTCAAACACCTCTGAGCTAGTCTCTGAACTTTCACCACTGGAACTGGAACTAGGACTGGAGCTGGAACTAGAACTGGAGCTCGAACTGGAACTCGAACTGGAACTCGAACTGGAACCAGAACTGCTACTACCACCAGAACCCCCTCTTCCATTCCGTGACTCTGCCCTTTCCACATTTCGGCTTGAGACTGAGCCACTAGGCTCGGAATCGCTATCACTGTACATAAAGTAGCTTAACTCACCAAAACCTGTCATTATCTGCCTCAACATGGTCTGAATCGCAACAGATGTAGTCTCACTTAAACCAGTATTTAAGATTCTACGAATCGGAATTCTGATGGTACTGACATAGGTTCTCACACCTGCCCGTTCGGAACGTGAAAACGTACGCCTAAAACCTCCTCGTTCACTTTCATAAGTGACAGTATTGTTTGGCGTCTGAGACCTTGAGCGAGTTCTACTAGCTATGCTATCTCTCTGCCGGTATTCTCCAGGACGAACTCTTCTTACTTGAAGATCAAGGACTATGGTTGGAGGTCTCTGTCCTGATCCTGTAGATTCACCACTGCTGGTTGTGTCTGAAGAACCTGCTCCTTGTGAGGCATTTCTCGTTCCAGAAGCTGCAAAAAGACCTCTACTTAGCAGATCAGGTCCACTTATTTGCTGTCTCAATGTCACGTGGTGCCGGGTTCTAGAACTTCCCTCAGTCTCATTTACCAAAGGATGCTCAAAAGTCTGAGATGAGATACTATGATGAGATCTTCGTGGAATTTCACTCATTGGATGCAGAGGTGACCTACTTCTTTCAGCTCTCGCTCGGGTTCTCCGATGGTCTGGGCTCCTGCTTCTTGCCCTTCTTTGACCTCTGGTAGGTGCGACTTCTCCCGTTGATGCTTCAGTTGAATTTCGTTCTGATCTGGATGGCCTTGCAGATGTTGATTCAGATCGTGGATTTTCCACTTGCCTTTGGCTGTTGTGGTCTGTATTTTCTCCACCGGAACGCCTTGCAGATGGCTCATTTTCATTCTCTGGATTTTGGCTCCCATTATTACGGTTAACATTGATCTCTAAACTGAATCTGAAATCACCACTGTTTGGATTAGTCCGGCTCACTGCTCTCCAAGATTGGTTTCCTCTTTGCCCACTTCTTGTTGTATTTCCAGTTTGTCTGACAGAGTTAAGCCAGTCTATTATAGAGTCACCATTAGACACATCATCTGAAGAGTCTCCACCTGTTTTAAAAAAGGGAGGGAAGAGGAGAAAAAGGAACTACTAAAATTAGGACAATCATGTAATAAATAGTGCTCTGAAACTGTGTTAGGAAAAAAAAAACAAAGATTCTGAACAGATTTCACATTTACAGATTTTCGTGAACTATACTGCATAGATTTGCAAGTAAAGGCAGAAATGTTTCAATTTCGTTTTGAAAGAGCAAGCTGACCCTAGAGAAATTTAGAGATTTTTTCAAGGGAATCTGGAGGAAGTCTATTTTCAGAACTTCATCATATACAGAGCCTAGGATACCACTGTGGACTGTCAGGAGACATTTTTTCAGTCCACTGTCAAAAAAAAAAAAATGAATCCAACAAGGTAAATGCCAGTTAGGGCACAGGGCTAGTATTTTTGTTCAAGTTGCATTTGTGTCACATTTTCATTAGTCTACATTTCCTCTAGGATCTTGACTTAAGTGCCTTTGATAATATAGGACTTTTAAAATTGCAAAAATATAAACAGGGTTTACTGGTTCAAAAGTATTTCAACACTTCTTCATATTACCAAGATTTTTACATTAACATGAAATTGGAGACCAGACCCAAAATGCATAGTCTGAACCTTGCACAGTACATATAACGGCATGCTCAAGAACCAAACTGTTGTCATAGCCTCTTCTGTTAGACAGTCAAATTCCCTACAGTCCTACTTAAAACTAAAAGCAGGGTTTCTCAACAGGGGCACTACTGCCATTTTGAGCCACATAATTCTTTGTTTTGCGGGGGCTGCGCTGTTAGGAATTTTAGGATGTCAGGATATTTGGCAGCATCCCTGGCCTCCACCCACTAGATCCTAGTAGCAAACCCCCAGCTGTGACAACAACCAAAAATGTCTCCAGACATTGCCAATGTCCCCTGGGTGGGGGTAGGGTTGGGATATAACCCATTGAGAGCCACCAGGTTAGGGAATACAGCATTTCTTTCTGCTGGTGGAGAATGCACATGTTTATAAGGAAGAAATAATTCAGCAGGTGGAAGGAAATTTCAACAGAGGTGCACAATCAAGAAAAAAAAAAAAACACCCAGCACATTTAAATAGGCCATTTCTCACTATGTCTCAATTATTACAAACCCGAAGGTGAAGCAGAAAAAAAAAACACGTTGACATTCTCACCAAATACCAAGAAAATGCCAGTTCTCTTTTTGTTAACAGATCCTTAGCACTAAATTAATCCGTGCTGTTTCTGGATAATCTCTGGCTGACCTTTCCTGGAGTTCCGTATCTGTATCATCCTCTACCCACCCCCCAAAGCAAAATATACCTCTGTTTTCATCTGAGTTTTGTGGTGGTGGGCCCTCTTTAATTTGTTGTAGTCTTCTCAGCAATTCTTCCTCAGTACTTTCACCTGAAAATAGTTTAGAAATGCATGCCAAATTACAAATAAAAACAGAGATGAAAACCAAGGAGTAGGAACCTGGATAAAATTTACTTCTTTGGGGGCATGACAGTACAATTTATGCAAGTTTCTTTCCATTTACTAAATGCTTTTGCATTCGATTTCTCATTCTTTCGAACTGTAACTCTGGGAGGTAGATATTATCTGCATTTTATTTTTTTTTAAAGATTTTACTTATTTATTTGACAGAGATAGAGACAGGCAGCGAGAGAGGGAACACAAGCAAGGGGAGTGGGAGAGGAAGAAGCAGGCTCATAGCGGAGGAGCCTGATGTGGGGCTCGATCCCATAACGCCGGGATCAAGCCCTGAGCCGAAGGCAGACGCTTAACCGCTGTGCCACCCAGGCGCCCCTATAATCTGCATTTTATTTTTTTAAAGATTTTATTTATTTATGTGACAGAGCAGGTTCCCAGCGGAGGAGCCCAATGTGGGACTCGATCCCAGAACGCCGGGATCACGCCCTGAGCCGAAGGCAGATGCTTAACGACTGTGCTACCCAGGCGCCCTATCATCTGCATTTTAAAACAAGGAAACTGAGACTAAGTGAGAGACTGCTGTATTAATAAACGGCAGCGCCAGATTACCAACTGAGGCATTCTGATTCAAGTCTGGTACTGTTGGCTCAAAATGTACTTCCTCTCCTAGGAGTCATGCTAACTAACACCTTAACTTTTAAAATTCAAACAATAACACAAAGGTTAGAATTAAATAGAAATGAGGAGCACCAGAGATAATGAATTTTAATTAGGATCAAATGGGACGTAACTGGGCAAAAGAGAATAACAAAGTGTAACGTTCTGAAGTGACAATTTTACCCAAGGACAGCTTTGGAGGACTACGACTGGAACATAATCTGGGAATCAGAGATGACAAAAAAAAAAAAAAAAGAAAGAAGAAGAAGAAGAAGAAAAAAAAGAAGTCTGTCCTAGGAACTACTATTCTCATTAGCTCTTCCCCACTTAGATTTATCTCTAGTAAATAAAACTAACTAAAAACAAAAATATTGTTCAGTTCCACTTTTTCAATTCAGCTTGCTATAAATTCACAATATAAATCATAACTAAAAGATATGATATAGGATAATTCCAAATAGGAGTGAACAGAACCAGGCAATAAGTACAGCAATAAATGTCATTCTGTATCCCTTGTATTAAAATCGCACTTCATAACAGCTGAAGACACAGATTTTTAAAACCAGTTAAAAAAAAAAGACCAGCAATTTACATATATAAATCTTTATACATCGCATACCTGGGGTGCCTAGCAAATTGTTATCCCTCATAAGTCTATAATCTTCTTCACTCAGGTTATTTACAAATTGATAGAAAGCTTCTTCCCGATCCAATCGGTCCATCTGACTTCTGCGCTGTGCTGCAGACTGATCACCACTGCCTTTATCGTTAGAATCTGAGCTTTCCATCTTGATGAACAAGTGGAAAATTATCTAAAAGGAGAAAGGAGATCAATCTTGAAAACAAAAGTTAGCATGTGTTCTGTAGAACACTTTTAATCACGTGAAAATCCAGAATGCAGGTCAAGATGTGAATTTTAAGACCTCACAGGAATAACATTTTGTAAAAGAAAAATTCCTGAAAAAGCCCTGTTATATTAGGAAAAAAGTAGGTCAGGAATTAGCAAACTATGGCCCATGGGCCAGAATCAGCCCTGGTGCCTATTTTTTTTCCGTGAGATCGAAGAATGATTTTTACACTTCTAAGACTGTTTTTACAAAAGGGAGATAATGTTTTGTGATGTATGAGAAGTACATGAAATTCAAATCTCAGTGTTCACCAAGTTTTATTGGAATACAGTCATACACCTTCACTTACATATTGTCTGTGGCTGCTGTTGTGCTCCAACGGCAGACCAAGTAGACGTGAGAGCCCAAATGTGGCCCTCTCGCCGCTTTGCACTGGTGATGATCTGTGCCTTATAAACTGCAGTGACGCAACGTGACAGCATTTCAAGTGCCATGCATATCACCATACCATGACATTTTAAGAAATTACCAGAGCGTTCTCCTGTCAAATGAAGTAAAAGTGCACTTTGAATGTCACCCTCAAAGGCATAGTAGAGTATGGATTATTTTGTTGCGAGATGGAAAAGACTGAGTTTATTATGCAATGGCACTACTTAACTGTGCTAAAAAGAAAATACACATTCATTCTGTCAGAGCAAGCATTCATCACCATATTCCCAATTCACAGATAAAGCTATAGTCCCTAAAACTGGAAAACTTGAAAAAAAAATCTCATCACAAAATATTTCCTCATAAGAATAAAAAACAAGGCTTCAACCACAGTAAGTTTCCAAGTGGCTTGTCAGCTAAGCAAGCAAAGCTGTATTATTGATGGTGAGTTAATTCAACTGTGCTTGACTGCAGAAGCTAAAGAAATGTGTCCAGAGAAAGTTGTTTAAGATTATTAGCTTTATGGTGAGAACAGTTGCTCAAAAATTCAAGGCTATTGGGACAGGTCATAATCAATTGAAAAACGGGACAGCAAATGATTTTGAGTGGTTTTTCTTGGGCCTTGATGAGTCGACAAATGTAATTGATACTATTCAGTTGTTTATTCAAAGAGTCAAGTGTTGATGACTCGAGAAGTTTGAAGTAACTACAGAAGTAGCCTCTATGAACAGTCTGCATGGAGCAGCTACAGGTGGTATTTCCAGCAAGTTGAGAAAACACTAAGCACAGTTTGAAGTGGAATCTGCTAAGATGTGTGACAACTGAAATGGTGGTATATACATGTGTAGGGCAGCAAAAGACAAGTTGGACACATTTCTGAAGCCTGTGAAAATGTCAAGTGTTTCAAGTCTATGGGTATTCCTTATGTCATTCAGCAGCAGGTAGTCTGCAGAAACTATCTGAATCTATCATATTGTGACCCGAGAGTGTTAACGGCGAACTTCATTACTGTGGACTTAAACATCACCAGTTCTCGGAATTTTTGTCAGAAAAAGAAGCTGAACATCCTAACTTGCCCTACGACTTGTGAACAGCGCCTACATGCAAAACTTACACTGCAGTAAAACCATTTCAGCATCAACACTGGAATCACAACGTCAAGCAAGCTGCTTCGTGCACTTAACGCTATCAAAGAAACGAGAGCTCTGCTCCCACACACATTTGTAGCAGATTTATTTTCTAAGCACAAGTTACCGTTCCATAAGCATTTTTTGGACCTCACTGCAAGTACAAAGACAATGTCCTGACTTCAAAATCCATCGAACTGTCCATATGAGGAGCTTCCACCTGACCTTCAACTCAAGGTGATAACTCTGCCGTGTAATGATCTGCTAAAAGGTAAATATCAAACGAATTCTATAAATGCCTTCTCTAAGGGATAAATACGCTTCATTAATTTATGCTTGTGGACTGATTAGACAGCAATACAGGCATACCGTGCTTTGTTGCACTTCGCAGCTACTGTGCTTTTTAATAAACTGAAAGGTTTGTGACAACGCTGCGTGGAGCACGTCTACTGGTGCTATTTTTCTAGCAGCATTAGCTCACTTCCTATTTCTGCTTCACAGTTTGGTAATTCTTGCAGTATTTCAAACTTTTCATCATTAGTATATTTGTTACAGTGATCAGTGATCTTTGATGTCAGAATTGTTCTGGGGTGCCATGAACCAGACCAATCCAGGACGGCAAACTTTAAGATAAATGTGTGTGTTTCAACTGCCCCCCTGACCACCTGTTTCCCCCCTCTCTCCCCCTTTTCTTGCACTTCCCTATTCCCTGAGACGCAATATTGAAATTAGGCCAATTAATAAACTTACAATGGCCTCTAAGTGCACAAATGGAAGGAAAAGTCACACATCTCTCACTTTAACAAAAGCTAGAAATGATTAAGCTTAGTGAGGAAGCCACGTCAAAAGCCAAAAGCTAGGCCTCTTGTGCCAAACAGCCAAATTGTGGATGCAAAGGAAAAGTTCTTGAAGGAAATCGAAATTAAAATTCACGCCAGTGAATACAGGAATGATAAGTTCAACAGCCTTATTGCTGATATGGAGAAAGTTTTAGTCGTCTGGATAGACAATCAAGCCAGCTCCAACATTCCCTTACGCCAAAGCCTCATCCAGAGCAACACCATAACTCTCTTCAATTCTATGAAGGCTGAGAGAGGTAAGGAGGCTGCACAAGAAAAGTCTGAAGGTTGGTTCATGAGGTTTAAGGAAAGAAGTCATCTCCACAACATAAAAGTGCAAGGTGAAGCCACAGAAGCTGCAGCCAACATCGAGGAAAGAATCTCTACCAACAAAGATTACGACTCACTGAAAGTTCAGATGACAGTTAGCACTTTTTAGCAATAAAGCATTTTTAAATTAAGCTACGCGTTGTTTTTTAGGCATAATGCTATTGCACACTTAATGGACTACTATAAGTATAGTGTAAACATGACTTTTATATGCACTGGGAAACCAAAAAATTCATTTGACTTGTTTTGCTGCAATATTTGCTTTTTATGTTAGTCTGGAATTGAACCTGCAATACCTCCAAGGTTTTCTTGTACCTGTGTGTGTGAAAAGACATTATCAAAAATGAAATATGGAAAATCTCATTTCAAGTCAGTAATACTAGATGAACATCTGCAAATAATATTGATGAGGAATATGTTTAGCCCCGATTAAGCAAAACGTTATCCCTCCAAAAAAGAAGTAAAAGAAAGCCATTCTTCTCATTATTACAACTATATTACAAAAACACTAATCCATTATTATTATCACATTTTGAGTTTTATCAAGAAAAACTTTGCAGAAATTTGGGCTTCTTTTTATATCTAAATAACTATGAAATATGCTCAATTTTGCTTTTTGATCAGCAAAGCAAAAGAACAAATCACTACCTGGCTTTTCTATTACTCTCAATTAACCACTCCAATGATAAACAAGTAGTAAGCAATCTAAAATAAGACTCCAAACAAAAACTTTCATCCTCTAGTTCTTTTCCTTCCAACCCCAGACTGATCTTAAGTCCACACTGAAAAAAAAAAAAAAGTTAAGTCCACAAAAATATGAAAATTTGATTTGTGGAAGAGGTAATCTATACTGGTAATAAGATTTAATCCCACACACAACACATAAAGTATCTGGATGTTCACAATTCAATACTAAAGGGAAAAATAAAAACAAACCCTCTTTCAGACAGTGAAGGAAAAAAAAAAAACAAAGATGCTTCTCTACCTGTCTGGTTTTTATAACTTGAAACTTTAAGAAGATTGGAAATCAACAGCTTAAAGTTATATAGGCCAGGCAATGAAAAAAAAAAAAAAACAGAAGGAAGCCAAATTTTTCCACATGTAGCTAAGGAATACAATTTGGTACTGTGAACAGTAAGCAGCTAACTTAAGACAATACAGGAAAACACAAAGGAGAAAGAAACTTCAGCCATAATTCTTCAAACCAAATAAAACCACCAGTAACATTCACTAGTGTTCTTAATACTTTCAAAGTTAACAACATGAAAGTTAGGACAAAGTCCACTTGTGAAGGATCAGTAAATAGTTCTAAAAATAATTTATAGGGGCGCCTGGGTGGCACAGCGGTTAAGCATCTGCCTTCGGCTCAGGGCGTGATCCCGGTGTTATGGGATCGAGCCCCACATCAGGCTCCTCCGCTGGGAGCCTGCTTCTTCCTCTCCCACTCCCCCTGCTTGTGTTCCCTCCCTCTCTGGCTGTCTCTATCTCTGTCAAATAAATAAATAAAATCTTTAAAAAATAATAATAAAAATAATTTATAATTTTTTTAGAGAGCGAGCGAGCATGTGGAGGGGAGAGGGAGAGAAAGAATCTTAAGCAGGCTCCATGCAGAGAGCCTGATGCAGGGCTCAATCTCACTACCCTGAGATCATGACCTGAGCCGAAATCATGTCGCGGTCCTTAACCAACTGAGCCACCCAGGTGCCCCAAAAATAATTTATAAAAAAGTACAACTCCGTAGGGTTGAAAGGCTTTCAAAACATAAACCTTCAAAGAAGACAAAAATGTCTGATAAGTTCTGACATTTGAAGGATGTGAACCAAAGATAACAGAAAACTCACAAACCAAGTACTGTTTCAAGAATGGCACAAAGTCTTAAGAACAGAGTCAGGGAAGTTAAAGCCCACATGGAACAGAAACTTGCAAAAATATGGGAGACTTTAAAAATGACTTTGAAAAACATAAAATAATAAAAAGAGGGAAATAAAGAAAACATAATCTGAAACAAGAAAGGGGTCTTGTACTTAGTGGTTGGGGGACCTGGTATCTTAACAGAAGATGAAAAGTGGAGGCACTCAACTTCTGTTTTGTTTCTATTTTATTCAACGAGGAGAATCACCTTCCAACTGGAAACAGTTGGAAAAACAAACTTCTCAAAGAGAGAATCAAGACCCCAAACTGCAAATGCTCTAATGATAATCTCTGAGAAATCACAGAGAACAGGAGAGATGCTAAAAATACTAGATTTTAGAAACTGCATCTTCAAATAAAGCGAAGTCTATAAATTGTAGCACAGCAAAATCTGACAATAAACCTAGGGGGAAATTCTACAATAGACTATCAGATACATTGCAAACATGTAGAAGAAAATGTATTCACCAGAAGTGGGGTTCACTGCCAAATGAACCTCATTTGGTTGACAAAGGGATTGTTCTCAACCTTGGCTTGCACATTAGAATCACCTGGAAAACCTTCTCTGGGGTTGGCCAGACAGCAATATTTTTTAAAAATTCCACGGGTAATTCTATTGTGCAGTTAGGGCTGAGAACCTCTTTGATAGGGACACGTGAGGCTAACACTGCTGACTAGTCTGGCTTGATTTCTGTACAGCGTGAGGAGATTTTACATCCTGGGCGTCACAGAGAAATGGAGGCTAGATCAGCGCTTCTCTAACTTCAGCACACAAACAAATCAACTGGAAATCTTGTTAAAATGCAGATTCTGATTCCATAGATCTGGGATGGGGCCTGAGAACGTGAATTTTAAATAAGCCTCCAAGGGCTGCTGATCCTAGAATCACAGTTTGAGTAGCCAAGAGCTGGAAGATAATACAGTTTACCAGATTCACAGCTGTCAAATACCACCCTCAAAGGTTATAGAGCAGTGTTAACCTGCAGAGAGTCCTGTCTTTAGCATTCGAAAAAGAACCATGTCAAAGACATGCTAGCCAAATCTAAGCAATTCAAAGCTGGGAATTAGTAATGAAGATGTATGCATATGATGAATAATATTCTGAATTCTCAGTGGATTGTGAGGATGAGCTAAAATCAACAGAAACGATGGTAAATGTGCTATCCTGAACACTTTATGAAGGATTAGCAAGCTAAAATAACCCACATTAAGAGTACAGAGTAGTGGGAAAACCTACTCATGTGACAAAAGCAGTTCACATGAAGACTCATAAAGGTTTTTGTTAACAAAAGCTCAATAAAAAGCCTGTTTGACCTGGCTAAGGAACCTAACAGAGTCCCATATTGCTTTCAGAGACCACAGTGTTCAAATAAAAGTAGTTAACAGACCCGCTGCAACCTGTTGTTCAGATCTAGAGTGACCAAGATGATAAGCCAGGGAACACCATAAAGGAAATGCTGAACTACCTGGGGATGTCTAGCATGAAGACAAGACTAAAAATGGGCATGATTACCAATGTCAAATATTTAGAGTTATAGCATGAAAGACAGCAGAACCACGGTATCAAATTAGGGCCACTAGCTGAAGAAATATGGAAGCGGATAATTCATTTAATCTAATGGTGTAACAATTAAACTGTCCAAAAGTGGAGATGCCACCAGCCTCTTGAAGCAAGCAGACTACCCATTCTCTGGAAATATTCAAGCACAGGCTGGATATTAAGAGGAGATTCCTTATTAGGTAGGAGTTTGAACAGACTGACTTCAAAAGACCGTTTGGACTAAAATGTCAGTAAGGGTGGGGAAGTCTCTTGGTTTTCTATTCTAGGCCTAGGGTCCTACTAAGCTACATATTCCAGCCACACAATTTTGTTGTAACACTTTGACAAGACCAATCCACATAAGTTGTTCCATCCCTGCCCTCCAACACACCTTGTACTTTACTACCTTCACACTTCTACCAACCCTGTTCCCTCAGCCCCGTCTTAAGTCTCTCCCCATTTCACTCACCCTTTAAGGTTCAATGAACTCTTACCTCCTAAGAAGCTACTACTAGCTCAGCTAGCGATTTTTTCACCCATCTCTTCACACAGTGTTTGTGCCACCAAGAGTGGCACTCTGTGCCTTATGGGGTCTTTTATATTTTTGAAATAATATTAATCTTATTTACCCAATATAACCGAGGTATCATTTCATCTTGTTAGCAATATAAAAAATTAGAGAGCTGTTTTACATTCTTTTTTGTTTAAATACACCAAGTCTGAAATATGGCATTTTATATTCATGGCACATCTCAAGTTGGATATTAAATTTTCAATGGTTAAAGTAAAATGTAGCCCTATCAAAACAACAAAGTTGTGTTTAGTGAGAAAATATACACTACATCAGTTTTTATTTAACTTAGTCAAAATTAAAGAAAATTAAAAGTTCAATTCCACAGTTACACCAGTGACATTTCAAGTGTCAGGTAGCCAGAGGTGCTTAGTGGCTACCCCACTGGACAGTGCAATTTGAAAAAAATTGTAAGGTAGAGAAATCGCACATATGAGAAGAATTTCAAGGTGTTCCCAATATATTGCTCACACTCTATAAACCCACGACTTCTACATCCTCTTTATGTTCTTCAAAAATAAAATAAATGTTGGATACTCTACAAATACACATGGAGTAGATGATTCTTTCCTATGCTCACCAATCTTCAAGATTCATTCCTGACCTTTTAGAATTTCTATCATTTCCTACATGTTAAGTAGAGATAAAACACTATACCTCTATTCAAAACCCTAATGATGCTGTGATTTTAGGGACTGTTGAATCCTAAATAGCTCTTGACTGGTGAGCTTAGAGGTTAGTTGATTCCATGCAAGAAGAATTTTTATCTTGGTTTAATTTTATCTTTTTTTTTTTTTTTTAAAGATTTTATTTATTTATTTGACAGAGATAGAGACAGCCAGCGAGAGAGGGAACACAAGCAGGGGGAGTGGGAGAGGAAGAAGCAGGCTCATAGCGGAGGAGCCTGATGTGGGGCCCGATCCCATAACGCCAGGATCACGCCCTGAGCCGAAGGCAGACGCTTAACCGCTGTGCCACCCAGGTGCCCCTAATTTTATCTTTAAATTCAACATTTTAACAACGAGACACACTCACAAAGCAACACATGATTGCCCAGTTACTATTACTTCCATAATCACATCTTGCTCTCCTTTCCCCCTCTCATACATATACCAGAGAAAATCAAGGAAAATAATTTCCCTACACGACATCTCTGCAACACACTTATATTTTATTTCAAAACTGCAACCAGACCAGCAAGCCTTCATTAAACAGAACACACAATGTTTTTGCTAAGGTATAGGTTTCCATCAAAAAAGCAGTTTGTTTTTTATAGTTATTAGGGGACAGGGAGAGAAAAATCCGATTTGCTCCCCTACACTTGCCTCCTTTCTGCCTTACTCTGCATTTCGCCTAGGCTGGGAACGGGGGTCAAAAGATTTCAGCACTGACAAGACACCTCTACCCGTTGGGGACATTTAAGGGGTGAGTTATGGCTGTAACACCTGCAGAGCCCCCCTGGACTAGAAGTAATTACATTTTGGGGAAAAAAGGAAATCCTGAATGTAAGCAATGCCCTCAAACGCCTTGGAAAATAATCTTATACACAGACAACCTCCTGCACCCCCCCCCCGGGAACTTGGTCTTATTATCTAAGTGGCACAAAATGAAAAAATATAGTAAATCTAAATCACAAGTTCAGCCCCTGGTCGATGTAATATCACCACTGCTGAGTGAAAATGAACATTTTAATGGCTAAAGCATGCCAAAGATGCCGGGACACCATAATTCAAATGATCAAATACAGAGCTCTCTCCATTCTGGTGTCAAATTTTAATAAAGAATTATGTTACCAAAATGGGTCTCTAGATTATACTCAGTGGTGGACATTGCAATACATTTCCAGTTTAACTAGTAAAAGGAAAGAAGAATCCTCCCACATTCCTGGGCTCCTTCTATCATCATAAAAGAGAGAATCTTAAATCTACTTAGTTATCTTAGTCATAATACTCATGTGCTTAAGTCAGAAATTTTGGATTAAGTATATGATCAGCATCAGACACTTTTAAACTTAAACATTTCTATGAAAAGCTTACCAATGAAACAGTTTAAGAGAACAAATGTAATTGTCAAATCACATAAGTCTCTCCCTAGTTATAAACAATAACCACCACCATATATTTACACAGCCCTTCCACTTATATTTCATTTAATCCTCACAACAATCCTGTGAAGTAGGAATAATCACCTCTATTTTACACCTAACAGAAGTATAGAAAGAGAAAGTGATTTACCAAAGGCCATGTGGCTAGAAAGTGGAAAGAGCCAGTAATTAAATCCAGGTCTCCTAATTCCTCCGGTCAACTTTTCACAAATGAACAACTGCCTCCCAATAATATCCCAAAACTATATACTTTAAAACACATTCCTTCAATCCCAATAGGCATGTCTAAAGTATTCAACCTCACTATGAGCTTTTTATACCATGTTCACTCTGGGTATGAAAACTTCCAAAACAACAAAACACCTTTTGTAAGCAGTATGAACCAAGCAGGACTTATTTTTAAATAAGTCAGGTTTTAGTATTTTTGCTTTAAAAACAAAAAATAGCATATTTTATTAACCTTATTTCTTTCAGAGTACTGTGTGCCAATATATCCAAATCCATTCCTGGAAACGAGCAGCCAAATTAGAAATTTTGCCCAGTCATTTCAAAAACTACTCGTTTGGGGGGCGCCTGGGTGGCACAGCGGCTGGGCATCTGCCTTCAGCTCAGGGCGTGATCCCGGCGTTATGGGATCGAGCCCCACATCAGGCTCCTCCACTATGAGCCTGCTTCTTCCTCTCCCACTCCCCCTGCTTGTGTTCCCTCTCTCGCTGGCTGTCTCTATCTCTGTCGAATAAATAAATAAAATCTTTTAAAAAAGAAAACAAAAACCAAAAACTACTCTTTTGGGGCAACGAATGTGTGACTGTGTCAGGTAAATTCAACTCCGGGAGGACAAGCCAGCAAGAAAACCAAATCTGAGGCTTATTCTGTCTGTAATCAGGGAATTTAAAACAGACATTATTCACCTTGAAAATTGTAAAGCATTATTAGTGATCTCCATTTCTTCTACAGTCGTTATCATATATAAATTATGCAGCTTACTATGTTTCTGACCACTGTTAAAAGTATTTCATTAATTCTCTTCATCCATTACTCCAAACTTTAAAAAATGTAATTTTGTTGTATTAGGGTGAAAAGTCACTTAAAACATATCATTCAGGGGATGCCTGGGTGGCTCAGCCGGTTAAGCGTCTGCCTTCAGCTCAGGTTATGATCCCAGGGTCCTGGGATCCAGTCCCTCACTAGGCTCATGCTCAGCGGGGAGTCTGCTTCTCCCTCTGCCTGCTGCTTCCCCTGCTTGTGCTCTCTGACAAATCAATAAATAAAATATTAAAAAAAAAACACATACCGTTCAGCACTAATGGGTCAGGAGACCTGGTGCTAAGTACACACATATTATATTCAACAGACATACTGCTTCAGACTACCCCATGAAGGAAACTTAAGGCACCAAAATACACTGTTAAACAAAAGACTTTACAAAACTAAATTCTGAAATTCAAAAGTCTGTGTGAATATCAATTTAAAAATAAGCCACGTCTATTACGTCTGGAATAAATAATCTCTTCTTAAAAACAAAAAGGTATAGTGGGAGGGAGGAATCAAGGTAACCGAGTATCAACTAACTACCAAAGTATCTTGAGCATTTTCATCTTTTGTGTTCATATAAGCTCCAAACTCAATAGTGTTCTAAAGTAGAACATGCCAATTAAAAAAAAATCATAGTATCAACATGAAAATGTGTCATACTGAAAAAGAACCACCACCATTCTGTTTGCAACAGAGCTTTATGAAGAACCTCAGAGAATAAATGAAAACTGATGATATACAATCCTTGTTAATAAAGAAAATAGTTCAATATTACCACTGCCAAAATGAAAAATACCTCATGCAGTTTTAAAAAAGTCAAATCACAAAGAACCACTGAATTTGAGGTCAGGATATAAAGTACCATTGTGTATGTAGTCACCAAAAGTGTTGAGAATGCTTCCTGTACAAAATGTTTAATTAAAATTTTACAGCATTTTTAACAGACAAATAAAAGATGATTAACAACCAAATAGCTTTTTTTAATCCTATCAGTAAAAGGGTGGAATTTAGTTCTGTGAAAAGGAAAAAATAGGAGATACTGGGTTCTAGTCTTGGCTGTAACATTAACCAACTATGTAAATTTGGTCAATTTACTTAACCTCTTGTGCCTCAGGATCTTCATCAATATTAAGAGCACTGGATTAAAACCATCCATAAGGTACCTTCCAGTTCTATGAATCTGTGACTATGAATAAAATACAACCCAGGTCACATTACGGTAGTAAGTCAAAAATAAAGCTAAAGAAACAACATGAATAACTAGGATGTAAGCTTAAAAAGCTGTGCTTTTCTCACCACCATTTCACTTATGCACTTCTATCTCCCTTTTGTGATACCTTACCTTTTTCAAAACAAATATAAAGCATCCCTCTCTAAAAAACAGGACAGGGTTGATGTTTCACCGCTTTACCTATTGCATGATACCTGTCACCACCCACACAATTTGCTGATTATTTCCAATATAGGCCTGTCAGAGGATGCTACCAAGACCTCCACCACTGTTGATACTATGATAGCACTGCAAAATTATAAAATATTATCTGCATGGCAGTGTTACTGTAGGCCCGTTTATATTCTTCTATCATTACCACTTGAAAAGGAGAGCAGGAAAAAAAAGGATTCAGACATGTCCCTCATGTGTCTAATCTCTTGGCAGGAAGTCTACCGACTCCCAGCTCACGAACAGTTCTATTACAATCCTCTAACACAGTTAAATCGAAAGACTATTAGTAAGAACGTCAACAAATCAGAGGACAGAGATCAAACCAAACGCTGCCAGTTCAGGGAACTAGTTAAAAAAGGAAACCATGATGATGACATTTCTATTCACTCAAGTACTTTAGACAGTAAATTTAATCTTCGATTACCCATTTCATGTTCTTTTTATTATTGAACTATGTTACTAAATTAGAATTTGGTCTTATCCACACAAACTCAATTGTGCTTTCTCATTATTCCCAAGAAGTCAAAAAATGACTCAAAAACCCAGTGTTCATGTGTTTATAAAAAAAGTTATTAATGTAAAATCACTGATCACCAGAAATTTTGGTGTTAATTGGTAAGGTACTATCTTAATTTAAGAACATGAGCTTTCCATCAAAAATTAACTTTTTAATAAGTGAAGAAAAATTTTAAAATTAAAATCCCTTGACCAAAAAAGAAAATACCATCTACACAAATGACTTGTTATTTGAGGAAAACAATTTTGTGTTACAGAACCAAACACGCTGACAACTGTGCTTCCCGAACCAGTGTTCCCACATACAAATGATGACAAAAGTGACCATATGTCCCCAGTTTGTCCAGAAGAGTAGCAATCCACACCTGTTGCCCCACAATAATTATTAATATGGCCCTCTTTCACTTTCAAAAGCGTTCCAGCTTGGATAAATTAATATGGTCACCTTAGGTGTAATTGACACTGACGGGAACTTTGGTCGATAAAAAAATGAAAATTGTAATTAAGAGTTAACTTCTTTTTCCCTACAGTTAAGTGGAGAGTAAGAGGAAGAGACCATTTTTCATTCTAAAGAAAGTTTAAAACATTGAACACAAATAGCTCCTCCCCTCACACAAAGTATCATGTTCATCACCATGCAAATGTTCTAACAGCAGCCCAATGTGTAGTCATGAAATTATTGCACAAGGTCCACAAATCTACATACACACCACAACTGTCTATAGATATTTGTCTCACACATATGTAGGTACTATTATGACTAATAAAATTAAAGTCTTGGGTCAGAAAATCTACAACAAAAAGATCAACTATGTATTTCAGAAACAAAATCACAAGTTCATAAACATATTCCCGAATTATTCAAAACTGCCAAGATTTTCATATTTTAAAAAAATCTCAATTGATGACAGGAAAAAATGAACGGTTTGATTATCTGGGAAATTTCCATATTCAAGGGTGGGGAAAAATAATGAAGGAAAAAATAGACACGGAAGTAATATTACTTTCTTACACTGGTTATCAAAATGTCAAGGGATTATGTAAACTGATACTTGAAATCGATGGGCCATAAGGTTTTGGAAATCTTTTTGTTATATAGAGATGATAAGGAAGTAGACTTACAAAAGAAAAACAAGTCCTAGGCAGTGGCCCAAAATTCTAGCACCTCGCTGGTCTGGATTTGAGAGAGGACTTTCCACTTTCTAATTTGTTACCCGCTCTATAGTAAATCAACACACGGGAGGCTGGTGAGTGATCTGCTTATTTTGCAATCTACTAGGGCTATGTATAAAGTAATATACACATTATAATTCCATAGATACAGATGTCCCATTTGACCTACCGTATCATTTAAGTCCTTACAACATGCTCACTAACGCGGAAGAATATATCCAATCAGCCTAACATTTCTAGATATCACTTCATTAAGCTATTTTTTAAAACCATTTCTGATTTTAAATTAAGTGTATCAAATTATATCCCAAGCAGTCATAGCTGAAACAGAAGCCATAACATAAAAAAGGAAGAGGGCAATTGCTAAAAAAGTTTCACCTGCGTCATAAACCAGATTCTCTTTAAGTGGGAACAAAAGTTTTTGATATGACATACCTGATAGATTTTTTTCATTACGACCTTTATTTTCTTTCCATTTCCAATCTAATTAGAGAGCAATTAAGTCTAGAGGCATAGAAGTTTAGTGACTTCAGCATCAGAGAGACCTGGGTTAAAATGGGGGCTCTACCACTTATTAGCTATTTAATTGAGGACAAATTGCTTAACCTCTTTTGAGTCTCAGTTAACTCTGTAAGATAGTTAATATCCTCATGAGGCTTTGCTGTGAGGATTACAAAGTCATGCAAGTGAAGCACAGGACACAGCACATAAGCATTCAATACAAGTTAGTTATGAATTTAGGCTAACTTACTCCATCCCAGTTTGCCTGGGGCAGTCCAGGTTTGCACCTGTTGTCCAGGCATAATTGTTAATGTCCCTTTTGCTCTTAAAAGCATCCTGGCTAAGGCAAGAAATTACGTGGTTACCTTAACAATGATGATATGAAAGCAGTTAGTATCAGAGTATCATATATCAATTATGACTTTCTGGATCTTGAAGGAAAAAAATGAACACCACACAAAATAATGTAAGATTATATTCCTGTAAGATATTCTACTGATATTTCATTTAGTTATGCAATGAACATTTAAACGCTATTTATTTAGACCCATCCCACCCCAATAATGATTTAAGGCAGCAAATTTCTATTTTGTTCTTTCTGTTCTATACGGGTACTGGTAAACTTCAGACATTTCAAAAGAGGAAAATTCACAGATAAAACACTAGTGGAGTTCCAGCTATTCAGACACACTGCCCTTTGAATTCCCAATAAAAAATACCCATTCTCATCATGAAGAATGCCCAACACCAACAAACACATATCAAATAAGCCCATCCAATTACAGGGCCTGCAAAACAGAATAAATATTTTTAAACATGCATTCTACAAAAAAAATCATCAGGAGACGCAACAAAAAATAAATTACCTGACTGTTATGACATAGTATTGTAATACAATAAACTGGATTTTAGTTTTCTTCACTCTCTGCTCTAGAAAAAAAAAGAATCCATTATTCTTCCTCTTTCATAAGATACACATTTTCTATGAAATAGACACATCCTAAAAAAAAAAAAAACAACCATCCTATATATTTTAAGTTACACACCCCATAACCCAACCTAATTTAATATTACTATTAGGATATTTGGGCAGATGGAGGTCAGAGGAAACCAGTAATCTTGTGTTAGATATAATATTTCCTTTAAAGGCTGAGAGCCAATCTACCTTTTAATATAAGCTTGCTTAAAATAGGCCTTTCCTTATCAGACCAGTAATATTTTCAGATTCTGATAGTTACTTTCAAGGACTTATTTGGCACGTTATAATAGCCTATGGCAGGAACTAAAGTATTAAAGATCATCAGGACATTTAGGCTAAAGAACAAAACATTTTTCAGTGTTAACAGTCTCCTAAAATCATAGTTTAAAAAGTATTTGGATTGGTCTTTCTGGGTACTTTATTTTTATAATCTAGAAAACTGATTTTTTGGGGGCTATAATTGTGCCTGCCTGGTCTCAAGTCATCCAGGATGGACATAATGTACCTGATAGGATGGTATGAGTAATTTTGTCTTTAATCACGAAGAATCAAATAAATGATTCTAGTAGTAGAAACGACTAGTAGTACGCTTATTTCTTCCTCCCTTCAATCATCCAAAGCTACTGCGGTTAATTCTGATTCAGGAAATGCGGGCTCTCTATTTGCACCAAAAAATTATTGTGGGACCTTGCAAATGGTGGATGACAACCTGATATAAATGCTTCCTCTTGCCCCCAAACGAAAAGAATGACCTAAATAACAAGATTGCTAGGCCTCAGATTCCCGGACTAACCTGTGGAATAAGTATGGGGAAACTGTCTAGGGAAGGAACGTGGCTGTCTCCTCCATCTTGAAATTAATCAGCATAAGGGAAAAAGGGACTGAGTATTCAGGAAGCAGAAGCCCAACCGGTTAATACTAGTTACTAAAGCTATGGCGTACGTGGCAGGTACCGCCCGCAGAAGCCGAGACCCTTAGGCTTTTCTTTTTGAGGGGGGAGGGGTTGGGTTGTTGCCGGATTGAACGGAAATTAAGTTGAAAATCATTTGGCCCAATTCCCACCCTTGCCCAGGGAAAAACAACAAACACGCAACCGCTTTTCCCTGCCTTTTCGGGGGATCCTTGCAGTGATATCTGGCAAAGGATATGCCAGGTTATTCGAGTAAGGGAGTAAACCACAGTTGCCCCAGATCCTCAGGGAAGATGTCATCGTGGCCCCAGGGGGCGCCTAATTGATAGTGCCCAGCAGAAGGGCTCAAAATGGGGTTTTGCAAATCCTGGGAAATCTAAAGGCCCAAGAGTTCCCAGCATCTGACTTAGAGCAGCCTGATTTTTCTCCCTTTTCCCAAACCCAAGCCCGCCATATAATAGGGGGGTGGGGAAGCGAGGGAAGCCTCCAGAGAACCAAAGAGAAAAACCCGAGCCGATCAAAGATTCTCACGCCTCAGGCCAACACTCAAAAATCGCCTCCCCCAAATTCTTAAGGCTGTGGAGGGCCCCGGCTTTAGCTCGCACCGCCACGGAAAGGAAGTACTACCCACCTCCTTCCCCTTCTTCAAGAGACTGTGACTATACACCCAACTAAAATGGCAGCGGCGACTACGCCACGGAGCCCCCCGCAGCAATCAGCGCCTGGGGTCCGGAGGCGGTGCTGAGCGTCCGCCACAACGCGACACTCAGGCCATTTTGAGGGAACGCGGCAGCCGCAGCTCTGCCGTCTTTCCCTCGCTCTCCATCCATTTCTCAAGAGGATTTCCCAAGGCTTCACTTACTCGGTTTTAGTGTCGGGTCCGACTCTGTCGGTTCGGCCGCTGCCGCCGCCGCCGCCGAGGCTCCTGCGCGCCTCCCCTGCCGCTGCTCCCAAGCCCGCCTCCGATGAGTCGCTGGTTGAGACCCGCCTCTAGCCCAGCGCCTGCTCGGAGACGTTGCTCAGGCAGCCATTATCTTCCCCATTGTTACCAAGCAGCGACAGGAAACGACTGCCCACAACAGGAAGTGATGATGCCGCGTCCCGGCCCCGCAGCCCCACTCCCAGCCTATTAGCCAATCCCAGGCGATTCCTCGAAAAGGCTCGGCGGGAGGAAGAAGAGGGCAGCCGACGACGCGGCAAGGCGGGCCGCGGTCTGGAAAAGGAGAGCTGCTGTGACGCCCACCATGTGACAGGCCCCACCCTCCTCCGCCATTTTGAATTGTGGCGAGAAATTCGCATTCTGAGAACTGTGGGAACCTGAGCTCTCCCAGTTTTGAAAACTGAAGAATGTCACCGTCTGACTGCTTGGAGCCTTTTTCAGAGAGCTCGAAATGCGATGTTAGTCCCACCTGACGTCGACTCATACAATTAGTCCAGACTAGTTTGTACAGCATCTTCCCTTTTATTCAACGTACATTTATTGAGTGCCAACTGTATGTCAAGCATTGTTGTAGATGTTGGGAATACAGAGGAAATTAAAACAGACCAAAATCCCAGTTCTCATAGTTCTTTATATTCTATTTTCTCCTGGTTCCTCATACTGGGGGGAGGGATAATAATTACCGTATATCTATATGTATCTATTTGGTGATAAATACTAGGGAGAAAAAGCAAAGGAAAGGGGGTGGGGTGGGAGAGTGTCAGGTGGGAGCAGACGGGAATTGTGATTTTAAAGAGTGGTCAGAGATGGCCTCTCTGAGATGGTAATTTTCTGAGACACTTGAAAAGGGGCCATGATTGTAAAAGGGTGGGAAAATCTGATAACGTTGGAATTTGTAAAAGGAAAGTTACAGAAGGCCTTTCTTAGATGGTAATGCCTGAAGGAAGTTAGGGAACCAGCCACACAGCGTCCAACTCGGTTTTCATAGTTAATTTTGAAAAACAACCTTACCCAAGTTTTTAGGGTGTTTCTGTGGGTTTTTTTCCCTTCCATTTTTCTGTTTTCTCTGTTTCCAGGTAACGTTAACTCCAGCTACACGCTTTCTCACTATTCTTCCAACAAACTAAACTTGTTCCCACCTCTACAACTTTATATGGGCTAGAATATTTTCCGTTCTTATCTTTGCTCTCATCAACCAAGCCTCTTCTCAATTGTCATCTCCCCAGAGGCATCTTCCCTAACCACGCTATCCAAAATAGCAACTTCCCCATCTCCTTACTTGCTTAATTTTCTTTAAAGTACTTAATCTGAAAGTGTATTATTTATTTGTTTACCCCACCCCTTAAGAGCAGTAAACCTCATTGTTTTGTTTATTGTTATAACGCCAGCGAGCTCGTAGTAAACTATCAAATGTTTTTTGAGAGAACGCACCCCCTCAGCATGATGGCCATTGCATCAGCCTAGAATATAAGTATTTCACTCCAAGCAGTTACAATAATATTCTCATATTTCCTGCTCATCTTCCCACCAGGCTTGATGTTGTCATTTTTAACAGCATGTATACATAATTTAGGTGCTGTGGCTCTACTCAGTTTTTTGTCTTATATGATGTAGTCATGTACCAGAACTTTTACCTAGAATGCGTAAAATGAATAATTCTTCGGTGGCCTGCAAGGCCTATTAAACCCGATATTGAGCTTCTGGTAATAACATTAGCCACTCCTTGACATATTCTTGAGGCAAACATGGTTTAATGTGAAATTTACAATCATAAAAGAAGTAGGAGAAAATGTAAGTGAATATGTCTGTATCCTTGGGGATGTGGAAGGACTTTCTAAACATGACACAAAATTTTTAAAAGGAATTACTGTTAAATAAGACTTCATAAATAAAAGTTTCTGGATGTAAAAACACAAGGTTAGTGAAGTTAAAAGAGAAATAACAAACTGAAAAAAGATAATTTCAACATGACATGTGAGAGCTAAGGGGTAATACTAGTCTATAATAAAATTAAAAGACAAATGACACATTGGTAAAAATATTACATATATGATAAACATATATGACAAATATCACAAGTCTATAAAGCCTATTAAAATTGATTTTTTAAAAAAGACAAACACTTCTTATGCTAAGAACATAAATAAGCAATTCAAAAAAGGAGAAAACATTTGCCTGATGACCATATGTAAGTAGGTTCGACCTCACAGTAACAAGAAGTGAAAATAAGAACAGTAATTTCTTTTTCTCCTCTTAGAATGTCAAATATTAAAAATTTGATAATATTAAGTATTGATGAAGATGCTATGAAATAGGCACACCTGTACGTACTGGTACAAATTGATATAACATGTTTTAGGAAACTTGGCAATGCATATCAAATACCTCAATGTTCTGTTTGACCAAGTCCACACACAGAAATTTATTTTAAGGAAAAGAAGTGAACACATTTGCAAAGATGCATGTAACAAATGTACAAAGATTTTAATCATAGAGAGGCTTATAATATTGAAATACTGAAAAATCAGGAAACTATTCAACAATAATTAGTGAAATACTTTACATCTACATGATGGACTCCTACATAGCCATTAAAAATTAGTAGCTAGATCTGGAAATATGTTCAGGTTATGTTTTTAATGAAAAAAAGCAATTTACAAAATAGCATGTGTGATTCTATTTTTATATTAAAAAGCTATGTGTAAATATGCATAGAAAAAATCTAGATGTGTATACATGCAAATAAAATATGAAGGGATGATTATTAGTAACCTTTCTTCTTTCCTCTTTTTGCATTGTCTTGAATATTTTGCAATGTGCATGTATTACCTGATACTGGGGGAAGGGGCCATTTTCACTTTGAAAGAAACGTCTGTCTGAATCTGAAAAAGAAAAAAGAAAAAACGAGTATCTTTAATCCATCTATTTTTTCTATTCATCATTTAATTATACCCTTTCTCTCTTTCTTTCTTCTGTTTTCTTTTTCTCTTCCTCTCTTCCATGTATTATTCCATTCTGTTTTATAAGCAAGGAACTGCTTACTTCCAATATCTTGGAAGTGACTTCTCAGGAAACAACCACTGAGTAATTTTCATTCAGCTTCCATTCAGTCTAATTGCATTTCTTTCCCATGCACTTCTTTACATATGTGTGATGTTCAAATGAGTTTTAACCCTTCCTGGTGAGATGTCCTTTAGGAGGAAAAAAATAAAAGATTTTCCCAGTCTTTCTTGTGTTCATTTATTCAACAAAATGTATTAATCATCTGCTATATGCTGGTCACTGGGAATAGATTAGTAGACCACAGACAGGAAGACCCTACCCTTGTGGCAAGACAGACATTGAACGAATACTTATAAATGTAATGAACACTACAAAGGAGACATGTGGATACAATGGGAGGGGTGTATAAAAGGAACATTTAACCTAGAAATGATACCACTTATAGCTGAGACCTGAGCTGAAGTAAGAATGACAATTAGAGAGGAGAAAAAAGATTGAGGAGCCCTGGAAGAGGGAATGATCTATACAAATTTCCTGGGGTGAGAAAATGGGGAACCGAAAGAATATCTCATTTTCTTTAGAAAATCACTCTATGTAATTTTCTTCTTAGTATTCACCACACCAGAATTTATCTATCTTGTCTATTACTGTTTGTATGTCTATGCTTCTAGCCTGTCAGTCTTCCTACTGTCCTGTCCCTGGTGTTAAATTCCATGGGAACTGAAGCTTTGTCCCACTACTTCACCGCTGTATTTTCTGAGCCTAAAATACATAGTAGACAATATTTCTTGAATGAATCAAAGAATTAGCTTGTACCTCATATTAGACATTTTGGATATTAAGGGCAATGGGAAGATGTTGAAAAGTTTTTAAAAGATCACTTAAAAATTATCTGATAAAGGTTTTTTTTAAAAAAAAGATATTTATGAGTGCCATATGCTCAAGATTGCATTTTCTTTATAGTAGTTATACTTACTATTTTTTTTAAGTAGGCTTCACGCCCAGCATGGGGTTTGACATGGGGCTGGAACTCACAGCCATGAATGAGATCAAGACCTGAGCTGAGATTAAGAGTCGGCTATTCAATGGACTGTGCCACCCAGGGACGCTGAGTATACTTACTATTTTAAGATTCAAAAATCCTTTATCTTTAGGAAGATCGACTGGTCTTGTTTTTTAAAAAAAATTGACACCCACAAAATATCTACTTATTTAGTTTAGATACTGCCTGTAGTGTCTAAGAAGCTTTTTTTAAAAAAAATATTTTGCATAAGAACTACTGGCCAAAATCAATTTAACCAGAAAACCAATGTCTGCATCTTAGCAATTCCATTTTGCCTCAGTTTGCTCCTTTAGGGGTTCACAATAATATTGAAGATATAAATGAATTCTAAATATTTTCTTCAGTTTGCGCTGAGGAAAAGAATAGCAAGATGGGAAGGGATAAGTGCAAGGTAATCAGTAATTCATTCATTCATTCCATTAAGTCATTCATTCAAAAATATTTATTGTATGCCATGGCATTGTGCTAGGCCTTGGGGCTATAGATATAAAAGATATAATCACTGTCCTGAAAAAATTCACATCCAGAAGAAAAGAGGCAGAATGTAGTTTCATCTATAGTCAATTTGTAAAAATATGTGGAAGCTGAAGCTGATGTGTTGGTTTCACTGTAGGGGCCCAGGCAACACTTTTGAGAAAGTCATCCACAGATTTGTATTTATAGGATGTTAGAGGATTTAAAAATAAATGAAAGATTAGGGAGTGAAGCACACAAAGCATAAAAGCCCTTTTATTCCTTATCATCTGTAGGAAGTATTTTTAACCTAAAAGACTTAAGAATGGCAATCTTGCATATTCACCTTAGGCTACTAAGATCACAATTGTTTTCATTCCTAGTAGCACAATGCCATGTTTATACCAGTATTGCTATTGAAAACCTAGTTGCTCTATAACTCAGTTTATCTCTTCGAAAAAGGTATGTAGTGATGGATATTGTTTCTCCTACGAATGTCATGTAATTAATTAACTGGGGTTGGTCTCCTCCAGCAAAATATACTCTAGAAATAGGAAGTACTATTGCACATATTCAAACCAGTAGAAATAAAATATGTACGGAGTGCCTGGTTAATTACATCAGTAGTAGGGGAACTGAGTAGATTTAGTGTAGTGCCTTTTTTTCTGGCTACTAGAGCAGCAATGAAAGGTCTTTCTTTACATTTTATGCTTTCCGGGAATATAAAAACAACCTGTCTAAGGAAGCAATATCAAGCACCTTATGTATCAAACATGAAGGTTTTAGATGCTCTGGTACAGAAAGCACAAAGCAGTTTTCTAAATCATGCCAAAACAACCAGAATGTAATTTTTCTGTAACAAATTAAGTGCAATATAGCAGGGAGAAGACAGAAGACCTGGATTAGAGAAGAAATACCCATTTTATCTCCAATTAGTAATCTATTTTAATAAATACATTGTCATTTAATTAAACTGAAGCATAAATGTTTAAAGTAGACTAGGTTGACTATGCACTGTCTTTGGCATCAAACAACTTCTCTGTGGAGACAAGATGATTCTGTCCCTGTTTCATATTTCTATCCTCCTCCGTCACCATAAAAGCCTCAAGCCCATCTGGTCCAGCACCCACCTAAACTTTCATCTCCATAGAGGTCAGCTATAGGTCCACTTCCATCTCCATCTCCACCATTTTGCATCCTCCCAACACTTCCCACTGAGCCCTCTGAAACCATGCAGTCAAAATTAGCACATACGCCTGCATTCTTCGTCTCTCCATTGAAAGGTCTATCCTTCTCAGCACTTTGTCTGAGAAGTGCCAGCTTCCAAAAGACCTCCCCTCCCCCAAGATTCACTGAGAAAAAAACCCAAGTGCAGACTGTTTTTTTCTAGAAAAATCTTCATATCTCAAACCCAGAAGGAAAGGTGGAAGGGACACTTAATTAAAATACAGATTCCTAGGCCTCACCCTAGGATTCTGATTCAGACGTTTTAGGGTACAATTCAGGAATCTTCATTTCAAATAAACTCTCTAAAAGATTCAGATGCAGGTTATCTTCAGAGAAGTACTTAGAAGATGGACTTAGTTCCATAGATGAGAGAAATCATATGATAGTTGTCTTTCTCTGCTTGACTTATTTCACTTAGCATTATCTCCTCCAGTGCCGTCCATGTTGTAGCAAATGTTGAGAACTTGTTCTTTCTGATAGCTGAGTAATATTCCATTGTATATATGGACCACAACTTCTTAATCCAGTCATCTGTTGAAGGGCATCTCGGCTCCTTCCACGATTTAGCTATTGTGGACATTGCTGCTATGAACATTGGTGGAACATAAGAACTAGGATGATCAGTAGGGGAAGAAAGGGATAAAGAAAGGGGTGGTAATCAGAAGGGGGAATGAAACATGAGAGACTATGGACTATGAGAAACAAACTGAGGGCCACAGAGGGGAGGGGGGTGGGGGAATGGGATAGGCCGGTGATGGGTAGTAAGGAGGGCACATATTGCATGGTGCACTGGGTGTTATACACAAGTAATGAATCATCGAGCCTTACATCGAAAACCGGGGATGTACTGTATGGTGACTAACATAATATAATAAAAAATCATTATAAAAAAAAAAGAAGATGGACTTAGTCCAAGACTCTGGACTCTGGGAAACAAACTGAGGGTTACAGAAGGGAGGGGGGTGATGGGTATTAAGGAGGGCACGTGTTGTGATGAGCACTGGGTGTTACACGCAACTACTGAATCATTGAACACTACATCAAAAACTAATGATGTACTATATGTTGGCTAATTGAACATAACAGAAAAAATTTTTGAAAAAGATGGACTTAGTTAAAACAATATTAGTTATCTTCCAGGGTTTCCCTACTATGTGCCAAGAACATTATGCACATTATCTCATTTAACTCTTTCACACACAAAATGCCCCTGAAAGATGTAATGAGCATTTTATAGTTGAGGAAAATGACGCTCAAAGCAGCAAAAACAAAATTTGCATAAGATCATACAACTGCAAATAATGGAGATAAGTTTGTACTCTAAGTGCATGCTGCTTCTAACAACCCAGATCTCCTATCTCCTAAACCAGGGCTCAAGTGAATAATACATTTTAAAAAATACTTCCTTAAAGGTGATTGAAAAGATAGAAAACCCTGCTCTGCTAGACATGTTATTCTTAAAAGTTCTATGTATCTTATAATACTAAGATCTTGAATGAGCATTTTTTTCCAAATAAAAGTTCTCTCCTTCTCCCTTTTTACCCACCTCCTTCTCTATATATATATATATTGTAGAAATCTGCTAAAGTCACTTATTTCTTTGGTTAGGTTAATTCCTTTTTTTTTTCTTTTTGGCAGGACAAAAAGCACTTGGAAATACCTAGAAAAAGGATGAAAACTCTGACTTCAGGAAAGCCTGGTCAGTGTTCATCTGCTTCTAAACACTTAAGATAATCCAGCTGTGAGAAAATTGTTATCAATCTTCCATAACTCTGTATTTCAAGGAGAAAAAGAATGATGTTTAAAAATATGCCTTACTACCTACATATATAATAAATAATAAAGTATTTATTATGCCCTTAAAATGTGTCAGGCTCTATACGAACGCTAAGCAGTCCTCTTATTTAATGTTCACAATAAACCTGTGATATATGTATTGTACCCACATTAAAGCTGGGAAAATTAAAGTAACTCTATCAAGCAGTACAGCTAGTAAGTGGAGGAGCCAGGGATACAAACCAAGTCTGCATGACTTTAAAGTCTTGGTCAGGTGCTTAATCCCTCTATCAAACCTCCACGAACCAACCTTTCAGAAAAACAACACCTTTAGACAGAAAAAGAACTGCAAGTGAGTTATTAAAGACACATTCACATGATCCTGAATAAGGAGTCTAAGGGAGTATTTTTATTTTGGTTGCTTTTGTTTTCTGCATGAACACAGGGCCAGCAGATGCATCCATTTCTCACATGTGAAGTGCCCATCCCCCTCACAGCCACTTCATGTTGAGTGGTAGCTGATTTGCACTGGTTTGAGCACTGAGCAGAGAAGAGGAAATACTGCCTGTTTCTTTTCGCTCAGTGTACTATCTTCTCCATAGTGGTCTCTCAGTTATTCCCACATTGGAAAGCACACATTCACTTTCAAAGGAAGGATTATTGCTTAAATCTGCCTGATTATGAAAGCCTATAATCTCTCCTTCTTGACAGAGGTGAGCCTGTTTCTTTTGTGGTTTTTTTTTTTTTTTAGATTTTTAAAATTTATTTATTTGACAGAGAGACAGCCAGCGAGAGAGGGAACACAAGCAGGGGGAGTGGGAGAGGAAGAAGCAGGCTCATAGGAGAGGAGCCTGATGTGGGGCTCGATCCCATAACGCCGGGATCACGCCCTGAGCCGAAGGCAGATGCCTAACGACTGTGCCACCCAGGCGCCCCAGTGAGCCTGTTCCTTAAAGAGCAAAGAGTAAGGAATCTTCATTTCTCTGATCCTGGATGCCAGGGTCTTAAGTTATGGTTCCATTTTTAAAGAAAATCTTTTATAAAAGATTCTATTTTTCAAAAGATTTCTACCTATACAGTAACACAAATATCATCATACTAAGACACATAACTAGATTTCCTACTCTCTTTTTTGGCTGAAAACTTGATTCAACAAGAAACCTAAAATCACAAATAGAACATCAGACTTTGATAACAGCATAGCTGGACTGGTCACTTTCCATTAGTGTAAAGTCGAAATTGTACAGTTTGACTCATGCTGCCAGTTGAATAAATGCAGTAAAAGCTAACACAAGATGAGGTGAGGAACCTAAAAGCCACAATAATAGTTGGTATTATCTCTGATCCTGAGCAAAACTGCCAGGTAGACAAAGCTTATTTTGGTTGTCCCTTCAGCATTGCTCCCCCAACTAGACTTCCAAACATCTAGTTGTCAGTGCTTAGCCAACTTTAGTTATTTCTAACTGTATTCAAAAGTTTTACTATATTGCTTGCTGTCAGTATTTTTTCCTTTAAATTGACTCATCTTTTAAAATGTAAATCATTTACTTAATAGGATATTCTGCATCAATATTATAAATGGAAAACCAGTATCATTTGCCATAAATGGAAGATAGCCAGAAAAATCAATACATAATTAGTAAAATACAGGATGTTCATTTGAGTATCACTTAAGATCAAGCTGATTACATTTAACATGCTGATTAACATTAACAAAGGAAATCTTGTTTGTGGATTGGTCTTCCTGGCCTGAAACCCAACACTGTCCAGAGTATTGCATTATATTCCTTCCTTCTCCTCCCAATTAAGCCAGTTCTATAGTTTTTCTCTTAGGGCTCAAGCCTGCATGGTGGCCTATTCCAAAGTGATAATTAGCTCAAATTGAATAACCAGTTTCCAGCTTAGGAAAAAAGATTGGAAGAGATTCTTTCCAGATAATAAATATGGGTTTTAACTTTTGCCTCCTTGCAGTAATTGTTGCCTTTTTTTCTTGAAACCTTAGAGGAATGACCTCCAAACCTCCTAATCACGGGTACCAGAGCTCACCCTGGCAACTATGATTCAGTAAGACTGAGGTGGGGTCCAGATATCTGTGTTTAAGGCATGCACTTGTCATGTTGAGCACTGGGTGATGTATGGAATTGTTAATCACTATATTGTACACCTGAAACTAGTATAACACTGTATGCTAAATATACTGGAATTAAAATAAAAAGAAATTAAAAAATTAAAACAAGCAAACAAATAAACCTCCCCAAGTAATTCGAATGTGGAACCTGTTTGGGAACTTTAATATAACCAAAAGGGAGGTTTTTTGGGGGAGCCATAGCAAATTGGTGGGGAACATATTTTCAGGTGAGATTGCTTGTTGACACTTGTCAAATCACACTGTAGTCAGTTACTACCAGCAAGGTTAAGTCTGTAGACTTGATTACCTAAAGAAGAATTTAATTGGGAGTAAATAAGGTGTATTATTATTTTAAGAAAATTTCAAAGAAGTTGAGCCAGATGCAAGTTTAGCTTACATGTGTGGGGGTGGGGGGAAGAAAGCTCAAATCATATGCAAATATTCCAAATAAATATCTGATAAAGATGGCATTTCAAATCAACTGAATGATAGATTACTTTTTAATCAGTGATGTTGAGACAATTCACTAACTTCAAACAAAAAGGTACAAAAAATATAGCATATCTTCTTTACCTATTCATCTGTTGATGGACATCTGGGCTCTTTCCATATTTTGACTATTGTGGACATTGCTGCTATAAACATTGGGGTGCATGTGCCCCTTCGAATCACTATGTTTATATCCTTGGGATAAATACCTAGTACTGCAATTGCTGGGTCGAATGGAATATTATTCAGCCATCAAAAAGAATGAAATCTTGCCATTTGCAACAAGTTGGATGGAACTAGAGGGTATTATGCTAAGCAAAATAAGTCAGTCAGAGAAAGACAAATATTATATGATTTCACTCATTTGTGGAATTTAAGAAACAAAACAGATGAACATAAGAGAAGGCAAGGAAAAATAAAATAAGATGAAAATTGAGAGGAAGGCAAACCATAAGAGATGCTGAACTCTAGGAAACAAACTGAGGGTTGCTGGAGGGGAAGTAGGTGGCAGGGAGAAGGGATAATTGGATGATGGGCATTAAGGAGGGCACTTGATGTAATGAGCACTGGGTATTATATGCAACTGATGAATCACTAAATTCTACCTCTGAAACTAATACAGAAGTACAAATAATAACATCCATGTGAATAAAACCACTTTATATATATAAAAAATGAAACTCCTGCAATTTGTAAAAGTGTATATTGGTCCACTCTTTTTGAAGTAAAATTTGGCATTATACACCAAAAGCCTTAAAAACATGCATGCCCTTTTCCTTAGCAATTCTGCATTTAGGACTTTATCTTGAGGAAATAATCACATAAGTGCACAAAAAAGCTGTATATATAAGACTGCTCATCAAAATATTGCTGTTGGGGCACCTGGATGGCTTAGTTTGTTAAGCATCCAACTCTTGGTTTCAGCTCTGGTCATAATCTCAGGGGTGTGAGATCCAGCTCCACATGGAGCCCCATGTCAAAGCCCCACATCAAGCCCGACATGGAGCCCAGCTGAGCCCCATTGAGCCCCATGCTCAGCGTGAGGTCTACTTGTGATTCTCTCCCTCCCCATCTGCTCCTCCCCATGCTTACACACATACACACACACTCTCTCTCTCTCTCTCTCAAATAAATAAATAAATAAATAAAAATCTTTAAAAAATGCTGTTAATAATAATGCAAAGCTAGAAATAGTCAAAATATTCAGAAATACAGTATTTGTTACATAATGTATGGTATACTTGTACAGTGAAATGTATTTCAGGAATGAAATATGATTATGTCTGCCTGTATTTATTGGTATCAAAATATATTTATATGTTATAATATGAAAATTCAGGTTACCAAATATAGTGTCCTCCTTTTAAAATATAGATACTAATATATACAAAGAAAAAAAGTCAGGATAGTAACTAAAATATTAACAGTGTTTATCTAGTGGATGGTGGGCTTAAAGGTAACTCTTATTTTCTTGTTTGTATCTCTGCACATTTTCTAAAAAAATTTATAAGCATGAATTATTTTTAAAATAATGAAAAGCAACAAAGATGTTTCTATTTTTGTTCATACCCTTTAGCTTAGCATTTCTAATTCTAAGAATTTTTCCTAAAGAAAGAATCAGATATACACACGTGCACAAAAATAACACTCAAAGATTGTTCATTATTAAATTGTTTATAATTGCAAAATATTAAAATGTCCTCTTTTCAATAATTAGGGTGTTTTTTTAAAGTATTTTTTAAACCGTCTTAACCATTTTTAAGTGTATAGTTTGGTAGTGAACTAGGGTGTTTGTTAATAAATTATGGCACACCTTATGATGGAGCATTATAGTGCCATTAAATGGTTTATTTTAGCTTAATGACATGGAAAATATTTGTGACATATTGTCAAATGAGAAAAATCAGTTTATCACATATGCATAGCATGATTCTAATTTTGTTTTAAAGACATGTTTTATAAGTATAGGAAAGATGAATCTGGAAGGATATATATTTAAATGTTAATATATATTTCTGGGTACTGTCATTACAGGCAATTATTTCCCAAAGTGTTTGCAAGAAACATGCATAACTTTTGTCCTCAGAAGAAAAATAAATGTTATAGAAGAAAAGGAGATTTTTATCTCTAGAGTAATCAGTTTTTACTCATCTTCTTGTGCATTGCAAATTGTCCATTAGACTGTAACTATCATGTGGGCAGAGATTAGGTTTTTAAACAAATTTCCCCTGGTACTCCCTGCCACATAGCATTCTGCATTCAGTAAATGTTGACTAACTGAATTTGTGCATGTGCATACATATAAGCCTATGTATCTATGTGGGCATGCATATTTAAATATGCCAACCTCTTTCTCATCAGTAATGAGAAAAAAATGAAAGGGAGTTTTTTTGAAAAGTGCTATAGGTCTATAGGACTTTTATCACATACTGGAGAGGAAAGTACTTGTCAAGGCTAAGAGTACAGAGTGACCAGTAAAGATGTGTGGATCATACCAGTCAAGTTTGTCAACCTTAGCCCAAGCATTTGTTTTCTTATACTGTCCTTGTCTGGGTAATCTTGAGTCTCAGCCAAATCTTCTGTGGTTCTACTAATTAGCCTGTCTGGGCACTTTACTGGAAAATTTTAACTAAAAAGCCACATACCAGGGCACCTAGGTGGCTCAGTCGGTTAAGCGTCTGCTTTCAGCTCAGGTCATGATCCCAGGGTCCTGGGATTGAGCCCCGCCTTGAGCCCTGCATTGGGCTCCCTGCTCAGTGGGGAGCCTGCTTCTCCCTCTCCCTCTGCTGCTCCCCCTGCTTATGTGCCCTTTCTTTCTCTCTCTGTCAAATAAATAAATAAAATCTTTAAAAATAAACAAATAAGTAAAATAAAAAGCCACATACCACTGCAACCGGTAAATGGGCTAAGTGTACCCAATATCAGTTCCTTCTTACAAGCCCCTGTTAAATCAGCTGAAGTGGCCCTCGTTCTGTCGGGAAGCTGGCAAGCAGGACAGGTTTGCAGGTCTTCAGTCACATTTTATTTCTCATCTCCAAAACTCCATACTCCACATCAAAACTGAGATAAGAGTATAAAGTTTGTACTTCAGGATATCAGCAGGTGCCCAAGAGGGAACGAGTTTTAAAATCTCTCAAACCGCTAAATTATTTAAAAAGCTTCTAACAAGCTCTTCAGAATCAGACAGCAGAGCTTAAGAATTTATACATTTGATATCAGAAATGGGAAGACAGGATAAAGACCCAATTTGAGCACTTGCTGATTTGATTTTTTAACAATAGTTATGGCTGTGCAAGGAAGGCATGGAAAGTGGAGGATGTTTTAAAGGCAGATCATGGTTTATACTTAATTATAGCTTTAGTTGAGCTGAGAACATGGGTTAGGGCTTAATCGTGACTCAGGTTTTCCCTCAGAGACATCTCAGATAATTGGGTAGGGCTCCTGCTTCCTCAAAGCCTCTGATAGAGAATTACTGATTCTAAAATCTCCTGTAGGATGCTTTTACACAATGAGGTAGGAACTAAAGAAGTGGGAGTTCAGAAATCTAGGCAGATTGACCAATCGTGAATTTATACTGCTTCATTATGCTAAGCCATTAGAGGCTGCATCTGGGGGACACACTAATGCTACTATCTTCTTACATATTTATTGGGCTGTCAAGGTATAAAATGTCACTATTAAAATCCAAAGTACTATGTAGCAGACTTTGGGTTACTATTTCCTCTGCTCATCAGCAAGCCCTGTAAGTTTCCCATGCCAAAATCCTGACGGCAGGATCCCTACTCTCAGCAAAGATTTAATAGAAGAAAGCACTGGTAAGGTCTCATGTGACCCAGCTTTACTCCTTTTTCAAATTAACTGGGAAGTGTTACTAGTAAATAATTAAAAACTCTAATCCAGTTTGGGTCCTGTCAACCACATCAGATTTTATTTACACTGGGAGTGATATCTGCTAAAAATCTTATACTTTGCATTTTGTGGGAGATGCAGGGGGTACCCCTGTGATAAAGAAAATGTAAAAAAGTGACACTGGAGTCCATGAGAATTACAGGGTTTCTGAGCAATACATTTACAAAAATAATTTGCCTTGTCCAGAAAAGCCTATGGCTCCACTTACACCCTTTTACTGTGAGACTTCCATACCACCAGCAAAATCCATACCTAATAGAATATACTCACAACCTCTAAACTAGTGACTGTACTCTCAGTCTCACCCTTGTATGCTAGGCATTAAATACGTATCTGGTAGATAAATGAATAAATGAATCTAGGGAGATGGTATTGTTCAGTGCCTGCTAGTGTTAAATTGAGTATAAGTAAGCTTTCGAAATATAGTCCATCTTAAAATATGTGGTGAACTCTGGAGAGTGGACCCTTGAAAAAGAAAGGTTGTCTAAAAGTGACCACAAAGCATCAGTTCTAGATATTTTTAAAAATTTGACATATTTAGTGAATTTACATTTAGTGTAGTTGGGTTTGGTCTACCACTTTAGAATTCCTCTAGGCTGAGCCACTCATTTCCCCTTTTTGTTTTTTTTTTTTGTTGTTGTTGTTGTTGTTGTTCCTTAACCTACAGATTTTTGAAGAGTCAGAAATATGGCCTCTATAGTTCTTGAAATGTGCACACTGGCTCCTTTTACTGCCCTCTGACTGAATAATTTTATATTCTGGTGTTTTGTTTTCACAATATCATTGGCCTGGGCAATGCCCATTTCTTGTTTTATTTTTTTTCATTCCTGTATAGGACTCCCATTTCACTTCTCCATTCTCTACATGTAACTATTCTAACGTGTTTAGTGAGTATCTTTTAATTTATAGGTATTCTTGGGGCGCCTGGGTGGCTCAGTCAGTTAAGTGTCTGATTCTTGATCTCGGCTCAGGTCTTGATCACACAGTCGTGAGTTCCAGTCCCTCATTGGGCTCCATGCTGGGTGTGGAGCCCACTCAAAAGACAAAAATTATAAGTATTCTTGCAAAACGCCTATTATCTTATGTTTTCACTTGTATGTAAATGGAATTATGTTGTATACTCATTTCTCCCCTAGCACTGTATTTAAAACTCCAACCATGTTGCTATGTGCAGATCTAGCCCATTGCTTTTTTTCCCGCTGCATTACTCAACTAACATCTCCAATTCCCCACCACCACAAACTGTGCTGCAATGAATAGCACTGCCTGAATCCATGTAAGAATTTTTTGGGGGATACTGACTCAGGAACAAAATTGCTGGGGTATGAGACATGCATTAAATTTAATTAATTGCTTCCAGTTCTTCAGAATGATGGCACAAATCTACATTCTACCTGCATGCACAAATTGATGTTCTACCAGCACTTGGCATGGCCCTGCTTTCTAATTTTTATCAGTTTAATAGGTGCAAAGTGACATCTCATTGTTCTTTTAAGTTTATATTTTTCTGATTATGGATCAGTTTGAGCATCTCTACATATGCTTATTAACCTTTTGGGTTTGCTTGTATGTACATTGCTTGTGAATATCATTTGCTCATTTTTCTACTGGACTTGCTGATTTTTTTGTTGTTTACTTGCCAGAGTTCTCATATACTTTAGGTATTCTTTGTTGGTTTTAGACATTGAAAGTATTTTCTCTAATTTTATCCTCTTCCTGTTAGTTTTATCCATGGTGTTTTATGTCAAATAGAAATATGTAATCCTAACAAACATGTAATTTGTAA
Organism: Ursus arctos; assembly: GCF_023065955.2. Lineage (NCBI taxonomy): Eukaryota > Metazoa > Chordata > Mammalia > Carnivora > Ursidae > Ursus > Ursus arctos. Next base: position 59,445,803 of record NC_079873.1, read on the forward strand.
TTACATATGCATATGTAATCCTTACAAATATGTAATCCTAACATACTTGAATTTATCAAAGATTTGCTTTATGATCTGACTTCTAGAATTTTGTTTAAAAAATTCTTTCTGGGGCACCTGGGTGACTTAGTTGCTTAAGTGCTTGACTTTTGATTTTGGCTAAGGTCATGATCTCGAGGTTGTGAGATCAGACCTCGCGTTGGGCTCCGTGCTCAGTGGGGAGTCTACTTGAGATTCTCTCTCTCCCTCTCCCTCTCCCCCTTTCTCCCCACTCTCTCAAATAAATAAATAGATATTTTTTAAAAAAGCTCTTTCCAGCGGCACCTGGGTGGTTCAGTCCATGAAGTGTCTGCCTTCAGCTCAGGTCATGATCTCAGGGTCCTGGGATGGAGCCCCACATTGGGCTCCTTGCTAGGCAGGGAACCTGCTTCTTCCCTGCCTGATGCTCCCCCTGCTTGTGCTTGCTCCCCATTCCCTGCAACGTGTCAAATAAATAAGTAAAACCTTTAAAAAAAAGTTCTTTCCCTGGGGTGCCTGGGTGGCTCAGTCAGTTAAGTGTCTAACTCTTGATTTCAGTTCAGGTCTTGATATCACAGTTGTGAGTTCAGGAGCTGTGCCTGGCCTGCACTGGGCTCCATGCTGGGCATGGAGCCTACTTATAAATAAATAAATAAATAAATAAATAAATAAATAAATAAATAATAGGTTTTTCCCCAATCCATCCTCTATCTCCAGGACACAAATGTATTTTTAAAATATTTTCTTCTCTTAAAATTATAGTGCTACTTTTTACTTTTAGTTCCCTAATTCATCTGTTGTCCAGCTTTTTATATAATGTTATTTAGGGAATTAGTTTTACTTTTATTCTCATGATGCAAAACAATTTTAGAAGCATTCATTAAGGGGCTGTATACACATGAAACGCATGTCCTGGGGACAATGACAATTATGAGAAAATGAAAAAGGGAAAACATTTGTTCAGTGAATCCTAAGTTATGACAGGACTAGACCCTGTCAACCTAGGTACTAATGGAATTCAAAATTCTAAGCTTCTCCTAAAAGTAATTTTTCTAAGCAGAAGTAGAAGAGGCAAGACTCTGTGTGAACAAAAAAGACCACAGCTTCTCTTGCATTCAATTCTAGCACCCATGTTCTCTACATACTCTAAACTCTACCACTGTGGCTCCTACCATGGTTTCCTGGCTGAAACTGCTAAATAGACCTGGAGTTAAAGATGCCAGTGGCAATGGACATGAGCTTTGGAATGGTACAGGTGCAACTATGACTGAAACCCAAAAAGCTTTGAGGATGATCTTGCTCCATGATCAGTCACTCCATTTGTCACCAGGATGGAGTTGGCTGATCTAGCTGACTTAGTAGGTATTTCATCCTTGTGCATCCCTTCTTGAGTTGTGTGCACTGTCAAGGAGGACATACTTTCCAGTCAGCTATTGATATCATTCCTAACCAAGAAGCCTGATTAACTGTGTACTTTCTGTTCAAGTAGCAAGTTAGTTTCATCCAATAGTATTCTCCACCAATTTTTAGAAAAATGGAAGACTCCTAGAACAATTTGGAAACCCCATCTTCTCCTTCTCTACTTGGAAATATAGGACAATGTTTTGGTCATCTTCTCTAACTCAGGGCTCAAATTCAACCATCTGTAAGTGAGATATAACTACTCTATTTTATTTTATTTTTTTAAGATTTTATTTATTTATTTGACAGAGAGAGAGAGCACACAAGCAGGGGGAGCTGCAGGCAGAGGGAGAAGCAGGCGCCCCACTGAACAGGGAGCCCTATACTGGGCACGATCCCAGGACCCTGGGATCACCACCCGAGCCAAAGGCAGACGCTTCACTGACTGAGCCACCCAGGCACCCCAGAACTACTTTATTTTTTGACATTGTATTGGAGTCCAGGGTCAAGAGATCCAAAAATTCATAGCTCTACTATTTGCAATGATTAGAATTTTAAAAGTGCCATTACAAACCATGGTATATACGTACAATGGAATGTTATTCAGCCTTAAAAAAGGAGGACATTCTGACATTCATCACAACATAGAAGAACTTTGAGAACATTCTGCTAAGTGAAATAAGCCATTCACAAAAAGACAAATCCTGTATAATTCCACTTATATGATATATCTAAGGTAGAATGGGCTATGGGGAAGGAAAATGGGGGGTTGCTGTTCAATGGGTATAGTGTTTTAGTTTTGCAAGTTGAAGAAGTTCTGGAGATGGATGGTGGTGATGGTTGCACAACAATGTAAATGTAGTTAATGTCATTGACCTGTACATTTTAAAATGGTTAGGATGGCAAATTTTATGCTATGTGTATTTTGCCACAATTAAAAGTTTAAAACAAAGAAGTAAATTTAAAGGGGGGCATTAAAAGAATGACTTACTAAGTCAATAGAAGATTACTGAGAAGCTTTTCACAAGACTTATTTCCACACTAAATTCAGAAAAACGAATAATTCTTCATAGCGAACCTGGAGTCCAACATTAGAAACATAGGGCTGAACTTAAAATAGAACTAAAGATTAGGAGGAGGAGGAAGAGGTAATGCACACAAAGGCATTTACCTTGATATATCTAACTGCTCATTGGGCACAGGATAAAAAGCAATCAGTTTATTCTCACTATCCCCAGAACGGTTAAGAGATAGAGCTATATTTGTCATTTTAATTTACGTAGTTTTTTGAAAAAATGCTTTGTTGAGAAATGATTAACATAATAATTAGTACACCTATAGAAATTTTTGTAAGTTTTGACATATGTGTATCACCATGAAGCCCAAAATCAAGATCATGAATATATCCATCCCCTCAAAATGTCCTCATTCCAGTAAAAAAAAAAAAAAAAAAAAAGGAGAGAGAGGGAAGCAAACCATAAGAGACTCTTAATGATAGAGAACAAACTGGGGGTTGATGGAGGGAGGTGGGTGGGGGATGGGATGGGCTAAATGGGTGATGGGCATTAAGGAGGGCACTTGTTAAGATGAGCATTGGGTGTTGTACGTAAGTGATGAATTACTAAATTCTACTCTTGAAACCAATATTACACTATATGTTAGCTAACTAGAATTTATTTTTTAAAATTTTTTTCTAACTAGAATTTAAATAAAAATTTGAAAAAGAAAAAAGTTTCCTCATTCCACATTTTATTTCCTCCCTCCCAACCCTCATCACTTTCCAACCCCTACTCCCATTCCCTGTCTAAGGCAACCACTGTCACAATTTTATATTATTTTGTATTTTTGAGACTTTCTTTAGAGTACTTTTTATATTGAAGTATAATTAACATACAGTGTTCTATTAAATTCAGGTGTACAGTATAATGATTTAACAATTCTATACATTATCCAGTACTCTTCAAGATAAGTGTACTCTTGATCCCCTTTATTTTACCCCTCCAACCACTACTCCCCTCTGGAAACCACCAGTTGGTTCTCTGTGTTTAAGAGTCTGTTTTTTTGTCTTTTTTTCTTTATTCATTTGTTTTATTTCTTGAATTCCACATATGAGTGAAATCATGTGGCATTTCTCTTTCTCTGAGAGTTTTGTGGAATCAAACCACAAAGTGCTATTTTTTTCCTGGCTTTTTTCACTCAGCAGAATCATTTTGAGATTTATTCATGTTGTAGTGTTTATAGATAGTTTGTTCCTTTTCATTCCTAAATAGTATTCCATTATATAGATATAGCACATTTTGTTTATCTGCATAACTGTTAATGGACATTTGGGTTATCTTTACTTTTTGGCAGTTATCAATAACACTGCTATGAATATTCATGTATATATCTTTGTATGGACTTATGTTTTCAGTTCTGTCAGGTAAATACTAGAAGTGAAATGGTCGGGTCACGTGATAGATGTGTTTTACCTTTATAAGAAATAACTGCTCTTTTCCAAAGTGATTATGCCAGTTAATATCCCCATCAGAAACATGAAATCTCTAGTTGTTCCACATTCTCATCAACATTTAGTATGGTTAACAAGTTTTGTTTAGCCATTTACTTATCTATTGGATATGAAATGGTGTGTTAGTTTTCCACTGCTGCTGTATAAATTAACCATGAATTTAACAGATTAAAACAACACAAATTTATTATCTTACAGTTATGGAAGTCAGAAAGAGTCAAATGAGCCTTATGGGACTAAAATCAAGGTGTAAGCAAAACTATTCCTTCTGGAGTCTGCAAGGAAACTCCATTCCCTTGTCTTTTCCATCTTCTAGAGGTCACATACATTCCTTGGGTCATCCATGGTCTCTTCCTCCATCCAAAGCACATCACTTCAACTTTGGCTTCTGTTGTCACATCTCTTTCTTTCAAATCTGATGCATCAGCATCTCTCCTTCAAGGACCCTGATGATTATGTTGGGCCCATACCAATAATCCAGGATAATCTCCTGAGCTCAAGGTCCTTAACTTGATCACATCTGAAAAGCATTTTACAATGTTATAATGTAACATATTCTCAGGTTTCAAGGTTTAGGATGTAGGCATCTTGGGGGAGAGGAAGCATTATTTAACTAATGATTATTGATACCTCATCGTATGTGCCTTTTTAAAAAAAGATTTTATTTATTTATTTGACAGAGAGAAAGAGAGCAAGCAGAAGCAGGGGGAGTGTCAGGGAGAGGGAGAAGTAGGCTCCCTGCTGAGCAAGGAGCCCAATATGGGGCTCACTCCCAGGAACCTGGGATCGTGACCTGAGCTGAAGGCAGACGCTTCACCAACTGAGCCACCCAGGCGCCCACTCTGTATATGGGTGTTTTTAACAGCTTAAGATATAACTCACATACCACAAAATTCAACCTTTTAAAATGTTCAGTAGTTTTTAGTATATCCACAATGTCGTGTAGCCATCGCCACTAATTTTAGTACATTTCCTCACCCCAATAAGAAACCTCATACTAGTTAGCGTGGTCTCTCCTACTTGTTTCCCCATTCCCTTTTTCCAGCCATAGGCAACCATTAATCTGCTTTCTGTCTTCATGTATTTGCTTATTCATTTAATATAAATGGAATCAAATGTGGTCTTTTGTGACTGGATTCTTTCACTTAGCATAATGTTTTGGAGGTCCATCCATTTGTAGCGTGTATCAGCAATTTATGCATTTTTATGGCTGAACAATATTCTATTGTATGGATATACCACATATTGTATATCCATTCATCAATTGATGGACAATTTACTTGTTTTAACTTTTTTCACAATTATGAATAATGCTGCCAGGTACATTGTCTACAAATTTTTGTGTGGGCATATGTTTTAGTTTCTCTTGGAATTGCTGGGTCATATGGTACTTCTATGTTTTACTTTTTGAGGAACTGCCAAATTGTTTTCCCAAGTGGCCTCATTTTACATTCCCACCAGCAATATTATGAAGATTCACATATCTATACATTCTCACCAATATTTTTAATTGTCCTTTTTTTTTTTATTATTAAAGCCATCCTAGTAGGAGGGAAGTGGTTTGTCATTGTAGTTTTCATTAGTGGTTCCCTGAAAACTAAGATGTTGAACATCTTGTCATGTGCTTCTTGGCTGTTTATCTTCTTTGGAGAAATACCTATTCAGATTATTTGCCTGTTGTTTAACTGAGTTATTTATCTTGTTATTGTTGAGTTGTGAGTTCCTTTATATATTCTGGGTACAGTTTCTTATCAGATATATGATTAGCAAATATTTTATCCCGTCATTTGGGTTGTTTTTTCATGTTCTAAATGGCGTCCTTTGAAGCACAAAAGTTTTTAATTTTGGGGTCCAACTTACCTATTTTGTCTTTTGTTGTTTGTGCTTTTGGTTTATAACTAAGAAACTTTTGTTGAACTCAAGGTCACAAAGTTTTACTCCTATATTTTCTTCTGAAGGCTTTATGATTTTAGTTCTTATGTCTAGGTACTTTATACATTTTGAGTTTATTTTATGTATGATCTGAGCAAAGGATCCCACTTTATTCTTTTGCATGTGGACTTCTAATGGTCCCAGTGTATTTGTTGAAAAGACATATTTTTCCCCATGGAATTGTCCTCTTCCTCTTATCAAAAATCAACTGACAATAAATTTGAAGGTTAATATGTGAACATTCAATTCTACGCCATTGATGTATGTTTACCTGTATGCTAGGACCACACTATCTTGATTACTGTAGCTTTGTAGCAAGTTTTGAAATTAGGAAGTGTGAGTCTTTCAATTTTGTTCTTTTTTCAAGATTAATTTGGCTATTCTGAATCTCTAGACTATCTACATGCATTTTAGGATGAATCTGTCAATTTCTGCAAAGAAGCAAGCTGGGATTTTGATGGAGATTGTGTTGAATATGTAGCTCAACTTGGGGAGCATGGACATCTTAATATTTAAGTCTTTTCATCCAAGAACATTGGATATCTTTCTATATTTTGGTCTTCTTTGATTTCTTTCCAAAACATTTTGTAGTTTTCATTATACAAATCTTGAACTTCCTTGTTAAATTTATTCCTATTTTATTCGTTTTGATGCTATTATAATAGGAATTTTCTTAATTTCATTTTCAGATTGTTTGTTTTATGTGTAGAGAAGTGCAATTGTTTTGGTACATTGATAGATTCACTTATTAGCTCTAGTAGTTTTTTGGAAATTCTTTAGCATTTATTATGTACAAGATGGTGTCATCTGCAAACAGATTTAGTTTACTTCTTTTTAAATCTACATGTCTTTTACTTCATTTTCTTGCCTAATTGCCCTGGCTAGAACTTCCAGCACAGTGCTGTATAGAAGTGATGAGAGGGATATCTTTGTCTTGTTCTTGACATTCGGAGGACAACTTTCATTTTTTCACTATTGCATATGATGATACCTGTGGGGTTTTTTGTAGAAACTCTCTGTCATACTGAGAAATCTCCCTTACATTTCTAATGAGTTGAGTGTTTTTATCATGAAAGGGTATTGGATTTTGTCAAATGCTTTTCAACATCTCTTGAATGGATCATGTAGTTTTTGTCCCTCACTCTGTTAATATGGTGTATTACATTGACTTATTTATTTATTTATTTTTTAAAAATTGACCATATATTAAATCACAAAGCAAATCAACTAATACAAAGAAAACACCAGTTTTTTTTTTAAAGATTTTATTTATTTATTCAACAGAGATAGAGACAGCCAGCGAGAGAGGGAACACAAGAAGGGGGACTGGGAGAGGAAGAAGCAGGCCCATAGTGGAGGAGCCTGACGTGGGGCTCGATCCCATAATGCCAGGATCACGCCCTGAGCCGAAGGCAGACGCCCAACCGCTGTGCCACCCAGGCGCCCCAACACCAGTTTTAAAGGACAAATTCTCAGGCCAAAGTATAATGATACTTGGAAGCAATAAAATAAATAAAACACCAGTTTCCAGCCTCTTAAATACTCTTCTCAATAATAATTAGGTCAAAGAAGAAATTATGCCACAATTATAATAGAAGATCTTTAAAAAAATTGTGAAAATGAAAGATGATGTTATCAGAGTACGTTTGGGATAAAGTATATACTATATATATTTTTCAAAGCTGTAGTTTGACTTGATATTTGCATAAAGCAGTGAGAGAAAGAAGTAGAAAATTATGTGTTACTGTAAATACATATGCACGGAACTTGGAAATGAGAATTCAGGGCCACCATTAGCCCACTCTTTGGGTAGAAGTTGTCCTATAGGTGGGGTCAGCCCATGCTTGGCCAGCATAGAGTTATCACACAGCTCCTCTGTACCCTCTTGTACGTGGATCCCATATGCATACCTTGCTCTAGGGCTTTGCACTAGCTGTTCCCTCTATAGCAAGGATCTTTCCTTGGATATCTGCTTGACTCACTCCCTCATGTCCTGTACCTGTACTTATGCCACTTTCTCAATGAGGTTTTCCCCGACTACCCTGTGTCTCCTTCCTTGATGTATAATTTATTTGTTTGCCTCTTCTCACTAGTGTGTAAGGAGAGTAGGCATTGTTGCCTCTTTTGTTCCCTGATATATCTGTGACACTTAGAACACTGCCTGGAGCACAGTATGTGCTCTGTAAATACTTGTTGAATGACTATTTGTTGAATGGTCATCTGGGAGTTTAGGAAAGACAATGGACTGTGGGAACATAAGATGGCTACATAGCGCTAAAGACCCCTTTTTGTATGGTTAGCTTTATCATAAGCTCCAAGTTCAAAAACCGCTGCCCAAAAGTTGCTGAGATGTAACTTTAAAGGTACCTCATGTACACAAGAGAATGTGACATTTTTCATCAAAGGTATGTGTATGTACCAATTATGAATGAAATTTTGAGTAAAGTACATGTTACATAAATGTGCTAAAGATGTTGTTTTCCTGTTTTTTTTTTTTTTTAAGATTGATTGATTTAGAGAGAGCATGGTGGGGAGAGGCAGAGGGAGAGGGAGGGAGAGTCTTAAGCAGACTCCACGCTGAACTCAGAGCATGATGGCGGGGCTCGATCTCATGACCCTGAAGTTGTGACCTGAGCTGAAATCAAGAATTGGGTGCTCAACCACCTGAGCCACCCAGGCGCCCCTGTTTTTCTCTTGATAGGTAATTTAAAAAAATTTTTTTGCAAATAACTTTTTTAATTCAAGTATAATTAACTACAGTCATATTAGTTTCAGGTATACAATGTAATGGGTAGTAAGGAGGGCACGTATTGCATGGTGCACTGGGTGTTATATGCAACTAATGAATCATCAAACTTTACACCAAAAACCAGGGATGTACTGTATGGTGACTAACATAATATAATAAAAAATATGATTATAAAAAAGAATAGAATAAAATAAAATAAAATATAAAATAAAATAAAGTAAATCTACCTGGCCTTAAAAAAAATAAAAAATAAAAAAATAAAATAGAACTGGTGGTTACCAGAGGGGAGGTGGGTGGGTAGACGAGTGAAATAGGTGAAGGGGATTAGGAGTATGTTTATCATGATGAGGACTAATTTTTATATTTAAAACAAACTTGCATTCTTGGGCTAAATCCTATTTGGTTGTGGTATGTAAACCTTTCTATATATTGCTGGATTCAGGTTGCTAGTTTTGTTGTTGTTGTTGTTGTTGTTGTTGTTGTTGTTGTTGTTGTTGAGGATTTCTGTATCTATATTCACAGGAGATATTTAGACCAGTTAATTTTGCCTGGGGTCACTTCCTGCCAACCTGAGGATCTTCCTTTAATATTTCTCGTACAGCAGACCTGCTAGCAATCAATTCTTTCAGTTTTTGCTTATTTGGTAATGTCTTCATTTTGCCTTCATTCTTATAAGATAGCTTTGTTGGGTATACAATTATTGATTTACAGGATTTTTTTCCCTTTCAACATTTTGAATATATCATCATTCTGCTCTCCATTATTTATTTGAATATTTTTTGCGCTCCTTTTCTCTCTTCCTTATATGTTGGTGCACTTAATGTTGTACACATCTCTGAGGCCGTATTCACATTTCTGTATTCTTTTTTCTCTTTATTCTTAAGGTTACATAATCTCTATTAATCTGTCTTCAAGTTCACTAATTCTTCCTTCTACTAGTTTAAAGTCTTTCAAATCTACTAGAGCCTCTCTAGTGAATTTTTCACTTTTGTTATTGTACTTTTAAACTCCAGAACTTTTATTTTTAAAAATAATTTATCTTTGTATTGAGACATTTTCTTCATACTTCCCTTTATTTCATAAAGCAAGGTTTCCTTTTGTTCTTTTTTTAGTTTTTGTTTAAATTCCAGTTAGTTAACAGTGTAATATTAGTTTCAGGTGTATAATATGGTGATTCAATACTTGGTGCTCATCACAAATGCACTCCTTAATCCCCATCACCTATTTTACCCATTCCCCCCCACACCTTCCCTCCAGTAACCCTCAGTTTGTTATCTATGGTTAAGAGTCTGTTTCCTGGTTTGCCTCTCTTCCCCCCCCCCCACATGTTTATCTGTTTTGTTTCTTAAATTCCATATATGAGTGAAATTGTATGGTATTTGTTTTTCACTGACTGACTTATCTCACTTGGCATAATGCTTTCTAGTTCCTTCCATGTCATTGCAAATGGCAGGACTTCATTCTTTTTAATGGCTGAGTAAATTCCGTTGTGGATATATATACCACATCTTTTTTTATCCATTCATCAGTCAATGGACATTTGGGCTCTTCCTATAATTTGGCTATTGTTGATAATGCTGCTATAAACATCAGGGTTCATGTACTCCTTTGAATCAGTATTTTTGTATCCTTTGGGTAAATACCTAGTAGTGAAATTTCTGGGTCATAGGGTAGTTCTATTTTTAACTTTTTGAGGACCCTTCATACTGCTTTCTGAAGTGGCTGCATCAGTTTACATTTCCACGAATGGTGCAGGAAGGTTCCCCTTTCTCTGCATCTTCATCAACACCTGTTGTTTCTTGTGTTGTTGATTTTAGCCATTCTGATGTGTGAGGTGGTATCTCATTATAGTTTTGATTTGTATTTTCTCGATACATTTCTTGAGTGAGGTTGAGCATCTTTTCATACATCAGTTGGCCACCTCCATGTCTTCTTTGGAAAAATATCTATTTATCTCTTCTGTCCATTTTTAAATTGGATTATTCATTTTTTTGGGTGTTGAGTTTTGTAAGTTCTTTATAGATTTTGGATACTAATTCCCTCTAGTCCTTTGAGCATATTTATTAAAATAGCAAATCTGCAATCTTTGTTTCCCAAATCTAACATCAAGGCCCTCTCACTGGCAGTTTCAGTTTCTGCCTCCTTTCTTGTGTACAAGTTACACTTTCCTGTTTTTTTCATTTCCAATATATATTTTTGTTTTAAACTGGATATTTTAGATAATATATTGTAGCAACTCTATACTGACCCTCCCTTTCTCAGGGTTTATTGTTATCATTATTTGCTTGCTTTTGTTTTTGCTTTGTGACATGGATGTACTATTTTATAGTGTAGCCCATTTCTTCTATCATGTACAAACCCTAATGTCATTCCTCAGAAGGCACAGTTTTAGGCATGCATGCAGTCACTCTGAAATGACAGTGGTTTTGCAGAGCTCCTTGTTGTCTCTTTCTCTGATCTCTCTGTTAAGCTGTCTGCCTTTGTTGGTAATACAGAGAGCTGTTAGGCACCACTAATTGCCGGCTAATTGCTCTACTGTTTTCAAACAATGCCCTGTGGCATACACTGCTCCTCAGCCTGATCCAATTAAACTTGGACCCCTTTGCAGAGGTAGTTTTTGAGGCCAGCCTTTGAGTTTTGCTCTGACTCCAGGAGGGCTTTTCTTAGTTGTCTTTTCCCCTCAGTCTCTCTAGTAAATTGGCCTATAGTTAGTTTAGTGTGTTCTCATGAAGCTACTAGCCTCTTGGTTACTGACCACAAAAATCTCCAGTGTTTCAAGAGCATCCTTTGGCTTGAACTTCCCCACACTGTGCTCCAAATAAAGTCAGTTCCCTTCGGGAGAGTTTCAGAGTTCTCTATTCTTATGGCTGCCCTGGAACAAAATCTCTGTGTCACTGCTCCCCAGCTGGAGTTGGGAACAGTGACCTGTATCAGAGGTCACCTGCTTTATAAGTAGTGCATCTTGCATTTCTTGATGTGGAAAATATCCTATAAGTCAGCTGGGGTGAGGGTGATAGGGGACAAGTCTTTTTGGCCTGCCATGCCTAGGTTAGACTTCCATACTATTAGTTAAGTCTGGTTGGGAGAAAGAAGCCCCATCCTCTCAATCATGCTTGGTTGGAATAGAGCTGCAACATGAACCTGGGCAAAATGAGAAATGCTGGTTGCCTACCCCTTCTGGAAAGAAACCCCATCATCTTTGATTTACTTGCCCACTGTGGAGCTTATGTCACTGAGTTTAGATTCTCACTGCTTTTACCAAGATTTAGTACATTTTCTTCAGTAAATATCTCTTCATTTGCTCTATACCCTTAGGAACATTTCCAGAGATTTTAAATGGTTGTTTTTTAAAAATAATCTTCACCAGTTATAGTTGGTTTGGTGGGAAGAGGGTTCATGGAGCATTTCATGTCTCCATTCTGGAAGAAATCCTCTGTTTAATGTTTTATAAAACTTTCACAATATTTTCTAGAGTGGCTGTACCATTTTACAATCCGATCATCAATATAAAGGAGTCCTTAAGTTGATGCATCCTCACCAGCATTTAACATTTATCAATTTTCTCTGCATTCTCACCAGCATTTGACATTATAAATATTTTTTATTTTAGCCAGCTGACAGATATGTAATGGTCTTTATTTGCACTTCTCTGATACGTGATGAATGTTTGCATGTACTCTTTAGTCATCTGTACATTTTCTTGCTCTTTTTTGTTCTTGTTTTTTAAATATTTTATTTATTTGTTTGAGAGAGAGAAAGAAAGAGAGAGAGAGAGAGCATAAGTGGGGGGAGGGAGGGAAAGAGGCAGAGGGAGGGGGGAAGCAGGCTCCCTACTGAGTGTGAAATCAGAAATGGGACTTGAACCCAGGACCCTGAGATCACGACCTGAGCCAAAGTCAGATGCTTAACTGACTGAGCCACCCAGGCACCCCCATCTGTGTTCTTAGTTTAGATTTTACTAATGGCTATTAATGTTGAACATCTTTTCTTGTGTTTGTTTGCCAATTGGATATCTTCTTTGGTGAAACATCTGTTCAAGTCTCTTGTCCATTAAAAAATAGGGTTCTTTGTTTTCTCACTGTTGAGTTTAGAAAGTTATCTATATATTCTTTGTTGAATATGTGATTTGCAAATATTTTATTTCACTTGATCTTTGACAAAAGTACAAAGGAGGGGCACCTGGGTTGGCATAGTTAGTTAAACCCCTGACTTTTGGTTTCAGCTCAGGTTGTGATCTCAGGGATGTGAGATCAAGCCCTGTGTTCGGCCCCACCCTCAGCATGTAGTGTACTTGAGAGTCTCTCTCTTTCTGCCCCTCCCACTTGTGCTCGCTCACTCTCTCAAATAAATAAATAAATAAATAAATAAATAAATAAATAATTAAATCTTTTTTTAAAAAAGTACAAAGGAAATTCAACAGAGAACTGACAGTGTTTTTAATAAATAGTACGGGAATAGCTGGATATTTGTATGGGGAAAAAAGCAAACCATGACCACTACTTCACACCATACACATACATAAATGAAATATACAACAATATAAAGTAATGAAATGAAAGGAGTTAGACTTTCAAAATGGTGGAGTGAGGAACTTGGCAAATCCTTTTTGTTGCTGTACTGTATTCCATCAAATGAATGTATCACAGTTTATCTATTTCATGGTACATAAATAATATTCCAACAAACCTGTTTTTACAAAGCATGAATACTGGTACATATAACAATATGGATGAAAAAAAATAATATGGATGAATTTCAAAAAAGTATGCTGAGTTTAAAAAGCCAGACATAAGATAGTATATACTGCATGACTTCACCTACCAGAATTCTAGAAAAGATAAAACTAACCAATTATGACCAAAAACAGATCAGTGGCTTCCTGAGGCTGGGAGTTGGATAAGGAGCATGAAGCAATATTTTGGAGTGATAGTAATATTCTATCTCTTGATTGATGTGGCAGTTACATGGTGTATATATTTCTCAATGTTCATTGAACCATAGACATAAAAAATTGGTAAGCTGATTTAAAAAACAGTCAAGGAAGACCATATCACAGGCCCTCATAAAAACCAGAGAGCCCATCTTACCTTCAATGGTGAGAATGAGGGCTGTTTCATCTTTACTTGGTGAAAGACAAGTTGAAGAATTCTGAGGCCACGCCAGAGACTCTGTCTTCTAGGAATGCAATGTAGCCTAATCGATTCTTTATCGACACTAACAAGGACTTCCAAACTTAGATTGGGCATTGTTCTTTCTGATAACAGCTAAAGATGTAGTCTGTTCCATGTTCCTAAGAACAAACTCAACTTTTCACTCCCGGATGTCAAAAACTCTTTATGGAATATGACTCATTCTTCCTCTATTACGGGAAGATGTTATTATTCCTGTTTTACATCCTAAGGTTACCAGGGCCTTGTACCATACCAGTATCTGGGATCTCACCAACATTTTAAGTACCATGTTTTTCCCTAAGAACATACAGGATAATTGAAAATAACCATTTTATAACCCCATCCCCTGTAGAAAGGACAATTAAGACTGAGGGATACTAAGATAAAATCTAAAAATCAGTTTTGTCTTTCAGAGAATGTTTACCCTTTGAGATAGCAGTTAATTGTTTTGGGAAAAAATTTAGTAATATGTTGGCCTACAAATGTGAAACATGCAAATAGTATATTATTTATCATTTGTTATGATACACATCATTCCTCATAACAGAATTTCAATATTGACAGTTCTCCGTTGAGGACTATGGCTTTGATTTCCAAGATCAGACTGCAATTATGAGCAAAGATCTCTCTCTTTCTCTCCTAATTCAATCCCTTCAATTTACCTGATTTTTTTTTTTAGTTTCCTGATTATCAAGGTGGTGAATATACATTATAGAAAATTTGGGAAGTACAGAAAGCCTATATAAAGAAACAAATCATCCATTATTTCCCCAGCAAGAAGCCACATGAAACAGTAGAATGGCAATGAAAAGCTATTTCCAGTTACTGAGAAATCAACTTTTTGTTCCTCCACCCCATATTGATTGATCAGCTTAGCAATAAGAAGCTAACTTCATTTCCAGAGGGATTTCATTGATGTGGGGCTTTTAGAGGGAGATACTAAATGGTCATAAAAGGAATGCACTAGGGATGATAAGGTTTCTACAGCAAGTTTTAGCTAGAGATCAGAAAGTAATTTATTAGTGACAGTGGTTCCAGGGACTGGCCAATTTTTGCCTAATTTCTAGTCCGTTTCTTGTTCATATCCTAATGGATGTGGCCGGCCCTGTAAGCCCTGATGCCAAAAGTCCTCACTGCTAAAGGCTAGGATAAGGTTTTTGACCATAGTAATTTGGTGTTACAGACAGGGATTCAGGAATACTCATGTTTTGACTTAACCTCATTATGTCTCTTGTAATTAGAGCCATAAAGGGTCTATACACACAAGAGACAAGGATAGATAAGAATTAAAACACTACTTTGTGATTACTGGAATTAGTGCCCAGTACTGTGGTACAGGGCTATCTGGAAAGCTGGATTTTAGTACATACCTTAGGCTGAAGGTCCAAAAATGGCTTCATTTTTTCCTACCAAGTCCCAATCTTATTAGCAATTGACCACTGAATTGATTAGAACTATTAAGTACCTGAAATTCCAAGTTAAGGAGGCAAGAAATCAAAATGGCTGGGCATGCAGGAGACTCTGGCTTAGTGTTTTAATTTCTCTAAATGACAGAAAAGCGCTAAAGAGAAAGACATTGGGCGGTATATAACCTTTTAACCCATAGTGACCAACCCAAACACAGTAGCAAATGTGGCTCAAGGGATCTGAGCCAATCATATTACTAGGTCCTCCTTGAGGGAGGGAGTGGAGGTGAGGAAGTTGTAATCCTTTCCTTTTCACTCTCTCTTTGCTTAACAACCACACTCAAGGGTTTAGTTCTGTGCTACAGTGGCTGCTGTTGTTGCTGTCTGCTCCACATTCCTTAGGACTACAAAACCTGCTTTTAAGAAAGGTTCACCTCTTGTCCTCACAAATAACAAGTAAATCACCTTCAACAAATCCCTGAACTTAAGCTGATGTTATTGATGCTTCCAAAAGTTGTGCCACTCAGTAAGAACCAGTATGTTTTCAGTTATGTCTTCTTTCCTGAAACCTTGCTTTCTCTAGGGTTTTTAATTTTGTAGGTCTTGTGTAACGTGTAGTACAACATTCTTTCGGCTGTCTTTCTTTTTTCCCCTAGCAGCACTGGCATATGTCTCCAATTCTTCTACTTCCTTCTGTTTTCCCCTTATTTATTTCTTAAGGTCCTGTGTCTTCTCTACCATATATAGGATCACACTATTTGCTGTATCAGTGTCTTTTGTCTCTTTTCCTTTCTCTTTGTTTTGTGATCTTGACATTTGTTTTCCAAACATCTTTCTTCAGGTTTAACCTTATGGAATCCCTCCCATAGTGAAAGTTGTAAAGAAAAAAATTTTCCAGGTCTTCAGATAACATCTGCTGGTCAAATAAAACCTCCCTACCCACCTTTACATCCCTGTAAAGAATAGGGACGTTTCTTCCAGGAGGTATCTTTGCATCATTCAATTATCTAATGCAGACCAGACCTATATATATTGAAATCCAACTTTAGTGATTTAATCATTTCTCCCCTTCCCTTGGAGCCCTAACTCCTTAAGTGCATGAGCATGTTCCCTCCTGGTCCAGGCTACACCTGATTCTCTAATGACAAGCACTGTGAAACTCACTAAATAATGCTTGAAGTATCCTACACTATTCATCATAATCTTTCACTCTTGATTTTTTTCTGAATATTTTATAATCAGTCATCAAAAGGATTATAGCTTGCTCTTATTAATGACTCTGCAGTTTTGTGAAGGCACCTAAATAGTTTTCTGGATGTGGGTTTCCTTGCAAGAGGGGTGCGGTAAGGGAGGTCATTCCAGTTTCCTCTCATATTTTTCCTTTTCTGTGAAATCTCTTAGATTTGAGTTATCTTCCTTGACTTAACAACAGAAAATATACTCTCCCCTTTCCTAGTCTCAAATCAAAATTCTCCAGGCCTAAGGACATCTTTAGGAGTACATCCTTCTTTTCCTTCTAATGTAAGCTAAATTTGAGCTCTAAGATATTAAGAGTTCTTTCCCTTTATTTCTTGATAATCCTTTGGTTTGCCTTCTGAAGTTTCTAAAGCTAAACTAGTCTCCTGGGCTATGGTTCCCTGTTCATTTAAAACATGCTATACTTGCTTTGCCTGTTGCCAAGGTCCTTAAGCTGTTGCTGTGCCAAGTGGATTCTCAAGGCCAAAGCATTATTGCCACATTCCTTTTTTAGTACACTGGATTTTTGTTATATATTTTTCTTTTGGTTTTGTGGTAATTTATTTCATTATTTTTTTTCTGCTACCCCAAACCTACAAGCGGCCATAGTCTCCATGTTTATAGCTGTCACACTTTTTGATATGGTTTCCAGTAAAGTCTATCACACTTCGGGTCTCTGAAATCTACAACCAGGATTAGGATCTAAGGGATTACCAGAACAAATTCAAGACCTTGTTGTAGGGGACAGAAACTCAGCAACATGACAGGATACAAAATCAATGCACAAAAATCAGTTGTATTTCTATATGCTAACAACAAGACAGAAGAAAGAAAAGTTAAGGAATCGATCCTATTTACAATTGTACCGAAACCCATAAGATACCCAGGAATAAACCTAACTAAAGAGGTAAAAGATCTGTAGACCAACAAACTACAGAACACTTATGAAAGAAATTGAGAAAGACACAAAGAGATGGAAAAACATTCCATGTTCATGGACTGGAAGAATAAACATTGTTAAAATGTCCATGCTGCCCAGAGCAATCTACACGTTCAAAGCATTCTTATCAAAATACCATCGACATTTTTCTACAGAGCTGAAACAAGCAATTCCAAAATTTGTATGGAACCAGAAAAGACTCTGAATAGCCAGGGAAATGTTGACAAAGAAAACCAAAGCTGGGGACATCACAATGCCTGACTTTGAGCTATATTACAAAGCTATGATCATCAAGACAGCACGGTATTGACACAAAAACAGACACATAGATCAATGGAACAGAATAGAGAGCACAAAAAATGGACCCTCAACACTGTGGTCAACTAATCTTTGACAAAGCAGTAAAGAATATCCAATTGAAAAAGATAGTCTCTTCAATAGATGGTGCTGGGAAAATTGGACAGCCACATGCAAAGAATGAAACTGGACCATTCTCTTACACCATACACAATGATAAACTCAAAACGGATGAAAGACCTAAATGTGAGATAGGAATCCATCAAAATTCTAGGGCAAAAAATAGGCAGTAACCTCTTTGACATTGGCCACAGTGACTTCTTTCAAGTCTCTAAAAAGAAAGGAAACAAAAGTAAAAATGAACTATTGGGACTTCATCAAGATAGAAAGCACAGCAAAGGAAACAGTCAACAAAACTAAAAGGCAACCCATGGAATGGGAGAAGATATGTGCAAATGACATTACAGATAAAGGGCTGGTATCCAAGATCTATAAAGAACTTCTCAAACTTGACACCCTAAAAACAAATAATCCAGTCAAGAAATGGGCAGAAGACATGAACAGACACTTCTCCAAAGAAGGCATACAAATGGCTTACAGACACATGAAAAAATGTTCAACATGACTAGCCATCAGTGAAATATAAGTCAAAACCACAATGAGATACCACCTTACACCAGTCAGAATGGCTAAAATTAACAAGACAGGGAACCACAAATGTTGGTGAGATTGTGGAGAAAGGGGAACTCTGTTCCACTGTTGGTGGGAATGCAAGCTGGTGCAGCCACTCTGGAAAACAGTATGGAGGTTCCTTGGGACATTAAAAATGGAATTACCCTATGACCCAGCAATTGCACTGCTGGCTATTTACACCAAAGATAGAGATTTAGTGAAAAAGAATGGGCACCTGCACACGAAAGCTCATAGCAGCAATGTCCACAATAGCCAAACTGTGGAAGGAGCTGAGATGCCCTTCAACAAATGAATGGATAAAGGAGTGGTTCATATATACAATGGAATATTACTCAGCTATCAGAAAGGATGAATACCCACCCCATTTGCATTGACATGGGTGGAACTGGAGGGGATTATGCTAAATGGAATCAGTCAAGCAGAGAAAGACAATTATCATATGGGTTCACTCATTTGTGGAACATAAGGAATAGCTTGAAATCAGGCATTGTGATGTCCCCAGCTTTGGTTTTCTTTGTCAACATTCCTCTGGCTATTCAGAGTCTTTTCTGGTTCCGTACAACTTTTAGGATTGCTTGTTCCAGCTCTGTGAAAAATGTCGATGTTATTTTGATAAGGATTGCATTGAATGTGTAGATTGCTCTGGGCAGCATGGACATTTTAACAATATTTATTCTTCCAGTCCATGAACATGGAATGTTTTTCCATCTCTTTGTGTCTTTCTCAATTTCTTTCATAAGTGTTCTGTAGTTTCTAGAGTATAGATCCTTCACCTCTTTGGTTAGGATTATTGTTAGATATCTTATGTTTTTTGGTGCAATTGTAAATAGGATCAATTCCTTAATTTCTCTTTCTTCTGTCACATTGTTAGTGTATAGAAATGCAACTGATTTCTGTGCATTGATTTTGTATCCTGCCACATACAGCTGAATTGCTGTACGAGTTCTAGTAATTTGGGGATGGAGTCTTTTGGGTTTCCCACATAAAGTATTATGTCATCTGTGAAGAGAATTTGACTTCTTTGACAATTTGAATGCCTTTATTTCTTTTTGTTGTCTGATGGCTGAGGCTAGGACTTCTAGTACTATGTTGAACAAAAGTGGTGATAGTGGGCATCCCTGTCGTGTTCCTGACCTTACAGGAAAAGCTCTCAGTTTTTCCCCATTGAGAATAGTATTTGCTGTGGGCTTTTCTTAGATGGCTTTTATGATGTTGAGGTATGTTCCCTCTATCCCTACACTGTGGAGAGTTTTAATCCAGGAAGGATGTTGTATTTTGTCAAATGCTTTTTCTTATCCATTGAGAGGATCATATGGTTCCTCACCCTGCTTGTGTTCTCTTGTTTTCTCTCTCTCAAATAAATAAATAATTAATTAATATCTTTTTTTTTTTAAAAAAAGAGAGTACCTAAATAAATGAAATCAGAAATGAAAGTGGGGAAGTTACAACCAATATCACAGAAATACAAAGGATCATAAGACAACCCTAGAACAATGACACACCAACAAACTGGTCAACCTAGAAGACATGGGTAAATTCCTAGAAACATAAACTTCCAAGACTAAATCAGTAAGTAATAGAAAATCTGAATAGACAAATTACTTAATAATGTAATTAAATCATTAATAAAAACACCATCAAACAAAGGCCCAGAATTAGACAGCTTCACTGGAGAATTCTACCAAATATCTATTTTTCTTAAAGGTTTACTTATTTATTTGAGGGGAGAGGGGCAGAAGATGAGGGAGAGAGAATCCTAAGCAGACTCTGCCCTGAGCATGGAGCCAGACATGACTCCAGGACCCTGAGATCATGACCTGGGCCGAAACCAAGAGTCCAATGCTCAATGAACTGTACCACTCAGGCACCCCAAATCCTACCAAACCTTTAAAGAAGGGTTACTACTTAAACTATTCCAAAAAAAAGGAAGAGAAGGGAATGCTTCCGAACACATTCCACAAGGCTAGTGTTACTCTGATACTTAAACAAAAACCCTAAAAAATAAAGAAAATTACACACTAATATCCCTAGTGAACATAGATATAAAACCCCTCAACAAAATATCAGCAGGCTGAATTCAACAATATGTTGAAAGAACCATACAACACGATCAAGTGAAATTTATTTCAGGTTTGCAAAGATGGTTCAATATCCACAACTCAATCAATGTGATACACCACATTAACAAAGCAAAGGGTAAAAATCATGTGATCATCTCAATAAATACAAAAAGAGCATTTGACAAAATTCAACATCCATTGATAATTTTTAAAAAATCTCTCTATAAGTATGTACAGAGGGAACATACCTCAACATGATAAAGGCTATATATGACAAACCCACACAGATAACTTAACTCAATAATGAAGATCTGAGGTCTTTCTTCCAAGATTGGGAATAAGACAAGTTTGCCCACTTTTGCCACTTTTACTCCACATAGTATGGAAAGTTTTAACAACAGCGATTAAGCAACAAAAATAACCAAAAGGCATCTAAACTAAAAAGGAAGAAGTAAAACTTATTATTTGTATATGACATGATACTCTATGTAGAATACCCTAAAGCCTCCTCCATAAAAGCTATTAGAACTGATAAGCAGGGGCGCCTGGGTAGCGCAGTCGTTAGGCGGCTGCCTTCGGCTCAGGGCGTGATCCTGGCGTTTTAGGATCGAGTCCCACATCCGGCTCCTCCGCTGGGAGCCTGCTTCTTCCTCTCCCACTCCCCCTGCTTGTGTTCCCTCTCTCGCTGGCTATCTCCCTCTGTCAAAATAAATAAATAAAATCTTAAAAAAAACCTGATAAGCAAATTCAGAAAGGAAATGAAAGCCGTAAGGGAAATGCTAATAAGTTTCCAGATACAAAATCAATATGAAGAAATCAGTCATGTTTCTATACACTAATAATGATCTTTCAGAAAAAGAAATTTTAAAATCACATTGAAATGAAAATCAAAGCCACAATGAGATATCACCTTACACTTGTTAGAATGGCTAAAATTAAAAAAAAAAAAAAACAGAAATAGTAAGTGGTTGAGGAGTAGTTGTGGAGAAAAAGGAACCATGCATTGTTAGTGGGAATGTCAACTGGCACATCCATTGTGGAAAACAGCATGGAGGTTCCTCAAAAAATTAAAAATGGAAATACTAGGTTATCCAATAATTTGAATACTGGGTATTTACCTGAAGAAAACAAAAACACTAATTCAAAAAGATATATGCATATGCAGCATAATTTGCAATATCCAATATATATGTAAGCAACCCAAGTGTTCATTGATAAATGAATGAATAAGGAAGATATGATATATATATATATCATATATATATATGTGTGTATATATACGATATATATATCGTATATATACATATCATTTATATAAATATACACATATATACATACCATATATATATACATATCATATATATATACACACACACACATATACATAGAATGGAGTTTTATTGTCATAAAAAAGACTAAAATTTTGCCATTTGCAATATGAATGGACCTAGAGGGTACAAAAAGTGAAATAAGTTAGAGAAAGACAAATACCATATGGTTTCACTTATATGCGGAATCTAAAAATCAAAACAAATGAACAAACAAACCAAACAGAAACAGACTCACAAACACCAAGAACAGAGTGATGGTTGCCAGAGGGGAGGGCGTGGTAGGAGGAAGATGATATAGGTGAGAGGAATTAACAAGTACATTTTTCCAGTTATAAAATAATTAAGACAGGGGGATTTAATGTACAGCATAGGGAAGATAGTCAATAATATTGCACAAACTGAATTCTGACAGATAGTAACCAGACTCAATTTGGTGACCATATAATAATGCTTATAAATATCAAGTCACTATGTACATCTGAAAACACTAAAATATTTTATATCAAATATTTTTCAATAAAAGAAAAAATTTCCTTTATAAAATTTCTTGGGGTTCTTGGGTGACTCAGTCAGTTGAATATTTGATTTTGGCTCAGGTCATGATCTCAGGGTGGTGAGATCGAGCCCTGGCATGAGATCAAATCCCAGCATGGAGCCTGCTTGGGATTCTCTCTCTCCTTCTCCCTCTGCCCCTCCCCCCCCAATTCTTTCTTAATGGAGTATTTTAATGGTATCACTATCAAGGACTAAGGAAGTATACAGTAGTCCCTTTATCTGCAGTTTTGCTTTCCATAGTTTCAGTTACCCTGAGGTCAACCACAATCTGAAAGCCAATGATACTCCTGACATATAGCGAAAAGGTCAGTTGTAGACTGTGCTATGTCACAATGCCTGTCATTCACCTCACTTCATCGCATCATGTAGGCATAGGCATTTTATCATCTCATGTCATCACAAGAAGGATACAGTACAATGAGATATTTTGAGAGAGAGAAAAACTACACTCACATAACTTTTATTGCAGTACATTGTTATAATTGTTTTCTTTTATCATTATTGTTGTTAATATCTTATTGTGCTAATTTATAAACTAAACTTTACTATAGGGAAAAACAATGTGTGTAAGTTTTGGTACTATTCAAGGTTTCATGCATCCAGTGGGGGTCTTGGAAGGTATCTCCTGTGGATAATGGGGGCTAATGTAATATTAGCACCATACTATTCACAGTATATTAAATCATTTAAAAGTAAATCTTGTTTCTATAAATATCCTTTCACATAGGTACTGACAGCAGAACTTTTTGGTTATTTTTAATTACTATGTAGTATTCTATATTATGAGCATACAAAAATTTATTTTATTAGATTCTTTTTGTTTCTGTTGTTTTTAAAATTTTTATTTGAATTCCAGTCAGTTAACATACAGTGTAATATTAATTTCAAGGTGTACAATATAGCGATTCAACACTTTGATACAACACTGATTACTCATCACAAGTGCACTCTTTAATCCCCATCACCTATTCAACCTATCCCCCCACCCACCTCCCCTTTGGTAACCAACAATTTGTTCTCCATAGTTGAGACTCTGTTTCTTGGTTTGCTTCTCTCCCTCTTTTTTTGGTCCCTTTGCTAATTTGTTTTGTTTCTTAAATTCCACATATGAATGAAATCATATGGTATTTTTTTGTCTCTGACAGGCTTATTTTGCTTAGCATAATATTCTAGCTCCATCCATGTTGCAGCAAACGGCAAGATTTTATTCCTTTTATGGCTGTGTAATATTCCATTGTACATATATACCACCTCTTCTTTATGCATTCATCTGTTGATGGACACTGGCTAGTTCCATAATTTGGCTATTGTATATAATGCTAGTATAAACATTGGGGTGCATGTATCCATTTGAATTAGTATTTTTGTATTCTTTGGATTAATATCTAGTAGTGCAATTCCTGGATCATAGGGTA
The DNA here is from genome assembly GCF_023065955.2 of Ursus arctos. Classification (NCBI taxonomy): domain Eukaryota; kingdom Metazoa; phylum Chordata; class Mammalia; order Carnivora; family Ursidae; genus Ursus; species Ursus arctos. Next base: position 59,469,516 of record NC_079873.1, read on the forward strand.
GTTCTATTTTTAACTTTTTGAGGAACCTCCACACTGTTTTCCAGAGTGGCTGCACCAGTTTGCATTTCCACCAATGGTGCAGGAATGTTCCCCTTTTTCCGCATCCTCACCAATGCCTGTTGCTTCTTGTGTTGTTGATTTTAGCCATTCTGATATGTGTGAGGTGATATTTCATTATAGTTTTCATTTGTATTTTCCTGACGATGAGTGATGCTGGACATCTTTTCATGTGTCTGTTAGTCATCTGGATGTCTTCTTTGGAAAAATGTCTCTTCATGTCTTCTGCCAGTTTTTAAATTGGATTATTCATTTTTGGGATGTTGAGTTTTATAAGTTCTTTATATATTTCGAAGACTAACTCTTTATCAGATATGTCATTTGCAAATATCTACTCCCATTCTGTTGGTTGTCTTTTAGTTTTGTTGATTGTTTCCTTCATTGTGCAGAAGCTTTTTATTTTGTTGAAGTCCCTATGGTTTATTTTTGCTTTTATTTCCCTTGCCTCCAGAGACATATCTAGAAAGAAGTTGCTATGGTCAATGTCAGAGAGGTTACTGCCTGTGTTCTCCTCTAGGATTTTTATGATTTCAACTCTCACATTTAGGTCTTTCATCCATTTTGAATTTATTTTTGTGTTTGGTGTAAAAAAGTGGTCTAATTTCCTTCTTTTGCATGTTACTGTCCAGTTTTCTCAAGACCATTGGCTGAAGGGATTATCTTCTTCCCATTGCATAGTCCTTCCTGTTGTGTTGAAGATTAATTGACCATATAGTTGTGGATTCATTTCTGGGTTTTCCTTTTTTTTCCTGGGTTTTCTATTCTGTTCCATTGATCTATGTGTCTATTTTTGTGCCAGTACCATACTGTTTGGATCACTACAGCTTTGTAATATAACTTGAACTCTGGAACTGTGATGCCTCTAGCTTTGCTTTTCTTTTTCAAGGTTCCTTTGGCTATTTGGGGTCTTTTGTGGTTCCATACAAATTTTAGGATTGTTTGTTCTAGCTCTGTGAAAAATGTCATTGATATTTTGTTAGGGATTGCATTAAATGTGTAGATTGCTTTAGGTAGTATAGACATTTTAACAGTAGTTGATCTTCCAATCCATAAGAATGGTATGTCTTTCCATTTCTTTGTGCCCTTTTCCATTTCTTTCACCAGTATTTCATAGTTTTCAGGGTACAGGTCTTTCACCTCTTTGGTTAGGTTTATTCCTCAGCATCTTATGAGTTTTGGTGCAATTGTAAATGGCATTGATTCCTTAGTTTCTATTTCTGCTGCTTCATTATTTGTGTATAGAAATGCAGCAGAGCGGTGCCTGGGTGGCTCAGTCGTTAAGCATCTGCCTTTGGCTCGGGGCATGATCCCAGAGTTCTGGGATTGAGCCCCACCTCGGGCACTCTGCTCTGCTGGGAGCCTGCTTCTTCCCCTCCCACTCCCCCTGCTTGTGTTCCCTCTCTCGCTGGCTGTCTCTCTTTCTGTCAAATACATAAATAAAATCTTAAAAAAGAGAAAGAAATGCAACAGATTTCTATATATTGATTTTGTATCCTGTGCCTTGACTGAATTCGTGTATCTGTCTTAGCAGTTCTGTAACTAGTGAAAATTTGACTTCTTCCTTACTAATTTAGATGTCTTTTTTTTCTTTTCATCATCTGATTGCTGTGGCTAGGACTTCCAGTACTATGTTAAATGACAGTGGCGAGAGTGGACATCCCTGCCTTGTTCCTGACTCTAGAGTAAAAGCTTTTAGTTTTTCTACATTAAGGATGATATTAGTTGGATGATATTTTTCCTAGATGGCCTTTATTATGCTGAAGTATGTTCCCTCTAAACCTACTTTGTTGAGGGCTTTTATCATGAATGGATGTTGTACTTTGTCAAATGCATTTTCTGAATCTATTGAAACAATCATGTGGTTCTTATCCTTTCTTTTATTAATGTGTGTATTACATTGATTGATTTGCGAGTATTGAATCGCTGATGAAGCCCAGGAATAAATCCAACTTGATCATAGTGAATTTTTTAGAATGTATTGTTGGATAAGTTTGCTGGTATTTCCTTGAGAATTTATTCATACGGATGTTCATCAGGGATATTGGCCTGTAGTTCTCTTTTTTTAGTGGTGTCTCCATGTGGTTATGGTATCAGGGTAATGCTGGTCTCATAAAATGAATATGTATTGACTCTTTTTAGATGTTTAGTAAAATTTACCTGTGAAGTCATCTGCTTCTGGACTTTGTTGGGAGTTGACAGTTTTTTGATAACTGATTCAATTTCTTCTCTGGCTATCAGTCTGTTCAAGTTTTTTTTTTTTTTAAGATTTTATTTTATTTATGTGACAGAGAGACAGCCAGCAAGAGAGGGAACACAAGCAGGGGGAGTGGGAGAGGAAGAAGCAGGCTCCCAGCCGAGGAGCCTGATGTGGGACTCTATCCCAGAATGCCGGGATCACGCCCTGAGCCAAAGGCAGACGCTTAACGACTGCGCTACCCAGGCGCCCCAGTTTGTTCAAGTTTTTTATTTCTTCCTCTCTCAGGGAAGACTACTTTGGTAGTCAACTACTTTGGTAGTTTATATGTTTCTAGGAATTTATTCATTTCTTCCAGGTTGTCCAATTTATTAACATACAGTTTTTCATAATATTCTCTTATGATTGTTTGTATTTCTGTGCTGTTTGTTATTATTTCTTCTCTCTCATTTGTGATTTTATTTATTTGGGTCCTTTTTCTTTCCTTTTTGACAAGTCTGGCTAGAGGCTTATCAATTTTATTAATTTTTTTCAAAGAACCAGCCCTAGTTTCATTGATTTGTTCAATTGTTTTTTTAGTTTCTACATCATTGATTTCTACTCTAATCCTTATTATTTCCTTCTCTCTGTTGTTTTAAGGTTTCATTTGTTTTTCTTTTTCTAGCTCCTTTAGGTGTAAAGTTAGGTTGTTTATATGAGATTTTTCTTGAGGTAGGCCTGTATTGGTATATACTTCCCTCTTATCATTGCTTTTAGTGCATCCTAAAGGTTTTGGACTGTTGTGTTTTCAGTTTCATTTTCATGTTTTCACATATTTTTAAATTTCTTCTTTGATTTTCTGATTGACACTGGCTGCCTAATTTGCTTACACCAAGTGCTACCTCCCTGCAGTCTGGTGGGACTGCCCTTCTCAGTCAAGCTTGCCTCAGTCCCAGCATGGTGGGCCCTTCCCCCAGAAGAGCAACACAAATCCCAGCCCACACCTCATCTCCAGACCACAGAGTTCTGCAGGGCCTCACTTCTGGTGGAGGTGAGGTCAGGTCTCTCACAAGCAGACCAGAGCACATTTAGTTTAATCTCATCACATTCACACCAGGGATCAAACACTGCCCACAAGCATGTTGAGCCTCTGCAGAAAACTGGCCTGAAGGATAGAGCAGCCAAAACACAATAGCAGAGCACACATAGCACACACCAGAGACACTACCTGAAACAGCAGGCCCCAGGCTGAGAAAATAGAAAAGGAAGGAAAACATCCAAATTCAAATGCCCTCTAAGATCTATCCCAGTAAAGCCCAATGACCTTTAAAACTCCAGGCTTTAAGCCCCGGCGGTTGCAAGAACTCACAAAATTCAGCTCTTCTCAGCCCTCTTTTGGGGACAGGTTCTCCCTGTGTGTTCCTCTATGTGCTCCCCTCTCTCTCACCCTTCTCTGCAACCACAGCGTCCTCCACTTTGCAGCACCCGGGATCTTCTTCTACCGTAAACCATGTGTCTGCACTTGCTACCTTCTTCAGTGTGGCCTCTTTTCTCCCTTTAGTTGTGGAGTTTGTTCTGTCAGTCTTCAGGTCTATTTCTGGGGTTTTTAGGATTATTTGATAGTTATCTAGTTGTGTTTATTAGGATGAGGGGAGCCTAATATCCTCCTCCTCCATTGCCAGCTCCCTCTCTATATAACTAGATTTTTAATAAATGGAAATGTAGATTGTTTCAAAACTTTTACGATTTTAAATGATGATACATATCTTGTAAATACATTGGAGTTAACATATAAGTATTGCAGGGTTCCTGATTATGTCATTTAAAATTTTGTTAGATATTAACAAATGAACACTACAAAGATTATGCTTTTGATAGCAATGCACAGGACTGACAGTTTCTTTATACTTTTACAATACAGTATGTTATTTTAAAACATTTTTCCAAATCTGAAGGACAGAAAATCTTTCTTTTAGGAATTTCTAATTGCATTTGTTTTATTACAAGACCATGTATTTTTTTTCATCTGTATGAAAACCATTTGTATGTACTTTGCTGTGAGTGTTAACTTGTGTATTTTGCCAATTTTTATTAAGTTATTTTGGTCATTTCCCTTACAAACTATTTATTAAGGAAATTTGTTCTTTGCTATATGTTTTACAAACTTTTCCCCAGTTTGCATTTGATTTTATTTACAGTATATTTCCCATGCAGAAAAATCATGATTTTTATATAGTGAAATTCATCAATGTTTTCTCTTTCCTTTTGTAGCTTCATTATTTTGATTATTTAAATTTTAATTGACATATGATGTAAAGAAAAGTGCACATTTTCACATATATTGTAAGTGTGGTTCAATGAATTTTCATAAACTCTACACTTCCATGTAACCAGCACCCAGGTCAATAAATAGAACATGACCAATAGCCTGAAAACCTGTTGATGCTCCCATGTGGTCGCTATCTGTTCCTTTCCACACAAGGAATTAAATTAGTTTTGAAAGGCTTTATTCTTTTTATATAATATAAAAAATCCATTTTGGGGTAAAGAATGAGTCCAGGATCCAATTATTTTTTCCAATGACTAGCTAGTTGTACCAACACCATTTTAAAATAATTTATGTTTTCTTCATTGGTATGAAATTATGCCATCATCACATACCAATCTTTTTTGTGTATTTGGAGCTATTTTTGAACTCTGCTTTGTTCTATTGGTGTGCCTATCTATTTATAATTTCTAGCAGGGGAATGACATGGTCTAAGTTTTTAAAAGATCCCTCTGTGGATCTTTTATGTGGAGAATGTACTGTGTGGTGAGGAAGTGGACAGAATGCATATAGGGAGACCATTTACAAGAATGTTGTAGTAATTGAAGAGAGACAACTGTGACTTAGATTAGGAAGGCACAGCAGAATAGAGAGAAGTGGTCAGAAATAAAGTACGGTTTGGACACAATTTATATACCAGTACCACACAATTATTTTAATTTATGTATTTTTATAATACACTTTTTTATCTCATAAGACAAATCCCTCCTCATAGCTCTTCTTTTTTATAGTTTTTCTGGCTTTTCTTGATATGAATATTTTTTTCATATGACATTTAGAATCAGTTTGTTCGGGTTCAAAAATCTTACTGTCACTATAGGATCAAATTAAACTTATAAATTAATATAACAAAATAAATGACATTTTTATATTATGACTTGTCCCATCCAATAGAAGGACATTTATTTAAGACTCTGTCCTTCAGCTTGGAGGAGTTAAGATGGCGGAGGAGTAGGGGTCCCCTTTTTCAGCTGGTCCCCTGAGTCGAGCTGGATACTACCAGACAATCCTGAACACCCACGGAATCAGCCTGAGACACAGAAAGATACATCTGGATCTCTACAAATGAACATCTCCAGCACTGAGTATTGAGGTACGAAGCGGGGAGCCACGCAGATATCGGAAGATAAACGGAAGGGGGAGGGAGCCACTGCATTGGGGCACCGGGAAGCGGTAGCCACCTGCACTGGGGAGCGGGCTGACTCGCTGATGGCACCCTCAAGAGAGCAGACTGAGACTGTGAACCGGGAACGCGCGGGACCAGTCTGAAAACCAGAGCTCCAGAGTGCACGCATACCACACTGAAATGGAGCTCTGGAGTGCGCAGGGGTGGCTGGCAGCTGGTGGTGTTAGAAACACAAAGGACAGAGACGTGCCGGCCCTGGAATTGAGGGCTGGGATACCGGCTGTGGGGTGCACATCCCGGGATGCTGTAGGGTTTAGCAACACCAACAGAAACAGAGTTAAAGAGGCCAGAAGAGCTAAGTGGAGAGCAGACTGCGATCCCTCTGTTCTGAGACAGAGGCTGGGATTTGGCCACTGCTACTCTGACTCTCAGAAGAGGCAGAGCAAACTGCCAGGGAAAGCCACCAGAGAACAAAAGCCTGGAAATACCAGCTCTCAGTGTACCCATCCCCATCCCCCCTTGCAGGGGACATGGAGACTCTACGCAAACAGGGTTGCCTGAGTATCAGCGTGGCAGGCCCCTCCCCCAGAAGGCAGGCTGAAAAATCAAGAAATCTACATCCCTAAGGTCCCTATAAAACAAGTGCACACTGCATGGGTCCCGGTCAATAATTTGGGCTCTGGACAACCCTGCAACCTCTCTTCATCAGAATGACGAGAAGGAGAAATCCCCCCCAACAAAGAAAAGACAATGAGTCTGTGGCCTCTGCCACAGAACTCATGGATATGGATATAACCAAATTATCAGAAATGGAATTCAGAGTAACAATGGTCAACATGATGTGTAGACTTAAAAAAATATTAACAAAAATATTAAGGAGAATATAGAATCTCTAACGGCAGAAATGAGAGTGAATCTGGCAGAAATTAAAAATGCTATGAATCAAATGCAGTCAAAACTAGATGCTCTGACAGCCAGGGTAAATGAAGCAGAAGAATAAATCAGTGAATTGGAGGATGGGTTAGTAGAAGAGAAAGCTAAAACAGAAACTTGGCTCCAAAAAAAATCCAATCTCAAGAATGTAGGTTACGGGAGATTACTGACTCAATGAAACGTCCCAATGTCAGAATCATCGGCATCCCCGAGGGGGTGGAGAAAGAGAGAGGTCTAGAAGAGATATTTGACAAATTGTAGCTGAAAACTTTCCTAATCTAGCAAAGGAAACAAGCATTCGTGTCCAAGAGGCAGAGAGGACCCCTCCCAAGCTCAACCATGACAAACCTACACCACGTCACGTCATAGTGCAATACACAAATATTAGATCCAAGGATAGAGTATTGAAAGCGGCCATGGCAAAGAAATTTCCCACGTACCAAGGCAAAGGCATCAGAATTACGACAGACCTGTCTACACAGACCTGGAATGAGAGAAAGGGTTGGGGGGGCATTTTTAAAGCTCTTTCAGAGAAAAAGATGCAGCCAAGGATCCTTTATCCAGCAAGGTTGTCATTCAGAATTCATGGAGAAATAAAGACCTTCCAGAACTGCCAGTCAATGACCAATTTCCTATCCACGAAACCAGCCCTACAGGGGATGTTAAGGGGGGTTCTATAAAAGTAAAAAGGCCCCAAGAGTGATACAGAACTGAAAGTCACAATCTATAGAAACAAAGACTTTACAGGCAGCATGGCATTATTAAAATCATATCTCTCAATAATCAGTCTCAATGTAAATAGCCTAAATGCTCCCATAAAAGCCACAGGGTTGCAGATTGGATAAAAAGACATGACCCATCCATTTGCTGTCTACAAGAGACTCATTTTGAACCTAAAGATACATCCAGACTGAAAGTAAAGGGATGGAATACCATCTTTCATGCCAATGGACCTCAAAAGAAAGCTGGGGTAGCAATTCTTATATCAGATAGATTGGATTTTAAACTGAAGACTATAGTTAGAGATACAGAAGGGCACTATATTATTCTTAAAGGATGTATCCAACAAGTGGATATGACAATTATAAATATATATGCCCCCAACAGGGGAGCATCTAGATACACAAGCCAAATCTTAACCGGAATAAAGAGACATATAGATAAAAATACATTAGTAGTAGGGGACCTCAACACTGCACTATCAGCAATAGATAGATCATCCAAGCAGAAAATCAACAAAGAAACAAGAGCTTTGAATACCATACTAGACGAGTTGGACCTCATAGATATATATAGAACACTACACCCCAGAACAAAAGAATACTCATTCTATTCTAATGCCCATGGAACATTCCAGAATAGACCATGCTCTGGGTCACAAAACAGGACTCAACCGATACCAAAGGCTGAAATTATTCCCTGCATATTCTCAGACCACAATGCTTTGAAATTGGAACTCAACCACAAGGAAAAATTTGGAAGAAACTCCAACAATTGGAGACTAAGAACCATCCTGCTCAAGAATGATTTGATAAACCAGGAAATCAAAATTCAACTTAAACAATTTATGGAGACCAACGAGAATGAAAACACAACGGTCCAAAACCTATGGGACACTGCAAAGGCAGTCCTAAAGGGAAAATACATAGCCATCCAAGCCTCACTGAAAAGAATAGAAAAATCTAAAATGCAGTTTTTATATTCTCACCTCAAGAAGCTGGAACAGTAACAGAAGAACAGGCTTAATCCATGCACAAGAAAGCAGTTGATCATGATTAGAGCAGAGATCAACGAATTAGTAACCAGGAGCACAGTAGAGCAGATCAACAGACTAGAAGCTGGTTCTTTGAAAGAATAAATAAAATAGATAAGCCACTCGCAAGACTTATCCAAAAGAATAGAGAAAGGACCCAAATTAATAAAATTAGGAATGAAAAGGGAGAGGTCACAACCAACACCAATGAAATAGGAAAGATCATAGAACCTTTTATCAACAGCTTTATGCCAATAAATTAAACAAGCTGGAGGAAATGGATGCCTTCCTGGAAACCTATAAACTACCAAGACTGAAACAGGAAGAAATTGATTATTTAAACAGAACAATTAATTATGAAGAGATTGAAGCAGTGATCAAAAACCTTCCAAAAAACAAAACGCCAGGGCCTGATGGATTTCCCCGGGAATTCTACCAAACATTCAAAGAAGAAATAATACTTATTCTTCTAAAGCTATTTCAAAAAAATAGAAACAGAAGGAAAACTACCAAACTCATTCTATGAGGCCAATATTACCTTGATCCCCAAACCAGGCAAAGACCCCCATCAAAAAGGAGAATTACAGACCGATAACCCTGATGAATATGGACGCCAAAATTCTCAACAAGATCCTAGCTAATAGGATCCAACAGTACATTAAAAGGATTATCCATCATGACCAAGTGGGATTCATCCCTGGGATGCAAGGGTGGTTCAACATTCACAAATCTATCAGTGTGATAGATTATATCAACAAGAAAAAAGCCAAGAATCATATGATCCTCTCAATAGATGCAGAAAAAGCATTTGACAAAGTACAGCATCCTTTCCTGATTAAAACCCTTCAGAGTGTAGGGATAGAGGGTACATTCCTCAATCTCAAAAAAACCATCCATGAAAAGCTTACAGCAAGTATCATTCTCAATGGGGAAAAGCTGGAAGCCTTTCCCTTAAGATCAGGAACTGGACAAGGATGCCCACTCTCGCCACTATTATTCAACATAGGACTAGAAGTCCTTGCAACAGCAATCAGACCACAAAAAGGGATAAAAGGTATCCAAATCGGCAAAGAAGAGGTCAAACTGTCTCTCTTCACAGATGACATGATACTCTATATGGAAAATCCAAAAGAATCCATCCCAAACTACTGAAGTTATAGACAAATCAGTAATGTGGCGGAATACAAAATCAATGCTCAGAAATCACTGGCATTTCTGGTTTTTTTTCTTTTTTCTTTTTTTTGGGGGGGCGGTGTTTCAGATTGTCTTTATTATGTTCCACTGGTTACTTTGTCTATGTGTGTGCCAATAAAAATTACCTTAATTATTATAATTTTTCTTTTTTTAAAATATTTATTTTGTTATATTAGTCACCATACAGTACATCCCCAGTTCTTGATGCAATGTTCCATGATTCATTACTTGCATATAACACCCAGTGCACCAAGCAATATGTGCCCTCCTTACTACCCATCACTGGCCTATCCCAATCTCCCACCCCCTCCCCTCTGAATCCCTCAATTTGTTACCCAGAGTCCACAGTCTCTCATAGTTCATTACCACTTCTGTTTACCCCCTTCATTCTTCCCTTCCTTCTCCTACCGATCTTCCTCCTATTTCTTATGTTCCATAAATGAGTGAAACCATATGATAATTGTCTTTCTCTGCTTGACTTATTTCACTTAGCACAATCCCCTCCAGTCCCTTCCATGTTGCTGCAAAGGTTGGTAATCGTTCTTTCTGATGGCTGAGTCATAATCCATTGTATATATGGACCACATCTTCTTAATCCAGTCATCTGTTGAAGGGCATCTCAGCTCCTTCCACAATTTAGCTATTGTGGACAATGCTGCTATGAACATTGGGGTGCATATGGCCCTTCTCTTCACTATGTCTGTATCTTTGGGGTAAATACCCAGTAGTGCAATGGCTGGATCATAGGGCAGCTCAATTTTTAACTTTTTAAGGGACCTCCACACTGTTTCCCAAAGTGGCTGTACCAACATTCATTCCCACCAACAATGTAGGAGGGATCTCCTTTCTCCACATCCTCTCCAACATTTGTTGTTTCCTGCCTTGTCAATTTTTGCCATTCTAACTGACTTAAGGTGGTATCTCAAGGTGGTTTTGATTTGAATTTCCCTGATGACTAATGATTTTGAACATTTTTCATGTGTCTGTTAGCCATTTTTGTGTCTTCATTGGATAAGTGTCTGTTCATATCTTCTGCCCATTTTTTGATTTGATTATTTTTTTCTTGTATATTGAGTTTGAGAATTTCTTTGTAGATATTAGATACCAGTCTTTTATCTGTAGTGTCATTTGCAAATATCTTATCCCATTCCATGGGCTGCCTCTTAGTTTTTTTGACTGTTTCCTTGGCTGTGCAGAAGCTTTTGATCTTGATGAAGTCCCACAGGTTCATTTTTTCTTTTGTTTCTCTTGCCTTTGGAGATGTGTCATGAGAAAAGTTGCTGTGGCCAATGTCGTAGAGGTTGCTGCCTATGTTCTCCTCTATGATTTTGATTGATTCCTGTCTCACATCGAGGTCTTTCATCCATTTGGAGTTTATCTTTGTGTATGGTGTGAGAGAGTGGTCAAGTTTCATTCTTTTGCATGTAGCTGTCCAATTTTCCCAGCACCATTTATTGAAGAGACTGTTTTTTTCCACTGGTTGTTTTTTCCTTCTTTGTCAAAGATTAGTTGCCCAAAGAGCCGAGGGTCCATTTCTGGGTTCTTTATTGTGTTCCATTGTTATTCAACATAGTACTAGAAGTCCTTGCAACAGCAATCAGACAACAAAAAGGGATAAAAGGTATCCAAATCGGCAAAGAAGAAGTCATTCTGTCTCTCTTCGCAGGTGACATGATACTCTATATGGAAAACCCAAAAGAATCCGCCCCCAAACTACTAGAAGTTATAGAGCAATTCAGTAATGTGGCGGGATACAAAATCAATGCTCAGTAATCAGTTGCATTTCTATACATGAACAATGAGACTGAGGAAAGAGAAATTAGGGAATTCATTCTATTTTAAATAGCACCAAAAATCATATGTTATCTTGGAATTAATTTAACCAGAGACATAAAGGATCTATATTCTAGAAACTACAAATCACTCTTGAAAGACATTGAAGAAGACACAAAAAGATGGAAAAATATTCCATGCTCATGGATCAGAAGAATAAACACAGTTAAAATGTCTCTGCTACCCAGAGCAATCTACACTTTCAATGCCATCCCAATCAAAATACCAATGACATTTTTCAACGAAGTGGAACAAACAGCTCTTAAATTTGTGTGGAACCAGAAAGGCCCTGAATTGCCAAGGAATTGTTGAAAAGATTGTTGTTTTTTAACACTGAAAATTATGTATAAAATTAAAGTCCCCCACCCATCTCATTGATTTCCTTTCCTCCCTACAGGTAACCTGATATAGGTGAGTATCTGTCTCTACATTCATGTATATCCATAAACATTATTTAAAATTGTTTTGTGCATTGTTAAATTTTGTAGTTATCAGAGTGTATATGTCATTTTGCAACTTGATTTTTTCTGTTTAACATTTTGTTTTTGGGATTTATCTATATTTCTATGTGCAATTTTATTAAATTAATTTTAAATGAACAAGAGAATTTGGTTGTATGAATATAATTTTTGAATTTCATTCCACTATTAATGGACATTTGATTGATTTCCAATTTTTTGGTGTTCTAAACTATATCCTTGTACATATCCCGAAATATATGGGACATTGTTGAGTTAGTTTCTGAATAGTAATTCATTTAGTTCACAAATATTTACTTACTCCATAATATGTACTAGACACCATTCTAGGAGTTGTATACAACAGGGAACAAAATAGACAAAATTTCCTGCCTTCTGGAGATTATGTTGAAGTTGGAGGAAACAGACAAAATCTAAAATGCCTAAATAAAATACAGAGTATATTATATGCAACTAAGTCAGAGAAAAATAATAGAGAAAGAGAAAAAACAGTGTTGTGATAGTTAATTTTAATTGTCAACTTGGCTAGGCTACGTTATGCAGTTATTTAATTAAAATACTAACCTAGATGCTGCAATTTTGTTGATTTATACCCTTATCTTCATTATTTCTTTCCTTCTGCTTACTTTTGTTTTATTTTGCTTTGCTTTTTCTAGTTTCTTGAGTTAGACACTTAAAATTTTACCCTAGAATATACTATACTTAAGAATCTCACCTACACATGATTTAGATGGCATTTAGATATGAGATTTTAATTTTAGAGTTGATGCTAGTTAAGACTTTGGGGGATGTTGTGATAAGGTTAATGTACTTTGGATGTGAGAAGGACATGAACTTTGGCGTCCAGAAGGCATAAGTTTTATGGGTTGATTTGTGTTCCTCTGAAAGGATATGTTTAAGTCCTAACCTTCAGTACTTCAGAATATGACCTTATTCGGAAATAAAGTTGTTGCAGATATAATTAGATAAATTAAGATGAGTTCATACTGGATTGAGGTGGGGTCTAATCCAATATGGATGGTTTCCCTGTAAGAAGAGAAGAGAAGCAGAGAGAAACAAAGAAAGCACAGACAAAGACACACACATGTACACACACACACACACACACACACGCACACACACACACACGGATAATGCCATGTGATGACAGAGGTAGAACATGGAGTTATGCTCCCATAGGAAAGCTTGAGGCAACCAACAACCTTGCAGGCTTTGGAAGGAGCATGACCCTGTCAACATCTTGATTTCAGACTTCTAGCCTCCAGAACTGTGAGGGAATAAATTCCTGTTGTTTTAAGCCACCAAGTTCATGGTACTTTGTTACAGAACCCTAGGAAACTAATAAAGCATATGATTTAGAAAACTCACAAAAAGAAGCATAGTCTATTGTATTACCCATATTTTTGCCCTTTCCTTTGACCTTTCTTACTCCCTGATTCTCCAACATTTTTTTTCTTTTATAATTTACTTTCTATTTGAAGAACATCCTTTAGACATTCTGTAATGGGGGTGTGCCAGAAACAAATTCTTTTAGTTTTCTTTCATCTGAGAATGTTTTTGGTTCCCTTTCATTCCTGAAGGGTAATTTTGCTGCAAATACCAAATTTCAGGCTGACAGTTCTTTACTTTGAGAAATTAAAAATTTTGTGCCACTTTCCTCTGGATTCCATTATTTCTGATGAGAATTGGCTGTCATTCAATTGTTTTCCTCATATAGGGGATGTGTCATTTCTCTTCAGCTTCTTTGTGTGTCATTTCCCTTCAGCTTCTTTAAAGATTTTTCCTTTGTCTTCAGTTTTCAGAAGTTTGACATGGCTTTCTTCAGGTTTATCCTATTTGTGATTCATTTAGATTCTTGAATCTGTAAGTTTGTTTCTCCAGATTTGGGAATTTCAGCCATTCAAATACTTTCCAGTCCCACTCTTTTTTTCCCTCCTCTCTTCTGGGGCTCTGATGACATGCATTTTGGATATTTTATTATTGTCTTACAGGTATCTGAGATTCTGTTATGTAATAAGAGTGGTAAAGGGAAGGGAGAGGAAAGTCTGAGAAGAGAAAATGAAGTGAAATGATTATTTTGAAGAATGGGAGAAAGAATTATTAGGGCGCTAGTTTGGATTTCTAGGAATGGATAAAAGAAGTACTGACTATGCATTTTATATTCATGGTCATGAATTTAATGAAAAACCCTACAGTATATCTTATTCATTTTGCCATGTATGGTGTTACACATATTCACATGTGTGTAACTGTTCAGGCTCATATATAACTAAATACTTTAGTATTTATCTATATTATTTTCTTTTTAAATAACTCATTTCAATTAAAGTCAACCATAATCTATAAAGATTTGTACTGTTTCTTGCAAAGCCATTTTATTCAATTCTCCAAGTAAGAAAGATAATAAAAATATTTTTAAAAAAATATCATACTATAAAAAGACACCAGAGCCTCAAAAACTGTGTGTTTCTTGATTACTTAGACTGGACTTTTGCTTTTGCCTCACAAAATTTAATTTTTAGTCCAAATTTTAAAAATTTTAGTTAAAAAATCAGATCACCTATTTAAAATGAGTCTATACAAAGCTCTTAATTTTCCACTAGTGACACACATGGGCCATCATTACAGAAGGCAGGCAGGACAGCTAGAGAGTTAAATATTGTACTATGGAATTGGATAGTTTTGGTTCAAATTCTGGCTCTATCACTTACTATCTGTGACTCTGGGCAAGTTACTTAACCTCTTTGTGGCTCAGCTTTCAAGATCTGTAAAATGAGGGTAATAACAAAACTGGCCTTATAAGATACTGTGACAAATTAAGTAATGTATGTAAAAAATTTAGGAAGAATCAGAATTGTCAGGGCGCCTGGGTGGCACAGCAGTTAAGCGTCTGCCTTCAGCTCAGGGTGTGATCCCGGCGTTATGGGATCGAGCCCCACATCAGGCTCTTCCACTGTGTGCCTGCTTCTTCCTCTCCCACTCCGCCTGCTTGTGTTCCCTCTCTCGCTGGCTGTCTCTATCTCTGTTGACTGAATAAATAAATAAAATCTTTAAAAAAATCAGAATTGTCAATCAGCTCAGTGGTCATTTTTCTCTCTCATGGGCCACTTTTGTGCATTCCTTGAAAAGACTCCTACCGAGGATCTTCGACTGTAACTCCCACATGGCAATGACACTTCTCAGGCTTCCCACTTTCTAAGCTCCCTAACTCTTGAAAAACATCTCTTCCCCAGAAAAGTACACACTGTTGGCTTACTGTCTGGAGGAGGTGCTGTTTTCTCTCTGTGAAGCCCCTTTTGACTCTGCTGTGGAACAGGCAGTACAACCATGGCTCTGTACCTCTAGTCTTCCCAACTGCGAATTAAATACTAGTCCTTGTGTTTCTCAAACTCCAGGGGAACACTTGTCTTGCAAAAGGCCCCACCTTGAGCTTTCTCTCACTTGGCTTGAGGTGAAGAAAAATATCCAGTTTCATTACCCATGTGAATCAGAAGAAGGAAACACTCAGAACACTAGTTGTCCAATGAAATCTTCCCACTGAGACTCTCTGACCTCAACCCCTTCTATGTAGATGAGAGTTGGATTTATGACATAATTCTGTTTCAGTACCTTACCATGTATTTGTGGGTGGTCTGGCACCTCACTTAAGGATATTGGTTGTGATAGTGATAGTCATTTGTGTTGTTCATCAAATATTTACAGCTTTCCTCCCTTTTGACACATAATACGAATGCACATCTCTGACTGCCATGAGGCAAGATAGGGCCATGTGACTTGCTTTGCCCAATAAATTGAGCAGAAAACTTCCAGATAGTAGTTTAAAGAGCCACTACTGCAGTAGTCACAAAAGTTAGTGTTGAGATTGAGCCTCCATCAAGCTAAAACCTTATATGACCAGGATGAGCAAAGCTCCCTTGATGATATGCACTAGACATCTTGTGTGAATGAGAAATATACTTTTGTGTGTCAAACCACACATATTTTGGGTTTGGTTGTTTTTACAGCAGAACCTAGTCCAGTCTGACAGGAATATATTTGACATTTATTTTCCTAGGTCTTATGCCCTCTTTGTGAAATTCAAGAAGATAGAAAGACTAACATTTTGCATTCTGTTAAATTATTACTATTTGTTCTTATTCTTATCATTTTCATATTTACATTGGAACATGTGAGATTGCACTGTGTAGGGTCAAGAAGACAGAAAATCTGATTTCAATTCCTGATTCCAGCACTAACTTTGTGTGACTGAACTGTCTAAAATTTCCTCAAGTATAAAACAACCACATATGCCTGAATATCTGAGTTAAGGATCAGTGGGACCATGGATAAGAAAGTGTTTTGGCAACTCTAAAGTAGGACATAACATAACATATAAACCTGTGCAATGAAAAGGCTGTGGATCAAATGGTCTGTAAGCCTTTTTCAAATGTATAATGTAAAGTGTTGAGAATAATATGCAGCAAAAGTACTCAAACACTATTTTTCCACTCTTGTGCAGTTATTTGGGCAGTGACATGTATCAGTTCCTCACTGAACAGAGTAATATATGATGGTTTTCAAAGAATCAAAAGCCTTTCAAGCATGTCTGATCTGTTCAGCACTGTACCAGGCAATGTGAGAAATATTAAATAAGTTTAGGGAACTACTCACGGCATAAAGGATTCTTTTAAAAACCACTATAATTCAGGCACAGTAAGAATGTTGGCAAAGCTTATTCTCCTAAAATAAGTGGGTAAAGTGTTTTAAACAACAATTTCAGAACTCTGACATAAACCAGAAGCACATAACAAACTGAAAAGCATATATTCAAGAAAAACTACTGAACATCAATAAAACGGTATTATCTTTTAACTTCAGGCTGCTCTCATGCCCTCTTCCACAATATGCCTAACTCTGTGATTATGGTGGTCCTCCAAAGACCATCAGCTTAGTTGCTGGTTGCTGCTGATTTAGAGCTCTGTTGAAACCCACATGCCCATATGACGTTGAAAAAAATAGTGAGCAGTGTCGAAAAATCAAAGGCTAATATTATAGCTGCCTGAGGCTTCAATACTCGTTGAACAAGCAAGAGACTAGCTAAAATTTTAAAACAAAGATCAGGGGAATAAGACAGCTGTAGAAGGTTTTGAAAAGACTGACATATTCTTGGGGATCTGGAAGTTGATGTACATGGATAGAACGAAGAGCATACTAAGATCAAGACCAGAAAGGACCCCAATTATCCATTTATTTCCAGCTGATGGTGAGGCTCTGCATAAACAGAAATTCAAAGCTAAAGCACAATAATTAACTGTCAGAACTTTGAATGCATGGCTTAACCCGAAAATCACCTCAGCAAAGTGTAGAAGCAATTGTTCTCATTTATGGAACATAAGAAATAGGAAGATCGGTAGGAGAAGGAAGGGAAGAATGAGGGGGGGTAAACAGAAGGGGGAATGAACCATGAGAGACTGTGGACTCTGGGAAACAAGCTGAGGGCTTCAGAGGGGAGGGGGGTGGGGGATTGGGATAGGCTGGTGATGGGTATTAAGGAGGGCACGTATTGCATGGTGCACTGGGTGTTATACGCAAATAATGAATCATGGAACTTTACATCAAAAACTAGGGATGTACTGTATGGTGACTAACATACCATAATAAAAAATTATTATTTAAAAAAAAAGAGCTCGGGGTGCCTGAGTGGTGCAGTCATTAAGCATCTGCCTTTGGCTCAGGGTGTGATCCCAGCATTCTGGGATCGAGCTCCACATCAGAATCCTCTGCTAGGAGCCTGCTTCTTCCTCTCCCACTCCCTCTGCTTGTGTTCCCTCTCTCACTGGCTGTCTCTCTCTGTCAAATAAATAAATAAAATCTTTAAAAAATTAAAAAAAAACTTTGCCAGGTTCAAGGATCAAGTTCTTTTTTAAAAAAGATTTTATTTATTTGACAGAGAGAGAGACAGCCAGTGAGAGAGGGAACACAAGCAGGGGAGTGGGAGAGGAAGAAGCAGGCTACCAGCAAAAGAGCCCGACATGGGGCTCGATCCCAGAACTCCAGGATCATGCCCTGAGCCAAAGGCAGATGCTTAATGACTGAGCCACCCAGGCACCCCAAGGATCAAGTTCTTTAAGCAAAGGTTGTGACTAAACATTGGTTGACCAATAAGCACTGTTGACCCAGGGATGACTCTTAGGAAGCTTCTACAACAAATACATTCAGAGAAGTAGAGGAAGCCACATTTAAAATAAGGGAAAGTATGGCAACACTCATTCACCAAATAGAGAATATGAATAAAGAGATGGAAGGAAATTATTTTTTTAAAAAAAGAAGATGTGTTCCATATATACAATGGAATATTACTCAGTTATCAAAAAGAACGATTTCTCAACATTTGCTGCAACATGGATGGCACTGGAGGAGATAATGCTAAGTGAAATAAGTCAAGCAGAGAAAGACAACTATCATATGATTTCTCTCATCTATGGATCATAAGAACTAGGATGATCAGTAGGGGAAGAAAGGGATAAAGAAAGGGGGGGTAAACAGAAGGGGGAATGAACCATGAGAGACTATGGACTCTGGGAAACAAACTGAGGGCATCAGAGGGGGGGGGTGGGGAATTGGGATAGGCAAGTGATGGGTAGTAAGGAGGGCACGTATTGCATGGTGCACTGGGTGTTATACACAAGTAATGAATCATGGAACTTTATATCAAAAACTAGGGATGTACTGTCTGGTGACTAACATAACATAATAAAAAATTATTATTAAAAAAATAAAAATAAATAAATACGAAAATAAAAATAAAAATTTAAAAAACCAAATGGAAATTCTATAGTTGAAAAGTACTATAACTGAATGAAGAAATTCACTAGACTGGCACAGCAGCAAATTTAGTCTGAAAGAAGAAAGAATCAGTGAACTGAAAGAGAGATCAGTAGAGGTACGCAATTTTAAGAACACAGAAAGGAATAAAGAAAAATGAACAGTGACTCAAAGAAGTGTGGCACACCATTAAACACACTAACATGCATCATAGGAGTAACAGAGGAATAGAGAAAGGGACAGAAAAAATAGTCAAGGAAATAATGGCTGAAAACTACCCAAATATGAAAAAAAAACCCACTAATCTACACTTTCAAGAAGCTGAACAAACTTTAACCAGGATAAACCCAAAGAGACCCAGACCTAGCCATACCATAAAAAAAAAAAAAAAACAGTTGAAAGACAAAGAGAAAGAGAAAATCTGGAAAGCAACAAGAGAAAATGGCTCACAAAGGAACCTCAATAAGAATAGCAGTTGACCTCTCATCAGAAACAGTGGAAGCCAGAAGTCAGTGAGATGACATATTTAAAGTTCCAAAAAGAAAAAAAAACCTGTCAACCAAGAATTCTATCTTTCAAAAATTAAAAAAAAGGCATTTCTACTCAAAAACTGAAAGAATTAATTGCTAGTAGATTTGCCTTACAAGAAATTATAAAAGAAGTCCTCAGGCTGAAAGTCATGATATCAGATGGTAACTTAAATCTGTATGAAACATGTACAAAACGTATAGGTAAGGTAATTACAAAGGTAAATTTACTAGAGAGAATAAATATATTTTTTATTCCTATTTTCTCTTAACTTATTTCTAAAACCCTGCTTAAGGCAGTAATTTTACAACTGTATTTTGGGCTTATAACATATAAAGATGCAATTTGTAAGAAAATCATAATATGAAGGACAGGAGATGGAAAGGAACTATAGTGGAACAACGTTTCTATGTATTATTGCAATTAAATTAGTATCAATTCAAAGTAGAATATTTTAAGTTAGGATGCAAATTGTAATCCTCAGAACAATCACTAAGAAAACTTTTAAAAATATATTTGGGACGCCTGGGTGGCTCAGTCGCTTAAGCATCTGCCTTCTGCTCAGGTCATGATTGGTCCTGGGATCGAGTCCTGCATCAGGCTCCTTGCTCAGTGGGGAGCCTGCTTCTCCCTCTGCCTGCTTCTCCCCCTGCTTGTGCTCTCTCTCTTTCTCTCCCCCCAACAAATAAATGAATAAAATCATATATATATATTACAAAGTAATAGAAATGGTACAGAAAAACATCTAATTAACACAAAAGCCAGCAGTGAAGGAGGAATGGAGGGCCAAAGAAGACATGAGACACATATGAAAAAAATACCAAGATAGCACACATTAATCTGACTACATAAATATTGCAGTAAATAAATTAAACCCAATCAAACAGCAGAGATTGTCACACTGGATAGAATAAACACAAGATCCAACTATATGCTGTGTACAAGAGATACACTTTATTTTTTCCAGCTTTTCGAGGTATACTTGACAAAATTGTATATATTTAAAGCAAGAGACATACTTTAAATTCAAAGACATAAAGATATTGAAAGTAAAAGGGTGGGAAAAGATACACCATGCAGACAGTAACCACCAGAGAGTTGAAATGGCTATACTAATATCAAACAAAATAGACCTTAAGACAAAAATGGTTACTACAAATAAAGAGGAATATTTTATAATGATAACATTGTCAATTCATCAGGAAGACATAATTATTATAATAATCATTTTTGTACCTAACAACAGAGCCCTAAAATACATAAAACAAAACTGACGGAATGGGTGAAATAGAAAATTCAACAATAAAAACTAGAAATGGCAATATTCCAATTAATTGATAGAATAGCTACAGTTAATTAGCAGATTTTTAAAAACTTGAAAAACACTATCAATCACCTTGATGATCTGATATCTACAGAATATTCCCCCCAACCACAGTACAATTTGCATCCTTTTTGACTGCACATGACTATTCTTCAAGATAGACCATATGCAAGGCAATAAAACAAATCTCTACAATTTCAAAAAACTGACATTATGGAAAGTATGGTTTCTGATCACAGTGAAATTAAATTAGAAATCAACAGCAGAAGGACATGGGAAAAAACAAAAATACTTGGAAACTAAACAACGTAAGTCAAGATAGTCCATAGATGAAAGAAGAAATCACACAGGAGATTAGAAAGTATTTTGAATGGGCTAAAAATGAAAACACAATGTATACAAATTTATGGGATGTAGCTGAAGTAGTACTTAGAGCAACATACATTACAAAAGAAGTTCTCAAATCAGTAATCTAAGATTTTACCTTCAGAACCTAGAAAAAGAAGTGTGAACTGAACTCAAAGAAAGAAGGAAAAAACAATGAAGATTAGAGCAGACATAAGTAAAATGTTAAACAGAGAAACAGTTGACAAAAACAAAAACAAAAGTTGGCTCTTTGAAAAGATCAATGAAAATGACAAGCTTTTAGCTATACTGACCAAGGCAGAGAGAAGAAAAACATTACCAAAATTCTTTTTGGTAATGAACATATAAATTAGGAAGATTATAAAGAATATTATAAATCAATTTATTCCAACAAATTAGAAATTCAGATGAAATGGACAAATTCTTAGAAAGATGCAAATTACCAAACCCACCCAAGAAGAAATGGAACATCTGAATAGATTTATAATGACTAAGGAAATTGTATTTGTAATTAAAATTTTCCCAAAATGAAAAGCCCAGACTTAAATGGCTTCCCTGGAAAATTTAATCAAACATTTAAAGAAGAAATAATATCAATAAACCACAAACTCCCTCCCCCTTGACCAAAAAAAAATGAGAAAGAACACTTCCCATCTCATTCTATGAAGGCAGCATTAGCTTGATACTAAAGCCTGACAAGACATCACAAGAGAAAAAACTACAGACCAATATACTTCATGAATATAGGTACAGAAATCCTTATTAGCAAACCCAATGCAACAGCATGTAAACAGAATCAAACAAAATAAGTAAGTGGGATTTATTCCAGGAGTTCAAGGTTGGCTTAACATCTGAAAATCAATTAATTTAATGTATCATGTTAATAGAATAAAGGATAAAAAATCATGATCATCTAAATAGATAAAGAAAAAGCATTTGAAAAATCCAATATCCATTTATGATAGAAAGAATGAACAAACTGCAAGTGGAAGTGTGCTTCCTCAACCTGTCAACCTGGCAAGGCATTTATGTAAAGCCTACAGCTGACATTATACTTGGTGATGCAAGACTGAATGATTTTGCCTTAAGATCAGGAACAAGGCAAATATTTATGTTCTCATCACCTCCATTTCAACATTTTACTGGAGATTCTAGCCAAGGAAATAAAGCAAGAAAAAGAAAGAAATAGCATCTGGTCACAAAGGAAAAAGTACAATTTTCTCCATTTACAGATGACCTGATGTCATTTATTGAAAATCCCAAGGAATCCACAGAAAATCTTTTAGAACAATAAATACGTTCAGCAGGGTTGCAGGAAACAACATCAAAATACAAAATTCGATTGAATTTCTATATAATAGTGGTTTCTCAAAAATTAAACATAGAACTACAATACAACCCTATAATTTCACTCCTAGAGTATACTCCAAGTAATTGAAAGTTAGTGTTTAAACAAAAACTTGAATGCAAACATTCATAGCAGCCCTATTCACAATAGCCAAAAGGTAGAAATAACCCAAATATCCATAAATTAATGATTGGATAACCAAAAAGTGATATATCTATAAAACGGAATATTATTCAGCCATAAAAAGGAATAAAGTACTAACACTTGCTATAACATGGATAAACTTCAAAAACAAGGTGCTAATTAAAGAAGCCAGATATAATGACCACATATTGTATGATCTAATTTATATGACATGTCCAGTAAAGGCAAATCTATAGAGACAGAAGAAGCATTAGTGGTTGCCTCGGGATGGAGGTGGGAATAGAGAATCAATATAAACATAAATAAGATATCTTACTAGGATCATGAAAATGTTCTAAAACTGGATCCTAGTGAGAGTTGACTAATTTAGTAAATTTACTAAAATCATTAAATTTTAGACTCACTTGGTAAAGTTTATGGTATGTAAATTAATTTCAATATATGTTTTAAAGAATGTATCATTCAGATCTGCATTTTTCAACCACCCAGTCAACAGGACAAATAAGGCATGGCTATGAGATTAAGAACTACTGATTCCCAAAAGTTTTTATGTTACCCATTGTAGAATCAAAGGAAAATCACTCACCTCTCATATAATTCTTTCCAAATAATCAATGGAAAATATTTCATTTTAAGAAGAAGAAACCATTTGAAATTTATTATTTTTTAAACTATCAATAGAAAAGGCTAAGATGGTCAGGTCTTTAACTGGTCAATAGGACACACCTGGAAAGAGTTGGTAAGTAAAGTTACAGATTTGCAGAACAGGTATTGCTTAATGATTACTTTGATCCATTGTATTTTTTTCCTTTTAGTAATTTTAATACTTTATTTTTTAAAATTTTCAAAAAACTTTATTAGCTGTTGTCAAAATAAACACAGATAAATTTGGATTGTTCAGCAAGTTGATTTTTTAAAATTATTTTTACTTTTTAAAACTTCTTATTTAAATTCCAGTTATTAACAGTGTGATATTAGTTTCAGGTGTAGAATTTACTCATTCATCACTTACAAACAACACCCAGTGCTCATCACAAGTGTCTTCCTTGATACCCATCACATATTTAACCCATCCACCCATTCACCTCCCCTCTGGTAATGCTCACTTTGTTCTCCATGGGTAAGAGTCTGTTTCCTGATTTGCCTCTATCCCCCTCCCCCCAAATGTTCATCTGTTTTGTTTCTTAAATCCCACTTATGAGTGAAATAATATTGTCTTTGTCTTTCTCTGACTAACTTATTTTGCTTAGTGTAATGCCCTTTAGCTCCACCCACATCATTGCAAATGGCAAAATTTCATTCTTTTTTTTTAAGGCTGAGCAATATTCCATTGTATAAATACACCACAACTTCTTTTTATCCATTCATCAGTCAATGGACATTTGAGCTCTTTTCATAATTTGGCTATTGTTGTTAATGTTGCTATAGACATCAGGGTGCATGTATCCCTTCAAGTCAGTATTTTTGTATCCTTAGTGTAAATACCTTGTAGTACAATTTCTGGCTCATAGGGTAGTTCTATTTTTAACTTTTTGAGGAACCTCCATACTGTGTCCCAGAGTGGCTGAACCAGTTTGCATTCTCACCAACAGGGTACGGGTGTTTCCCTTTCTCTTCATCCTTGCCAACACCTGTTGTTTACTGTGTTCTTAATTTTAGCCATTCTGAAAGGTGTGAGGTAAATCTCATTATAGTTATGATTTGCATTCCCCTGATGATGAGTCCCTGATGATGAGTGATGTTGAGCACTTTTTCATGTGTCTGTTAGCAATCTGTATGTCTTCTTTGGAAATATGTCTATTCATGTCTTCTACCCGTTTCATAACTGTATTAACTCTTTCCTGGCTGTGGAGTTTGATAAGTTCTTTATAGATTTTAGATACCAACCCTTTATCACATATGTCATTTGCAACTATCTTCTCCCATTCTGAAGGCTGCCTTTTAGTTTTGTTGAATGTTTCCTTTGCTGTGCAGAAGCTTTTTGTTTTGATGAATCCTCAATAGTTCATTTTTGCTTTTACTTCCCATGCCTCCTGAGACATATCTAGCAAGAAGTTGCTATGGCCAAGGTCAAAGAGGTTGCTGCTTTCCTGTCTCACTTTTAGGTCTTTCATCCATTTTGGATTTATTCTTGTGCATGGTGTCAGAGAGTGGCCCAATTTCATTCTTTTGCATGTTACTGTCCAGTTTTCCCAACACCATTTGTTGAAGAGATTTTTTTCCATTGGATATTCTTTCCTGCTTTGTCAAAGATTAGTTGACCATATCGTTCTGGGTCCATTTATGGGTTCTCTATTCTGTTCCATTGATCTATGTGTCTGGTTCTGTGCCAGTATCATACTGTTTTGATCACTACAGCTTTGTAATATAATTTGAAGTCTGGAATTGTGATGGCTCCAGCTTTGGTTTTCTTTTTCAGAATTGCTTTGGCTATTTGTGGTCTCTTGTGTTTCCACACAAATTTTAGGATTGCTTGTTCCAGCTCTGTGAAAAATGCTGGTGGTATTTTGATAAGGATTGCATTAAATGTGTAGATTGCTTTGGGTAGTATAGACATTTTAACAGTATTTGTTCTTCCAATCCATGTGCATGCAATGTTTTTCCATTTCTTTATGTCATCTTCAATTTGTTTCATCAGTGTTTTATAGTTTGCAGAATACAGGTTTTTAAACTATTTGGTTAGGTTTATCTTAGATATCTTCTGTTTTTTGGTGCAATTGTAAATGGGGCTGATTCCTTGATTTCTCTTTCTGTTGTTTCATTATTGGTTATAGAAATGCAACAGCTTTCTGTACATTGATTTTTGTATCCTGCAACTTTACTGAATTCGTGTATCAGTTCTAGCAGTTTTTTGGTGTAATCTTTGGGTTTTCTATATAGAGTATCATGTCATCTGTAAATAGTGAGAGTTTGACTTCTTCCTTGTTGATTACTTGGATGCCTTTGGTTTCTTTTTCTTCTCTGATTGCTGAGATTAGGACTTCCAGTACTTTGTTAAATAACAGTGGTGAGAGTGCACATCCCTCTCATAGAGGATCGTAGAGGAAAGGCTCTTAGATTTTCCCCATTGACAATAACATTAGCTGTGGGTTTTTCATATGTGGCCTTTATTATGTTGATGTATGTTCACTCTGTCTCTACTTTGATGAGGTTTTTTTTTATCATGAATATATGTTTTACTTTTTCAATTGCTTTTTCTGCATCTATTGAAAGGATCTTTCAGATGGTTCTTTTTTTTTAAAGATTTTATTTATTTATTGGACAGAGAGAGAGACAGCCAGCGAGAGAGGGAACACAGGCAGGGGGAGTGGGAGCAGAAGAAGTAGGCTCCCAGTGGAGGAGCCTGATGTGGGGCTCGATCCCAGAATGCCGGGATCAAGCCCTGAGCCAAAGGCAGACGCTTAATGACTGAGCCACCCAGGCACCCCCTTTCAGATGGTTCTTACCCTTTCTTCTATTAATGTGGTGTATCATGTTGATTTATTTGCAAATATTGAATCACCCTTGCAGCCCAGGAATAAAACCCAGTTGACCATGGTGAGAGATTCTCTTAATGTTGTTGGATTCAATTTGTTAGTATTTTGTTGAGAATCTTGCATTCATGTTTATCAGGGATATTGTCTTATAGTACTCTTTCAGTGGAGTCATTGTCTGGTTTTGGAATCAGGGTAAGCTGGCCTTATAGAATAAATTTGGAAGTTTTCCTTCCATTTTTATGTTGTGGAATAGTTTGAAAAGATAGGTACTAACTCTTCTTTAAATATTTGGTAGAATTCACCTGTGAATCCATGTGGTCCTGGACTTTTGTTTGTTGGGAGATTCTTGAGTATTGATTCAATTTCTTTGCTGGTTATTGGTTTGTTCAAGTTTTTTATTTCTTCCTTTTTCAGTGCTAGTAGTTTACATATTTCAAGGAATTTTTCCATTTCTTTCAGGTTGTCCAATTTGTTGGCATCTAGTTTTTCATAATATTCTCATACAATTGTTTGTATTTCTGTGGTGTTGGTTGTTATTTCTCCTACCTCACTTGTGATTTTGTTTATTTGTGTCCTTTTTCTTTTCTTTTTGATAAGTCTGGCTAGGGGGTTATCGATTTTATTAATGTTTTTAAGGAACCAGCTCCTGATATCATTGATCTGTCCTACTTTTTTTTTTTAGTTTCTTTATCATTTCTTTCCTTCTTTTTTTTTTTTTTTTGGTTTTGCAGAGATTAGTTCATTTATTTATTTATTTTTAATTTTTTTATGTTATGTCAGTCACCATATAGTACATCATTAGTTTTTGATGTAGTGTTCCATGACTCATTATTTGTGTATAACACCCAGTGCTCCATGCAATATGTGCCCTCCTTAATACCCATCACAGGGCTATCCCAGTCCCACACTTCCCTCCCCTCTGAAGCCCTTAGTTTGTTTCCCAGAGTTCATAGTCTCTCATGGTTCATTCCCCCTTCTGTTTACCCCCCTTCCTTCTTCCCTTTCTTCTCCTACTTATCTCCCTGCTATTTCTTATGTTCCATAAATGAGCGAATGATTGTCTTTCTCTGCTTGACTTATTTCACTTAGCATAATCTCCTCCAGTCCCATCCATGTTGGTGCAAATGTTGGGTAATTGTTTTTTCCTGATGGCTGAGTTATATTCCATTGTATATATGGACTACATCTTCTTAATCCAGTCATCTGTTGAAGGGCATCTCGGCTCCTTCCACAATTTAGCTATTGTGGACAATGCTGCTATGAACATTGGGGTGCATATGCCCCTTCTCTTCACTACGTCTGTATCTTTGGGGTAAATACCCAGTAGTGCAATTGCTGGATCATAGGGTAGCTCTATTTTTAACTTTTCGTGGGACCTCCACACTGTTTTCCAAAGTGGCTGTACAAACTTGCATTTCCACCAACAGTGTAAGAGGGATCCCCTTTCTCCACATCCTCTCCAACATTTGTTGTTTCTTACCTTGTCAATTTTTGCTGTTCTAACTGGCGTAAGGTGGTATCTCAATTATTTCTGTTCTAATATTTATTATTCTCCTTCTGCTGTCTGTAGGCTTTGTTTATTATTCTTTTTCTAGTTCCTTTAGGTATAAGGTTAGGTTTTTTATTGGAGATTTTTCTTGGTTCTCGAGGTGGGCCTGTATTGCTATATACTTCCCTCTTATGACCATTTTTGCTGCATCCCAAAGGTTTTTGACCATTGTGTTTTCATTTTCATTTGTTTCCATGTTTTAAAAAAATTCTTTGATTTCCCAGTTGACCCATTCATTATTTAGTAGCATGTCGTTTAGCCTCCATATATTTGTGGCATTTCCACATTTTTTCTTGTAGTTGACTTCTAGTTTCATTGCATTGTGGTCAGCATAGGTGCATGGTGAGGAGTCAATCTTTTTGTATTTGTTGAGACTTGTTATGTGACCTAGCATGTGAACTATGCTGGGGAATGTTCCATGTGCACTTGAAAAGAATGTATATTCTGAGAGGGGAACTAAGATGGCAGTGTAGCAGGAGGACTCTAGGCTCATTTCATCCCTTGAACACAACTAGATAACTATTAAATCACTCAGTATACCCAAGAAATTGACCTGAGAACTGGCAGAATAAATTGCAAAACTAAAGGGAGAGAAGAGACCACACTGAGTAACGTAGGAAGTTTGGAGTTGTGGTTTGGAGGAGAAACAGATTGCAGGTGCTGTGGAGGGGAGGGAACCATGGTCATGGAGAAAAATGAGAGAGAGTGGAGCACACAGGTATATGCACAAGGAGAACACTTCCCCAAAGCCATTGGCTGGGAAAATGAGAGGGGCTGACATTCTTGAATTTTATAACCAGCAGGGCTCAAAGACTGGAGTTTTGAAGGGGAAGGCTTCGCTGAGATAGAGCCTTGAGGGCACTGTCCTACTCCTGGAGAGAAGGCAGGTAAACAATCCCAGGGCAAATGGTGTGATCTGATGGTCACCTAATGTGCATGGGGAGAGATTGTTCACTCTTCTTGAGGTGCATCTGTAAGAGGTGGTGTTCATAGAGATGCCTCTCTGGGGACAAAAGGGCTGTCAGGCACCATTTTTCTCCCCCACCCCTCAGCATAGGTGCTGACACCTTCGGAGGGTGGGTAACCTGGGCACTGGCTGTTTAGTCTGCTTTGCTCCAAATCACATGCCCCTGAGCTCTGGTGCGACTGCTCTTCTCAGTCAAAGCTGCATTTGTCCTAGCATGGTTAGACTGTACCCCATAAAACCAGTGCATGTCCCCACCAGAGTACATCCCTAAAATTTAGAGTTTTAAAAGTCGGAAGGTTTGGTTGGGGTAGAACCCAAAGTACAATGCACTGCTCCAGGCAGGCAAGCAACCCAGAGACAGACAGCATGAAAACAGCAATCTGAGAAATGCCTGGGATGTACAGGGGAAATTATTTGCTCTTCTGGGAGTGCTTCCCTGAGAGCAGCAAGCACAGTGACCCCCTCTCCAGGGACAAAGGAGTTGGCTGGTGCCATTTCCCTCCCCCCACCTCTCAGCATAAGCACAAAACCACCTGCAGTAAATAGCACAGCACCTACACTGTCTCCTTAACCTGCTTACACCAAGCCCTTCTCCTGCCCTCCCCTGCTGTGCTCTGGTGGTACTACTTTTGTAGGGTATGTGTGCTTCAATCCCAGCACAGTGGGCCCCTTCCCCAGAAGACCAGCAGAAACCCCCTCACACACCATGTTTACAGACAGAAGGTTCTGCAAGGCTTCAGTTCTAGTGGAAGTAGCATCAGGTCTCATTTAACAAGCACATCAGACCACGCAAAGTTAAAACTCATCACACTCTAGCTAAGGTAAATACACTGCCCCTGCAGGTAAGGAGAGCCTCTGTAGACCACTGGCCTGAAGTATAGAGCAACTGAAACACAGCAGCAGACTGCTTGCAGCATACACCACAGAGACACTTCCTGAAGTGCCAGGCCCTGGACACTACATGACCTCTTCTTCATAAAGCCATTACTCTAGGAAAAGGAAACATGAAAGGATTTTCTAACACAAAGAAGAAGACAGAGACTTAGACCAAATGCCAAGACAGAAGAATTCACCCCAAAAGCAAGAACAAGAAAAGGTCACAGCCAGAGATCTTATTGAATCAGATATAAGTAATGTCCCTGATGGACAACTTACAGCAACAATCATAAGGGTAATTGCTAGACTTGAGAAAAGTATAAAAGACACAAGGGAGCCCCTTACCACAGAGGTAAAAGTGTTAAAACACAATCAGAAAAGACAAATGCAATAATTTAGGTTCAAAACAGACTGGATATCATGACCACAAAGATGGAAGATGCAGAGGAATGAATAAGTGATATAGAAGATAGAATAATGGAAAGTAATGAAGCAGAACAAAAGAGAGAAAGAAGATTTATGGATCACAAGAACAGACTTAAGAAACTCAGTGACTCCATCAAATATAATAAAATTCATATCATTGGAATCCCAGAAGAAGAAGAGAGAGAAAAGGGGGCAGAAGGTCTATTTGAGAAAATAATAGCTGGAAACTTCCCTAATCTGGGGAAGGACACAGGCATCCACGTTCAGGAGGCACAGAGAACTCCCATCAAAATCAACAAAAGCAGGGCTTGATCCCGGAAGCAGGGTGCTGGGCTCCTGTGTGGTAGCGGTGAGGGACTATGGCGTGTGAGCCTCAGACAGCAGCAATGTTTCCCTTCTTCAGAAAATCTCCAGAATCTAAAAAGTCCTCCTCACCAGAGACAGAAGCACATGGATTTGTTCTTTTAGATTTTCTTTGCAGTTTTCTACTACACTAAAACCCTTTTTTGGGGAATGCCGTCGCTGCCACTGCTGCAGGATAAAAGGTATCCAAACCGTCAAAGAAGTCAAACTGTCTCTCTTCACAGATGACATGATACTCTATATGGAAAACCCAAAAGAATCCACCCCCAAACTACCAGAAGTTGTAGAGCAATTCAGTAATGTGGCGGGATACAAAATCAATGCTCAGAAATCAGTTGCATTTCTATACATGAACAATGAGACTGAAGAAAGAGAAATTAGGGAATCCATTCCATTTACAATAGCACCAAAAATCATACATTATTTTGGAATTAACTTAAACAGAGACGTAAAGGATCTGTATTCTAGAAACTACAGATCACTCTTGAAAGACATTGAAAAAGACACAAAAAGACGGAAAAATATTCCATGCTCATGGATCGGAAGAATAAACATAGTTAAAATGTCTATGCTACCCAGAGCAATCTACACTTTCAATGCCATCCCGATCAAAATACCAATGACATTTTTCAAAGAACTGGAACAAACAGCCCTTAAATTTGTGTGGAACCAGAAAAAGGCCCCAATCACCAAGGAAGTGTTGAAAAGGAAAAACAAAGCTGGGGGCATCACTTTGCCTGATTTCAAGCTATACTACAAAGCTGTCATCACGAAGACAGCATGGTACTGGCACAAAAACAGACACATAGACCAATGGAACAGAATAGAGAACCCAGAAATGGACCCTTGGCTCTTTGGGCAACTAATCTTTGATAAAGCAGGAAAAAACATCCAGTGGAAAAAAGACAGTCTCTTCAATAAATGGTGCTGGAAAAATTGGACAGCTATATGCAAAAGAATGAAACTTGACCACTCTCTCACACCATACACAAATAAACTCCAAATGGATGAGAGACCTCGATGTGCGACAGGAATCCATTAAAATCCTAGAGGAGAACATAGGCTGCAACCTCTTTGACATCAGCCACAGCAATTTTTTTTAATGACACATCTCCAAAGGCAAGAGAAACAAAAGAAAAAATGAACCTGTGGGACTTCATCAAGATCAAAAGCTTCTGCACAGCCAAGGAAAGAGTAGAAAAAACTAAGAGGCAGCCCAAGGAATGGGAGAAGATATTTGCAAATGACACTACAGATAAAAGACTGGTATCCAAGATCTACAAAGAACTTCTCAAACTCAATACACAGGAAACAAATAAACAAATCAAAAAATGGGCAAAAGATATGAACAGACACTTTTCCAGTGAAGACATACAAATGGCTAACAGACACATGAAAAAATGTTCAAAATCATTAGCCATCAGGGAAATTCAAATCAAAACCACCTTGAGATACCACCTTACGCCAGTTAGAATGGCAAAAATGGACAAGACAAGAAACAACAAATGTTGGAGAGGGTGTGGAGAAAGGGGATCCCTTTTACACTGTTGGTGGGAATGAATGTTGGTACAGCCACTTTGGGAAACAGTGTGGAGGTCCCTTAAAAAGTTAAAAATTGAGCTACCCTATGATCCAGCAATTGCACTACTGGGTATTTATCCCAAAGATACAGATGTAGTGAAGAGAGGGGCCATATGCACCCCAATGTTCATAGCAGCATTGTGGAAGGAGCTGAGATGCCCTTCAACAGATGACTGGATTAAGAAGATGTGGTCCATATATACAATGGAATATGACTCAGCCATCAGAAGGAACGATTACCCAACATTTGCTGCAACATGGACGGCACTGGAGAAGATTATGCTAAGCGAAATAAGTCAAGCAGAGAAAGAAAATTATCATATGGTTTCACTCATTTATGGAGCATAAGAAATATCAGGAAGATTGGTAGGAGAAGGAAGGGAAGAATGAAGGGGGAGTAAACGGAAGGGGGAATGAACCATGAAAGACTGTGGACTCTGGGAAACAAACTGAGGGCTTCAGAGGGGAGGGGCGTGTGGGGATTGGGATAGGCCTTTGATGGGTATTAATGAGGGCACATATTGCATGGTGCCCTGGGTGTTATACACAAATAATGGATCATGGAACATTACATCAAAAACTAAGGATATACTGTATGGTGACTAACATAATAAAAATTATTATAAAAATATCAACAAAAGCAGACTCACACAAAGACATATTATAATTAAATTTGCAAAATATAGTGACAAAGAAAATATCTTAACAGCAGCAAGACAAAATGAAGTCTTCTTACAAGGAAAGACCCATAAGACTAGCTGCAGATCTCTCAACAGAAACTTGAGAAGCCAGAAGAGAGTGGCATGGTATATGCAATAGGCTGAATGGGAAAAATCTACAGCCAACAATACTCTATCCGGCAAGGGAGAATAGAATGAAAGATAGAGTTGCCCAGACAAACAAAAACTAAAGGAGTCTGTGAACACTAAACTAGCCCTGCAAGAATTATTAAAGGGGACTTCTTGAGTGGGAAGGAAAGACTAAAAGTGACAAAGACTAGAAAGGAACAGAGAAAATCTCCAGAAACGATGACCAAACAAGTCATAATATGGCACTAAATACATATCTATCAATAGTTACTCTGAATGTAACTGGACTAAGTGCTACAATCAAAAACATAGAGTGTCAGAATGGATAAAAAAAACAAGATCCATCTATATGTTGCCTACAAGAGACTCATTTTAGATCTAGAGACACCTACAGATTGAAAGTGAGGGGATGGAGAAACATTTATCATTCAAATGGATATCAAAAGACAAATGGACATTAAGTTGTTAGTTGAGTAACTCTCTTGTAAAATGCAAAGTGATAGTTTCATTTTTTTGGTCATAAGTCTCTGAGAAAATATACAGAAACAAAATCATATTTTAAATATTATAAGGTTCAGGATAGTTCGATATACTAAGTTAGACTGATATGTTATTGTATATAAACCTTTATGCATTTTAAAGTTAGAAACAATGCCTGAACTAGGTGGGCACTTGGAGGGCCAACTTTGAGAGGATGTAAATTAGACCCAGTGAGGTTAACTCAAAGCCAAAGACAAGTGAGGTCTGTCTGCATTTTATGTGAGTGTGTTTATGAGGAGCTTACCATAATTCAAAGTTGGTATAATACTGATAAAGATGGAAGGCATTTCCATTTAATGACCAAAATGGTTTTGAAATGTGGCAATAACATAACAGCTTATTCTTCAAAACCTGTCTATTTTGAAATTAACTTATGGTTTAATGAATTTTTTATTTGATTTAAAGAGTTGCACATAGTCAAAAACTCTCAAGTTTTTGTATTGTACAATGTGAAGTTTGCCTTGTTGGAATTTCTACAAAATGTGGCCAAATTGGAGCACATGGAGCATTGCCTTCTGACCTCATCTCTGTACTTTTTTTAGCCACACTGGCAGTCTTCTAGTTCCATGCTTCTTCCTGCCAAAGGAACTTCTGGAATGTTTTCCTCTCACCTCCATCTTCCTTTTTAACTAGGTAAATCCTACTCATCCTTAGGGTGCCAGTCCCAGTATTGAGTAAAGTTTCTTTGTTGGTGATTCTCACAAAAAAGTACATTCCTTTACTTTGGAGTTCTTATTTCAGTTTTAAAATATATGTTCATAGTCAAAGTGTTTTGTTGAGTACTATGCTTCATGAGGAGAGAGTCAAAGACCCATTTTGCTCACTATGAGATTCTCAGTACCTAGCACAATTCCTAGCACATAGTATGTGCTGAACAATAGTTTGTTGAATTAATTAATTGATTTATGAACAAATGTCCATAGTTAATTCAGTACTTTCTACTCTTGCCACAGCAACTCAGATGATACATTGAATCATGGGTTTTAAATTAAAAGGCACAGCCTTCCAATATAATAATATATAATAATAATAAATAATATATATAATAAATAATATATATAATTATATACCTATCAACCACTATTTTAAATGTTTTATATGCATTATCTCTTTTAATTCTTCTTTAAGTCCTATGAGAATGGTACCATAATTATTCTCATTTTATTGATGGAGAAATTGAGGTAGGTCTTATTGTTAGCAGGAGGAGAGAAGCTTGGATTTAATCCAAGGCAGTCTACTTCACACTCCATGCTCTTAAATGTTAAGCTATTTTCCAGATGGGGAAATTGAGGCCCAGAAGGAAATAACATGTCCAAGTTTTTATAATCAATTTAGTGGCAAAGCCAGGAAGAGAACCCAGGTATCTTGAGAAATAATTTGTAACCTTCAACAACCTCACTATGCCACTGATAATAAATTAAGCCTATTAATGAAACTATTATGCATATCATTATATGTATTATATGCACTATTAAACATATTACTATGTTAAATATGATGACTCTTAATTTTATATTTATTTCTTTTAAGATTTTATTAAGAGAGAGAGAGAGCACAAGCAGGGGGAGCTGCAGGCCGAGGGAGAGAGAGAAGCAGGGATACTGATGTGGGGCTTGATCCCAGGACCCTGGGATCATGACCTGAGCCGAAGGCAGATGCTTAACAGACTGAGCCACCCAGACACCCTTAATTTTATCTTTAAAATGACATCTTTCTCCAAATAAAGATCAAAGACTCTTTGAGCTATAAGTTTACTCATTTTCTTAATTTGTAGCCTAATGAAAAAACCAAATACTTGAGGGTAGGGAGCTGGAATGATTTCTAAGGAATCAAAATAAGAGCTATTAGGAAAATGCTGTTCACATCTGTTAAACAGTAGCAAGTGCTAAGTATTACTCATCTGCCCCCCTCGGTGCTGAATTCACACGTGTAATCTTCAAAATAAGACTATGGGAGCAATAGTCTTGTTATATTAGGGTTTTGTGGGCAGAAACTCTGGGATATAGATATATTAATTTGTCCCAAATCATGTAGGTAGTAAGGTGGAGTGAGGCTCACACTCAACTCGGATTCCAAAATAGGGGAAGGGTAGAAGGTGGGATATTGGTTATTGGGAGTGGTATTTTGTGACATTAGTTCCTCCATAACAATGGATGGAAGTTTTTTTTTCTTCTCAAGTGTTTAAGAATAGCAAATCTTTAGTTGCTTTACATGTGATTATTCAACTTAAATTGATCAGTGAGTGTTTTTCTATTTCAGTTATTAAATTGTACCTCTATGTTTTATCTCTGGGCTCCTAAAGGGCAAGTTATGTGCTTTATTTATTTTTTATTTTCTTAGCATCTAGTACAATACCTGATACAGAATCAAATATTTATTAAATAATGGTTAATGTCAGTATTAATATTTATCATCCTATTTTCAAAGTGGTATAGACAATATGGTTTATGTTAGAAATAAATGTCTTGCATTTGAGACATGGGCTTTTGATGGGGCAAGCATGAAGTTCAGCTCTGGCGAAAGTCTTTGAAAACTATTAGTTGTGTGCTCTTAAGAAGTTTATTTTATCTGTGTCCCAATTTACTTCAATGTAAAATGGAGTAGATAGTTCCCTTGCAGATTGTTGTGAGAAATGATAATTCATGTAATGTGCCTTGCACATAGCAGACAATAAATAAAATGATAGCATTATCTTGGGTCAATGGAGAAGAGGAGATAGACTACAGAAACTCCATTATGATGTGGGAAAGATGTTTTGGGAAATTGATTCTCTTCATATAGAAATTCCTAATCTGTGAATCTCCTGAAATTCTATGAAAAAATTTGAGTATGTTCATTTTCCTGGAGCAAAGGTCCATTGATTTCATTATATTATCAAAGTGGTATATAGACTGAAAGGTTTAATAACCACAACTTTAATTACTTTGCATAGAATACCATATTAAAACAGTGTCATAATCACTCCTCCCCTAAACTAAGCCGATCAAAAGTTCAGCTCCAAGACAGATCAAATGTCTTTAGACAAAGGACTTGCCATCTTCCCCCTAAACCCTGGTACTTTCTCAACTTTGGCCAAGAAAGAAAAAAAGAGATGTAAGACCACTGGGAAAAGAATGGAACCTCTCATCTACTCCAACCCTGCCATTACTTTAGTTCAAGAAAAATCTTTTTCTAGAGCCATCTTCACCAAAATACACTTCTGAATCATGCACAGAGTGAAGAATATACATTTGTAATCTCTATCACATAGGGAACACATGGAAAGTGGGAGAAAGCTTCAGAACATCAGAGGGGTCCAATCCTTTTACTGTTTAAAGTAAGGGTTTGGAAGCTTGGTTTCAGTCTCTTATGGTCCATGATGAAGAGAAAAAGACAACATAGGACAGGGGCACCTGGGTGGCTCAGATGGTTAAGCATCTGCCTTTGGCTCAGGTCATGATCTCTGGGTCCTGGGATCCAGCCCCTTGTGGAGCCCCACGTTGGGCTCCTGACTCAGTGGGGAGTCTGCTTCTCCCTCTCCCTCTCCCTCTCCCTCTGCTTCTCCCCCTGCTCATGCTCCCTCTCTATATCAAATGAATAAATTTTAAAAATCTTTAAAAAAGACAACATAGTGCATATTTAATAAAGCACTGTCTCATTGTATTTTGGTGTTAAAATGATCTGTGAATTAATAATAAATAGTTTTTTCATAGTTTTTTAAAAATGACTTTATTGAACAAAATAAAAAGTTGACAATTCTATAAAGACTGCCCTCTTCATTTCTTTCTCCTTATTGAAAATTTCCAGGGTATGAAAGCCAAGTCTGGAAATTGCTGAATTAGGACAATGTTGCAATAGTCCAGGTGAAATACCATGAACCATTAAATTAACGCAGTGCCAATGGGGGTAGGAAGGCAGGAGAACTGAGAGGCACCAATTGAATGAGAAGTTGGGAGAGAAGGGAGTTGCTGGTGAACCTTGCTCTCTGGCTTGGGTCACTGGTTGGATGAATGGCAGCATCATTCACTGAGTTAAAGCACACTCAGAGGGTAAAAGATTGTGAAATGATCTTGTATAGGTAAGTCTGAGGAACTTGCAGAATGTCCAAGGGGAGATAGCCAGCCTATAACTGGAAATATAGGCTAGGGACTAAGGAGAGATTTGCAAAAAACTCGGTGGTAGTTGAAGTGGTGGAAGTGAATGAGATAATTCAGTGAGAATAGAGGGCTACTCTCTCACACACATTTTTCTATTTCTTTGAGTAATGGTATTTAAAACCAAAGAAGTGGCTGTTGGCTTGTGTATGCCACAATGACCAGGGCTCCAGGCTCTGATGGGTGTCTCACATGATCTGGGCACTTAGGAGCAAAGCCCAGCTTTTCTATACATACCCAATTTTAAAATACTGAGCACAGTGGGGATAGAGCTTGGGGAAGTCCTGATTAAAGGAGACAGGGTCTTTGGGTGGGTGGTAAGTAAAATGATGTAGGAATTGTAGGGAATTATGGAAAATCTGACATTTTTGGGGTACCAAGCAAATTAGCATTTATTAATTTCAATAAACAAAGTCAACACTTTGAGAGGACTGCATCTCTGCAAAATCTGTTTGGACCACAAAACAAGGACACCATTTTTTCTAAGATCTTTGAAGATGGGACACACTAGAAAATGATTCCCCAATTTGAAGGGCAGAAGAATCCCCTGCAAAAAACTCTAGCCCAGTGTTTCTCAAACTTTAGCACGCACACAAATCATCTAGGACTTGTTAAAATTCAGATTCTGATCCAGTAGAATTGGTGTAGGGCCGGGCATACAGCATTCCTAATGAGTTTCCGGATGATAATAATGCTGTTGCTCCTACTCAAAGCGTTACTGAAAGCACGGCTAGAACTTTCTGTGGCAATTTAACATTGATTGGTGGAATTGTCTCAAATAGTGTACCAAGTCTTTGCAATTCTTTCCTTATTCCCTGTTACATTTGTTTTGAAATGTAATTTTACATGTTGAATCAAATACATTAGGGCTTTTATTTTGTATATCTCTTTTTCCATTTCAATTTTAAAGAAATTTATTCCTATTTTGTTTTATAATAGTATCAGTTTGTGATGGGCAGAGGAAAAAAATCGGTCCCTCACTACATAGTTTGAGAAACACTGCTCTAGACAACAAAGAACGTTTTTTAAAGTTTTTATTTAAATTCCAGTTAGTTAACATACAGTGTAATATTAGTTTCAGGTGTACAATATAGTGATTCAACACTTCCATACATCACCCAGTGCTCATCACAACAAGTGCCTTCCTTAATCCCCATCACCTATTTAACCCATTCCCCCCCACCTAACCTCTGGTAAACATCAGTTTGTTCTCTATAGTTAAGAGTCTGTTTCTTAGTTTGCCTCTCTCTCTCTTTTCTTCCCCATTTGCTCATTTGCCTTATTTCTTAAATTCCACATACAAGTGATATCATATGGTATTTGTCTTTGACTGACTTCACATAGTGTAATACTGTCTAGCTCCATCAATTTCTAGACAATGAAGAACTTTTTATATGGGACATAGAATTTATTTAGAAATGGTTTGAATTGTTACATATGATTCCAAAGCAATATTTTTAAACTTTTCTTTTTATTTATTCCATAAACAATAACAAAACTCAGCTAGGTACATTATGACAGTTTCACCATACACTCAGTCACAAATATTTAAAACCTTTGCAACAAGAACAACAAAACCAGAGGTGTTACAAGAATAATTTACAAGAAAATCTATAAAACAGCAAGAAGCTCACAAATGTTCATTTTCATTTGCACAAGATCACTACACTCTTTCACAACATGTTTTGTGTTACAAAATTCCCAACAAAAGTGTATTTTTTCTTTGTATTATGGTTTCTAAAACCAGAAACTTTGAAGTAAATATCCTTTTATTAGCACCCAGTGGTGCAGAAAAAGGAAAACTCTCACATACAGACACTTCACAGCACTTTTCTAAGAAAAATATACACTTACAAAATATGTTACAAATTGGCACACTTAAAAATATACAAGATTTTGTAGGCGTCTTAAGAGTGATCCTTAAGCTTTATACTTCAATTGACTCTACAGATTATTTATAAAGCTTAACTCTGAAAGAAAAAAGGCAAACAATTTCCTAACATTTTAAAGTTGCAGTGTCATATGTCAAACAGAAACTTAGGTTACATTCATAAAAAGGGCCTCTAACATGTTTGTTTTAAATTTTCTTAAATGTTTAAAGGGCTTGGGAGAGGAGAACAATGGAGATAATAGTTTCTTTAGCACCATAAATCAGTACTTTACTAAAGAGGTGCATTCAGTTTTATGGAAATTAAATTAAGGACTAGTACATTCAAAACTGTAGGCAGCAAACTCTAGTCAGTGGTACAGGTATCCCAGTAGAGCATTTTAAACTTTCTACTCTCCTCACTGGGAGTCAAAAACAAAAGGCCTCTTCTAGTTTTCATTCTAAGCCTTTTCTTTTGTGCTGTAAAACCAGGGATCTCTGAAAGAAGCAGAGTGAGTTAAACATCTTCTTTCTTCTTTCTGAAGGGGATGTCTAAGACTCAGAAACCACTGAGCCTGATAGATGGACAGACATCCTTTCTATTTCATGTCAAGTGTTTCTTTTCTACTTACCCAGATACTGATTTTTAAAGCCTCATTCATACCTTTCACTTTGTACTAAGCCTCTTTCCTTTGCATTGTCCTTCTCCAATGTTTCATCTCTTAGTTATGATTCTGAAATGAAGAGTATATCTCAAGTATCATGTAGCTGCAACGGGAGCTCTGCTTCATGACTGTAGCTACTGTTTAATGCTCTGAGTAAAAAATGTGCCTTAAAGGGTAGCCTGTGTACTGCCATCAAAATAATCCCATGCTGGCTAAGGATCTTCAAGCTGATGACAGTGTTTCCCAAGTTAAACAGCACAGCTAATTTTTCCCCCCTTATTCGGGTCCTTGAGAAGCCTTTACAAAAATCCCTGGCCTATATTGTGTTGACAAGATTCCTATTTATCCCTAGTTACTAAAGTGTTTGGTTTTGGTATGAAATCTTCTAAACATAATGGTGGGCTTAGTGAATTTTATGATTAGAAAATAAATCCCATATTAATTTTTTTCATAAAAGGACATATCCCTATAATAAGCTATCATTTAAAAAATCCTAAATAAAAATAAAACTCCAGAAATTAGATAATTTCTTAATAATCCAGGAGAAAACAAACACTTATAGTTCTAGCACTAGTTAGGACTAGCTAGTGCTCCATTCTCCTCTTCAGGGCAGGAACTCAGCTCTCTTCAATTCTTGGAACTGTTCTGAGAGCATCTGTAAATTGAAGATGTGGCAGATCTATGTCAGACTGGTTCAGCTTGGTAAGAGCAAGCTTGGTTAAGAGGTCCTTGGATATGGTTTTTCTCCTTTAGGCAGTAAATGCTCATTAGGACGCACTAAAACAGAAATTCACTAGAACTGCAGAACCTCACATAACAGGACATAGGATGCTAGCCAGAGTTGTTTACAGCTTTTGAAGCATCCTTTATGCTTCTCTCTTACATACATGCTTAACCCCCTTCCTGTACACCCCCCCCCCCGCCCTGCACACATACAGATGCTTCTCAGCAAGGAAAAAGGTCAGAGAAGGTGAAAGTTATCACCGAAGCCCACCTAGCACCAAAGACTTCAGGGTGACAGCTAAAGAAGTGATGGTCAAGGTAGTGCAGGAGGTTTGAAAAGATTTAGAAGGTAAGGCCTTAACACATAACTGCACAGAATAACAAGAAGTCAGAAGACAAAGCTGAGAGGAAGCAGCATATGTGAGGAAGCTGGCCTATGAGATGCTGGAGAAGCCACTGGTTTAAGCCAGTTATCACAGCCCAAACATAACCCCCAAAGTCTTGAAGAACCTTGGTCAAGGCTACTATTTCAGTGCCCTCTCCACATAGTCTAGCACCTAACTAGGGCAGGAAGGGGATGAGATGTTTTTACAGACCTTCAAGGAAAAGGAGTTTCCAACTTTCTTTAGCCATGAGATATAATTCTGTGTGTGTGTGTGTGTGTGTGTGTGTGTGTATTTAAAATTAGATGTGAAAATGGCCAAGACAATTAAAGGTAATTAAGAGTGTGAAGGTTGTCCTCTGAAATTCCAGAAGTAGCCTGGCTAAGGTTCTTAAACCCTGACACTTCGAGGAGGTGGAATATAAGATTATAAAAGAAGAAAAATTCCAAGACCAAGGACTGAAATTAAATAAGAAGAATAATGGAGAATACCATTTCCAGGAAAACAAAGATTAAATGGGATTCTGTTGAGAAGGCATTAATAGGAAGCAGCGTCTCAAAGAGATGTTAGAAGGGAGTGGCAATCAGGAATTTCAGACCAAGGAAAATTCCATATATCTGACTTGAAACATCAGTGATAGGGCAAAACACTATTTTTATATCTGTGGGCCCTCACTCCACTAAGGCAGATGGTTGAATAAGGGTCTCCAAAAAGTCAGGCCTACTATGTTGTGACAGGAAGAAAAAAAATTGTGAGCAGTGGCAGGACCAAAAAAGCCATAAAAACTGAAGAGCTCAGAACATAATGTACTGAGAGGATATTAAGTGAAATTAAGAGAATAAGCATCTTCTGCCTTGTCCTATTGCTCATTAACCAAAATTAGGTTCTTGTTATGTTTCAGTACAAAACGATTGATTACAAGTCACTGATACATATGTTAAAAAACATATAATGCACTGTAGGCCATTAAAAACGGTACTTTAAAATGTCAATTCTCTTTGGAGAAAGGGATGAACCATGCCCTAGAATTGGCCCCTAATGGGCTCCATAGGAGCAACTGAAAGAGTATCCATTCCAAAGGACTTGTGATAGCAAGTTCTGACAAGGAAACTGTTTCTGAAAGTTTCAGGCTGTCCTACCCCACCCCCACCCCATTTTTCAAAGCTGAACTGAGAAAAACTGGGACAACTCCTCCCATGTTGTTTTTTTTTTATAAAACACACTGTACCCATGGAACATTTTCTTTATTTCTTCTTTAATTGCCACCTTTTGATTACATAGAGAGCACTCCATTCTCGTAAGTGACTTTGAGATCTGGAGTCTTGGGGATCATAATACAGGTAGAGTTGGTGATTGCAAACTAGAATTTAGCTGCAAAACAGAACAAACAAAAACAAAAACAGAACAAAATCTAGTTCTTAAGAACCAGCCATAGCATTAAGCATAAACAGTTAGCTGTCAGAGTGGAGAAATAGAAGAAAGTGTTCCAGTTTGATTATTTTCCCTTCTGGATGGCAGCTGTAGAGTAGGAGACATGTTTCATCTGGTGCCTTTCCATTAAGTAATTGTCTAAGACTCACCACACACAGAGCATCAAAGCCTAGTAACAGGCCTGAAGCAGCCTCACAAAATGCTCCTCACGCACTCATTCCCAGAGACACACACAATCACACCATCAAGAACACAGGCTTGTTCATTTTACTACCTAGTTATAAGTAGTAGAGCAGGCTGGTGAAAAGAATCATGGACTGGGAAGTGTATGTACTTATATATGGGACAGGCTTCCTTCCATTTCTCTCTACTTTCAAATGTTTCATCTCTGGTTGTGAATATATTTAGGTGGCAATGACTAGGTAGGTTTATATTTTGCTTAAATTTGTCCTTTTGAAACATCTTTTTTTTTAATCTCCCTTTCCCCCACCCACTTATTCTCCACCCTCCCACCCACAGCCTATATATTCACAAGTTAATAGGTTAGTAACAGTATTAGTAAGAATAGTAAGAGTAACAACGACAACAACCAACAACATTAATAATATTAATCCCCTATATCTGTATAGCACTTTACGATCTACAAAGCGCTTTTACATCCATTATCTCATCTGTGCCATAATGCATCAGTCGTCAGACACACAGGTCTTCAACTGTGCAAGGAAAATAGATCAAATGTTAGAAGTCAAGTGGTAAATAAAGGGGAAGAAAAAGCCACACTAGTAGTGTTGAAGCTGTGAACTTTAAAGACAAAAGGGGAAGGGCAGAATAAAAATGTGATTTTAAAAATGTATATAAAAATTGAAATTTAAGTTTAGTGTTTGGCATCAAATACTAGTCATCCTCAGACTAAGTATATACGGCCCCGATTAGTTGTTACCACAAACTGTTCAGCTTATCTAATATATGTACGTAACTCACAGGAGTTGAACTGAGATGCCTTAACATTTTCTTTAAATGACATTGGCATTGCAAGATTAAACACTTAAAGAACACTAAAGCCATGATGTGAGTGCACTTTTGACAAAACATTTGTGAAACTACTTAAATAAAAGCAATCTATGTACTTCATTTATCATTAGTGTTGATTTTATAGCTATTTTATAATTTATCCCAGACTATTATAAAATATATAAAACTGAGATATAAAGTATCAGCAATATAACTTTGCACTTTAAATAATTTTCAGCTACGGATTCTGCTTTTAGAAAACAAACTTTAAAGCAGCTGTTTTGTTTCCTTGTAAAAGGTTCTGTAAATGCATATATTAAGTCCCTGATGGACTTAGCTGTTGTGACTTCCAGACTTTTTCCACAACTGAACTGTTAGACAATGGAACAAACAAAACTTTATTGTGCCTTATTTAATTGTTTATGTTTCCACACAGGACAGCAGAGTTTAAAATTTCAAAATAATGTATGTATGCATATATATATATTTAAAAATTTATTAATGAGCTTTAAACTGTGGGGTGAATCTGTGAGATGAGGTAAGGAAATCTGGCACATTTCAAACAGTATCCTTTAAGTTTTGGTAAATTGTGTAACACAACATATTTTCCCACTGTGATCTATAGGTGCTATCCACATAAGTGGGGGTGGTTAATAGCAAGAATCACTGGAATGTTTCTAGTAAATCAACAGGGACAAGCTCCCCAAATACTCACAACCAAATGTTGATATAGAAGTAAAAATATATACAATACAGTCACTTGTTTGTAGTTTGGCACAATATTTTCCTTTTTTCCTTGGGTAAATAGTGCATAAACTACTTGTGCAACTGTATGACTTTTGAAGTCTTTTACATAGAACATCAGATTAAAGTTTGCTTCCAAAGACTTATTCCCACACTTCAAAATTCTTTTCTTTAAGCACTTATATGTCAACATACATACCACAAGGCATATTTTGAAAGAAATAAAATACAAACATCAAATGTCTTTCTGGAAAATGTGAGTTTCTTCTTCAAACACAGGTAAAACCCAAAATGCTGTTTCTGCTTTTAGGAGATTGTAGTTGGAATCCCTGCAGAAAAACCAAACAATTTATGCCACTTTAGTTAGCTTTAGTGTATGTCCCACAAAGGGAT
This sequence comes from Ursus arctos, assembly GCF_023065955.2. NCBI lineage: Eukaryota > Metazoa > Chordata > Mammalia > Carnivora > Ursidae > Ursus > Ursus arctos. The sequence goes on from NC_079873.1 coordinate 59,513,841, forward strand.
CATACAATCTAAATTTATTTACATCATACTGAATGCTGTATGATGCAGAAAGAGCTACAGATACAGGGGGCACTAGAAAGCACTCCTAATTGCCACACGATGAGATTTTGTTTTCCAAATTATGCTCTTTTCGCTTAAATGATCTTGCCCTTTAGTCTATATAACTTTTTGATTCTGTTGTTCAGAATGTTTTTTACTGCAAAGCCCTTCCCTTCCCAAAATCATTCAAGAGCATATTTTAGTTCTATTTTCTCAATTAGTAGAAACTAATGCTGAATAGCAGAAAAAGTAGCCTTGTTAGAGTTTATCCCCAGCTAAGCCACAACAAAATTGCCCAATCTTTTGGGTGGCTTAAAGGCATAGGAATTGTCATGCACTTTTTTCTTTTTAATTTGAAAAAGAAGGGAATGGGACAGTTTCTTTCATGCAAACTTTTGCTTTCAAGAAGGAAAAAATGAGGGACTGTGGGCTTAGCAGGTAGTAGGAAAGCTAAGGGTACATCATCTCAGCCATTTTGGTGCAGTATTACCTCAGTTTTTCAAAAGAAGCTGTCCCAGCCTCATCCTTGTGGACCTGTTCTCGCTCCACGCACTTTCCCTTACACTTCTCATCTCTCAGGGCCTTGGAGCTGGATTTGTGACGATATAACTTTTTGTGTGTTGGTCCATTATTGCCTAAAGTGCTCAGGTTATTATACTTTTTATCAAAGAAGGCGGAGCGAGAGTCCTCATAACCATGCATGTTTGCATGACCAGGATCACCTATCGCTGCTTTCCCATTGGTTTTACTCACACCCTTGATGGACCTGTGATTCTTAGTAGCTCCTGGGGACCCACTGTTGACCTTTTTCTTAGATTCCTGTGGTGTCCCAGCCAATATTTTGAGGGTTTTTAATTTTAGGCTATTAGACTCTGGGGAGTAGAATATGTTGGGGTCCCCATGGTGCTCCATGGGTTCCCAAAGGGGCTCTATGGAGGCCATCATGAATCTCTGCACATCTGCCATACCAGAGGCAATGTTGGATAAGATATAGGAAGGCTCCTGAAATTCCCGTTGGTCATCATCAAGGAGGTTATTCGTGTTGGTGCCCATGCTCAGGTCGCTCCAGGCTGGGTTACTCTCCTTCCCCAAAGTCCAGTCTCCAGAAAGTCCCTTTTGACTCGGCATCTTCATGGAGGTCACCTGGCTACCATGTTGGATACATTCAGCCAATGTCTTCCCTGTGGAAGATATGCTGTTGATTTGGCCTCCCCCACGGCCAATGCCAATTTGCATCTTCTCTCCATTGATTGCAGCCATATATTTCCCTTTCTTTGTTGACTTAGGGGCCTGGCGGGAGGTTTTGCCAGGTGGCTTTTCAATTCCTTTGCTGTTGGGTTTGAGAGATTTTTTCCTGGTGTTTTTCTGAGAAGAGCTTTGGTTCATAGCCCCACTCTTGCTGGGTGAAGTTTTCTTTCTTGATTTTGACACTTTGTTGTTAGTACTCATTTGACCAGATGGATCATTGAATGCTGATAGGCAAGGAGTTTTTTGGAGCAGGCTGACAGAATCCTCATCATTGAACATGTGGAACTGAAACTGATGGTTATTTAAAGTAAATCCATCATCCACTTGGACCTGCCTTGAATGGGTACTGCAGTCCCACTTGATTTTCTCCATATTGCCCAATGGTCCTGGAACACCCTCTTGGAACCCCTTTAGTGTTCCTAGTGTCTTGATACTCTCACAGCTGGTAATTTGAGGGGAAAGACTAGGGGTGTCAGGTGGGGACATCTCTGAGAGAGATGAGTGGCGGAATTTGTCAGGAGTGAAGTTGGAGATATCCAGGAGGTCAGTGGACTCCTTTAATGGTGTTATCTCATCAATGCTCTGCTGGATCACCAGCTTGGGACTGCAATGAGCCAGGAAGTCATCAGTAATGTCATCATCACCATCTTTTTCACAGGATTTCAAGCTTAAGGAGCAATAATTGCTTGAGTTGACGGAGAGTGGGGCCATTGACTCAAAGCTAAAGAGCCGATCATCATCCATATTGGCTGGGCCCTGCTGGAAAGGAAAGCATATCTCTCCATTATTAAAGTGACATAATTGATAAGAGTCATCAGCTGGGAGTTGGGTGTCTTGCACAGAGGCATATAGGACCTTGTTGCAATTACTGCCTTCACTATTGAGGCAGATTCGATTGTATGTTGTAGCTGTGAGGTTATTTTCCATGGAGACTACTTGGGAGACTCCAAATTCATTAGATTGGGTTGGAGCTATCTCCCTTGAGACTTCAGCTATGAATTCCTGGGGGCCAGAAGTAGGCTTGTTGGGCCACACATTTCCATAGTTGCTTGATTCTATTTTGAAGTTTTGGGATGACTGCTGCAGCTCAGACTCAGAGGGTGAGGAAAGCACACAGTCCTGGGTAGGCTGGAGAGGCACAAAAGATTTTTCTGTTTGAGTGAGGCTGCCTTCATTTTGCTCTGGAGAATGGTGAGTGAAGTATGATATACCAGTATTATTTGACAAATCAGAAGCATCTAACAATGTCTGCAGATACCCTCCAGGGATAACAGGTATATTGGTGGCAACATTAGCAGATGATAGAGGCATTTCAGAAGAGCAGGTGGTTGGTAAGAAAGTAGAATTCTTAGCAACCTTTGCCTCATGAAATTCAGATAGATGAGAACTGTTTGAGGTCCCAGGAACAGCTTCATTCTTTAAATTAGCTGTAGAGGATTGATCTTCCAAAAGAGGGCTCATTTGAACAATTGGCTTGTTTTCTTGCCCAGCTTTGATTTTCTTGGATTTTAACCTGGCTTCACTTTTAAATTTAATTTTGTTGAGCACTTTCCTCTCTGGCCCCTTAAATCCTGCCTCTTGGGCTTTGACTTTCACTGAGTCAGGGCCTGTAACGTCATTTAAATGTGATGCATTTGCACAGCCAGGGACAGCCAGAGGGGCTGACTTCAGTGTACCTTTCTGGCCTCCATCTTCTTTACGAGTACTACCTTGCCTCTGATCACTGCAGAATGAAATCTGCTTGCCACTTGTTGAAGTTTCCACAGATGGGATTCTTTGAATCCTGTGCCTATTGCCTAGTTTAGATTTTCGTTTGCGAGCAGGTGGCAGGAATGACACCTCAAAGCTACCTGGTTCAAAGTTTGGTTTTTGGCATAAGGGTATCTTGTTGGAATCAGTGTTGCTGTTTCTCTGTTTTTTCTTCTTCTGCCAAAAGCCCTTCAAGGGGGCCAGCTTTGCATATTTGTTGAGCTGATTCTCACTTAAATTCACTGTTGTCTCACTAGAATCTACCCTACCCAACTTCACCAGCATGTTCTTCTCACCTTTAAAGCGATTGATGATGATATATTTGATAATAACAGGAGGCTCCTTACGGGTTACTTTTCTTCTCTTTTTGGGACACCATTCATCATCATCTTCCTCTTTGGAACCACCTGGCAGCCATTCCTTCCTCTCATTTACTTTTTCACCCTCTAATGAGTCAACATCATATAGATAATCTTCACTGTACCTGACTTTTCTCTTGGCTCGCAGCCCATAGTTCTGCTGGGAGGAGGAGCTGCCAGAATTAGTGTCCCGAGCCATATAGCGGCTACAGTCCTTGATCTCCCCCATGGCATCATAAGAGACCTCAATGAAGGAACTGTCATCACTGAAATTCCCTGATGCCTCCAAGGAATTGGCAAGATGGTCCTGCTTTGGATTCTTAAATTGCCCTACTTCAGTCCCATTGCACGGTTTATTTAAGGCAGATTTTTCTCCATTATCCTTTTCATCCTTTTTCTCTACACCCTTGTCTTCCTGTCCCTCTTCTTTGCCTTTTTTCTTGTCCAAGTTTTTATCCTCCTCTCCCCAGATGATATTCACATCAGGAACCTTGAATTGGGAAAGATCACTGTTCTGCTTCAGGACCCCACTCTTAGACTCCCGCTTGGGGCAGGTAGTAAAGACACTGGGGAAAAAGTTGAATTGGGCATCCTCCTGCATTAGAAGGGTGGTCTTGTCTCGAACATTGTCTTGGAAGGACTCATATCGAATTTTCAAGGAACAGACATCACTGCCCAGTGTTGACTCATCATCATCGAACATGTAGTTATCCACATCTTCTTCAGAGAATAAGTTGACAGACAGCTCATTTTTGGAACAGAGGTCAAGTAGTTCAATCTTACTCTCACTAATAAAAGTCTCAAAGTAACCCCAATCCTGATTGGAATTTGCCAGCAAAGCCTCTTCTGTATTACACTTGTCTAACAGTAATGCCTCATAATAACTTTTCTGAGCTGGATCCTCCAAGTCGATGTCAGATTTCTCAGCTTCCCGTTTTTCTCCTGCCCTTGATTTGTGCAGAGGAAAACCTAGCAGCTGGTCTGAGAGCAGCTGCTCTCCGTATTTCATGTTTTCTCCAGCATTAATACACTGGATCCCTATATCAGAAACTGCACAGGTTTCATAATCCTTATTTAGATCACCAACTTTCAGACTGATCCCTGGCTCAGGATCTACTGCATCCTTGGATTCCATGAAACAGCCCAGACAAGTCCGGCTTGGCTGCATGAGGCAGTCCCCATTCAGAGCTGACATGCCTGCAGGCTCCATTATGGCGAATGGAGCTTTCTCACACTCATTGGGCAGTGACCATGTATGCAGGCTTTTTGCAACACCAGATGTAAGGGAGATGGCATTCACAGAAGCACTATTAGCAGCATGCTCAGGTGCTTCAATTAGCCCCAAAGGAGATGGGGGGCTCTGCATACAAGGTTTCTTAGAAGGCAGAGGCAGGAGACCCCTGGGATACATCAGGGTCTCTTTTTGAACCACCGGTATAGGCTGGATTGGTGCAGCAGCTTCTAGAGCTGCCAATGACTTTATTGCCACATCCTGGTTCTCTGAATCTGGAGAAAAGGGAAAGAAATGACAGAAATAAAGTTAAAGGTCTTAGACCACACTCATTAACTCTCTTTCCCTTGATCAGTTTCTGGTACTTGATCTTATATAAGCTAAGGCTCCACTTCTCTGGCTTTAGAACTAGAAACTACAAAGTTAAAGAACAAACCCTGACTTTATATTGAGCATTCACGCAAGTGAAAAATAGTATTTCTTTAGATTTAGCTTTTTCTTTAGACACAGACAGAGCTCTCCTCAGAAATAAGGAAATATTTGGACTGCTTGATCAATTGGAAAGTCAAGGCTTTCAGGGTGGGAAAATGCTCAGGTGGGATAGTTATGGTTTTAAGCTATAAAGCTTAGTCCTATCATTCAGACCTCTGTTCTGGAAACTCCTCTGCTTCTAGACTTTTCAAACCACACATCAGAGCATATTTCTAATTCGCTATGAATTTTGAGGAACTTAAGTATTCATCGGACAGAGATGATTTGCAAGAACAAAGTGTTTGGATTAGATAGCTCTTAGAGACCCTTCTAGCCCAGTTAGAAATTTGGTGGAATAAAATTTAGGATTAATATCAATCTCAGAGGCACCCTAGACTTAACCTGCTCCAAGTTTCCATTTTGTGGACACTAAAAATCTATAGTAATAACAAAGGACTACTAGCAGAGATAGTAAATACTATAATTAAATTCTCTTACCATTTTCTTTGACCCCATTAATCAGAGTGTTTTCTCCATTGGCTGAGGCAACAACAGCCTTATCTTGTTGGTTATCCATGAATGTAACCTCTTATTGTTTCATTCCAAGTCCAAATGCTGCTCAACCTGCACATTTCAAATATATAATGTTAGTCATTAAATGTATTTTTTTCTGTTTTAAGGTTATTTCAGTTGGAGAGGTCTTTAAGACCTCCAGGCTCCCTGGAATTTACATTTCCCAGACTGGCTTCTTTGTTACTTTTTTTTTTGTTTGTTTCATAGTTTATACCCACTATATAAATCAGTTTTTAAAATTTTATTTAAATTCAAGTTGGTTAACATATAGTGTAGTATTGGTTTCAGGAGTAGAATTTAGTGTTTCATCACTTACATATAACACCCAGTGCTCATTCCAACAAGTGCCCTCCTTAATACCCATCACCCATCTAGCCCATCCCCCACCCACATCCCTCCATTAACCCTGTTTGTTCTCTTAACTATACAGTCTCTTATGGTTTGCCTCCCTCTCTGTTTTTATCTTATTTCAATTTTAAACTTATACTTCATTCATACATCCTAGATACTTCTATCCCCTCTACGCTACCATACTATTCATAATGGAAATCTGAAGAAGCAGGCAAACTTACACTTTCTTCCAGATAGGAATATATTTAACTTAATCATGGCATCCAGTTAGAAAGGATGCAAAGTGAAGTCCAAAGTGATTCCTGAGATAAGGAAGGTCTGCATGTAGTGATTGGCTTTATTTCTCTTTGCCTCATTTCCACTTCAGATGATCTAAAGCTCTTCAAAAACAAGTCAATTCATACATACACACACATATACATCACACTCTGCTTTTCTCTCTCTGTGCCTTAAAATTTGACTGCTAAGGATGAAAACAGGCAGAGAATTCCTTTCTTGGCTTCTCAACTTTCACGATCTTAACCCTGTTATTGACAAATATTCCTCCCAGCCCAACAGGATTTTAAAATGTTGCTACAAAGAAAAACTGAAATTTCTGAAAATGTCCCTACATCATCTGGTATTTTTAGGGATTGTAATACATGTCTATGGCCCCTTATCTCCTGCCCACCTACCTGGGTGGTAGGTATATGCAAAGTAATAGGAAACAAGGACACCTGAGATGCAGTTGTCTACCACATGCCATCAAAACATCTATAAATCCTTATTTATTACAACCTCTCCCTTTCCAAAACCTTCTTCTCAGCCAAGTATCCACCCCTTTATTAAAAAACACAGACTTCAGGGTGCTTGGGTGGCTCAGTTGGTTAAGTGTTCAACTCTTGATTTTGGCTCAGGTCGTAATCTCAGAGTCCTGGGATCAAGCCCTACGTTGGCCTCTGTGCTCAGCAGGGAATTTGCTTGAGGATTCTCTCTCTCCCTCAAATAAATAAATAAATCTTTAAAAATAGCATTAATTAGTACTGTATGGTGACTAACATAATGTAATAAAAAAATTTAAAAAATAAAATAAAAATAGCATTAAGTAGAAAAATAGAGATTTATGTAAGTTAGTGTGCAAAAAAAAAAGCACAGACTGCTGATGGCCAAGCAGATATTACAAAAATCTCAAATATATATTCACTTATCCTACTACATGAATAAACCATAAAAGGTAGGTACAGCATTGATGGAACAAGAAGCAGTAAGCAGAATTTTACATGATTCAGTCTCTATGATATTTTACCTATTTCTTTATCTGTAAAATAAGAAGTTAGGTAAATTAGGTAACCACCCAGTTTTAAAAATGTCAGATGGTCCTGAGTTTCCCCAAACATTTATATATCAGAATTGCCGAACTTTCTTCTCATTTTATACAAGACTCATTTGAGAGTAGCCAATAAACCACAGGTACTAGGGAAAAGAGAAAGATATGCTTACTTGTTGTATTTACACAAAAAGAAGGGCTGGAACATTCTAAAAAATGGAAAGGAGTGGCTAGCAATTTCAAAGCCCCATCCCTTGGCAAGAAGGGCTCATCTGTGGTGGAACTGAATAAACAGATCAGATGGTTGGTCCTTTGCTTCAGATATAATCATATGGGTCAGATGGAATCATACTACAGTCACGGATTTCTCTGTGCAACTTTCTTTTTAAGAAACTCAGTTGGAGAGTGCCTGGGTGTCTCAGTCAGTTAAGTGTCTAACTCTTGATTTCAGCTCAGGTCATGATCTCAGGGTCATGAGATCAAGCCCCATGTCCAGTTCCATGCTTGGCGTGGGACCTGCTTATGATTCTCTCCCTCTCCCTCTGTGCCACCCTGCTCATGTGTGCTCTGTCTCTCTCTAAAACAAAACAAAACAAAACAAAACAAAACAAAACAAAAAGAAACTCAATTGAACTTCAGGTATCATTTTACTCTTCTTTAACAACCCCCTTCACTAATTTCATCTTGGCAGGGACTTGACAAAGGTCAAATTATTTGTAGATTTCATCAATTTAGTGCTTTTTCGTCCCTTATGCCAAAGGCTAATTACAAGGAAGTCCATTTTTATCACCAGGAAGACCAAGGCACAGAAAAACAAAAAATAAAATAAGGTCACAAAATAACATAATAGCAATCTATAAAAGAAATTCAAGTCTCCTGATCAAGAGACCAAGTGTTTTTTTCTTAAAACACAAAATGCTTTCTCTATAATTCTTACCACTTCCAACCCCTGGCCAAAACAAAGATGGAGAAATATAAGTTTCCACATGTTATTGATTTATACTTTCACCCACTTTCAGGTAATAAAATAAAGAACAGCTGCTTCAGACAAGTATTAATTATTAGTAAAAATTCATGTACCATAAAATATATGCAGGAGCAATATACTTAACTATCAAGAATTATCCAGTGTTGTCACACAGGACAAGAACAGTATGTCAGGGGACATATTAGTGCCATTGTAACTGTATTCTGGGATATTATTTTTCTAAGACATCATTTTCCTCTAATAGAAAATCTGATCAAGTACCCAGGATTTATGGTTCTAAGTTAAAGGGAATTGTAAAGGGTTGAGAAAAGAAGAAATGCACTTTGGCAAGAAATAAAAGGTGGAGAAGGGTATGGGAGCTTAATGAGTTGGAAAGAGGAGAGTAAGAGAATGAATGAATACCGACCAGGTGCTAGGCTGGATATGGTTACAGATGTTATCTCATTTTGTACTTATAATTATCTTGTAAGATTAGTTCTATTAGGTTCACATTTTCGTCAAAAGGGAAAACTAAGTATTATAGATATTAAACTTATGATTATCAATTATTTGGGCCTTTGTTCTACAGAATTAGAAGGCTAAACCCTGAAAAGATAATCCCATGGTCCTTTCCTATATCTTTTCAAAGCTCAGCTGTGAGACAACCTAAAGTCATATATTTTCCTATATCTTTATTTATTTATATCTTGGCTGCTTATGAAAATGATGTGGGAGAGGGATTATAATTTTACATAGTTGTAATAGAAACAGGTTTTGGCTTGCTTTAGCCTTTCTCCACTGATCAGCATTTTGGGACAACAAATTTCATGGGGTTTTAAAAATCTATTGTGAGCTAAAATTGATTAGTGTTTTTAGAATTATGTACAACAAATTGCTTTGCTGATCATGGTAAATCATGCAGTGTAATGGCATTGAATTAACATTAGCATGGAGACAGATATTTTGAAGCAAGGAAATGTTCAAATAAACTGGAAAAGCAAACCTGCCTACCTGCCCTTCCCCTCAGTTGGGCCTGAAAGGGAACTCACATATCTTATCCCAGTAGGCTGCTATGTTCTTCCCCAAAGGTCTTTAAGCCTCAGGTCTCAGAGTCTAAGTGACTTACCCTAGCATTTGTGCTGTCCTTGACCTTTTCCAACTTAAGAAAAAAAAGCAAGGCAAGAAAGTAAATCACGTTCCTGCCTATGGACCTGAGACAACATAACCTTTGGGGTTTGAATAGTGCTGATCTTCAAGGATACCAGTTTATTTATTTATTTATTTATTTATTTATTTAAAGATTTAATTTATTTATTTGACAGAGATAGAGACAGCCAGCGAGAGAGGGAACACAAGCAGGGGGAGTGGGAGAGGAAGAAGCAGGCTCATAGCAGAGGAGCCTGATGTGGGGCTCGATCCCATAACGCCAGGATCACGCCCTGAGCCGAAGGCAGACGCCCAACCACTGTGCCACCCAGGAGCCCCGAGGATACCAGTTTAAATCAGTTCAACAAATTGACTAGGTACCACCTGTGGTAATGGTAGCGTACCAGGCACTGCAGTGGAAAAGATGAAAATGAAACTAGATCCATGTTCTCAAGGCTCTCAGAGTATATTGGGAGAAACAAGCCATAAACAAATTCTAATAAATGTATAATACAATGAAAGGCAAAGCTTTTTTATGGGAGCTCCAAGTGGAAAGAACTATTCAACTTCTAGAGAGGAGGGAGATCAGGGAAAGCTTTACCAGTAGCAGCAGTATTTCAGATGGACCTTCATGGATGGTCTTTCAGGAGGTGAAGATGAGGAAGTATAGAGGAAAGACATCCCCAACTAAAGGAACTTCATGAGATGCCATGAGTCTGTCCCCACTCTAGTCTATCCTCTAAACAACTGCTGTAGAATTAATAGGTCTGACAACTTGCCTTAAATATTTCTGTTTTGACTTGCATATAACACCCCTCTCAATCAATTCTCAACTTCTCAAGTTATGTTCTCCTTTCATTCTGTTTACCTCTCCCTATACTTCCAAATATTCTAGCCATCTCTGTCCCCCTTAATATGCTAGATCATTTTTTTTTTTTGCTTCCAGGTATCTTGTACTTGATATTCTCTCTACCTGGAATGCCTCCCCCACCCTCTTCCCTTCCCCTACTCCTTCCATTCCTTCCCCTTCCAGCTTCCCTTTCACCTCCCTCTTCTATTCCCTACTCAATTTTTTCTTGACACCTTCCTTGATTCTCCCCACCCAAACAAACTTAGTATCTTCTTTGAATTCCCAAAGAACATTGATCTTTGTCCTGATCACCCTATATAAACATGACCTCTTTATATCTGATTTCTTCAATAGACTAAGCTCCCTTCACCTCTGTAGGACGTAGCTCACACATAGTGCTTAGCACATGGTATGTACTCGTAAAAGCTGATTAGACAATTATGTTGAATCATAGGAAAAGATGGGGGAGAATTCGAACAGTAAGCATTCGGCTAAAATATTAGGTATACACAAGAAGATATGACTGAAAAGAGCTATACTGTGGAGGTCACCTAAATTTTAATTCAGGAAGACACTGAATGGTTTTGAGTAGGACATTAAGACCAGTGAGGGTGGGAGAATCAGAAGGGTAAGGAAATAGGTTAGGAGATAATGTTCAGGTATAAGAAATCAAGAAGATTAGAATTAGGGAGGAGGAAATAAGAATGGAAAGGTGCTAGATTTGAGTAGAGCTGTAGAGGTGTGCTTGGAGAATAATTTAAATGTGGCAGGTGAGGGGGGCAGGAGTCAGCATATACAGAGAAGGAAGAGGTCAAGGAGTTAATAGATGGTTATGAAAGGAGCATTAGAGATTGTTGGATTCTAGGTCAGAGAAGCCTCAGAAATACAGGTGCCAAGATCTTCATGAGAATAAAACAAGGTAAGTAATAAGTCCAATCATCAGGTCCAACATAGATAATGAAGCTAGCAAGGGTCTTAGTTGTCATACTGGAAGGGAGGCAACTGACCAGCAAATTGTTATATTGTTATAGATGGGGAATCTACAAGTTTAGTTAGGGACTGAAATGGAACAAGGAGATGGGATTGCTGTAGGGAACAGGTCCAGAGAAAGTTTCCAGGCTAGCCTAGCCAAGCTCTGTCTAGTCTGACTCTTCCCAGTTCAACTTTCCAGTCAACTTTAGTCAACTTTAGTTATGATGGATGAAATAATCAGCAATAGTTCAGAGAGCACATTTTTTATCCATAAGGCTGCTTAGCTAATTCCATTTTCTAAACTTGCCAGGATTTCAAAATACTAGGTTAGAAATATGGAGGTATGATGCTTTTAAGTACAGAAAACATAATTAAATGAGGAGCCATGTAAGTTTAAAAATATTAAGGGTGAGAGAGGTATGAAAAAGGGATGATCACAGTTAAACTAAAGAATTCTATATATCTCAAAAGTACGGTATAAATCTATTTCATCTCTCATTATAAAGATTCCAAAACTCAAAAGATATGCATAAAAAATTCTTATAGAAGAGGTGATATCATCTAATGGATGGAGTACAACCACTTACTAGTTGGGTGTCCTCAGACAAGCTCCTTCCCCTTTCTGGTCCTAGGTATTATTAGCTACACAATAAAGGAATTGAATTAGATTATATCTAAGGGCTTGTCTAGCTTTTTTAAAAATTGTAATTTATTTAATTTTATTTTTTAAGATTGAAATTACATGTGCAAGAAAAAATTCACATATAGGAAGAGTTCTGATTTAAGTTTTGTATGATTCTGAGATGAGCCTATGATGTATACTTGAGGCAACTCTTTACTGTCTTCCATCTCATGTCCCTTCCTTTATTCCTCTGATTTTTGTACATTCCTACCCCAATCAGAGGTAGCAAATAGGGTGCTGCTGTTGGTGACAGGGCTCTGTATATTCCACATGCCTTCATTTTTGGCAGCCACCAGTCTGGGGGGAGGGTTTCTTTGCTGTCAGGTTCCTGGGCAGCAGCTACAGTGAATGCATTTTTGTCCTAGATCAGAGGCTCAACATTTGAGTGTCCCTTCCCCCACTTTTCTTTTCTCCCTTCACCTACTGTTCTTATTTGCACCATCCTTTGTGACATCACTCTAAAGAGATTGAGAAAGTATGTGACAATGCATTGTCTATGTTAAAGCTCTATGCCAATGCCATAAAACCTAATATTCAATAAGACTTGAAGTAGGGCTAGAAAGAAACAACAGGGTAATCATGCACTCAAGTCAGGAATAGCCAAACCTCCCTACTATTCTTAACTTATAAACTTTTAGACCAAAGGTAACTCCACTTTATGGGCACATCTGAGTCCCTTTGCCTTTGTAAATTAATTTTATTTTTAGGCCTTCTCTTGCTTACTTTCTCTCTTAAGTCCAAAGAACAAGTGGTAGATAAGTCCAATCACTGTTTGTCAGGTAAAGAATGGGTATCCTCAAAAAGAGTGTCTTTCTTCTTGTTGCCAGACCCAAATGGGCATTATAATGGCATAGTAAGCACAGAGACACCAACCTGGGACACCCACTGGTGTGTACAAGTTGCTGAGTCCTTAGAAGGAGCATGCCACTGTAGCCTGGCACTTTGTTAGAATGGGTTTATACAAGGACTGTGTCCTAATCACCGAGTGCCTTCACTGACAGGCAGCACTGAGTTAAATTTAATTCTTGAGCACAATAACTGTAGGCTGAGTTATCCTTTGACTTTCTCCATATGGTTTCTAATCTATTTTCTTACTACTAATCTATCCTGTTAATTGAATTTTAAAAATGCTATTAAATTCTTTTCAGAAATATAATCACCGAGTTTCATATATACAATGGAATATTACTCAGCCATCAGAAAGGATGAGTACCCACCATTTGTATCCACATGGATGGGACTGGAGGGGATTATGCTAAGTGAAATAAGTCAAACAGAGAAGGACAATTATCATATGGTTTCACTCATATGTGGAGCATAAGAAATAGCACAGAGGACCGCAGGGGAAGGGAAGGAAAACTGAATGGGAAGAAATCAGAGAGGGAGACAAACCATGAGAGACTCTGGACTCTGGGAAACAAACAGAAGGGAGGGGTTGGGGGGATGGGGTAACAGGGTGATGGGCATTCAGGAGGGCACATGTGGTGATGAGCACTGGGTGTTATACGCAACTAATGAATTGTTGAACACTACATCAAAAATGAATGTACTATATGTTGGCTAACTGAACATAATTTAAAAAAATAAATATAATAAAAATTATTATTAAAAAAAAGAAATATAATTACTGAATCACAGGGTTAGAAAGATCTTAGAAGATAGTCTAATCCCAAACTCCAAGTCCCAGAAAGGGGAAGCTACTTGCCCAATTTCACGCAGTTGAGTTAGTAACACATACACACCCTTGGTAATATCCCTCATGGCACCATGTTACATATCAAGAGAAATATAATTTATAAATAAAAATAACCACTAAGTAGAGCACTATTAACTTTTTGTTTGTCTTTATTGGAGGAAATGTTGTCACAGATAAGAGAAATGCCCTTGCTTATCCCAAAGGGGGAGTAAAAGGGGGTTGGAGAAAGGCCAAACTCCAAATCCACCTGGGAAGGAGGCACTGCTCTTCTAGCCTCTGGATTCTAGAGCTCTGTGTTGTCCCTCTGAGGTGTACTAGTCCAAACACCATCTTTCTCCCAATCACACACTTACATAATGTTCATGTACACTCAAAAATCATAGTGCCTTCTTCTATTGTGGAAGCAGGATGTTGCGTACTGGACCAGCTAGAAGACAAGAGGAGCTGGGATTTCATTTGATCTGGAAATACTAAATAAACTCAACTATTTAATAGTGCCTAGTTAAAATACCACTTGAAATTTTGAATGGGAGGTTGAGGGACCAGGGGTACCATGACCAGTAAAAACATTTTGAAAAAGTCCCAAGTGATCATAGTAATTTTCTTCTATAGTCTTGTACTTATCTCTTACTTCATATTACCCCCCCAAAGTGGAAAATAAGAATATAAAGAAATAAATATCAAAATAATTAATATATTTATTTTGAACCCTTTCAGAATTATAGGCATATTTACTCATTTTCATATCAGCTATTTTTAAGTAAGTAGACAAGAATCATCTATAAAGTAAATTGAAAACAACACATAAACAATTATAAACCATCCCATGAGCAAAAGTGATACTGTTAGCCTGGCCCAGGAATTTTGAATCAGTTTTGGTCATACTAGAATCTTCCCATGGGATGCTGAGCTAGCTGTTACAGATAATAGGGGGCCTCAGTTTCATCATTCATAAAATCTCTGGCCTTCTTTTCTACTTTCAGAGATAGTTCCAAGGCTTCTCAACATGTGTACTTGAAGAGGGGCACCTGTCCTCTATTCTAAGCAATGAAGAACAGCAAAGTTCAACATTGATGAAAATCTGAGGATCTGGGGCTTAGTTGAATACCCTACTTCCTTACCCCTCCTGGCTATATGGAGATCAGTATAAACAGCTGGTTGGAAGGCTGGAACTGTTACAAGAGTGAGTGTGAACGTATGTTAACTACTTCTGCAATTATTAAATACCTGTTTTATATGTTAGACTATGCCATGAGGAAAACCAAAATGAGAAACACAAGCTCTACAGCCAAGGCACTTAGAGTTTAGGAGAGGCAAGAGTATATACTTGGCATAGCAGATATCTGTCAGTGTCATAAGTCTTAGATTGGTTCAAATATTTATTTCTGTATTTTGATTTTATTTTCAAATTATTCTCCTAGCTTTGTCAACCTCCAGGATAGGTCTTCCAGATATTGGTGAGACTGGGATTTCTTTTATCAAAGAAAAAAATCCCTCTAATCCATATGCCCAAGGCTTAGTAAAAATGAATCCATCTTTGATCACGCCATGAAGACACGTGCAACTTCTCACTCAAGTCTGGGTTTGTTCCTATTAAATGCATAGCTGCTAAGAAACCCCTAACAAGTGGTAACACTACTGTTTCAGATCTCACCTCACCTTCATCACACTCCTTTTGCAGACATGTTTGTAGCAGAGTTTGGCAGTTACCGTCAAACTGATAAGCTGGTAGATGTTTGGACCTTTTCACAACCAGAAGATTTGTCATTACCAAAGGTCAGAGGACCTAGACATTCTCCACAAGTAAGTGGACTCCACTAAGATATCTCTTTGTGTAGCTACTTATATGTAAAGAGAGATACTTTAAGATGAGTTTGACTGTTTATAAAAATACATAGTTTTGACTGCTATAGAAGTCTTATTCAACACAGGAAAGGAAAATCCAATAACCCCACAAAATCACTCAGGAACCTAATGCCATATATTTACAAGGTCATGCACCCCTTCCCATCAGAAAAATTTTCCTTATACTCCTTTAATTTGGGACCGGGAATGACTATCCAAACGCAAGGGAAAGGATAGGGGTACAAGGTGGGGAAACATCAGAAAAGAAGAGAGTTTGGGCCTAAGAATAGGTAAGGTGTCATTCTAGTTAGAGTTCTCCAATAACAGGAATCATCTATCACTATTATCTCTCTCCTCTGACCCCTGGCAATCTATTACAGCCAATTCAGAAAAAAAAAAAAAAAAACCTTTCATAGTACCAGAGTCTCTGAAATAGCCCCCTGGGGTATATTCTGTAACACCCAGCTCATGCCAACCTGACTGATGCCCAAAGCCATGCAGATGGCTTTCTGGGGCCCTGTGCTCATTAAAGCCTATTTAGGAAACACCTAAATAGATGTGGATTGCATGTGCAATTCCAAAGTCCACATTTGCTAAACAGCAGCAGGACTCTTCCCAATTCCAGCAGCCAAGTAGGGAAGACTTCCCAGGTTTCTGGAGTTTCAACTACTGATGGGAAAAACAAGTCCTGCAGAAGGCAAGAATGAGTGCTGTTCTTTCCTAATGATCTTGGTTTTCTCAGATTCCTTTGCTATCTTCTCATTTATTGGTAGGGTTGAGGGTTTCTTAGAAGGAATGCTGTCTGCAACTACAGCATCTATTTACCTTTTCTGTGCCAATATCTGGGTTCACTTGCAACCTCTAACCTGCACTGTCCAATACAGTAGCCACTAGTAACACATAGCTGTTTAAATTTAAATATAAATAAATTAAAATTTCAGCTTGTCCATCACATTAGTCATATTTCAAGTGCTAATCACATGTGGCTAGTGGTTATCATATTGGATAGCACAGACACAGAACATTTTCATTATCGAAGAAAATTCTACTAGATAGTACTATTATTCTTACTTCCGAATGATCTAGTCACTGTCTTTATTTGTATAGGATGGCCTAACATCTTATTTATCTTATTGGTCTCAGGCACACAGGATTGATGTTATCATATTCCTCAATTCATCAGTAATTCAAGCAAATCTCCTTTCTTGCCATTATTCACTTATTCCCATTTATTCCTACATTCTTTCATACACAACTATTCTAATGTAGTGAATGTGTATCTTTTTTGTATGTATTCTTTTAAAAGGTGTATTGTTTTATGTGTATATTTTTTAAATTTATGTAAATGGTATCATGCTACAGATCTCATTCTTTTAATTTTTACTATAAATCATGTTTTTAAAGACCCATTTATACGTCTATGCATATATCTAATTTGTTGCTTCTATCTGGTGCATAATTCTCTGTGGCATGTACACACCACATTTTATCTATTTGTTTTCATTACTATAGACACCCAGGATGCCTGTATTAGCACTTTATAGAACTCTTAGCAGAAATTTCTTGCTTTATAAAAAATCTTCAAAGAAAAAAAAAAACCAAAAGTACTTGTAATCGTAGCATGTGACCTCACTTTTAACTGAGGTTATCTTAACCCCCTAGAATATACATCCTTGTGCTATCCTTCAATATTCTAACTTACTGGTATCACTCTGCCTGTTATTGATCATTGCCCATTTTTTGTTTGGCTCTGGTCTTACATGAGGTTTCATCCTTATTTTTAATTTCAAATCATGGTTTTCCATTGGTCTTTGGCTCTGATTACCTGGATTCAGGTTATTACTTTATAAAGTCCCGTATTTCTTCTGTTTATTTCTGATTCTTCCTGTAGCTCCTTTTATTTGCCTTGGTGCCACTCAAGATTCAGTTTGATGGGTAGTTTTCTGGCTAAAATTTTCACTGAGTAGTGGAAGTTTAGGAACCTAAATGGACACAGGATTGCTGCACTGACAGCCAGAGACATCCAGGACCTAATGGGAGGTTTCACATTCTCTTTGGCTTGACCCACAAGGGAAATAACCTTTTAATCCAGTGCAGCATACTTCATTTATTACAGTGTTATCCATTTTGAAGATGTTATGAAAAACATTCCCAGAGAGATTTAAGATTTCAAAAACATCCTGCGTTTGAACTTAATTCAACTACTCCAGAAAGCTGAAACAACAGAAGATGACCTTTAAGGCACTTCATATACTAGGTACTGTTAGGCCAGATAATGTCATGCCAAATTATAATGTTTGTCTCCTGGAGAGAGAGGAGGGTTGGTCAGAAGGAGACGTTGAGAGTAAGTGTTTTAGTTAAAATCATGTGTCAGTGCTAATGATCTAACGTTAAAAAAATATATTAATCCACAGACATACAAAGAAAAAATTGAACAGGGGACACTTGATGTCTTTAAGGCAGAAGAAAGAGAACAAATGTATGTTCTAATCAACTTTAATAGAGTATATAGACAAATTGGAGCTCATTTAGAGAAAAATGTCCAGAAGGGGACCCAAAACTGATGTTAAACTCAGGGAAGAAAATTCAAGAAATGTGTTTCCTGTCTTCAGATACTTGAAGAGCTATTACAAAAGTGAAACTAAACTTATTTAGTTAGACCACAACGGGAGGTTACCTGAGATAGGGAGACTATAGCTCAACATATGAATACACAGAGATGCCCAAAGATGAAATGGATCATGGGGGAGGGCATAAGGGGAAAAAAGCAATCTCCCTACCACTAGCAATATTCAAGCAAAGGCTGGGCAACAGGTAACGATAAAGAACAAATTTAAGCACTGGATGGAGAAGGTGGACTAAACAACTCAAATCCTGATACTTGATGATTCAATGTAACAAGAAAATCAGTTGTACAAAAACGAAACAAATTCAAGGAGCTTTTAGAGATATGTAAAAGAACATTCAGCAAAGCTAATAAAATTAAGTCCTGCTCAAGCTACCCAGTCATGTGTATGAGAAAGAGAATAACAGAAGACATTCCCACACCATGACACCAAGTGCCATAGCAACAAGGAGCATGGCCTGCCCATGAACTCAAACCATGTTGAGGCACGTTTTTTTAAAGGACAGGGAGATGATCTCAGGAGCAAGGAGATTTGGCCACTGAAGGAATGCTGCAGTTAAAAAAAGCTTAAATATCTTATATATAATTTTTAAAAATTTTAAAATAATTTTTATTTTGTTATATTAGTCACCATACAATACATCCCCAGTTTTTGATGCAATGTTCCATGATTCATTATTTGCGTATAACACCCAGTGCACCATGCAATATGTGCCCTCCTTAATACCCATCACCGGCCTATCCCAGTCCCCCACCCCCCTCCCCTCTGAAGCCCTCAGTTTGTGTTTTCTCAGCCACAGTCATGACAGTTTTTCAAGGCACTAAGACTTATGTAAATTGGCCGAGGTAAATGAGGGTTCTTGCCTTTAACATCTTGGCACTACCTCCCCTCCCAAACTGAAAAAGAAAAGTGATTTCTCCAGGAAGGCTCTGCCACATTCCTCCAGGGCTCTGCCCAGAGACTGAAAGCCCCGTGACATGACACTTCACTTGGCTGAATTTTATTGCCTACTGTACTCTTCTATTTCCTTTTTTAGCCCACACTCGGTTATAATCAAGGTTTGCAAAGGGAAAACGACATGCTGTGAACCTGCCGTAGTTCCAATTAAGTGAAAACATACCCTGAAAATTAAAATGAAAATCAAATGCCAATGCTATGACATTAACAGCTTCCTCAGAAACGATGAAGAAATAAAGGCAAAGAGAAAAAAAGAAAAAAAAAAACCCTGCTCTTAGCCTAGCAATGCAGCCCCAGTCCTGTTATATAATATCCCATGATCTCCCTCATCTGCATACTCTATCAAACTGTCTATGTTTTAACGCATTTATAACAAATATATCCTAATGTTGATTTCATAAATCTTATTTAGTGGCATACATCTGCTCTAGGTTTCCAAGACAACAAATGTACTTTGCCCCAGCCACCCAATAAATCATGACTGTCCACAATCTTTAGTTCTCACCTATGTGTTGACAAGACAAGAGGCACTTTATGGTCTAGGGAATGGCTCCAGCATGATGGTGGTAGTGACTAGCATTAGAATTGGTTGGTTTGGAATCCTGGGTTTCATAAACCAACCTTAGGGCTATAATTCAAAAATAGCTATGTGTTACTGTTTGTTATATGTCCCCTCAGTCCCTAGTACAGTTTAGTAAATATGTTTCATTTCTTTATCTGCCTTTTTCTCTCTACACCTACTTCAGTTCCAGAGGGTAGCGGTACATGATATAATAATAACAGTGATAATGACAGTAATAACTAATACTTAAATAGTGCTGTCTTCCTTTAGGGATGGGTAGAAGTAGGAGTGGGGAAAGTAAATTAATTAGTATTAAATGAAGTAAGTAAGCTGACTTCTAGTCCCAGCTCTGCCACTTAAGTCTGTGATGCTGGGACATCATTTAAACCATCTGAGCTCCAGTTTCCTCATGTCAAAAGTAAAGTTACCTCATAGTGTTACTGTGAGAGTTAACTGGTTTATATATATAAAGTAGTACAGCACTTGGTTCATAGTGGGTCATCAATAGTGATAGTTCTAATATTCTTCTCCTTCCCCACCCCAGAATGCCACTTAAACAATTCTTGATAGTATACTTTTAAATTGGGAGGTGGAATCTCCAGGATCTTGAAATGGTTCAAGTCAAGATGCACAGAAACCAGTGTTCAAAGTAACTCAACAACTTGATAGAGGAGAACTACCTGAATGGGGCAGTCTGGTCCTTCTCTTATCCTTCCTCTTGACCTCTAAGACATTTTGTGGTACCAAAAGAAATGAGAGTAGTAAAGTTTCTACAGTCTATTTGGTGCCTTCAAAGTATTGCTGAGTGCAGGGGGCTGCTAAATCGAAAAACTTTGTCATTTGCCACATAACCGAACTGCACCACCACTGCACACTGGATGGTTTTACATGACCCTAATATAATCATACTTTTTTCCCCCTGCCTTCTAGCCCCTCCCCACTGGGGCTATCCTGGTGACTGTATCTTGCCTTTACCCCACATCTTGACAGGTTTATTTTGTCAAATATTAAAAGAGGCAGGGGTAGAATCCAGAATTCATCTGGGTTTTTAGGTGGAGATAAAGGACAGAGGGGAGAGGAACCAGTGGTTTCTGCACCCAAGAAGTTGACAAACTCTGCTGTCTTTCCTCTCCAGCCCCTCCTGGGAGAAAGAGAAAACTCTCTATTTCCACTATCTGCTCCACTTAGCCTCCTTTACTCAATGGCAGTTCTGTCTTGCTTATTGCCTCACTCAGCAACATAACAAGGAAGAATCAAGCTTTGATGTAGTATCTTTAGCATAATTTGTTCCCTGCAGATATGAAGGAAATAGGAACTTCTAGGGGGAAAAAAAAGTCATTAGCTTTCATTCTGAAGTCCTGAGCTCCTTATCTCCTCAGGTATCCACTGTCCTCATGTTCCTGAAATACTTATCCAGATTCTTATTCACATTTTAAGAAGGCACCTAGTTCTTGGGAGGATGGCTGGGATGTGTGTGTGTGTGTGTGTGTGTGTGTGTGTGTGTTGGGGGAAGGTTGCAGGAAGATACAGGGAACCAAAATACAATTATACTTTTTAGCCAGAAAAAAAATAAATCAAATGGTGATGAAATCCCAGGAGAAACCATAAAGTCTATACTCTCTAAATATGTTACTTAACTAAACACAGCTGTTAAAGATGATGTCTTTGCTGTGCATGTATACCTATAATAATGATGTCGTTAGTATTCAGATATGACACTGGTAACCCTTCCCATTCCTAAGATACATATTCAGAAGGACTTTCTCTAGGAGTGGGGGATTCTTTACTGATCCATCCACAAGTTCAGCTGGTTACTCTTTATGTCCACAGTATGGGAGGGGAAGGAGACTAACATTTATTGAACGATATCCTAAGTCCTTTAAGTATATTTATTACTTTAATTTAGACAACAGTTGTAATGAGATATGTATTATTATCTTCATCAACAGGCAAGGAAACTGAGACTCAGAAAAAGTTAAGCAGCTCTTTCAGGCCCACCTAACTAGCTGGAGGGGTATCAGGATTCAAACCTAGCACCGCGTTATTCCAAAGCTCACAGTCTTCAGTCTTCGGTGGGACCATTAAAGTGGACTGACTTACCCCAAAACTGATAGGGCAGCTCCAATTGTGTAACATGCTTCTCTAAACATTTAAGTTGAATTCTTTACGTATAAAACATCCCTTGAAAGAAAAGTAAGACGGAAAGGAGAGAAGAGGTTGCAGTACACTGCCAATCTGAAGACAATCTGAAATCAAGAGTTAGCATTTGAGGTACTTCTATCAGGTCAAACTGAAAAAACAAAACAAAACCAATACAATAGTGTCTTACCCAGGAATAAATTTTTGCACTGCTAAGAATGTCATGCATATTATTTTTCCACCGCTAGTTCTAATTAAAGTTAAGGGATTATCTTTCAGAGAAAAACATGCAGCCAAGGATCCTTTATCCAGCAAAGCTGTCATTCGGAATTGATGGAGAAATAAAGACATTTCAAAATCGCCAGTCACTAACCAATTTCGTAACCATGAAACCAGCCCTACAGGAGATATTACGGGGGGTTCTATAAAAGTAAAAAGGCCCCAAGAGTGATACAGAACAGAAAGTCACAGCCAATACAAACAAAGACTTTACTGGCAACATGGCATCATTAAAATCATATCTCTCAGTACTCAGTCTTAATGTTAATGGCTTAAATTCTCCCATAACGCCACAGGGCTGCAGACTGGATAAAAAGAAATGACCCATCCATTTGCTGTCTACAAGAGACTCATTTCGAACCCAAAGATGCATTCAGACTGAGAGTAAGGGGATGGAGTACCATCTTTCACGCAAATGGACCTCAAAAGAAAGCTGGGGTAGCAATTCTCATATCAGATAAACTGGATTTTAAACTACAGACTATAGTTAGAGACGCAGAAGGGCACTATATTATTCTTAAAGGAAGTATTCAACAAGTGGATATGACAATTATAAATATATATGCCCCCAACAGGGGAGCAGCAAGATACACAAGCCAACTCTTAACCAGAATAAAGAGACATATAAATAAAAATACATTAATAGTAGGGGACCTCAACACTCCACTATCAGAAATAGACAGAACACCCTGGCAAAAACTAAGCAAAGAATCAAAGGCTTTGAATGCCATACTCGACGAGTTGGACCTCATAGATATATATAGAACACTACACCCCAGAACCAAAGACTACTCATTCTATTCTAATGCCCATGGAACATTCTCAAGAATAGACCATGTTCTGGGACACAAAACAGGTCTCAACCGATACCAAAAGATTGAAATTATCCCCTGCATATTCTCAGACCACAATGCTCTGAAATTGGAACTCAACCACAAGGAAAAATTTGGAAGAAACTCAAACACTTGGAGACTAAGAACCATCCTGCTCAGGAATGACTCGACAAACCAGGAAATCAAAAATCAAATTAAACAATTTATGGACACCAATGAGAATGAAAATACAACAGTCCAAAACCTATGGGATACTGCAAAGGCAGTCCTAAGGGGGAAATACATAGCCATCCAAGCCTCACTCAAAAGAATAGAAAAATCTAAAATGCAGTTTTTATATTCTCACCTCAAAAAGCTGGAACAGCAACAGAGGGACAGGCCTAATCCACGCACAAGGAAGCAGTTGACCAAAATTAGAGCTGAAATCAATCAAGCAGAAACCAGAAGTACAGTAGAGCAGATCAACAGGACTAGAAGCTGGTTCTTTGAGAGAATCAATAAAATTGACAGACCACTGGCAAGACTTATCCAAAAGAAAAGAGAAAGGACCCAGATTATTAAAATTATGAATGAAAAAGGAGAGGTCATGACGAACACCATTGAAATTGGAAGGATTATTAGAAATTTTTATCAACAGCTATATGCCAATAAACTAAGCAATCTGGAAGAGATGGAATCCTTCCTGGAAACCTATAAACTACCAAGATTGAAACCGGAAGAAATTGGTTCCTTAAACAGGCCAATTAATTATGAAGAAATGGAGTCAGTGATAAACAACCTTCCAAAAAACAAAACTCCAGGCCCGGACAGTTTTCCTGGGGAATTCTACCAAACATTCAAAGAAGAAATAATACCTATTCTTCTAAAGCTATTTCAAAAAATAGAAACAGAAGGAAAGCTACCAAACTCATTCTATGAGGCCAATATTACCTTGATCCCCAAACCAGGCAAAGACCCCCTCAAAAAGGAGAATTACAGACCGATTTCCCTAATGAATATGGACGCCAAAACCCTCGACAAGATACTTGCTAATAGAATCCAACAGTACATTAAAAGGATTATCCATCACGATCAAGTGGGATTCATACCTGGGATGCAAGCATGGTTCAATATTCGCAAATGAATCAGCGTGATACATCATATCAACAAGAAAAGACTCAGGAACCATATGATCCTCTCAATCAATGCTGAAAAAGCATTTGACAAAATACAGCATCCTTTCCTGATTAAAACCCTTCAGAGTGTAGGAATAGAAGGTACATTTCTCAATCTCATAAAAGCCATCTATGAAAAGCCTACTGCAAATATTATTCTCAATGGGGAAAAGCTGGAAGCCTTTCCCTTAAGATCAGGAACTCGACAAGGATGCCCACTCTCGCCACTATTATTCAACATAGTACTGGAAGGGATCAAAGGTATTCAAATCGGCAAAGAAGAAGTCAAAATGTCTCTCTTCGCAGATGACATGATACTCTATATGGAAAACCCAAAAGAAGCCACTCCCAAACTATTAGATGTTATAGAGCAATTCAGTAAGGTGGCGGGATACAAAATCAATATTCAGAAATCAGTTGCATTTCTATACATGAATAACGAGACCGAAGAAAGAGAAATTAGGGAATCCATCCCATTTACAATAGCACCAAAAACCATACGTTACCTTGGAATTAACTTAACCAGAGACGTTAAGCACCTATATTCTAGAAACTATAAATCACTCTTGAAAGACATTGAGGAAGACACAAAAAGATGGAAAGATATTCCATGCTCATGGATCAGAAGAATAAACATAGTTAAAATGTCCATGCTACCCAGAGCAATCTACACTTTCAATGCTATCCCGATCAAAATACCAATGACATTTTTCAAAGAACTGGAACAAATAGTCCTTAAATTTGTATGGAAACAGAAAAGGCCCCGAATCTCCAAGGAACTGTTGAAAAGGAAAAACAAAGCTGGGGGCATCACAATGCCGGATTTCGAGCTGTACTACAAAGCTGTGATCACAAAGACAGCATGGTACTGGCACAAAAACAGACACATCGACCAATGGAACAGAATAGAGAGCCCAGAAATGGACCCTCGGCTCTTTGGGCAACTAATATTTGATAAAGCAGGAAAAAACATCTGGTGGGAAAAAGACAGTCTCTTCAATAAATGGTGCTGGGAAAATTGGACAGCTACATGCAAAAGAATGAAACTTGACCACTATCTCACACCATACACAAAAATAAACTCCAAATGGATGAAAGACCTCGATGTGAGACAGGAATCCATCAAAATTCTAGAGGAGAACATAGGCAGCAACCTCTACGACATCGGCCAAAGCAACCTTTTTCATGACACATCCCCAAAGGCAAGAGAAACAAAAGATAAAATGAATTTATGGGACTTCATCAAGATTAAAAGTTTCTGCACAGCCAAGGAAACAGTCAGAAAAACTAAGAGGCAGCCCACGGAATGGGAGAATATATTTGCAAATGACACTACAGATAAAGGACTGGTATCCAAGATCTACAAAGAACTTCTCAAACTCAATACACGAGAAACAAATAAACAAATCAAAAAATGGGCAGAAGATATGAACAGACACTTTTCCAATGAAGACATACAAATGGCTAACAGACACATGAAAAAATGTTCAAAATCATTAGCCATCAAGGAAATTCAAATCAAAACCACACTGAGATACCACGTTATGCCAGTTAGAATGGCAAAAATAGACAAGGCAAGAAACAACAATTGTTGGAGAGGATGTGGAGAAAGGGGATCCCTCCTACATTGTTGGTGGGAGTGCAAGTTGGTACAGCCACTCTGGAAAACAGTGTAGAGGTCCCTTAAAAAGTTAAAAATTGAGCTACCCTATGATCCAGCCATTGCACTACTGGGTGTTTACCCCAAAGATACAGATGTAGTGAAGAGAAGGGCCATATGCACCCCAATGTTCATAGCAGCAATGTCCACAATAGCTAAATCGTGGAAGGAGCCGAGATGCCCTTCAACAGATGACTGGATTAAGAAGTTGTGGTCCATATATACAATGGAATATTACTCAGCTATCAGAAAGAACAAGTTCTCAACATTTGCTACAACATGGACGGCACTGGAGGAGATAATGCTTAGTGAAATAAGTCAAGCAGAGAAAGACAACTATCATATGATTTCTCTCATCTATGGAACATAAGAACTAGAATGATCAGTAGGGGAAGAAAGGGATAAAGAAAGGGGGGGTAATCAGAAGGGGGAATGAAACATGAGAGACTATGGACTATGAGAAACAAACTGAGGACCTCAGAGGGGAGGGGGGTGGGGGAATGGGATAGACCGGTGATGGGTAGTAAGGAGGGCACGTATTGCATGGTGCACTGGGTGTTATACACAACTAATGAATCATTGAGCCTTACATCAGAAACCGGGGATGTACTGTATGGTGACTAACATAATATAATAAAAAATCATTAAAAAAAATAAAGTTAAGGGATTAAATGAGTAGGGGACTACAGAGAGCTTTTATGATTTTGTAAAATTATAACACCTATCCTGACACCTGAAAATTACCACACTGCAAGTCAAGAAAATAAGTGTCATCATCTCTAATTATGGATAAGAAAATTTAGGACTAGGGAAGTAATAATATAAAGTTGTTGAGATGGGGCTGGGTGGGTCCTGAAGTCATGAATGGCATCCTTTCTTTAATACATTTTTAAGTAGGGGGTAACATGATCAAAGTAATACCTTAATACTAGTCGACTCACAATGAATCATGAGAGTCAGAACTGCAGACTAGAGTAATGCTAGGCTAGGAATCAGTAGGTTCTGGGTTCGAGTTATGGCTTTATCACCTTTATTAATGTGTGATCCTGTAAAATAAAGATGAATATCCCTGTCATTTCTACTTAACAGAGATGCTGGGGACTCAAATGAGAGAAATAATGGATATATGAGTGTTTAATAGGTCATTAGATACCTTGAAATAAATTAGACCCTTGGTGACTAGAGGAGTTAA
Organism: Ursus arctos; assembly: GCF_023065955.2. NCBI lineage: Eukaryota > Metazoa > Chordata > Mammalia > Carnivora > Ursidae > Ursus > Ursus arctos. The sequence goes on from NC_079873.1 coordinate 59,540,729, forward strand.
AGTTAGTTTTTTTTTAATCTTTAAAATTTTTTTTTTATTTTTATGTTCAGTTAGCCAACATGCAGTACATCAGTTTTTGATGTAGTGTTCAACAATTCATTAGTTGCGTATAACACCCAGTGCTCATCACCACACATGCCCTCCCTAATACGCATCACTGGTTACCCCATCCCCTCACCCCCCTCCCTTCTGTAACCCTCAGTTTGTTTCCCGGAGTCCAGAGTCTCTCATGGTTTGTCTCCTTCTCTGATTTCTTCCCATTCAGTTTTCCATCCCTTCCCCTGTGGTCCTCTGTGTTATTCCTTATGTTCCACATATGAGTGAAACCATACGATAATTGTCTTTCTCTGCTTCACTTTTTTCACTTAGCATAATCCCCTCCAGTTCCATCCATGTCGATGCAAATGGTAGGTATTCATCCTGTCTGATGGCTGAGTAATATTCCACTGTATATATGGACCACATCTTCTTTATCCATTCATCTGTTGAAGGTCCTCTCAGCTCCTTCCACAGTTCGGCTACTGTAGACAATGCTGCTATGAACATTGGGGTGCATGTGCCTCTTCTTTTCACTACATCTGTATCTTTGGAGTAAATACCTAATAGTGCAATTGCTGGGTCATAGGGCAGCTCTATTTTTAACTTTTTGAGGAACCTCCATACTGTTTTCCAGAGTGGCTGTACCAGTTTGCATTCCACCAACAGTCTGAGAGGGTTCCCCTTTCTCCACATCCTCACCAATGCTTGTTGTTTTGTCGTGTAATAAATATTCTCAGGATCGTCTATTCTGTTGTCACTTATGGTACATAAGTACATTGTTGTGCCAGCCTAAAACATTTTTAGTGAAGAAATAAGACAATAACTCACCTGAAAATATGCTCCATAGTTTTTGGGTACTTTAGGTACTTTTCTTGAACTAGTTAAAAATAAGATGGATGTGATAGAATTGCTGACTCTTCCCTTATCTGGCTACCTCTTTACTCAACCCAAGTTTCCTCTGACCTCTAAGGACTACTAGGGTCCTAAGGAAGCAGCCTCATTTAAAGGCCAAGATACAAGCAAGAAAGCAGGAACAACGAGCTTATGATTCACAGGAGAGAGAGGTACAACAAAATGCCTCCTATCATCTGTCATCATGAGGTTGAGGGATGAAGAAAAAGAAAATCTGCATGCTCACATTTTGATATTTTCACTGTACCAGAGATAATTTAATTAGCTATCAATATATACTTTGATAAAAATATTAGTATATACTTAGATCAAATGAGTTAACTATTAGTCTTCCTATGGACTGTGGGCAAGCAGGATCATCTTGACACCTACGACAAAGTTTTTTGGGAGAAAAAGGAGATTGTTACCTTAACCCATGTTTTATATTCCCTTCTTCCTGCCTTTCCATTTTTGCTCCACCTATTTTTCCAATTTTCTTGTCTCAACCAGTTTTGCACTATCATCCACCTCTTTTGCTCACAAAATGTTCCAACATATTTACAACAGTTCTGAAATAATTGTACCATATTCGGATAGGGTATTCCCACCTCTGCCCTACTCTACAGCTTGTCTGAATTGGTGTTTTAGTTTTGTTTTTGCCAGGATGCCTGGAGTTGAAAAGGTGAAAGCCCCATTATAAAGACAGGGTCCAAAATGTAATCAAGTAATTAACAATTCAGAGCCCCTACTGAGACTACCTAATAAAAGTTGCCATTTGCAAACATATCATAGAATCAGTTTAGAGCCTGTCATTTTGCTAATGCCTTGCTCATTACTGAGTTTGCTCTGCCAAAGAAGCATTCTTGAATTCTTGGTATGAAGAACTGTGAGTAAGGAACTGGAGTTTTCCAATCAGTGAATATGGAAACTTGAAAAATTTTCAGGTGCATTAACATGACAAAATCTGTTGCTATTTCTTACCTCTGCCTCCAACTTGAACACACTAGGGTTGTATTAAATCCTGTCACCTCAGGGTTGCCGCTCTAGCTGCTGGCACTATTTAAAATTTCTACCATCACCCAGTTGTCACCCAGATGCTTTGGAGCGTCTTACGGCAATATTGTGATTTGATTCCATCTTGATCAAGTGGCCACAGTAGGCTCAGCATTGTATTATCTACTTAAATTACTAAGGAGAATTAGGTGGTACTCTAGAGCTAATGATTTCTAAACACTTAATTTCAGCTAAGTGATTTCTTTGGTATTTTCTGTACGATTTATTTATACTGAAAATCACATTTATTTATTTAACCATAAAAGTGACCAAGGGCAAGGGGGCAAGATGTGTAGAGTACTTTACCTTGAAAAGGCCTGGTGGCCTTTGTACTCCCTTAGATAAAATCCTGGCCCTGTTGAACAGAGAAGGAAACTCATCCGACCAGAAGGGGAATTTCTCTCAAAATATGAGCATGCCATCATTGCTCCATGTACTGCAAATAAAAGGAGAGTGTTCATGTGTCTGATATGCATGAACAGGTGGCATAGACAGCTCTCGCAGGTGAATGGCAATAAACAGCTCTCACTGTCAACACCTCTCATATGAAATCTTTCATTCTTTTCTGAGGTCTGCCAAGTGAAGTCACAACATAGTCAAGGTTCATGAAGAAATACAGGGATGTAGATTTCGAACCAATTAAACTGGATCACATCATCCCTAGACATGGGCTCACTTTATTCCTAGAGAGTAGGATTACCTTGTATTACAATAAATAAATCAATTTTTAAGGGTAAAAATAAAGTATTTCCCTGGAACAAGCTATATATTGGATTTACTAGCTGCTGACCATTCCTCCAACATAACCTTAATTGAATTGTAGGCAGATATATGAACTGAAAGCCAGACTGCTATTTAAGCAGCTGCTGATGCAACTGGGTTAAATTCTGAACGTTAGCAACTACTTAAACAGCAAGCTGGGGAAAACTTTTGCTACCATCAGATGAATGTAAGTAAGTTCCAACACTAAGCTAACCTATCACCTCATGATGTCTAATGATAAGGGTATTAACATTTATACATCACTTACTATACACTAGAAGCTTTATATTGATTTGTGTTTAAACCCTTTAAAAAGCTGTGTAAAGTAGGTAGGAATTAACAGTGCTATTTTATAAATGAGAAAATGAAATCTCAGAGAGTTTAAGCAACTTGCTAAAAGTCACACAGCCATATTACCATCATTCTAGGCCAATATGTTCAGGTTACATGCAGAAATTTTAATAGAAGAGTCGTGTGTGTGTGTGCACACGTAAAAGTGAACAGTAGTTTCATGAGTAACTACAGCATAGGGAATATAGTCAATATTATTGTAATAACTATGTATGGTGACAGATGGTAACTACACTTACCATGGTGAGCATTGAGTAATGTATAGAACTGTTGAGTCACTACATTGTACACACAAAACTAATACCGTGTGTAACCATACTTCAATTAAAAAAAAACAAATTGCTGTTTCAATATTTTTCTCTTATCTTCATGTAACTTCCCCTTCCTTTATAGTCTTTTTGTGCTGACATTTTGTTCATTTCTGGCACTTTCTTAATTTCTCCACAGAGACAATAGAGACCTTCATTTTAATTCAGTCATAATAACATAAATGCTAGGTCCACCAGTTCTGGGAAAACCTAGAGAAGAGAAATTCTTACACATGCTTGCTGCTGAAAACAGGTCAGGTGTAGAAGCCATTCACTGATTCAACTCTGGAAACCCACTACATTTTTTCTTTAAAAAATTTTGAATATAGTTGACACACAATTTTACATTAGTTTCAGGTGTTCAAAACAGTGATTCAACTTGTCCATATGTTATGTTATGCTCACAAGTGTAGCTATCATCAGTCACCACACAATGCTATTATAATTTCATTGCAAATATTCCCTATGCTGTATCTGTCATCCTTGTGACTTATTGATTCCATAATTGGAAGCTTGTATCTCCCACTCCCCTTCACCCAATTTGCCTAACTCCCCCACCCCCTTCCTTCTGGCAACCATCAGTTTGTTCTCTATTTATAGGTCTGATTCTGCTTTTTGTTTATTCATTTGATTTTTTTTTAGATTTCACATATGAGTGAAATCATATGGTGTTTGTCTTTCTCAGTCTGACTTACCTTACTTAGCATAATACCCTCTAGGTCCATTCAAGTTGTCACAAATGTCAAGATCTCAACCTTATTAATGGCTGCATACTATCCCATTGTATATACATATATACACCATGTATTCCTTATCTATTCATTTATCAGTGGACACTTAGGTTGCTTCCATGTCTGCATATTATAAATAATGCTGCAATAAACGTAAGGATGCATGTATCTTTTTGAATTAGCGTTTTTGTTTCCTTTGGGTAAATACCCAGTAGTAGAATTATTGGATCATATGGCTGTTCTATTTAATTTTTGGAGGAATCTCCATACTGTTTTCCATAGTGGCTATACCAGCTTGCATTTCTACCAATAGCACGTGAAAGTTCCTTTTTCTGTACATCATTGCCAACACTGCTTATTTCTCATCTTTTTGATTTAACCATTCTTACAGGTGAAATGTGATATCTCCTTGTGGTTTTGATCTGCATTTCCCTGATGAGTAGTGATGTTGAACATCTTTTCATATAGCTGTTGGCCATCTGCATGTCTTCTTTAGAAAAATGTCAATTCAGGTCCTCTGCCCGTTTATTAATCAGATTATTTCTGGTGTTGAGTTCTGTAAGTTCTTTCTTTACTTTGGATATTAATCCTTTATTGGATATATCATTTACAAATATCTTCTCCCAATCAGTAGGCTGACTTTTTGTTTTGTTGATGGTTTCCTTTGCTGTACAAAAGCTCTTTATTTTTACATAGTTCCAATAGTTTACTTTTGTATTATTATTTTTTATTTTATTTTAATTCCAGCATAGTTAACATACAGTGTTATATTAGTTTCAGGTGTACAATATAGTGATTCAACAATTCCATATATTACTCAGTGATTATCATGGTAAGTGTACTCTTAATCCCCTTCACCTACTTCACCCCTCCTCCCACCCAACTCCCCTCTGGTAACCATCTGTTTGTTCTCTACACTTAAGAATTTGTTTTTGCTTTGTCTCTTCTTTCCCTTTGTTCTGTTTCTTTTTTTAAAAAGTTTTTATTTTAATTCCAGTTAGTTAACATACAGTGTAATATTAGTTTCACATGTGTGAATGATTCACCAATTTCGTACATCACCCGGTACTCATCACGACAAGTGCACTCTTTAATCCCCATCACCTATTTCACCCATCCCCTCATACCCCTCCCCTCTAATAATCATTAATTTGTTCTCTATAATTAAGATTTTTCTTCTTATACTTGCAAATGACATATCAGATAAAGGGCTAGTATCCAGCATCTACAAAGAACTCATCAAAATCAACACCCCAAAAATAAATGATCCAGACATGAAGAGACATTTTTCCAAAGAAGACGTACCAATGGCTAACAGACACATGAAAAAATGCTCAACATCACTCATCATCAGGGAAATACAAATCAAAACCACAATGAGATACCACCACACACCAGTCAGTATGGCTAAAAGTAACAACTCAGGAAACAACAGATGTTGGTGAGGACGTGGAGAAAGGGTAACACTTTTGCACTGTTTTTGGGAATGCAAAGTGGGGCAGCCACTCTGGAAAACAGTATGGAGTTTCCTCAAAAAGTTAAAAATAGAACTGTCTTATGATCCAGAAATTGCACTACTAGATATTTACCCAAAGGATACAAAAATGTAGATTCAAAGGGGGTACATGCACCCCAATGTTTATAGAAGCATTATCTACAATAACCAAACTATGGAAGGAACCCAGATGTCTATGAACAGATGAATGGATGAAGAAGAGGTGGTGTATATATATGCAATGGAATATTACTCAGCCATCAAAAAAGAATGAAATCTTGCCATTTGCAATGACATAGACGGAACTAGAGTGTATTATGCTAGGCAAAATAAGTCAGTCAGAGAAAAATACCATATGATTTCACTCATATGTGGAATGTAAGAAATAAAGCAGATGAACATAGGGGAAGGAGGGAAAAATAAAACAAGATAAAAACAGAGAGGCAGGCAAACCATGAAAGACTCTTAACTACAGGGAACAAACTGAGGGTTGATGGAGGGGTGATGGGTGGGGGGATGGACTAAATGGGTGATGGGCATTAAGGAGGGCACTTGTTGGGATGAGCACTGGGTGTTATATGTAAATGCTGAATCACTAAATTCTACTCCTGAAACCAATACTAAACTATATGTTAACTAAGCTGAATAATTTTAAAAAAAGAGTCTGCAGGTGCCTGGGTGGCTCAGTCAGTTAAGTGTTGGACTCTTGGTTTTCGTTCAGGTTGTGATCTCAGGGTCGTGAGATCAAGCCTTGAATGGGGTTCTGCATTCAGTGCAGAGTCTGCTTGTCGCTCTCCCTCTCCTGGCTCCTCCCCTCACTCAGTCTCCCTCTGTCTAAAATCAATCAATCAATCAATCAATCAATCAATCATTGGAAAAAAGGAGTTTGTGTCTTGGTTCTCTATTTCCCCTTTGCTTGTTTGTTTTGTTTCTTAAATTCCACATGAGTGCAATCATACGGTATTTGTCTTTCTCTGACTGACTTATCTCACTTACCATTATAGTGGCTAGCTCTGTCCATACTGTTGCAAATGGCAAGATTTCATTCTCTTCTATGGCTGAAAAATACTCCATTGAATATATATACCACTTCTACTTCACCCATTCATCTATTGATGGACACTTGGACTGCTTCCATAATTTGACTATCTTATGTACCGCTGCAAAAAAATAGGGGAGCAAATACCCTTTCAATTTAGTGTTCTCATATTCTTGGCATAAATAAATACCCAATAATGTGATTACTGGATCATATGGTAGTTCTATATTTAATATAGAGAGAAATTTCATATATAATTCAATATATTTTGAGGAAACTCCATACTGTCTTCCACAGTGGTTGCCCCAGTTTGCATCCCCACCAATAGTGCACAAGTGTTCCTTTTTTCTCCACATCCTCACCAACACTTGTTGTTTCTTGTGTTTTTTTTTTATTTTAATCATTCTGACAGGTGTGAGGTGATATCTCATTGTAGTTTTGAATTGAATTTCCCTGATGATGAGTGTTGTTGAGAATCTTTTCTTGTGTCTGTTGGCCACCTGTATGTCTTCTTTGGAGAAATGTCTGTTCATGTCTTCTCATTTTTAAATTGGATTATTTGGGATTTTTTTTCTTGTTGAGTTGTGTCAGTTCTTTATATATTTTGGATACTAACCCTTTATCAGATATGCCATTTGCAAGTATCATCTCTTATTCAGTAGGTTGTCTTTCAGTTTTGTTGACAGTTTCCTTTGCTGTGCAGAAGCTTTTTATTTTGATACTGTCTCAATAGTTTTATTTCTGCTTTGATTTCCCTTGCCTCAGAAGACATATCTAGAAAAACATTTCTAAAGCTGGTATCAGAGAAATTACTGCCTGTGTTCTCTTCTAGGATTTTTATGGTTTCAAGTCTCACATTTAGATCTTTAATCCATTGTCGGTTTATTTTTCTGTATGGTGTTAGAAAGTGATCCAATTTCATTCTTTTGCAGGTAGCTCTCCAGTTTTCCCAGCACCGTTTACTTAGGAGACTCTTTTTTTCCCCATTGTATAGTCTTGCCTCCATAGATTAGTGGACCATGTAACTGTGGGTTTATTTCTGAACTCTGTATTCTCTTTCATTGTTCTATGCGTTTATTTTTGTGTGAGTACCATACTGTTTTAATTAGTACAGCTTTGTAGCGTATCTTGAATTCTAGAATTGTAATACCTCCAGCTTTTTTTTGGTCTTATAACTTCATATTTTAATTCCAATTAGTTAACATACAGTGCAATATTGGTTTCAGGTGCATGATAGAGTGATTCAACAATTCCATATGTCATCTGGTGCTCATCATGACAAGTGCACTCCTTAATCCCCATCACCTATTTCACCCATTTCCCCTCTCCTTCCCCTCCCCTCTGGTAATCATCAGTGTTTTCTCTATAATTAAGAATGTGGTTTGGTTTCGCTTTGTTCACTATATTTTTCCCTATATATTCCTCTAAGTTTTTATTTAAATTCCAGTTAGTTAACATACAGTGTAATATTAGCTTCAGGAGTACAATTAAGTGGCCCAACAATTCCATACAACACCCAGTACTCATCACAACAAGTGTACTTCTTAATACCCATCACCTATTTCACCCATTACCCCAGCCTCCCTCTGGTAAACACCAGCTTGTTCTCTACAGTTAAGAGTCTGTTTCTTGGTTTGTACCTCTCTCTTTTTTTTCCGCTTTGCTCATTTGTTTTGTTTCCAAAATTCCACATATGAATGAAATAATATGCTGTTTGTCATTCTCTGACTTACTTCACTTAGCATAATATTCTCTAGCACCGTCCATGTTATTGCAAATGGCAAGATGTCATTCTTTTTGTATGGCTGTGTAATATTCCATATCATCTATATCTATCTATCTATCTATCATCTATCTATCTATCTATCTATCTATCTATCTATCTATCTCACATCTTCTTCATCCATTCATGAGTTGATGGAAATTTGGGCTCTTTCCATAATTTGGCTATTGTCAGAAATGCTGCTATAAACATCAGGGTGCATGTATCCCTCTGAATTAGTGTTTTTGTATTCTTTGGTTAAATACTCCATAGTGCAATTGCTGGATCATAGGGTAGTTCTATTTTTAACTTTTTGAAGAACCTTCATACTATTTTCCACAGTGGCTGTACTAGTTTGCATTTCCACCAACACTGCATGAGTGTTCCTTTTTCTCCACATATTTGCCAACACCTGTTTTTCCTTGTGGTGTTGTTTTTAGCCATTGCAACGTTTGAGGTATCTCATTGTAGTTCTGATTTGCATTTCTCTGATGGGAAGTGATGATGAACATATTTTCACATATCTGATGGCCATCTGGATGTCTTCTTTGGAGAAATGTCTATTCATGTCTTCTGCTCATTTTTAAATTGGATTATTTGTTTTTTAGGTGTTGAGTTTCATAACTTTATTATATACTTTGGATACTAACCCTTTACTGGATATGTCATTTGCAAATATCTTCTCCCATTCCACAGGTTGCCTGTAACAAAGTGGTCCACTTTCACTCTTTTGCATGTAGTTGTCCAGTTTCCCCAACATGTGTTGAGGAGACTGGCTTTTTTCCCATTGGATATTCTTTCCTGCTTTGTTGAAGATTAATTGACCATATAGATGTGGGTTTATTTCCAGGATTTCAATTCTGTTCCATTGATCGATGTGTTTATTTTTGTGCCAGTAACACACTAACATACTATTTTGATTATTACAGCCTTGTGGTATAACTTGAATTCTGAAATTGTGATGCCTCCAGTTGCTTTTTTTCCCCCTCAAGGTTGCTTTGGCTATTCAGGGTCTTTTGGAGTTCCACACGAATTCTAGCTCTGTGAAAAACACTGTTGGTGTTTTGATAGGGATTGCATTAAATATGTAGAGTCCTTTGGTAGTATAGACATGTTAATAGTATTTGTTCTTCCAATCCATAATCATAGAATGTCTTTCCATTTCTTCATGTCATCTTCAATTTCTTTCATCAGTGTTCTATAGTTTTCAGAGTACAGATCTTTCACCTTTTTGGTTAGGTTTATTCCTAGGTACCTTATTGTCTTTGATGCAAATATAAATGGGATTTATTCCTTAATTTCTCTCCCTGCTACTTCATTATTGGTGTATAGAAGTGCAACATATTTCTGTATGTTGATTTTGTATCTTGCAACTTTACTGGATTCATGTTTCATTTCTAGAAGTTTTTTTGGTAGAGTCTTTTGGGTTTTCTACGTAGAGTATCACATCATCTGCAAGTAGTGAAAGTTTGACTTCTTCCTTACTGATTTGGATGCTTTCATTTTTTTCTTTTCATTGTCTGATTGCTATTTCTAGGACTCCCAATATTATGTAAGATAATAGTAGTGCGAGTGGACATCCCTTTCATATTCCTGACTGTAGAGGAAAAAGTTTCAATTTTTCCCCTTTGAGGATTATAATAGCTGCCAATTTTTCATAGATGGTCCTTTTTTGCTAACATATGTCCCCTCTAAACCTATTTTACTGTGGGTTTTTATCATGAACAGGTGTTGTACTTTGTCAAATGCTTTTCCTGCATCTATTAAAACGGTCGTATGGTTCTTATCCTTTCTTTCATTAATGTGGTGTATCATCTTGATTGATTTGTGATTACTGAACCACACCTGAAACCCAGGAATAAATCCCAGTTGATCGTGGTGAATGATTCTTGTAATATACCGTTGTATTTGGTTTGCTAGTATTTTATTGAGGGTTTTTATATTCGTGTTCATCAGGGATATTGGTCTGTAGTTTTCTTTTAGTGGAGTCTTTCTCTGATTTTGGTACCAGGGTAATGCTGGCCTCATAGAATGAATTTGGATTTTCCTTCTTTTTCTATTTCTTTTCAATAGACTGAGAAGAATGGGTATTAACTCTTTAAATATTTGACAGAACTCACCTGTGAGGACATGTGGCCCTGGATTTTTGTTTGTTGGGAGTTTTTTTTTTTATTACTAATTCAATTTCTTTGCTGATTATTTGTCTGTTCAAGTTTTCTATTTCTTCCTGTTTCAGTTTTGGCCCTTTATATGCTTCTAGGAATTTATCCTTTTCTTCCAGGTTGTCCAATTTTTTGGCATATGGTTTTCCATAATATTCTCTTATAATTGTTTGTATTTTTGTGGTGTCAGTTTTTATTTCTCCTCTCTCATTTGTGATTTTATTAATTTGGCTCCTTTCTCTTTTCTTTTTGATAAGTCTGGCTAGGGACTTATCAATTTTATTAATGTTTTCAGAGAACCATCTCCTGGTTTCATTGATCTATTTATTTTTCAGTTTCTGTATCATTTATTTCTGCTGTAGTCTTTATTATTTGCTTCCTCCTGCTGGGTGTAGGCTTCATTTGTTGTTCTTTTTCTAATTCCTTTAGGTGTGAGGTTAGGTTGTTTATTTGAGATTTTTCTTGCTTCTTGAGGTGAGCCTGTGTTTCTATATAATTCGCTCTTAGGACACCTTTTGCTGTAAGATTTTGGATAAGATTTTGGACTGCTGTGTTTTCATTTTCTTTTGTTTACATTTTTTTATTTCTTCTTTGATTTCCTGGTTAACCCATTCATTGTTTAGTAAAATGTTGTTTAACTTCCATGTATTTGTGGCATTTCCAAATTTTTTTCTTTTGGTTGACTTCAAGTTTCATAGCTTTGTGGTCAGAAAAGATGCATGATACGATATCAATCTTCTTGTATTTGTTGAGGCCTGATTTGTGACCTAGTATGTGATCTATTCTCGATAATGTCCCGTGTACACTTGAAAAGAATGTGTATGCTGCTGTTTTAGGATGATATCTTACGAATATGTCGGTTAAGTCCATCTGGTCCAGTGTGTCATTCAAAGCCATTATTTCCTTGTTGATTTTCTGTTTAAGTGATCTGTCCCTTGATTTATTTTTTTTAAGATTTTATTTATTTATTTGACAGAGATAGAGAGCCAGCGAGAAAGGGAACACAAGCAGGGGGAGTGGGAGAGGAAGAAGCAGGCTCCCAGCGGAGGAGCCTGATGTGGGGCTTGATCCCATAAAGCTGGGATCACACCCTGAGCCGAAGACAGACGCCCAACCGCTGTGCTGCCCAGGCGCCCCTGTCCCTTGATTTAAGTGGGGTGTAAAAGTCCCCTGCTATTACTGCATTATTATTGATTAGTTCCTTTTTTTGTTATTAATTGTTTTATATATTTGGATGCTTCCATGTTGGGTTCATTCTTATTTGCAATTGTTAGATCTTTTTGTTGGATTGTCCCCTTTATTATTATATAGAGTCCTTCTTTATCTCTTTTTACAGTCTTGGTTTTAAAGTCTATTATGTCCAATATAAGTATTCCTACTCTGGCTTTCTCTTGACATCCATTTGCATGATAAATGTTTCCCCATCCCCTCACTTTTAATCTGCAGGTGTTGAGGTGTAAAGTGTGTCTCTTGCAGGCAGTATATAGAGGGGTCTTGTGTTTTTTTTTTAATCCATTCTGACATCCTATGTCTTTTGATTGGAGCATTTAGCTCATCTACATTCAGAGTAAGTATTGATAGATATGTATTTAGTATCATTTATTACTTGTTTTGTCATTGTTTCTGGAGATTTTTCTCTGATTCTTTCTTCTCTTTGTCACTTTTGGTCTGTCCTGCATGCTCAAAGAGTCCCCTTTGATATTTCTTGCAGGATTGGTTTAGTGGAGCTCCTTTAGTTTTTGTTTGTATGGGAAACTTTTTATCTCTCCTATTCTGAATGATAGCCTTGCTGTATAGAGTATTCTTGGCTGCAGATTTTCCCATTCAGCATGTTGACTATATCATGCCACTTTCTTCTGGTTTGCCAAGTTTCTGTTGCGAAATCTCTAGCTAGCCTTATGGGTCTTCCCTTGTAAGTAAAGGACTTCTTTTCTCTTGCTGCTTTAAGGATTTTTCTTTGTCACTATATTTTGCAAATTTAATTACAATATATATTGGTGTTGGCCTGCTTTTGTTGATTTTGTTGGAAATTCTCTGTTCCTCCTGGATAGATGTCTGTTTCTTTCCCTGGATTAGGAGAGTTCTCAGCTATTATTTCTTCAAATAAATTTTCTGCCCCTTTTCTCTTTTCTTCATCTTCTGTGACTCCTATAAGAGGTATATTATTACTTTTGATGGAATCACTGAGTTCCCTAAGTCAATTCTCATGTTCCATAATTCTTTGTCTTTTTTGTTCAGGTTCATTATTTTCCATTATTTTGTCTTCTGTATCACTAGTGCATTCTTCTACTTCTTCCAGCCTACTGTTCATTGTATCAAGCCTGTTTCCAATCTCATTACATTCTTCATCTCTGATTAACTCTTTTTTAACTCTTTTATCCATATGGGAAGGGTCTCACTGATGACTTCTATTCTTCTCTCAAGCCCAGTGAGTATCCTTATAATTGTTCCTTTAAATTCGCCATCAGGCATTTCACTTATATCAGTTTCACTTAGATCTCTGGCCGTAGCCTTTTCTGTTCTTTCATTAGGGACAAATTTCTCTGCCTACTCATTTTGTCAGGTCTCTGTGCCCATTCCTCTGTGTTAGGAAAGTCAGCCATGTCTCCTGTTTTTGAGGGTAATGGCCTTATGAAGAAGAGATCCTGTAGTGCCCTGCTGTGTAATGACCCCTGTTCCCCAGAGCCTGGTGTTTCAGGGAGTGTCTCAAATGTGTTTTGCATGTGCTCTGCTTTTGTGTCCTGGTTGCTTTATCCGTCAGGCCAGTCAACTGCATAGGCTCTCTTTGTCTGTTGTTGGCAGTGTTTGTTCCCTGGCCTAAATGTGGTATGTTTTAACTATGTGTGCTTTGGTCTGCTTATGAAATGAGATTTGTTGCCACTGCTGCTGGAATTGGAGTTTTGCAAAATTCCTGGGTTGCGATATGTAGTTTGGGCAGAGTTTTGGGCTGATCTTGTGGGGGAGGGGGCCCACTGCACTGGGACTGAAGCTAGTGTGACTAGGAAGGGTGGTTCCACCAGAGAGTGGGGGTGGAGGCGGGGCTTGGTTTAATTAAGTTAGGTTGCCAGTGCCTGTACTGTGCTAGTTCCTGTGCTTATGCTGAGGGGTTGGGGAGGGAATTGGTGCCAGCCAGTTCCTTTGTTCCTGGAGGGATCTCTCTGTGAACACTCGCTGTCTGGGATACACTCTGAGATGAGCAAATAACCTCCCCACTTTGTGTCCCAGGCACTCTTCAGATTGCTGTTTCCAGGCTGTATAACTGTGGGCTGTTTCTCCTGCCTTCTCTCCAAGAGCAGCCCAATACCCTCTCGGCTCTATCCAAGCCAAGTCCATTGACCTTTAGAACTCCAGGCTTTAAGCCACACTGGTTGTAAGAACTCACGAAATTCAGTCCCTTTCGCTTTCCAAGCCAATTGCTATGGGGATTTGTCTTCCCTGAGAGCTCCCCTGTGTGCTAGTCTATCTCTTGCCATTGTCCTTGACCATGGCTCCCTCCCCACCACAGCACCCATGATCCATTTCTCTCCTAGCTGCATCTTCACACTTCCTATCTTCAGAGTGGCCTCTTCTCTACCTTTAGTTGTGGTGTTTGGTCTACCAGTCTTCAGGTCGATTTCTGGGGTATTTAAGATGATTAGTAGTTATCTAGTTGTACTTGTGGGATGAGGCAAGCCTAGGGTCTTTCTACTCTGCTTCCTTCTTCTCCTCTATAGTCTTTGTATTAGTCTATTTGATGTAAGTATTGTTACCCTGACTTTTTTTTTTAAATTTCATTTGCATGGTATTTTTTCCCCATTCTTTGACGTTCAGTCTGTTTTTCTCCTTAGGTCGGTGGTGAGTGTCTTTTAGACAGCATATAGATGGGTATTGGTTTTTTATTCATTCCATCCCCAAATATCTTTTGATTGGAGCATTTAGTCCATTTACATTTAAAGTAATTATTGAAAAAATAATTATTGATAGGTGTGTAGTTATTGCCATTTTGTTAATTGCTTTCTAGTTATTTTTGTAGTTCTGTGTTCCTTCTCTTTCTTTGTGATTTCTGTAGTGTTCTGTTTGACTTTCTAATTATTTTTTTAATGTACTATAGGTTTGCTTTTGTGGTCAAAAGGTTCATATATAACATCCCAAGTATATAGCAGTCTTTTTTTTATAATAATATTATTTTATTATATTATGTTAGTCACCATACAGTACATCCCTGGTTTTTGATATAAAGTTCCATGACTCATTAGTTGTGTATAACACCCAGTGCACCATGCAATACGTGCCCTCCTTACTACCCATCACCAGCTTATCCCATTCCCCCATGACCCTCCCCACTGAAGCCCTCAGTTTGTTTCTCAGAGCCCATAGTCTCTCATTCTTCATTCGCCTTCTGATTACCCACCCTTTCTTTATCCCTTTCTTCTCCTACCGATCTTCCTAGTTCTTATGTTCCATAGATGAGAGAAACCATATGATAATTGTTTTTCTCTGCTTGACTTATGTCACTTAGCATTATCTCCTCCAGTGCCATCCATGTTGCAGCAAATGTTGAGAAATCCTTCTTTTTGATAGCTGAGTAATATTCCATTGTATATATGGACCACATCTTCTTAATCCAGTCATCTGTTGAAGGGCATCTCAGTTCCTTCCACGATTTAGCTATTGTGGACAATGCTGCTGTGAACATTGGGGTGCATATGGCCCTTCTCTTCACTACGTCTGTATCTTTGGGGTAAATACCCAGTACTGCAATGGCTGGATCATAGGGTAGCTCAATTTTTAACTTTTTAAGGGACATCCACACTGTTTTCCAGAGTGGCTCTACCAACTTGCATTCCCACCGACAATGTAGGAGAGATCCCCTTTCTCCACATCCTCTCCAACAATTCTTGTTTCTTGCCTTGTCCATTTTTGTCATTCTAACTGGCGTAAGGTGGTATCTCAATGTGGTTTTGATTTGAATTTCCCTGATGGCTAACGATTTTGAACATTTTTTCATGTGTCTGTTAGCCATTTGTATGTCTTCATTGGAAAAGTGTCTATTCATATCTTCTGCCCATTTTATGATTTGTTTGTTTCTTGTGTATTGAGTTTGAGAAGTTCTTTGTAGATCTTGGATACCAGTCTTTTATCTGTAGTGTCATTTACAAATATCTTCTCCCATTCCGTGGGCTGCCTCTTAGTTTATTTGACTGTCTCCTTAGCTGTGCAGAAGCTTTTTATCATGATGAAGTCCCATAAGTTCATTTTATCTTTTGTTTCTCTTGCCTTTGGAGATGTGTCATGAAAAAGGTTGCTGTGGCCAATGTCGTAGAGGTTGCAGCCTATGCTCTCCTCTAGGATTTTGATGGATTCCTGTCGCACATCGAGGTCTTTCATCCATTTGGAGTTTATCTTTGTGTATGGTGTGAGAGAGTGGTCAAGTTTCATTCTTTTGCATGTAGCTGTCCCATTTTCCCAGCACCATGTATTGAAGAGACTCTCTTTTTTCCACTGGATGTTTTTTCCTGCTTTATCAAAGATTAGTTGCCCAAAGAGCTGAGGGTCATTTCTGGGTTCTCTATTCTGTTCCATTGGTCTATGTGTCTGTTTTTATGCCAGTACCTTGCTTTCTTTGTGATCACAGCTTTGTAGTACAACTTGAAATCTGGCATTGTGATGCCCCCAGCTGTGTTTTTCCTTTTCAACACTTCCTTGGCGATTTGTGGCCTTTTCTGGTTCCACACAAATTTAAGGGCTGTTTGTTCCAGTTCTTTGAAAAATGTCATTGGTATTTTGATCGGGATAGCGTTGAAAGTGTAGATTGCTCTGGGTAGCATGGACATTTTAACTATGTTTATTCTTCCGATCCATGAGCATGGAATATTTTTCCATCTTTTTGTGTCTTCTTCAATGTCTTTCAAGAGTTATTTGTAGTTTCTGGAATATAGATCCTTTACGTCTCAGGTTAAATCAATTCCAAGATAATGTATGATTTTTGGTGCTATTGTAAATGGAATAGATTCCCTAATTTCTCTTTCTTCAGTCTCATTGTTTGTGTATAAAAATGCAACCGATTTCTGAGCATTGATTTTGTATTCCGCCACATTACTGATTTGCTCTATAACTTCTAGGAGTTTGGGGGTGGATTCTTTTGGGTTTTCTGTGTAGAGTATCATGTCATCTGCGAAGAGAGACAGTTTGACCTCTTCTTTGCCGATTTGGATACCTTTTATCCCTTTTTGTGGTCTGATTGCTGTTGCAAGGACTTCTAGTCCTATGTTGAATAATAATGGCGAGAGTGGGCATCCTTGTTGTGTTCCTGATCTTAAGGGAATGGCTTCCAGCTTTTCCCCATTGAGAATGATACTTGCTGTAGGCTTTTCATAGATGGTTTTTATGAGATTGAGGAATGTACCCTCTATCCCTACACTCTGAAGGGTTTTAATCAGGAAAAGATGCTGTATTTGTCAAATGCTTTTTCTGCATCTATTGAGAGGATCATATGATTCTTGGCTTCTTTTGTGTTGATATAATCTATCACACTGATAGATTTGTGAATGTTGAACCACCCTTGCATCCCAGGGATGAATCCCACTTGGTCATGATGGATAATCCTTTTAATGTACTGTTGGATCCTATTAGCTAGGATCTTGTTGAGAATTTTGGCGTCCATATTCATCAGGGTTATCTGTCTGTAATTCTCCTTTTTGTTGGGGTCTTTGCCTGGTTTGAGGATCAAGGTAATATTGGCCTCATAGAATGAGTTTGGTAGCTTTCCTTCTGTTTCTATTTTTTGAAATAGCTTTAGAAGAATAGGTATTATTTCTTCTTTGAATGTTTGGTAGAATTCCCTAGGGAATCCGTCAGGCCCTGGACTCTTGTTTTGGGGGAGGTTTTTGATCACTGTTTCAATCTCTTCATAATTAATCGGTCTGTTTAAATAATCAACTTTTTCCTGTTACAGGCTTGGTAGTTTATAGGTTTCCAAGAAGGCATAAATTGTTTAATTTGATTTTTGATTTCCTGGTTTATTGAATCATTCTTGAGCAGGATGGTTCTTAGTCTCCAAGTATTTGAGTTTCTTTGAAATTTTTCCTTGTGGTTGAGTTCCAATTTCAAAGCATTGTGGTCTGAGAATATGCAGGGAATAATTTCAGTCTTTGGTATCGTTTGAGACCTGTTTTGTGACCCAGAGCATGACCTATTCTGGAGAATGTTCCATGTGCTTTAGAATAGAATGAGTATTCTTTTGTTCTTGGGTGCAGTGTTCTATATATATCTATGAGGTCCAACTCATCTAGTATGGCATTCAAAGCTCTTGTTTCTTTGTTGATTTTCTGCTTAGGTGATCTATCTATTGCTGATAGTGGAGTGTTGAGGTCCCCCACTATTAACGTATTTTTATCTATACGTTTCTTTATTCTGGTTAAGAGTTGGCTTGTGTATCTAGCTGCTCCCCTGTTGGGGGCATATATATTTATAATTCTTATATTCACTTGTTGGATCCTTTAAGATCATTTAAGAATAATATAGCACCCTTCTGTATCTCTCACTACAGTCTTTAGTTGAAAATCGAATCTGTCTGATATGAGAATTGTTACCCCAGCTTTCTTTCGAGGTCCATTGGCATGAAAGATGATATTCCATCCCTTTACTTTCAGTCTGGATGTATCTTTAGGTTCAAAATGAGTCTCTTGTAGACAGCAAATGGATGGGTCTTGTCTTTTTATCCAATCTGCAACCCTGTGGCTTTTATGGGAGCATTTAGGCCATTTACATTGAGAGTGATTATTGAGAGTTATGATTTTAATGATGCCATGTTGCCTGTAAAGTCTTTGTTTCTATAGATTGTGACTCTCTGTTCTGTATCACTCTTGGGGCCTTTTTACTTTTATAGAACCTCCTTAATATCTCCTGTATGGCTGGTTTCATGGTTATGAAATTGTTCAGTGACTGGCAATTCTGGAAGGTCTTTATCTCTCCATCAATTCTGAATGACAGCCTTGCTGGATAAAGGATCCTTGGCTGCATGTTTTTCTCTGAAAGAGCTTTAAAAATGCCCCCCCCCCCCAACCCTTTCTCTTGTTCCAGGTCTGTGTAGACTGGTCTGACATAATTCTGATACCTTTGCCTTGGTACATGAGAAATTTCTTTGCCCTGGCCACTTTCAATACTGTATCTTTGGATCTAATATTTGTGAATTGCCCTATGACGTGATGTGGCATAGGTTTGTCGTGGTTGAGCTTGGGAGGGGTCCTCTCTGCCTCTTGGACACAAATGCTTGTTTCCTTTGCTAGATTAGGGAAGTTTTCAGCTACAATTTGTTCAAATGTCTCTTCTAGACCTCTGTTTTTCTCCACCCCCTCGGGAATGCCACTGATTCTGACATTGGAACTTTTTATTGAGTCAGTAATCTCCCATAATCTACATTCTTGAGATTGGATTTTTTGGAGCCAAGTTTCTGTTTTAGCTTTCTCTTCTACCAACCCATCTTCCATTTCACTGGTTCGTTCTTCTGCTTCATTTACCCTGGCCGTCAGAGCATCTAGTATTGACTGCATTTGATTCATCGCATTTTTAATTTCTGCCAGATTCACTCTCATTTCTGCCCGTAGAGATTCTATATTCTCATAATATTTTTTTCAAGTCTACACATCATCTTGACTGTTGTTCCTCTGAACTCCATTTCTGATAATTTGGTTATATCCATATCCATCAGTTCTGTGTCAGAGGCCACAGACTCATTGTCTTTGCTGGGGGGGGGGGATTTCCCCTTCTCATCATTCTGATGAGGAGAGGTTGCGGGGCTGTCCAGAGCCCAAATGATTGACCAGGACCCATGCAGTGTGCACTTGTTTTATAGGGACCTTAGGGATGACGGCTGGGACGCTGGTTGTGGGGCGCACATCCCGGGACTCTGTATGGCTTAATAGCACGAACAGGAACAGAGTTAAAGTGGCCAGAAGAGCTCAGTTAAGAGTGGACTGTGATCCCTCTGTTCTGAGACAGAGGCTGGGCTTCGGCCACTGCTGCTCTGACTCTCAGAAGAGGCAAAGCAAACTGCCAGGGAAAGCCTCCAGAGAACAAAAGCCTGGAAATACCGGCTCACAGTGTGCCCATCCCCATGCCCCCTTGCAGGGGACAGGGAGACTCTACCCAAATAGGGTTGCCTGAGTATCAGCGCAGCAGGCCCCTCCCCCAGAAGGCAGGCTGAAAAATCAAGTGTATAGGAGTCTTAATTAAGTTATCATCATTTAAGTTCAAATTCTTAAAAAAATTTTTTACTCCCTTTTCCACTTTTTATGTATATGTATATGTTATCATATTTTATATCTTTTTATTCATGATCTTCTCATGTGTAAATATAGACATTTCTTTTCCACTTCAGTCCCCTTAACATTTCTTACAATGCTGGTTTAGTAGTAATAAACTCCTTTAGCTTTTGTTTTTCTGGTAAAATCTTTATTTCTCCTTTAATTCTGGATGATGATAATCTTGCCAGGCCAAATATTCTTTTTTTTTTCTTTTCAGCATTTTGAATATATCATACCACTCTCTTCTGGCCTGCAATGTTTCTGCTGAAAAATCAACTGATAGCCATATAGGGTAGCCTTGTGTGTAAACTTTTGGTTTTTCTTTTGCTGCTTTTAAAATCTTCTCTTTTTCTTTAAACTTTGACATTTTAATTACTGTGTGTGATGGTGTGTACATGTTTGAGTTCATCTTGTTTGGGACTCTGTGCTTCTTGAATCAGGATGTCTATTTTCTTCACTAGGTTAGAGATGTTTTCAGCTATTATTTTTTCAAGTAAGTTTTTGGCCCCTTTATCTCTCTTTCTCTTCTGGGACCCTGATAATGTGAATGTCTGTTTGCTTGATGTTGTCCAAGAAATCCCTTAACCCATCCTGATTAATTTTTCCCCCTCTTTTTGTTATTCACCTTGAGTGATTTCCACTGCTTTGTCTTCAATATCATTGATACATTGTTCTGCATCTGCTAATCTACTGTTGGGGAACCCACTAAACTTTAAGCCTATAAACTATTTAATGTTAAATATTTGTTTCTGACAGAAATGTTTTTTCATAAAAATCACCTGATGCCAGAGTTCTGACTGATAAATAAAACGTCTTCTGACCTTCTGACCCTCAATGTTCTTCTTCTCTTTTCTTTAGCCACATCTTGTTTTCCATAGTCTTTCTCCATGCCTACCACCACATCCTACGAGGGGGCCAACAAATAAGTTTTTGGAAATAGACTTCTGTCTATAGTTAAACCTGCTCATTGCTTCCTAACACACTATGCTTTTTTCAATGTCCTGGCTCAGTAACTCACAATGAATCATCACTGCTAAGCATACCAAAACCAGTCTCCCCTACAAGGCTTTTAACGGCTTCTATAATCTGACTCCACTATAGCTCAGCAGCCCTGCCTAGCAGCATGCACAGCCCTTGACATGCTTACTATCCTAACACAGGCAAGGTTTCCTTGCCATCTTCTTTGCCTCTCTAAACTCTGTCAAGGCCCATCCCACAAGAGAAAGAACCTTATTTTTCCTACATGTTGTGGACCCAACCAGAATTTGAGCTCCTAGAAAGCAGGCTTTCAGGATTTTACATCTACCACCCACCATGTCCCTAACAGAGCTGGACATACAACAAGGGATCAATAAATCCTGCTTCTTGATTCCCCACAAATATTTCCTTTGAGTAATTCAGAACACAGGTTTATACAGTTTATACTTTGAAATGGCTGGGAGAATGTAGATTCAGTTTTGATCTAAGTTTTTTATATTTTACTAATTGCTTTTAATGTACTTCCTCCACCACAACCAGTCTGCTTTAATTACTCATGGGTATGCTTTTGGGAATTTCACCAAGTACAGAAGGAAAATGAACTACTTTCAAGTGATGTAATGGCTACTGGCCTCTGTATAAAACACAGATAGACTGAACCTTTTTCTTTCCTAATGTTAGCTTTAATCAAAGTGTCCAAATGAGCTCAAACTAAGCAAACCTAGGTCTATAAAATGCACCTGGAATGACACAACATAATCTGTTTGGAAGCATGGTTCACAGATGTGATAAAATTTTGTGCTTTTTGATATTTTTTGACTAATATGATAAAACCACTTTACATTTTTCACAGTACTTTATAGGTTACAAAACATTTCATACCTATTATTCCATTTGATCTGTAATAAAACTGTAAAGCAAGTATGTGTCTTTTGTGTAAGGTGAAGCAAATTAATAATCAAAGAAGTTAAGAAAACTACCTAAGGCCTCAAAGCTAGGAAGTGGTAGAAGCAAGACCTAAACCCAAAGAATAGAAAAACTGGGCAGGGAAGGGAAGGTACCCTAGTGATTCAACTGAACATCAACTCTGTACTAGGTACTGTTAGATGATACAAACATTAACCATAATCCTTACCCTAAAATCACATAAATGTGTGAGAAATATATGTAAAGCCTAGACAACTGTTGGCTAATAGAAAACTAAGTCAAGTGAAGTCTTCCAACCTATGCGCCTTCTATTATTCCACATTGTCTCCCACATTTCTGTTAAGAAGGCTCAAATTCCACTAACCACCTTCTGTTTCTTCTCCCTTTAGCATTCAGAGGCTGCCTTTTGGAAGAGTTAACAAAGTAGACTTTGGTTGAGTTCCATGGCTCCTCTGATAAAGGATAAAAGCATATTTGTTGGAAAGAAATATTAGGACAGGTTGCTATGATGTTTTGCAGAGATAACTGAAACCAGGAGGTTAGTGGTACAAACAGATGAGAGCAGAATTTTTGTATTTCTGTCCATTGTCAAATATGAAATTTGTATCAAACAACAAATCATAAGAAGTATGCTTGAGAGGAGGCAGAAGAAGAATAGAGGAAAAGAGAGGTAGGGGAGGAGAAGAGGGAGAGAACACACAGGTTTGGCGTATATGGAATTTATATTAAGATTTGCCCTCTTGTGTTATATGTAACTAATGAATCGTTGAACACTACAACAAAAACTTATGATGTAATATATGCTGGCTAACTGAACATTAAATAAGTAAGTAAGTAAATAAATAAATTAATATTTATACTCTTACCAGGTGTGATGGAGCTTTGTTAGTGGAGGTCAATGGGTTTTTGATACTCGCTATTCTTGAAGACAGGGTAGTGATGGACTGATTAAAAATTTGGTAAGTCTTTGCAATATAGGGGACCAACCAGATGACATGGACATTTGAAAGCCTGGACAGTAGGTAAGAACTTGAGTGCCATGAACCAAATGGTGGCTGAATGATCGTGTTCCCCAGAGGCTAAATCCAGATATTAAAAGGTTGAGGGGAGTGGCTTAAGGAGGTATTCTCTGTCTCAGAAGCTCCTTTTACTTTAAACTCCTCTCATTAGAGTGCCAGAGAGAGGCTTCTAGAAGCTGGCAGTGGCTCCTAGGCAAGGCAAAATCCACATTACCATGACAAAGAGTTCTGAAACTCTTTCAAACTTGTAAGATGGCCCTCTCTGAGCTGAGGATTAGAAATTTGGCAACTAATATATTATGCACTGAGCAAGTTAGAATATTTTAATAGAATATATTTTATATTCAGAGCTGACCAAGCCAGGAGACAGGAGTTTCAGGGGCTTAGGTCCCTGCCATCATTCCTAACCTCCAAAAGAGTTAGCAGACCAGGAAACCCTAAGTCCTCCCTACTACAGACCATTCCCTCATATGAGGCTTCCTGCATGGGTCCTTATTTCCTACTATATCACATCCTAACATTTCTTCATGGCTTTCAAGACCTGCCCCCAAACAAGTCCTGATGCCCTGATTAAGCATGCTCTTCTGCCTTCCTACCTATGTACTTTTATTGTTAGCTCTGTCTGGAACACCATCCCCTCTGCATCTCACCTAGTGAAATTATACCCATGTGTTAAAGTCCACCTTCTCCTTAAAGCCTTTCCTGACTATTAGGGCTTTGCTGATCTTCCTCCTTCTGAAGAGTAAGTGTGATCTGCAGTAAGAAGTCAGAATAAGGGAAGCAGTGTGGTAGAGAATTTAAAATAGTAGTATAAAATTAGGAGAAAATTTGAGTTCAAGTTCATGTCTTCCACTAACAAAAGTAAATGACTTTGGCAAAGTTATCTAAGCTTCAAGCATATGTTTTCTACTCTATTTCTGCTCCATTATTCATTACTTGTCTGATATAGGCTAAGTTGTTGATGAATCCTATGTAAATCTTCCCATTGAGGATTCTATAGTCTAATAAACTTCATGTATAATTAGAACAAAAATAGGAAAAGTGGTTAAATATCAAGAAAGCATCATAGAAAGATCCTCAAGAGGTCAGAGGAAGTTAAAATTAAATTTCCCTTTGTAGAAAATAGCATTTGAACTTGGCCTTGGAGCATGAACAAAAATATTCTAAAGATCAAATAATATACAGGAAAGTGTTAGAAAAGTATAAGATGTCATACAAATTTGAGGGCTAGTATTTTAACTGGTGAGTGTTAGAAGAAGCTGTTCTAAGAAATAAGGTGGGGCAAGAAGTGCTTCAATCCCTTAATTCTTTAGGCACAACCTGCCAAATCCGTTACTTCAGAAGAAGCAATGGCTCCCTTGATGGCAGGGCCTCCATCTATTCTCCGTCCTTTTCTGCCAGCACACAAAAGATCCTACATTACATTGTGCATGAAAACTTTCCAGGGCCACCTGGAGCAGGGGGCTCAGAAAGAGCCTTAGATAATGTTCAGAAAGTCTGGCAGCACAGGGCCAATTCGAGGAGAACTACTGACATGGCTCACATACGTCAAAGATAAAGGGTAAAAGAACATACCAGCAAGACAAATGAGCTAATTTTAGCTTAAATGAAGAATAAAGGCAACTGCTTCAGGTTTCACTCTTGGGTGGTTTGGGGGCAGGGAACTACAGCAGCTATGTGGGTGCAAAGGAGAGGAGGAGTCTGACAGTAGCCAAAATACTTTTAACAGGCCCTCCCCTACCAAAGTTCCATCAGGAGGCTTGTTGTCCTTCTGTAAGATCTGCCTTCTTCCAAGCTGTTCTCCCATCTACTGGCTACCATTACCACCTGGGTTCAGATAAGACTATCCTTTTGTATATGAGTTTTAGGTATGAGTATGTGTGCCTCCTCAAGATGACCTTCCTTGTTCCCCTCCACACTAAGAAATCATCCTAGTGCATGATGCCCAAACTTCCTTTCCATAGCCTTTTTCTTCATCCTTAGAAGGCAATTAAAAAAAATCAGGGTTTAGCTGGGCATATAGCCTAGTATTTAGCTGAAATTGATACTCCAACAGTATTCAGGTTCACATAGATTCATCTCAATTCAATTCAATTCAGATTCAAATTCATTGTTGGTATTAGTTATATTATTAGTCATAGTTTTTCACTGGGCCTGGATCAGGGATTTCTGGGGAACACCTGTCTATGCCTTTCTCCACAGGCTCAATTCCGAACTTTCCTTGGGAGGGTAACATCCTTGCCAAAACTCTATTATGGGTGGTGGAATAATTTGGCTTGTGCAACATCCCCCCCCCCAGAAATATAAAGCTACTGATAAGAAAGTAGTGTCAAATTGGAGAGGGATAGAATGGTTCCAATGACAAAATTATCTCCATCACAGAGAAAAATAAAATCCTTGGTGAGATTTTTTTTATAGCCTCCCATTCACTGATCTGTTGAGTTGCCTTGCAAAATTTCCATTCTTACTGTACTCAATCATACCCTAAAATACCTCTAGCCCTCATTACTCATTTGTAATAATAAACAATCCTTCATGTGTAATGTACTGCTTATCACATATATATATGTCTATGATATATATTTATATTTAGTAATAACTTAATACATTTCATGTACTGCTTTAACATATATATGACATTTGACATGTATATATGTCATATATATATACATGTATATATCATATATATGATAAAGTAGAGCATTAAATTCATAATAATTTAATGCCTATTTGTGAAGAAAAGAGTTAACCCAGCATACCTGAGTTTCTCAAATCTTGTACATTCTCAGAAGGGCCTACTTATATGACTGGCCTTTGGCTGGCTTCTGGCAACTGAGCTCTTAAAATGTTCCCTATGTTGCTAACTGATAAGGGCACTGTGCATGCTTAAAGCCCTGAACCACACTGTACCAGCTTGTCTAGGTTATATAAAAAATGTGATTTATGGTGAATACCTGCTTTCCTTCGGGGGGGGGGTCTGAAGTTTCCATAACTGCAATCAATCACCACAGTTACCCCAATAAAAACCCTGGACTTTTAGGCTCAAGAAAGCTCCTTTGGCAAAAAACATTTTGCATATTTCTGGAGTTCACTGTTGAAGGATTAAGCACATCCTGTGTGACTCCATTGAGAGAGGACTCTTGGAAGCTTGCACCTGGTGTCCTTTAGCCTCCGCCTGACTGTACCTTTTTCCTTTACTGATCTTCTTTTTTGTCCTTTTGCTGTAATAAACCATAGCCTGGTTATCATGACTTTTAAGTACTGTGAGTCATTTTAGCACACCAATGAGCCTGAGGGTGGCCTTGGGAACCACCAATATGGTCGTACAATGTCGTAAGTATTATCACCTCCATTTTACACATAAGGAAACTGAGTTTCAGAGAAATCAGATGAGTTCCCCAAGAGTAGAGTTAGTGCTTGAACTGGTACTAGAACACAATTCTTGCCAAATCCCACATTTTTTCTACTATACTAAATTCCCTCTATAAATTTTGTTCAGGTAGGAGGGGTAGATAAAGTGGCATCAGAGGTCTCTTTCAGCTCTGAAAATCCATAACTGTATGTCCAGAAGCCCACATACACAGACACACACACAAAGGGGGAAGTACAACTAAAAATAATGCAAAGTTTTTTCAGATCATCTCTACCTATTCCCCTTTTGCACACCTCACTTCTGACTTAGGATATACAGGGCTCTACAGACACTCTGCAATAATATATGGGCAAGGAAAAAACTTACACTTTCAGGAACGACTAGTTCTACTAAGCATGCTTTTACCCAAGCAATCTTCCTAGCTCTTGAAAAATAAAACTGTACACATGGATGTAAGAAAGATTTGGTTGAGTTTGTTCATTATCATTACTAGGGTAAGACTGGAAGTGAAAATTTATAGCCTTCTCTGACCTGATAATACCAACATAACTTTGCCTTGCTGTAAACTCCCAAAGGACTGGCTTTGTCTCTCAACACTCCCCATACGTCTGTGTAATCTGTCTCAGTAAGTTTTATGTTCTGCAAATGATGGGAGAGAGATTGTGACTTGGTAGAATAATACATAAAATGTATGAAATGAATCCCCTTTCATTAAATATAATATGTATAAAGTATGTTGTATGTTTTAAAGAGAACAATAAAGCAAATGAACGAATTAGGCTGAAACCTTGCTTTTATCCCCAACGTAAAAATATCACTGGGTGAATTTCAAGGCCCTGGGATGAGATTTTTTTTTTGTCAGGCTAGGCAATATTTCGCACTGAGAGAGGAGACTGGACAGACACATATCTATGTAACAATCAATCTTATTCTTGACAATGGCGTCCTAAAGGGTCTTTCTGCTCTGCATTTGGCATCAGCAAGTCCAGTTTCACTGGACTGTCACTGTGTGACAGTTTTCACATATTTGTATCACTCAGAAAAAAAGCATGTTTGTCTATGTGGAGAATAGTGTGGTGGTTTCAGTGTGAGCGGATAGAATTTGCCTTGTCCAGACAGAAAAAAGCCTCTGAGAAAGCACTAAAGGACAGCTAAACACACCAAGATTGGTTTGTTATCATACATAGAAAAGAATATTTGGGGAGAAGTGAGGAAGAGGCAGCTCAATTACTTATGAAGATATTTTAGGCATAGAGTAGCACACAGCATATCATATCCATTAATAAAACTGGGCTTTGCAAGACAAAAGGTAGAGCATTTACACTTAATATAAAGCTGTAGTTTTGAGGAACTATTATTAACCTGAATCCAGCGACTGCCCCCATACACAACTATACACACTTACCCAGATGCACGTACAACATTCTTAAACTAGACACTCTTTAACTCTGCCTTCATTTACAAATAAACAAAAAATTACATATTTACCAAATTGTTCTGACAGGAGGGGAGAAATGCAGAACTTAGAGGCAAAATGAGAGTAGGTAATTGAAAACAAGGTTGTTTACACATATATACACACAATTCATCCCTCCAGTGATCTATAGCATTAGCTTTTTCTTTTTTTTTAAGATTTTATTTATTTATTTATTTGACAGAGAGAGAGAGAGAGAGAGAGAGAGGCAGCCAGAGAGGGAACACAAGCAGGGGGAGTGGGAGATGGAGAAGCAGGCTCCCCGCTGAGCAGGGAGCCCAATGCGGGGGCTCGATTCCAGAATGCTGGGATCATGACATGAGCCAAAGGTAGACACCTAGTGACTGAGCCACCCAGGCACCCCCGCATTAGCTATTTCTAGTTAAGCTATATCCCTTTCACTGGAGGAAGATAAAGATCAGAGACATGGGCATTTCAGAGTCTCTTTTCTACTTGCCCAATGGATACATAGTGTGGCTTCTGTTAAGATTCATTCAATGTGACCAATAGAGAAAGGTCTACCTAGCAAATTAGAGCTATCGCCTTTTGGTCTGGGTCTCAGTTTTCACAATTGTAAAATGAAGGGACAGATGTGGACCTACTAAGCCAGCTAATATCCTATGGCTGTTTGACTCCATCACAAACAACATGTGCCACATGCCACAAGACAGATGTTAATAATGCTTTCAAGCCTTACTTCTTATATGCAGGCCCACACATAAACATGGGGCTTTTCTTTTTGGCTCAGAAAGGCAGGGGAGCCCAGAGGGTTATGCTTTTCCAAATGCAGATAAATAAGCTGAGAAGATTACAATTAAGTGTCTGCACAGCAAAGAAAACAGTCAACAAAACTAAGAGGCAGCCCACGGAATGGGAGAAGATATTTGCAAATGACATTACAGATAAAGGGCTGGTATCCAAGATCTATAAACAACTTCTCAAATTCAACACTCAAAAAACAAGTAAGTCAAAAAATGGGCAGAAGACATGAACAGACACTTCTCCACAGAAGGCATACGAATGGCTAACAGACACATGAAAAAATGTTCAACATCGTTAGCCGTCAGGGAAATTCAAATCAAAACCACATTGAGATACCACCTTACATGAGTTAGAATGGCAAAAATTAATAAGGTGGGAAACCAAATGTTGGCGAGGATGTGGAGAAAGGGGAACCTTCCTACACTGTTGGTGGGAATGCAAGTTGGTACAGCCACTTAGGAAAAGTGTGGAGGTTCCTCAAAAAGTTAAAAATAGAGCTACCCTATGACACAGCAATTGCAGTACTAAGTATTTACCACAAAGAAACAGATGTAGTAAAAAGAAGGGGCACATGCATCCCAATGTTCATAGCAGCAATGTCCACAATAGCCAAACTGTGGAAGGAACTGAGATGCCCTTCAACAGACGAATGGATAAAGAATATGTGGTTCATATATACAACAGAATATTACTCAGCCATCAGAAAGGATGAATACCCACCATTTGCATCGACATGGATGGAACTGGAGGGGATTATGCTAAGTGAAATAAGTCAAGCAGAGAAAGACAATTATCATATGGTTTCACTTATATGTGGAACATAAGGAATAGCATGGAGGACATTAAGAGAAGGAAGGGAAAAATGAAGGGGGTGGAAATCAGAGGGGGAGATGAACCATGAGAGACTATGGACTCTGGGAAACAAACTGAAGGTTTCAGAGGGGAGGGGGTGGGAGGATGGGTTAGCCCAGTGGTGGGAATTAAGGAGGCATGTATTGCAATGAGCACTGGTGTTATACGCAAATAATGAAACATGAAACACTACATCAAAAACCAATGAAGTACTGTATGGTGACTAACATAGCGTAATAAAAAAATTTCAAATATAAAATAAAAATCTTTCCCCCAGTTTGCCTGTTTTAAGGGAGAGAGGAATGATGAGCTACAATGGCAAGGTCTAAAGGAATCTGACCACAGTTAGTATGACAGTGCTTTGATGACTATTGGTTTCTGTGTGGCTGTCAAGAGAAAGAGCACACTCCTTCTGCTCGAATAGCAAATCATTGAGTAAGAGAACCTACAGACAATTTCAAGGCTGAAGATTAAGCCACCTGTAAGGCTGGGATTTGCTGGACCCTGGTACACGCTGAACGTAAGGGAATAACTTGGGCCCAGAGCACCAGAGTCAATTGAGAATCCCAACTGAAACCCAAAATAGTCATGTAATAATCATGCAATATCTACTGAATGTGCTAGTGTTTACATGATGAACAGAAATAATGTGGATTTTATGATGGCAAAGAATAAATCAGCTCAATCTGGGGTCAAGTTAATGTATTTTCTACAACTGCTAAAATAAAAAATTACCTTTGGGGTAAATACCCAGTAGTGCAATGGCTGGGTCATAGGGTAGCTCAATTTTTAACTTTTTAAGGGACCGCCACACTGTTTTCCAGAGTGGCTGTACAAACTTGCATTCCCACCAAGTGATGGGTAGTAAGGAGGGCACGTATTGCATGGTGCACTGAGTGTTATACGCAACTAATGAATCATCAAACTTTACATAAAAAACCAGGAATGTACTGTATGGTGACTAACATAATATAATAAAAAAAATTTAAAAAAAATAAAAAATTACCTACCCACTAAGTTCTGAGAGAAATACTGGGTCACTTTAAGAACTAAATGTCTACTGCTTCTGATGGAGGGAAAGAGATTTTATCTTCAAGACTGACTTATTAATGTATGATACAACTTAAAATGTGTAGCATTTTATGTACTGATTTGATCATTAATAATTAATAATTCACATTTTTGTGATGCTAAATTTGTGAACATATTTCATACTACCTATCTTATGTTGATCTCTGCCAACAGTCCTGTGAGTGTAAATGGGTATGTGCTATTATCCTTATTTTACAGATGATGAATAGGAAGCTGAGAGTGATTGAGTACTAGAAAGCTGGCATTAGAATCCAGACATCAAGATTCCAAGCTTTTCCTACTTTGAGGTAAGGTCAGCAAGGGACACAAACATGAAAATGTTTCACACCCTATTCCAGCTCAAAACTTATTATATAACCCAAGATTTATCATTATACAAGTTTACCTGTTGGAATGCTTGCCAACATGAAACCCAAGCTTAACTTCCTTTAATTTTTTTAGATTTTTAATTTAAATTCAATTTAATTAACATACACTGTATTATTAGTAGAATTCAGTGATTCATCAGTTGCTTACAACACCCAGCGCTCATTACTTCAAGTGACATCCTTAATGCCCATCACTCAGTTACCCCATACCCCAACCAGCTTCCCTCCAACAACCCTCAGTTTGTTCCCTATAGTTAAGAGTCTCTTATGGTTTGCTTCCTCTCTGTTTTTATCTGATTTTATTTTCCTTCCCTTCCCCTACGTTCATCTTTTTTGTTTCTTAAATTCCATATATAAGTGAAATCATATGGTATTTGTCTTTCTTGGACTGACTTATTTCACTTAGCTTAATACCCTCCAGATTCATCCATGTCATTGCAAAAGGTAAAATTTCATTCTTTTTGATGGCTGAGTAATATTTCATTGCATAGATATTCCATATCTTCTTTATCCATTCATCTGTCAATAGACATCTGGGCTCTTTCCATGTTTTGGCAAAAGTGGAGATTGCTGCTTTAAACATTGGGGTGCATGTGCCCCTTTGAATCACTGTGTTTGTATCCTTCAGATAAATACCTAGTAGTGCAATTGCTGGGTCATAGGGAAGCTCTATTTTCAACTTTTTAAGGAACCTCCATACTGTTTTCCAGAGTAGCTGCACCAGTTTGCATTCCCACCAACAGTGGAAGAGGATTCCCCTTTCTCCACATCCTTGCCAACATTTGTTGTTTCCTGTCTTGTTAATTTTACCCATTCAGACTGGTCAGAGGTGTTATCTCATTGTGGGTTTGATTTGTATTTACCTGATGCTGAGTGATGTGGAGTATTCTTTCATTTGTCTGTTGGCCATTTGTATGTCTCCTTTGGAGAAATGTCTGTTTATATTTTCTGACCATTTCTTGACTGGATTCTTTGTTTTTTGGGTGTTGAGTTTGGTAAGTTCTTTATAGATTTTGGATACTAACCATTTTTCTGATATGTCATTTGCAAATATCTTCCCCCATTCTGTAGGTTGCCTTTTAGTTTTGTTGACTGTTTCTTTTGTTGTGCAGAAGTTTTTACCTTGATGAGTACACAATAGTTCATTTTTACTTTTGTTTCCCTTGCCTTTGGAGACGTGTCTAACAAGAAGTTGCTGTGGCCGATGTCAAAGAGGTTGCTGCCTCTGTTCTCCTCAAGGATTTTGATGGATTCCTGTCTTACATGGAGGTCTTTCATCCATTTTGAGTTTATCTTTGTGTATGGTGTAAGAGAATGGTTCAGTTTCATTCTTCTGTATTTGGCTGTCTAATTTTCCCAACACCATTTGTTGAAGAGACTGTCTTTTTTCCATTGGATATTCTTTCCTGCTTTCTTGAAGATCACTTGACCATAGAGTTGAGGGTCCATTTCTGGGGTCTCTATTCTGTTCCATTGATCTATGTGTCTGTTTTTCTGCCAGTACTATACTGTCTTGATGATTATAGTTTTGTAATACAGCTTGAAGTCTGGAATTGTGATGCCTCCAGCTTTGGTTTTCTTTTTCAACATTCCTGGCTATTTGGGGTCTTTTCTGGTTCCATACAAATTTTAGGATTATTTGTTCCAGCTTTGTGAAAAATGCTGGTGGTATTTTGATAGGGATTACACTGAATGTGTACATTGGGTAGCATAGATGTTTTAACAGTATTTGTTCTTCCTATCCATGAGCATGGAATGTTTTTCCATCTGTGTCTTCCTCAATTTCTTTCATAAGTGTTCTGTAGTTTTTAGAGTATAGATCCTTTACCTCTTTGGTTAAGTTTATTCCTAGGTATCTTATGGATTTTGGTGCAATTGTAAATGGGATGGATTCCTTTATTTCTCTTTCTTCTGTCTCATTGTTAGTGTATAGAAATACAACTGACTTCTGTGCAGTGATTTTATATCCTGCAACTTTGCTAAATTCCTGTATCAGTTCTAGCAATTTTTTGGTGGAGTTTTTGGGTTTTCTACATAGTGTATCATGTCATCTGTGAAGAGTGAGAGTTTGACTTCCTCTTTGCCTGTTTGGATGGCTTTTATTTCTTGTTGTCTGACTGCTTAGGCTAGGACTTCCAGCGCTATGTTGAACAACAGTGGTGAGAGTGGACATACCTGTCGTGTTCCTAACCTTAGGGGAAAAGCTCTCAGTTTTTCCCTGTTGAGGATGATATTTGCTGTGGGTATTTCATATATGGCTTTTATGATATTGAGGTATATTCCCCCAAGCTTAACTTCTTGAATCAGTAGGGAGGCACATGCTAGGGGACAGAAATCTTGTATTATTTCCTGATTTTGCTCAAATATTCCTTTACCAAGAAAAGAGAAGAGGAAGATACAACTTTATCTCCCAGAATCTTCCAAAGATTTCCAGCTCCCAGGGTGCCAGTAAGTACCCTGCCATCTAGTGGTCATTTGCAGGAATTTCATCACCTTCTATGCTAGCTAGGAGACATACTGTGGACGTTCCATTTTCCATCCACATGGAATATGATACGAAACTGATCACTCTTCCAATTGAGTTCAGCAGCAGATATACCACTGCACTATACACACATCCTCAAGCCAGACTTCTTTGAAAAGGATTATGTTAAATGTTAGTAGTTTAAACATAGACATACTATACAACCCAGAAAGTGCACTCCTAAGCATATACCCAAGTGATTAAAAAACTTACGTCTATACAAAAACCTGCATGTAAATGTATATAGCAACTTTATTCATAATTTCCAAAAGCTATAAGTATTCAAGATGTCTTTCAACAGGATAATGGATAAATATCTTTACAATGGAATATTATTCAGTGATAAAAAGTAACTATTTCAAAGGACTACTGATGAGGCTTAAATGCATTTTGCTAAGAGATAGAAGCCATACACAAAACGCTACATATTATATGATTCCATTTATATGACACTCTGGAAAAGGTAAAACCATAGAGATGGAACCCCCATCAGTAGTTTCCAGGTGTTGGGGGGAAAGGACTGGTTGATAGAAAAGGGATACACAGACAAATTTTGAAAGTAACAAAACTCTTCTGTATAGTACTTGGGTAGTGAGCACATGATACTATGCAATTGTCAAAACCTACAGAACTATACTTTACAGAAAATAAGCCTTAATGCATGTAAATTTAAAAATCAATCAGGATGTCAAGAAATCCAGGATGAAATGCAGACTATGACAAATGAATCTAACTGCATCACAGATGTGTGACATAACTGCACTGGGTTCAGGTATGAAGTTGACTTCACTTTGGAAAGTGTGTTTTGACTGGAAATTATAAGGGTAAAGACAAAAGAATCTTTACTCAATGTACTCTGTTAAATTTGTTTCTTATGAGGTATGAGTAAATGATTCTGAAACTACTTTAGATAGATGATAGATGATGATAGATAGAGGATAGTGAAAGTCAGATTGCCTACTATTAGAGAGCTATTAGAGAGGGAACTTATAGATTAAGAAGAAAAGAAGGCTAGAATGAACCCTATAGTATTGTATTAGAGTTGGAGAAATCAGTATGCACTCATGTTTAGCTCTCTCTCTCTCTCTCTCTCTATATATATATATATATATACACACACACACACACACACACACACACACAAATGGATAGCTATATAGAAGTCACAGAGACTATGGATATACATGTATACATAGGTTAACATGCAAATATGTATTTCCTAGATCTGTACACTAAGAAAGCCTAGTAGCTTACTAACAATGACCATTCCCAGAACTTAGTTTCTAAATACAATTCTCCAATAAAAGGAACTAGTGTTCCTTGGAGAAATGGCTGAATCTAGGGCTAGGAAAGGGTAAATACAAGATGAGTACAGAATAACTTGTAGTACCAGAAAATAAGGAAAAGATACTTTTCCTGAAAAGATAAAAGAAAGGGGGGCATTTCAAAGGCACACAGGAGCCAACCTAAAAGAATTCCCAATGGTCAAAGCTGGAACAATTTGAGCAACAAAATAAATGAGGTAGTACTGAATGAAAACTCAAAAGATATAATAAATATATATGAGACCATACACATATAAATGAATGATTGAACAAATAAATAAATGCTTAAGAAGAAATTATCTTCTTTACAGATAATTCCAAATAATGTGTGTGTGTGTGTGTGTGTGTGTGTGTGTGTACACTCCCCCTTCCAGAAGGGTAAACTTGTGTGTGAGCCGGACTTAGTGACTTACCTCCAAAGAATAGGGAATGGAAAAAACAAAATATAGTAACTTTACAGTGGACAAACATGGCAAACACTACCATAACCAAGTGATTAAAATTTAGTAGTGATAATTACTAGTGACAAGTCTAGTTTATATTATGTACCCCTTGATATAATGTGATAAAAATGGCACTTTACCTCTTTGGTGTTCTCCAAAACCAATAACCCCAGTGTAATCATGAGAAAAACATCAGACTAACACAAAGGGAGGGACATCCTGCAAAACAACTGACCAGTACTCTACAAAAATGTTAAAATCATGAAAAACTGAGAAACTGACAAAGACCACAGAAGACTAAAGACACATGATGATTAAATGCAGTGTGGTAACCTGGATTGGATTCTGCCATTTTAAAAAGGATGTTAACTGTAAAACTGGTGACATTTGAATGAAGTTTGAAGTTTAGTGAATAGTAATATACCAAAGTTGGTTTCTTAGTTTTGATAAATGCTACATAGTAATGTAAGTTGACAACATAAATGGGTGAGGAATGCATGGGAGCTCTCTACTATTTTTGAAATTTTTCTGTAAATATAAAATTAATCCAAAATAAAATTTTTAAAAACTTAAACCATATGGAATATATGGAAATGCTCTCTCTCTCTCTCTCTCTCTCTCTCACACACACACACACACACACACACACACACACACACTTAGTAGTTTAAACATACATATCTGTCAGATTCCTCCTTGACATACAATTAGGGATTAAAACAGTCTTCTGAAGATCAGAGGTCCACTATTACCTGACTTTGTAACCTTGAGTGAGTTCCTTTTTTCATCTCTGAGCTTGAATTTTCCATCTGTACCATGAAGTGTTGAACCAGATGGTCTCCAAAGGCCCTTTCAGATCTACCTAGTTTGGGCTCCTTTTTAGCTGTGTGGGAGGCAGGAACAGAACCCAAAAGCTTCCCTTGGGTTTGCTTAACTATACCAGCTGCTTTACCAACACAAGCTCAAAGTAGAATGTTCCATGTGAGTTCTAATTGCTAGTAATCCCAGAGAGATCGGTTCAGTAAGAAGCAGGATGGAACTGAGCATGGTAGAAGCCTCCTTTCTGAGCAGAGTTCTGTGTTCTCCAAGAAATGAGGGCAATGTGAAAGCCATATATAGGTGGGGTTTCAGAAAAGGGAAAAATGAACCAAAACTTGTATTTGTATTTCTTGCTGAGCCACCACTTCTCAACCACTCTAGTTAAGCAAGGGCATATTGCAAATAAACCAAAGTGATTTCAAAATATCACTCTTTCTTCCCTTTTTAAAGAAGATTTTTCTATTTATTTATTTTAGAGAGAGGAGAGGAGGGGCAGAGGGAGAGGGAGTGAGAAAGAGAGAAGCAGACTCCCCACTGAGTATGGAGCCCAGTGCAAGGCTTGATCTCATGACCCTGAGATCATGATCTGAGCCAAAATCAAGAGTCAGATGCTTAACTGACTGATCCAGCCAGATACCCCCAAATGTCACGCTTTCTATTCACCAGACATGGGGGGTAATATTTGAGAGCAAGTAATGGCTACTTCTCAGGGGAGAGTTGGGGCCACTCGTGGCAATCATACTAATATTACTCCCTATTCATAAAGGACCTTTGTCAGGTCAAACTCTTCAAGGAAATAACTTTTGACTGCCTAGAATCAGAATGTGCTAGTTTCAGATCTTGACATTACTTCAGTGGTTTTAAAGGAAGAGATGGCTGAGAAAGATGTGCACCCTCACTTTTGAAGATAGTGACTGCAAGTGATAAATATATAAACTCACACACAGTACACCAACCTCAAAACTAAAGGGCTAGATATAATCTTATAAAAATTTAAACTACCAAAAGTATTCCCAGCCCATTCCAGATTGCATACAGCCCAGGCAAGAAGGGGAAGATTAAAATAATAGAAACAGAAAATGAACCAAAAATTCAATGGATATTTCTAAATCTTACCAACCTGCAAGAGAATTAAGGAGTTCTTTACTCAGAAAGGAACACAAGGTTATTACTGCCACCACCATATTTAGCTGTGCTAAACCCAATAGCTGCTATTATCTTTCATTCTTTCCTCCAATCAGCCAACAGCTCTGTCAGTTTAACAGACAACCGGAGGAACTCTGGCTTTTGCCAGGAGTTCACAGAGCTTTGAAGCCAAAGGGGATTTCTGCAGAAGGTGTTTCTTAGAGAAGAGTCTTGCTTCCATTTTAATATTTAGATAATTTTCATAAAGATCAATGTGGACATTTGCGTCCATATAATATAATTTTCTTAAAAGGTTTTAAAAAAAGCTTAAACCTTTCTTTTCATTTGCTGTCAACTCAGAAGCTCCAGTTAGTGAGACAGCATAGTCTTTTTATTTTAATTTGTACACTTTCGCCCCACAAAACAAAATTATGTTTATTCCTTCTATTAACATAGCTCTATTGATGCTAACTTAAACTATTTAGTCTCACATCCACTGTGCAATAATACAACAGTCACAGGGTAAAGGAAATAATAGAGAAAAGAAGAAATCAGAGAGAAAGGTGAAAGAGAGAAGGGCAAGAAAAGGGGAAGTGGAGAAGATAAAAGGAAAGATGGAAAATGAAATGGCTGGAGAAAAACAGAGAAAGAAAAAGAAGAATTAAAGAAAAAAGATGACAATGAAACAAAAGAGCAATGAAGAAAAGCCTCCAATTACTACTTATTTTTAATTTTATCGAGTAGTGATACTGTAGACCTAAGAATATTTGTTGCTGAATGTGGAATAGATTGAATACCAATTGTCATTTCTGTGTACAGATTTTCACAAAGGCCTAAATGAAGGTCTGGCTCTCCTTCACAATAAGTCCATGGACTCATTCGCAACCCAGCTATAGGATTTTATTAGAATAGGAACTTGATGATACACGTTTGTGCTCATTTCAGAGCTGCCAACAAAAAATGCTTCTGACATCTCATGGAGTTAAAGATCAAGTAGGCCATTTTCTCCTACTGGCCAGTAGCATATGAATACACATGTACACACACATACACACACACTATCTCAAATTGGGGAATTTAGTTGGCTCCAAACAACAAAAACTCTCAAAACTCAGTAAAGGAAGATTACATATTAAGAGAAGACTCAATTCATCAAAAAGATATAACAAAAACATATACACACTTAACATCAGAGCCCCAAAATAGATTAAACAAAACCTGACAGAATTAGAAGGAGAAATAGAGAGTTGTATAATAATAGTTGGAGACTTCAATACGCAACTTTTAACAACGGATAGAACAACTAAACAGAAGATCAATGAAGAAACAGATGACTTGAAGAACACTGCAAACCAAGACCTAATAGAAATATAGATAAAACTAGACCCCACAACAGCAGAATACACGTTGTTCTCAAGTGCACATGGAACATTCTTCAGGATTGGCCATTTTTTAGATCACATAACAAGTATCAATAAACTCAAAAAGATTGAAATCATACAGAGTATCTTCTCTAAACCTTAAATAAAAAATAGAAAACTAGAATCTCACAAATATTTGGAAATTAAAAAACAAACTTTTTGGTTAGTTCAAAGATACTTTATATATGTTTTTTATTTAAATTCAATTAGCCAACATATCATGCATCATTAGTTTCAGATGTAGAGTTCAATAATTTATCAGTTGTGTACAAAACCCAGTGTTCATCACATCATGTGCCCTCCTTAATGCCCATCACCCAATTACCTCATCCCCCCACCCACTTCCCCTCCAGCAACCCTCAGTTTCTTTCCTATAGTTAAGAGTCTCTCTTGGGTTTTTTTCCCTCTCTGATGACTTCTCAATCAGTTTTCCCTCCCTTCCCCCTGTGCTGTTTCATATGCTCCATTTATGAGCGAAACCATATATTAATAACGTTTCTCTGAGAGACATATTTCACTCAGCATAAAACCCTCCAGCTTGATCTACATCAATGTAAATGGTAAGTATTCACCCTTTTTGATGGCTGAGTAATATTCCTGTGTGTGTGTGTGTGTGTGTGTGTGTGTGTGTACATATATGTCATATCTTCTCTGTCCATTCATCTGTTGATGGACATCTCAGCTCTTTCCACAGTTCGGCTGTTGTGGACATTGCTGCTATGAACACTGGAGTGGAAGGAGACCCTTCTTTTCACTACATTTGTATCTTTGAGGTAAATACCCAGTAGTGCAATTGCCGGGTCACAGGGTAGCTCTATTTTTAACTTTTCAAGGAACCTCCATACTGTTTTCCAAAGTGGCTGTACCAACTTGCATTCCCACCAACAGTGTAAGAAGGTTCCCCCTTCTCCACATCCTTGCCAACATTTGTTGTTTCCCACCTCATTAATTTTTGCCATTCTAATTCGTGTAAGGTGGTATCTCAATGTGGTTTTGATTTGAATTTCCCTGATGGCTAGTGATGTTGAACATTTTTTCATGTATCTGTTAGCCATTTGTATGTCTTCTTTGGAGAAGTGTCTGTTCATGTCTTTTGCCCATTTTTTGACTTGATTATTTGTTTTTTGGGGGTTGAGTTTGAGAAGTTTTTATAGATCTTAGATACCAGCCCTTTATCTGTACTGTCATTTGCAAATATTTTCTCCCATTCCGTGGGTTGCCTCTTAGTTTTGTTGACTGTTTCCTTTGTTGTGCAGAAGCTTTTATCTTGATGAAGTCCCAAAAGTTCATTTTTGGTTTTGTTTCCCTTGCCTTTGGAGACGTATCTAGCAAAAAGTTGCTGTGGCCAAGGTCAATGAGGTTGCTGCCTCTGTTCTCCTCAAGGATTTTGATGGATTCCTGTCTTACATGGAGGTCTTTCATCCATTTTGAGTTTATCTTCATGTATGGTGTAAGAGAATGGTTCAGTTTCATTCTTCTGTATTTGGCTGTCCAATTTTCCCAACACCATTTGTTGAAGAGACTGTCTCTTTTCCATTGGATATTCTTTCCTGCTTTCTTGAAGATCACTTGACCATAGAGTTGAGGGTCCATTTCTGGGGTCTCTATTCTGTTCCATTGATCTATGTGTCTGTTTTTCTGCCAGTACTATACTGTCTTGATGATTACAGCTTTGGAATATAGCTTAAAGTCTGGCATTGTGATGCCACCAGCTTTGGTTTTCTTTGTCAACGTTCCTCTGGCTATTCGGGGTCTTTTCTGGTTCCACACAAATTTTAGGATGGTTTGTTCCAGTTCTGTGAAAAATGTCAATGGTATATTGATAGGGATTGCATTGAATGTGTAGATTGCTCAGGGTAGCATAGACATTTTAACAATATTTTTTCTTCCAATCTATGAGCTTGGAATGTTTTTGCATTTCTTTGTGTCTTCCTCAATTTCTTTCATAAGTGTTCTGTAATTTTTAGAGTATAGACCCTTTACCTCTTTGGTTAGGTTTATTCCTAGGTATCTTATGGTTTTGGGGGCAATTGTAAATGGGATGGATTCCTTCATTTCTCTTTCTTCTGTCTCATTGTTAGTGTAAAGAAATGCAACTGATTTCTGTGCACTGATTTTATATCCTGTCATGTTGCTGAATTCTCTATGAGTTCTAGCAATTTTTTGTTGAAGTCTTTGGGTTTTCTACATAAAATATCATTTCATCTACAAGGAGTGAGAGTTTGACTCTTGTTTTGCCAATTTGAATGCTTTTATTTCTTGTTGTTGTCTGATTGCTGACGCTAGGACTTCCAGTACTATGGTGAACAACATTGGCGAGAGTGGGCATCCCTGTCATGTTCCTGACCTTAGGGGGAAAAGCTTTCAGGATTTCTCCATTGAGAATGATATTCACTGTGGGCTTATCGTATATGGCTTTTATGATATTGAAGTATGTTCCCTCTATGTCTACACTGTGGAGAGTTTTAATCAAGAAAGGATGTTGTATTTTGTCAAATGCTTTTTCTGCCTCCATTGACAGGATCATATGGTTCTTGTCCTTTCTTTTATTAATGTGATGCGTCACATTGATTGATTTGTGAATGTTGAACCACCCTTGCAGCCCAGGAATGAATCTCACTTGGTCATGGTGAATAATTGTTTTAATGTACTGTTGGATCCTACTGCCTAGTATCTTGGTGAGAATTTTGGCATCCATGTTCGTCAGTGATACTGGTCTGTAATTCTCCTTTTTGGTGGGCTCTTTGTCTGGTATCAGATCAAGGTAATGCTGGTCTCATAGAATAAGTTTGGAAGTTTTCCTTCCATTTGATTTTTTGAAACAGCTTCAGAAGAATAGGTATTAGTTCTTCCTTAAATGTTTGGTAGAATTCCTCTGGGAAGCCATTCAGGCCTGGACTCCTGTTTATTGTGAGATTTTTGGTTACTGCTTCAATTTCTTTACTAGTTATGGGTCTGTTCATGTTTTCTATTGCTTCCTGTTTCAGTTTTGGTAGTTTATATGTCTCTAGAAATGCATCCATTTCTTCCAGATTGTCTAGTTTGTTGGCATATAGTTGCTCATAATATATTCTTAAAATTGTTTGTATTTCTTTGAGCGTGACCTCTCCCCTTTCATTCATGATTTTATTTATTTATATGGATACTTTCTCTTTTCCTTTTGGTAAGTCTGGCTAGTGGCTTATTGATCTTTTTAATTCTTTCAAAGAACCAGCTTCTAGTTTCATTTATCTGTTCTGTTCTTTTCATTTCTTTTCACTGATTTCTGCTCTAATCGTTATTATTTCTCTTCTCCTGTTTGGTTTAGGCTTTATTTGCTGTTCTTTCTGCAGCTTCTTTAGATATAAGGTTAGCTTGAGTATTTGAGACTTCTCTAATTTTTTAAGAAAAGCTTGTATTGCTATGAACTTCCCTCTTAGGACCGCCTTGCCTGCATCCCAAAGGTTTTGAACAGTTATGATTTCAGTTTTGCTTGTTTCCATGAATTTTTAAAATTCTTCTTTAATTTCCTGGTTGACCCATTCACTCTTTAGTAGGATGTTCTTTAACCTCCTAGTGTTTGAGTTCCTTCCAAATTTCCTCTTGTGATTGAGTTCAAGTTTCAAAGCATTGTGGTCTGTATGTACCACATCTTCTTAATCCAACATGGATGGAACTAGAGGAGATAATGCTAAGCGAAATAAGTCAATCAGAGAAAGACAATTATTATATGGTTTCACTCATTTATGGAACATAAGAAGTAGGAAGATCGGTAGGAGAAGAAAGGGAAGAAGAAAGGGGGGGTAAACAGAAGGGGGAATGAACCATGAGAGACTATGGACTCTGGGAAACAAACTGAGGGCGTCAGGGGGGGGGGTTGGGGGAATGGGATAGGCTGGTGATGGGTAGTAAGGAGGGCACGTATTTCACGGTGCACTGGGTGTTATGCGCAAGTAATGAATCATGGAACTTTACATCAAAAAGTAGGG
Organism: Ursus arctos; assembly: GCF_023065955.2. Taxonomy (NCBI): domain Eukaryota; kingdom Metazoa; phylum Chordata; class Mammalia; order Carnivora; family Ursidae; genus Ursus; species Ursus arctos. The sequence goes on from NC_079873.1 coordinate 59,583,076, forward strand.
GTGTACTGTATGGTGACTAGCATAATATGATAAAAAAATATTATTAAAAAAAAGCATTGTGGTCTGAAAATATTCAGGGAATTATCCCAATCTTTTGGTACCAGTTGAGACCTGATTTGTGACCCAGTATGTGATCTATTCTGGAGAATGTTCCATGCACACTTGAGAAGAATATGTATTCTGTTGCTGTAGGATGGAATGCTCTGTATATATCTGTGAAGTCCATCTGGTCCAGTGTGTCATTCAAAGCCCTTATTTCCTTGTTGATCTTCTGCTTAGATGATCTGTCCATTGCTGTGAGTGCAGTGTTAAAGTCCCCTACTATTATTGTATTATTATCAATGTGTTTCTTTAATTTTGTTATTATTTGGTTTATATAATTGGCTGCTCCTGAGATAGGAGCATAAATATTTAGAATTGTTAAATCTTCTTGTTGGATATGCCCTTAAAGTATGATATAGGTTGCCTCTTCATGCCTTACTACAGTTTTTTTATTTTATTTTTTTATAATAATATTTTTTATTATATTATGTTAGTCACCATACAGTACATCCCTGGTTTTTGATGTAAAGTTCTTACTACAGTTTTGGTTTAAAATCTAATTTGTCTGAAATGATGATTGCTACTCCAACTTTCTTTGAGGTCCATTAGCAAGATAAATTGCTCTCCACCCCCTCACTTTCAATCTGGAGGTGTCTTTAGGTCTAAAACAAGTCCCTTATAGATAGCATATGGATGGGTCTTGCTTTTTTATCCCATCTGATACCTGATCAGAGCATTTAGACCATTCACATTCACTCTAACTACTGACATATATGAATTTAGTGCCATTTTATTCCCTGTAAAGTCCCTGTTTCTGTCAATTGTCTCTGTTTCTTTCTGGTGTATGTTACTTTGGGGCTCTCTCTTCACTTACAGGATCCCCTTTAATATTTCTTGCAAGGCTGGATTAGTGAAAACAAATGCTTTTAGTTTCTGTTTGTCCTGGAAGCTCTTTACCTCTCCTTCCATTCTTAATGACTGCCTTGCTGGATAAAGTATTCTTGGCTGCATGTTTCTCTCATTTAGTACCCTGAATACATCATGCCAGACCTTTCTGGCCTGCCAGGTCTCTGTAAATAGGTCTGCTACCAGTCTAATATTTCTACCATTGTAGGTTAAGGAGTTCTTGCCTCAAGGTGCTTTCAGTATCTTCTCTTTATGCATGAAATTTGCAAGTTTCACTATTATATGTTGGGATGTTGATCTATTTTTATTGATTTTGAGGGGGTTTCTCTCTACCTCCTGGACTTGAATGCGAGTTTTCTTCTCCAGTTTAGGTAAGTTCACAGCTATGATTTGCTCAAATATACAGTCTGTCCTTCTTTCTCTCTCTTTATTCTTCCTCTGGGACTCAAATAATCCTGTTTTTTTGCTTTATGGTATTAATGGTTTTTCAAAGCCTTTCCTCACAGTCCATTAGTTGTTTTTCTCTCCTTTTGTCAGCTTCCTTCCTTTCCATCATCTTGTCTTGTATGTCATTGACTCTCTTCTGCCTTATTTACCCTAGTTGTTAGAGCAACCATTTTAGACCACATCTCAGTTAAAGCCTTTTAAATTTCAGCCTGATTAGATTTTATTTCTGTACTAAGAGATTCTCTAATGCCTTTTATGCTTTTTTCAAGCCCAGCTAGTAACTTTATTATCATTATTCTGAATTCTGGGTCTGACATTTTACTTATATCCATATCGATTAGATCTGTGTCAGAGAGTATTACTTCTGGTTCTTTCCTTTATTGTGAATTCCTCCTTCTAGTCATTTTTCCCAGAGCAGAATGGCTGAATGACAGAAGAAAATAAAAAATATCAATTATGACCCATGGGAAATACATACGAGACAAATCCACAGAAGTTAGAAACCAAAAAAAGAAAAGAAAAAGAAGTAAAATAAGTGAAAAAAAAAAGAGAATATAATCTCCCAGGTGGACAAAACTGGGTGATCCACCTGGTCCTGGGTGTATTTTGGTCTGTTTGTTAGAAAACACTAAATCCCAAAATTGTAAAGAAAGAAAAACTTTTATATATATATATATATATATATATATATATATATATACAAAAATAAAATTGAATACAGTGAAGGAAGCTAAAAATGCAGAATATATCTATAAAATATAAATGTAAAAATGAAAGTTAAAAAAAGATTTAAAAACAGAGAGTTGATAAAATAAGAACCTAGTTGAAAAAGAAAAAAAATTAAAGGAAAATTTTAAACTGAAAGGTAAAAGAATCATGAGAACAAATCTTGAGTTCTATATACGATTTTCCCCTAGTACTGGAGTTTAGGAGTTCTGTGTGCTTGATAAAGTTGATATTTGCCTAATGTTCCAGCTGATCTGGGGGAGGGGCTTGCTGCACTGATTCTCAGGTGTGTTTGCCTGGAAGGAGTTGCACTGCCCCTTGTCAGGGGGTCAGGCTCAGTGTAGTCTGCTTTGGATTGTTCTATGTGGCTTTTGCTCCCTGAGGCTTTCCAACCTGCTTCAGAGGGTGAAAATTAAAATGGCCATGCCCCATCTTCAGACACAGAGCTGAAAGATCGTGGCTCTCTCTCTTCAGTAAACCCTCAGGGAAAAGTGGTCTTCACTTTTGTGTGCATGAAACTCTGCAGACTCCTGCAGTGCTCACCAGCGCCTCCCAGGGGAAGGAGAAGGGTCGCTGCAGGCCTGCCACTTGCTGGGTCCCCACTAGGAGAGTGGTCTCTTAATCCTGTCACAGTTCGTGGTTTATGGCAACACCTAGATGAAGGCCAGTCTGGGGCTAGCTAATTGTAGCTGTCTTCCCCACTCCAGTGCTTGGGAACTCTGTGACACTCAGGCATCCCTGTTCTTTCTGTGAAGCATGGGATCCTGAGACCACACTGTCCCACCTAAAATTCTGCCCTGCTTTGCTACCCAAGCACCTTTCAGGCAGGGACATCTCTCACTGGAGCAGACTTCTAAACATTCCGATTTTGCACTCCAGGACTATATCACTTTCTGGTAACCAGCTTAAAGAGGCTCCCTCCACCCACCACTTATCTTTCAATATATCCCTTCCGATTCACTTCTCCACACCTCCTACCTTGCAAAGAATGGTCACTTTCCTATTTGTAGAATTCCAGCAATTCTTTTCTTATGTCTCAGGTTTAATATAGGTGTTCAGGATGATTTGATAGGTATCTAGTTAAATTCAAGAGACCAGATGAAACAAGGTCTCCCATTCTTCCGCCATCTTGCCTTTATAGTTAAACAATACACTCTTAAACAATCAGTGGGTCAAAGAAGAAATCACAAGGGAAATTTGAAAATACTTTGAGATAAAAAACAAAACATAACATACTAAAAGTTATGGGATGCACCAAAAGCATTGTTCAAGGGAAATTTATAGCTCTATGCATCAATATTTAAAAAGAAAGAACTCAAATTATTAACCCACATATATAATTTAAGGAACTAGAAAAAGAAAGAAAACTAAGCCCAAAGATAGCAGAGGAAATACATAATAAAGACCACAGTGCAGGTAAATAAAATGAAGAACAAAAGATAAAAAAAGAGAATCACTGTATATATGAACCACATCTTCTTTATCCATTCATCTGTTGAAGGACATCTGGGCTCCTTCCACAGTTTGGCTATTGTGGACATTGCTTCTAGGAACACTGGGGTGCATGTGCCCTTTCTTTTCACTACATCTATATCTTTGGGGTAAATACCCAGTAGTGCAATTGCTGGGTTGTAGGGTAGCTTTATTTTTAACTTCTTGAGGAACCTCCATTCTGTTTTCCAGAGTGGCTGTACCAGCTTGCATTCCCACCAACAGTCTAAGAGGGTTGCAGAAGGGAGGAGGATGGGGTAATCAGGTGATGGGTATTAAGGAGGGTACATGATGTGATGAGCATTGGGTGTTATACGCAACTAATGAATCATTGAACACTACATCAAAAACTAATGATTGAATTGAACTTAATAAAAAATAAATAAAAATGCTTCTATCTTCAGGAAAAAAGACGTTGGTTGAAAAAAAAGAGAATCAATACAGTTGTAAGTTGTTTCTTTGAAAAGATCAACAAAAGTCATAAACCATTAGCTAGACTGATTAGGAAAAAAGAAGGTAAGAGTCAAATTATTAAAATCATAAATGAAATTGGAGATGTTCTACTGGCCTTACAAAAATAAACAGGATTATAAGAGAATATTATAAACCATTGTATGCCAACAAAGTAGGTAAGCTAGATAAAATGTACAAATTCCTAGAAACACACAACCTACCCAAACTGGCTCAAGTAGAAATAGAAAATCTAAGCAGACTGATTACTAGTAATAAGTTTGAGTCAGTAATCAAAACCCTTCTAACAAAAAAGAGTCTGGGACTTTTGAATGAAGCTATTGGTGAATCCTATAAAACATTTAAAGAAGAATTAGAACCTCAAACTTTTCAAAAAACAGAAGAGGAAGAAACATTTTCTAACTCATTCTATGAGGCCAGCATCACCTTAATACCAAAGGCAGATGAAGACATCACAAGAAAAAAAAAAACCTACAGACCAGTATCTCTTATAAATATAGATGTAAAAATCTTCAACAAAAAACTAGCAAACAGAATCCAGCATCATATTAAAAAGATTATATACCATGACCAAATGGAATTTATCCCAGCAATGAAAGTGTGGTTTAACATTCAAAAATCTATCAGTATAATATACCACATTAATAGAATAAAGGAAAAAACAAAGCTAAGATGGCAGAAGAATAGGAAGATCCTAGGCTTGTCTAATCCCATCAACACACTAGACAACTATCAAATAATTGTAAATACCCCAGAAATCAACCTGAAAACTGACAGAACAAACTCCACAATGAAAGGAAGAGAAAGAAACCACACTGAGAAGGTAGAAAGTGCAGAGATGTGGTTTAGGGGATAAAAAGATTGTGGATGCTGTGGAGGAGAGGGAGCTGTAGTTGTGGAGAAGAGCAAGAGAGAGGAGCACACAGGGGAATGCACAAGGAGAACATTTTCCCAAAGCCATTGGCTGGGAAAACAAGAGGGGCTGATTTTCCTGAGTTCTTACAACCAGCAAGGTTTAGAGACTGGAGTTTGAAAGGTCAGCAAGCTTGGCTGGTATAGAGCCCTAAGGCCACTGCCTTAATCCTGGAGAGAAGGCAACAACCCAGAGTCAGAGAGTGTGGAAACAGCAATCTGAAGAGTGCCTAGGATGCACAGTGAGGAGATTATCTGCTCTTCTTGGAGTGCTCCTGAAAGAAGCAGGATTCAAGGAAAAGCCCCTCTGTGGACAAAGAAACTGGCTGGCACCATTTCCCTCCCCTGCCCCTCAGCATAAACACAGACATACCTGCAGGAGGCAACACAGCATGCACACTGGCTACCTAACCTGCTTACACTGAGTCCCACATCCCTGCGCTCTGGTTGGACCCCAGTTTGCCTCAGTCCCAGCGTGGTGGGCTCCTTCTCCATAAGACAAGCAGAAACCCCTGTCCACACCATGTCTCCCAACCAGAGAGTTCTGCAGCACTTCGGTTCTAGTGGAAGTAATATCAGCTCTCATTTAACAAGCACACCAGAGTACAACCAGTCAAAACATGCCACATTCTGGGCAAGGACCAAATACTCCCCACTGCAGGCAAGGAAAGCCCCTGAAGAAGGCTGGCCTGAAGGATAGAGCAGCCAAAACACAACAGCAGAGTGCATGCAGTGCACACGAGCCACTCCATAAAGCACCAGGCCCTGGACACCATATGACCTGTTCGTCACAAAGCCATGGTTCTCAGGACCAGAAAACGTAGTGGGCTTGTATAATACAGAGAAGGCAGAGACTTAGACAAAATGCCAAGATGGAAGAATTCGTCCCAAATGAAAGAACAAAATAAGGTCACAGTCAGAGAGCTGAGTGAAACAAATATAAATAAAACCCCTGATGAAGAATTTAAAGGAAAAATCATAAAGATACTAGCTGGGCTTGAGAAAAGAACAGAGGACTTCAGGAAGACCATACCACAGAGATAAGAGTTAAAAAAGAATCAGTCAGAAATGAAAAATGCAATAACAGATTGGACACAGGCTTGATACAATGAACAACAGTCTGGAAGAAGCAGAAGAATGGATAAATGTTATAGAAGACAAAATAATGGAAAATACACGAGCTGAACAAAAGAGAGAAATAAGAATTAAGGAACATAAAAATAGACATAGGAAACTCAGTGACTCCATTAATCATAACAACATGCATCTTACAGGAGACCCAGAAGAAGAGAAAGAAAAGGAAGCAGAAAATTTATTTGAAGAAATAATAGCTGAAAATTTCTCTAATCTGGGGAAGAAAACAGACATCATATTATCGGAGGCACAGAGAATGCCCCATCAAAATCAACAAAAGCAGGCCAACACCAACACGTGTTATAAGTAAACTTGCAAAATATACTGACAAAGAAAAAATCTTAAAAACACCAAGGCAAAAGAAGTCTTTTTTAAATTTTTTTATTATGTTGTGTTAGTCACTATACAGTACATCATTAGTTGTCTTTAACTTACAAGGGAAGACCCATAAGGCTAGCTAGAGATTTCTCAACAGAAACTTGGCAAGCCAGAAGAAAGTGGCATGATACATGCAAAGTGCCAAATGGGAAAAATCTGCAGCCAAGACTGCTCTATTCAGCAAGCCTATCATTATAATAGAAGGAGAGATAAAGAGTTTCCCATACAAAAACTAAAGGAGTCTGTGACCACTAAATCAGCCCTGCAAGAAACATTAAAGGGGACTTTGCGTGCAAAAGAAAGACCCAAAGTGAAAAAGACTAGAGAGAAATAGAGAAAAATCTCCAGAAACAATGACAAAACAAGTAATAAAATGGCAATAAAAACATTTCTATCAATAATTACTCTGAATATAATTGAACTAAATGTTCCAATCAAAAGACATAAGTTGTCAGAATGGATTAAAAACAAAACAAAACAAGACCCATCTATATGCTGCCTACAAGAGAATCATTTTAGACCTGAAGACAGCTGCAGATTGAAAGTGAAGTGATGGAGAAACATTTATCATGCAAATGTATTTCAAAAGAAAGCCAGGGTAGGAATACCTATACTGGACATAATAGATTTTAAAACAAAGACTGTAAAAAAAGATAAAGAAGGACACTACATAATAATAAAGGGGACAATCCAACAAGAAGATCTAACAATTGCAAATAAGTATGCACCCAACATGGGAGCACCAAAATATATAAAACAATTAATAACAAATAGAAAGGAACTAATTGATAATAAATAATACAATACATTAACACCCCACTTACATCAATGGACAGATCATCAAAACAGAAAATCAACAAGGAAGCAATGGCTTTAAATGACACACTGGATCAGTCGGACTTAACAGATAGATACAGAACATTCCATCCTAAAACAGCAGGATACACATTCTTTTCAAGTGCACATGGGACATTCTTGAGAATAGATCACATACCAGGTCACAAATCAGGCCTCAACAAATACAAGAAGACTGACATCATATCATGCATCTTTTCTGACCACAAGAGTATGAAACTTGAAGTCAACCAAAAGGAAAAAATTGGAAAGAACACAAATACATGGAAGTTAAACAATGTGTTACTGAACAGTGAATGGGTCAACCAGGAAATTACAGGAGAAATTTTAAAAATACATGGAAGCAAATGAAAATGAAAACACAATGGTCCAAAACCTTTGGGATGCAGCAATAGCAGTCTGAAGAAGGAAGTATATAGGCATACAGGCCCACCTCAAGAAGCAAGAAAAATCTCAAATAAACAACTTAATCTTACACCTAAAGGAGCTAGAAAAATAACAAAACTGAAAACCAGCAGAAGGAAGGAAATAATAAAGATTAGAGCAGAAATAAATGATATAGAAACAAACAAACAAAAAAACCCTACAATAGAACTGATAAATTAACCCAGGCACTGGCTTTTGGGAAACATTAATAAAATTGATAACCACCTAACCAGGCTTATTAAAAAGAAAAGAGAAAGGATACAAATAAATAAAATCATAAATAAGGGAGAAGAAATAGCAACAAACACAACAAAAATAAAATAATTACAAGAGAATATTATTGAAAAATATATCCCAACAAATTGGACAACCTGGAAGAAATGGGTAAGTTCCTAGAAACATATAAATGACCAAAACTGAAACAGGAAGAAATAAAAAACTTGAACAGACTAATAATCAGCAAAGAAATAGAATCAGTAATCAAAAATCTCTGAACAAAGAAAAGTCCAGAACCACATGACTTCACAGGCAAATTTTACCAGTACTAAAGAAAATTTAATAACTATTCTTGTCAAAATATTCCAAAAAAATAGAAATGGAAGGAAAACTTCCAAATTCATTCATGAGGCCAGAATTATGCTAATACCAGATAGACTCCACTAAAAAAACTACAGGCCAATATCCCTGGATATTGGATGCAAAAATTCTCAATAAAATACTAGCAAACCGAATCCAACAGTACATTAAAAGAATCATTCACCACAATCAAGTGGGATTTATTCCTGGATTATAAGCATGGTTCACTATTTGCAAATCAATCAACATGATATATCACATTAATAAAAGAAAGGATAAGAACTGTATGAGCATTTCAATAGATGAAGAAACAGCATTTAACAAAGTTACAACATCAATTCATGATAAAACTCTCAACAAAGTAGGGTTAGAGTGAACTTACCTCAATATAATAAAGGCCATATATGAAAAACCCACAGCTAATATCATCCTCATAAGGGAAAAACTGAGGGTTTTTCCCTTATAGTAAGAAACATGATAGGAAAGTCCATTCTCACCACTTTTATTTATTTAACATAGTACTAGAAGTCCTAGCCTCAGCAATCAGACAACAAAAAGAAATAAAGGCCATTCAAATTGGCAAGGAAGGAGTCAAACTTGCACTATTTGTGGATGACATGATAATTCATACAGAAAATCCAAAGGACTCCACCAAAGTTACTAGAACTGATACATGAATTCAGTCAGTTGCAGGACAAAAAATCAACATACAGAAACCTGTTCCATTTCTATACACCAATAATGAAGCAGCAGAAGGAGAGATCAAGGAATCAGTACCATTTATAATTGCATCAAAAACCATAAGATACCTAGGATAAATCTAACCAAAGAGCTAAAAGACCTGTACTCTGAAAACCATAAAACACTGAGGGAAAAAATTGAAAAGGACACACAGAAATAGAAAAATTTTCATGCTCATGGATTGGAAGAACAAATATTGTTAAAATGTCTATACTACCCAAAGCAATCTACACACTTAATGCAATCCCTATCAAAATACTACTAGCATTTTTCACAGAGCTAGAACAAACAATCCTAAAATTTATATGGAACCACAAAAGACCCCAAATAACCAAAGCAACCTTTAAAAAGAAAAGAAAAACTACAGGCATCATAATTCCGGACATCAAGCTATATTACAAAGCTGTAGTCATCAAGACAGTGTGGTACCTGCACAAAAATGGACACATAGATCAACAGAACAGAATAAAAATCACAGAAATGAACCCACAAAAATATGGTTAATTAATCTTCCACAAAACAGAAAGTAATATCCAATGGGAAAAAGTCTCTTCAACAAATGGTGTGGGGGAAAACTGGACAGCAACATGTAAAAGAGAGCTTTTTACGCCATACGCAAAAATAATTTCAAAATGGATTAAAGACCTAAATATGAGACAGAAAACCACTGAAATCCTAGAGGATAACACAGGCAGTAATCTCTTTGACATTAGCCATAGCAACTTCTTACTAAATGTGTCTCCTGAGGCAAGGGAAACAAAAGCAAAAATAAACTATTGGAACATCATCAAAATAAATAGCTTCTTTGCAGTGAAGGAAACAATCAATAAAACTAAAAGGCAACATATGGAATGGCAGAAGATATTTAAAAATGAAATATCTGATAAAGTTTTAGTATCCAAAATACATAAAGAACTTATAAAACTCAACACCCCCCGAAAAATAATCCAGTTAAGAAATGGGCAGACAACATGAATAGATATTTTACCAAAGAAGACATCCAGATGGCCTAGAGATGCATGAAAAGATGCTGAACGTCACTCATCATCAGGGAAATACAAATTAAACCATAATGAAATATCACCTCACACTTGTGTGATATACAAATGGCTAATAAGCACATGAAATGGCTAAAATTAACAGCACAGCAAACAACAGGTGTTGGCAAAGATGCAGAAAAGGGGGAACCCTCTAACCCTGTTGGTGAGAATGCAAACTGGTCCAGCCACTTTGGGATAAAATATGGAAGTTCCTCAAAAAGTTAAAAATAGAACTACCCTATTAGCCAGCAATTACACTACTAGGTATTTACACCAAGGATACAAAAACACTGACTTGAAGGGGTACATGCACCCTGATGTTTATAGCAGCATTATCAACAATAGCCAAATTATGGAAAGAGACCATATTTCCATCAACTGATAAATGGATAAAGAAGATGTATTATATATTACAAATGGCAAGATTTCATTCTTTTTTATGGCTGAGTAGTACCATTCATATATGAAGAATGAAATCTTGCCATTTGCAATGACATGGATGGAGCTGGAGAGTATTATGGTAAGTGATATAAGTCAGTCAGAGAAAGACAAATACCATATGATTTCAAAACTTTTTTTTCTAAAGATTTTATTTATTTATTTTAGAGAGAGAGCACGAGTGGGAAGGCCAGAGGGAGAAAGAGAATCTCAAGCAGATACCATGCTGAGCACTGAACCAAGCCAGGGCTCAATCCCAGGACCCTGAGATCATGACCTGAGCCAAAACCAAGAGTTGGATGCATAACTGCACCACCCAGGTACCCCTGATTTTAGAACTTGTATTTAGCATTGTACTAAACGTCTTAGCTAAATAAATTAGACTGGAAAAATAAATTAAAGGCATCAAAATTGTAAAGAAAGAAGTAAAACTATTGACAGATGCCATGAGCTTTGATACAGAAAATCCTAAAAAGTCCTCAACAACACTATTATAGCAAATAAATTCAGCAAATTTACAGGATATAAAATCAACCCAAGAAAAAATGGTTGTATTCCTATACATTGGCAATGAACAATCCTTAAAGCAAGTTAAGCAAAAATTTCACATTTAATTTTATCTTTAGAATAAACACATGGATTTTAAAGTGTTATTTCAGTGTGTCTAAGAGTTTGTAGTTATCAGTATCTCAAGAACTTTCCCTTCTGTCCTTAAGTTATTTAGAAAAAAAAATAATTCTATCCTTTGGAGAGACCACAGTATACTTATTTCTCTATAAGAGGACAATTGAGTTTCTAAGTTTTTAAATAAGGAGCCCTGTGATTACCTAAAAGGAAATAATCACATTTACAATAGTATCAAAAATAAAATACTTAGGGATAAATTTAATGAAGGAGATGTAAGACTTGTACACTTAAACCCACAAAACACAGTTGAAAAAAATTAAATAAGACCTAATGGGAAGATATTAAGACAGCAATACTCCCAAACCAATCTACAAATTCAATGCAATCCTTGTCAAAATCTCAGTGGCCTTTTTGCAGAAGTAGAAAAGCTTATCTTCAAATTCATATGGAATTGTAAGAGACTCAGAATAATCATAATAATCTTGAAAAAAATACCCAACCAATTGGAGGACTCACATTTCCTAATTTCTAAACTTACTGCAAAGCTACAATAAACAAAACAGTGTGGTACTCACAAGAGGATAAAACTATAGATCAGTGGACTAGAATTAGATTCCATAAATAAACCTATACACCTAGGGTTAATTAAATTTGACAGGGGTGATGAGGACATTTAATCAGGAAAAAATAATCTCTTCAACAAATGCTGTTGAGACAACTGTATATCAGCATGTAAAAGAATGATATACATTTATGCCACACCATATAGAAAATATTTACTTAAAATGTTTTAAAAACTCAAGTGTAAGAGCTGAAACTATAAAACTCTTAGATGGAAACCATACAGGTTAATCTTCGTCACCTTGGGTTTGACGATATTTTCTCAGATATGACACTAAAAGTATAAGCAACAGAAGAAAAACTGTATTGGAATTCATGGAAATTAATGACTTTTGTGCCTCAAAGGAAACTATCAAGAAAGAGAAAATACAATCCACAAAATGTACTCTGGTATCCTAAATATTTAAAGAAAGCTTACGACTAAACAACAAAAAGACAAATAACCCTGGGCCAAAGACTTGAACAGACATTTCTCCAACGAAGATATACAAATGGCTAATAAGCACATGAAAAGATGTTTAATGTCATTAGTCATTAGAGACATGCAAGCCAAAAGTACAATGAAATATCACAACACACCCACTAGGATGACTGTAATAACAAAAAAAGAAAAATAATAAGTGTTGGTGAGGATGTGGAAATATTGGAATACTGAAACATCAATGGTGGGAATGGAAAATGCTATAGCCACTGTAGAAATCAGTTTGGTGGTTCCATAAAAATTTGAACATAGAACTACCATGATCCTGTAATTCTGCTCCTTGGTGTATACCTAAAAGAATTGACAGCCAGTGTACAAACAAAAACTTGTTTGAATATTCATGGCAGTACTAGTCACGATAGCACTATTCACAATAGCCAAATGTCCATCAGTTAATGAATAGACAACCAAAGTGTCAGATATCTGAAGGATAGGAAGAAGGTGGTGCAGTAGGAGGACGCTAGGCTCGCCTAGATATCTACCAAATCATTCTAAATACCCCAGAAATAGACCTGAAGACTGACAGAACAAACTCCACCAATAAAGGGAGAGAGGAGGCCACATCAAAGAAGGCAGGAAGTGCAGAGATGTGGTTTAGGGGAGAAATTGATTATAGTTGCTGTGGAGGGTAGGGAACAGTAGCCATGGAGAAAGGAGAGAGAGAGAGGGAGAGAGGGAGAGAGAAAGAGAGAGAGAGAGAGAGAAGAGAGAGAGAAGCACACAGGGGAATTACATGGGGAATGCATAAGGAGAATGTTTCCCCAAAGCCATTGGCTTGGTAAATGAGACGGGCCAAATTTTGTGAGTTCTTACACCAGTGGGGCTTAAAGCCTGGAGTTTGAAAAGTCAGTGGACTTTGCTGGGATAGAGCCCAGAGGGCACTGCCCTGCTCCTGAAGAGATGGCAGGCAAACAACTCAGGGGCAGACAGCATGGAAAAACTGACCTTGAAGCATGCCTGGCACACACAAGGGGGTTATTTTCTCTTCTGAGTGTGTTCCTGAGAGGCAGTGTTCATGGAAACACCTCTTCAGGAACAAAGGAGCTGGCCAGCACCATTTCCCCCCCTTTATGCCCCTCAGCATAAACACAGAGCCACCAGTGGGAAGTAGTGCAGAGCTGACACTGGCTGCCTAACTTGTTTATACCAAGACTCAGCCCCCTGCACTCCAATGGAACTTCCCTTCCCAGTCTTGCTTGCCACAGTCCCACTGTGGTGGGTCCTTCCCCCAGAAGACCAGCACAAAACCCAGCCCATACCATGTTGCCCAACCAGAGAGTTTTGCAAGACCTCAGTTCAGGTAGTGACAGGTCTCATTTCACAAGCAGACCAGAGCCCACCTAGTTGAAATGTGTTACACTCAGGCCAGGCACCAAACATTGCCCACTGCAGGCAAGGAGAACCTCTGCAAAAGACTGGCTGGAAAGATAAAACAGCCAAAACAAAAAGAGCAGGGTGCATGCAGCCAAAACAAAAAGAGACACTCCCTGAAGGGCCAGACCCTGGGTTTTATATGATCTCTTCTTCATAAAGCCATTACTTCCAGGAACAGGAGACATGTCTGACTTTTATAGCACAGAGAAGAAGACAGAGACTTAGACAAAATGAGAAGACAGAAGAATTTATCCCAAATGAAAGAACAAGATAAGACCCTGGCCAGAGATCAAAGTGAAACAGATAAAAATAAAATGCCTGATAGAGAATTTAAAGCAACAATCATAAGGATACTCACTGGGCTTGAGAAAAGAATAAATGACATCAGTAAGACGCTTACCACAAAGATAAAAAAGTTTAAAAAAGAAACCCAATCAGAGATGAAGAGTACAATAAATGAGGTTAAAAACACACTTGATGCAATGAACAATAGGCTCAAAGAAGCAGAGGGGAAAAACAGTCACCTAGAAGGAGAACTAATGGAAAGTAATGAAGCTGAATGAAGGAAGAAGAAGTATGCAACATTAGAGCAGACTATGGGAACTAAGTGACTCCATCAAACATAATAACATTCATATCATAGGAGTCCCAGAACTGGAGAGAGAAAAGAGGGCAGAAAATTTATTTGAAGAAATAATAGCTGAAAACTTTGCTAATATGGAGAAGGAAACAGACATCCAGATATAGTAGGCACAGAGAACCCCCATCAAAATCAACATTTTTAAAAAAGGCCAACACCAAATCAAATTGTTAAAAAAAAAATCTTAAAAGCAGCAAGACAAAAGGAGTTGTTAACTTATGAAGGAAGACCCATAAGGCTAGCTGGAGATTTCTTAACAGAAATTTGGCAAGCCAGAGGGACTGGCATGATATATTCGAAGTACTGAATGGGAAAAATTTGCAGCCAAGAATATTCTATTCAGCAAGCCTATCATTCAGAATAGAGGGAGAGATAAAGGGTTCCACAGACAAATAAAAACTAAAGGAGTTCATGATACCAAACCAACCCAGCAAGAAATATTAAAGGGGACTCTGAGTCAAAAGAAAGACCAAAAGTGACAAGGACAAAAAAAGGGTCAGAGAAAAACTCCAGAAACAATGACAAAACAGGTAATAAAATGGCAATATTTTTATCATTTTATTTTTTTATTATGTTATGTTAGTCACCATACAGTAGTTCATTAGTTTTTGATGTAGTGTTCCCTGATTCATTGTCTGTGTATAACACCCAGTGTTCATTGCAATATGTGCCCTCCTTAAAACCCATCAGCAGGCTAACCCATCCCCCAACCCCATTCCCCTCTGAAACCCTCAGTTTGTTTCTTGGAGTCCGTAGTCTCTCATGGTTCATCTCCCTCTCTGATTTCCCCCCTTCATTTTTCACTTCCTTCTCCTAATGTCCTCCATGCTATTCCTTATGTTCCACATATTAGTGAGACCATATGATAACTGTCTTTCTCTGTTTGACTTATTTCACTTAGCATAATCACCTCCAGTTCCATCCATGTCAATGCAAATGGTGGATATTCATCCTTTCTGACGGCTAATATTCCATTGTATATATGAACCACATCTTCTTTATCCATTCATCTGTTGAAGGGCATCTCAGTTCCTTTCACAGTTTGGCTATTGTGGACATTGCTGCTATGAACCTTGGGGTGCATTTGCCCCTTCTTTTCACTGTATCTGTATCTTTGGGGTAAATACCCAGTAGTGCAATTGCTGTGTCATAGGGTAGCTCTATTTTTAACCTTTCGAGGAACCTCCATACTGTTTTCCAAAGTGGCTGTACCAACTTGCATTCCCACCAACAGTGTAGGGTTCCACCTTCTCCACATCCTCACCAAAATTTGTTGTTTCCCACCTTATTAATTTTTGCCATTCTAACTCGCATAAGGTGGTATCTCAATGTGGTTTTGATTTGAATTTCCCTGATGGCTAATGATATTGAACATTTTTTCATGCATCTGTTAGCCATTTGTATGTCTTCTTTGGAGAAGTGTCTGTTCATGTCTTTTGCCCATTTTTCGACTTGATTATTTCTTTTTGGGGGGTTGAGTTTGAGAAGTTTTTATAGATCTTAGACACCAGCCCTTTATCTGTACTGTCATTTGCAAATATCTTCTCCCATTCCGTGGGTTGCCTCTTAGTTTTGTTGACTGTTTCCTTTGTTGTGCAGAAGCTTTTATCTTGATGAAGTCCCAAAAGTTCATTTTTGGTTTTGTTTCCCTTGCCTTTGGAGATGTATCTAGCAAGAAGTTGCTGCGGCCAATGTTGAAGAAGTTACTGCCTATGTTCTCCTCTAGGATTTTGATGGATTCCTGTCTCACATTTAGGTCTTTCATCCATTTTGCATTTATCACTGTGTATGGTGTAAGAGAATGGTCCAGTTTCATTCTTCTGCATGTGGCTGTCCAATGTTCCCAACACCATTTATTGAAGAGACTCTCTTTTCTTTATTGGATATTTTCCCCTGCTTTCTCAAAGATTAGTTGACCATAGAGTTGAGGGTCCATATCTGGGCTATCTCTTCTGTTCCATTGATCTATGTGTCTGTTTTTGTGCCAGTGCCATGTTGTCTTGGTGATCACAGCTTTGTAATATAGCTTAAAATCAGGCAATGTGATGCCCCCAGTTTTTTCTTTTTCAACACTTCCTTGGCGATTTGGGGTCTTTTCTGGTTCCATACAAATTTTAGGATTGTTTGTTCAGCTCTTTGAAAAATGCCATTGGTATTTTGATCAGGATGGCATTGAAAGTATAGATTTCTCTGGGCAGCATAGACATTTTCCCAATGTTTATTCTTTCCATCCGTGAGCATGGAATATTTTTCCATCCTTTTGTGTCTTCTTCAATTTCTTTCATAAGTGTTCTGTAGTTTTTGGAGTATAAATCCTTTACCGCTTTGGTTAGGTTTATTCCAAGGTATCTTATAGTTTTTGGTACTATTGTAAATTGAATCAATTCCCTAATTTCTCTTTCTACAGTTATGTTGTTACAGTATAGAAAAGCAACTGATTTCTGTGCATTGATTTTATATCCTGCCACATTACTGAATTTCTGTATGAGTTCTAGTAATTTGCGGGTGGAGTCTTTCTGGTTTTCCACACAAAGTATCATGTCACCTGCAAAGAGTGAAAGTTTGACTTCTTTGAAAATTTGAATATGTTTTATTTCTTTTTGTTCTCTGATTGCTGATACTACGACTTCTAGTACTATGTTGAACAATAGTGGTGAGAGTGGGCATCCTTGTCATGTTCCTCATCTTAAGGGAGAAGCTCTCAGCTTTCCCCCACTCAGAATGATACTCGCTGTGGTCTTTTCATAGATCGCTTTTATGAAATTGAGGAATGTACCCTCTATCCCTACACTTTGAAGAGTTTTAATCAGGAAAGGATGTTGTATTTTGTCAACTGCTTTTTCTCCATGAATCAAGAGGATCATATGATTCTTGTCTCTTCTTTTATTAATGTGTTCTATCACATTGATTGATTTACGAATGTTAAACCACCCTTGCATCCCAGGAATAAATCTCACCTGGTCGTGATGGATAATCTTTTTAATGTACTGTTGGATCCTATTGGCTAGGATCTTGTTGAGAATTTTGGCATCCATGTTCATCAGGGATATTGGTCTGTAATTCTCCTTTTTGATGGGGTCTTTGCCTGGTTTTGGGATCGAGGTAATACTAGCCTCATAGAACGAGTTTGGAAGTTTTCCTTCTGTTTCTATTTTTTGAAACAGCTTCAGGAGAATAGGTATTATTTCTTCTTTATTTTTTTTTTAAAGATTTTTTATTTATTTATTCGACAGAGATAGAGACAGCCAGCCAGAGAGGGAACACAAGCAGGGGGAGTGGGAAAGGAAGAAGCAGGCTCATAGAGGAGGAGCCTGACGTGGGGCTCGATCCCATAACGCCGGGATCACGCCCTGAGCCGAAGGCAGACGCTTTAACCGCTGTGCCACCCAGGCGCCCCTATTTCTTCTTTAAATGTTTGGTAGAATACCCCTTGGAATCCATCAGGCCCTGGAGTCTTGTTTTTTGGGAGGTTTTGATCACTGCTTCAATTTTGTTACTGGTTATTAGTCTATTCAGATTGTCAATTTCTTCCTGTTACAGACTTGGTAGTTTTTAGGTTTCCAGGAAGGCATCCATTTCTTCCAGGTTGCTTAATTTATTGGCATAGAGTTGCTGATAATAATTTCTAATAATTGTTTCTATTTCCTTGGTGTTAGTCATGATCTCTCTCCTTTCATTCATAATCTTATTAATTTAGGTCCTTTCTCTTTTCTTTTGGATAAGTCTGGCCAGTGGTTTATCTATCTTATTAATTCTTTCAAAGAACCAGCTTCTAGTCTCGTTGATCTGCTCTACTGCATTTCTGGTTTCTAATTCATTGATCTCTGCTCTAATCTTTATTATTTCTCTTCTCCTGCTTGGTTTAGGCTTTATTTGTTGTCTTTCTCCAGTTCTTTAAGGTGTCAAGCTAGCTTTTGTATTCAGGATTTTTCTCTTTGTTTGAGTGAGGCTTGGATGGCTATGTATTTCCCCCTTAGGACCGCCCTTACAGTATCCCATAGGTTTTGGACTAATGTGTTTTCATTCTCATTGGTTTCCATGAATTGTTTAAGTTCTTCTTTAATTTCCTGGTTGACCCAAACATTCTTTTTTTAAAATAATATTTTTTATTATATTATGTTAGTCACCATACAGTACATCCCTAGTTTCTGATGTAAAGTTCCATGATTCATTACTTGTGTATAACAACCAGTGCACCATGCAATACGTGCCCTCCCTAATACCCATCACCAGCCTATCCCATTCCCTCACCCCCCTCCCCTCTGAAGCCCTCAGTTTGTTTCCCAGACCCAAGCATTCTTAAGCAGGATGGTCTTTAGCTTCCAGGTGTTTGAATTCCTTCCAAATTTTTTCTTGTGATTGAGTTCCAGTTTCAAAGCATTGTGGTCTGAGAATATGCAGGGAATAATCTCAATCTTTTGGTTTCAGTGGAGACCTGATCTGTGATCCAGTATGTGGTCTATTCTGGAGAAAGTTCCATGTGCATTGGAGAAGAATCAGTATTCTGTTGTTTTAGGGTAGAAATATATATATATATATATATATATATGAAGTCCATCTGGTCCAGTGTGTCATTCAAAGTTCTTGTTTCTTTGTTGATCTTCTGCTTAGATGATCTGTCTATTGCTGAGAGTGAAGTGTTGAGGTCTCTTACTATTAACGTATTATTATGAATATGTTTTTTTATTTTGGTTTACAGTTAAATTATGTAGTTGGCTGCTCCCATGTTGGGGGCATAGATATTTACAATCGTTTGATCTTCTTGTTCAATAGACCCTTTAAAAATGATATAGTGTCCTTCTGTATCTCTTACTACAGTTCTTTAGCTTAAAATCTAATTTGTCTGATATGAGAATTGCTACCCCAGCTTTCTTTTGAGGTCCATTGGGATGAAAAATGGTTCTCCATACCCTCACTTCCAGTCTGGAGGTATCTTTAGGTTCAAAATGAGTCTCTTGTAGACAGTACATGGAGTGGCCATGTCTTTTTATCCAACCTGCAACCCTGTGTCATTCCATGGGAACATTTAGGCCATTCATGTTGAGAGTGATTATTGAAAGATATGATTTTATTGCCATCATATTGCCTGTGAAGTCCTTGTTTCTATAGATTGTCTCTGTAAATGTCTGGTCTATATTACTCTTGGGGTCTTTCTTCTTTTATAGAACCCCCCTTTAATATTTCTTGCAGGGCCCACTTGGTGGTTTCTGCCGGTCTTGAAAGCTTCTTGTGTCTCCATCCACTCTGAATGACAGCCTTGCTGGATAAAGTATCCTTGGCTGCATGTTTTTCTCATTTAGTACCCTGAATATGTCTTGTCAGCCCTTTCTGGTTTCCCAGGTCTCTGTGGATAAGTCTGACATTATTCTGATGTTCCTCCCTCTGTACGTAGGAAATCTCTTTCCCCTCACTGCTTTCAGGATTGTTTCCTTGGATCTAAGATTTGTGAATTACACTATTGTATGTCTGTGCGTCGGTCTATTCTCATTGATCTTGGGAAGGATCCTCTCTGCCTCTTGAACATGAATGCTTGTTTCATTCCCCAGATTAGGGAAGTTCTCAGCTATGATTTGCTCAAACATATCTTCTAGACCTCTCTCTCTCTCCACTCCCTCAGAGATCCTAATAATTCTGACATTGGAACATTTCATGGCATCATTAATCTCTCTCAGTCTGATCTCTTGGGCTTTAAGCTGTTTTTCCCAGGCCTTCTAGGTTTCCTTCTTTTCTATCATCTTATCTTCTAGCTCACTAATTTGTTCTTCTTCCTTGTTTACCCTGGCAGTCAGAGTATTCAGTTTAGACTGCATTTCATTCATAGCATTTTTAACTTTGGCCTGATTAGATCTCATTTCTTCCCTCAGAGATTCTATATTGTCACTAATATTTTTTCAAGCCTAGATACTGACTTCATAATTGTTACTCTGAAGTCTATTTCTGACATCTTGCTTATTTCCATAACCATTAGGTCTCTGGCAGAGGCCACAGTCTCTGATTCTTTTCTTTTGGGAGGGCTCCTCTTCTTGATTATTCTGTTGGGGGTGGTTGAGGTAATGTATAGAGTCCAAAGTATTAACCACAACCCAAGCAAGATGCATCTGTTTTATAGGGACCTTAGGGTTGTTGTCCTCTTGTTCTTCCAGTGTCTTCTGGGGAAGAGGCCTGCTGCACTGTTACTCAGGCAACCCTGCTTGGGCAGACTTGCCCTTCCCCCTGTCGGGGGGGGGGCTCAGTGAAAACCAATTTTTTTTGGGGGGGGTTGTTCTCTGGTGGCTTTCCCTGGTGGCTTTCCATGCCTCTTCCAAGAGTTAGAGCAGAAGTGACCACATCCAAACCTCTGTCTCAGAACAGAGAAATCGCAGTCTGCTCTTCACTAAGCTCTCCAGGCCACACTGTCTCCATTTCTGTCTGCACTGCTAAAAACCACAGCCTCCCCAGTTGTACACCCCACAGCAACATTCCCAGAGGTGGAACTCAGGGCTGGGCATGTCTCTGCCCTTTGTGCTTCTAAAACTGCAAGCTGCCCCCAGGTCACATGCAGATACCCGCAGCTCCTGGATCCTGTCTGCGGGCTGTACTAAAGTCTTTCCCCACCACTACTGGTCTGCGAGTCTGTGACTGGTCCCCAGTGTGGGACTGCTTTGTGCTCCGGTGTTATATCACCTTCCCGCGGCCAGCTTATGGCGGCTCCCTCCCCCATCCGTTTATCTTCCAATATCTGCTCACAGAATCACAGCTCCCCACTTCCCACCTCGAGACCATTGGAGATATTCTATTCGTAGAGATCCAGATATATTTTCTTACATCCCAGGCTGATTTCATGGGTGTTTAGAATGGTTTGGTAGGTATATAGTTAAATTCAGCGGACTGGTTGGAATAGGGTCCCCCTCCTCTTCTGCCATCTTTTCTCTCTCCTCATCAATCAGTTTAAATATAAATGGACTCAGTGTTCCAATCAAAAGACATAGGGGTCAGAATGAATAAAAAACAAGACTCATCTATATACTGCCTACAAGAGACTCATTTTAGTCCTCAAGACACCTCTCAACTGAAAGTAAGGAGATGGAGAAATATTTACCATGAAAATGGATGTCAAAAGAAAACCAGGGTAGGAATACTTACATTGGACAAAATAGACTTTAAAACAGAGACTGTAAAAAGATATAAAGAAGGACACTATATAATAATAAAGGGGACAATCCAACAAGAAGATCTAACAATTGCAAATAAGTATGCATCCTTCATGGGAGCACCAAAATATATAAAACAATTAATAACAAATAGAAAGGAACTAATTGATAATAATACACTAATAGTAGGGGACTTTAACACCCCAGTTAGATCAATGGACAGATCATCTAAACAGAAAAATCAACAAGAAAACAATGGCTTTGAATGACACACTGGAACAGATGGACTTAACTAACGTATTCAAAACATTTCATCCTAAAACAGCAGCATACACATTCTTTTCAAGTTCAAAGGGAATATTCTCTAGAATAGATCACATACGGGGTCACAAATCAGGCCTCAACAAGTACAAAAAGACTGAGATCATACCATGCACCTCCTCTGACCACAATGCAATGAAACTAGAAGTCAACCACAAGAAAAAAATCTGGAAAACCACAAACATATAAAGGTTAAATAACATGTTACTAAACAATGAATGGGTCAACTGGGAAATCAAAGAAGAAGTTTTAAAATACATGGAAACAAATGAAAATGAAAATACAATGGTCTAAAACATTTGGGACACAGCAATAGCAGTGCTAAGAGGGAAGTATATAGCAATAAGGCCTACCTACGAAGCAAGAAAAATCTCAAATAAACAACCTAACTAAACACCTAAAGAAACTAGTAAAAGTAGTAAAACACAAACAAAGGCTAAAGCCAGCAGAAGGAAGGAAATAATAAAGATTAGAGCAGAAATAAATGATATAGAAACTAAAAAAACAAAAATAGAACAAATCAATGAATCCAGGAGATGATTCTTTGAAAACATTAATAAAATTAATAATCCCCTAGCCAGACTTATCAAAAAGAAAGGAGACAGGACCCAAATAAATAAAATCACAAATGAGAGAGGAGAGATCATAACCAACACCACAGAAATATAAGCAATATAAGAGAATACTATTGAAAAATATATTTCAACAAATTGGACAATCTGGAAGAAATAGATAAATTCCTAGAAACATGTAAATTACCAAAACTGAAATAGGAATAAAGAGAAAATTTGAACAGACCAATAATCAGCAAAAAAATTGAATCAGTAATAAAAAAAAACTCCCAACAAAGAAAAGTCCAGGACCATCTAGCTTCACAGGTGAATTCCACCAAAAACTTAAAGAAGAATTAATACCATTCTTGTAAAACTATTCCCAAAAATAGAAATGGAAAGAAAACTTCCACATTCATTTTATGAGGCCAGCATTACCGTGATACCAAAGCCAGATAAAGAGTCCAGTAAAAAATGGAACCGTAGTCCAATATCTCTGATGAACATGAATGCAAAAATTCTCAATAAAATACCAGCAAACTGAAGCCAGCAATACATTTTAAAAAATCATTCAGCATAATCAAGTGAGATTCATTCCTGGGATGCAAGGATGGTCCAATAGTCACAAATTAATCAATGTGATACATCACATTAATAAAAGAAAGGATATGATCATTCCAATAGATGCAGAAAAGCATTTACCAAAGTACATCCATTCATGATATAAAAAAAAAACCCTCAACGAAGTAGGGTTAGAGGGAACACTCAACATAATAAAGGCCATCTATGAAAAACCCACAGCTAATATCATCCTCAATGGGGAAAAATTGAGACCATTTCCTCTACAGTCAGGAGCAAGACAGGGATGTCCACTCTCACCACTTTTATTTAACAGAGTACTGAAAGTCCTAGTCACAGCAATAAGGCAACAAAAAGAGATAACAGGCAACCAAATAGGCAAGGAGGTAGTAATACTTTCACTATTTGCAAATGACATGATACTCTATAAAGAAAACCCAAAAGATTCCACCAAAAAACTGCTAGAACTGATACACAAATAAGTCAACTTGAAGGATACAAAATCAACATACAGAAACCTGGCGCATTTCTACACACCAATAATGAAGCAGCAGAGAAATTAAGGAATCAATCCCACTTATAACTGAACCCAAGACTATAATAAGATACCTAGGAATAAACCTAACCAAAGAGGTGAAAGACCTGTACTCTGAAAACTATAAAACACTAATGAAAGAAATTTAAGAGGACAAAAAGAAATGGAAAGACATTCCACCCTCATGTATTGGAAGAACAAATATTGTTAAAATGTCCATACTACCCAAAGCAATCTGCACACTTAATGCAATCCCTATCAAAATACCAACAGCCTTTTTCATAGAACTAGAACAAATAATCCTAAAATTTGTATGGAACCACAAAAGACCCTGAATAACCAAAGCAACCTTGAAAAAGCAAAGCAAAGCTGCAAGCATCACAATTCTGGATTTCATGTTATATCACAAAGCTGTAGTGATCAAAACAGTATGGTATTGGCACAAAAACAGACACATAGATCAATGGAACAGAATAGAGAACCCAGAAATGGATCCACAAATTTATGGTTAATTAATCTTCCACAAAACAGAAAGGAATATCCAACAGAAAAAAGACAGTCTCTTCAACAAATGGTGTGGGGAAAAACTGGACAGCAACATGCAAAAGAATGATATTGAACAACTTTTTTACACCACACACAAAAATAATTTCAAAATGGATTAAAGACCTAAATGTAAGACAGAAAACCACTGAAATCCTAGAAAATAACACAGGCCACAACTTCTTTGACATCAGCCATAGCAACTTCCTTATAGACAGGTCTCCTGAAGCAAGGGAAGCAAAAGCAAAAAAATAAACTATTGGGACTTCATCAAAATAAGAAGTTTCTGCACAGTGAAGGGAACAGTCAAGAAAACAAAAAGGCAAACTATGGAATGGGAGAAGATAGTTGCAAAGGACATTTCTAATAAAGTGTTAGTATCCAAAATCTATAATGAACTTTATGAAACTCAACACCCAAAAAACAAATAATCCAATTAAATATGGGTAGAAGACATGAATAGGCATTTTTCCAAAGACATCCAGATGGCCTACTGACACATGAAAAGCTGTTCAACATCACTCATCATCAGGGAAATACAAACCAAAACTACAATGAGCTATCACATCACACCTGTCAGAATGGCTAAAATCAACAACACAAGGAACAGCATATGTTGGTAAGGATGTGGAGAAAGGGGAACCATCTTGCACTGTTGGTGGGAATGCTAACTGGTGCAGCCACTCTGGGAAACAGTATGGAGGTTTCTCAAAAAGTTGAAAATAGAGCTACCCTATGATCCAGCAATTACATTACTAGGTATTTATTTACCCAAAAAATACTTTTCAAAGGGCTACATGTACCTCAATGTTTATTCCAGCGTTACCTACAATAGCCAAATTATGGAAACAGCACAAGATTTTATTGACTGATGAAAAGATAAGGAGGATGTTATTTATATATTCACTGGAATATTATTCCACCACAAAAAGAATGAAATCTTGCCATTTTCAATGATGTGGATGGAGCTGGAGATTATTATGCTAAATGAAATATGTCAGAGAAAGACAAATACCATATGATTTCACTCATATGTGGAATTTTGGAAACCAAATGAATAAAGGGGAACAATGAGAGAAAGAGAGTCAAACTAAGAAACAGACTCATGTATAGAGAAAAAACTGTTGGTTACCAGAGGAAATGTGGGTGGGGGATGGATGAAATAGTGGTGGGGATTAAGGAGGTCACTTGTTGTGATGAGCACCAGGTTTTGTATGTAAAGGTTGAATCACTATATTGTATATCTGAAACAAATATTATACTGTATGTTGACTAACTGGAATTTAAGTAAAAACTTAAAAAATAAATAGGATTACAAAATAATTCATTGAAAGTAGGCTTTATGAAGAAGAAGAAAGAAAATATATCAACATTGCTTTGGTACTTTTGAAATAAAGAAAATTTCAATGTATTTTCTTCTCTAGACAGAGTAAGATAGTGATTGCAATTTATAAAATGAATCATCTTTGTACAACTTGAAAACTGCATTCCTTTGAAATTAGGATTTTTTTAAGAAAATTACCATTATGGGGGCGCCTGGGAGGCACAGCGGTTAAGCGTCTGCCTTCGGCTCAGGGCGTGATCCCGGCGTTATGGGATCGAGCCCCACATCAGGCTCCTCCGCTATGAGCCTGCTTCTTCCTCTCCCACTCCCCCTGCTTGTGTTCCCTCTTTCGCTGGCTGTCTCTATCTCTGTCAAATAAATAAATAAAATCTTTAAAAAAAAAAAAAGAAAAGTAATTTACCATTATGAAAGCTTGTCTCAATGATAAGAGGTCTATTGATTATATTAATTTTTAATAAACACTGTATTTTAAGGACAAAATGGGGAGAGATGTAGGTGTGGGGTTTTTCTAGTGGGTTTACAATAAATAATATACATTAGTATGCAAATTACTGTTCTTGCTTAATCTTGTGCCATTCATACAGCCATAACTTTAAAAGCTACCCAATATGGTCTACCATAGCCTTGGCAGAAACAAATTGAAGTAAAAGTAACCTGGGGCGCCTGGGTGGCACAGCGGTTAAGCATCTGCCTTCAGCTCAGGGCGTGATCCTGGCGTTATGGGATCGAGCCCCACATCAGGCTCTTCTGCTATGAGCCTGCTTCTTCCTCTCCCACTCCCCCTGCTTGTGTTCCCTCTCTCGCTGGCTATCTCTATCTATGTCAAATAAATAAATAAAATCTTTTTAAAAAAAAAGTAACCTAAGCTCCAGTTTTGGGGACTATGATGCAATGAAAAAGACATTGAATTTAGCATTAGGACATCTGGGTTCTAGTCCTAGCTCTGACATTATTATGTCACCTTAGGCAATCCATTTCTCCTCTAGGTTTCAGTTTTCCATGTTATCAACTGCTCTACAAATTGGAAGTGATAAAATGGCTAAACAGATAAGCCAAGCAGAGAAAGACAATTATCATATGGTTTCACTCATTTATGGAACATAAGAACTAGGAACATCGGTAGGAGAAGAAAGGGATAAAGAAGGGGGGTAATCAGAAGGGGGAATGAACCATGAAAGACTATGGACTCTGGGAAACAAACTGAGGGCTTCAGAGGGGAGGGGGTGGGGGAATGGGATAGGCTGGTGATGGGTAGTAAGGAGGGCACGTATTGCATGGTGCACTGGGTGTTATACGCAAGTAATGAATCATGGAACTTAAAATAAAATAAAATAAAAATAAATAAATAAATAAATGGCTAAACAGAGACCAACCTCATTTGCTTCTTCCAAAGCTTATTGACCAAACTGGAATCAGAGGGCTATAATGTGAGGCCCAAAGATTACTCATAATAGCTACTATTTATTGAGTACCTACAACAAGAGAGGCAGTAAACCTTATGTACAGTATCTCAATTAATATTTGCAGCATTTAATATTAATAACTATGTAAGAGAATTATTATTACCCATATTCTACAAAAGAGAAAAGTGAAGCACATGAAAGAAGCATCAACATAGAGAAAATCCCACAGTAAGTGGAATTCAAAGCCAGGTTTGTTTAAATCTCAAGGCTACACTCTTCTACCCTTTTATAATCCAGATCACAAGACTTGCTCTAACTGTATAAACAATAAATTTTAGATTCCTCAGCCTGGTATTGAAGATCTTCCAAGATAAGACTTACATTGTTTATCTTCCAGTGTCATCTCTCAGTATGGCTTCCCCTTTCCTTCCATATACTATCTGTAGGCTATGTGCTACAGGACTGGCTCCTTCCCTAAAAAGTGTGTAAGAAAGCATCCTACTTGAGGTAGAAGCTGTCTCCATTTCAGGGTCTCATTGTTGATAGCATTCCCTTGTGTCTGATGTTAAAACTACAATTCACATATTTAGCATAATCTTACAGACAAATCCAAACCCTCTAGTAGTTACAGGTATTCACTTATAGCTCATTCCTTAGCTAGTAGCAGTTGTCACAGAGCGTAAATTGAGGAGACTAGCAGTGAGGGGTAAGACTGAGTTCACATGCCCTCAGGAAAAGTCATTCATTACTCTAAGCAAGGTAGTGTTACTTAGCCATCTCTCTGAGCTTGTAGGCTAGTTAGATTCTTTCAACCCACCCTCCTCCAGACTGGGAGAGACTAGCAGCATCGTATAGCCACCTTCCCACTTTCTTGGATCCCCACAGGACGGTAACAGGATTCCTTTATTTCCCACAAGGTCCCAGGAAGGAAGAAAGCCTCTGTGCTCCTTGCCCTTGCCTTTCACTGGCATCAAGAAAAAATCTTAAAATAAGGGGGGTTGGGTGATATAATATATTCTCATATGAACATAAGAGAAGGAAAAATCTAGCTTCAAAGAGAACATTTATGTTGTTTGACTAATCCCTCTCCTTTCAACCAGATATCTAAATTATAATGTTCTGAAAAATATGCTATGATTTAGTGAAGATTAGATAGAAGGCAGAATTGGACCCTGGGAGTAATTAGGAGGTAGAGTTTCATACTGTCAGTATTTCTAGCATTCAGCCCCAGTAAACAATAACAAACACATTTCAAAAGCTATTCAACTCACTATTAATCACTAACAATAACTCCTTTGATACATACATTTTACACTTCAGAACCAAATAACATCCAACCTTAATTAAAATTATACACATACATATATGCATCCCCCCACACCAATTTAATATATAGTTTCCTTAGCTCGATACCCTCTTTTTAAAAATGTATTTAAATAGACTTAAATTAGCTCCTTTAAGTAAAATAGATCTTTACCAAGTTATTTAGGATCTTTAATCTTCATTGTGTTTAACATTTCATATTCTTTTGATAAGCAATGAATTAAGATATTGTATCCTTTGTAAAGATGCCAAACTGGGTTCACTTTCTGTTCATTCAAGGATGATGCAAGAAATGGATCAACTAAATATTACATAGGACAAGACGATACCAAGAGGAGGAGGGCAGACTAAAGAAGATCAAAGTCAGGGGTGCCTAGGTGGCTCAGTCGGTTAAGTGTCTGACTTGATTTTAGCTCACGTCATGATATCAGGGTCCTGAGACTGAGCCCTGTGTCTGGCTCCACACTGGGCATGGAGCCTGCTTAAGATTCTCTTTCTCCCTCTCCCTTTGTCCCTTGCTCCCTGTTCTCTATCTCTCTAAATTAAAAAAAAAAAAAGATCACAGTCAAGGCTACAAGAGGTAGAGCTAGTCTCAGCAGGGTAAGAAACAGAAGAAAGAAAAGCTGCGAGAAAAAAAAAAAGCAAATCAAACCAAACAAAACAAAAAAACAAACAAAAAAAATCCACACACACAAATAAAACCCCAAAGATGATTAGAGAAAGGTTTCCAAAAAGAGAGTTTTAGAAAAGCTTATCACTTTTCCCATTTTATTGACATCCAGAATGCTTAACTGCTTGTCCAAGGTCATAAAAGAGGCAGAACTAGGTCCAGAGGCCAAGTCTTTTGGCTTCAAGCTCAGCACAACTGCCGCCTTCTCTCTTGGTGTGATAGATTACTGGCTGGCTGAGTTGGGGAAAACTGCTATAGTGAACAAAGCACAAATCTACGAGTAACACTTGCTGCTTTTTTAATCCTAGAGAGTATTTACTTTCTTTATACCTTAGTTCCTCCTGTTGTCAAATAGCAATCATAATAACAGGACCAAAATTCCTAGGGAGGATGTGAAAATAAAGAAGAGAGGTGAGAAAACACTTAGAAAATAATTTTATTCAATTGAGAATCTTTAAAGAGCTGTACTAATTAGATGGCACAGCCTTAATTAAACAAAAAGAAAGCAAACAATACAGAGCCTCTACATTACTTTTCATTAAATTCAAAATTGAAACAAAACAGAAAGCAAAATGAAAGGCAGATGTATAAAATAACATGCTGGAAAAAAACACACTGAATAACTGTCCTTAGTTAGGTCCCTCCTTGAGACATGGCACTTTACCAAGTGCTGCCCACAGATGCCACCAGAGACCACAGCAACTCTATGCATCCTCAAGACAAATTTTGTAAAGTTTGGGTGGAATTAAACCAGTATTCTATTGGAGACAATAATCTATTTGAAACAATAAAAGTCTTGTGAAAGCATTTAGATAAGAGCACATGCATAGATGAATATAAACACAGACATATTTCTCTTACAACTAGTGAGTTAATAACTACATCAGAACTAGTAGCCAGATTTCTTCACTCAGAGTTCAATCCACCTGAATGTGTGTTCCATGACAGCAGGAATTTTTATCTATATCATCTGTATTTTCACTGATACATCGCCAACATCACCAGTACTCAATGTTTTTATTAAGCACATGGATTAGCATGTATTAAGGACTTAATAAAGAAATTAAGGCTTTTTAACATACTTATTTCTGTTGTCAAATGAGATAAGAGCTGTGAAAACATTTTGTTTACCATAAATGGCAATATACATGAAGAGGGATCGTGAGCATTATAATCACAGCACTTTAGAGCTTAATAGTACCTTAGTATTGGTCATAGATATTGCTACTCAGAACCAGAATTTCTGAATAGATTTGTCAAAAAAGGGATTTATTGTCATCCCTGTAGCACATAACAAAATGGACAATGGGTTACCTGCTTTCACTCCCAGGAACTGGTACTGTCAGGATATTTACCTATTATGTATTTAATCATCACAACCAGTAGCCACGGTAGAAATTCTCATCTTATTTTGCAGATAGGGAAATTCTGAGCTGGTGAATTTAACTAGCAGGCCTGAGTGGAAAAGCCAAGAACAGACCATTAATCAGTCAGATCCTCTCATTTTACAGATAAGTATATATTTCTACTTTCTAGTTTGTGTCTGCATGATTGTATACAAACATCCCAGTATATCTGGGACTAACTGTAATAGGAATATAAAATCATCTTGCTGGTATAAAGTCAGCATTTACAGTACTATTGTGAAATCTAAAGTGTTACAGAAATGCACAACAGTGCTATGGATCCAGACAAATATTCTAATGTGCCTTTTTCTACCTCAACTCTTAGCCATGTGCCAGGTATCATGCTATTCACTGGAGGGAACAAAAGGGAAGCATAATCCCTGTCCCTGGGGAGCATCCAGTTTACCTAAAAATATTGTGTCTGATGCATGTGAAACAAACAATTTGACAGTAATAGAAGGAAGAATATGTAATTGACACAAACCAATTAGCCAACAATACATGACTGAATATATAATTGACATGAAACAATTACAGAACAATGTGAGATTGAATATAATTGAATTCTTGCTTTTTAATTCTGTGTTGGTTCATAAATGACATCCCGTACATTTTTGTGTTGTCATGGAACCTGAGGGAACCTTCTACTGGCTTTAATTTCTAGACAAAGTGGGCTGAGCTCTGGGACTGGCTTGACAATGTTCCAGTCCCTGCTGTCAATAAGCTGCCTTGCCCTTCCAGAGACCCCCACAGAGGGCACAAAATCCTTGCATTAGTGGAATAAAGTATGTCGATTTAAATCACTAATCAAGAAGACTAAATTTAATTAATATTTCTATAAAAATGCATACTTGTTTGATTCAACCTTAATGCACATTCTCTACAATTCAGATGCAGAGTTTATTTTAGGAGTTATGTAGGTATATAATTAAAATAGTGACTTGTATTTTACATTTTTAAGAGTAATTTTCAGCTGCATCATGAAACTGAATTTTTTTTATTTTATGTGTCAAAGCTAACAGAAATCCTTTCAGGATTGCTGGAAAATGTCTGGAATTAAAACCATTGTCTTATTTCTGTCAAAGTCACGATCATTTCAGGGTTTCAAATGTGAGCAACCAGGAGCCATTCCTGTGCCCTAAATCTATCATAGTCACCAAATCTAATCACTACTGTAACTTTTTGCAATGCTAATAGTACCCTATGCTAGGCCTTCATTCTCTCACAGTTGAGTTACAGCAAGAGTTTTCTAGCTGCTCTCTCTGCCTCCAAAACATTTTCTACACTACTTAGCAAAAACACTCCCTTGAAAAACATCCTCTTTGCACATGCCCTTATCTCCCTACTCAAATACCATCAGTGGGGTAGGTACCCCACTGCTCATAGTGGCTCCCTGGCCTGGGATTAAAGCACTTCATGATCTGAAACTAATGTATTTCAACATCCTCTGCCACCATTCCCTAATATAAATTCTTGCCCTTAAATGAACTATTGCATTACTGGCTCCCACATCAACAATATTTCCATTTCTGTCTCTGCACCTTAACACCGTTCATTAATCAAATAGGGAATTACATTATTTTCCTTAAATTCTAGTTTCTTTCACTATCCTGTTCTTTTTTTAAATAATTTTTTATTATGTCACCATACAGTATATCCTTAGTTTTTGATGTAATGTTCCATGATTCATTATTTGCTTATAACACCCAGTGCACCATAAAATATGTGCCCTCCCTAATACCCATCACCGGCCTATCCCAAACCCCCTCGCCCCTCCCTTCTGAAGCCCTCAGTTTGTTTCCCAGAGACCACAGTCTCTCATGGTTCAGTCCCCCTTCTGTTTACCACCCTTTCATTCTTCCCTTCCTTCTCCTACTGATCTTCCTGCTATTTCTTATGTTCCATAAATGAGTGAAACCATATGATAATTGTCTTTCTCTGCTTGACTTATTTCACTTAGCATAATCTCCTCCAGTCCTGTCCATGTTGCTGCAAAGGTTGGGTAATCGTTCTTTCTGATGGCTAAGTCATATTCCATTGTATATATGGACCACATCTTCTTAATCCAGTCATCTGTTGAAGGGCATCTTGGCTCCTTCCACGATTTAGCTATTGTGGACAATGCTGCTATGAACATGGGGGTGCATATGGCCCTTCACTATGTCTGTATCTCTGGGGTAAATACCCAGTAGTGCAATTGCTGGATCATTGGGTAGCTCAATTTTTAACTTTTGAAGGGACGTCCACACTGTTTTCCAAAGTGGCTGTACCAACTTGCATTCCCACCAACAGTGTAAGAGGGATCCCCTTTCTCCACATCCTCTCCAACATTTGTTGTTTCTTCCCTTATCAATTTTGGCCATTCTAACTGGGGTGAGATGGTATCTCAAGGTGGTTTTGATTTGAATTTCCCTGATGGCTAATGATTTTGAACATTTTATTCATGCGCCTGTTAGCCATTTGTATGTTTTCATTGGAAAAGTGTCTATTCATATCTTCTGCCCATTTTTTGATTTATTTATTTGTTTCTCACATATTGAGTTTGAGAAGTTCTTTGTAGATCTTGGATACCAGTCTTTTATCTGTAATGTCATTTGCAAATATATTCTCCCATTCCATGGGCTGCCTCTTAGTTTTTTTGAGTGTTTCCTTGGCTGTGCAGAAGCTTTTGATCTTGATGAAGTCCCACAAGTTCATTTTTTCTTCTGTTTCTCTTGTCTTTGGAGATGTGTCATGTAAAAAGTTGCTGTGGCCAATGTCGTAGAGGTTGCTGCCTATGCTCTCCTCTAGGATTTTGATAGATTCCTGTCTCACATCGAGGTCTTTCATCCATTTGGAGTTTATCTTTGTGTATGGTGTGAGAGAGTGGTGAAGTTTCATTCTTTTGCATGTAGCTGTCCAATTTTCCCAGCACCATTTATTGAAGAGACTGTCTTTTTTCCACTGGATGTTTTTTCCTGCTTTGTCAAAGATTAGTTGCCCAAAGAGCCGAGGGTCCATTTCTGGGTTCTCTATTCTGTTCCATTGGTCTATGTGTCTGTTTTTGTGCCAGTACCATGCTTTCACTATCCTGTTCTAGTTCTACCTTTAAAAAAAAAATTTCTTCAACTACCCCAGCTCACAATGGCTTCTGGCTTCCTTTTTAAATTTAATTAATTAATTAATTTATTTATTTATTTATTTATTTATTTAAAATTTTTCTTCAGCTTTATTGAGAGATAATTGACATTACCTTTTCACCAGCACCTCCGCATTTCCCTCACCCCCCAGACCCTAGCAAACACCATTCTACTCTGTTTCCATGAGTTTGGCTTTTTAAAATTCCATATGTAAGTGATATCATACAGCATTTGTTTTTGTCTGACTTATTTCACTTAGCACAATACCTTCAAATTCTACTCATGTTGTCCCAAATGGCAGGATTTCCTTCTTTCTTATGGCTGAATAACACACACACACACACACACAGCTCACATCTTTATCCATTCTTTTGCTAACACTTAGATTGTTTTCATATCTTGCCTATTGTGAATAATGCTGCAATGAACGTGGGAATGCAGATATCTCTTCAAAATCCTGATTTCATTTTTTTTTTGGATATATATAAAGAAGTGAGATTGCTGGATCATAGGGTAGTCCTAGTTTTAATTTTTTGAGGAACCTCCATACTGTTTTCCAGAGTGGCTGAACCAATTTACTTTCCCACCAACAGTGCACATGGGTACCTTTTCTCCACATCCTTGACAACACTTGTTATCTCTTGTCTTTTTAATGATAACCATCCTAACAAGTGTGAAGTAATAACATCATGGTTTTGATTCGCATTTCTCTGATGATTAGTTATGTTGAGCATTTTTTCACATAACTGTTGGCCATTTGTATATATTCTTTAGAAAAATGTCTGTTCAGTTCCTCTGTCCATTTTTTTAATTGAGTTTTTTGTTTTTTGTTTTGTTTGCTATTGAGCTGTGTGAGTTCCTTATCTATTTTGGATATTAATCTCTTATCAGATATATGATTTGCAAATATTTTCTCTCATTCCATAGGTTGCTTTTTCATTTTGTTGATTATTTCTCACCAAAAATAATGAGGATTTATGCTATTTTTATTTAGAGCAAAATTATCTATGTATTAAATTAAGTGAACATATCTTTGAATCTTACAAATCTAAGGTAAGGTTTCTTTTCTAAGAAATTCAAGCCCAGTCAATATGAAAAGAAACTAAAATATTGGCTTTTGTAGCTAATTTATTCAACCATTTTCTTTATAGATTGGAAAAGATGAGTTCCTGCTTTCTTAATTCCCAAATGATTTATTCTATTTAGAATGAATAGGTAATGAATAAGCAAACACCCTCTTTACACTTAGAGATAAAAGCATTGCTTTTAAAAGCTAGATTAACATTTTAATGGTTCTTGATGATCCTTCTGCTTAAGTGCATCCCCCTTCACTTGATATGACTTTCTTTAAAACCTCATCAGTAAACATAGATTTCCTGAATGAGTTATACTTAACCCTACAATTTCTTACTTTTATTTAAAGGGGGATGACAGCAAAACATCCATATCACAAGTAACTCCTTTTCTCCAGCAGTCGAGGACTTGGCAAGAAAATGGGTCTAAGATAGTATAGCAATCTGCTGTGACCTATTAAACTCTTCCCAACAACTTAAATGATAATGTAATAAAATATGTGAATGTTAACATATTAAAACATACTTTGTACAGATTTCTTACACAATTCATTTTATACACTTTAAAGTCCAATTTGAAATGTGATTTCTCCATTTAAATTATTGATTCTTATTCACCCTTATTTATTTGTACCATTAGAATAGGAAAGCAAACCATAAGAGACTCTTAACAATAGAGAACAAACTGAGGGCTGATGGGGAGTATAAAAGTGTACTTTGTTCACTGGTGTGAAATAAAAGAACTTGAGAGATTCAGAGATGTTTTTATTTGAACTTCTAATTTAAGCAAAAGCTCACAGTGAAACAAATATCTAGTGTTGGAAATAGAAAGCTAAAAAGAATTTCAATACATGAATTTGCTATTTTTATTCTTTGTTTCTTATTTTATTCATTACAAATGGACTCACAGAATAGAAGATTACTGTAACATCTATGCTGTCGCCTAAGTCTTAAACTATGAGTTCCTATTGAAGAAGCCCCACACTACACTAGTCATCACATAGTTCATACAACATCATGATCTACCTTCCAGAAAATTAAGTCAAGACAACAAGCTTTCCACACAATCTTTTATGAATAATGAAAAATAACACACCAGATTACTTTAATAACCCATATACCACAGGGTCAGGAAGACCT
The DNA here is from genome assembly GCF_023065955.2 of Ursus arctos. Classification (NCBI taxonomy): domain Eukaryota; kingdom Metazoa; phylum Chordata; class Mammalia; order Carnivora; family Ursidae; genus Ursus; species Ursus arctos. The sequence goes on from NC_079873.1 coordinate 59,618,540, forward strand.
TAAAAGTCACCTAAACTAAAGCTTCGTATGATGCTGAAATATCTCCAGTGAAGAGTACTCCTATTGCCTCCTAAAAGTAGTCAGCCCATTCCATGTTCACCTATGTTGAAACAAACTTTTTTCCATATAGCTTCTGCCATGTAATAGAAGTCTAATTCTTCTTTCTTTTAAGTCTTTTAAGTCTGGGATAGGCTGGTGATGAGTATTAAGGAGGGCACGTATTGCACGGTGCACTGGGTGTTATACGCAAGTAATGAATCATGGAACTTTACATCAAAAACTAGGGATGTACTGTATGGTGACTAACATAATATAATAAAAAAATAAAATAGAATATGTAAAGAAAGAAATCATGCCACTTTTTTTCCAGTGTTCTTTTTTTTAGGTAAACAATCCTATTTCTTTAATCTTTTCTACTACTCCACTTTCTTAATATTAATAGTCCTAATTTCTTTAGTCCTAAGTGATCTTACACAGTAGAAATATTAATCTTCAATCTCAGTGCTCTAGTAGAAAACAACTGTTTGCTTTTTAAAAGAAAGAGCCTTTTCTGCCTTCTCTTCTTGTACCTCCTCCATTTCTTTCCCAACATTAATTATCTTCTTTTTCTCCTCTCCCTTTCTTCTTTTTTATCTTTTAACTGACCATGATATAAAAGTGAAGAACATTTAAATTATTTGTGATATTTACTTGATTCCCATTCTAAATTTTTAAAATCCGGTATGTGAGCTTGTCTTTGTATAGATTTTATGAGGTATTTATATGTGGAATCTAAAAAAACAAAACAAAACAAAAACAAACAACCTAAAAACCCAAAAAACCCCAAATTCATAGAAATAGAGTAGAATGGTGGTTGCCAGGGGCTGTGAGGTGGGGAAAATGGGGATCTGTTGATCAAAGGCACAAACTTAGTGTCATAAGATGAATAAGTTCTGGGAATCTAATGTAAATCATGGTGATTATAGTTAACAATACTGTAGTATATACTTAAAAGTTTCTAGGAAATGTGGTCCATATATACAATGGAATATTACTCAGCCATCAGAAAGAACGATTACCCAAGCTTTGCAGCAACATGGACGGGACTGGAGGAGATTGAGATAAGTGAAATAAGTCAAGCAGAGAAAGACAATTATCATATGGTTTCACTCATTTATGGAATATAAGAAATAGGAGGAAGATCAGTAGAAGGAAGGGAAGAATGAAGGGGGGTAAACAGAAGGGGGAAGGAACCATGAGAGACTGTGGACTCTGGGAAACAAACTGAGGGCTTCAGAGGGGAGGGGGGGTGGGGGATTGGGATAGGCCAGTGATGGATATTAAAGAGGGCACATACTGCATGGTGCACTGGGTGTTATACGCAAATAATGAATCATGGAACATTGCATCAAAAACTGGGGATGTACTGTGTGGTGACTAATATAACAAAATAAAAATTATAAAAAAAAGAAATGGTAATTATGTGAGGTGGTGGATGTGTTCATTAACCTTATTGTGGCAATCATTTTGCAATGTATATGTGTATCAAATCACCATGTTGTACACCTTAAACTTACACAATGTTGTATGCCAATTATATCACAATAAATCTAGAAAAAAGCTATAACTAAAATAGGTTGCTTTTTTACTTTTATTGATTTTGGGTCAAGGTTCCTTGAAAGGGAAAAAAGTACTTTGTCTTTGCCATGAGGTATTTCTTTAGCACTTTCTAGTTTTCTGTTACTCCTACAATCAACTCTCAATATCCTAAGATGCTAGGGGACAGAAGGGAAATTAATGATGAAAACTAACTGAACATAATTAAAAAAAAAAAGAAATTTCACAGTGGAAAAAAAAAACCTCATTTAACTCATTAGTTTTCAACCTTCTTCTTTCCCCTCTATGACCAAATTAGCAAGTTTGATTTCATTTCCCCTATTATTTCTGCTCCATTCTTTCCATTGTGGCAGTGTCAAAAATACAGTAGTGGGAGGCAACCACAGAAGAATAGGAAAAACAAAACAATATGTTAATAAAATTTAGAGTGATTGAAAATTAGGCATAAGTCATCTTTGTGCCTTATTATGTACCTTCTTGTGAGCTTCCTTAAAATGCTTGACCTCTTCAAATTCTAGATGCTGCTTCTTAAGGTATCTCATAAAAGGTAAGCATCCTTGCTTTCAGAATATAATAAAAGCTTGGAAGAGACAGGAACTGAAAGACTTAGGGGAGGGATGGGAGCAGCAATCTTTGACATTTATTTGCAAGATAAAATGGGCTTATATTTGTTGGCATGTGGGCCAGATGCTATAAATTTACCTTCATATCATCAATAGCTAACATTTGAGTGTTCATTACAAGCTAATCACTGAACATTATTTCATTTATTCCTCACAATCTGTACAAAGTACATACTATTATTACCCCCTTTCACAAGTCAGAAAATTAAATCTTAGTGAGGCTAATTAATTTATCCATGGTCACAAAATTACAAATTGCAGAGCTAAAATTTAAACACAAACAACCAGATTCCAGAGTTCTCATTCTTTATACTACATTGCCCAAAGTTATACCCACTACTCCAGAAATTTGGTACAATCATCATGACTGTCCCCAGGCAATTGAATATGACAAAATAGCAGTAATCAGCAACTTGGAAAACCATTTTTAGTAGGCGGCTATCCTTGGCCCCCCAAAGGTCAAAGAGAGGTTGGCTAACTTCTATTTATGCAGCTGTATCTTTGCTGTTCTGATCTTCAAGTACTGCTCATCTCAGGTAAAATTCCAAGGGGCCCACTTTAGAAACACTTATATGATCAGAATTAATATCACTAGTAATAACACAAATTGGCATCATGTATCTTCTGACGTGATACACTGAGGACAAAGTATCACATCTGAGGTATTCTTGCCAAAAATATATATTCTGTAACTAATCATTAGAAAAACATGAGACAAACCCAAATTGAGAGACAATTAAAAAATAACTGGTCTGAATATCTCTTATGAATATAGACACAAAAATCCTCAACAAAGTACTAGCAAACTGATGTCAGCACATATAAGAATTATATACCATAACCAAGTGGAATTTATCCTAGGAATGCCAGGTTGGTGTAACCTCCCAAAATCAATCAAGGTAATACACCATATTAACAGAAGAATGTTCAAAACCAAATGATGATCTCTATAGATGCAAAAAAGGTATCTGACAAAGTCTAATCCCCTTTTATGATAAAAACACTCAACAAATTAGGTATAGAAGAAAATTTCCTCAACTTGAAAAAGCATCTAAACAAAACACCCGTAGTTAACGTCACACTTAATGATGAAAGACTAAATATATTCCCCCTAAGATCAGGAACAAGACAATAATGTCCACTTATTCTATTTTAATCAAACATTATACTGGAATTTTTATCCAGAGCAACTAGGCAAGAAAAAATAAACATATTTAGATTGGAAAGGAAGAAATAAAGCTATCTCTATTCATAAATGGCATATATATTGAAATCTTAGGTTAGGCAATGGCATATATATATATATATATATATATTCCCAAGAAACCCCCAAAAATATGAGAACTGACAAATGGGTTCAGCAACATTGCAGGACAAAGAGCAATATACAAAAAAGTTATAGTTTTATACACTGGCAATGATCAATCCAAAAATAAAATTAAAAAAATGATTCCATATACCTGAAACTAATGCAACATTGTGTGTTAAGCATACTTCAGTAAAAAAAATACTCAAAAAAAGAAAGCCCCCTTATGTTTATAGCAGCATTATTTACAATAGCCAAGTTATGGAAGCAGCCCAAGTATCCATCAATAGATGAACGTATAAAGAAGATGTGGTGTATATCTACAATAGAATATTATTCAGCCATAAAAAGAATGAAATCTTGACATTTGTAACATAGGTGGAGCTAGAAAGTATAATGTTAAGTGAAATAAATCAGTCAGAGACAAATGCTATATGATTTCACTCAAATGTGGAATTTAAGAAACAAAACACATGAGCAATGGAAAAAAAGAGAGACAAACCAAGAAACAGACTCTTAACTATAGAGAACAAATTAATGGTTACCAGAGAGGAGGTGGATGAGAGGATGGATTACATAGGTGATGGGGATTAAGGAGGGCACTTTTCATGATGAGTACTGGGTGATGGATGGAATTGTTGAATCACTATATTGTGCATTGAAACTAATATAACACTGTTAGCTATACTGGAATTAAAATAAAATATAAAACAAAACAATAGAATCAAAGGGGGTAATTTTACATTAAATTTGTTTCTCAAAGCAAGTTTTAAAAATAAGCAACAATATCTTTTGATTAACATTTTATTATGCTCCCAATGAAGATTCCTCTATATGTGAACTGCTCATTCCCAATTTGCCAATGGGCTATTCCTTGGATAGGTGCTATTAACAACACATGGCAATGATACATGAGTGTCTTTTGAAAGCTCCAGACAGTATACACAGCTTTTGCTCTGCTCCAGAGTTCCTGCTTTTCTTTAAACTGTTGAGTTTTTAAGGCTCTACCTTAAGTTCTTGGTCATGCCATAACTGAAGAGCTCTCCCCACCAAACTGCATCTTACCATACCCAGGAATAAAGAAAACAGGGTTCTCACACATCATTTAGTATCACTGCTGTATATCATTTTGATATAAAGAGAACATGGAATGGCTAAAATCTAATGAAAACCTATAAGTATGTACAAGAATAAATGTATATAATTTTAACTCTTCTGTATAGTTTTGTGGCAAAATTCTAGTAACCTGTTCAATCCTTACTTAAGATATAAATTATCCTTCTTTCCTCAAAGGAGTGTAGTCTATTGTTACTATCAATTAAGTCCAGTTGCTATTAAAAATAATTATCCTGGGGGCATGGAACATGCATTCCCTACCCTGTGATAATCTCACTCAGAGTTATTTACAGATCACTCTTATCACATCTAGGCACGTTATACCATTTAGCACAGTTAACATAATTTCCCTTCCATTGTTCTTTGTTCCTCTTCATTTAATTAAACTAAAAACTAGTTGGTGGCAAGGGGGTGGGATTCTGTTTATCTCTGCATCCCCCACAGAACTTTTCACATAGTAGGTACTCAATACCTACTTAAGGTTACTCAATGACCCTTCAGGTCATCTCCTAGAGATCTAAGAAAACTATCCCAGCTTCCGACTCTTCTTTGGGCCACATCACTTGGGTGAGCCTTCTATTTATAACTCTGTAGCATTTGTCATTGCCTAACCTAAGATTTCAAATTATTATCATTAATGAAAGCTTCCAAAACTAATGGGTCCTGTTTTGGGTTTCAATACTTTCCACCGCCTCCAAAGTCTCCTTCCTCCCCACATCATTTACCTCAAGAGAACAAAGAATAGTTGCTTGCAGTAAACCTCCTCAACTCCCCTGGCGAGCCTCATGAACACCTAATACAGGGGGGCTAGAGAGGAGAGACTGAGGAGATTTCTAGTCCACAGGTGACCTGTCTGATTTCTTTTTAAGTGAACTAAGGTGCCTTGGTTACTCATCTAAACCAAAATAACAGACCCTCTCTATACTTCTGGCTGTAACTATATCAGAGCTCCAAAACATTTTGGAAGAGGTACTGCTGATGATTTGATAGTTACTAGATTTCTGATTGAGCTCAATAATTCAATAAGCATTTTTTTAAGAGAGGGAGTCAGGGACAGAGGTAGAGAGAGAGAGAGAGAGAATCTTAAGCAGGCTCCACACCCAGCATAGAGCCTGACGTGGGGCTCAGTCTCACGAACCTGAGATCATGAGCTGAAATAAAGAGTTGGGCACTTAACCAACTGAGTCACACAGCCACTTTCAAATAAGCATTTTTATAATGCTTCCTATGTACAAGGCGAGGCAAGAAGGAATACGAACTTAAGAGACTGGAATATTAACTTAGTTGTATCTAGTAATATATCTACCACCATTTTTTCAGCAAAACCAGTTGGACATAAATGTTTTAAAAGGTGGCCAAAGCTTGTCCTGATTGCTTAGTGGTTGGCAGATATAGCAATGGATAAACAAACAAACAAACAACCCAAACAAACCCCATCAGAGCAGCTATTTGCAAAGATAATTAATGGTCATCTACATATATCACTTGTTAACTACTAAGTGCTTAAATGCCCCCTAGCCACAGGAATTAGGATTGCTAAATTTGACCTTATGTAAGTATCTACTATGTACATTACTCAGTAATTGGTGCTGAAGGGGAGGAGCTACCTAGAGAAGTAGAAGCCATACTAAATAAGGATAATAGAAATATAATTTTCCCTCTAGTATAAAATAAAGGCCAACAGAGGTCCCTGTTCTACCACTAATATGCTATACTTTTGTTTCCCTGCTTCAGGAAATGGATGATCTCCTGTGAAGATACACATAGATCAAAAATAAAAATAAAAATTCTGGTCCCCCCAAAAAAGCCCACCTACAGGGTCTCAATTGAGACACTTCAAATAACTCACATTCTATGTCCTCATTTGTGGTGAGGGCTGGAAACCTCAATCAAGAGATTCAACCATGTTGGCATGCAACATATACAGATTAAGAGCTCAGGTTGTATTGGTGTGAGATGGAGAATGAAGGAGACAGTGAGAACAGAGGAAGAGAAAATGAAGATGCTAAGTATATGCGCCTATATGGCCATTAAAATAACAATTGAATCAAGTTCTACTGTTTCCAGTATACACAGTGCTATTCCAACATCACACAAACGCATGTGTAATGTAATTCAAGAATTCAGGTGGACAATATATTTATGTGACCACTGTAAAAACTGAGCCTTTCCTCCTAAAAGTGAGTTACAATTAAAATAAATAATAAAAATCCAAAGGGGGAAAAATAACCTATACACCAAGCCCTCTAAGCCCTAACAGTAACCTTCTCTCTCAAAACATTTCTAATTATCAGCTCCCAAGAACAGCATAACAGAAGAGGCACCAAGCTTATTTCATTATGCATCTGAGTCTTTCCACATAAGTAGTAGATGCTTTACTGGCAGCAATTTGGTTGCTCACCTAATCCTTACTTAACATAAGTGTTTTCAGAAAACCTGCTACAAGAATTTTCAAATAGAAACAATTAGCACCCATTGTAATTAACATCTTCTTTCCCAAAGCTAGAAGTTCTGCTCTGCCAGAAACCACTGATTCTCCTCCTAGCCACCCTAAACTGCTACAGCTGCTAGGCAAGGGGCCTAGCTTTAAAGGGTGAAATTATCTTCAATTTTATCTGCTAATATTTTCCCAACACTCCTTAAAACAAATCCCCCTTTTCCAGGCAGATAGAACAAATAATGTGCATACTCATCACTGTATCAAAAGCCCCTTCACCTCACTTAAGAGATATACTCCGTTCTGTTTTCAATCTGTCCAAATTTTACTTGAATTTTAAAGCCCAGTGTAAGTTCTATCTCCATCATATAACCTTCTCAAGACCATTCTGGCCTATGGATATCCCACTTATGGAATATTTTACTAGCTCTCTGTACCACTCATTTCTCCCTTATCATACACTAGCCAGTACTACTACTTAACTATTTCAATTTTATCCTCCTGTCTAGAAATTCTGATATGTGAGGATGACAGAAGGACCTGAGGGTGCTTGTCCTGCAGAAAAGATGTTTCAGGGCAACATTAAGTTAATATATTTTCAAATAATTGAAGCTTTGTCATATAGAAGAAGAATTAAGAATTAACCTGTGCTGCTCCGGAAGCTAGAGTTTGTAGGAAGTGCATTTGAGGACTACATGAGTAAGTTATAAACATTTATCATGTACTTACTATGTTCCATGTACCAAATTTGGCATATGCCCACACCTTGTCTTATTTAACTATTGGAGGTTTTTCTAACAATATAAGTGGGTAACAAGGGAATAGTGTACCTTACAATGTAATCAGCTCTTTTCATCAGAACTGTGGGAGGTAAGGATCCCATGAGAGGGGATGAGGGGTAAGAGGGGGATTGGAACTAGAAGATTCAAAATGCCAAAAACTAATGACGTACTATATATTGGCTAATTGAATTTTAATTTTTAAAAAAAGTCCCATTTCAATGTTGATGTTATATGGGGTCTGCCCATAAAGTAATGAAACAAATTTGTTTTTAGAAAACAAATACACATGTATGCATACACATGTGTTCTACTTCAAAGAAGTCACCCTAGAAAACTTGAACTTGGTCCCAAATGATAAAACTGCTCAAAGGACATAGACCTATCATCCCAAAGTAGATTCTAAGCAACTTGCTGCAGGCTCTGGAGACAATCTCAATGAAGGAGTGCCAAAATCACTGTTAAGCAATGGCAGTTTTGTGAGAATAACATAAGTTTCCTAAAGTGATGGATTTGGAAGGGGCAATATGCATTTGCATATGCAACTGCTGGTTTTTAAAAGCAAATATTTATTACTTTTTTTTTAAATTATATTGTTAGTCACCATACAGTACATCCCTAGTTTTTGATGATAAAGTTCCATGATTCATTACTTGCGTATAACACCCAGTGCACCATGAAATACGTGCCCTCCTTAATACCCATCACCAGCCTATCCCATCTCCCCCCCCGGAGCCCTCAGTTTGTTTCCCAGAGTCCATAGTCTCTTGTGGTTCATTCCCCTTCTGTTTACCCCCCTTTCTTCTTCCCTTTCTTCTCCTACTGATCTTCCTACTTCTTATGTTCCATAAATGAGTGAAACCATATGATAATTGTCTTTCTCTGCTTAACTTATTTCGCTTAGCATTATCTCCTCCAGTCCCGTCCATGTTGCAGCAAATGTTGAGAAATCATTCTTTTTGATGGCTGAGTAATATTCCATTGTATATATGGACCACATCTTCTTAATCCAGTCATCTGTTGAAGGGCATCTTGGCTCCTTCCACGATTTAGCTATTGTGGACAATGCTGCTATGAACATTGGGGTGCGTAAGTCCCTTCTCTTCACAGGAATCCATCAAAATCCTAGAGGAGAACATAGGCAGCAACCTCTATGACATTGGCCACAGCAAATTTTTTCATGACACATCTCCAAAGGCAAGAGAAACAAAAGAAAAAATGAACTTGTGGGACTTCATCAAAATAAAAAGCTTCTGCACAGCCAAGGAAACAGTCAAAAAAAACTAAGAGGCAGCCCACAGAATGGGAGAAGATATTTGCAAATGACACTACAGATAAAAGACTGGTATCCAAGATCTACAAAGAACTTCTCAAACTCAATACACAAGAAACAAATAATCAAATCATAAAATGGGCAGAAGATATGAACAGACACTTTTCTAATGAAGACATACAAATGGCTAACAGACACATGAAAAAATTTTCAAAATCATTAGCCCTCAGGGAAATTCAAATCAAAACCACACTGAGATACCACCTTACTTTATTTTTTTTTAAGATTTTATTTATCCATTTGACAGAGACAGATAGCGAGAGAGAGAACACAAGCAGGGGGAGTGGGAGAGGAAGAAGCAGGCTCCCAGCAGAGGAGCCCAATGTAGGGCTCGATCCCAGAACACTGGGATCAAGCCCTGAGCCGAAGGCAGACGCCCAACAACTGTGCCGCCCAGGCACCCCAAATATTTATTACTTTATAATCACAGTTCATATACTCTGCCTCTCCACCTCAATTACAAGTGCTTGTTGGCAAGGATGCTTTCAAGGTGTCAGTGTGCACCATCTGTAACACCCTCTTCATAGCTCTTAAAAGGTAATTACATCAACTCAAGGTCACAAGATAATTGATGGTAATGATAATAACAATATAAAATTAAAATTTAAGTCCATACTATGTGCAAGACACTTGCTGAGCATATATATTCACCTCACACATTACATGGCTCTTCAATCAAATGAATGGTCAGGCAACTGAGACTTAACTGACTCCTCCCCATTCCTCCACCTGAATTGTTCAATCCTACAACTGAATTATTTCTTTGCCTTATAATCATTGATACAGCTCATGTCTGGTCTGGACTGCTTATTTACCAATTTTAGTGTGCATTCCTACAGACAAAAGCCCTTCCTGTTGAATAATATTCAAAGGTTATGATTATAATCTATGCCTGATTTTTCTCCTGTGGTCAAAAATATGTGTCCTTGCTTATTTAAAAAATCAATAAAGCAAAACTACTGGTTGGGCAAGTAATTAACACAAATGACCTACTCCTCCATGATAAACAAACCAAATTCAAGCCAGCTAACAAAGAAGCCAGATGCTTAATAGTAATTGGGCCCATGTCCTCAAAATACTGTGGACTTGAAGCAGATTAATAATTGTATTACTTTCCTGTAGACGCTGTAACAAATTTTCACAAATATGGTGGCATAAAAGAATAGCAATTTATTCTCTCACATTTTAAGAGGCCAGAAGTCTAAAATCAAGGCGCCAGCAAGGCACACTCTCCTCTGGAGGCTCCAGGGGAGAGTTCACTCCTTGAAGCTTCTGGTACTTACTGCCAGTTCTTGGCTTGTGGCTGCATGTTTCTCTGCTCCATCTTCATGTTGCTTTCTCCTCTACACATCTCTTTTCTTCTGTGTACCTGTGTTATTTTCCATTGCTGATTTCTTATAAGACACATGCGATGGTGCTTAGGGACCACCCAGATAATCCAGGGTGATCTCCTCATTTTGAGGTCCTTAACTTAATTACACCTACAAAGACTTTTTTTTCAAATAAGATAACTTTCATAGATTCTGGGGATTAGGGCATTGACAGATCTTTTTGAGGGCTACCATTCAATCCACTACAATACCAATGTTTAAAAAATAAAGACACTTACTAGCACCTACTTAAAAAGTTCAGAATAGCTAAAAAACTAACAAGGAGGTCTTGATAAAGAACTGAACATTGAAAAATGGAAATTATTAATATGCTTACAAAGACAATAAGGATATTAGTTAAATATGCAAAAGGGCACAAATTTCATCTTTGCAGCCTGTAAAGATAGTACAACTTGGGGCACCGTGGGTTCAGTCAGTAGGGCACACAACTCTTGATCTCAAGTTCATAAGTTCAAGCCTCATGGTGGGCACAGATACTCAAAAAAGAGAGTACAACTTACAGTGTCACTATGTTTAAAATAATAAATACAAGCTTATAAAACTATAGATTTTTAAAATTTTTTTACAGAGAGATAGAGCATATGTGGGGGGGAGGTGTAGAGGCAGAGGGAGAGGGAATCTTAAGCAGACTCCACACCCAGCATGGAGCCTGACACAGGATTCAATCCCATGACCCGGAGATCATGACCTGAGCTGAAATCAAGAGTCGGGTGCCTAACCAACTGAGCCACCCAGACACCCCTAAAACTATAGATTTTCATTAAGAGATTATCTTGAGAGTGGAAGAAGCTAAGCACAAATATGGGAAGCAAGAGATCTAAAAACAGTAAACTAAAAAACACTACCTTTAAAAACGGTGATATTCTCATCAATTTGGGATGAAGGTAGAGTATCTTCAGCACACCTTGAGGATGATGACTCACCAACCGAAGGATTCTAGTAGTAACACTTCCATTCCACAGTTCTAATGAACATAAGCATTCACTTACTCATTTTAGAGTACTCAGCAAACATAAGAATGTGTTAAATGTTATATAGTACTGGTCTTAAAATTGTGGCCTGTACCACGAAGATTTTTCAGTAAATAAGAAGACAATGATAGTTTCAAGGGAATTCATTTGAAGATCCTCAACTTCCATATGTATTCTTTCCTTAATCTGACCTGCCTGAGAAAGAATCTGTGGTTAAGGAGTTCCCTTTCACTATGGCCCTTCCTTGTCTTTACTCAAGAAATGTATACTTCTCACTTATTCTGAATCTTAATATGTGCAAGGTTTCAGGTACAAAAGTCTCCAAGGCATCAAATACAGGAATAATTCCAAATATTGTTGTAGCCATTGAGAAAGTCAATTATTCTGTTAAGTAGGTAATGCATATTTTGCCAGGCAGATAGCATTTAATTTTTTACTTTGAACAAAATTAAAGGATGTTCAGCTTATATATAATTAAAATAATTTTGATAATAGATCATTGTAATTTGTGTCAAATAACTTGAAAGTAGTTCAAAGAATTGGCTAACATTGATAAATAAAACTTCCATTCCCAGGGCACCTGGGTGGCTTTATCCATTCATCCACTCATCTGGCTTTATCCATTCATCTGTCAATGGACATCTGGGCTCTTTCCATATTTTGGCTATTGTGGACATTGCTACTATAAACATTGAGGTACAAATCATTGGGGTACAAATCATATCTGTTACATGTTAGCTAGCAAAGAGATATCAGTCAGAAGGGGAAGGAGATGGGTTTGAGACATTAAAGGAGAGAGGCAGGAGAATGCCAATGTCTAGGAGTACTCTCATCATATACATGAATTCAGAAGGCTACATATCTTGACTTTTTTGCTAACTTTACAACTCTTTTTGGACCTGGGGTGGAAGGTTCCAGAATTAAGGAGAAATGAAGACAGTTTCACAGTTCACTATTTAAGTTTATTTATTGAAATATTATTTCTAGAAAATTTACCATGGCTCTCCTCTCTTGTAAACTTATAAGCAAATAGAGGGATCCATTTGGAGACCAAAAAGACATGACAACTGAATGTAGTACATGACTCTAGAAACAATCCTGAAATGGAGAAAAAATGCTATGGACATTATTGGGTCAATTGACAAAATAGGAATACAGAAGATAAAGTATGGCCCCAATGTTAAATATACTGAATTTGATAACTGTACTGTAACTATTTAAGAAAATTTTCTTATTCTTTGGAAACATACACTAAAGTAGTTAGGTTAAAGGGCCATAATATGGGCGCCTGGGTGGCTCAGATGGTTAAGCATCTGCCTTCAGCTCAGGTCCATGATTCCAGGGTCCTGGGATCGAGGCCTGCATTGGGTTCCCTGCTAGGTGGGGAGCCTGCTTCTCCCTCTCCCTCTACTGCTTGTGCTCTCTTGCTCTCTCTGTCAAATAAATACATAAAATCTTTAAAAAAAATAAAAAAAATAAAGGGTCATAATACGTGCAACTTATTCTCAAATGGCTCAGGAAAAAAGATTTTACATATATATACACACATGAGAAAAAATGATAAGTCAGATAGGGCCAAATATTAACAATAGATGAATCTGGGTGAAGAGTATGCACATATTCTTTGTATTATTTTTGCAAACTTTCTGTAAACTTGAAACTATTTCCAAGTAAAAAGTTAAAAAATGGTCCCACTAAAAGGACTATCTCTCCACCAACACCAGAAAAGTCAAATTATGTATCTAGGAATTTGGAGTGACATCAGCAGGAAAATCCTCTCCTTCATCTGCCCAATAAGACTACTGGAAAACAGTGTCAGAATTAATATTAAAGGTCTGCAGCAATCCAGGGAGCATTCATTCAAGAAAAATGGTTGTATCTCAGTAAGAACAGTGAACTTTGGTAGTTGTTTTTTTTTTTAACTTTTCCCATTTCTGTCTCCCTTCCCCAATTCTGAATTACCTTAAAAACCAATATCCCACAATCACAGCAAAATCTAGTAGTTAGTAGAGGGGGAAGAATGGAGTTGGAGCTTCTTGGAACCCTCATTTTCAGAGAACTGTCATTATTTGATTTGTCTGGTAGTTCCCTGGACTATCCCAATTATTTGACCTAACTGGGAGCTCTCCCAGTGCAAATACCCTTTCCCCCAGAGGCATTTGTTGAAAACAATCAGTGGCAATCGTTTCACATGATGGCTGTTTGGTACAGTGGATAACAGATGGGGCAAAAAATAGGCAAACCAAAAAGTTTAAAATGAAAGTTGGAGAAACATGTATAAGGATTTAAAATACTCTGACAGACTCCTGGGAATCCCGATGGCCATATGCATGTGTAGGGCTGTACTTATGCCCAGGACTGTGTATATGCTCAGGAAACACCTGAGAAGGATCTAAGCTCTCACCTCTGGCTCACTCCAAGGTTCTACACAAGCGGGAAGTGAAAGCTAAGGTAAAGTTGTCAATTAACTGCCTGAGTGTTGAAGACATGGCCCCAACATGCACACAGAGCTCCTTGGCAAAGACTGGGAGATTTATTGGTTCCAGGTATTTAAAGAAATCTCTGTCTGATCATTAGCTGACCACTAAGCTAGTCAAGCAGAAACTTCAGTGGCCATATATGACAAAGAATACAGACTCTACCGAATTAGTTCTGAAAATCAGTGATAACAAGCCCTGTGGAGGTAGCAGAGGATCCGATTCCTGGATATGCCACATTGTATTATTTCAAATATCCAGTTTCCAATTAAAAAAAACTTTACCAGATATGTAAAAAGCCAAGAAGGTATGGTTCATACACAGGAAAAAAAAAATCAGTCAATAGAAACTGTCCCCAAGATAGCCCAAATGTTGAACTTACTAGACTTTAAATCAGCTATTATAAATATTTTCATGAACTAATGGGACTCATATCTAAAGAACTAAAGAAAACTATGAGAATGATGTCTCACCAAATATCAATAAAAACACAGAAATTATAAAAATGAACCAAATAGAAATTATAGAGCTGAAAAGTATAAATCTGAAGTGAAAAATTCACTAGAAGGGCAAAACTGGACATTTGAGCAGGTAGAAGAGAGAATCAATGAACTTGAAGATAGGTTAATTTAGATTATTAGCAAGTCTAAGGAAAAGACAAAAACATGAAGAAAATTAAACAAAGTTTTACAGACCCGTGGAATACCATCAAATATGCCAACATATACATGACGGGAACCCCAGAAGAAGAGAGAAAAAGGGACGAAAGAAAATTTGAAGAAATAATGGCGAAAAATCTTTCCAAATTTGATAAGAAACATTAATCAACAATCCCTAGAGCTCCAAATTCCAATAGGATAAACTCAAAGAGATTTACACCTAGACACATCAGATATCTATGTATAGAGAGTTCATCAGGAATTAATGGGGCACCTGGGTGGCTCAGTTGTTAGGCATCTGCCTTTGGCTCAGGTCATGATCCCAGGATCCTGGGATCGAGCCCCACATCAGGCTCCCTGCTCTGCGGGAAGCCTGCTTCTCCCTCTCACACTCCCCTTGCTTGTGTTCCCTCTCTTGCTGCCCTCTCTCTGTCAAATAAATAAAATCTTTTTTAAAAAAGGAATTATTTTATTTAGATGATGGTATAAAATGGGAGAAAAGAGGCTAGTATGAAAAAAGTAAAGAAAAAACAAAGGGGGAAATTATTAAGATATTTAGACAATTATTTTTTAATAATATTTAATTATATTATGTTAGTCACCATACAGTACATCCTAGTTTTTGATGTAAAGTTCTATGATTCATTACTTGTGTATAACACCCAGTGCACCATGCAATACATGCCCTCCTTAATACCCATCACCAGCCTATCCCACTCCCCCACCCCGCTCCCCTCTGAAGCCCTCAGTTTGTTTCCCAGAGTCCATAGTCTGTCATGGTTCATTTATTTATCACTTAAAGATTAGGCCTGTGGTATTTAGTATGTGAAAACAACTGGGAAGTAAATTCAGGAAAGCTATACAAAGCATACATGGTAAAGAGCATTCCCATTTCAAGAAGGTAGGACATTTACAGGGGTGGTCTGATATTGAGCCACAGCTGAACACTGGTCATAGTATCTATAGAATATGTAATTAAACAATGTGTTACTTAAAGTTAATTCTCCTTGTGGATTATTTGATAATTTCTTTTTAATCCCACTCTGACTTCCCATAGTCTCTTGATACATGTAGGTGAAGTTTATTTTTAAAAATCACAATAATATACTTTAAAACTCAACAGAAAAGATTATAAAATCATCTGATGCTTGGGACCATTTGCAACACTTTTTTCTTCCTTGCCATGGATAATGGAGAAATAATCATATATTGATATTCAAATACATTCTCTAATTAACATACCAATAAAATATTTCCAACATTATGTGTGCATGTATAATTTCATAAGTATTCACCATTGAACCGTATCATATTTGCTAATGGCTGCCAGGATTAACTCAACTTTTAGGAACTTAAATGCATCTGTGTCAAATGGCAGAGTTTTTCTGTGAGGTGAACTACAATTAGAGGATTATCTCATTTCCGCATCACCTTATCTTACACCCTTTGTGAGTAAACACTTCCCACTTCCCAATGCATAAACTCCACACAAACTTGGAGGGAACACCAAAGGAGGAAGAATTGAAATCAAACATAACTTCCCAAGGAAGGCCACAGACTTAACTCCCTCTTCCAACAGCAACAGAACTCAAAGCTCAGCGTAGTGTCTGCCACCTATGAATTTCATCTGACATAATGAGGAGGGCCTAAGGGAAGAGGGAAGGAAAAAACTGAAAAGGGCCAGGTTTCCAGGACTTTACCAACATTTGCCCTTGGCTACATTTGGTAATTCCCAGAGCCCCACCCCTACATTACAAAATTTAATATTCTGCACACTACAAGTAAAGGTTTTATAAGAGTTTGCAATTCCTTTAGGGCCACACTGAATGCACTGAGGGAATTCTTACTCCAGCCTTTGTTTTTACTCAAACACAAGCACTGTGGTAAAGCCTAAAAGAATGAGCTTCATTTATTATCTATAATGTCAAAATTGAAAAGGTTAATCACCATTAGTCAATGGAAATTAAGAATGGATAGCAAATTATTTATCACATGAACGAAGGGGCTTTGAATTGAAGCCCAAATATAAAACCACAAACACATATCCAGGTGCTCAGGCATCCCTTTCACACTCCAAATGGCTACACCCCTCCCTCCCAAGTGCACTGCTCTCTCTTTGGATCCCACGTGTTCACATCTGTAGACGCAAGGTGTATCACAGTATCTTCTTACACATAAGGTTATTGGAGAAAAGCCTAGGCAACCCTCACAAAAGCCACCCACCCCCAAATTTTCCTCTCAGCTCAACCTAAAAGAAAATACCCAATTCATCTTCAAACCTCAAGAGCACTTCTTTAGACAGCTTCTAGGCCCTTCCAGCCAGATTTGTGTCCTAAAGCTGACAGCAGCAGCTGATGCCTAATCTGCAAGTAAGAATTGAGGCGTATGGAGTCTGGGAATTGAGAGAAGCAAGACAGATACACAAACAGCCACTCTCAGGCAAAAGCTGGCAGCTGATTTTATGTCCTTGGGTGTGTGCACTGTACCTACAACCCCAGAGGAGCCCAATACCCTTCGTGAAGTTCCCCTCAAGTGGACTGTGATACACACTCATTTTCTTCACAGCACAATAATACCATGCAGGTGTTCTGAGAGCCTTTCCTACATTTCCTTAGATGGATAAGCCCCAACACATGCATGCATGTGCGTGCACACACACACACAGACACACACACACAGAGATCAAGTACAGGGGAAAGAAGCAGAGAGCAAATTAAAACAACTCCTATGGACCCAGATTCATCACTTAGGTCAGAGTTTCTCAATCTGGACACTGATATGGTGGGTTAGATAATCCTTTGTCTTGTGTGTGTGGAGAGGACAAATGGTTCCTCTATGAATTGTAGAAAGTTTAGAAGCATTCCTGGCCTTTACCCATTAGATGCCACTAGCAACCCCTCCACCCAGTTGTGACCAAAAATGTCTCCAGACATTTTCTTCCTTCCCCTTGAAGACCACTGCTTTAGACCAAAAGTGTTCCTCCAGTATGTTTCCAGTCAGCATGAAAATTGCCACATTACAAAATATGTCACACAAATAGATGTAAGATAAACTAGTCAGTCCTTTTAGTACAGAGTCAGGGAGGAGGTTAGAGATTTTCATGACCAGAAGTCCCTCTCAGCAATGGAAAAGTGTCCCTGACATCTAGTAATGAGTCTTTTCGGTGACAGCCTAATCTAGGATTGTCTTGGCTTCTTTTCTGACATAGCTTCCCACATAGTGTTCAAGCATCAAGTGACCCATCTGGGCCCCTCCACATGTGATTTCCTCCCAAACAATTTTCCATATTTGCTCTCTCAGCAAGTTCTCACATTTGCCAAGCAAATTCATGTGTGTGTGTGTGTGTGTGTGTGTGTGTGTGTGTGTGTGTAACAGGAAAGGAATTAGGCTGGGGAACTGATGGTAGGTTGTGTAGTGAAAAGTTATTCATCTAAAAACCTTACTGACTCTATCCTTAGTTGTATGGCCTTGAGCTAGAATGGGGTAATCCATGCTCTGCTTAACTACTGAGGTGTGGAAAGGATCAAATGAGATAGTGGATGTGAAGGAACCTTGAAAATACAAAGCACTATACAATTATAAGGTTCTCATTATTTCCATTAATATCCAGGTCTGCAAAACCGATAAGACTAAATCAGCTGTGTGGGGCAGGATGGAATATTTTAATTCCCAGGGCCAAAGTGGAAAAGTAAGAAAGAATGGGATGGGATGGGAAAACAACTTGCTAGGCTTTGAAAGGAACACCACAGTGAGATGGTCGGATGCCAATTAATAACATCAGATGATAAAAGGTTTTCTTTTGTTGGAGCACAGACGTGGCAAAGACCAAATGGGCATGGAAACCAAAATTAAAAAGGAAATATCATTTGATTTAAAAGCTTCAAGTCCTCTTTCTTTTTTTTTTTTAAGATTTTATTTATTTATTTGACAGAGACCGCCAGCAAGAGAGGGAACACAAGCAGGGGGAGTGGGAGAGGAAGAAGCAGGCTCATAGAGGAGGAGCCCAATGTGGGGCTCAATCCCATAACACCGGGATCACGCCCTGAGCCGAAGGCAGACGCCTAACGACTGTGCCACCCAGGCGCCCCAAGTCCTCTAACTTTCAAAAACAATGTCTCAAACTGCATGCCTTGGAGCTCAACAAGTATTTCTCAAAATATTACTAAAAGGAATTTTCAGCAAATGAGTTTAGAAAAGTTGCATCTCCCCAGATTCACAATATACATTAACAGAAAGACTCTAGAACACTTATAGTAAATAAATTGTTTAGTTTTGTTTAATCCATTATTTCCTAAATACATTTGACTTGAGAAATTTATTATTTATTTATTTATTTATTTATTTAATCTCCACTAAGATCAGATTGAGAGATGTAACACTCAAAGGATTTCAGAATCACAATAGACTATAAAGAAAACGAGTCATTCAAGGTGGTTGTTGAGTGTACATGTGGTTTCATGTTACAAATACAAAACAGAATGGTAAATCTATCTTCCCAGAGCACTGATCAAATTCTTCTTGAGGTAGCACATCTAGTTCTGGGCTCCCAAATGCCATGAAAAAGAGTTAAAAAAGACTGTGAAAATGATAAATTCATTAAAGAAATGGGTTGAAAGATTTACACTGTGTACATCTGACAGTCTGCTGAAAGATGATAAAAGAGAGCAAAGAGGTGTATTCAGTGAACAGCCATGACCAAAACCACACTTCTCCTGAGCTTGCTTTAGCTTCTCTCTATCTTCCTGCTTCAGGTTCTTCCTGACCCAATTTCTCTCCCTCTCTCTCCCTCTCTCTTTCTCCCCCTGACCAAACTCATACTTACTTTCTTCCTCCTCCCCATATCTCACTACACTACACATTCTTTTTTTAATAATAATTTTTATTATGTTATCTTAGTCATCATACAGTACATCCTTAGTTTTTTGATGTAAAGTTCCATGATTCATTATGTGCGTGTAACACCCAGTGCACCATGCAATATGTGCCCTCCTTAATACCCATCACCGGCCTATCCCAATCCCCCACAACCCTCCCCTCTGAAGCCATCAGTTTGTTTCCCAGAGTCCACAGTCTTTCATGGTTCATTCCCCCTTCTGTTTACCCCCCTTCATTCCTCCCTTCCTTCTCCTACCGATCTTCCTGCTATTTCTGATGTTCCATAAACTAGTGAAACCATATGATAATTGTCTTTCTCTGCTTGACTTATTTCACTTAGCATAATCTCCTCCAGTCCCGTCCATGTTGCTGCAAAGGTTGGGTAATTGTTCTTTCTGATGGCTGAGTAATATTCCATTGTATATATGGACCACATCTTAATCCAGTCATCTGTTGAGGGGCATCTCGGCTCCTTCCACAATTTAGCTATTGTGGACAATTCTGCTATGAACATTGGGGGTGCATATGGCCCTTCTCTTCACTCCGTCTGTATCTTTGGGGTAAATACCCAGTAGTGCAATTGCTGGATCATAGGGTAGCTCTATTTTTAACATTTTAAGGGACGTTCACACTGTTTTCCAAAGTGGGTGTACCAACTTGCATTTCCACCAACAGTGTAACAGGGATCCCCTTTCTCCACATCCTCTCCAACAATTGCTGTTTCTTGCCTTGTCAATTTTTGCCATTCTAACTGGCATAAGGTGGTATCTTAGTGTGGTTTTTATTTTAATTTCCCTGATGGCTAATGATTTTGAAAATTTTTTCATGTGTCTGTTAGCCATTTGTATGTCTTCATTGGAAAAGTGTTCATATCTTCTGTCCATTTTTTGATTTGTTTATTTGTTTCTTGTGTATTGAGTTAGAGAAGTTCTTTGTAGATCTTGGATACCAGTCTTTTATCTGTAGTGTCATTTGCAAATATCTTCTCCCATTCTGTGGGCTGCCTCTTAGTTTTTCTGACTGTTTCCTTGGCTGTGCAGAAGCTTTTGATCTTGATGAAGTCCCACAAGTTCATTTTTTCTTTTGTTTCTCTTGCCTTTGGAGATGTGTCATGAAAAAAGTTGCTGTGGTTGATGTCAAAGAGGTTGCAGCCTATGTTCTCCTCTAGGATTTTGATGGATTCCTGTATCACATCGAGGTCTTTCATCCATTTGGAGTTTATCTTTGTGTATGGTGTGAAAGAGTGGTCAAGTTTCATTCTTTTGCATGTAGCTGTCCAATTTTCCCAGCACCATTTATTGAAGAGACTGTCTTTTTCCCACCGGATGTTTTTTCCTGCTTTGTCAAAGATTAGCTGCCCAAGGAGCCAAGGATCCATTTCTGGGTTCTCTATTCTGTTCCATTGGTCTATGTGTCTGTTTTTGTGCCAGTACCATGCTGTCTTTGTGATCACAGCTTTGTAGTATAGCTTGAAATCAGGCAAAGTGATGCCCCCAGCTTTGTTTTTCCTTTTCAACACTTCCTTGACGATTCGGGCTTTTTCTGGTTCCACACAAATTTAAGGGCTGTTTGTTCCAGTTCTTTGAAAAATGTCATTGGTATTTTGATCAGGATGGCATTGAAAGTATAGATTGCTCTGGGTAGCATAGACATTTTAACTATGTTTATTCTTCCGATCCATGAGCATGGAATATTTTTCCATCTTTTTGTGTCTTCTTCAATGTCTTTCAAGAGTGATCTGTAGCTTCTAGAATACAGATCCTTTACGTCTCTGTTTAAGTTAATTCCAAAATAATGTATGATTTTTGGTGCTATTGTAAATGGAATGGATTCCCTAATTTCTCTTTCTTCAGTCTCATTGTTCATGTATAGAAATGCAACTGATTTCTGAGCATCGATTTTGTATCCCGCCACATTACTGAATTGCCCTATAAATTCTGGTAGTTTGGGGGTGGATTCTTTTGGGTTTTCCATATAGCGTATCATGTCTTCTGTGAAGAGAGACAGTTTGACTTCTCCTTTGCCAATTTGGATAGCTTTTATCCTTTTTGTGGTCTGATTGCTGTTGCAAGGACTTCTAGTCCTATGTTGAATAATAATGGCGAGAGTGGGCATCCTTGTCATGTTCCTGATCTTAAGGGAAAGGCTTCCAGCTTTTCCCCATTGAGAATGATATTTGCTGTAGGCTTTTCTTGGATGGTTTTTATGAACTTGAGGAATGTCCCTTTACCCCTACACTCTGAAGTGTTTTAATCAGGAAAAGATGCTGTATTTTGTCAAATGCTTTTTCTGCATCAATTGAGAGGGTCATATGGTTCTTGACTCTTTTCTTGTTGATATGATCTATCGCACTGATCAATTTGTGAATGTTGAACCACTCTTGCATCCCAGGGATGAATCCCACTTGATCAGGATGGATAATCCTCTTAATGTACTGTTGGATCCTATTAGCTAGGATCTTGTTGAGAATTTTGGCAGCAACCTCTACGACATTGGCCACAGCAACCTTTTTCATGACACATCTCCAAAAGCAACAGAAACAAAAGACAACATGAACTTGTGGGGCTTCATCAAGATCAAAAGCTTCTGCACAGCCAAGGAAACAGTCAAAAAAACTAAGAGGCAGCCCATGGAATGGGAGAAGATATTTGCAAATGACACTACAGATAAAAGACTGGTATCCAAGATCTACAAAGAACTTCTCAAACTCAATACACAAGAAACAAATAAACAAATCATAAAATGGGCAGAAGATATGAATAGACACTTTTCCACTGAAGACATACAAATGGCTAACAGACACGTGAGAATTTTGGCATCCATATTCATCATGGATATCGGTCTCTAATTTTCCTTTTTGATTGGGTCTTTGCCTGGTTTGGGGATCAAGGTAATATTGGCCTCAGAGAATGAGTTTGGTAGTTTTCCTTCTGTTTCTCTTTTTTGAAACAGCTTCAGGAGAATAGGTATTATTTCTTCTTTGAATGTTTGGTAGAATTCCCTGGGGAATCCGTCAGGCCCTGGACTCTTGTTTTGGGGGAGGTTTGTGATCACTGCTTCAATCTCTTCATAATTAATAGGTCTGTTTAAATAATCAATTTCTTCCGGTTACAGACTTGGTAGTTTATAGGTTTCCAGGAAGGCATCCTTTCTTCCAGGTTGTTTAATTTATTGGCATAAAGTTGTTGATAAGTTTCCAGCGTCCTTCCTATTTCCTTGATGTTAGTCGTGATCTCTCCCCTTTCTTTCATAATTTTATTACTCTGGGTCCTTTCTCTATTCTTTTGAATAAGTCTGGTCAGTGGCTCATCGATCTTATTTATTCTTTCAAAGAACAGCTTCTAGTTCTTTTGATCTGCTCTATTGTGCTCCTGGTTTCTAATTCATTGATCTCTGCTCTAATCTTGATCAACTATCTTCTCATGCATGGGTTAGGCTTATTCTTCTGTTCCAGCTCCAGCTTCTTGTGGTGAGAATATAAAAACTGCATTTTAGATTTTCCTATTCTTTTGAGTGAGGCTTGGATGGCTATGTATTTTCACCTTAGGACTGCCTTTGCAGGCTATACTACACATTCTGGCTCTTGTCCTGTGGTCCTCTGTCTTCATCTTGGTTGCATGTCTGATACCCTTGATCCTATTTTAAGACTTTGACCCTAGACCTACATGCTTTTCCTGAACCACTTATGGGAGAGGTTTGTGCTGCAAGTGAGGAAGATATTCCTAACAGAGCAGGTATAGGAGATAGGTTTTCAAGGACCGTATTAAAACTGAATACCCATCTACCCTTATTAATAAGGTGTGATTTTTACTTTGAAGAGAAAACACAAACTAGAAGAGAACAGAAGCCAGGAGAAAGAAAATCCAGAAGCTACATTTTAGAGCAACTGGAAATGGACAACTAGCCTGAAAATACATTAAGGGAATCAGATACAAGCACTCTAAAGAGTCCTAGACAAAAATTAAAAAAAAACAGTATTAAATAATGTGGACATGCTCCAAAATACATTATTTGAATTATGTACATGTTCACAAACATATTCTTGATTACTAAATTAAAAAGACATTGTATTCCTTTTCCAAAAATCCTCAACAGAACCTGCAGCCACAAGGACAAACCCACATTCCACTGAAACACTTAAGCATTTCCAAACTTGCAAACTAAACTTCTTTCAGGCCATATGTCAGAGAGACAATGACTAAATACTGAATGGCCAAGTGTGAAACCACAAGTGCTGGTGAGAAATGAGGCCACAGCAAGCTTTTGAAGCTTTAACCCTGCTTGCCAGACCAGAGAGCAGTACAGTGGAGGGGAACTAAACCAAACAGTGGCAAGACTCTACATCATAATTGCATCTTGCAGTATCCATTCTGTCACTGTCACAAAGCAAATAAGGGGAGAAAAAATCCCTTTCTCAAAACAGACCTAGAGTGGGTGTGTAGCTTTGATCTGAAAGTCTCATTTTACTTCAGTGCTTTAGGGAGGGTGGGGAAGAGGGAAGTAGAGAGAGGAGGAGGTGAGAGAAAAAACACAGCCATTTTTTTGTAATTAAATTTCAGAACCTTTTCATTATGCAGTTTCAATTCATTGAAAGTTATTTTTCCTTCCAGTCCCCCCTCCTTCCTTAAAACTCTTTCTCCACTCACTACCCCCTCCTGTGTGAACACACAGTCACACACACACACACACACACACACACACACACACAAAGTGTTACCCTTGAAATGAATCAAAGCAGGCAGAGCAACTCCACCTCAGTACTTGCCTTTGTAACCAGGGATGTAAACAATATTCAAAAGGTTTTCTGGCCTTGAGAATGGTTTAACAATAACGGTACAGTTCCACTTTTACTCAGGAAAAGCTGAAAGGAAACTAAAAGGCTTAATAGGTACAAATATTGTGGTTCAGCTACAATCAATAAATAATGCCAAAGTGGAAGAATGGCAGTGCATGGCAACATATTGAATGATGCTGTTTCTGGTAATCCTCCAGCAAAAGCTTTTGTGAAATTTTATGCTGCTAATCACATTAAATTGACCTCCTAGGGCCAGGACATAATGTTTTGTTATTGTTGTGTGTTTGTTTTACTATTTAATGGCTCTCATTTTTAAGCTTAACTTAAATTAGGGGATGATGCAGGGGAAAAAACCCAAGCAAACCCAAGGTTTGACTTGATGAATTTGTCCAGGAAAGAGTATGGGATTTGGACACAGATGCCTAGGCCTCCAGCCAAGGAGAAATTATTGCTGTGGAGCATGAGACTGAGGAGCTCAAGTCTTTAGTTTTGAATTAATCAAGCTGTGTTCTTTATATATTCGATTCAGTCTATTCTACTTCTCCAAAATGGCTCCTGTCCCCCTCACCTTTTCACAGCTCAACCTGGAGTGAAGTCAAAGAATACAGCACAAAAAAACTGGATGTTCCCAAGCTGGGCTAGTACAAAACATTTCCCTAGGGTCAGCAATACTTGCATGTACAACGATATATTTTGAGGGAAGTTTTACCAAGTCCTAAATATGTATTATTTTCCTCTTGGAAATTCTACAAAGCAATATTAGTTGACTTGGCCATAGGCCATAAAACTTAATTGGTTCTGTGAAGTTGTTCAATGTTTAAGCCTAGACATTAATGCACAGCCAAATGGACCCAAAGAGGTTTTCTGAATTCAAAGCTTCAATGCAGAGGGACAAAAGCTAAACAGAAAATAGAAGGGAATCAATTTCTCTTTAACCTGGGCTCTAGGGGAAAACAAAAACGCAAGGAAGGAAAAGAGATATTAGTGACAGGGCTTCCGGGGTTCTACAGGGCTCTGGGGAATTAATCAAATACCTTACACACAGCTAATAAAGCATCTACATTTTTCTTTTTAGGCACTCAGGCCACTGTACACATAGTATATCTGTCATTTTCCTCACAGCCTGGTAAAGTAGGAAAAGCAGGTACTTTTATCTTCACCACCCTAATAGAGCTTTAGAGGCTTTGTCCTCCTGTCAGAGTCTCTAGGGTTTCACTACTGAATGATACATAGGTACATATTGCATAAGCAGAGTTGAAGCACTGCCTTTAATTCAGCTACTTCATCAAAGCTCAGATCCACAGAACAATGATCAACTCTGTATTCATTTTCCAACATCAACCACCTCATTTAAATGGGACTATTTTAATGACAATAAATGTTGCATGGGCACTGTGAAGTGAGAAACATCACCCTGCATTAATACCCCATCTGCCTGCCATTTCCCTAAGATCCTGAGGCATGTTTCAAACCAAGCATAGGAGAATTTACACCTAATTAAAACCACAGGGGAAATGGAATGTCAGAGGCAGAATTTTGTTTCTTTCTTAGAATTATAGTATTTTTGAGGTGTCAGACTAGTCTGTCCACTGGACTTGCTAAAGAGGGAAAGAGGGGAAGAAGGTGAAGGAGACAGAGAGGAGAAAGAGAATATGTATGTATGGGAATGGGAGTGAGCAAGGAGGAGGAGCAAGACAGTTACATATTTAAAACTAAAGATGATGACTTAGGTATGAAGAAATGAGAGTACTAGAAAATGGACTGATTTTTGTCCCCACATTTTTCTGTTTCCCTTTGCATGCCTAAGCCCTGCAACTGTTCTTCTGGTAGACTCTGAAATATTCATAGATAGATAGATAGCTGATAGATTAGAGATATATAGAGATAGAGATAGAGATAGAGATAGAGATAGAGATAGATAGAGATAGATGATAGAGATAGAGATAGAGATGATAGAGATAGAGATAGAGATAGATATATCTCACACATACACACACACACACACACACACACACACACACACATAAATTTTAGTAGAAGTGACACTGAACAGCCAAAGCATAAAGAAACAAAAGTCTGGATAATATACAAAGCAGATGACTTCAGATAATAGAAAACTGAATGTGTCTCATTGTATTTCTAGAAGCTAAGGGGGGAAAGGGACTTTGCCTTTTTTTTCCCCAAGTTTAGTATCTATCTTTGCCACCTAGTTCTAAGTCCTAAGGCTACAGAACAAATGGAAGAATTAAAATCTGAGAGTTTTTGTGTTTTTTCCTGTCACATTTTTAAAAAGACTTAAAGGGTTTATCTAATGAGGAAGCTAAGGCCTGTATAAATTATATTATGCTTGGCCTTAAACTCACAGTTAAGCAAGCCATTTTATTTTGTGTGCAACATTATTATACTTAACCTTGTGCATTCAACAAACATGGGAGAAGGAAGAAATGAGAGACTGTAGGAGATTTGGTACCAAGATGGAAATGGGAAGACTGGGTTCAGATAAGTTAGAAAATTTTTTAAATACTCAGTACCCATGCACCCATAATAAGATAATGTCTGTGGATGGTGTGGAACCTTTTCTTCAAAGTCTCATGTTGGGCTCATCAGACCCTTTGCAGAATTTCTTTTCTCCTAAATTTACTCAAAGCTGCCCAATGACCAGGGCTAGCCAGGGCCATTTGGACCTAGAGTCATTACCTGGCTCTGCCATTAATTTAGATACCCCTATCTAGGGAAGGAACATGTTGATCACATTTACAATGATTAATACTTTGGGGGGTAAAGGAGGATTAAAAAGCTTAGGTTTCCAAAAGACTTAGTTTTTCTCCAGTTTTTATATATATATAATTCACATTCCCTATTCAACATACCTCAGAATCTCTTTCAGGTAGCAAAGATATAAAGTTCATCGTTTCAAATAATTAAAAGCCCACCCCAATCTCCTCTTTTTCTATAGCAAATTCAACTATTTAGTCATGCTTTCCAGGTTCCTCTATCAACACTCCATCTCAGAGCTCCATAAAATATTAGAGCTAAGATATCTTCCTTATCAACCTCCACTCTTGGAGTAGGGATTTGTGTCTATGCGCACTTACTCTTCCTTATCCTTTGTTACCAGAGTTGAAATGTCTAGCCCTCAGTCTCTTTGCTGCCCACCTCTTTCTCTAGATAACTTCCCCTCCCTCAGCCGTAAAATTCAGCCCTATTTGTCAACCAAACCTCCTACCTTTCAAATAAATTACATTTTCCATCCCCCCACACCAGTAGGTGGCGCCATAGATAGCTAACTGTTTCTTTTCAACTCATGACTCCTTGAAGGCAACAGGCTCTTTTGGTATGGCAAAAATTCATTCCAAAAATTGTGATCTGAACTATTCTGTATACACTACGGTTTCTGGTTTGAACAAACCGGTTTTAATATGGAGGGAGTGACCATGTAGAAAGGGAGAAAAGTTGTCCAGCTTTTTTATTTTCTCCACACCCCAGTACCAACCCATATGACAAGGCTCTTACTATCTTCTTAACCTGGTTATTAAAAAGCAAAGACATCCTAGTCATAAAACTAGGTGTCATTTGCCAAGTCGCACAGTGCAGTCTCTGCAACCTCCAAAATAGAAGAGAAGGGACTGGGCACTGAGATGTGTATGTGTGACAAAATATTACTGTATAACTTATCTGGGGATTATGCAGTGTTTGGGATTAGCTGCACCTCAGCACCTTTCCATTAGAATGTGATAAGTGGTGAAAAAGAGAAAAAACGAGCTGCCTAATATCCGCGGCAAGCAAGGACAATTAGAAAACATTTATTTTGTTCTGTTCATGCTTCTATTTACAAAGCTAACTGTGTGCTTTCTAGGTTCTGGCTTGACCATGCAATTGATATCTATGAACATATGAAGATGATTTATATTTTTAAAGGCATTTTATAAACGTTGCATTTCAGACTTACAGTTCATATATCATTTTATATCAGGAGACTAAGTTCAGCTTATATGCAAATGTACTGGCAATTCTAAGTTGAAGGGCTGACAAACAAATATTAGCTCACACAGTCAAAATTTAAACAAAATATAAATGTTACCAGAATAAAAGTCAGAAGAACCCAGTTCCATCTATCTTGTAGAGTGACTTTGGACAAGGCAACTTCTCTGAGCCTTCGTTTTCAGGGCATACCACTACTTGTCCTATTTGCCCCACAAAAGGATTAGAAGGGTCAAAGAAATGAGTTCCTAAGTTGCCATGAAAAATATTAAGCTTTGCACAAAGCAGGGGCATTATATTTCTCCTAGGGGTTTTCACTCTAATACAGGGCCATTTATTCATGATGAAGCTTGTGTACTAGGTACTATCACAAATAGTTTCCAGAAGTGAAACTACTTTTGATTTTTCTCAAAATTTATAATACAAAGTTGTGGAAGGTAAAGAGAGTGGAAGGAGGTAGTTCAAGTAACTGACAAAATGGAATGTTTCCAGAAGAAAGCAACAAGGAGAGAAAGGGGTCAATAAATCTGTCACATGAGGAGTGTCTAAAGGAATGGGTGGGAAATGTTTAGTTTGGAGAAGATTAGATGGGGTGATGATGGTTGTTTTTGGAAATCTGAAGGGTTGTTATACATAACGGGGATTTTATTTTTACTTTTATTTTTGTGGCAGAAAGCAAAACAAAAATGAACCAGGTTCAAAAGAAAACAAAATTAACCCACAAAAATGGAGGTATGTTAAAGGGACACAGGAGCCAACTGAAAAAGCC
Organism: Ursus arctos; assembly: GCF_023065955.2. Classification (NCBI taxonomy): domain Eukaryota; kingdom Metazoa; phylum Chordata; class Mammalia; order Carnivora; family Ursidae; genus Ursus; species Ursus arctos. The sequence goes on from NC_079873.1 coordinate 59,647,648, forward strand.
TGCAATTGTCAAAACTGGAATGATTTGAGAAACAGGGTGGAGTAATATTGAACTATAATCCAAAGTTTAAATTAAAAATTCATCAGGGAAATGTAAATCAAAACTACAATGAGATACTTTTCCAATGAAGACATACAAATGGCTTACAGACACATGAAAAAAATGTTCAAAATCATTAGCCATCAGGGAAATTCAAATAAAAACCACAGTGAGATACCACTTTATGCCAGTTAGAATGGCAAAAATGGACAAGACAAGAAACAACAAATGTTGGAGAGGATGTGGAGAAAGGGGATCTCTCTTCCATTGTTGGTGGGAAAGCAAGTTGGTACAGCAACTTTGGAAAACAGTGTGGAGGTCCCACAAAAAGTTAAAAATTGAGCTACCCTATGATCCAGCAACTGCACTACTGGGTGTTTACCCCAAAGATACAGACGTAGTGAAGAGAAGGGCCATATGCACCCCAATGTTCATAGCAGCATTGTCCACAATAGCTAAATCATGGAAGGAGCCGAGATGCCCTTCAACAGATGACTGGATTAAGAAGATGTGGTCCATATATACAATGGAATATTACTCAGCTATCAAAAAGAAGGATTTCTCAACATTTGCTGCAACATGGACAGCACTGGAGGAGATAATGCTAAGCGAAATAAGTCAAGCAGAGAAAGACAATTATCATATGGTTTCTCTCATCTATGGAACATAAGAACTAGGAAGATCGGTAGGAGAAGAAAGGGATAAAGAAGGGGGGGTAATCAGAAGCGGGAATGAAGCATGAGAGACTATGGAATCTGAGAAACAAACTGAGGGCTTCAGAGGGGAGGGGGTGGGGGAATGGGATAAGCTGGTGATGGGTAGTAAGGAGGGCACGTATTGCATGGTGCACTGGGTGTTATACACAACTAATGAATCATGGAACTTTATATCAAAAACCAGGGATGTACTGTATGGTGACTAACATAATATAATAAAAAATATTATTATTAAAAAAAAACTACAATGAGATTTCACCTTGCACATGTCAGAATGGCTAAAATCAACAACACAAGAAACAGCAGGTGTTGGTGAGGATGTGGAGAAAGGGGAACCCTCTTACACTGTTATTGGGAATGCAAACTAGTGTAGCCACTCTGGAAAACAGTATGGAGGTTCTTCAAAAAGTTAAAAAGAGAACTACCCTATGATCCAGTAATCACACTGCTTGGTACTTACCCAAAGAATACAAAAACACTAACTCAAAGGGATACATGCACCCCTATGTTTATAACAGTATTATTTATAATAGTCAAATTATGGAAGCAGCCCAAGTGTCCATCAATAGATGAATAAACAAAGAAGTGGTATATATAAATGGAATATCATTCAGTCATAAAATGAATGAAATTTTGCCAATTGCAATGACCTGGATGGAGCTACAGAATATAACACTAAGAGAAATAAGTCAGTCAGAGAAAAACAAAAACCATATGATTTCACTCATATGTGGGATTTAAGAAACAAAACAAAGGGGGAAAAAGGAGATAGAGATAAACCAAGAAACAGACTCTTAACTATAGGGAACAAACTGATGGTTACCAAAGGGGAGATGGGGGGGAATGGGTTAAAATAGGTGATGGAGATTAAAGAGTGCACTTATGATGAGCACTGAGTAATGTATAGAATTATTGAATTACTATATTGTACATCTGGAACTGATATAACACTGTATGATAACTATACCAGAATTTAAAAATTTTATAAAAAATCCATGAACCCATACTGATATAAATAAATGATTGAATAAATAAATGAGAGAGAACAGACACATCTCTGGTGCTCAAGAAGTCCAAATAATACATATAAATACTCCATTCTCAGGGAGGTGGTACATAATTCCCCAGTCTTAAAATGTGGACTGCCCAAAGTAACTCCTTCCAAGGAACACATTACGGGAATTTTTAAAAAGTAACTTTACAGTGGAGAAACCTGACAAACACACCTTAGCCAGATCATCACAGTCAACATCAACAGTGATAAGTCATGTTGATAGTATATATCTATGATACGATGTGACACATTACCTTAGTCTAATCATGTTAAAAACATCAGAAAAATCATAAAGGAGGTACATTCTACAAAATACCTGACCACTTAATCCTTAAAACTGGTAAGGGAAAGTCTGAGAAACTGTCACAGTCAAGAGGAGCTAAAGAGACATGATGACTAAATGTAATGTGGTATCCTGGATGGGTCCTGGAAAAAGAACATTAGGGAATTAGCAATGAAATATGAATATAGACTTTAGTTAATAGTAATGTATTGATATTGGTTTGTTAGGTGATAATCTCAGGGTTATCAGATCGAGCCCTGCGTTGGACTCAGCGCTCAGCATAGAATCTGCTTGAGATTCTCTCTCTCCCTTTCTGCCTCTCTCCTCACTCTCTCTCTTTCTCTCAAAATAAATAAAACCTTAAACAGGGAAAGCTACAAGAAAACACATTTTGGCTCAATAGGCTTTCTGAAAAGATATGAAAAGTATCCAAGTTGGAAATGAAGAAGAAATTTATCTCTATTCAGATGACATGACCTTATATATAGAAAACTCTAAAAATTACACAAAAACTGATAGAACTAATAAACAAATTTAGCAAAGTTGCAGGATACAAAACCAACACACAAATATCAGTTACGTTTCTATACACTAACAAGGAACAATCCAAAAAAATTTAGAAAACTATTCCATTTACACTAGGATCAAGAAAAATAAAATATTTAGGAATAACCTTAACCAAGAAAGTTAAAGACTTGTACACTGAAAAGTACAAAATGTTGCTGAAAGAAATTAAAGAAAACACCAATAAATAAAAAGACATTCATGTTTGTGGATTGGAAGACAATGTTAAGATGTTAAGATGTCAGTACCCCCCACAGCAATCTATAGATTCAATTCAATCCATATGAAAAAAAAAACCCATGACAGTTTTTGCAGAAATAGAAAAAACTCATATGGAATCATAAGGGACCTCAAATAACCAAAATGATCTTGAAAAGAAGAACAAAGTTGGAGGCATCATACTTCCTGATTTCAAAAATTACTACAAAGCTACAGTAATAAGAACATTATGGAACTGGCATAAGGACAGACATATATGCTAATGGAATAGAACAGAGCACAGAAATAAACCTTCAAATTAATGGTCAAATAAATTTCAACAAGGGTTCCAAGACCATTCAATGGGAAAAGGACACTGTTTTCAATAAATGGTGTTGGGAAAATGATATATCCACATGGTAAACGAATGAAGTTGGACACTTACCTCACACCATGTACAAAAATTAACTCAAAATGAATCAAAGACTTAAATGCAACAGTTAAAACTGTAAAACTCTTGGAAGAAAACATATGGGGAAAGTTCATAGTGCTGGATTTGGCAATGATTTCTTGGCCAGAATACCAAAAGCCCAGGCAACAAAAGAAAAAAATAGATAAATTGGAACATAACAAAATTTTAAAAATTTGTGCATTGAAAGATATTATCAAAGAATTGAAAAGGCAATCCAGAGATTTGAGGAAGATGGCAAAAGTATAGAGGACCCACAATTCTTTTCTGCAATTCTACAAATAGAAAAGTGACCACTCTTTGCAAGGGAGGAGGTGCGGGATGTGAATCCAAGTGATATGTCAGAAGATAAACCCCAGGAGAAGGGAGCCACCTTAAGCTGGCTACTGGAAAGTGATATAGCAGTGGAATGCAAAATCAGAACGTTTAGAAGTCTGCTCCTGTGAAAGACATTCCTGCCTGAAAGGTGCTCAGGTGTTGAAGTGGGGCAGAATCCTAAGTGGGACAGTGTGGGCTCAGGATCCCCAGGGTCACAGAAAGAATGTTGGTGCCTGATGCAGCAGAGTTCCCAAGCATTGAAGCGGGGAAGCTAACTTAAATTAGCGAGCCCTGGAGTGGCCTTCAGCTAGGTGTTGCCATAAACAGCAAACCTCAGCATCATCAGGCAACTACTCTCCAAGCAGAGGCCCAGCAAGTGACAAGAGCTGGGAGATGTTGCTCCATCCCCTGGGAGGAGCAGTGAGGGTGTGCCCAGGATCAAGCAACCTCTCCCCAGCAGGGGCCCAGCAAGAGGAGGGACTGTGGTGAGAATACCCTCCCCCACCCAGGATTGATACCGGTGTGCACCACAGGAGTCTGCGTAGTTTGGCACACACAAAAGGGACTGACTGCTTTTCCCTGAGGGTGAACTTAAGAGTGGGGGGCAGAGATTGTTCAGCTCTGGAGCTGGAGATCAGGGAGCTGCCATTTTAATTTTTTTTCATCCTCTAAAGCAGGGGGGAAAGCCTTCAGGGAACAAAAGCCACATAGAGCAACCCAAAGCAGCTTACAATGAGCCCAGCACCCTGGCAAAGGGTGGTGCAACTCTTCGGAGGCAAAGACACCTGAGAATCAATGCAACAGGCCCCTCCACCAGAAGACCAGCTAGAACATTAGGTGAACACCAAGTTTATGGATCACTCAGAACTGAAAAACTCCTGGGCTAGGGAAAAAGAGTATATAGAATTTGAGGGTTTTTTTCTCATGAATCTTCAGTCCCTCAGTTTAAAATTTTCTTCTTTTCCCTTTTTTTTCTTTTCAACTAGTTTCTTACTCCATCAAACTTTGTTTTTAGGTCTTTTAATTTTCATTTTACTAGATGCATTTTATAGATATAGTCTTCATTTTTTACTTCCTTTCACTATATTCAATTTTATTTTTGTATATATATAAGTTTTGCTTTCTTCACAATTTTGGGATTTAGTGTCTTCCAACAAACAAACCAAAATACACCCAGGACCAAGTGGATCACCCTGTTTTGTCCACCTGGAGATTATATTCTCTCTTTTCTTTCTTTTTTTCTTTTGTTTTTTGGTTTCTGAACTCTTCAGATTAGTCTAGTGTGTATTTCACTGGTCATAGTTGATATTTTTCATTTTTTTCCCTCGCTCATCTATTCTGCTCTGGACAAAATGACTAGAAGGAGAAATTCACAGCAAAAGAAAGAACGAGAGGTAATACTCTCTGCCAAAGACCTAACTGATATGGATATAAGTAAAATATCAGAGCTGCAATTCAGAATAACAATTATAAATTTACTAGCTAAGCTTGAAAAAAGCATAAAAGATACTAGAGAATCTCTTAGTGCAGAAATACATCTAATCAGGCTGAAATTAAAAATGCTGTAACTGAGATGAAGTCTAAAATGGATGCTCTAACAACTAGGGTAAATGAAGCAGAAGAGAGAATCAGGGACATAGAAGACAAGATGATGGAAAGGAAAGAAGCTGAGGAAAGGAGAGAAAAACAACTAGTGGACTATGAGGGGAGCTTCGAGCAGTTAGCAATACCATAATGCAAAACATTTTGGAAGTATTGGTGTCCCAGAGGAAGAAGAAAGAGAGAGAGAGAGAGAGAGGGACAGAGATATATTTGAGAAAATCATAGCTGTGAATATCCCTATCTGGGGAAGGAACAGGCATTCAAGTCCAGGAGGTAGAGAGAAACCCCCTCAAAATCAATAAAAATAGATCAACACCCCAACATATAATAGTGAAGCTTGCAAATTTCATACATAAAGAGAAGATACTGAAAGGAGCTCAAGGCAAGAGCACCTTAACCTACAATGGTAGAAACATTAGACTGGCAGCAGACCTAGCCACAGAGACCTGGCAGGCCAGAAGAGGCTGGCATAGTATATTCAGGGTACTAAATGAGAAAAACATGCAGCCAAGAGTACTTTATCCAGCAAAGCTGTCATTCAGAATGGAAGGACAGGTAAAGAGCTTCCAGGACAAACAGAAACTAAAAGAATTTGTGATCACTAAGCCAGCCTTGCAAGAAATATTAAAGGGGATCCTGTAGGCAAAGAGAGAGCCCAAAAGTAACAGACCAAAAAGGAACAGGGACAATTGACAGAAACAGGGACTTTACAGGGAATACAGTGGCACTAAATTCATACCTGTCAGTAGTTACAATGAACGTAAATGGGCTAAATACTTCAATCAAAAGACAAAGTGTATCAGATTGGATAAAAAAGCGACGCATCCATATGCTGTCTACAAGAGACTCATATTAAACCCAAAGACACCTCCAGATTGAAAATGAGGGGATGGAGTACCATTGATCATGGAAATGGACATCAAAAGAAAGCTGGGGTAGCAATCCTTATATCAGACAAATTAAATTTTAAACCAAAGACTGTAGTAAGGGATGAAGAGGGACCCTATATCATACTTAAAGGGTCTATCCAACAAGAAGATCTAACAATTCCAAATATTTATGTTCCTAACTCGGGAGCAGCCAATTATATAAACCAATTAATAACAAAATTAAAGAAACACATTGATAATAATACAATAATAGTAGGGGACTTTAACACCGCAGTCACAGTAATGGACAGATCATCTAAGCAGAAGATAAACAAGGAAACAAGAGCTGGGCTTTGAATGACACACTGGACCAGACGGACTTCACAGAACATTCTATCCTAAAGCAACAGAATACATATTCTTCTCTCATGCACATGGAACAGTCTCCAGAATAGATCACATACTGGGTCACAAATCAGGTCTCACTGGTACCAAAAGATTGAGATTATTCCCTGCATATTTTCAGACCACAGTGCTTTGAAACTTGAACTCAATCACAGGAAGAAATTTGGAAGGAACTCAAACATTTGGAGGTTAAAGAGTATCCCACTAAAGAATGAATGGGTCAATCAGAAAATTAAAGAAGAATTTAAAAATTTCATGGAAACAAATGAAAAGAAAAACATAACTGTTCAAAACCTTTGGGATGCAGGAAAGGCGGTCCTAAGAGGGAAGTTCATAGCAATACAAGCCTTTCTCAAAAAATTAGAAAAGTCTCAAATACACAAGGTAACCTTACACCTAAAGAAACTGGAGAAAGAACAGCAAATAAACCCTAAACCAAGCAGGAGAAGAGAAATAATAAAGATTAGAGCAAAAAGCAATGAAATAGAAACCAAAAGAACAGTAGAACAGATCAATGAAATTAGAAGCTGGTTCTTTGAAAGAATTAATAAGATCAATAAACCCCCAGCCACACTCATCAAAAAGGAAAGAGAAAGGACCCAAACTAATAAAATCATGAATGAAAGGGGAGAGATCATGAGCAACACCAAGGAACTACAAATAATTTTAAGAACATATTATGTGAAACCATATGCCAACAAATTAATAATCTGGAAGAAATGGATACATTTCTGGAAACTTATAAACTATCACAACCGAAACAGGAAGAAATAGAAAAACCTGAACAGACTCATAACCAGCAAGGAAATTGAAGCAGTAGTCAAACATCTCCCAAAAACAAGAGTCCAAGGCTGGATGGCTTCCCAGGGGAATTCTACCAAACATTTAAGGAAGAACTAATACCTATTATTCTGAAGCTGTTTCAAAAAATCGAAATGGAAGGAAAACTTCCAAACTCATTCTATGAGACCAGCATTACCTTGATCTGATACCAGATAAGGACCCCACCAAAAAGGAGAATTACAGACCAGTATCACTGACGAACATGGATGCCAAAATTCTCACCAAGATACTAGGCAGTAGGATCCAACAGTACATTAAAACAATTATTCACTATGACCAAGTGAGATTCATTCCTGGGCTGCAAGGGTGGTTCAACATTCACAAATCAATCAACGTAATACATCATATTAATAAAAGAAAGGACAAGAATCATATGATCTTCTAAATGGAGGCAGAAAAAGCATTTGACAAAATACAGCATCCTTTCTTGATTAAAACTCTCCACAGTGTAGACATAGAGGGAACATACTTCAATATCATAAAAACCATATACGATAAGCCCACAGTGAATATCATTCTCAATGGAGAAATACTGAGAGCTTTTCCCCCTAAGGTCAGGAACATGACAGGGATGCCCACTCTCACCACTGTTGTTCATCATAGTACTGGAATTCCTGGCGTCAGCAATCAGACAACAATAAGAAATAAAAGACATTCAAATTGGCAAAGAAAAAGTCAAACTCTCACTCTTCATAGATGACATGATACTTTATGTAGAAAACCCAAAGACTCCAACAAAAAATTGCTAGAACTCATAGAGAATTCAGCAACATGGCAGGATATAAAATCAGTGCACAGAAATCAGTTGCATTTCTTTACACTAACAATGAGACAGAAGAAAGAGAAATGAAGGAATCCATCCCATTTACAATTGCCCCCAAAACCATAAGTTACCTAGGAATAAATCTAACCAGAGAGGTAAAGGGTCTATACTCTAAAAATTACAGAACACTTATGAAAGAAATTGAGGAAAACACAAAGAAATGCAAAAACATTCCAAGCTCATAGATTGGAAGAAAAAATATTGTTAAAATGTCTATGCTACCCTGAGCAATCTACACATTCAATGCAATCCCTATCAATATACCATTGACATTTTTCACAGAACTGGAACAAACCATCCTAAAATTTGTGTGGAACCAGAAAAGACCCCGAATAGCCAGAGGAACGTTGACAAAGAAAACCAAAGCTGGTGGCATCACAATGCCAGACTTTAAGCTATATTCCAAAGCTGTAATCATCAAGACAGTATAGTACTGGCAGAAAAACAGACACATAGATCAATGGAACAGAATAGAGACCCCAGAAATGGACCCTCAACTCTATGGTCAAGTGATCTTCAAGAAAGCAGGAAAGAATATCCAATGGAAAAGAGACAGTCTCTTCAACAAATGGTGTTGGGAAAATTGGACAGCCACATGTACGATAATGAAACTGGACCATTCTCTTACACCATACACAAAGATAAACTCAAAATGGATGAAAGTCCTCAACGTGAGATAAGAATCCGTCAAAATCCTAGCGAAGAACACAGGCAGCAATCTCTTTGACCTCAGCTACAACAACTTCTTGCTAGACACATCTCTAAAGGCAAAGGAGACAAAAGTAAAAATGAACTTTTGGGTACTCATCAAGACAAAAAGCTTCTGTACAGCAAAGGAAACAGTCAACAAAACTAAAATCAGCCTACTGGATGGGACAAGATATTTGCAAGTAACATATCAGATAAGGGCTAGGATCCATGATCTATGAATAACTTATCAAACTCAACACCCAAATAAGAAATAATCTAGTCAGGAAATGGGTAGAAGGTATGAACAGACATTTCTCTAAAGAAGATATACAAATGGCCAACAGACACATGAAAAAATCCTCCACATCACTTGGCATCAGGGAAATACAATTCAAAACCATAATGAGATACCATCTTACACCAGTCAGAATGGCTAAAAATAACAAGTCAGGAAACAACATATGTTGGCCAGGATGGGGAGAAAGGGGAACCCTCTTACAGTGTTGGTGGGAATGCAAGCTTGTATAGCCACTCTGGAAAACAGTATGGAGGTTCCTCAAGAAGTTAAAAACAGAGCTACCTTACAACCCAGCAATTGTACTACTAGGTATTTACCCCAAAGATACAAATGTACTGATTTGATGGGGCACCTGCAACCCAATGTTCATAGCAGCAATGTCCGCAATAGCCAAATTGTGGAAAGAGTGCCAATGTCCATCGACAGATGAATGGATTAAAGATGTGAGATATATATGTGTATATATATACACACATATATATATACACACACACACACAATGGAATATTACTCAGCCATCAGAAAGGATTAATACTTACCATTTATATTGATGTAGATGGAACTGGAGGGTTTTATGTTGAGCAAAATAAATCAATCAGAGAAAGGAATTATTACATGGTTTCACTCATATGTGGAACATAAGAAACTGTGCAGAGGATCAAAGGGGAAGGAAGAGAAAACTGAATGAGAAGTTATCGGAGAGGGAGAAAAACCATGAGAGGCTCTTAACTATGGAAACAAACTGAGGGTTGTGGAGGGGGGCTGGTTGGGAGGCTGGGGTATTTGGGTGATGGGCATTAAGGAGGGCTTGTGATGTGCTGAGCACTGGGTGTTATAGGCAACTGATGAATTATTGAACACTACATCCAAAACTAATGATGTACTTATGTTGGCTAATTGAATTTAAATAAAATAAATGAAAAGGCAATCCATGGAATGGAAGAAAATATTTGCAAATCATATATCTGAATAGAGATTGATATACAAAATATATAAAGAACTCCTACAACTCAACAACAACAAAAAACCAATTAAAATATGACCAAAAACTTAAATAGACATTTCTCCAAAAAAGATTTTTTAAATGGCCAAAAAGCACATGAAAAGATGCTCAATATCACCAATCCTTAGGGAAATGGATATTTAAACCACAGTGAGATACTACTGCACAAACATTAAGATGACTATTATTAAATAAAAAAGAAAATAACAAATGTTGGGAAGGATGTGGATAATTTGGAACCATTGTGCAACTCTTGGTGAGAATGTAAAATGGTCCAACTGCTATGGAAAATAGTTTTTCAAAAAATTAAAAATAGAATTATCATATGAGCTAGAAATTTCACTTCTGGATATATATCCAAAAGATTTGAAAGCAAGGTCTTGAAGCAATATTTATTCATAGAAACATTCTTCACAATAGCCAAAAGATGGAAGCAAGTGTGTATCAACAGATGAATGAATAATCAAAATATGTTTACATATAAAAGAGTATTATTCAGCCTTAAAAAAGGAAATTCGGACACATGCTACAACATAGATGAACCTTGAGAACTTTATGCTATGTGAAATAAGCCAGTTACAAAAGGACAAATAAATACTGCATGATTCCACTTATATGAGGAACCTAGAATAGTCAAATTCATAAAGACAGAAAACAATATGGTGGCACCAGGTGCTTGAGGGAGGGGGAAAGTTGGAAAATTGGAAGTTATTATTTAATGAGTACAGAGTTTTAATTTTGCAAGATGAAAAGTAAAGTTCTGGAGATGGATGGTGGCTATGATTGCACAACAGTGTGAATGTACTTAATTTTAAAATAATTAAGATGGGAAATTATATGTTACATGTATTTTAGCACAATTAAAACAATAAAATAAAATGAAAAGAATAGTGTTCTGGCATGGACTGCCTTTGGAGGTAGTTGCTTGTCTATGGATATCTCTAGGCAAGGTAATCTAGAAAAGTTGATTAATGTATTAGATAAAAATGGTTTAGATGATCTAGTTCTTACCAGGAGGCAGGAAACGTTTGTGGCCAAGAGTCAATGTGAGACTTAATAGATAAACATACAATAGCCAGGAAGGTATTGCTTCTAAATTTTGTTGTGATTTGCTGCACAAAGAACTAGTGAGGCAAAACTTAGAACATCGATCTTCTTCTAGCAGGCAGTTAGAAATAGCACAGTTGCTGGTTTACCTCCTTTTCCATTATGCACCATTTCCCCCCGAGGGATTCCTGCTGAATAAAGTATTATATATGCGATTTACAACCCCCAGAGGCATGTGCTATCTTACATGTTGCCTTCAATAGTCCTGTGCACATATTTCTACCCTAATAAAACATGGTTTCCCTGAAATGAGGGTTATTTTACTCACCTACCACTACATTATTACTCTTACCACCCCTTTCTCCCGCCTATAGTATCTTAAACTTAGTAGGTAGTCTTTAAGTATATTGTATTTATGAACAACTGAACTTCAGATAAATGGAATGAGATAGCTCCTTTAATACCCCTTCCAGAAATTGAGAGCCTGTCTCAAATCTCAAGGCAATTCCAAATCACACTGTGCCTTTAATGTATATTAAAGTTTCTTTCTGCCTCGCTGTTAAGCTGGGACATTGGTCTCCTGTCCTAGGACTAGAACTTACACAATTGGCTCTCCTAGACCAAGAAGTCCATTATTCATCTGTTTCCAGTGTCTCAGGTAAGTATATATCGCAGTCCTCGCTGGAAAAGACAAGAGAGGTAAATAGATGAGGAAGTCCAAAAGAGTTGCAAGGGACCTCAGCCACAGATCAGTTAGATCAGTTCTCAATCTTTTCATACCTTTCCAAACCCTTCTGATATCTTTTTTTTTTATAAGGCCCAGGGCTTCTGTGAGGTGTTTTTTTTTTCTGAAAAAACTGCATTTATTAAATAATAGCTTTTCCATGTTCACGCATGCACACACACGTATGCCTCAGACTTTCTTTCTTTTTTTAAAATTTTTTATTGTGTTATGTTAGTCACCATACAGTACATCCTTAGTTTTCGATGTAGTGTTTATTCCATGATTCATTGTCTGCATCAGACTTTCTGATCAGCATGGATAACCAATGTTGTTGTGCTTGGTTCGTGTAATTCGGGGAAAAAACAAACTTGATAGATAACTGGGGCAGCTGTCTGATAGTTAAGTGCTCTATTTTCATTAAAGTTTGAAATACCGAAAATGACTTAAGGATCCCAGTGTTACCTTTGTGATCCATTAAAATGACCAGAGAACTCAGGCTGGGAACCACTGATGTAGTTAACTCCTCCCTCCTTTGTTTTTGAGTCACCAAGTAAGGCTTTTGGCCAAATAGAAAGTTAATCTTTGAACTGGGATTAAAACTCACAGCATTTGAGGCCAGTTGCTTTCTTGGCTTTCTTCATGACAATATTGGCCTATAACTTTGACTCACCTATGATCAGATTTTTTGTATATGTCATGAAGGGGACTTTTGGTCAAAATCTGTATTAGAATTCTTCAGAGAAACAGAAGCAATAGGAGATTATATATATATATATAGAGAGAGAGAGAGAGAGAGAGAGAATATATATGTGTGTGTGTGTGTGTGTATGTATACTCACATATGTATATAAAATCACCTCTCTTATCTTTTCCAGTAAGGACTGCAATATATACTTACCTAATACACTGGAAACAGATGAATAATGGACTTCTTGGTCTGCTACCTCCTTGAGTCTGAGAACAGCTGTAAGCTTTCTACAGTCCCCTTGTGCCCCCTACACCCACACGTTCAGACCTGACTGGTTAAGGGGGGCCTTTGGATGGGCAAAAAAATTGCAAGTTTTCCCACAGCCAAGCTGGTCAGCATGCAGGCAAGTTCTTTGGAGTCTAGATGCAGTAAGTGCCACTTCACATTTCCCAAAGCCTTTGGTAGGTATGGCAGGTTAAGACTCCCACAGAGAAGTTGTCTGCCCACTTTGAGGGGGAAATGCCACTCAGTGCCTAAAGCCACTCCTTGTTAAAAGCAGCTTTAGCTCAGAAGCTTTTGCTGGGGGGAGGGGAAAAGGGTGTGGAAAGAAGCTCCCTTGAATTGAAACTTGAATCTTGGGGGTAAACACAACTGGGACTTGTTCCAACATTGGTTTCTATGGCCTAGAAACAAGAGCACCCTATGTCCCAGTGAAATGCAAGCTTGCCAAGCCTCATCCTGCCTAATTCTAAATCTCAATCAACTACAGAAATAAGGATCCTTAAAAATAAAATCTTTTGACATGGGAAAGGGTTCTTTTTAGAGGGATTTTAAAAATTTAAAATCTTAAATATTCCCAATCCTACAGTCCTCACTAATTCACAGGCATACATGCACATGCAAACGAACACACACACACACACACACACACACAAACACACACACAGAGCCCCCAGTGAGCTTACGGCAGAGATGCAGCTAGCCGCTGGTGTGACTCCTAGCTTTCCAGCCCTACACAAAAGAATAGAGCCCGGAACTGAAAAATTGAAACTATCAAGCGCTTCTGAACAACTGCAAATAGACGCTTGGCCAATGTAAAGAGAATCAAAGACAGCAAAAGGCCAGCTAGCAAAGAATTAAACTGATTAAAGCAGAAGCATGGCAAGCTTCCATGGGCTAAGTCTGGCTTTCCAAGACCCTAGACCAGGAATAACAGTGCTTTCATTTTTTAAAATTTATTTTTTAATTTCAGCATGGTGCTGTTTTGCTGTGTGAACTTGAGCAAGTGGCTTAATTTCTTGGTTCTTCATTGTTTCAAACACACTGAACTGTCTAGGATGATAAACCATCACCTCTGTCCCAGCAGGTCTTGATAGTTAAATGCAGTTTTGCATGTATTACAATAAATGCAATCAAACTTGTAATCAACAAATGCTAATCGTGTGTGTGTGTGTGTGTGTGTGTGTGTGTAGAAATGGTGTGGTTTGTCAGGGATGGATGCCTCTCTCATGGTAATGCTAAAGAAGTTTTAAAGACTATCATCCTCTTTGTGCTCCAGCTCTGGAAAAATTATACACCCCATCCCACCCTCCTGACCAGGGAAAAAACCCACAGTCTTTTCCTCAGGGTTGGCTTCTTTGAGCTGAGCAGCTCCAGAATTGGTTCCCTATGGGCCTCAAGGGCACCTCTTAACCTTGATTTGGAGATGGAGAGGTCTATCAGGGCATCCCTTGGTCACACCCCAAGCCATTTCCAAGCTCAACTAACCATTCTGAATGAATACTTCAGAGCAAGAATCACGGAAATGCCAACCCTTGTTGTTGTTGTTCTGTCTTTTAGAAGAACAAGATTTGGTCAAAGGACAGGAACAAACTTTCTGGGGAATATACCATAATCCTTATTTCCTTTTTCACACAAGTCCTTGCCTGTGCTATTTTAATGGCTAAATAGCAAATTGTGCCTTAAAAATTATTCACTGGCAGGACTTCAGTGTAGAAATGTGCCTTTTGAAAACAGTGCATTATGATACTATAATGTTAAGTGGAAGAAAACCAAGATAGGTAAAACCACAGAAACATAAAAATACACAGGAAGAAAGATTAGAAGATCAAAATATTAAAATGGGCAGTCCTTGATTTCTTCATTTTTCTATTCTTTTGTTTCTCCGACATGTTATTAAAATGAATCATTTTTGTAATGAAAAAAATACAGTTTTCGATTTCTTTTCTCTCTCTTTTTCCTTTTTTGAACATGGAAGGTTTCACATAGGACAGGGAGCCAAGAGTCTCAAGTACAATATTAAATGGATGTGTGCCCTTGCTAAGTCATTTACCTTCTCTGGGCCTCTGCTACTCTCATAAAATGGGGTAGGAGACTATCCTAGGAGGTATCCCTAAAGACCCTTCCAATTTTGGTCTTTAATGTTTTATAGCCAAGATCACTGAACTGGCTGAGCTGCCTACAACCTTTGCAAATTAAAGTCTACAGTAGGACTAAGAGCTCTCTGGTCCTAAGAGCTATCAGTTGATAGAATTTTCCAATTTTCCTGTAATGTGATTATATATTTTTTTATCATAAAAAGGTAATGTACATGTCATTGGCTCTAGAGCATGGTTAGAGTGGAAGAGGAAATGTAAAAGGAAAATGAAATACAACCCCAAAGAAGATGTTGAATGAAAAAAAAAAAGAAAGAGGGGACCTGGGTGTCTCAGTTGGTTAAGCATCTGTCTTTGGCTCAGGTCATGAACTCAGGGTCCTGGGATCGAGCCCCATGTTGGGCTCCCTGCTCAGCAGGGAGTTTGCTTCTCCCTTCCCCTCTGCCCCTGCCCCCACTTGTGCTCTCTCTCTCTCAAATAAATCTTTTTAAAAAAAGAAAAAAAAGAAACACATTACAATATTACTTATGTAAATTAAGAAAACACACAGAATAATTCTGTCTATATATTTCTATAGAAAGAATATATACTCTATATTCATATATATATGTAGTCTATATAATATATATTCATATATACATATATATATGTATATGAATGAAATGGAAGAATACATTCCAAATTCATTTTTGCCTCTGGAAATGGATAGAGAGGAATGGGGTTAGAAATAGGGGACAGAATTTAACTTGTCTGTAACATTTTATTTTCCCACTAGAATAAAATCTAAAGCAAACTTGATGTTAAAAATGGTAACAGAGAACAATCTGGTGGTTGCCAGAGGGGAGAGTGGGAATGGGTGAAATAGGGGAAGGGGATTAAAAGGTAGAAAGTCCAGTTATAAAATAAATAGGAGATGGGGATACAATGTACAGCATAAGGAACATAGTTAATAATATGTAACAATTTTGTATGGTGACAGATGGTAGCTAGATTTATTGTGATTATCACCTCATAATGTATATAAATGTTAAGTCACTACGTTGTGCATCTGAAACTAATATAATATTGTATGTCAAATTACACTTGAATAAAAAAATCTTACAATTTTATTTGTCAATTACATCTCAATAAAGGTGAAAAAATAAAAGAAACGTAAAAAATGGTAATAGTTATTATTCAACATGAATAAGTTCTCAAGGTCCACTATATAACACAGTGCTTTACTTAACAATACTGCATTGTACACTTAAAATTTGTTAAATGGGTAGATATGTTAAGTGTTCTTACCACAATTTAAATTACATTTGTCAATTCTGAGTAGAGATCCAAGTGTGTTTGTTACATTATTGATTCTTAGTGCATTTCAGTACTTTCCTAATTACTCAAAATAAAAACATAAATCATTGTTAAAAGCAAAAGATTGGATTTCTTTTCTACATTTTTCAAAATCTGTGAAATGTTTATGCATTGTTCTGATAAATGACAAATGATTTTAATCTCAAAATGGAAAAGAGAAAAAAGTAACAGGACAAAGAAAAATGAAAGGGGTATCACTGGGATTAGATAAAGGCCCTGGGAACCTCAGGAACTTTTAGCCCAAAAGTAACTAACAAATTCCCATTTTAGATCATAAGCCAAAGACTTAACAAGTGGACCTATTACAAGATTGGTACCCCAGAGTGTTCCAGCCTCCATCCTCCACCATATATTTAAAACACCACTGTATTTCAGTGATTTTCTCTGGACAGAAACTTCCAGCGAGTCTCCTCCAACTTCTTAGCCTTTCAGGGACAAATTTTCCATCTCAGCTTCCAAGGCGACTGTTACAACACCACAAATCACCTTCTGCCATTCCTTCTTAAGCCAAATTCTTACTGGTTTCCAGGAATCATATGGGGAATGTGGCTTTCTGAATTTACTGCCTCACAGTACTCAGCTCACAGCATTTCTTAAACTAAATGTCTTACTATAAAAGCCGAACATGCTGAGGATAAAGCTTTCCTTATTCCCCTACTGGCCTCCCCCAACCTAATCCCTGTCACAGTCAGAAATGCCATTTTATTCCCCAACTCTGAAGAAATCTCAGTCATCTTGGCTCTTTGCTGCATACTGATCAACGATTGAATCCATTTGTTTTTATCAACTCGCTGTCTCGATTTCGCCCATGGCCCCTTTTGTCAACCCTTTTCCCCAAATCCTCCTTGCTTTTTGTGGGCACTTCGCAATATGATGTATTCAAATGGCTCTTCCCCTGACCATCTGCCACACCCAAGAGCCATAACTTCTCTCAGCTGATGTAAGTGAAGTGCTGGCTTCAGACTTTGCTCTCTAAGGGTAGCAATGACCTTGCATCCAGCCACATAACATGCCAGGAAGGCAGCTGCAGTCAAACAAGCTACAGATCCCAGGCAACATCAAGGGGAAGGTTAAAGGCTCTGTTGATAAGTGAGCGGGGTAGGTTGGGAAGGTGTTTAGGTAGGAGAGAGTGTTAAATGGAATGGACAAGCACAGGCTTCATGTGTTAAGAAAACAGAATCCTCTGTACCTCACTGTTCAAAAATATCACTGATAGGGCATTCTAAGGGAAGGGATCAGGGCCTGGCCTATAATGATCACTCTGTCCCTGATTTATACTGTGACTTTGAGCAACTCGATGTAAAGTATGAGACTCAATTGCCCCACCTGGAAATGTTACCATCATGGAAACTCTTACTGTGGGAAAGACCTTAGAAATCAGCCCTCCACCAAGCCCTCAATTCACAGTTTAAAAACTCTGATGCCCAGGGAGGGGAAGTAACTTGTCATACACAGTCTTCAATATTTACCTTTCCTAAGTCCATAGGGTTGTTTGTGAGGCCAAATGAAATAAAACATTGGAGCCTTTTAAATTCTTTAGAAGAGAGGGGCTATAGAATTATAAGGTGTTATTATTGGCAGCGTTAGTTCCTACGCTCCCCTACCATACTTAGTCTCTTGAATGAAGACACATCAATCCGAATTTTCACTTCCTCAGGACTACTAAACACACAGTTATCTCCTTCAGCTGGCCATCTCAGCAACAAAGCAGCAGCTCTCTGCCCTATTGTTCACTGCAGCCTCCCCTACCTCAAATTGTCTCAACTGTTTGAGCACTCCTTCTACCTGAGGGTCTAGAAATAGCTGGTCCTTTACATCCTGTGACACATGGCATTTCAGTGCCATAAGCACATGACATGGAGCAGGGAGAATTTCATTACAAAGGGCCTCCTAGAGGGTTATTGGGAGTGGGGTCAGAACCACAGAGATCAGAAAAAGGCTGAAGAAGTCCAAAAGGACAGAGAGCAAAATAAAGAGGTAGGATCACACTTTTCCTTTCAGTACATATTATGCCACATGGCTTTTCATTTAAAAGAGGGGGTGGCTGGGTGGCTCAGTTGGTTAAACATCTGCTTTCAGCTCAGCTCATGATCCTGGAGTCCCAGGATCGAGCCCCACAACAGGGTCCCTGCTCAGTGGAAGCCTGCTTCTCCCTCTGCCCCTTACCCCACTTGTGCTCTTTCTCTCTCTCTCTCTCCCTCTCTCTCAAAAAAAAGAGTAATTTGAGGATGCTTTTGTCTAGTGTATGGCCTGGATGCCTGAGGCAGTCCTGTGGATTTTTCCGTCTAATAAACTGAATTTTCAGAAAATAAAGACCCTCATTCCTGGCATTAGCCATATCCACTTTAGGCTTCCATTAGCCAATGAGACTCCATTCTGGGAGATATCTAAGTCATACCTGAGGGTAGAATGGTAGAGGTGAAAATCAAAAGAGAAAGATTAGTCCACCTACCTGTTCTTTAGCATCTTTCAGTGGTTGGCTAGAAGTAACTTGGCCTTGATGAATCATGAATCATTGGGATCAGCAATATCATGACATCACCACCTTACCTGAACAATAAACAAGGCAGTCTTTCCATTTAATCAGGTGCTAAATATATAGAAATGCGTAGCTACCAAAGAACTGATGAAATAGGGCCAAAAAACAAAATAAAACAAAACAGTGGCTTATAGGAAAAGAGTGAGATCAATGGCAAGGAAGGCTGATTCTAAGTTCTCTTCCCAGATCTGTATAGCAGTATCCTGCTCTTTTGGCCCTTCTGCTTAACTGGTGATCATTGTCCTCAGAATTAAACAGTATATTTGGAGTTTGGAGCCTGCTTGAGAGACAGAGTGACAATTGAGATTTTGGATTTTCCCACTATATCATCTCCATATCTTTGAGTAAGAGACCAGGCATACTCACCTCTTCCCCACAAACACACACATGAGAGGATCTAAGTAAGCCATAGCCTAGGGTTTAACAATGAGCACTTTGGCTTTGGGTTATAAAGCATGCCTATCTTTCTCTTTACCACACAAATTTCAAGCTGCTTCCTCTTCAGATGCATGTGTGTTTTTGTTTAGCTTTAAGTCAAACTACAAAATCTGCAAAACTCACTGTAGCCTGGCACAATTCCCTTTCCTTTCATCTATTTAACCAAATGGATTTGACTGTGTCCTTTATGAAACATCTTAACATGTCAAGGCTACAGCTTTGCACATATAAGATTTGCTATAGGAAAAGGCAATGTGACTCAATAAACAGTGGGTATACTTCTTTCTTTGCCAAGAGGTACAGTAGATAGGCAGTCCATAAAAACAAGCACACAGAGATATACACACAAATACAGAGAGCCAGTAAGGAAAATGTTACTGAACTGCCCCAAGGGGAGATCAAAAACACTGAATTTACATTGAGGAAACCTCTACAAGTCAAAGGAAAGAGAGATTTCAGAAAGCAACAGTTATGCCAGTAAACAAAGAAGCTGTGTAATGGGGTCAACTGATTCTCTGAGCCTTGGACAAAAAGTGCCAAGAAGTTAACATGGAGCTTTGTGAAGGACAGAGCTCTTTCACAAATGCTTCCCACCTGGCTTAGATGCTGGAAGCCTCTAGGATCAGAATATTGGGGCCACAAAGATGCCAAATAAACCCTAGATCCTAAAAAAAAAAAAAGAACAAATACCCTTTTCATAACCTACTCTTTTCTGTTAATATTTCCACAATCCTCAATCAATGGTTATTTCAGTCATGGAGGTGGAGTGTTTGTTGTTACGACTAAACAAACTAACTTCTCACCAATAGGGGAGATTATCTCTTTAACCAAACAGAGTGGTACAGGAATCTGCCGCATGTTACTCCACCACTCTTACAAGAGTCAAGAGGAAAACATTCAGTTAATACTATGATATAGTTTCTACCAACTCTTCTGGGTCCATACTATCCAGGTGAGTACCCTGTTTCCCATATCTCCCTAGTACTCATCTCTGCCAAGATAACAGAGATGTTAGAATTATCCCACAAATATTTTAAAGCAGTCATGATAAAAATGCTTCAATAATCAATTACATTCTTGAAACAAACAAAAAAGTCTCAGTGAAGAAATAGAAGGCACATGGAAGAACCAAGTGGAAATTTTAGAAATGAAAAATACAATAACTGAAACTTAAAAAAATCTCAGCAGTTGAGTTCTATAGCAGAATGGAGAGGAGTGTGGAAAGAATCAGCCAACTTGAAGATAGAATAATAGAAATTATTCATCTGAACAACAGAGAAAAATAGACTGAAAAAAAATGAACAGGGTCTCAGGGACCTGTGAGACTATAAAAAATATCTAACTTTCCTGTCATCAGAGGAGGTCGAGAACAATAAAATATGAGAAGGCAGGACAGACAAGGTATTCAAAGGAATAATGGCTGAAAACTTCCCAAATCTAGCATAAGATACATACCTACAGATTCAAGAAGCTGAGAGTGTTCCAAACTGGATGAACCCAAAGAAATCCATGCCACAACACATGATAGTCAAAGTTCTGAAAACTCTAAAGACATAGAAAAAAATCTTGAAGGCAGTGAGAGAGAAAATGATGCCTTAACTATAGAGGAAGAAAACAATTTGAATGATTTCTCATCAGAACCCATGGAAGCCAGAAGACAGTGGCACAATCTTTTTTCAAGTGATGAAAGAAAAGAACCGTTAACTCAGAATCCTATATTCTGTGAAAACATCCTTCAGGAATAAAGGGGAAATTAAGAAATTCTCAGATGAAGGAAAACTATGTGGTTGTCAACAAACCTGCACTAAAAGAATGACAAAAGAAAGTCCTCTAAATGGAAAAAAATATATAAAAGGAATTGCAGAACTCGGGAAGGAAGGAAGAACAACAGAAAAAGCAAAAGTAAGAGTAAACACAATTGACTTTGCTTCTCCTGTTGAGTTTTCTCTATTATGTTTGATGGTTGAAACAAAAATTATAACACTGACTGATGTGGTTCTAAATATATGTAGAGGAAATACTTAATTCAACAATATTATAAAAAATTGAGGATAAAAGGTTAAGTTTACTAAAAAAGGTAAAATGTTGATACTAGTAGATTGTAATAAGTCATGTGCAGGCACTCTGGAAGATAGTTTTTGCAGTTTCTTAAAAACTAAACATGCACTTACCATATGATCCAGCAACCACACTCTGGGTATTTTCTCCAGAGAAATGAAAACTTATGTTAACATAAAAACCTGTACACTAACCTGCACAGCTTTATTTGTAAGAGCCAAATACTGGAGACAACCAAAATGTTCCTCAACAGGTAAGTGTTAAACAAACTGTGATACATTCATACCATAGAATACTATTCAATAGTAAAAAAGAATGCACTGTTTATACATAAAACAACTTGAATAGATCTCAAGAGAATCATACCAAATAAAAAAGTCAACCTGAAAGGTAACATACTCCATGACTCCAATTATATAATATTTTTGAAATGACAAAATTATAGATACAAAAAGAAGATTAGCGATTGCCAGGAGTTAGGAATATTGGGCATGAGGGGAGTAAGTGTGACAATAAAGAAAATAAAAGAAGAGCATAAGAAAGATCTTTTGTGGTGATGGAACAGTACTTTATCTTGATTGTAGTAGTGGTTACACAAATCTACACATGTGATAAAATGACATAGAACTAAACACACCCATTGTTCCAATGTCAAGTTCATTATGTTGATTTTATATTACATATGCATATGTAAGATGTAACATTGGTAGACACAGGGTGAAGGGTATATAAGACCTCTCTGTCCTTAAAACATACTGTGAATCTACAATTATTTCAAAAGAAAAAGAAAAAAAATCAAGTCACTGTGGTAAGCAGAGTAGTGACCCTCTAAAGTAGTCCACATCCTACTTCTAAAACCTGTGAATGTGTTAAGTTACATGTCACAGTTACATGTTACAGTTGCAGATGAAATTAAGTTTGTAAATAACTAACCTTGAGATGAGGAAATTATTCTGTATTATCCATCCATGTAGACTCAATGTAGTCACAGAGGTCTTTAAAAGTGGAAGAGGGAGACAGAATGAAGCATGAGAGACTATGGACTCTGAGAAACAAACTGAGGGCTTCAGAGGGGAGGGGGTGTGGGAATGGGATAGGCTGGTGATGGGTAGTAAGGAGGGCACTGGGTGCACTGGGTGTTATACACAACTAATGAATCATCGAACTTTACATCAAAAACCAGGGATGTACTGTATGGTGACTAACATAATATAATAAAAAATATTATTATAATAAAAAAAAGAACCCAGTGGGTAATATAAGAAAAAAAAAGAGTAAGAGTCAGAGAAGGACATGTGACAATGAAAGCAAGATTGAAAGAATGCAATGTAAGGAATCCATCTACCATTGTTGACTTTGAGGATGGAGGGGGCCCATGAGCCAAGAAGAGTGGGCAAACTCTAGAAGCTGGAAAAGGCAAGGAAAAGAGTCTCTCCTAGAGCCTCCAGAAAAAAATGCAGCCCCGCCCACACCTTGAATGTAGCCCAGCGAGACCTGTTTCAGATTCCTGACCTCTAGAACTGTGGGGAAATTAATTAATGTTGTTTATAAAGTACTAGGTTTTTGGTCATTTGTTACAGCAGCCATGGCAAAACTAATACAATCACCAATTAGTGGTTAAAAACTAACTCACTCAAAGATGGACAGCTGGCTTTTTGCAGAGTACATTCAATTCATTATTCGAAAGTCAATAACTCTGTACTATAATCTTAACTCAATGGTTAATACATCATGGCTAATGTTATTTGCAATTCCACATCGCCAAGGACAACAATGATAGAAATCTTGCCTCAGAATTGCAGGGAAAAGAAACATGTTACTCGTTATTAAATAGGGCCTGCTAAGTCAATGCAGAAATTAGAACAGAGGCATTTGTGCCATGAAGGCTGGAAATCTTGTCTCAACTACAAATACCTGTTTGCAATGAATTTTTCTGCTGTGTTAAAACAGGGCATCTTAAATACATTTTAAAAATCTTTAAAAAGGGGGGCGGCTAGTGGCTCAGTCAGTTAAGCATCTGCCTTTGGCTCAGGTCATGATCCCAGGGTCCTGGGTTTGAGTCCTGCTTTGGGAATCCCTGCTCAGCAGGGAGTCTTCTTTTCCCTCTCCCTTTGCCTGCTGCTCCGCCTCCTTGCACGCTCTCGCTGTCAAATAAATAAATAAACAAATAAGCAAATAAATAAATAAAATCTTTTTAAAAAACAGGGCATCTATACTTATTTTCTAATAGGGAGGATAGAGAAACAATAGAAAAATGCATCAAATTAGAAAATAGCTGGGGTAAATTATTACAGGTGATAAAAAAGACCCAGCTAGGAACAAAGCTAATTTCCTACAAGATGAGAGAATCTGTTTTATTCTTTTCTCTGTCAGTGCTTAGCACATAGTAGGTGCTCAATAAATGTTTGCTAATTAAAGTAGAAATAATGCTTAATGACCCTTCCAAATTTAGGATTCTATTAGCCCTCATACTCTGCCATACTCCAAACTGCTAAGATAAAAAGCAGAGACAAGCAATAAACATTTCTTCATGGACAGGGATACCACCTATTCCTACCACCCCAAGTGTAAGACACAGATATGGAATATATTCTTGTTTGCAGAGCTTAGGGAGCTTTGCTTTTAATATATCATGTTAGATCTCCAGGATGGCTAATAATCCAAAATGCCCATGAGTACCAGGGGTCCTCCTGAAGATATCTGGATACCACCTTCCTCTATGACTCCACCTAACAATCAATGCTAGCAGGAGTTCCCTATTTCGGTCAAGGCCATTGGCTAAGATAAACATATAAAAAGAGATAGATAAAAGAGAGATGTGGGCAGGCAAACATGCATGAGCTTTTATGGAATATATTTTACATATTAACAATGAATTTGTGAAGAGTGTGTTGAGCAGGGATTTTTAAGAATCTGGAAGTTGACAAATCAAGGATTTAGGGATACTATCATTGACTTGTTTTTGGTGAGAATAGTAAGTCAAAGTGAGTGCTAAGTGATTCTTTTTCATAATAAAAAATATCTGTGCAGGCTAATCAGAAAAAAAGCTTGTAACAGTAGCTGTGTGCCAGAAGTATTTTAATAACAGGCTTTCTTGAAAGAATAATTTTCATGGCTTCCATTTCAAGCTAGCATGACCATGACAGCCATGCAACAGGAATTCTTGTAACAACTGAGCAAAGGCTAGTGCAGAGGTTTTTAACTCGGAATGTATGGTTGGACTTCCTAAAAATGAATGCAAGTGTCATATATGTAAATGTGCACTTTTCTGAAGACAGTTTCCTTGGCATTCATCGAATTTTCACAGGAGTTCATGCCAAAAATAAGGGTTAGGAACCACTAAGCTAGGTGGTGATGGCCCACTAGTTGTTTAGTAACTAAAGTGACAGAAGGTCTCTCTGTTGAAGCAAGTTACTGAGACCTGGTCTCTGGGTTAATAAATCACATGCATGCTTGGAATAACATGGCAAATATTGGAAAGGAGGCCAGAAAGAATTTAGTAGTACCACAAAATTTAGGTTACTATAATAGGCAGGAAAGAAAATATCACTATTAACGTTTGGACTCAAACAAGCAAATTGGGCGCCTGGGTGGCTCAGTCGGTTAAGCATCTGCCTTTGGCTCAGGTCACGATATCTGGGTTCTTGGATCGAGCTCCACATCGGGCTCCCTGCTCGGCGGAGATCCTGCTCCACCCTCTCCCTCTGCCTCTGTGATCGTTCTCTCTCTCAAATAAATAAATAAATAAATAAAATATTTTTTAAAAATTCACATGTGGATTTTACTTTTGGGGTCATCACCCAGCCACTCCACCAGGTTCTGAACAATCCCCAAAATCGTAACTATCAGCTGATAGGTATGTGTTCAGGAAATGTGGACCCATTTTAACACTGGCTTGAGTAAAACTCAATTACAAAGGGGACGCTTGAAAACATTGGCAAAAGCGACTGAAAATAGTTCCACATTTTCTTCTTGTTTGCATTATTCTTTTTCTTTTTTTTTTTTTTTTAAGATTTATTTATTTATTTATTTGACAGAGATAGAGACAGCCAGCGAGAGAGGGAACACAAGCAGGGGGAGTGGGAGAGGAAGAAGCAGGCTCATAGTAGAGGAGCCTGATGTGGGGCTCGATCCCGTAACGCCGGGATCACGCCCTGAGCCGAAGGCAGACGCTTAACCGCTGTGCCACCCAGGCGCCCCTGCATTATTCTTTTTCTATACTGGGCTAGATTTGGCCTACGTGCCATTGTTTCTTTTGACCCCTGCCCTAGATCAATGAAGGCCAATCATAGATACTTAGAACTGGAAAGTAGTTTAAAAGGTCATCTTCACCATTACAGAAAAAGCAAATGGAAATATGTGTAATATCTACATATAGATATATACATATGTAGATATAATTTATATATTTATATTTGGCAAGATCACATGCAAACTATATGGGATGGAGACATTATTACTTGTGCATTTCTCAAAACATATTCTAAAAAGATGAATTCACACTTCCGTTGGTACGACCCTCTTTTGTCTTCCAACGACTATGGTAAAAATGATCTTTCTAAACCTAAATGCCTCCTGGTGTGCTTTAAGCTTATTATCTATCACCAGTCTTTCATGAGAATAAGAATAGCCCTGCTCCAGCATGCAGATAGCATCTCTTTGTTTGACTTAAAGGTGCCTTATAGTTTAGGATGGCCATAGAATTTTTTGTCCAAACTGGGAGACTTTTGAGGGCGAAATAAGTATGCTGGGACAAGAGGTTTAAAACACAACATATGGCCACACCACTTACAGACCTCCATAGAGGAAATGGTTTAAACTTGCCACAAAGAAAATCAATCTCTGTGCCTTTTCTCAATGGAGGATGGCTTGGCATTACTCTAGCAGTCAGGCCCATGGTATAATCTTGGTCTCTAACCTCTAAACCCCCTCAGGTTAAATATTAGGAGTAGCTCCTTGCTTAGGCTAGTTGTATAATACTTGAAATGGGCTACTAAGGGAGAAAGATGTAACTTTTTAAATGAGGTTTGGGAGTGTTTGAGAAAATAGGAGATAATGGGTTATATCAAAATCATTTTGTTGGGGATGGATAAGATGACCTATGAAAGTGCCTTTTAGAAAAGTAAAAATTATATGCGTAATATTGGTCCTGAAGACTTCAGTCCTTTTTCTACCAGAGAACAAGGGAGGGAAAGACATCAGGTCATAATGCTTATCAACAGAAAAAAAGAGATGGAAAAGAGCACAGAGACCTGCAAAACACCAAGGGAAATGAAGGACTGAAGGGAAGAGAGACAAAGAGCATCCTCACCCCTTACCTATAGTTAGCGCAGGAAAGGCCCTACCATCAGTATAAGGCAGCTTCTCCCCACCACCCTCCATTCTCCAGACTGACCCCATCCCAGACCAGATTTCCCCAAGGTTGTGATGTGCTTACTGTTGCAGAAGGCCAGTGTTGCTTGAGAAGAAAAGAATGGTGACCCCTGCCTAAAATGAAATTTTCTTGGTGAGAAGAAAAGTCTGAAGTTAAAGGTAGGCCCAAGTGATGATGCAGTCTCATCCACTGCCCGTTGTTTTGTTTTCAAGCAGCCCTGGAAAAGTGGCACGAAGAGCATGGCAAGTCCTTTATTTCCAACGCTATGACCTTGGGTTTGAAAGGGTGATTTCTGGTGGAGAAACTGTTAAGGAGGGAGCTAGTTGATGGGCAACTTTTCATAGGAGGTAAAGGGAAGAATAAAAAAATTAAAATGTTCAAACCTGAAATCTTGTTTTGTTTTATTTTGTTTTCTGAGCAAATAGGTGTTTGTATTAAAACATGGGGACAAGACCTGTGGGCAGAAAGCACTGCATTGTGTTAAGGAGGGCACATGTTGTGATGAGCACTGGGTGTTATACGTAACTAATGAATCACTGAACACTACATCAAAAACAAATGATGTACTATACAGTGGCTAACTGAACATAATAAAAAAATAAAAGTAAATAAAAATTTAAAAAAAGAAAGAACTGACTGTGATTGTGGGGAGGAATCTATTATATACTTTTAAGTTGAGGGAGATCAACTTAATAAAGATAAAGTTTCTAAAGTGATTTTCATATGTTAAAGAAGATTTACAGGATCCTGGAAGTCTGGCTATTGTCACTGAAATCTTTAAGAAGGGAAAAGCAGGTATCCAGATGACCTACTCCTTATTGTATCATTTCCCTTCCCTATCATCCACTTTGGTTCTTTTCTCTTTTTGGTTGCTACAAGCAGGAACACTGAAACCGCGAATGCGTCACCAGATAAATAAGTTTAAAGACAATGTGACAATCAAAGACCAGTTGGAATCTCCTTCTCTCCCTTTACTAAGGTATTTGGAGGAAAAAAAAAAGTATTCACTAGAACTGGACTTAGGGACAGAGAAACTGCAATCAACGAATGCTTTTTGGTTAGGCTAGTCCTTCTTGCTTAAGCAAATACTTTGGTGAAACCAGGACCTCCATGGTGATTTTGTCAGATGAGCACATCTTCGAGTGTTTAAAATCCAGCACTTAATCACTTTCCCCATCTCTTTTTTCCCACTCCTAAACACAGGCAACACCACCATATCTTTAGTTCTCTCTGCTCACTGGGTAGTTTACAGGTAATCAGAGGATTGTGAAAAAAAAAAGAAAACGGGAGAAAAGAGGCAGTGAAACAGAGAGGAAGCGGCATTATTCTGCACTTGTTTGACTTTGGCAACAGGGTGTTATAGGTGTGTGTGTGTCTGTGTGTGTGTGTGCCTGTGTGTTTTAAAAAGCACTGATGCATCAAAGATTTATTCACTGAACAGGTTGATTTATTTAACAAACTTGACATGTGTCAAATTCTACCATGTGCTTACATAATTGTTACCCATTAATCAAAGCTATTATTTAGCCAAATATTTGTTTTAAAAGTATTTTCCTTTAAATGACTTTTTCTTGTCCACTGCACAATCAATCAGTGGTTCATTTTTATTCCGTTCTGTTCTATTATGTATGTTAACAACAGCTATTTTAAATTTAATCTTGTAGAGCTATTCCATCTCCACCCAAAAATCTATTCCTTTTTTTCCTAGTAAGAAATTTCTGGTTAAAATCACATCATAGGGAAAGATTTAAAAATACGTACAATGTCCTTTCATGTTATTGTATTTTACAGTCTTGATTTCCAGAAAAAAGCAGTTTCTCAACATACCGATAAAATCACAGATCTGAATCCTGTTAACCTAAGAAACTGCTATAAGGACAAAAGGATATGATTGTGTGTGTGTGTGTGAGTGTGTGTTTGTGGAGTGTGGAAAGGTGGTTGGGACAGCTAGGGAAGAGCTAGGTGGATAATTAGAATAAAAGAAAGTAAATGGAGTCAAATTTCAAGTCTTGAATTTTGTTGAATCACCCTACTCCATCTGAACACAAGGGAACAGAAAAATTATATTTTGTTCAACTCAAATGCATGCAATTGAAAGGTATTTCTGAGAAACAAAAATGTCTAATCACTAGCTACCAGTTTGAGTTCTTCTATTGTAAAAATGCCATTTGCCAAAGAAAGAGACTCATTTTGATCTCCCAGGTCAAGGTGTGAGGACTAGGAAAGATGGGGGGGGCGGGGAGGAAGGGAAATCCCACCACCACACAAGTAAATCTTTGACCTAGTAAGCAAATACGTTTTTGTTGTTACTGCTGGGTAAAATGTACAAGTCTTCCAGAAATTAGACACTGTAATAAAAATGTACCAGCCCAAATTTAAATTGCTCACTAGACAGATGGTTAATTATATTCACAGCCACATATTTCACTGGGATAGTTTCAGACGCTCAGCCAGTTTTATTTGATTATCCAGTTTCCCAGTTAATATGTAAAATGACAGTTACTTAGGGCTTTTCTGTTCCCTTCTAAAAATATATTTTAAATAACTGTAAATTCTCCTCAGCCACGAGAACATCCCTGCTGTAAATAAAATGTTGATTATGGCACCCTATGCGTAAAAGATGTAAGGGAGCTTCATCCCCTGAAACCCAAATGGTCTCTGTAGTTCAGAGAAGACTATTGGAACACCTTTCCTCACCAAGCAAAATATTTCAGGAACTATCAGCACACTCTGCTCCTCCGCCAAAAACAACCGAGGAGATATTTAAATCACTGGTTGACATGCTTTCGATGCTTTTTAAAAACAGCTCTAGCAGCCCTACACACAAATCATGTCTCTTCAGATAAGAGTCTAGAAAATGGAACGTTAGGAAAAGGCCACATAGCTAAGTACACTGCTGTGCACAGAATTCAACAGTACGCTGGGAGCCAAAACCCAAAAGCAAAATATGAAACCCACTGATTCCAAAATGCAACCAGAAGCTCGACAAAAATCAAGTGTGCCGATGTTGAAATGGAGATGCCAATTTTTTTTTTTTAACTTCGAAAAAGACAGGAAACCTTGCGCGGGTGATTCGGTCCCTCACGAATCAGACAGAGAAGCAGTCATGCTGAAACCACTGGATTCCTCAGCAGAACGGCGCCAACTCAGCGGCGCGTTTTCCATACTTTCCCGGAGCGGGCCCTGCTCCCCACACCGGCTCGCGGCCTCCCAGCCCCACCGGGTGTGCGAGACCCCAGCGGACGTGTGCAGCGGGGCGCGGCAGAACGAAGCGCCAGAAGCCACGCAGGAAAGTGGCAATTCGATTGCCACCGAAAGCGGGAAGGGGCCGAGGGCCAATTTCCGCGAAGGTGACAAGCTGGGCGAGGCTCACTGGGGCCCCCAACACACACCCGCCCGCGGCCCTTGGTCAGGCGGCGTGTGCTGGGCGAGCGCTCGGTGGTTGGCAGGGCAGCCCCGAGCGCGTAGGGGGCGCTGGCGACCGTACTTCGCACCTTTGCCGCTTTGGCCCTGGTTCCCAGTGGCGGCCGCCGCGTGGGTTTTCCCGCTCGCGCGGAAGCGTGCGGTGTTGGTGCCAGTTCCCTGGCCAGGATCTCTCCGGCACCAGCCCGAAAGGAGGCGGCACACTGCTGTCTTCGATGCCGGGCTGTGTGCGTGTGAGCGCCAAGGCTCCGGCCCGCTCGCTTCCCCTCCCCCCCTCTCCCGGCGCAAGCAGAGGCCTTTCCTAGATTGCAGTGCCTATCAGGGCTAGCCGAGATCTCTCGCCCTTACTGCCTCGCTCCCTCGTACGCAGACACACAAATGCACACCATTCTCACACAGAGGTCTTCCCTTCCGTTTTCCCTTCCTCCTCTTTGAGCTTGGCTTCCCTCAATTCGTTCCACCCCTTGCCACCTCGAGCCAGCCGGGGAGCCTGAGAGAAGGCCAGGGAGCTGGTTGGTAACGCTCGTACTCACCTCACAGGCCGACTCAGGAGGCGCAAGTCACTGGCGGGCTCAGGCAGCGGGCGCTGGAACTAGCGCGGTCGCAGTCAAGGCTGGGCTGCCGCCGTCGCCGCAGCTGCTTGAGCTGCCGCCGCCGCCGCCGCCGCCGCCGCTGCTGCTACTGCTGCCGCCGCCGCCGCCGCCTCTGCCTCAGCTCCATGCGCCAGGCCCTCCAGGTGGACGCGCCTGTGTCCCTCAGGCGCCGCCGCCGCCGCCGCGGTGCTAGATGGTGTCAGAGCTGTCGGTCTCTGGCCCTGAAACTCCGCACCTCAGTGACTATGGGCTGCTCCCGGGTCCGAGCTTCGGATGCACCACCGCTCGCTCGGGCCGGGGCTACCTCAGCAGCGGGCTGCGCGCGCGGCGCTGGAGCCTCTCTCAGTGCGGTGGCTGCGGCGGTCCGCGGGAGGGAGAGAGAAGGAGGGAGGCTGCTACTGTCGCTGTAGTCGTTAAAGCTATTGCTAAATGCTGTTACTGCCGCTACTGCTATGCTACTGCTACTGCTACTGGTGTGGCGGTGGCGGCTGCTGATGCTGATGCTGATGCTACTGGTTTTCCGTCCCGGGTTCTCCCCCTGCCTCGTCCCCCCTCCCCCCTCTCTCCTCCTCCTCCTCCTTCCCCTCCCTCCGCTGCTTTTCTCAGAGCCTCGGCGGGCGCTGCCTCTTCTCCTCTTCTCCCTGAGATGCCTCTGCCCATTCAGAAAGGTGCCCAGAGTGGGACTGCCTCAGCTGCCACCATCGCTATTGCCCCTGCCATTGTTTCCTCTAACACGGTTGTTCTTGCTGGCCGCGTTTCCCCCCTCTATCTCCCTTCCCCACCACAGCCTTCCCTTTCCCTCCTGGTCTCTCTGTCTTGTCTACAGTCCCTTCCCCATGTGCCCCCTCCCACTCTGTCCGTCTGTCCCTCCCTCCCCTTAGGCGCCCGGGAGCGCGCACTGCGCGGCCACCTGTCATAAAGGGCGCGCACCCCCCTTCCCCACCCCACCCCGCCCCCCACTCGCATTCTTGCAGCCAGCCCAGTCCACAGCGCCAGTGGCGCGTTCTTTCCTAGGCAGACCTGTAGCCGGACACCACTCTCCCACATCTTTTAGGGCAGTTATGTGTACAGAGAGGGGCGCTCTGAAGTTTGGGGAATAGTCCAATGGCTTCTTCCACCAAGCATCTAACCATTCGATTTCTACCTACCCTTAACTTCAGAGCCTAGGCCCCCAGAGGGTTGGGTCATGAAGGGTTGGATGAAGGGCCATTCCCCCAGAGAACTGAAAAGGGGGGTTTTCTGGAATAAAGGAGAGAAGAAGGGAACATGAATACGCCAGGAAGGAAAAGGAATCTGCCGGACTCTGGTCATTAAGAAATCCCTTAGGTGATCATCACCCTTCAGAAATCCTGGGAACCCAATGGGAAATGGCAAGGGATTGTAGAGCAACTTAGAAGGGACTCTTGAGCACCCTGGAGCCCTGGGTGTAAGGTTGGGGCCTGAGCCTCTGAACCAATCACCACTAGGAGCCAGGGCAAGAGATGGAAAGGTTGGTGCTAGAGCAGAAGGGGTAAAACTAAGTTACTTTGTGTACACTTGCTCCAGCAGCCCATTGCCAAAACACAGCTTCTCCAGTCAGTCAAGGCCCAATTTCAGGCTGCTCTGCTGTTCCTCATTTTGCTGCCACCATTCCAGCTTTCAGACTGGATGTGTGCAACTTCTCACTTTCACCCTCAGCAGAGCCGTTATGGCCTGTCACACAACCCCTCCCCAGAGATAGCACAGGTTTGGTGGGTGGGATTTCTCTTTCCCTGGCAAAATACAAGAGGCAAATGTTCTAGATATCCCACTGTCAACAAAATACAGGTTTCCTTATCAAGTTTGTGACACTCTCCATGGGTCTTTCATTGCTGAGCAGTACAGTGTCTGTCTGGGCATAGGGGCCCTTTTACAATTTGTCATCTCCATGCCTTGGTTATTAACATTCCACCTGCTTGGAACATTCTTGTCCTTTCCCCCTCTCATTTCATATCTATGAAACTCATCCATAAATAATAGCTCATCCTTAAATAATGGACACTTACTGAGTCTTTATCATGTGCCAGATACCATGCTAAGCAATTTACGCAAATTATTTTACTTGATCTTCACAATTGTATTACTTCCATTTTACAATTGAGAAAATTGGGTCACAAAGAAGTTAGATATACACATCTTGAGAATAGAAACAATATCTTCTTTATCTTGCATTTGTTAAGCACTATGCAAATACATTTGCATCTTTCAGACACTGGGGTAAATATGAAGAAAAAAGGATTTGGCTTCTGCCCTCAAAAACAAAAGCAAATATTATTAAACATGTGAAATGCTACACCATATGTTGGCTGGATATCAATGGCCACAATGAATTGCTCTTTTCCTGTTGTTGGAAAGCACATTGTTTTCACCTGTATTAATCACATATGCTACTCTTCCTTTTTAAAATTATTCATTTATTAGTTACCAGTTATAATTTGTGTCAGTGCCCTCTACCCAAAGACTACCAGGAACACACCTATTGTTGAAAAAGTTAAGTTTATTACTTGCTACAGTGGGGGAAAATGCAATCATAGATGTTATGGGCTGAACTGTATCCCCTCCCAAATGCATATGCTGAAGTCCTAACTCCCAATACCTCAGAAGGTGGCTGTATTTGGAGGTAGGACTTTTAAAGTGGTGATTAAGTTAAAATGAGGCAGTTATGGTGGGCCCAAATTCAATCTGACTTGTGTTCTTATAAGAGGAGAAAATTTGTACACACAAAGAGACACCGGGGGCATATGCATATAGAGAAAATATGGTGTGAGGACACAGCGAAAACGCAGCCATCTGCAAGCCAAAGAGAGAAGTTGGAGGAGAAACCAAATGTGCCAATACCTTTATATTGAACTTGTAGGCTCCAGAACTGTGAGAAAATAAATTTCTGTTGTTGAACCACTCAGTCTGTGGTATTTTGTTATGGCAGCCCCAGCAGAGTAATACAAAAAGGAATCATGGGGTGTCTTAGTAAACGGGTGGTAGAAAAGGACTTATTACAGGTTTGGGGCTTTGGTTGGGTAATTCAGGGGGAGTCTTAGGAAGTAGGGGTTCATTCTGTATTAAATGCCATCAGCAAGCAAGGGCAATTGTATGATTGGGCATCTTAATAAATCTTATCTATAAGATTTGGGTAAAGTGGGGATAAGCTTTTGTGGGTGGTATAGTGAACTTGTTTTTGTCTATGCTTAGACTGCATGATGAGGTGGCCTTGTTTTATCTCATTTTATCATGTTCTCATAGTAAACTTGTCTGATGTTGATGTTTTGTGAGGTTGTGTATATCCAACAGGGGAACAACATGGCCTGCCTGTGTGTGCCAAGCCAGCTTTCATTTATCAGGAGTTGCTTTTTCCCCCCTCATATGTGACTACTTAACACCATTTATTAGTTGTAACTAACTTGGTCTTGGGCAAGTTACTTTACTTCTCTGTGCTTCAGTTTCCCCATCTACAACTGAGAGAAATGGAACTAAACATAGGGTAGTTGTGGAAACTAAGTGAAAGAATATACATGAGATCCTTTGAACAGTACGTGGTACATAGGCAGCAGTCATTGGATGTGGGCTATTATCCATTTTTGTTTTCCCCAACAGACCATTGAGCACAAATCACAAATTATTATAGTTATGTGTTGTTACTTTCTCCTTGCTAGACTTTGAACTCCTTGAGGGCAGGGATATTGTCTACTACCATAGTAATAATAGCCAACTTCTGTTGAGTGCTTTCAATGGTCAAAGCACTGTTGTTAGTTGTAGTTACTTCAAGAAAGCTTTTGAGGCCCTATCTCTATCTCTAGGCTAGCCTAGGTGCCTTCCTCTGTGCTCCCATTGCAGCTGGGTTTACCTTAAATTACTATACTCAGCATATGATACTAACACTGTCTACTTATGTATCTTCCTCCCCTTCTATACTGTTCACTTACAGAGTGGAGAGCAGGTACTTTTTATTTTACAAATAAAATATGTTTATATTTAAGGTGTACATTGTGATGTTTTGATATATGTATTCATTTTGAAATGGTTACCATAATCAAGCTAATTAACACATCCATGACCTCACATAGTTATATATATTTTTTTGGTGTGAACACTTAAGACAAATTCTCTTAGCAAATTTCAAGTATAAAATACAACATTGTTAACTAGTTACCACGCTGTACTTTAGATCTCCAGAACATACTCATCTTGCATAACTGAAACTATACCCTTTGACCAAAAAGTCCCCATTTTCCCCATCCCCAGCCCACAGTAAACACCATTCTATTATTCTCTGTTTTTATGAATTCAACTTTTTCAGATTCCACATAGAAGTAAGATTATGCAGAATTCATCTTTCTGTGTCTGGCTTATTTCACTATAATGTCCTCCAGGTTAATCCACGTCACAAGTGGCAAGATTTCCTTCTTTTTAAAGGCTGAATAATATTCCTCTCTGTCTCTGTCTGTCTGTCTGTCTCTCTCTCTCTCTTTCTCCCTCTCTCTCTCTGTCTCTGTGTGTGGGCGCAATATATTTTTTATTCATTAGGTTGTTTACATTCCTTGGCTATTATGGATAATGCTACAGTGAACATGGAAGTGCAGATATCTCTAGCACAACAGAGGCACTCAACATAAAGGCACTGATCAGAACTTCACTACATTCTTTGCTTTGTCTATGGTGAAACTCAGGTCAACACAGCTGTCTTGGCCAACGTCATCCCTTTCTGTGGGATTTTATTGACTAAAAAATTAATAAAGGAGCTCTTCTATGTTTGCTCTCCCTGTAAGGTAGAGCTAAGGCAAGAATCACTGTGAGACCTCAATGCAAGAAGGTGCCATTTAGGAACTATTGGTCCCTGCTATTTAACAGTCCATTGTAACATGTCCATTGGGGCAAATTAAGGTAATGAAAGCATATGAGACTGAGACCTAGAATCTTGGGTTTTGACCTTAATTTTGCCACTGACAAACTTGTGATACTCAGCAAATCACTGAACCTCTCTGACCCTCAGTTTTTCCATGGGGGAAATTGAGAGAATAATCTATTCACTGGCTAATAGAGCTTGATAACAAAGATTAAAGAGCATTTACTGGAATTTCTCTTTGGAGAAAACATTTAACTCCGCCATTACTTCCATGTTACCTGCCTGGATAATTCTTAGCCTCTGGAACTGGTACTCCAAAATTGCCACAGCCTTTCAGATACCAACCAAGCGTCACAGATTTTGTGGTTTTCAGCCTGCCATACTTCCTAACAGTCCCACAACTCAGCCTGTTCTCAGTGAAGGGAAATATAGTGTCTGGAAATTTGGGGGGCATAAGAGATTCTGCCATCCTGAAGCTGGACCCAGGAAGTTTCTTTTTATCATGCTGAGGACAGACACAGCGTGTTTTTCAGCTCAAATTTATGTTCTTATCCCAAAGGGGTGAAACAAGGTGAATGACAGAGTAACATTACCACAGTATCATGTATATATACAAGAGAGTAAACTACTCTATTGTTTTTCATATAATGTACTATTATTGTGCCCAGAGACTATATAATAATCATAATGATGATACCCGACTGGGACTTTATGGCATCTTTTCCTGGTGAATTCCAAAGAATGGCCCAAAGGAACTCAGGGGATCCAGATCTGAAACCAGCATTGCCTGTTCCTCTTATTTCAGGGGCAGCACCCAGAACATTGAGGGCTCCCATTAAATAGAATGGAACTGACAAGCTACCTCAATACTTCCCTCCTTTGTCCTAAATGGCATTTAAAAATCATAGCTCTCTCCCTCTTGACAATAGACAGATGTTTCATTTTTTTTTTCTGTCAGCAGCCCTAGCAGGGGCAAGGGAATCCTCATTCTATGAGTTATTCAGCTAGTGATTGGCTGGGGCCCTGTGTTAGGTATCAGGAGGAGAAAACAAAGATAGTTAAAGGCATCTTATTACCTCAAAGAAGCTATAGTCTATTAGCCTAGGGATGAAAATACAGGAAATCAATACTCTTAGGCTATGCAGAATGAGGGTTGAATGAGAAGTGAGAATAAGTCTGGACCTTTTTGGTCAGGAGACCACAGGAGTTTGGGAGGGTCCCTTGGCATGCACCAGATGTGGTGGCCTGGAGGGAGAAATAAAACTATGATAGGCAGTGAGGAGAAGAATATATTGAGCATGGGAAAGAGCATGAACTGAGAAAGTGCTGAGACAAGATGGTGAGAAATATATTTGGGAATCAGTGACATGTGTAGTGTGGCTGGAGCCAGGGCTTGCCCAGTTGCCAAATTTGGATAGGTTGAATGGGGCCATACTGGGGAGGTTTTGGAACTCTAGGATATTTTACCTTGAATTCTTGTTCTCAACTTTATAAATGTGGACAATAAAGGTCATAGCCATATACTGGATAGATAGCCAGATGAAGCACTGAATCTTTGGGTTCAGATTACAGCAATGATGAACATTTATGAATTATGATGAACTTTCACATACATCACAGTGTGTGTTCATGACAACATATTTAAAAACCAAGCTCAAATGCAAATATTCCCCTCATTGAAGCCTGCTTCCTTAAGCCTTAAAACAAACAAATAAATAAAATTTGTTGGTTGAACTCATTGTCTTTATGGTGGTAGAGCTGAGTTGCAACAGCTGAACCCACAAATTGAGAAAAGATGAGCAAAAAGCTGGTTCCAATCAAGAGTGTCTGGGGTGTCCTGACCCCATTTTCCCAGCATGCTCAGGTGCCTTGGCTGCTGTGCTCAAAGCCAGCCTAGGCAGAAACACTTCTGCCACTCTTTCAGGGTGAGCCTTTGAAACATGCTTTGAAACAGGATGAGTGACTCAAAGTTAGGGAATTGAGGTCTGGAGAAAATCATTTCCATCCTCAGTTGCCAAGGGCCATTGAAGAAGCCCTAGATGAAGCCACAGGCCAAATGTTTGTGGCCTGGCAGCATTGAGGAGGTCCTGAGCAACATGGGAGCAGAGGTGTGGGTGGTGAGGAAGTGTGTCCAGACTCAGGGCAGGACCTTGGACAGGGATCAGCAGGCGTCTTTAACCAGATCGTCCCACAGTGTAATACAGCTCTCCAGCATGCAGCTGTGTGCCCGAGTGGCACTGCAATCTGTGGATAATGTGTCGAATGTATGATGTGGGTTTTGGGCTTCCCGGGGTTAGGCACCACCCAGAGTGCCCTGCACAGCGTGAGCTCCTTCAGGCATAGACTCATAGGTCTTATTCAGTGTAGGAGGTATTAGAAGTGTCAAATGTACACTGTTAGAAATTGCAATGTAGTCTCGTGGTTTGAACAGTAGTCCTAGAGTAAGGAGACCTAACCAGACTGAGCTCCACTAGCCCCAGAAACATCTGGTCCAGGGCTTCTTGTACATGCTTATCTCTTCCCCCTTAAGGAAAGGATCTTAAAGGACTCCTTTTCATATAAAATCCAACACCTTAGCATGTACTTCATTCCCACACCCCCACCAACCCAGATAGAGGAAAGCAGGATAAGCTGTGTTGTAATAGAAAAGCACTGGACTTGGAATCAAATGACCTTGGGTTCTGTCCCTTACTGATGTGATTCTGGGCAGTTTTACTTAGTCTTCTCAAGGCCATAATCTTTTCATCTGTAAAAAGAGGCTAATAATAATAACATCTACCTCACAGAGAACTTGTGAGAAGTTCATGAGTTAAGGTGTATAAAAACACTTGGCAAGAGTCTTGGCATATAGTGGCATATAATAAATGTGTCTGTGCATGTACTCCAGAACTTTCTAAAATCTCCCTTTCTGCAGGAAGGCTTTCCTAAGTCATTGATGGAGAAGTTGTGAGCTTTCTTCTATCTACATTAGCAGTTCCCATAATATTCCCCTTTTGCCCTGTTAATAGCTGCTGCTCCTGCTGCTAATTTTGATAATGGTGGTGATGATGGTGATAGTGATAGTATAATGTGGAGAGTAATGACTGGCTCAGACCATAGAAAAATAATATAAAAATAATATAGGTAAAGGAAAATGAGGGAAAATTACAATAGGAAGGAAACAGAAGCTCTGGCTGGGTTCAAGGCCTGTCCTTCCCTGAACTAGCCTCTTCAGGTCCATCCACATAGGCAATCATGCCAAATCCCCAAGGACATTGCTCTGGGGCTTATGCAGTCTCTAAGTAGATCCTGCCCAGTATGGAGGATGTCCCCTCAACCTGGAATGCCCTTTTTGCTCCTCTGCACATCGAAATCCTTCTCTTCATTTAAGGTCTAGTTGAAGTGTCATATCCTTTCCAAGGTCTTTCCTTAGTCTTCCTGTATTATTTCCCTAGAGCTGCTCAATAAATTACCATAAACATGTGGTTTAAAACAACAGAAATTTATTCTTTCCCAGTTCTGGAGCCCAAAAGTCTAAAATCAAGGTGTCAGCAGAGCCATGCTCCCCTCAAGACTCTAGGGAAGTTCCTTGCCTCTTCCAAATTCTGGTGGCTTCTGGTATTCCTTGGCTTGTGGCAGCATAACTACAATCTCTGCCTCCATCCTCACATGACCTTCTTACCTGTATCTCTATTGTTTGTCTTCATATATAGACACTTGTCATTGGATTTAGGTCTTACCTAGTTAATCCAGGATGATGTTATCTCGAGGTCCATTACTTAATTACATCTGCAAAAATCCTTTTTCCAGATAAGTTCACATTCACAGGTATCAGACATTAGAGCTTGGACATATCTTTTTGGGGCCACGATTCAATGCACTACCACATCCTCCAGGACTGAATTAATATCGTTTTCTTTTGAATTTACACAGCACATTTGTCTTCTATATCATAACTGTGTGAATACAAGTCTGTCTCTCAGACCGAAGATCATATTCTTCAATGCCACAAACTATGTCTTATTCATCTCTGTGTAACCCATTGCTTATCCCAGTGCCTTACATATTTATTAGGTATTCAATTAATTGTTGTTGATATTTCAAAATGGTTGATTTACCTTTCACTCCCAGGATAAAGGGAAGCAGCTGTGGAAGGCAGGCTGGGTGCAACAATGTACTTCCTAACCATCAGAGTTATGATGTAGAATAAGTGCCTGCCTCTGGGAAAGTATTGGCTCCCCTATCAGCAGGAGGCAATTGTAACTCCCTGTAGTATTATAATTCAAACAGCAAGGATTTCTTGAGAGTTTCCCAAGTCAAACTATCCCGTCTCCGTTAGCATATCTTTTAGCATTTACTAATTCATTCATTTAATTGACTGAGCCCTTATGTGCCAGACACTAGGCTTGGCATGATATGGAGATACATAAATCCACAAGATATAGGTATTGCCCTTTATAAGCTTAGAATCTATCCAGAAGGAAAACATACACACATATGACATTTATGGGGCTGGATATAATCATCTGCAGATAGGTATAACTGATGTACTACTGCTAAGGATAAGTTAAAGAGACTATTCCCTAAATAGAACTTAGAACCATGGACTCAGTCAGGAAAACCTGACATTTCTTCCAGAAACATCTATTGTCCTTGGGTTTCCTCTGACACAATAGTAATTACCCAGGGCACATATACTTTGCTCATTTCATGGATCAAAATAAAACATCTCTGATACCACATTCTAACCACCAACCCTTTAAACACAAAAGTAACTCAGTTCTTTATATTGAAGTCCTAAGAGGGTAAGGTAGACCACCAAGAGGTCTATTTGCATGATGTCTCCTAGACACACACTACCCACCCACCATGAAAGACACTGTGAATAGGATTTTGGAACTGACAGTCCAGGATCCCAGATGCTGGAATTAAGATGGTTGAATAAAGTACGAACCTTTAACAGGCTGCCTGAATCTCCTGGGATGAATAGGAGTAAGGAGAGGAGAGTTGCAAGATATAAGTTCCCCTTTGGGGCCCAGAGACAAAAAGATAAGGAGCTAAGAATAGAATTGGGGCTGGGTACAGGAAAATAGTCTTGCTCACACATTCTCCCACATAAAGTAATGAAAAGTAGCCATAAGGGTGAAGGGATGGAAGGAGGAATCCTGGCATCAATCTAACCAGGGGAGGGATTGGAGCCAGGTGGTTGAACACTGTGGCTGAAAAGTAAACTCTTTAGCTTTCCTGTGGTGCTGTAGTTTTGGCCCATGAGATTTATAGTATTACCAGTGCACAGGTATGGTGCTTTATAATTTATAAAGTTATTTCCCATCTACTTTCACATAGCCTTTGGAGATTGTGATGTGATGCCGTAATTTCGTGTTACCATTTCATTTGCTACATAGTGTAGATAAAATGATAATTATTATATACTTACCATTTAACAGGAGAGGAAACAAGCCAAGAAGGTCAAGTGACTTAGTCCAGTCACATAGCTGATAAGTGATGAAGTTGAACCCTTACCGGAAATACACAACTACTTGCTGTTCCCAGAAGCTGCATGTGCTTTCCTGCATCTAGGATTTTGAACAAGTTCTTTGTTCTGCCTGGCATGTCCTTTACCCCTTCTCTGATGATCTGTTGCTTACCTGTCAAGGCCACCTTCTTACCCTCCCCAAAAGAATAATTAGATACTTACTCTGGACTTTTATGACACCTAGTATATTTTAAATCTCTATTAAAGCACTTATCTCCATGTATTACAAGTATTTGAGCAAGTGAACAGAGAATTTCTATCTCCTTGAGGGCAGGGACCTCACTTCCTTCTCTTTGTTTCTCTGATTTTCAGTCAGTGTTAAGCACTTATATTTGAAGGATAAAATGTTTAAATAAGTGAATGAGCTGAAGTTTTCATGCATACTTTTAA
Organism: Ursus arctos; assembly: GCF_023065955.2. NCBI lineage: Eukaryota > Metazoa > Chordata > Mammalia > Carnivora > Ursidae > Ursus > Ursus arctos. Next base: position 59,689,200 of record NC_079873.1, read on the forward strand.
ACCAGGCATGGCCCCACAGATGAATGTTCCTAATGGATGTCTCCAAAGAATGTTTGGTTCTTTTTTGAGCCTGGCTTAGTCAACATGCTTATCAAAAATCTGATGAGCCTGGGCCAATTGCCAGGCTCCTTATTCAACATGAAGTCACTGTGACCAGAACCACTGTCCCTACAAGAGGTTCAGTCCCTCAGGGTAGGTATAACCCTGAAGACAACTTATCCCACAGAACATGCCCTCATGTCTCCCTGACTGAACTCAGATGGCCCTAAAGATGAGGAGAGGGTTGGAGGAGGAAATAAGAAGGAAAAAAAGGCGAGTAGGGAAGGAAAGAGAAAAAAGACAAAGAGGGAAAGATGCAAGGGAGAGAAAGAGCTAGAAGGGAGGGGACATAAGAAATAAGATGTGCCACATTGAATCAGATGATGGATTAGTTTAATTGGTACTATCCTCATATAAAATAGTATTAATTGAGTTCCCAAAGCTGAGGCTTCTTGACATGCACTCTGACAGTGAACACCTATGGCCTTTATACTTTGCAAGAATAATAACAAGGTACAATAGACATAGTTTCTGGTGTGAGACAGATGTGGATTAAAACTCTGAGCTGTGGGCTTGGGTCTTGATCTCAGGGTCATGAGTTCAAGCTCCGCTTGAACAAAAACAAAAACAAAAAGCAGAAAACCCAAAAAAACCCTCTGAGCTGTGGGGCTTTGGGCATGGAATAACTCTCTGAGGCTCAATTTCCTCACCTATTGTATGAGGATAGTATCTACATTGCAGGGCTATTTATTTTATGAAAATTAGTGGTACTATATATAAAATACTTGGTAAATAGGCAGTCAACAAATGATAGATACTATTATTATGTGTTGTCAGGAGGTTGCATAGTGAAAAAAGCACAGACTTTGGAGAAAGACCAAGGTTTGAACCCTATTTCTACTATTTACTGGTCGCATTTCATATCCTCCTTCTGAGAAATTAACTCCATCACCCTTTGAATTACTACTAGGCAGTGTAGTATGAAAGCTAGGAGCATAGCCTTAGAGTTTTAATCCTGGTTTATTGTGTCACCTTGAGTAAATCACTTAACATTTTTGAACCCCAGTTTCCCTATCTGTAAAGTGGGAGGAATGAAAATAGTACCAATTTCCTAGGGTTGTTTTGGGGATCAAACGATTAATTTATGTCAAATGCTTAAAACTCTTCCTGGCAGATACTAAGACTTCAATAAAAACTAGCTATTGCTACCCTGAAATACTTTCCATATTCATCATCTCATTTATTTCTCACAACATCCTGTGAAAGGTGTATTCTCATTCTCATTTTACAGGGGAGGAAACTGAGGTTCAGACTTGTTCAAACTTGTACAGGTAGTAGATGACAAAGCCCAGACTAAAAAGTGTGCTATAAATTCTCCCTTCTCTCCACTTTAAACCCAATGCTACATTATTTCTCAGTGCTTTCTTTAAAGCCATGCAATGTGTCAAGTGCGTTGGGAACTCATTCTGGAAATGCAGCATCGACTCATTGTCTATAAACATGCTGATGGACTTTGACTTGCTTATTTATTAGAGGAGACATGACTTCTGAACATTCAGCTACATATCACCACCTATGAAAGCCAGATCCACTGCTTCCCTGCCTTGCAGAAGTCATTGAATATTGTCTTCCCCCAGAAGTCAGAATTATCTTCCTTTGTGCATTTGGTCATTCTGCCAATGTGCTTTCAACTTTGGCCTAATCAGCTAGAATTTAAAGCTCTAAAATATTAATTTCCACAAACATGTTTGCAAACCAGAAAAGTTGGCTAAAAACACATTTCTGTAAAGAGAATCCTAATTCTCTAATTCTCTATTGACTTCCATTATAAAGTTAAAGGTGTATTCCTATGGAAACTGTCCCCACAACACACTGAATCAAAAGATTTTCATGAAAAAGGCTCAACTATATTGTGTTGGCAAGGACTGGGCAAGATTGGGCAGTGTATGAAATGTACTTGAAAACAAAGTGCCATATAAATAGAAGATAGTACTAGTAGTAACAGCAGTATAAACATCCACTCTTGGTCTCACAGCCATGCTTGCCTATTTTCAGCCTCTGGAAAGTAGTAGGAGCCTCCTTGCCTTAGATCTGTAGCACCCTCCTTCTCAATAACTACCATCAGTACTCCTAATAGTGCTTCATTGCCTTTTTTTAAAAAGATTTATTTATTGATGTGAGAGAAAGAGAGTACAAGCAGAAGGGGGGAGGGTCAAGGGGAGAGGGAGAGAGACACTCAAGCAGACTCTATGCTTAGTGTGGAGCCCAATGCAGGGCTCAATCTCACAACCCTGAGATCAGACCTGAGCCAAAACCAAGAGTCAGATGCTTTAACTGACTGTGCCACCCAAGTACCCCCATGCTTCATTGCTTTAAAAAAAATTAAGTAAGCTCTAGGCCCAATGTGGGGCTTGAACTCAAGATCCCCAGATCAAGAGTCATATGCTCTATTGACTGAGTGAGCCAGGCGCTCCATGTTTCATTGTTTTTTGATCTTCATAGCACTTAATCATCTAACATACTAATTATTTTACATATTTGTGTTGTTTATTTTCAGCCCCTATTCTATTAGAATGTAGGCAACACAATAACACATACGTATTTTTTTCCTATACTATTGTATCCTCAGCACCTGGAATAATGCCTGTTACATGGTAGGTGTTCAATAAGAACTTGGTGAATGAATGAAGGGAGGAAGGAATGAATAGATGAATGAATGATGAGTGTTGCACCTGATTAGTTTCTCCACAGGCTCCAGAGTGCAACAGAAATATCGCTTCCTCAAGGATGCTTTCCTGCCACTTTTGTATTGGTTGAATCCTCCTATCAAATCTTGTTATAGCAGCCTACGCTGTTCCTATAGAGCACAATTGCAATTAAATAACAAATTATATAATATTTTGTTTGGTTTCTGTCCCCTTCCAGATGGAGGCTTCACAAGAGCAGGGATTTCATTGAGTTCACCACTATATCCTCAGTGTCTAGAATAGAACCTGGCACAGAGTAAGTGCTTAGTAGATAAGGTATAAATGATTGAATAAAAATTGCACCATTTATGGGATGGAGCAGAGGGTCTTAGCTTAAGCGCATACCTTTTAGCACAGGATTCAGACTTGTCTAGAGGACTGATGGGGTAGTCTCTTTAGGGATCTATTTACATGAGAGACTGAGAAGTCTTCTGGAAAATAATTCAGCCTAAGGAAAAAAAGAATAGAAGCCCACAAGATCGGATCAATAGCATGAGAGAGAAAGGTAAAACTGAATAGAGCTCTGGTTGCAGTGTCTACCACTTAGCTTGTTCTTTGGCCCAGATCTTGGGACACTCAAGATCTGATTTTTAAAGTGTGTGACAGGAGCAAAAACAGTGACAGCTCTTTTGCCAAAAACAGAGCAGATATAAGAAACATAAGGCAGCCCTGCTTTGGGAGCTTTCTTATTAAATGTAGCTCGAAAATGGAGGCATATACTGGCTCAAAGAACGCACATGGTGCAGGAAATAGACCCTTAACATTAACTTCTGGTGGTAGCACCATCGTTCGTGTACAGTGACAGTGGTGGCAGTGGTGGCAGCGATGGCAGCAATGGCAGAAGTAGCTACAGGAGCTCTGGAATAGCAGAGGCCTTCAGCTAAGTAGCACAGGAAAAAGAAAATGGTGGAAAACAAGCTTCAACTGAGAGGACTGTACTTGTAAGCACATTTCCCGGTAACACTTAAACATAAGTAGGTTACAATATTCTAGTCCCTGCCCAGGAATTTACTTTATAGAATTTACTTTGCCAACTCTAGGATGTTCTCTGTCCTGTAATCACCTAGTCTCAGCTGCCCCAGTCACTCCAGCAATTTTCAGCATCATTCATCTCTCTCTCTCTCCCCCCATGCTTTCAACTGGTTATGGTTTATTTTTTAATTAAAAATAACAACTTTCCTGAGACATAATACACATACCAAACATTTCACTATTTTAAAGTGCTTTATTTTTTAAGTTTTTTATTTTAATTCCAGCATAGTTAACATACAGTGTTATATTAGTATCAGATACACACCATAGTGATTCAACAGTTCCATACATCATGCCATGCTCATCAAGACAAGTGCACTCCTCAATCCCCATTACCTACTTAACCCATTTCCCCATCCACCTCCCCTCTGGTAACCATCAGTTTGGTCTCTATAGTTAACAGTCTGTCTCTGGGTTTGCCTCACTCTTTCTCTGTTTTTCCTTTGTTCATTTTTTTTTCGTTCTTAAATTCCACATATGAGTGAAATCAAATGGTGTTTGTCTTTCTCTGACTGACTTATTTCACTTAGCATTATACTCTTTAGCTCCATCTGTGTTGTTGCAAATGGCAAGATTTCATTCTTTTTTATGGTTGAGTAATATTCCATTGTATGTATGTACCGCTTCATCTTTATCCATTCATCTATGGATGGACCCTTGGGCTGCTTCCATAATTTGACGATTGTAGATAAATGCTGCAATAAACTTAGGTGTGCAGGTATCCCTTCAAATAAGCGTTCTCATATTTTTGAGGTAAATACCCAGTAATGCCATTACTGGGTCATAGGTATTTTTAGCTTTTCTTTTCTTTTCTTGTTTTTTAGAGAGAGAGAGAGCATGAGTGGGGGGGGAGCAGAGGAAGAGGGAGGGAGACAGAGAATATTAAGCAGGCTCCCTGCCCAGGGTGGGGCCTGATGCAGGGCTCAGTCCCACAACCCTGAGATCATGACCTGACTCAAAATCAAAAGTCTGATGCTTAACTGACTGAATCCCCCAGGGGCCCCTATTTTTAACTTTATCAAGAACCTCCATACTATTTTCCACAATGACTGCACCAGTTTGCTTTCCCACCACCAGTGCACAAGTGTTCCTTTTTCTCCACATCTTCACCAATACCTGTTGTTTCTTGTGTTTTTTATTTTAGCCATTCTGACAGGTATAAGGTGATATCTCACTATACTTTTGATTTGCATTGCCCTGATGATGAGTGATGTTGAACATCTATTCATGTGTCTGTTGGCCATCGGTATGTCTTCTTTGGAGAAATGTCTGTTCAATTCTTCTGCCCATTTTGTTATTGGATTATTTGTTTTTAGGGTGTTGAGTTGTATTAGTTCTTTATATATTTTGGATACTAACCCTTTATCAGATATGTCATTTGCAAATATCTTCTTCCATTTAGTAGGTTGCCTTTCAGTTTTGTTGATTGTTTCCTTCCCCGGGCAGAAGCTTTTTATTTTGATATAGTCTCAATACTTGACTTCTACTTTTATTTACCTTGCCTCAGGAGACAGATCTGAAAAATGTTGCTACAGCTGATGTCAGAGACTTTACTGTCCGTGCTCTCTTCTAAGATTTTTGTGATTTCATGTCTCACATGTAGGTCTTCAATCCATTCTGAGTTTAATTTTGCATATGATGTAAGAAAATGATCGTTTCATTTTTTTGCATGTAGTGGTCAGGTTTTCCCAACATTATTTATTGAAGAGACATCTTTCACATTGTATATTCTTTCCTCCTTTGTCAAATATTTATTGACCATGTAACTGTGGATGTATTTCTGGGTTTTCTATTCTGTTCCATTGATCTATATGTCTGTTTTTGTGCCAGTACCATATTGTTTTGACCACTACAGCTTTGTAATATAAATTAAAGTCTGGAATTGTGATACTTCCAATTTTGTTTTTCTTTTTCAAGATTGCTTTGGCTATTCAGGGCCTTTTGTGTTTCCATACAAAACTTAAAATTGTTCCAGTGCTGTGAAAAATGCAGTTGGTATTTTGATCGGGATTGCATTAAATGTGTACATTGCTTTATAGATGTTTTAAGAATATTTGTTCTTCCAATCTATAAGCATGGAATATCTTTACATTTCTTTGTGTCATCTTAAATTTCTTTCATCAATGTTTTATAGTTTTCAGAATATAGGTCTTTCACCTCTTTGGTTAAGTTTATTCCTAGTTATTTTATTATTTTGGTGCAATCATAAAAAAGATGATTTTCTTAAGTTTTCCTTCTGCTGCTTCATTATTAGTGTATAAAATGTAACAGATTTCTGTACATTGAATTTGTGTCCTACAATTTTATTGAGTCCATTTATCAGTTCTAGTAGTTTTTTGATGGTGTCTTTAGGGTTTTATATATATAGTACCATGTCATCTGCAAATAGTGAAAGTCTTACCTCTTCCTTATCAGTTTGGATGTCTTTTATTTCTTTTTGTTGTCTGATTGCTGTGGCTAGGATTTCCAGTACTATGTTGAATAAAAGTGGTGAGTGTGGAAATCTTTGTCTCATTCCTGACCTTAGAGGAAAAGCTATCAGTTTTTCCTCATTGAGGATGATGTTCACTGTGTGTTTTTCATATAAGGCCTTTATTATGTTGAGGTATATTCCCTCTAGACCTACCATGTTGAGGTTTTTTACCATGAATGGATGCTATATTTTGTCAAATGGTTTTTCTGCACCTATTTAGATGATCATATGCTTTTAATGGTTAAGGAATGTATTATTTATTGTTACTTATCATTGAGCAATACCCTTCATATGGTTTTCATCCTTTCTCTTTTTGACGTGTTGTATCACACTGACTGATCTGATCTTGGAACCCAAGAATAAATCCCACTTGATCACGGTGAATGATTTCTTTAATGTACTGTTGGATTTGGTTTGCTAGTATTTTGTTGAGGATTTTTACATCAGAGATTTGTGATGTCTTTATCTGGTTTGGGTAACAGGGTAATGTTGGCTTCACAGCATGAATTTAGAAGTTTTCCTTCCATTTCTATTTTTTGGAATAGTTTGAGAAGAATAGGTATTAACCCTTCTTTAAACGTTTGGTAGAATGCACCTATGAAGCTGTCTGGTCCTGGTTTGTTGGGAAATTTTTGATTACTGATTCAATTTCATTGCTGGTAGTAGTTCTTTTCAAATTTTCTATTTCTTCCTGCTTCAGTTTTGGTAGGTTACACATTTCTAGGGATTTATCCACTTCTTCTAGGTTATCCAATTTGTTGGCATATAATTTTTCATAATATTCTGTTATGATTGTATTTCTGTGGTGTTGGTTGTTATTTCTTCTCTCTCATTTGTGATTTTCTTTGAGTCCTCTCTCTCTCTCTCTCTCTCTCTCTCTGATGAGTCTGGCTAGAGATTTGTCAATTTTATCGATCTTTTCAAAGAACCAGCTTATGCTTTCATTACTCTGTTCTATTGTGCTTTTAGTTTCTATATCATTGATTTCTGCTCTAATCTTTATGATTTCCTTTCTTCATCTGGTTTGGGGTTTTGTTTGTTTTCTTTTTCTAGCTCTTTAGGTGTAAGGTTAGGTTATTTGAATTTTACCTTCTCCTTGAGTAGACCTTTATTGCTATATACAGCTCTTTTAGAATCACTTTTGTTGCATTCCAAAGATTTTGGACAATTCTGTTTTCATTTTAGTTTGTTTCCATGTACTTTTTATTTCTTCGTTAACCTACTCATTGTCTAGTAGCATTTTATTTAACCTCCATGTATTTGTGGTCTTTCCAGATTTTTTCTTATGTTTGATTTCTAGTTTCATAGTGCTGTGATCATAAAAGACTAATGGTATGACTTTGATCTTTTTTAATTTATTGAGGCTGGTTTTGTGACTGAATATGTGAACTATCCTGGATAATATTCCATGTGCATTCAAAAAGAACGTGCATTCTGCTGTTTTAGGATGAAATGTTCTGAAATTGTCTGTTAAGTCCATCTGTTCCAGTGTGTCATTCAAAGCTACTGTCTCCTTGTTCTTTTCCTGTTTGGATGATTTGTCCATTGATGTAAGTTAAAGTCTCCTTCTATTTTTGTATTACTATCAATTAGTTCCTTTATATTTGTTATTAGCTATTTTATGTATTTGGGTGCTCCCTCATTGGGTGGATAAATATTTATAATTGCTATATCTTCTTGTTGTGTTGTCCCCTTTATTATTATAGAGTGTCCTTCCTTGTCTCTTGTTACAGTCTTTGTTTTAATGTCTATTTTGTAAGATATAAGTATTGCTACCCTGACTTTCTTTTGACATATATTTGCGTGATAAATATTTCTCCATCCCCTCACTTTCAATCTGCACATGGCTTTAGGTCTGAAATAAGTCTCTAGGGGCACCTGACTGGCTCAGTTGGTAGAGCATGTGACTTTTGATCTCAGGGTCATGAATTTGAGCCCCATATTGGACATATGTTTGAAATGAGTCTCTTGTGGCTAATACATGGGTGGGTCTTGTTTTTTTTCCTCTCTGTCATCCTATGTCTTTTGATTGGAGCATTTAGTCTATTTACTTCACAGTATTTATTGATAGAGATGTATTTATTGCCATTTTGTTACTTGTTTTGTGATTGTTTTTGTAGATTTTCTCAGTTCCTCTCTTGTCTTGCCTTCTTTCATGGTTTGTTGGCTTTCTTTAGTTATATTCTTGGATTCCCTTCTTTTTATTCTTTGCATATCTATTGCTGGTTTTTGATTTGTGGTTACCATTATGTTTGTGCATAATATCTTCTGCATATAGCAGTCTATAGTAAGTAGATGGTTACTTAAGTTTGAACCCATTCTTTATTCCTCTCATCCCCATGTTTTAGGTATATGGTGTCATATTTTACATCCTTTTATTTTTTGAATCCCTTGACTGATTTTTACAGGTATACTTATTTTTATTGCTTTTGTGTTTCCTACTTTTCATACTCTCAATTATGGCCTTTTCTTTCTATTCAAAAACTCCCCTTTAATATTTATTTTAGGGCTGGTTTACTGGTCATGACCTCCTTTAGTATTTGTTTGTCTGAGAAACTCTTTATCTCTCCTATTCTGAGTGATAGCCTTGTTGGATAGGGTATTCTTGGCTGCATATTTTTTCCTTTCTGCACTTTGTTGTTGTTTTTTTTAACCTGAAGCGTGTTATATTTTTTTAATTTTTTTATTATATTATGTTAGTCACCATACAGTACATCCCTGGTTCCTTTCTGCACTTTGAATATATCATGCCAATCTCTTTTCGCCAGCAAAGTTTCTGATGAAAAATACACTGATTGCTTTATGAGGTTTCCCTTGTGTGTAACCATCTTCTTTTTTCTTGCTGCTTTACATTTTTTTCCTTATCACTACTTTTTGCCATTTTAATTACTCTGTGTCTTTGTATAGACAGACCTCCTTGAATTGATTTTGCTGGGACTTCTCTGTGCTTCTTGGATCTGGATATCTGTTTCCTTCCCTAGATTAGGACAGTTTTCAGCCATTATTTCTTCAAATAAATCGTCTGCCACCTTTTCTCTCTCTTCTTCTTTGGGAATAATGTGAATGCTATTATGCTTGATGGAGTCACTGAGCTCCCTAAGTCTATTCTCATTTTGCTTAATTTCTTCCTCTCATTTATTCAGCTTGATTACTTTCCATTAGTTTGTCTTCCAGGTCATTAATTCATTCCTCTGCTTCCTCTAGCCTGCTATTTATTACATCAAGTATATTTTAAATTTCATTTATTGTGTTCTTCATCTCTGATTTGTTCTATTTTATCTCTTTTTAAGGGTTTCATTGATGCCCTCCACTCATTTCTTAAGTCCAGTGATTATCCTTCTGACCTTTTCTTTAAATTCTTTACCAGGCATATTACTTATATTCATTTTGCTTAGGTCTCTTGCTATACTTTTGTCCAGTTCTTTCATATGGGACAGAGTCCTCTGTATCCTCCTTTTGTTTAATTCTCTGTGTCTGTTTTTCTGTGTTAGGAAATCCATCTATGTCTCCTGCTCTTGAAGGTAATGACTTTATGAGGAATCGGTCCTGTAGTGCCTTGCCGTGCAGTACCCCCTATTCTCCAGGACCAGGTACTTCAGGGAGTGTCTCCTATGTGTGTTGCATGTGCCCCACTGTTGTGTCCTGGCTGACTTTTCCTTCAGTCCCATCATCTGCAGAGGCTGTCTTTGTCTGTTGTGGGCAGTGTTTGGTCCCCAGCAGAGTGTGATGCATTTTAACAGGTGTGTGCTGTTCTGCCTGCCCAATAAGACCTGCTTCTGCCACAACTGAAACTGAGGCCCCGGGTGGGAAGAAGCGGTGCTGGTGGGACTAGAGCTGGTCTTCTGAGGGAGGAGACCTGCAGCACAAGGGCTGAGGCAAAGGTGACTGAGACAAAGGGTGGATACACTGAAGCCAGTGGGTGCAGGGCATGGTGTAAGCAAGTTAGGTAGACAGTGTTGTCCCTGTGCTGGTTCTTGCAGGTGGCTTTGTGTTTATGCTATGGAGCAGGGGAGGGAGATTATGCCTGTCACCTCCTTTGCTCCTGGAGGGATCTTCCTGGGATCTCTGCCTTTCTAGGCCATGCTCTGTGATGAGTAAATAACTCTCTCTCCCTTGTGCCCCAGGCATTTTTCAGACTGCTGTATCCATGCTGTATGTAGATGGGCTGTTTGGCATGCTGTCTTGTTAAGGGCAGGCTCTCAACTTCCTAATGCCCTCTCGGATCTCCAAGAGCCACCCTCACTGATTTTTAAAATCCAGGATTTAAGAGTGAGGAGTTAAAACGGTGGAAGTGTAGAGAGACCCTAAGCTTGTCTCATCCCTTGAACATAGCTGGTAATTATCAAATCATTCTGAACACCTGAGAAATCAATCAGACACCTGAGAAAATAAACACTTCAGGTCTACAAGTAGAAAAGCAACCACTTTTTGGAAGGTAGGAAGTGTGGAGACTTGAATCCAGTGTGATATAGCTGAGGGTATGACGGTGCAGAGATTCTGGATAAAGAGGCTACTGCAAAGTATAATAAGCAATGGAGTGCAAAATCTGAACTTTTAGAAGTCTGTTACTGAGGGGGACCTGCCTGGCTTAAAGGTGCTCAGGTGTTGTAGCAGGGCAGAATCCTAGGAGTGACAACATGGTCTGAGGATTCCCTGGGTCACAAAAAGATCAGGTGGTCCCAATGTGTTGCACTGTACCCAGGCATAGGAACAGGAAAGCCTCCTGGGAGGAGTGGGGCTTGGTGCTAATTTTCTGTTCTGTGTTGCCATAAACTGCAAACCACTGCCTGTGGCCAGACGTTCCCCTGGAGGAACAGTGGGGATCTGCACCATGGGAGTCCCTAAAATTAGGAGTTTTGAAATGCAGTTGCCTGCTTAAAAAAAAATGCTTGGATACATGCAGGGTTCAGACAGAAACCAGGGACACAACAGGGCTGATTGATTGCTCTTCTGTGAGGGCTCACTGGAGAGTGGGGGATGCAAATTTTAAGCTCTAGTGGTAGAGAGCAGGGCACCACCATATTCATCCCACCCATCAGCACTGAAAGATGAGCGTTCATGAGCACTAAACCAGCCCTCCAAAAATTTTAATGGGGAATCCTTGAGTAGAGAAAAAAAAAGACCAAAAGTATCAAAGACCAGAAAGAGCAGAGAGCATCACGAGAAACACTAACTCTACAAGTAACAAAATGGCACTAAATTCATATATTTCAATAATCACTCTGAATGTAAATGGACTAAATGCTCCAATCAAAAGACATAGGCAATCAGATTGGATTTTTAAAAAATCTATCTATATGCTGCCTACAAGAGACCCGTTTTTAGACCTAAAGACACCTAAGATGAAAGTGAGAGGATGGAGAACGGTCTATCACATTAATGGATGTCGAAAGAAAGCTGGAGTAGCAATACTTATATCAAATAAACTAGATTTTAAGCCAAAGACTGTAACAAGAGATGAGGAAGGGCATTATATCATAATTAAGGGGTTGATCCATCAAGAAGATGTAACAATTATAAATATGTATGTCCCCAACTTGGGAATAGCCAAAATATGCAACAATTAATAATAGACATAAATAAACTCACTAATAATAACACAAAAATAGTAGGAAACTTTAACACCCCACTCACAGCAGTGGACAGATCATCTAAGCAGAAGATCAACAAGGAAACAAGGGCTTTGAATGACACACTGGACCAGATGGACCTCAGGAAGCAAGAGAAGTCTCAAATATGTAACCTAACCTTACACCTAAATGAGGCAGAAAAGGAACAGCAAATAAAGCCTAAAACCAGCAGAAGAGAAATAATAACAATTAGAGCAGAAACAAATGATATAGAGACAACAACAACAAAATAGAATGGATTAATGAAACTAAGAGGTGGTTCAACAAAAGAATTTAAAAAATTGATAAACCCCTAGCCAGACTTATGAGAAAGAAAAGTTAAAAGACCCAAATAGATAAAATCATGAATGAAAGAGGAGAGATCACAAACCAACACCACAGAAATACAAACAATGATAAGAGAATAGTATGAAAAAATATGTGCCAACAAAATGGGCAACCTAGAAGAAATGGACAAATTCCTAGAAACCTACAAACTACCAAAACTAAAATAGGAAGAAATAGAAAATTTGAACAGATGCATAACCAGCAAAGAAATTGAAGCAGTAATTTAAAAATCTCCCAACAAACAGAAATCCAGGTCCATATGGATTCCCAGGGGAATTCTATGAGACCTATTTTTTTTAGAGATAGAGAGAAAGAGATAGAGTGAGAGTAGGGGGTGGGAGAAGGAGAGAGAGAATCTTAAGCAGACTCCATGCCCAGTGCAGAGATGAATGTGGGGCTCAATCTCATAGCCTGATCATGACCTAGGCCAAAATCAAGAGCCAGATGCTTAACCAATTGTGCCATCCAAGTGTCCCCTACCAGACATTTAAAGAAGAGTTAATACCTGTCCTCCTCAAACTGTTCCAAAATATAGAAATGGAAGGAAAACTACCAAACTCATTTTATGAGGCCAGAATTACCCTGATTCCAAAATCAGATGAATACCCCACTAAAAAGGAGAATTACAAGTCAGTATCCCTGATGAACATGAATGCAAAAATTCTCAAGAAAATATTAGCAAATCAAGGGATGCCTGGGTGACTCAGTCAGTTAAGTGACTACTCTTGATTTTGGCTCTGGTCATGATCTCAGGATTGTGAGATCGGGCTCTGCATCAGGCTCCATGCTGGGTGTGGAGCCTGCTTAAGATTCTCTTTCTCCATCTCTCTCTGCTCCAGTCCCCACTTGCACTCTCTCTCTCTAAATAGATTAGATTAAACTAGAATAATAAATAAAATTTAATTAATTTAATTTAATTTAATTGATGGTGGTTTCAGTTTCATTAAAAAGTACTAGCAAATTGAATTCAACAGTACATTAAAAGAATTATTCACCAGTATCAAGTGGGATTTATTCCTGGACTGCAGGGATGGTTCAACATTTGCAAATCAATTGACATGATACACCACATTAATAAAAGAAAGGATAAAAACTATATGATCCTGTCAATAGATACAGAAAAAGCACTTGACAAAATGCGGCATCCATTCTTGATAAAAACCCTCAACAGAGTAAGGGTAGGTGTGACATACCTCAACATCATAAAGGCCATATAGGAAAGTCCCACAGCTAATATCCTCAATGAGGAAAAACTGAGAGCTTTTCTGCTATAGTCAGGAACAAGACAAGGATGTCCACTCTCACCACTACTATTTAAATTTTTGCCCTTCCTACCTTCTTCAATGTGGCCTCCTCTCTACCTTTAGTTGTAGAGTTTGTTCTGCCAGTCTTCAGTTCATTTTCTGGGTTATTTACACTGATGTGAGTGTTATCTAGGTGTATCTGTGAAATGAGGCAAGCTTAGGATCCTCTTACTCCACCATCTTCCCAGCCTCACCTCAGTGGTTTTAATACATTGAGAGAGTTGTGCAATCAATTTTAGAATACTATCATTACTACTAAGAGGAACAGGAAACTCTGTACCCATTAGCAGTTACTTTCCATTTCCCCCACCTCCCTGATCCTAGGCAACCACTAATATCTTTTCTGTCTCTATCAATTTACCTATTCTGAATATTTCATGTAACTACATGTGTCATACAATGTTGTGACTGACTTCTTTTATTTACTATAATGTTTCCAAGGTTCATCCATGTTGTACCACATATCAAAATGTCATTACTTTTTTATTGATTAATAATGCTCTGTTGTATAGATATACCATATCTCATTTATTCATTCATCAATTGGTGGACATTTGGGTTGTTTCCATTTTTGGCTACTATAAATAATGCTGCTATGAACATTCCTATACAAGTTTTTGTTTTCATTTCTCTATGTATATACCTGAGGGCAGGATTTCTTGGTTATACAGAAAATCTATGTTTCATTTTTGGAGTAACTGCCAGACTATTTTCCATTTTCCATGTATGGTTTTACATTCCCACCAACAATGTATGAGGATTTCAATTTTTCCACATTTTCACTAACACTTGTTATTATGTCTTCCTGGAGGTGTGAAATGGTATACAATTGTGGTCTTTATTTGCATAGACCTAATGAGTTATAATGTTGAGCATTTTTTTAATGCTCTTATTGGCATTTTGTATGTCTTCTTTGGAAAAAAGTATATTCAGATTCTTTTCCCACTTTTAATTGGGTTATATGTCTTTTTATTATTGAGTTGTAAGAGTTCTCTGTACAGTCCATGTGAAAGTCCATTGGCAAAAATTCACCTTGCAAATATTTTCTCCCATTAATTGGATTATCCTTTTACTTTCTTAATGATATATTTGAAACACATAATATTTTTAATTTTGATGAAGTCATATTATCTATTTTTGCTTTCATTACTTATGCTTTTGATGTCATATTTTGAAAACTAATGTATAATCCAAGGTCATGTTAGAAGGTGGAGGAGGGACAGCGAAGTATCCTCTAGACCCAGAAGGCACTTTAAGACTGAAAAGCAATACTCCATACCATTTACACAGTTTTATTCAGGATAATGTACTGACTGGGGGAATGGGCAGACAAAGGATCCAGGTACCATGTGGCTATTGTCCACCCAGTCTGGATTGTCATACACAGCTTTTTTTTTAAAAGATTTTATTTATTTATTTGACAGAGATAGAGACAGCCAGCGAGAGAGGGAACACAAGCAGGGGGAGTGGGAGAGGAAGAAGCAGGCCCACAATGGAAGAGCCTGATGTGGGGCTCGATCCCACAACGCTGGGATCACGCCCTGAGCTGAAGGCAGACGCTTAACCGCTGTGCCACCCAGGCACCCCCATACATAGCTTTTGATACAGTGAGCAGCACTGCAGTGAGGTCAAAGGGTAATTATCTAATATCATGCCATCTGTGTGCCAGACATCTCTACTAGTTATCTAAAGTGGCATCTTCCGTGTGCCATGTTAGGAAAGATCAGAATAAGGCTTCCAAATTCCACTCAGGGCATACATTAACCTCCAAGGGGCCTGGAACACATAGCCCCAAGGGAGGTCATTGCACAGGCATGAACAAGATGAAGGGCCAAAATGGAGTCAGTGTTGTCAGCCCTCCTGAAAGTCACAATGATTTATTCATGTTTTCTTCTAAGATTTTTATAATTCTAGCATTTACTTTTAGATCTCTGATCAATCTTTAATTAATATTTTTATGTGGTGTGAGGTAGGCATCCAACCTAGGTCTTTTGCAGATGGATATTCAGTTGTCCAGTACCATATGTTGAAAACATTATTCTTCTCCCACCCCACTAACTTGTCTTGGCACACTTGTTGAAAAGCAAGTGAACATAAATGTATGTTTTTTTTCTGGACTCTCAATTGTATTGCACTGATATATATTTCTTTTTTTTTTAATTAATAATGATTTTTTATTATATTATGTTAGTCACCATACAGTACATCCCCGGTTTTCGATGTAAGGCTCGATGATTCATTAGTTGTGTATAACACCCAGTGCACCATGCAATATGTGCCCTCCTTACTACCCATCACCGGTCTATCCCATTCCCCCACCCCCCTCCCCTCTGTAGCCCTCAGTTTGTTTCTCATAGTCCATAGTCTCTCATGTTTCATTCCCCCTTCTGATTACCCCCCCGATATATATTTCTATGCTTAAGCCAATATCACAGTCTTGATTACTATACCTTTTCAGTATGTTTTTAAATTGGGAAGTGTGAATCCTCCAACATTGTTCTTTTTTAAAAATGTTTTGGCTATTCTTCATCCACTGAAATTCCATATAAATTTTATGATCAGCTTGTCAATTTTGGTAAAGAAATCACCTGAGAGGTAAAATATCGGTACTCTGAAAACTACAAAACACTGTTGAAAGAAACTGAAGGTGGCACAAAGAAATGGGAAAACATTCCATGTTAATGGATTGGAAGAAAAAAGCTCCTAGAATGTCCATATTACCCAAAGTAATCTACACATGTAATGCAATCCCTATCAAAATGTCACCAGCTTTTTCAAAGAGCTAGAGCAAACAATCCTAAAATTTATATGGAACCAGAAAAGACCCCGAATAGCCAAAGCAACCTTGAAAAAGAAAAGCAAAGATGCAGGCATCACAATTATGGACTTCAAGCTGTATTACAAAGCTGTAGTGATCAAGACAGTATGGTACTGGAAAAAAAATAGACACATACATCAATGGAACAGAATGAAAAACTCAGAAATGAAATAAATAGCAAATAGCAAAAATAAACTATTGGGACTTCATAAAAATAAATAACTTCCTCACAGTGAAGGAAACAATCAAAAAAACTAAAAGGCAACTTACAGAATGGGAGAAGATATTGCAAATGATGTATTGGATAAATAGTATCCAAAATCTATAAAGAACTTTTCAAACTCAACACAAAAATTGAAGAAGAATCCAGTTACAAAATGGGCAGAAGACATGAATAGACATTTTTCCAAAGAAGACCTATAGACAACTAACAGATGCATGAAAAGGTGCTCAACATCACTCATCATCAGGGAAACACAAATCAAAACTACAATGAGATATCACCTCACACCAGTCAGAATGGCAAAAATTAACAACACAGGAAACAGTAGATGTTAGTGAAGATGTGGAAAAAGGGGGACCCTCTTATGCTGATTGTGGGAATACAAACTGATGCAGCCACTCTGGAAAATAGTATGGAGTTTCCTCAAAAAGTTAAAAATAGAACTACCCTAGGATCCAGTAATCAGACTACTGGGTAGGTACCCAATGATTACAATAACACTAATTCAAAGGGATACATGCACACTTATGTTTATAGCAGCATTATTTACAATAGCCAAATTATGGAAAGAGCCCAGAGGTCCATCGACTGATGAAAAGATAAAGACGATGTGGTATATATACACAGTGGAATATTAGTCAGCCATCAAGAAGAATGAAATCTTGCCATTTTCAATGATGTGGATGAAACTAGAAAGTATTATGCTAAGTGAAATAAGTCAGTCAGGGAAAGACAAACACCATATGATTTCATTCATATGGGGAACTTAGAGAAATAAACAAATGAACATGGGGGAGGGGGAAGAGGCAAACCAAGAAATAGAGTCTTAACTATAGAGAACAAACTAAATGTTATCAGAGGGGAGTTGGGCAGGGGGATAGGTTAAATAGGTGATGGATATTACGGAGGGCACTTGTGATGAGCACTGGGTGTTGTATGTAAGTGATAAATCACTAAATTCTATACCTGAAACTAATATTACAGTGTATGTTAGCTAATTAGATTTTAAATAAAAAGTTGAAGAAAGAAAAGAAAAAGGAACAATTCAGCTGGGATTTTTGTAGGGACCTGTAGATCAAAGTGGGAGTGTTGTCATTTTGGCAATTTTAAATCTCTCAATCCATAAACATAGGATGTTTTATTTTTTTAATATCTATTAAAATTTCTTATAACAAAGTTTTACAGTTTTTAAGATTTAAGTTTTGTTCTTTTATTTTTAGATTTATTCCTAAGTATTTTATTATTTTGGATGCTATTATAAATGGAACTGTTTTCCTAATTTCATAGTTGAATTGTTCATTGCTACCGTATAGAAATACTACCGATCTTTGTGCATTGATTTGGGAACCTATAACTTTGCTGAATTTGTGTATTAGTTCTAATAGTTCTTTTGTGGATTTTGAGGTCTTCTGAGATATAAGATTACCTCATCTATAAATAGGAATAGGGTTACTTTTTTCTTTCCAGTTTGGATGCTTTTTATTTATTTTTCTTGTCTAAATACTCTGGCTAACACTTCTATTCCCATACTGAATGAAATTGTGAAAGTGAGCATCCTTATTTTGTTCCTGATCTTAGTGGAAAAGCTTCTAGTCTTTCATCATTGAATATCATGTTATCTGCGGGCTTTTTCATATATGGCTTTTATTATGTTGAGGAAGTTGCTTCCTATACCTAGTATAATGAATTTTTTATCATGAAAGGGTATTAGGTTTTGCCAAAATCTTTCTTTTGCCTCAAGTGAGATGAAATAAAAAAGACAAGAAAAAAGAAAAATATGAGAAAATTAACATTATTTTTAAAATGGGAAGAAGAGAAGGGCATTCCAAGATGGCAGAAGAGTAGGAGACCTAAAGTTCGTCTGGTCCCAGGAATTCAACTAGAGAGCTATTCTGAATAACCATTCTGAAATACCTATGAATGCAACTGGAGAATGAAGAAAAGAGTAGCAGAAATCCTATGAACAAAAAAGGGACCACTTTCTGCAAGGAGGAGAAAAGATGGTGGAGGAGTAGGGGACCCCTTTCTCAACCCTCCCAAGGTCAATGAGAACAGACCTACATCCCCTGAGTAGAGCTGGATATCTACAGACCATCCTGAATACCCATGGAATCAGCCTGAGACACAGGAAGATACATCTGGATCTCTACAAATGAACATCTCCAGCACTGAATATTGAGAAGCAGGGAGCCATGAATCCTCACACAGATATCAGAAGATAAATGGAAGGAGGAGGGAGCCACTGCGCTTGGGCACTGGGAAGCAGTAGCCACCTGCATTGGGGAGTGGGCCAGACTTGCGGACCGGCACCCAGGAGAGAGCAGACTGAGACAGTGAGCCCGGGAATGCGCCTGCGACCAGACTGAAAACCAGAGCTCTGGAGCATGCACTCGAACTAGACTGAAACCAAGAACTAGGGAGCGCGTGCTACCTGACTGGAAACCAGAGCTCCAGAGAGCATGCGAACCATACTGGAATGGGAGCTCGGGAGCGTGTGCGGGAACCAGGGGCGGCTGGCGGTGTTAGAAGCACAAAGGACAGAAATGGGCCAGGCCTGGAAGTGAGGGCCGGGAGAGTGGCTGTGGGACGTACAACCTGGGACCCTGCAGGGTTTTTACCAGCACCGACAGAAACAGAGTTAAAGTGGCCAAGAGAGCTCAGTGGAGAGTGGAATGCGATCTCTCCTTTCTGAGACAGAGGCTAGGATATGGCCACTGCTGCTCTGACTCTCCGAAGAGGCACAGGAAACCACCAGGGAAAGTGGCCAGAGAACAAAACCCCGGAAATACCTGCTCACATTGTGCCCATCACCATCCCCCCTTGCAGAGGACAGGGCGCCTCTACCCCAACAAGATTGCATGAATATCAGCGCGGCAGGCCCCTCCCCCAGAAGGCAGGCTGAAAAATCAAGAAGCCCACATTGCTAAGGTCCCTATAAAACAAGTGCACACTGCCTGGGTACTGGTCAATAATTTTGGCCCTGGGCATCCCCACAAGCTCTCCTCATCAGAATGATGAGGAGGAGAAATCCCCACCAGCAAAGAAAAGATAATGAGTCTGTGGCCTCTGCCACAGAACTGATGGATATGGATATAACCAAATTGTCAGAAATGGAGTTCAGAGTAACAATGGTCAAGACGATGTGTAGGCCTGAAAAAACTATTAACAAAAATGTCAACGAGAATATAAAATCTCTCAGGACAGAAATGAGAGTGACTCTGGCAGAAATTAAAAATGCTATGAATCAAATGCAGTCTAAACTAGATGCTATGACAGCCAGGGTAAATAAGGCAGAAGAAGGAATTAGTGAATTGGAGGATAGGATGGTAGAAGAGAAAGTGAAAACAGAAACGTGGCTCAAAAAAAATCCAATCTCAGGGAGATTACTGACTCAATGAAACGTTCCAATGTCAGAATCATTGGCATCCCTGAGGGGGTGGAGAAAGAGAGAGTCTAGAAGAGATATTTGAACAAATTGTAGCTGAGAACTTCCCTAATCTAACAAAGGAAACAAGCATTTGTGTCCAAGAAGCAGAGAGGACCCCTCCCAAGGTCAATGAGAACAGACCTACACCACATCATGTCATAGTGCAATTCACAAATATTAGATCCAATGATACAGTATTGAAAGCAGCCAGGGGGAAGAAAACCCTTACGTACAGAGGGAAAATTAACAGAATAAGGTCAGACCTGTCTATAGAGATTTGGCATGCTAGGAAGAGTTGGCAGGGTATTTTCAAAGCTCTAACTGAGAAGAACATGCAGCCCAGGATCCTTTATCCAGCAAGGCTGTCATTCAGAATTGATGGAGAGATAAGGACCTTCCAGGATCGGCAGAAACTGAAAGAATCCGTAACCATCAAACGGGCCCGACATGAGCTACTAAGGGGGTTTTATACAAGTAAAAAGGCCCCAAGAGTGATACAGAAAAGAAATTTACACTCTACAGAAACAAAAACTTCACAGGCAACGCGACATCATTAAAATCATATCTCTCAATAATCACTCTCAATGTGAATGGCCTAAATGCTCCCATAAAATGCCACGGTGTTGCAGATTGGATTAAAAGACATGACCATCCATTTATTGTCTACAAGAGACCCATCTTGAACCTAAAGATACATCCAGACTGAAAGTGAAGGGATGGAGAACCATTTTTCATGCCGACGGACCTCAAAAGAAAGCTGGGCTAGCAATTCTCAAATCAGACAGATTAGACTTTAAACTAAAGACTGTAGTTAGAGATACATAAGGACACTATATTATTCTTAAAGGATGTATCCAGCAAGTGGATATGACAATTATAAATATCTATGCCCCCAACAGGGGAGCAGCTAGATACACAAGCCAACTCTTAAACAGAATAAAGAGACATATAGATAATAATACATTAATAGTAGGGGACCTCAACACTCTGCTCTCAGCAATAGACAGATCACCTAAGCAGAAAATCAACAAAGAAACAAGAGCTTTGAATGACATACTGGACCAGATGGACCTCATAGATATAGGTAGAACACTACACCCCAGAACAACAGAATACTCATTCTTTTCGAATGCACATGGAACTTTCTCCAGAATAGATCATATACTGGGTCACAAAACAGGTCTCAACCGATACCAAAGACTGGGATTATTCCCTGCATATTCTCAGACCACAATGCTTTGAAACTGGAACTCAAACACAAGGAGAAATTTGGAAGGAACTCAAACACTTGGAAACTAAGAACCATCCTGCATAAGAATGATTGGGTCAACCAGGGAATTAAAAAGAAGATTAAGCAATTTTTGGAGACCAATGAGAATGAAAACACATTGGTCCAAAACCTATGGGACACTGCAAAAGCAGTCCTAAGGGGAAAATACATAGCCATCCAAGCCTCGCTCAAAAGAATAGAAAAATCTAAAATGCAGTTTTTATATTCTCACCTCAAGAAGCTGGAGCTGGAAGAGAAGAACAGGCCTAACCCATGCATGACAAGGCAGGTGATCAAGATTAGAGCAGAGATCAATGAATTAGAAACCAGGAGCACAGTAGAGCAGATCAACAGAACTAGAAGCTGGTTCTTTGAAAGAATAAATAAGATCGATAAGCCACTGGCCAGACTTATTCAAAAGAACAGTGAAAGGACCCAAATTAATAAAATTATGAATGGAGGGGGAGAGATCACAACCAACACCAAGGAAATAGGAAGGATCATTAGCAACTTTTAACAACAACTTAATGCCAATAAATTAAACAACCTGGAAGAAATGGATGCCTTCCTGGAAACCTATAAACTACCAAGATTGAAACAGGAAGAAGTTGATAATTTAAACAGACCAATTAATTATGAAGAGATTGAACCGGTGATCAAAAACCTTCCCAAAACAAGAATCCAAGGCCTGATAGATTCCACGGGGAATTCTACCAAACATTAAGAGATGAAATAATACCTATTCTCCTAAAGCTGTTTCAAAAAATAGAAAAAGAAGGAAAGCTACCAAACTCATTCTATGAGGCCAGTATTACCTTGATCCCCAAACCACGCAAAGACCCCAACAAAAAGAATTACAGACCAATATCCATGATGAATATGGATGCCAAAATTCTCAACAAGATCCTAGCTAATAGGATCCAACAGTACATTAAAAGGATTATCCATCAAGACCAAGTGGGATTCATCCCTGGGATGCAAGGGTGGTTCAACAATTGCAAATCGATCAGTGTGATAGATCATATCAACAAGAAAAGAGTCAAAAACCCTATGACCCTCTCAATTGATGCAGAAAAAGAATTTGACAAAATACAGCATCCTTTCTTGATTAAAACCCTTCAGAGTGTAGGGATAGAGGGTACATTCCTCAATTTCATTAAAATCATCTATGAAAAGCATACAGCGAATATCATTCTCAATGGGGAAAAGCTGAAATCCTTTCCCTTAAGATCAGGAACACGGCAAGGATGCCCACTCTCGCCATTATTATTCAACATAGGACTAGAAGTCCTTGCAACAGCAATCAGACAACAAAAAGGGATAAAAGCTATCCAAATCGGCAAAGAAGAAGTCAAACTGTCTCTCTTCACAGATGACATGATACACTATATGGAAAAACCAAAGACTCCACCTCCAAACCTTAGAACTTATAGAGCAATTCAGTAATGTGGTGGTATACAAAATCATTGCAAATAAATCAGTTGCATTTCTATACACGAACAATGAGACTGAAGAAGGAGAAATTAGGGAATCCATTCCATTTACAATAGCACTGAAAATCATATGTTATCTCAGAATTAACTTAACCAGAGAGGTAAAGGATCTATATTCTAGAAACTACAGATCACTCTTGAAAGACATTGAAGAAGACACAAAAAGATGGAAAAATATTCCATGCTCATGGATCAGAAGAATTAACATAGTTAAAATGTCTATGCTACCCAGAGCAATCTACACTTACAATGCCATCCCAATCAAAATACCAATGACCTTTTTCAAAGAACTGGAACAAACAGCCCTTAAATTTGTGTGGAACCAGAAAAGGCCCCGAATCGCCAAGGAATTGTTGAAAAGGAAAAACAAAGCTGGGTGCATCACGTTGCCGGATTTGAAGCGATACTACAAAGCTGTGATCACAAGGACAGCATGGTACTGGCACAAAAAAAACACACAGACCAAGGGAACAGAATAGAGAACCCAGAAATGGACCCTCAGCTCTTTGGGCAACTAATCTTTGACGAAGCAGGAAAAAACATCCAGTGGAAAAAAGACAGTCTCTTCAATAAATGGTGCTGGGAAAATTGGACAGGTACATGCAAAAAAATGAAACTTGACCACTCTCTCACACCATACACAAAGATAAACTCTAAATGGTTGAAAGACCTCAATGTGAGACAGGAATCCGTCAAAATCCTAGAGGAGAACATAGGCTGCAACCTCTTTGACATTGGCCACAGCAACTTTTTTCATGACACATCTCCAAAGGCAAGAGAAACAAAAGAAAACATGAACTTGTGGGACTTCATCAAGATCAAAATCTTCTGCACAGCCAAGGAAACACTCAAAAAAACTAAGAGGCAGCCCACGGAATGGGAGAAGATATTTGCAAATGACACTATAGATAAAAGACTAGTATGTAAGATCTACAAAGAACTTCTCAAACTCAATACGTGAGAAACAAATAAACAAATCAAAAAATGGGCAGAAGATATGAACAGACACTTTTCCAATGAAGACATACAAATGGCTAACAGACACATGAAAAAATGTTCAAAATCATTAGCCATCAGGGAAATTCAAATCAAAACCCCACTGAGATACCACCTTACGCCAGTTAGAATGGCAAAAATTGACAAGGCAGGAAACGACAGTTGTTGGAGAGGATGTGGAGAAAGGGGATCCCTCCTACATTGTTGGTGGGAGTGCAAGTTGGTACAGCCACTCTGGAAAACAGTGTGGAGGTCCCTTAAAAAGTTAAAAATTGAGCTACCCTATGATCCAGCCATTGCACTACTGGGTGTTTACCCCAAAGATACAGACGTAGTGAAGAGAAGGGCCACATGCACCCCAGTGTTCATAGCAGCATTGCCCACAATAGCTAAATTGTGGAAGGAGCTGAGATGCCCTTCAACAGATGACTGGATTAAGAAGATGTGGTCCATATATACAATGGAATATTACTTAGCCGTCAGAAAGAACGATTTCACAGCATTTGCAGCAACATGAACGGGACTGGAGGAGATAATGCTAAGTGAAATAAGTCAAGCAGAGAAAGACAATTACCTTATGGTTTCACTCATTTTTGGAATATAAGAAGTAGGAAGATCGGTAGGAGAAGAAAGGGATAAAGAAAGGGGGGGGGTAATCAGAAGGGGGAATGAAGCATGAGAGACTATGGACTCTGAGAAACAACCTGAGGGCTTCAGAGGGGAGGGGGGTGGGGGAATGGGATAGACTGGTGATGGGTAGTAAGGAGGGTACCTATTGCATGTTGAACTGGGTGTTATACAGAACTAATGAATCATCGAAACTTGCATCAGAAACCAGGGATGTACTGTATGGTGACTAACATAATGTAATAAAAAAACATTTAAAAAAATCCTAAAAAAAAAATGAAAGGGGGGGTAATCAGAAGGGTGAATGAAGCATGAGAGACTATGGACTCTGGGAAACAAACTGAGGGCTTCAGAGGGGAGGGGGTGGGGGATTGATATAGGCCAATGATGGGTATTAAGGAGGGCACATACTGCATGGTGCACTCGGTGTTATATACAAATAATGAATTATGGAACATTACATCAAAAACTGGGCATGTACTGTATGGTGACTAATGTAACAAAATGAAAATTATAAAAAAAAATAAAAATAAAAATAGAATGGGAAGAAAAAAGAGATACTACTTTTTATAAGAGCAAGTACAATAGCCTAAGTCACTGCTTCAGCAGGCAAATTCTTTTTAAAGATTTTATTTATTTATTTATTTATTTATTTATTTATTATTTATTTATTTGAAAGAGAGAAAGAGAGCAGGGTGGGGAGGGGTGGAGGAAGAGGGAAATAATCTCAAGCAGACTCCACACTGTGGAGCCCAACTTGGAGCTCAATCTCATGACTGAGATCATGACTTGAGCCAAAACCAAGAGTTGTACACTTAACTGACTGAGCCACCCAGGCACCCCCAGCAGGCACATTCTTGAAGGCCTCTTTGCTTTGAGGCTTTCCATTACACACACAGGAAAAAATAAATAAACATGTGAGAGAAATATATATAATCAGTTTGGTGCAAATTAAGTGCTTTAAGAACCTTGGTATTTAAGCATTGTAATTAGAACTCTGTTCTCCCAAAATAAAGACAAAAATCTATATGACACAAACATTTCTAAGTAAGTACAAACCAAGAGCCCACTTCTTGCTGTAGAATTGTAAAGCAATGGCTGATGAAGTTGAAGTCTCTGTGAGAATTTCACCTTGATATGACCTTAAGTTAGAAAGACAATGGGCTTTAAGTTAGAAAGACAATGGGCTCTTCTTTTCAAAGCTTACATACATTCTTCCCAAATCTGCATTAAACTCCAGGAGAACAAGGAGTTGATTTCAATGTTTGAGGGAATACTAGAAAGACTTCTACATACTTCTCACTAGGCCTTGAGAATTGGGAGGGCTGAAACTCAATCTCACTCATCCTGGTATCCTCAGCATCTAGCACAGGGCCTGACCTAGGAAATAGACACTTATTCAGTAGGCACTGGAGAACCAATATATGTGCATTCTGAGACTCATGTAAAATAGAAATGATAGTAAAATGGTAATAAAACAGCTTAGAAAAGTGTTCTTAGCAAATCAACAAGTCTCAAAGGTTTACAAAGTATCTTCACACTAGAATATGTGGCTCTTTCTCTCAGCGAATTGTCAATAACTGGACCTTGCCAAAACTAAAAGAATCTGACATAAATGTCTAGGAAGTCTAGCAAGCATCCTGCCATGACATTATCTGGCATATATTTCTGAACTAAATAAGCATAGAACATGCCCTCTCTACATAGCTATCCTTCAGGACTTTCAAACTGAACTTGTTAACCTCCCTATAATTCCACCCTGTATTCTGGAAATCTGAGTCATCTTTGTCTTCCTTCTCTCCTTTATCCAAATTTATTCGACCTCAGAAATCTTTTTGTATATTCTCCCTTCTGTTTTTCTCCTTCGGCCACTGTTCTAGGTCAAACCCTCATTCTGGACTACTGTAGAAACTTCACCAGTTTCACTACTTCAAGTCTTGTTGACCCTATTTAATCTTTCATATCACAGCTGGTGTGATCTTTTTAAAAACTACAAAACTCATCCTATCATTTCCTTGCTGAAAACCATTAATAACATTTCAATGCTGACAGGAAAAGCATCCTTACATCTTTAGCATACAGGGACCTTCACAAGCTATAGCTAATCCATCCTTTCAACCTCATATCCTACCACTTAATTACCACATGTGTACCCTCCAGTCATACTAACCTTTAAAAAAGTCTCCTAATATCCCATGCTTATTCATACCTCCATGCTTTTGTGCATCTTATTCTTCCTGCTTGGAATGTCCTTCCCACTATCTCTGCTTGGTGAACTCCTATTTATCTATCAGTTCAACTCATAAGTCATTTCCTTTGTGAAGATTTCCCTGACTTCCTAAGGCAGAGGTAGTCAATTTGTTCTCTACTTTGTGTACAATCCTCTAGCACATTGCATTATAATTGCTTTTTTAGCACCTCTGCCTCCCCCATTGAACTCAATGGTAAGGAATAGATCTGGGTTGAAATTATCTTTACATCCCCAGCCTCTAGCACAGCACTGGGTATAAAGCAGGCACTCAGAAGATATTCATCAATGATCAATCCTTCAACAATATAGTCTTGCTGTTGAGACTTTCAGAAAAGTCACACTGGCAAATGAGTAGAAAGCCCATACATACCTGAATTCAGATGCTCTTGGTGATGGATCTGAGTTTTAATCCTAGAAAGTTTCTTGTACGGATAAAGAGGGATTATTTTCTCCCATTAGACATTTTCATTTTTGTGAGTTTTGAAAATATAAAAAAAGAATATTAGTGTTTCAAGTGTACAAATAGAAAGTTGAAGATGAAAACCAAGTTCTTTACATAAAATATTTTTAGTTTTATGGATGGAAAGGGACTTGATTTTATTTAAAATTGTAGGTAAATATACACACACATCACTAAGTAAATGATTTGAGAGTTCATATTCATTTCTTGTTACCATAAATATATATGTTTTAGCAAAGGAAAATATTCCAGAAAGAGTTGGTTGTTTTTGTTAAATAGAACACCTCAATTCCTTTTTAAAATATGGTCTGGCCAAAAATAACTTAACAATATCCATGATTAGTCTGCTGAATAGTAAATGATTTGCTTTCCAATGACCTCACAAGCATCTACTTCAATTAGCTTTAGCAAATAAAAAAAATTATTTAGTTTCCTTGTGTAAGTGCAAAATTAATCTGAAAATAGTGAAAAAATGATATATTGCTTTAGAATGTATTAGTGTGTACCTTCTAAAATGAAACCTACATCTACTGCTGGGTTGAAGAACCTGCATTAAGGCTACAGCAAATGGCAAGAAAACATTTTTCCAAGAAAAACGTCAGAGATGTTGTAGTTAATAATATGACTCATGAGTCAAATACAGGATTATTCTCACTGACCCCTAATTTCCCTTCCAGTGCCAATATTTTGTGGTTCTATAAAATCAAGTCTTCCTTACCTGTGATTTAAATATATTTACTTTAAATAAAATCTGCCTTATCACAAGGCATATTTGTTAATTAATCACATTTTCTTTTTTTTATTGAGGTGTGATTAACATAGTGTTATATGTTTCAGGTGTACAATTTAATGATCCAACAATTCTATACATTTTTTCAGTGCTCATCAATATAACGTTACTCTTAATCACTTTTATCTGTTTCACTCAGCCCTCCAACCTCCCAACTGGCAACCACCAATTTGTTCTCTGCCTTTAAGAGTCTGAAATTTTGTTTCTTATTTTCCTTGTTTGCTCATTTGTTTTCTTTCTTTAATTCCACATATGAGTGAAATCATATGGTATTTGTTTTTCTCTGACTCATTTTACTTTTTCAAATCTTATTTTATTTAAATTCAATTAATTAACATATAGTATAACATTAGTTTCAGATGTACAGTTCAGTTATTCATCAATTGCATATAACACCCAGTGATCATTACATCACGTGCCCTCCTTAATGCCCATCACCCAGTTACCCCATCCTCTCACCCACCTCCCCTCCAACAACCCTCAGTTTTTTTCCTATAGTTAAGAGTCTCTTAGGGCATTTCTCCCCCTCTGATTTTGTCTTATTTTATTTTTCACTCCCGTCTCCTATGATCCTTTGTTTATTAAATTCCACATATGAGTGAAACCATATGATAATTGTCTTTCTCTGACTGAATTGTTTTACTTAGTATAATACCCTCCATTTCCATCCATGTCATTGCAAATATTAAGATTTCATCCTTTTTGATGGCTGAGCAATATTCCAATATACACCACATCTTTTTTTTTAATGTTTTTTTTTTTATTATATTATGTTAGTCACCATACAGTACATCCCTGGTTTCTGATGCAAAGCTTGATGATTCATTAGTTGCGTACAACACCCAGTGCACCATGCAATACGTGCCCTCCTTACTACCCATCACCAGTCTATCCCATTCCCCCACCCCCCTCCCCTCTGAAGCCCTCAGGTTGTTTCTCAGGGTCCAGGTCTCTCATGCTTCATTCCCCCTTCTGATTACCCCCCTTTCTTTATCCCTTTCTTCCCCTACCGAACTTCCTAGTTCTTATGTTCCATAGATGAGAGAAACCATATGATAATTGTCTGTCTCTGCTTGACTTATTTCACTTAGCATAATCTCCTCCAGTCCCGTCCATGTTGCTGCAAAGGTTGGGTAATTGTTCTTTCTGGTGGCTGAGCAATATTCCATTGTATATATGGACCACATCTTAATCCAGTAATCTATTGAGGGGCATCTCGGCTCCTTCCACAATTTAGCTATTGTGGACAATGCTGCTATGAACACTGGGGTGCATGTGGCCCTTCTCTTCACTACGTCTGTATCTTTGGGGTAAACACCCAGTAGTGCATTGGCTGGATCATAGGGTAGCTCAATTTTTCACTTTTTAAGGGACATCCACACTGTTTTCCAGAGTGGCTGTACCAACTTGCATTTCCACCAACAATGTAGGAGGGATGCCCTTTCCCCACATCCTCTCCAGCAATTGTTGTTTCTTGCCGTGACAATTTTTGCCCTTCTAACTGGTGTAAGGTAGTATCTTAGTGTGGTTTTGATTTGAATTTCCTTGATGGCTAATGATTTTGAACATTTTTTTCATGTGTCTGTTAGCCATTTGTATGTCATCATTGGAAAAATGTCTGTTCATATCTTCTGCCCATTTTTTGATTTGTTTATTTGTTTCTTGTGTATTGAGTTAGAGAAGTTCTTTGTAGATCTTGGATACCAGTCTTTTATCTGTAGCATCATTTGCAAATATCTTCTCCCATTCCGTGGGCTGCCTCTTAGTTTTTTGACTGTTTCCTTGGCTGTGCAGAAGCTTTTTATCTTGATGAAGCCCTACAAGTTCATTTTTGCTTTTGTTTCTCTTGCTTTTGAAGATATGTCATGAAAAAGGTTGCTTTGGCCGATGTCGTAGAGGTTGCTGCCTATGTTCTCCTCTAGGATTTTGATGGATTCCTGTCTCACATCGAGGTCTTTCATCCATTTGGAGTTTATCCTTGTGTATGGTGTGAGAGAGTGGTCAAGTTTCACTCTTTTGCATGTAGCTGTCCAATTTTCCCAGCACCCTTTAATGAAGAGACTGTCTTTTTTCCATGGGATGTTTTTTCCTGCTTTATCAAAGATTAGTTGCCCAAAGAGCCGAAGGTCCATTTCTGGGTTCTCTATTCTGTTCCATTGGTCTATGTGTCTGTTTTTGTGCCAGTACCATGCTGTCTTTGTGATCACAGCTTTGTAGTACAGCTCGAAATCCGGCACTGTGATGCCTCCAGCTTTGTTTTTCCTTTTCAACAGTTCCTTGGAGATTCGGGGCCTTTTCTGGTTCCACACATATTTATGGACTATTTGTTCCAGTTCTTTGAAAAATGTCATCAGTATTTTGATCGGGATAGCATTGAAAGTGTAGATTGCTCTGGGTAGCATAGACATTTTAACTATGTTTATTCTTCCAATCCATGAGCATGGAATATTTTTCCATCTTTTTGTGTCTTCCTCAATTTCTTTCAAGAATGATTTATAGTTTCTAGAATATAGATCCTTTAAGTCTCTGGTTAAGTTAATTCCAAGGTAACATACGGTTTTTGGTGCTATTGTAAATGGGATGGATTCCCTAATTTCTCTTTCTTCAGTCTCATTATTCGTGTATAGAAATGCAACTGATGAGAGAGAGAGTTAAGATGGCAGAGGACTAGGGGACCCCTTTTTCAGCCGGTCCCCTGAGTCAAGCTGGATAGGTACCAGACCAGCCTAAACAACCACGGAATCAGCCTGAGATGCAGGAAGATACATCTGGAACTCTACAAATGAATATCTCCAGCACTGAGTATTGAGGTATGAAGCGGGGAGCCGTGAAACCGCGCACAGATATCGGAAGATAAATGGAAGGGGGGGCCGCCACGTTTGGACACCGGGAAGCGGCAGCCACCTGCATGGGGGAGGGGGCAGACTCGCGGTCGGCACCCGTGAAACAGCAGACTGAGACCCTGAACCGGGTGCGCGTGCCACCAGGCTTCTCACGGAAATCCGAATCCCGGTGTGCTCACCGGGCATAGACTGACACCAGGAGATCCGGGAGTGCGCGGGGGCGTCTGGCGACTGGCGGCTGGCGGTGTTAGAAACACAAAGGACAGAGATGCGCCGGCCCTGGAAGTGAGGGCAGGGACGCCGGGTGTGGGGCGCACATCCCGGGATGCTGGAGGGTTGAGCAATACCAACAATAACAGAGTTAAAGTGGCCAGAACATCAGTGGAGAACAGGCCGCAATCCCTCTGTTCTGTGACAATTTGGCCTCTGCTGCTCTGACTCTCAGAAGAGGCATAGCAGACCACCAGGGAAAGCTGCCAGAGAACAAAAGCCTGGAAATACTGGCTCACAGCGTGCCCATCCCCATCCCTCCTCGCAGGGGACACGGAGACTCTACCCAAACAGGGTTGCCTGAGTATCGGCCCGGCAGGCCCCTCCCCCAGAACACAGAAGGCAGGCTGAAAAATCAAGAAGCCCACAACACGGGGCGCCTAGGTGGTGAGTCATTGAGCGCCTGTCTTCGGCTTAGGGCGTGATCCCGGCATTGCGGAAAGGAGTCCCTCATCGGACTCCTCCGCTGGGAGCCTGCTTCTCCCTCTCCCACTCCCCTGCTTCTGTTCCCGTTCTTGCTGACTGTCTCTCTCTCTCTCTCAGATAAATAAATAAATAAAATCTTTAAAGAAGAAGCCCACATCCCTAAGATCCCTATAAAACAAGGGGCACGGCCTGGGACCCAGTCAATAATTTGGGCTCTGGACAACCCCGCAACCTCCCCTCATCAGAATGACAAGAAGGAGAAGGAGAAGCCCCCACCCCCAGCAAAGAAAAGACAGTGAGTCTGTGGCCTCTGCCACAGAAATAATGGATATGGATGTAACCAAATTATCAGAAATGGAATTCAGAGTAACGATAGTCAAAATGATGAGTAGAATTGAAAAAAGTATTAACAGAAAGGTTACTGAGAATATAGAATCCCTAAGGACAGAAATGAGAGCAAATCTGACAGAAATTAAAAATTCTATGAGCCAAATGCAGGCAAAACTGGAGGCTCTGATGGCCAGGGTCACAGAAGCAGAGGAACATGTTAGTGAATTGGAGGATGGGTTAATACAGGAAAAAATGCAAATAGAAGCTGGTCCTAAAAAAATCCACGCCCACGAATGTAGGTTACGGGAGATTACTGACTCAATGAAACGATCCAATGTTAGAATCATCAGCATCCCCGAGGGGGTGGAGAAAAACAGAGATATAGAAGAGATATTTGAACACATTGTAGCTGAAAAATTCCCTAATCTAGCAAGGGAAACAAACATCCATGTCCAAGAGGCAGAGAGGACCCCTCCCAAGCTCAACCACGACAAACCTACGCCACGTCACTTCATAGTGCATTTCGCAAATATTAGATACAAGGATACAGTATTGAAAGCGGCCAGGGCAAAGAAATTTCTCACGTACCAAGGCAAAGGCATCAGAATTACGTCAGACCTGTCTACACAGACCTGAAATGAGAGAAAGGGCTGGGGGAGCATTTTTAAAGCTCTTTCAGAGAAAAACATGCAGCCAAGGATCCTTTATCCAGCAAGGCAGTCATTCAGAATTGATGGAGAAATAAAGACGTTTCGGAATCACCAGTCATTAACCAATTTTGTAACCATGAAACCAGCCCTACAGGAGATATTGGGGGGGGGTTCTATAAAGGTAAAAAGGCCCCAAGAGTGATACAGAACAGAAAGTCACAACCAATACAAACAAAGACTTTACTGGCAACATGGCATCATTAAAATCATATCTCTCATTATTCAGTCTCAATGTGAATGGCTTAAATGCTCCGATAAAGTGCCACAGGGTTGCAGATTGGATAAAAAGAAATGACCCATCCATTTGCTGTCTACAAGAGACTCATTTCGACCCCAAAGATGCATTCAGACTGAGAGTAAGGGGATGGAGTACCATCTTTCACGCAAATGGACCTCAAAAGAAAGCTGGGGTAGCAATTCTCATATCAGATAGATTGGATTTTAAACTAGAGACTATAGTTAGAGATGCAGAAGGGCACTATATTATTCTTAAAGGAAGTATTCAACAAGTGGATATGACAATTATAAATATATATGCCCCCAACAGCGGAGCAGCAAGATACACAAGCCAACTCTTAACCAGAATAAAGAGACATATAAATAAAAATACATTAATAGTAGGGGACCTCAACACTCCACTCTCAGAAATAGACAGAACACCCTGGCAAAAACTAAGCAAAGAATCAAAGGCTTTGAATGCCATACTCGACGAGTTGGACCTCATAGATATATATAGAACACTACACCCCAGAACCAAAGAATACTCATTCTATTCTAATGCCCATGGAACATTCTCAAGAATAGACCATGTTCTGGGACACAAAACACGTCTCAACTGATACCAAAAGATTGAAATTATGCCCTGCATATTCTCAGACCACAAAGCTCTGAAATTGGAACTCAACCACAAGGAAAAATTTGGAAGAAACTCAAACACTTGGAGACTAAGAACCTTCCTGCTCTGGAATGACTCAATAAACCAGGAAATCAAAAATCAAATTACACAATTTATGGAGACCAATGAGAATGAAAATACAACAGTCCAAAACCTATAGGATACTGCAAAGGCAGTCCTAAGGGGGAAATACATAGCCATCCAAGCCTCACTCAAAAGAATAGAAAAATCTAAAATGCAGTTTTTATATTCTCACTTCAAGAAGCTGGAACAGCAACAGAGGGACAGACCTAATCCACGCACGAGGAAGCAGATGACCAAAATTAGAGCAGAAATCAATCAAGCAGAAACCAGAAGTACAGTAGAGCAGATCAAAAGGACTAGAAGCTGGTTCTTTGAGAGAATCAATAAAATTGACAGACCACTAGCAAGACTTATCCAAAAGAAAAGAGAAAGGACCAAAATTATTAAAATTATGAATGAAAGAGGAGAGGTCACGATGAACACCATTGAAATTGGACAGATTATTAGAAATTTTTATCAACAGCTATCTGCCAATAAACTAAGCAATCTGGAAGACATGGAATCCTTCCTGGAAACCTATAAACTACCAAGATTGTAACCGGAAGAAATTGATTCCTTAAACAGGCCAATTAATTATGAAGAAATTGAGTCAGTGATAAACAACCTTCCAAACAACAAAACTCCAGGCCCGGACGGTTTTCCTGGGGAATTCTACCAAACATTCAAAGAAGAAATAATACCTATTCTCCTAAAGCTATTTCAAAAAATAGAAACAGAAGGAAAGCTACCAAACTCATTCTATGAGGCCAATATTACCTTGATCCCCAAACCAGGCAAAGACCCCCTCAAAACGGAAAATTACAGACCAATTTCCCTAATGAATACGGACGCCAAAATCCTCAACAAGATACTTGCTAATAGAATCCAACAGTACATTAAAAGGATTATCCATCATGATCAAGTGGGATTCATACCTGGGATGCAAGCGTGGTTCAATATTCGCAAATCAATCAGCATGATACATCATATCAACAAGAAAAGACTCAGGAACCATATGATCCTCTCAATTGATGCCGAAAAAGCATTTGATAAAATACAGCATCCTTTCCTGATTAAAACCCTTCAGAGTATAGGAATAGAGGGTACATTTCTCAATCTCATAAAAGCCATCTATGAAAAGCCTACTGCAAATATTATTCTCAATGGGGAAAAGCTGGAAGCCTTTCCCTTAAGATCAGGAACTCGACAAGGATGCCCACTCTCGCCACTATTAATCAACATAGTACTGGACGTCGTTGCAACAGCAATCAGATGACAAAAAGGGATCAAAGGTATTCAAATGGCAAAGAAGAAGTCAAAATGTCTCTCTTCACAGATGACATGATACACTATATGGAAAACCCAAAAGAATCCACTCCCAAACTATTAGAAGTTATAGAGCAATTCAGTAATGTGGCGGGATACAAAATCAATATTCAGAAATCAGTTGCATTTCTATACATGAATAACGAGACCAAAGAAAGAGAAATTAGGGAATCCATCCCATTTACAATAGCACCAAAAACCCTAGGTTACCTTGGAATTAACCAGAGACGTAAAGGACCTATATTCTAGAAACTATAAATCACTCTTGAAAGACATTGAGGAAGACATAAAAGGATGGAAAAATATTCCATGCTCATGGATCAGAAGTATTAACATAGTTAAAATGTCCATGCTACCCAGAGCAATCTACACTTTCAATGCTATCCCGATCAAAATACCGAGGACATTTTTCAAAGAACTGCAACAAATAATCCTTAAATTTGTATGGAAACAGAAAAGGCCCTGAATCTCCAAGGAACTGTTGAAAAGGAGAAACAGGGGCGCCTGGGTGGCACAGCGGTTAAGCGTCTGCCTCCAGCTCAGGGCGTGATCCCAGATTTACGGGATCAAGCCCCACATCAGGCTCCTCCACTGTGAGCCTGCTTCTTCCTCTCCCACTCCCCCTGCTTGTGTTCCCTCTCTCACTGGCTGTCTCTATCCTGTCAAATAAATAAATAAAATATTTAGAAAAAAAAAAGGAGAAACAAAGCTGGGGGCATCACAATGCCGGATTTTGAGCTGTACTACAAAGCTGTGATCACAAAGACAGCATGGTACTGGCACAAAACAGACACATAGACCAATGGAACAGAATAGAGAACCCAGAAATAGACCCTCGGCTCTTTGGGCAACTAATATTTGATAAAGCAGGAAAAAACATCCGGTGGGAAAAAGACAGTCTCTTTAATAAATGGTGCTGGGAAAATTGGACAGCTATATGCAAAAGAATGAAACTTGACCACTCTCTCACACCATACACAAAAATAAACTCCAAATGGATGAAAGACCTTGATGTGAGACAGGAATCCATCAAAATTCTAGAGGAGAATATAGGCAGCAACCTCTACGACATCGGCCAAAGCAACCTTTTTCATGACACATCCCCAAAGGCAAGAGAAACAAAAGATAAAATGAACTTATGGGACTTCATCAAGATTAAAAGCTTCTGCACAGCCAAGGAAACAGTCAAAAAAACTAAGAGGCAGCCCACGGAATGGGAGAAGATATTTGCAAATGACACTATAGATAAAGTACTAGTATGTAAGATCTACAAAGAACTTCTCAAACTCAATACACGAGAAACAAATACACAAATCAAAAAATGGGCAGAAGATATGAACAGACACTTTTCCAATGAAGACATACAAATGGCTAACAGACACATGAAAAAATGTTCAAAATCATTAGCCATCAGGGAAATTCAAATCAAAACCACACTGAGATACCACCTTACGCCAGTTAGAATGGCAAAAATAGACAAGGCAAGAGACAACAATTGTTGCAGAGGATGTGGAGAAAGGGGATCCCTCCTACATTGTTGGTGGGAATGCAAGTTGGTACAGCCACTCAGGAAAACAGTGTGGAGGTCCCATAAAAAGTGAAAAATTGAGCTACCCTATGATCCAGCCATTGCACTACTGGGTGTTTACCCCAAAGATACAGACGTAGTGAAGAGAAGGGCCATATGCACCCCAATGTTCATAGCAGCATTGTCTACAATAGCTAAATCATGGAAGGAGCCAAGATGCCCTTCAACAGATGACTGGATTAAGAAGTTGTGGTCCATATATACAATGGAATATTACTCAGCTGTCAGAAAGAACGAATTCTCAACATTTGCTGCAAAATGGACGGCACTGGAGGAGATAATGCTAAGTGAAATAAGTCAAGCAGAGAAAGACAACTATCATATGATTTCTCTCATCTATGGAACATAAGAACTAGGATGATCAGTAGGGGGAGAAAGGGATAAAGAAAGGGGTGGTAATCAGAAGTGGGAATGAAGCATGAGAGACTATGGATGATGAGAAACAAACTGAGGGCCTCAGAGGGGAGGGGGGTGGGGGAATGGGATAGACCGGTGATGGGTAGTAAGGAGGGCACGTATTGCATGGTGCACTGGGTGTTATACGCAACTAATGAATCATCGAGCCTTGCATCGGAAACTGGGAATGTACTGTATGGTGACTAACATAATATAATAAAAAATCATTTAAAAAAAAGTCAAAGAGCAAAAAAAAAAAAATAAAAGAAGAAATGCAACTGATTTCTGAGCATTGATTTTGTATCCCGCCACATTACTGAATTGCTCTATAACTTCTAATAGTTTGGGAGTGGATTCTTTTGGGTTTTCCATATGGAGTATCGTGTCATCTGCGAAGAGAGACATTTTGACTTTTTCTTTGTCAATTTAGATACCTTTTATCCCTTTTTGTTGTCTGATTGCTGTTGCAAGGACTTCTAATACTATGTTGAATAATAGTGGCGAGAGTGGGCATCCTTGTCATGTTCCTGATCTTAAGGGAAAGGCTTCCAGCTTTTCCCCATTGAGAATGATATTTGTTGTAGGCTTTCATAGATGGTTTTTATTAGATTGAGGAATGTACTCTCTATCCGTACACTCCAAAGGGTTTTAATCAGGAAAGGATGTTGTATTTTGTCAAATGCTTTTTCTGCATCTATTGAGAGAATCATATGATTTTTGAATTTTTCTTTCTGGATAAAATCTAAGACCCTTATCAATTTGTGAATGTTGAACCACCCTTGCATCCCAGGGATGAATCCCACTTGGTCATGATGGATAATCCTTTTAATGTACTGTTGGATTCTATTAGCCAGGATCTTGCTGAGAATTTTGGCATCCATGTTCATTAGGGAAATCCTTCTGTAATTCCCCTTTTTGATGGGGTCTTTGCCTGGTTTGGGGATCAAGGTAATATTGGCCTCATAGAATGAGTTTGGTATCTTTCCTTCTGTGTCTATTTTTTGAAATAGCTTTAGGAGAATAGGTATTATTTGTTCCTTGAATGTTTGGTAGAATTCACCAGGAACACCATCCAGGCCTGGAGTTTTGTTTTTTGGAAGGTTGTTTATCACTGACTCAATCTCTTCATAATTAATTGTCCTGTTTAAAAAATCAATTTCTTCCTGTTTCAGTCTTGGTAGTTTATAGGTTTCCAGGAAGGCCTCCATCTCTTCCAGATTGCTTAATTTATTTGCATAAAGCTGTTGATAAAAGTTTCTAATAGTCCTTCCAATTTCATTGGTGTTGGTTGTGACCTCTCCTGTTTAATTCATAATTTTATTAATTTGGGTCCTTTCTCTATTCTTTTGGATAAGTCTTGCCAGTGGTCTGTCAATTTTATTGATTCTCTCAAAGAACCAGCTTCTAGTTCTGTGGATCTGTTCTACTGTACTCCTGGTTTCTAATTCATTGATTTCTGCTCTAATCTTGGTCAACTGCTTCCTCGTGAGTAGATTAGGCCTGTCCCTCTGTTGCTGCTCCAGCTTCTTTGATTTGAGGATATAAAAACTGCATTTTAGATTTTTCTATTCTTTGAGTAAGGCATGGATGGCTATGTATTTCCCCCTTAGGACTGCCTTTGCAGTGTCCCATAGGTTTTGGACCATTGTGTTTTCATTCTTGTTGGTCTCCATAAATTGTTTAAATTGATTTTGGATTTTCTGGTTTATCTAATCATTCCTGAGCAGGATGGTTCTTAGTCTCCAAGTGTTTGAGTTTCTTCCAATTTTTCCTTGTGGTTAGTTCCAATTTCGAAGTGTTGTGGTCTGAGAATATGCAGGGAATAATTTCAGTCTTTTGGTATCGGTTGAGACCTGTTTTGTGTCCCAGAACACAGTCTATTCTTGAGAATGTTCCATGGGCATTAGAATAGAATGAGTATTCTTTGGTTCTGGGGTGTAGTGGTCTATATATATCTATGAGGTCCAACTCATCAAGTATGGCATTCAAAGCCCTTGTTTCTTTGTCGATTTTTTGCATGGGTGTTCTGTCTATTTCTGATGATGGAGTGTTGAGGTCCCCTACTATTAACGTATTTTTATCTACATGTCTCTTTATTCTGGTTAAGAGTTGGCTTGTGTGTCTTGCTTCTCCTCTGGTGGAGGCATATATATTTATAATTGTCACATCCACTTGTTGGATACATCCTTTAAGAATAATATAGTGCCCTTCCGTGTCTCTAACTATAGTCTTTAGTTTAAAATCCAATCTGTCTGATATGAGAATTGCTACCCCAGCTTTCTTTTGAGGTCCATTGTCATGAAAGATGATATTCCATCCCTTTACTTTCAGTCTGGATGTATCTTTAGGTTCAAAATTAGTCTCTTGTAGACAGCAAATGGATGGGTCATGTCTTTTTATCCAATCTGCACCCCTGTGGCGTTTTATGGGAGCATTTAGGCCATTTAAATTGAGACTGATTATTCAGAGATATGATTTTAATGATGCCATGTTGCCAGGAAAGTCTTTGTTTCTATCAATTGTGACTTTCTGTTCTGTATCACTCTTGGGGCCTTTTTAGCTTTATAGAACTCCCCTTAATATCTCCTGTAGGGCTGGTTTCGTGGTTATGAAATTGGTCAATGACTGGCGATTCTGGAAAGTCTTTATTTCTCCATCAATTCTGAATGACAGCCTTGCTGGATAAAGGATCCTTGGCTGCATGTTTTTCTCTGAAAGAGCTTTAAAAATGCCCCCCCCCCCAGCCCTTTCTCTCATTCCAGGTCTGTGTAGACAGGTCTGACGTAATTCTGATGCCTTTGCCTTGGTACGTGAGAAATTTCTTTGCCTTGGCCGCTTTCAATACTGTATCCTTGGATCTAATATTTGCAAAATGCACTATGATGTGTCGTGGTGTAGGTTTGTCGTGGTTGAGCTTGGGAGGGGTCCTCTCTGCCTCTTGGACATGGATGTTTGTTTCCCTTGCTAGATTAGGGAAGTTTTCAGCTACAATTTGTTCAATTATCTCTTCTAAACCTCTGTTTTTCTCCACCCCCTTGGGGATGCCGATGATTCTGACATTGGAACATTTCATTCAGTCAGTAATCTCCTGTAACCTACATTCCTGAGCGTGGATCTTTTTTAAAGATTTTATTTTATTTATTAGACAGAGATAGAGACAGCCAGCGAGAGAGGGAACACAAGCAGGGGAAGTGGGAGAGGAAGAAGCAGGCTCATAGCGGAGGAGCCTGACATGGGACTCGATCCCAGAACGCCGGGATCACGCCCTGATCCGAAGGCAGACGCTTAACTGCTGTGCCACCCAGGCACCCCGAGCGTGGATTTTTTTAAGTCCAGATTCTATTTTAGTTTTCTCTTCTACTAACCCATCCTCCAATTCACTGATATGTTCCTCTGCCTCATTCACCCTGGCCGTCAGAGCCTCTAGTTTTGACTGCATTTGGCTCATAGAATTTTTAATTTCTGCCAATTTGGCTCTCATTTCCACCCTTAGAGATTCTATATTCTCATTAACATTTTCGTTAATACTTTTTTCAAGTCTACACATCCTCTTGACCATTGTTACTCTGAATCCATTTCTGAAAATTTGGTTATATCCATATCCATTAGTTCTGTGGCAGAGGCCACAGACTCATTGTCTTTTCTTTGCTGGGGGGGGGGATTTCTCCTTCTCATCATTCTGATGAGGAGAGGTTGCGGGGTTGTCCCGAGCCCGAATTATTGACCGGGACCCAGGCCGTGCGCCCTTGTTTTATAGGGATCTTAGGGATGTGGGCTTCTTGATTTTTCAGCCTGCCTTCTGGGGGAGGTGCCTGCCGTGACAATAGTCAGGCAACCCTGTTTGG
Source organism: Ursus arctos (assembly GCF_023065955.2). Classification (NCBI taxonomy): domain Eukaryota; kingdom Metazoa; phylum Chordata; class Mammalia; order Carnivora; family Ursidae; genus Ursus; species Ursus arctos. The sequence goes on from NC_079873.1 coordinate 59,729,799, forward strand.
GTAGAGTCTCCATGTCCCCTGCGAGGGGGAATGTGGGTGGGCACACTGTGAGCCAGTCTTTCTAGGCTTTTGTTATCTGGCGGTTTTCCCTGGCGGTTTGCTGTGCCTCTTCTGATAGAGCAGCAGTGGCGGAATCTCAACCTCTGTCTCAGAACAGAGGGATCGCGGGCCGTTCTCCACTGATGTTCTGGCCACTTTAACTCTGTTTCTGTTGGTGCTGCTCAACCCTGCAGCATCCCGGGATGTGCGCTCCACACCTGGTGTTCCAGCCCTCACTTCCAGGGCCGGCACGTCTCTGTCCTTTGTGTTCTAACACCGCCAGCCACCAGGTGCCAGCCACCCCCGCATGCTCCCGGGGTTCCTGGTCTCAGTCTGGTTCCAGTGAGCACACGGAGCTCTGTTTCAGTCTGGTGGCGCTCGTTCCCTAGCTCACGGTCTCAGTCTGCTCTCTCATGTGTGCCACTTGACGAGTCTGCCCGCTCCCCAGTGCAGGTGGCTACCGCTTCCTGGTGCCTGAAAGCAGCGGCTCCCTCCCCCTTCCATTTATCTTCTGATATCTGTGCGTGGCTTCACGGCTCCCCACCTCGTACCTCAATACTCAGCGCTGGAGATGTTCATTTGTAGAGATCCAGATGTATCTTCCTGCGTCTCAGGTTGATTCCGTGGATGTTCAGGCTGGTCTGGTACTGATCCAGCTCGACTCAGGGGACCGGCTGAAAAAGGGGTCCCCTACTCCTCTGCCATCTTAACTCCCCCCCCATACCACATCTTCTTTATCCATTCATCTGTCAATGGACATCTTGGCTCTTTTTATAGTTTGGCTATTGTGGACATTGCTGCTATAAACATTGGGAGTATAGGTGCCCCTTCAGATCACAATGTTTGTATCCTTTGGATAAATACCTATTAGTACAACTGCTGGGTCATAGGGCAGCTCTATTTTTAACTTACTTATTTTACTTAGCATATACACTCTAGCTCCATCCATGGTGTTGCAAATGGCAAGATTTCCATTCTTTTTAAGGCCAAGTAATATTCCATTGTGTGTGTGTGTGTGTGTGTGTGTGTGTGTGTGCACGTGTGTGTGTGTGTGTACATTTTTTTATCCTTTCATCTCTGGATAAACACTTGGGTTGCTTTCATATCTTGGATGCTGTAAATAATGCTGTAACAAACATGGAGGCTCATATATCTTTTCAAGTTAGTGATTTTCTTTGGGTAAATACCCAGTAGCGGAATTACTGGATCATATGGTAATTCTATTTTTAATTTTTGGAGGAACCTCCATACTGTTTTCCACATTGGCTGCACCAATTGGCATTCCCACCATCATTACCCTGATACCAAAATCAGATAAAGTCACTACAAAAAAAGAAAACTACGGGTCAATACCTCTGATGAACATAGATGCAAAAATCCTCAACAAAATGTTAGCAAACCTAGTCCAATAATACATTTAAAAAATCACTCACCACAATCAAGTGGGATTTATTCTCAGATCTATCAACATGATATATTACATCAACAAGAGAAAGGATAAAAACCATGTGGTCATCTAAACAGAACAGATGTAGAATAAGAATTTGACAAATTACAACATCCATTCATGATAAAAGCTTTCAATGAAATAGTTTGGAGCAGCATACTTCAACATGATAAAGGCCATATATGAAACACCCACAGCCAACATCATACTTTTTGGTGAAAATCTGAGAACTTTTTCTCTAAGATCAGGAACAAGGACAAGTATGTCCACTCTTACCACTTTTATTCAACATTGTACTGGAAGTCCTATACATACCAAACAAGAAAAAAACAGAGAGAGAGAGAGAGATTCGAACTGGTAAAGAAGAAGTAAAACTTTCACCATTTGCAGATGATATGATACTATATATAGAAAACCCCAAAGAGCCCACCAAAAAAAAAATGACTGGGACTGATAAACAAATTCAGTACAGTTGCAGGATAAAAATTAATATACGGAAATCTGTTGCATTTCTATACACTAATAATGAAGTAGCAGAAAGAGAAATTAAGAAAACAATCTTACTTAGAATTTCACCAAAAAGAATAAAATGCCTAGGAATAAACTCAACCAAGGAAGTGAAAGACCTGTACACCAAAAAGTATAAAACAGAACTGGAGGAGATTATGCTAAGTGAAATAAGTCAAGCAGAGAAAGACAATTATCATATGGTTTCATTCATTTGTGGAACATAAGGAATAGCAGGGAGATCATTAGGAGAAGGAAGGCAAAAATGAAGGGGGGGAAACAGAGGGGGAGATGAACTATGAGAGACTATGGTCTCTGAGAAACAAACTGAGGGTTTTAGAGGGAAGGGGGATAGGGGGATGGTTTAGTCTGGTGAAAGGTATTAAGGAGGGCACGTATTGCATGGAGCACTGGGTGTTATACACAAACAATGAATCATGGAACACTACATCAAAAGCTAATGATGTACTGTATGGTGACATAAATAAATAATAAATAAATAAATAAATAAATAAATAAATAAAACATTGATAAAATTGAAGATGACCCAAAGAAATGCATAGACGTTCCATTATCGTGGATTAGAAGAAACAAGATTATTAAAATGCCCATACTACCCAAAGAAATCTACATATTTAATACAATCCCTATCAAATCACATTTTCAATGCCTTTCATTACAAAATCAGAGATGGCCTTCTGTAATAGGAAGAATCGGGACCAACTGAAAAATTAAAAAACACACTTTCAAGAATGCAAGAACTCTTAAAATGACAGTTAAGGGGGGATGGAGTTCATTTTCTAAAAAAGTATTAATAACAATTCTCAATACAATTCAAAAAGTACAAATAGTACCCTGCATTGGAAACATAAGCATGAAATCAGAAACTAACCACCTTTAGTAAATACCCTTTTAAAATAATAAATTACTGGTCTCTCTTTATTTAATCAATAATTTTTGAACTGCTTATAATTTAAAGTTACAATCTCTTGATAGATTCAGGATACATTTTTCTTTAAAGATCATTTGTTATCTCATGATTTCTTTTAGGGCCAATTTTCCCACACGATGGCTTTCCCTCATATGTAGAAAATCTCTAGCAAGGATTTGAGAGGAATATAACATAGTCAAGGTCACCGACTCTAGTATCAGTCAGTCTTGGGGGTTTAGATCCTTGGTGACCATAGGCAAGCTTCTAAAACTAACTGAAGTTGAGTTTTACCAGATACGCAATAGGTTCTAAAAAGGATTAGGTGAGGTAACATTCTTCTAATAATAAGTGATCAATAATGGTTGTTATTATTAGAGTGTAGCCTACAAATGATCATCTGGAGCGGCTTGAATTTTGCACTATGTAGAGTTTAATTAAAAATATCCTTTTTTAACTTCTCCATAAAACTTTGATATAGTCTCTACATAATGAGAGAAACATAAAAGAGCAGGAATTTTATTATTTATTTATTCATTTATTTTTATTTCAGTATAGTTGACACACAGTGTTTCAGGCGTGCAACATAGTGATTAAACTTCTCTGTATATGGGGCGCCTGGGTGGCTCAGTCATCAAGCGTCTGCCTTCGGCTCGGGTCATGATCCCAGGGTCCTGGGATGGAGCCCTATGCTGGGCTCCCTGCTCAGCGGGAAGCCTGCTTCTCCCTCTCCCACTCCCCCTGCTTGTGTTCCCTCTCTCACTGTGTCTCTCTCTCTGTCAAATAATAAAAAATCTTAAAAAAAACTTTTCTGTATGTTATGCTCTGCTTACAAGTGTGACTACAATCTGTCTCAATATAATGTTATTGCAATATCAGTGACTATATTCCCTACACTGATTTTTATTCCCCTGAGTGACTGATTCTATAACTGGGATCCTGTATCTTCCACTGCCCTTCATTCATTTTGCCCTCCCCTCCATTCCCCTCCTCTCAGGCAACTATCAGTTTGTTCTCATTAGTTATAGATCTGATTCTGCTTTTTATTCATTTTTTTAAATTCCACATAAGGATGAAATAATATGGCATTTGTCTTTCTCAGCCTAATTTATTCTACTTAGCATAATACCCTCTAGGTCTATGCATTTGCTTGCAAGTGGCATGCTCTCATTCTTTTTTATGGCTGCATAATATTCCATTATCTCACATCTCCTTATCCATTCATCTATCAATGGACACTTGGTTGCTTCCAAATCTTGGCTATTGTAACTTTATTTTTTAGAGATATAAGTGATTTAATTTTAATAATTTTAAGTTTTTAAATTTTAATTCCAGTATAGTTAACATACAGTACTATAGTAGTTTCAGTTGTATGATATACTTATTCAACAATTCCATGCATCACTGTCTCATCATGACATGTCTATTCCTGAATCCCCACCACCTATTTCATCCATCCCCCCACCCCCTCCTCTCTGATAACCATCAGTTCATTCTCTATAGTTCAGAGTCTGTTTTTTGGCTTGCCTCTTTCACTCTCTATTACTCGTGCTCATTTGGTTTCCTAAATTCCACATATGAGTTAAATCATATGGAATGTGCCTTTCCCTGACTAACTTACTTTGCTTAGCAATATACTAACTCCATCCATGTCATTGCAAATGGCAAGATTTCGTTCTTTTAATGGCTGAATAATATTCCATTATATATATACATATATATATATATATGTATATATGTGTGTGTGTGTGTGTGTGTGTATGTGTGTGTGTGTATCACTTCTTCTTTATCCATTAATCAATCTATGGAAGCTTGGGCTACTCCCATAATTTGGCTATTGTAAATAATGCTGCTAAAAACATAGAGGTGCATGTATCCCTTTGAATTAGTGTTATTGTAATCATTGGGTAACTACCCAGTAATCTGAATACTGGATCCTAGGATAGTTCTATTTTTACCTTTTTGAGGAAACTCCATACTGTTTTCCAGAGTGGCTGAACCAGTTTGCTTTCCCACCAACATTGCAAGAGGGTTCCCCTTTTTCTATATCCTCACCAACACCTGTTGCTTCTTGTGTTTTTTATTTTTAGCCATTCTGACAGATGAATAATATCTCATTGAAGTTTTGATTTGCATTTCCCTGATGATAATTAATGATGAGAATCTTTCATATGTCTGTTGACCACCTGGTTGTCTTCTTTAAGAAATACCTGTTTATGCCTTCTGCCCACTTTTTAATAGGGTTGTTTTTTGGATGTTGAGTTCTATAAGATCTTTATATATTTTGGATACTAACCCCTTAGTGGATATGACATTTGCAAATATCTTCTTCCATTCCATAGGTTGCCTTTTAGTTTTGTTGATTCTTTCCTTCCTGGTGCAGAAGCTTTTTATTTTGATGCAGTCCTAATAGTTTATTTTTGCTTTTGTTTCCCTTACTTCAGGGAACCTATATAGGAAAAGGTGCTACAGCAGAGGTCAAATAGGTTACTCCCAGTGTTCTCTTTGAGGATTTTTAAGGTTTCAGGTCTCACCTTTAGGTCTTTAGTCCATTTTGAATTTTTTTTTTTGTATGGTATAACAAAGAGGTCCAGTTTCTTTCTTCTGCCTGTTGCCACCCTGTTTTCCAAACACCATTTGTTCAAGAGATTATCCTTTTCCCATTGGATATTCTTCCCTGCTTTGTTGAAGATTAACCATAGAGTTTTGGGTTTATTTCTGTTCCATTGATCTATATGTGTATTTTTGTGCCAGTACCATAATGTTTTTGAATACTACAGCTTTGTAATATAACTTGAAGTCCAGAATTGTGATGCCTCCAGCTTCACTTTTATTTTGCTTTGGCTATTTGGGCTCTTCTGCACTTCCATACAAATTTCAGGATTGTTTGTTCTAGTTCTGTGAATAGTACTATTGGTATTTTGATGGGGAGAGCATTACATGTGTAGATTGATTTTGGTAATACAGACATATTAACAATACTTTTTTTCTTCCAATTCATGAGCATGGAATGTGTTTCCATTCCTTTGTATCATCTTCAATTTCTTTCATAATTGTTTTATAATTTTCAGAGTACAGATCTTTTACCTCTTTGGTTAGGTTTATTCCCAGGAATCTTATGGCTTTTGATGCAATTATAAATGGGATTGATTCCTTATTTTCTCTTTCTGCTGCTACATTATTGATGTACAGAAATGCAATAGATTTCTGAACATTGCTTTTGTATCCCATGACTTTACTGAATTCATGTATCAGCAATTGTGTGGAGTCTTTCAGGTTTTATATAAATAGTATCCTGTCATCTACAAATAGTGTAAGTTTTGCTTCTTCACTACTGATTTGAATAACTTTTCTTTGTGTTGTCTGATTGCTGTGGCTAGAACTTTCAGTAGTATGTTGAATAGAAGTGACGAGTGTGGACATCCTTGTCTTCTTCCTGAGGATGATGTTAGCTGTGGATTTTTCATATATGACTTTATTATGTGGTGGTATGTTCCCTCTATTTTGTTGAAGGTTATTTTTTTATCATGAATCGATGCTGTACTTTGTCAAATACTTTTTCTGCATCTATTGAAATGATCATATGGTTCTTATCATTTCTCTTATATTGCAATATATCACATTGATCAACTAAGGAATACTGAACCACACTTGCAAGCCAGGAATAAATCCCACTTTTTCATGGTGAACATTTTTTTAAATGTATTGTTCAATTTGGTTTGTTAGTATTTTCTTGAGGATTTTTGCATCTCTGTTTATCAAGGACATTGGCCTGTAGTTCTCTATTTTAGTAGTACCTTTATCCAGTTTTGGTGTCAGGATAATGTTGGCTTCATAGAATGAATTTGGAGTTTTTCCTCCCTTTTCTATTTTTTGGAATAGTTTGAGAATAATAAAAAGAATAATAACTCTTCTTCAAATGTTTGGTAGAATTTACCTGTGAAGCCATCTGGTCCTGGACTTTTATTGTCTGGAGAGATTTTTTATTACAGATTCAATTTCATTGCTGGTTATTGGTCTGTTCAAATTTTCTGTTTATTCTTATCTCATTTTGGATGTTTATATGTTTCTAGGAATTTATCCACTTCTTCCACATTGTCCAATTTGTTGGCATATAGTTTCTCATAGTATTCTCTTATAATTGTATTTCTGCGGTGCTGGTTGTTATTTCTCCTTTCTCATTTGTAATTTTGTTTATTTGAGTCATTTCTCTTTTTTTCTTGGTAAGTCTGGCTAGAGGTTGATCAATTTTATTGAGTTTTTTCAAGGACTGTGCACCTGTTTGGGCACCTGGATGGCTCAGCTGGTTAAGCATCTGCCTTCAGCTCAGGTTGTGCTCCTGGGGTTCTGGGATCAAGCCCCGTGTCAGGTTCCCTGCTCACTGGAGAGTCTGTTTCTCCTTCTCCCTCTGCCCCTCCCCCCTGCTCATGTGCTCTCTCTCTCTCTCTCTCTGATCCCTCTCTCTCAAATAAGTAAATAAAATCTTTTAAAAAAAAAGAATGAGCACCTATTTTTATTAATCTATCTTTTTGGTTTTTTTCTCAGTTTCTATATCATTTATTTCTGCTCTCATCTTTATTATTTCCTTCCTTCTGCTGGTTTTAGGTTTTCTTTGTTGTTCTTTTTCTATCTCCTTTAGGTGTAAGCTTAAGTTGTTTATTTGAGATTTTTCTTGCTTCTTTAGGTAGGCCTGTAATGCTATAAACTTCCTTCTTAGAACCACTTTTGCTGCATCCAAAGGTTTTAGACTGTTGTGTTTTCATTTTCATTTGTTTCCATGTACTTTTTCATTTCCTCTTTGGTTTCCTGGTTGACCCATTCATTGTTTAGTAGCATATTCTTTAACCTCCAAGTATTCGTGGTCTTTCCAGATTTTTTTTCTTGTGGTTGACTTCTAGTTTCATAGCATTGTGATCAGAAAAGATTCATGCTATAACTTTGGTATTTTTTAATTTGTTAAGGCTTGTTTTGTGGCCTTATATGTGATCTATTCTGGAGAATATTCCATGTGCACTTGAAAAGAACGTGTATTCTGCTGTTTTAGGATGAAATGTCCTGAATATATCTGTTAAAACCATCTGGTCCAGTGTGTCATTCAAAGCAAATGTTTCCTTGTTGATGTTCTGTTTAGATGATCTGTCCATTGATGTAAGTGGGGTGTTAAAAGTCTCCTACTACTATTGTATTATTATTTATTAGTTTCTTTATGTTTGTTATTATCTGTTTTATATATTTGGGTGCTCCCATATTGGATGCATATATATTTACAATTGTTAGCTCTTCTTGTTGAATTGTCCCTTTAGTTTTATATAGTGTCCTTCTTTGTCTCTTGTTACAGTGTTTGTTTTAAAGTCTAGTTTTTCTGATGTAAGTATTGCTACTCTGACTTTATTCTGACATTGGTTTTTATGGTAAATATTTCTCTATCCCCTGATTTTCAATCTGCTCATGTTTTTAAGTCTGAAATGAGTCTCTTGTTGGCAGCATATGGATAGGTCTTTTTTTTTAAAGGATTTATTTATTTATTTTAGAGAAAGAGAGAGAGCATGAGTGGGGGGAGGGGCAGAGGGAGAGAGAGAAAATCTCAAGCAGACTCCCCACTGAGCACAGAGCCCAACACAGGGCTCAATCTCACAACCCTGAGATCATGACCTGAGCCAAAATCAAGAGTTGAACACTTAGCCAACTGAGCCACACAGGTACCCTGGATAAGTGTGTTATTTTAATTTTTTTTAATTCACTCTGACACCTTATGTCTTTTGTTTGGAGCATTTAGTCTACATTCAAAGTAATTATTGATAGATATGTATTTATTGCCATTTTGTTATTTGTTTTGTAGGTGTTTTGTAGCTTTTCTCTAATCCTTTCCACTCTTTCTCTTTTTCATGGTTTGTTGTCTTTCTTTAATGATATACTTGGGTTCCTTACTCTTTTTTTTTGTATATCTATTACTGTTTTTTGATTTGTGCTTACCATTGAGTTTACTTCTTTTGTCTGTTTCAAGTTTTATTTAAATTCCATTTAGTTAACATATAGTGTAATATTAGTTTCAGGTATGGAATTTAGTGATTCATCACTTACATATAACTCTCAGTGCTCATCACAACAAATGCCCTCCTTTTTTAAAAAAATATTTTATTTATTTATTTGACAGAGAGAGAGACAGCCAGCAAGAGAGGGAACACAGGCAGGGGGAGTGGGAGAGGAAGAAGCAGGCACCCAGAGGAGGAGCCCAATGTAGGGCTCAATCCCAGGACTCTGGGATCACGCCCTGAGCTGAAGGCAGATGCTTAACAACTGAGCCACCCAGGCACCCCAACAAATGCCCTCCTTAATACCCATCACCCATTTAACCCTCCCCCACTTACCTCCCCTTCAGCAACCCTCGATTTATTCTATATAGTTAAGAGTCTGTTTTATGGTTTGCCTCTCTTTTTTCCCCCATGTTCATTTGTTTTGTTTCTTAAATTTCATCTTCTGCATGTAGCAGTCTATATGAAGCTGATGGTTGCTTAATGTTGAACTCATTCTTTAATCCTCTCCGCTCCATGTTTGAGATATTTGGTATCTTAATTTACATCTTTTTGTTATATGAATCACTGGTCTGATTTTTACAGAAATACTTATTTTTCTGCTTTTGTGTTGTTTAGATTTTACACTCTCACGTATGGTTTTTCCTTTCTACTCAGAGTCCCCTTTAATATTTCTTGTAGAGATGGTTAAGTGGTCAGGGATCCCTTTAGTTTGTTTGTTTGAGAACCTCTTTATCTCTCTCTCTATTCTGAATGTTAGCCTTGCTTGGATACAATATTGTTGGCAGCAGATTTTTGCCTTTCAGCACTTTGAATATATCATGCCACTGCCTTCTGGCCTACAATGTTTCTGCTGACAAATCCTGATACCCTTATGACATTTCCTTTGTATGTAACTCTTCTTTTCTTTTGCAACATTTACATTTTTTTCTTTATCACTATTTTTTTGCCATTTTAATTATTATGTGTTTTGGTGTTGACCTCTTTGGGTTGGATTTGCTGTGGGATCTCTATGCCTCCTGAATCTGGATCTCTGTTCCTCTCCTCACATTTGGGAACCTTTCAGCTATTTCTTCAAATACGTTTTCTGTCCCCCTTTCTCTGTCTTCTCCCTCTGGGAATCCTGTAATGCAACTGTTATTATGTTTGATGAAGCCACTAAGTTCTCTACATCTATTCTCACTCTACAGTATTTGTTTGTCACTCACCTGTTCAGCTTGATTGCTTTCCATTACTCTATTTTCTAGGTCACTGATACATTCTTCTACTTCCTGTAGCCTACTATTCACTCAATCTATTGTATTTTTATTTTATTTTTTTATTATTTTCAGTTAGCCACTGTATAGTACATCATTAGTTTTTGATGTAGTGTTCAATGATCCATTAGTATTGTATTTTTAATTTTGTTTATTGAGTTCCTCATCTCTGATGTTATTTTTTATCTCTTTTCACTGATACCCTTCACCCTTTCCTGAAGCCTGGGGAGTACCTTTATAATCATTATTCTAAAATCTCTACCAAGCAGACTACTTATTTCTGTTTCACTTAGATCTCCTGCTGTGCTTTTGTTCTGATCTTTCATTTGAGATGAATTCCTCTGTCTCCTAATTTTGTCTACTTCTCTGTGACTGTTTCTATGTTAGGAATGTCAGCTATGTCTTCTGCTCTTGAAAGTAGTGGCATTATGGGGGTCAGAAAAAGAAGGCGGAGGAGTAGGGGACCTTCATTAAGCTGGTCCTCTGAATCGAGCTGGATATCTACCAGATCATCCTGAACACCCATGAAATCAGCCTGAGACGTAGGAAGATACAACTGGATCTCTACAAACGAACATCTCCAGTGCTGAGTATTGAGGTATGAAGCGGGGAGCCATGAATCTGCACACAGATATCAGAAGATAAATGGAAGGGGGAGCAGTAGCCTCCTGCATTGGGGAGCAGGCCAGACTCACAAACTGGCACCCATGAGAAAGCAGACTGAGACTGGGAGCCTGGGAATGCACGCATGTGACTGGACTGAAACTGGGAGCTCGGGAGCATGCACAGGAACCAGGCACAGCTGGCAGTGTTAGAAGCACAAAGGACAGAGACGTGTTGGCCCTGGAAGCAAGGGCTGGGAGAATGGCCGTGGGACACACAAACCGGGATGCTGCAGGGTTTTTAGCAGCACCGACAGAAACAGATTTAAAGTGGCCAGCAGAGCTCAGTGGAGAGCAGACTATGATCTTTCTGTTCTGAGACAGAGGCTGGGATACGGCCACTGCTGCTCTGATTCTTAGAAGAGTCACAAAAAACCACCAGGGAAAACCACCAGAGAACAAAAGCCCAGAAATACTGGTTCATATTGTGCCCATCCCCAGCCTCCCTCACAGGGGACAGGGCAACTACCCAAACATGGTTGCCTGAGTATCAGCGTGGCAGGCCACTCTCCCAGAAGGCAGGCTGAAAAATCAAGAAGCTCACATTCCTAAGGTCCCTATAAAACAAGTGCACACTGCCTGGGTCCTGGTCAATAATTTGGGCTCTGTACATCCCCACAACCTCTCCTCATCAGAATGACAAGAAGGACAAATTGCCCCCAACAAAGAAAAGACACAGAGTCTGTGGTGTCTGCCACAGAACTGATGGATATGGATATAACCAAATTGTCAGAAATGGAGTTCAGAGTAACAATGTTCAAGATGATGTGAAGGCTTGAAAAATGTTAATGAAAATATTAATGAGAATATAAAATCTCTAAGGGCGGAAATGAGAGTGAATCTGGCAGAAATTGAAAATGCTATGAATCAAATGCAGTCTAAACTAGATGCTGTGACAGCCAGGGTAAATGAGGCAGAAGAACGAATTAGTGAATTGGAAGATGGGATGGTAGAAAAGAAGGAAAAAATGGAAATTAGGTGCAAAAAATCCAATCTCAATAATGTAGATTACAGGAGATTACTGACTCAATGAAAGGTTCCAATGTCAGAATCATCCGCTTCCCGGACAGGGTGGAGAAAAAGAGAGGTCTAGTAGAGATATTTGGACAAATTGTACCTGAGAACTTCCCTAATCTGGCAAAGGAAACAAGCATTCATAACCAAGAGGCAGAGAGGACCCCTCCCAAGATCAATGAGAACAAACCTACACCATGTCACATCATAGTGCATTTCGCAAATATTAGATCCAAGGATACCATCTTGAAAGCGACCAAGGGGAAGAGAATCCTCACGTACAGAGGGAGGAACATCAGAATAACATCAGACCTGTATACAGAAACATGACAAGCAAGGAAAGGTTGGCAAGGTATGTTTGAGAGCTCTGAGAAGAACATGCAGCCAAGGATCCTTTATCCAGCAAGGCTGTCATTCAGAATTGATGGAGAGACAAGGACCTTCCAAGATAGGCAGAAACTGAAAGAATATGTGACCACCAAGCCAGCCCTACAAGAAATATTAATGGGGGGTTCTATAAGAGAAAAAGACCCCAAGAGTGATACAGAACAGAAATTTACAATCTATAGGAAAAAAGACTTCACATGCAACATGACACCATTAAAATCATATCTCTTAATAATCACTTTCAATGTGAATGGCCTAAATGCTCCCATAATATGCCACAAGGTTGCAGATTGGATAAAAAGACATGACCCCCTCCATTATAAATATCTATGCTCCCAAGAGGGGAGCAGCTAGATACACAAGCCAATTCTTAACTAGAATAAAGAGACATATAGATAAAAATACGTTAATAATAGGGGACCTCAACACTCTGCTCTCAGCAATAGACAGATCACCTAAGCAGAAAGTCAACAAAGAAACAAGAGCTTTGAATGACATACTGGACCAGATGGACCTCATAGATAGAACACTACACCCCAGAACAACAGAATACTCATTCTTTTCTAATGCACATGGAACTTTCTCCAGAATAGACCATATACTGGGTCACAAAGCAGGTCTCAACCGATACCAAATGACTGAGGTTATTCCCTGCATATTCTCAGACCACAATGCTTTGAAACTGGAACTCAATCACAAGGAAAAATTTGGAAGGAACTCAAACACTTGGAAACTAAGAACCATCCTGCTCAAGAATGAGTGGGTAAACCAGGGAATTTAAAAGAAGATTAAGCAATTTTTGGAGACCAATCAAAATGAAAACACATCGGTCCAAAACCTATGGCACACTGCAAAGGCAGTCCTAAGGGGAAAATATATAGCCATCCAAGCCTCACTCAAAAGAATAGAAAAATCTAAAATGCAGTTTTTATATTCTCACCTCAAGAAGCTAGAGCTGGAACAGAAGAACAGGCCTAACCCATGCACAATAAGGCAGGTGACCAGGATTAGAGCAGAGATCAATGAATTAGAAACCAGGAGCACAGTAGAGCAGATCAACAGAACTAGAAGCTGGTTCTTTGAAAGAATAGATAAGATTGATAAGCCACTGGCCAGACTTATTCAAAAGAATAGAGAAAGGACCCAAATTAATAAATTATGAATGAAAGGGGAGAGATCATGACCAACTAAAGGAAATACTGGCACAAAAAGGAAATCATTAGAAACTTTATCAACAGCTTTATGCCAATCAATTAAACAAACTGGAAGAAATGGATGCCTTCCTGGAAACCTATAAACTACCAAGACTGAAACAGGAAGAAATTGATTATTTAAGCAGACCAATTAATTATGAGGAGATTGAAGCAGTTATCAAAAACCTCCCCCCAAAAAAGAGTCCAGGGCCTGATGGATTCCCCGGGGAATTCTACCAAACATTCAAAGAAGAAATAATACCTATTCACCTGAAGCTGTTTCAAAAAATAGAAACAGAAGGAAAACTACTAAACTCATTCTATGAGGTCAGAATTACCTTGATCCCCAAACCAGGCGAAGACCCCATCCAAAAGAAAAATTACAGATCGATATCCCTGATGAATATGGATGCCAAAATTCTCAACAAGATCCTAGCTAATAGGATCCCACAGTACATTAAAAGGATTATCCATCATGACCAAGTGGGATTCATCCCTGGGATGTAAGGGTGGTTCAACATTTGCAAAGCGATCAGTATGATAGATCACATCAACAAGAACAGAGTCAAGAACCGTATGAACCTCTCAATTGATGCAGAAAAAGCATTTGACAAAATACAGCATCCTTTCTTGATTAAAACCCTTCAGAGTGTAGGGATAGAGGGTACAATCTCATAAAAACCATCTATGAAAAGCATACAGCAAATATCATTCTCAATGGGAAAAAGCTGAAAGCCTTTCCCTTAAGATCAGGAACACGGCAAGGATGTCCACTCTCGCCATTATTATTCAACATAGTACTAGAAGTCCTTGCAACAGCAATCAGACAAAAAAAAAAGGGATAAAAGGTATCCAAATTGTCAAAGAAGAAGTCAAACTGTCTCTCTTCGCAGATGACATGATACTCTATATGGAAAACCCAAAAGACTCCACCCCAAACCAGTAGAAGTTATAGAGCAATTCAGTAATGTGGTGGGATACAAAATCGATGCTCAGAAATCAGTTGCATCTCTATACATGAACAATAAGACTGAAGAAGGAGAAATTAGGGAATCCATTCCATTTACAATAGCACCAAAAATCATACTTTATGTTGGAATGAACTTAACCAGAAATGTAAAGGACCTATATTCTAGAAACTACAGATCACTCTTGAAAGACATTGAAGAAGACACAAAAAGATGGAAAAATATTCCATGCTCATGGATCAGAAGAATAAACATAGTTAAAATGTCTATGCTACCCAGAGCAATCTACACTTTCAATGCTATCCCGGTCAAAATACCAATGACATTTTTCAAAGAACTGGAACAAACAGCCCTTAAATTTGTGTGGAACCAGAAAAGGCCACAAATCACCAAGGAACTGTTGAAAAGGAAAAACAAAGCTGGGGGCATCACGTTGCCTGATTTCAAGCTATACTACACAGCTGTGATCACCAAGACAGTATGGTACTGGCACAAAAACAGACACATAGACCAATGGAACAGAATAGAGAACTCAGAAATGGACCTTTGGCTCTTTGGGCAACTAATCTTTGACAAAGCAGGAAAAAACATCCGGTGGGAAAAAGACAGTCTCTTCAATAAATGGTGCTGGGAAAATTGGACAGCTATATGCAAAAGAATGAAACTTGACCACTCTCTCACACCATACACAAAGATAAACTCCAAATGGATGAAAGACTTCGATGTGAGACTGGAGTCCATCAAAATCATAGAGGAGAACATAGGCTGCAACCTCTTTGACATCGGCCACAGCAACTTTTTTCATGACACATCTCCAAAGGCAAGAGAAACAAAAGAAAACATGAAATTGTGGGATCTTCATCAAGATCAAAAGCTTCTGCACAGCCAAGGAAACAGTAAAAAAAACTAAGGGGTAGCCCATGGAATGGGAGAAGATATTTGGAAATGACTACAGATAAAAGATGTGTATCCAAGATCTACAAAGAACTTCTCAAACTCAATACACGGGAAACAAATAATCAAATCACAAAACGGGCAGAGGATATGAACAGACACTTTTCCAATGAAGACATACAAATGGCTAACAGGCACATGAAAAAATGGTCAAAATCATTAGCCATCAGGGAAATTCAAATCAAAACCACATTGAGATACCACCTTTCGCCAGTTAGAATGGCAAAAATTGACAATACAAGGAACAACAAGTGTTGGAGAGGATGTGGAGAAAGGGGGATCCCTCCTACATTGTTGGTTGGAATGCAAATTGGTAGAGCCACTTTGGAAAACAGTGTGGAGGTCCCTTAAAGAGTTAAAAATTGAGCTACCCTGTGATCCAGCAATTGCACTAATGGGTATTTACCCCAAAGATACAGATGTAGTGAAGAGCAGGGCCATATGCACCCCAATGTTCATAACAACATTTTCCACAATAGCTAAATTGTGGAAGGAGCTGAGATGCCCCTCAGCAGATGACTGGATTAAGAAAATGTGGTCCATATATACATGGAATATTACTTAGCCATCAGAAAGAACGGTTACCCAACCTTTGCAGCAACATGGACGGGACTGGCGGAGATAATGCTAAGCGAAATAAGTCAAGCAGAGAAAGACAATTATCATATGGTTTCATTCATTTATGGAATGCAAGAAGTAGGAAGATGGGTAGGAGAAGAAAGGGAAGAAGAAGTGGGGGTAAACAGAAGGGGGAATGAACCATGAGAGACTGTGGACTCTGGGAAACACACTGAGGGCTTCAGAGGGGAGGGGGTGGGGGATTGGTATAGGCCGGTGATGGGTATTAAGGAAGGTGCGTATTGCATGGAGCACTGGGTGTTATATGCAAATAATGAATCATGGAACACTACATCAAAAACTAAGGATGTACTGTATGGTGACTAACATAACAATAAAATATTATTATTAAATTAAAAAAAGATGAAAAGAAAGTAGTGGCACTATGAAGAAGAGGTCCTGGAGTGCCCTGCAGTGCAGTGTCCCCTGTTCACTAGAAACTGGCATTTCAGAGGAGTCTCCTATGTGTGATGTTTATGTCCTGTTTGTGTGATGTCTGAGTCACTTTTCCTTTCAGTCCAGATATCTGCACTGACTGTTGTGGGTTATGCTTTCCCTCTGTGGTGTTAGTGAGACTAAGGCAGACCAGCTCTGAGGGGGGCATGACAGTAGGAGGACTCAGGGTCAGGGCAGCAGTGTTAGCAAAATTTGCACTGAGCTGCTAGTCCTAGGCTTGATCCCCCAAAGCATGGCAGTGGCCTGGGGTACAGTGGCTGAGGGCAAGGTCAGAGGCTGCCATGGCAGCCAGGGGTATGCATCAACTAGGCATAGAAAATGGCATCTGTGTGTGCAGAAGCTGGGCACAGGATGAGGTGGCTTGTTGTGGTTAGTCAAGGCACACACAATACTAGGAAAATTTGCCCTGAGCTGCTAGTCCTAGGCCCAATCCCCTTCATGGCATGGCTTAACAGCAGTGGCCAAAGACAAGGCCTGTGGCAGCAGCCAGGGGTGCAGGTTTTCTCTGTCGTGGCTGAATGTGAAGCACAATGGCAGCTGGGGACATTCAGTGTCTGTACGAGGTGGGTGTGTGGGGTGCACATGTCATTAGCAAAAATTGAACTGAGCCATTCCTGGGCCAGATCTACTGAAGTGTGATGGACACTGGAGTGCAGTGCAGAGGCAGCAGCTGGAACAGGCCTGCTCAGGGTTACATTTGTGCTGAGCTCAAGACCTAAGCCAGCAAGCTTAGAATGGGTGAGTCCTCAGGAGCACTCATGGGCTGAGCACACTGCTAGCAGTTTAGGTAGCAAGTGTCTGTGCAGTGTCACCTCCCACAGGGGACTGTGTTTATGCTGGGGGGCAGGGGGAAGAAAATGGTCCCTGCCCAGCTCCTTATTCCTGGAGAAGTCCTCCAACACACTCCAAAATCCTTATTAAGAGATCTCCCTCCCGTTTGCCCCAGGCATGGCACAAACTGTCAATTCTATGTTACATTTCTTTGGGCTGTTGTCTTTTTAAAGGCAATGGACCTAGATCTCACTCACCTAAAGCTAAGTTAGCTGACTTTTAAAGCTCCTAGGACCCAAGTCCTACTGGTTATACAAACTCATGGAATTCAGCCCCTCTGGTTTTCAAGGCCAGATGTTATGGGGATTTATTTCTCTGTGTGGATTCCTTGGTGTTTTCCCCTCTCCATGGCCACAGCTTCCTCCCTCCTGCTGGCAGCTCCCAACCACAGTTTTTGCCCTACCTAAACTCTCTGATATAGCTTCTTCTCTACATTTATTTGTGGAGTTTATTCTGCCAGCCTGCGATTGTTCTTCAGTTTACTAACTAGGATAACTAGTTGTAAACATGGGACAAGGTGAGCTTAGGGTCCTCCTACTCCACCATCTTCCTCCACCAGCTGTTGTAACTTTTAAAGATCACAAGTATTGGCTAATGAAGGCTGCTAGTGATATTAGCTGTTCACTTAGATTTACAAACTTAATTTCACTCTAGGACTTTTCATTATGGAAGGAGACAAGGTAGCCTTTTCATTTTACTTTACAAAAACAGATAACGGGATGAGAATCATTGGCTTAAGTTATAAACAATGAAAAAGCTGATTGATTACCTGAACAAGTAATTTATCTACTGTCTATAATATGCAAAGTCCAAGTCAAGTCCCCACCATAGGGACCCAGATAAGGAAGATGCCTTCTTTGATCATGAGAAGCTTACTGTTCAGTGGATGAGAAAAGAAAATACAAAATTAGGGTTCTCTGGGTGGCTCAGTTGGTTAAGCATCTGACTTCTGCTCAGGGTGTGATCTTGAGGTCCTGGGATCAAGCCCTGTATTGGGCTCCCCACTGAGCAGGGAGTCTGCTTCTGCTTCTCCTTCTCCCTCTGCCCCTCCCCCACTTGTGCTCTCTCTCTCTCAAATAAATAAATAAATTTTTAAATAAATAAATAACCATAAATAAATAAATACATAAATAAACTTTGTTCTTAGAAAACACAACTTTAATGCAAGGCCCAATGTAGTGAGTGCAAATAGATTAACACAAAGTGTGGTCAATTTTTCCTAATGTCTTGAAACATTATCTCTTGACATAGAAGATTCTTTATTCATTTAAATTACTTACCCATGTATCTTAACTAATGATCCAGAATCTTGTTACCATTTACTTGTTCTCAATGAAAACAGAGCTTAGGTCCACCTTTCTCTGTACAAATGAGGAAGGGCAGACATTTTTCACCTAAGTCAAAGATCTCTCCTTTTTTTTTTTTTTTTTTTGGTAATTGTTTCAACTGCTTTCCCACAAAATTCTGTTGTTACCTATTGTTATTGGTATTTCCACAGAAAGCCAAATGGGCTGCCATTTCCCTGGCAGGCTCCACCCACCTCTTTGAATTAAATTGGGCAAATTAACAGGTTGCTAGATCTCTAAAGGATGTGGTGGAAATGCTGATCTGTGGTGGTAAGGACAAGCACAATATTAGAAACCTTCATTTGAGTGCTGACTCTACCACTAGCCAGCTGTGTGACCTTGGGAGAGTCATTCCTATCTCTGTACCTTTATTTCCTCATATTCTAAAAATTAGGATAGTAACATTAATCTCACAGAGTTGATGTGAGCCTCAAATGTGAAACTGCTTCATAATCTATACAATTGTGTACCTGTGGGTTAGGCAGTTGTTGTTGTTGTTTGTAGAGGAAGCTGGTTTTCTTCAACCCAGGGCATCTAACAGTGTGAGAAGTCAGACTTCTCATCCAAACTGATTATGTTCCTTATCACAGAGGGCTTGTGATTATCCTAAAGGAAGCTTGCAGGTTCTTAGCTAACCACTGGTAGTTTACTCATTTGGATGAAATATTTAAGTGCCTTGTGATCACTTCTAACCTCTCTCTCTTAACAAAAGGTAAAATTGCCACCATCCCAGATTTGAGGTTTTGGGATAGCAAGTATAGGATGGAGCAAGAAGATGATAATAGTGTTTAAGATGTCAAGGAATTTTAGAAATTAAATAGTCCAATCAATTTTACAGTTGAGGAAACAGAGCCTGATTATGAAGATGAATTATTATGATAATAACAACATCTAGCATTTACAGAATGCTTCCTTTGTGCCAGCCACTGTCCTAAGTGCTTTACATGCATTATCTCACTTAATCCTTACAATTATTCTCTGGAATAGGAGTTGTTATTATACCCATTTTACAAATGAGGAAATTGAAGCACAGAGAGGTTAACTTGCCCAAGGTCACATAATTAGAGAGTAACAGAACCCAAATAATACAAGGAATCTTTGGCATACTTTTTCTTCATAAAACCATTCTGTTTACTGAAAACAATTGAAACTTTTGAATATGGCATTCAAGACTCTCCATGATCTGGCTGCAGCCTATCTCTCCAGGCTTGTCTCCTAGATTTGTCTTCATGTATCTTGCACTCCAGCAAACAGCTTGCTGAATATGTCACATGCTTTCCTAACTTGTTGCTTTGGCTGTGTTACCTTCTATTCTTTCCCTTGGCCTCTCTCCAGGCCCAAGCATTACCCATCTTTTAATACTCTGTTGAAATGTCATTTGGTTCACTTAGAAATGACCTCAGCCTCCTCTGTGCTTCTGAAGCTCTTTGCACCTCCCTGCCTGGGAAGGGCTTGTATTCTGGTTTAGTCAGAAAGGACTGACAAGAGAACCTCTACCTTTTGTCAGTTTCTAGAGTTCTGCCTGCCTTGCAGTCTTGTCATAAGGATGTGATGAGGCAATGGATTTGAACAGGTCTCTTGAACCAATAATACTGTAAAGGTCATTATTGCATTTTGGGTATCCCTTTATTGTCCAGGTTTGGGAAAGCAGAGCCCTTCCAGTGTATGTCTATTTTTAGGGGGGAAAATTTTTATTTTTAGTCTATATTAAAGAAAACTGAAAATGTCAAAATTGGATAAACAAAATGGCAAGGAGTGAAAGGTAACATGGACAAATAAAAACACAGACTTTTATTAGGTGATGACAATGTGGACAAGTAAGTTACAGATTTCTGTTGTTTTTACAACAGAGGAACATGAAAAGATAAGAAAAGTGAAGACAGTTGCTTGGATTAATTGTGTATGTTCATAGCTTCTGTTTGATTTGCAAAATCTGTGTTCATTTAAAATTCCTAAGAGAGAGCTTATGCTCTTTGCTGATAGAGTGATAGGGCCATAGTGCAATAAAATGAAGGGTAGCTACAGGCCAAGGTTTTATTTATGTCTATGTGTACACATAAAAACCCACCTCCATGTTGAAAGATGGCACTCAAAAGCCTTCAGAGAGACAGTGACATCTGCTATGGGGGAGTCACACTCGGGACAACTTGATTGACCATTTTTGGCATATGCTGGTCTAAATTAGTTCGTCTATTGGCTAACAATCTTTTCTGAATTAGGTCCAACTCTCAGCAGGCACATTTCCATCTGGTTAAGTTTAGAACTCAAGCTGTTTTTTTTAAACTACCTTACACCAATACTAGTCTAGGCAAAAGGTTCTTATATATTATATCACTCCTGTCCTCCTTTGAAAAAGTATCATTTCCCTTCGCTTTAAGCCAGGGGCAAATGATGTGGTCACTGGGTCCAGGCTCTTTGAGCCTGGAGTTTGAAGAAGAGCAAGAATGGATTTTTTTAAAAAAAAAGACTTACAAGGAGAGAGGAAAGAAGAAAATGAAGACATCTGCAAAAACTGGTGTATTTGTATGGTAAAACAGGAACCTAACATGTTAGGAGCCTGAATTTTCTCAGGAGGGATATAGCCCTGATGAACAGCTGCTTAGTGCAGACAGCGCCTTTTGCTTCTTGAGTCGCTCATTGTTTCTATGTCAAGCACTAGCCTTTGGGACAGTGCATTATATTATCAAGTCACATAGATGATTAGAAGAGAGATGACAATAAGCAAAGTCATGTGGCATATGACATGTAAATCAGAAGCCTGAGGGCTTTGTTTGCAATCAGCTCGATAATAACATTGTTGACCTTTCCTTAACACCTTTTGCTCCTCCTTTCTGGGTGTTAATTCCCATAGGAGAGTTGGCTGGTTTAGGGATGGAAGGTGAAGAGTGAGTTAGAGGATTGAGAGAAATGGTTAGTATTTCTTCAGAATATGTTCACATCCCTGATATTGTTAGAGCAGTCTGAGACAGAGCCTCTCATTTCCAGGTACTTTGTGATTCTGTTGTAGGGCTGGGGTTTAGCAGGTGTCTCATGGTTAACACTTTGTAAAAACACTTTTCACTTGATCCATAATCTGGATCAGGCTAGCGATTTCAGGAAGTAATTTCTGGGATGGTGCCAGAAATCTAAGGGTGTTCAGTTTTTTTTTTTCAATTAAACAGTTATAATTTTGAAATAAGTGAAGACTCAGGAGAAATTGCAAAAATAGGAGATCCTGTGTACTCTTTATCCAGCTTTCCCCAATGATAAAATCTTATATAACCATAGTACATTATCAAAACCAGGACATTGACATTGGTACAATACTATTAAGTAAATCATAGACCTTATACAGATTTCATCAAATTTTACATGCATTCATCCATTCATTTGTCTGAGTATTTTTTGATGAAATCTTACCACATGTAACTACCACAACCATCAGAATACAAAACTATACTATCACCAGGAAGAAGCTCCTTCTACTACCCTTTTACAGTCAGTCATACCAGGAGCGTTCCATTTTTAAGTTTATTATTTGTTTGTTTGTTTGTTTGTTTGTTTAAGTAATCTCTACACCCAATGTGGGGCTTGAACCCATGACCCCGAGATCAAGAGACAAATGCTCTGCTTACTGAGCCAGCCAGGCAACCCCCAGGAGTGTTCAACTTTAACTAAATTTTACTTTGTTTGTTTGTTTATTATTAGTTTCAAAGGTAGAATTTAGTGTTTCATCAGTTGCATGTAACACCCAGTGCTCATTACATCAAGTGCCCTCCTTAATACCCATCACCAGTTATCCCTTCCCTCCACCCAGCTCCCCTCCAGCATCCATTGTTTGTTTCCTAGAATTCAGCATCTCTTGTGGTTTGCCGCCCTCTCTGGTTTCATCTTATTTTATTTTTCCTCCCCTTCACCTATGTTCATCTGTTGTTTCTTAAATTCCACATATGAGTGAAATCATATGGTATTTTTCTTTCTCTGACTGATTTATTTCCCTTAACATAGTACCCTCTAGTTCCATCCACGTCAATGCAAATGGCAAGATTTTCATTCTTTTTGCTGGCTGAGTAATATTCCATTGGTATATATACCACCTCCTCTTTATCCATTCATCTGTCAACGGACATCTGGGCTCTTTCCATAGTTTGGCTATTGTGGACATTGCTGCTATAAACATTGGGGTGCACATGCCTCTTCAAATCACTATGTTTGTATCCTTTGGATAAATACCTAGTCATGCAATTGCTGGGTTGTAAGATAGCTTTTTTTTTTTTAAGTTTTTGAGGAACCTCCATACTGTTTTCTAGAGTGGCTGCACTTAACTAAATTTTAATCTCTCTGAAGTAGCTTCTGTCAGGAAATACTCCCCTGAAGACTTTTTCCTGCTTAAACCACCATGCTTGGCCTCCAGAGGAACACTATTTGCTCATCAAACGTCTGGCACAAGTGTGAACAACTTCCTCATTGTTTTGCTTCTCTTAGCACAGTTGCAAAAGACTGAAATTTTTAAAAGACTTGAAAAACACAAAGGAAGAACATAAGGAAAATAAAGAAGTACAACACACACACACACACACACCATTCAAGATTTTGAAGAATTTGTTTCTAATTCCACACTAGTTAACTTGCTTACAAGATTCTTAAGCCATATCCCATGCTTAATTCTGTTTCCTTAGATAATTGTGCTTCATCCTTGAGGTATTAACTAATACGACTTCCCAGACCCCTTGACTCACCCTCAAAGTATACATGTGGCAGGTATCAATGTATTTCTTGTTACTTACAGGATAGCTATTCCTTCCACCCCATATAGTCATCCACTCAGCTACAGTTTCCCATCTAATATTTTATCCATAATTGATTGGTAACTGATTCAATAATATTCTTATCCTCCAGATGAGGCCCTGACAGCAGTAACATATTAGCAGCATAAAGTCTTGTTAAATTATCTTGTTAAAAACTCCCAGAAAGTAACCACAGCAGTACTCAGTTATAGGACATGAACTCAAACATTTGCCTCTAAGAGGGTCTTCTCTATAGATCTGAGTTCATCAGGGGAAAGGGCTGAATGAGTTTTCTATGGCTGTGTAGCAAATTGCCACAAACTTGGCTGCTGAAAACAACATCCATTTATTACCTCACAGTTCTATCAAAGTTCAGAAATGGTGTAGCAGTGTTCTCTGCTCAGAGTCCCACAAGGCTGAAATTATGGTGTTGGCTTCATTCTTTTTTGGAGACTCTAGTGAATAATTTGCTTCCAAGATCATTCAGGTTGTTAAAGAATTCATTTCTTTGCAGCTGTAGGACAGAAGTTCCTGTTTTCCTCCTAGCTGTTGGCTGGAGAATGCTCTGCTACTAGAGGCTATCCCTCTCCATTGGCAGCTCACAACATGGGTGTTTGCTCTATTCAAGGCCAGATGGAGCTCATCTCTCTGACTTCCTCTTTGGAGAAAACTCTTTACTTTTAAAATACTCATGTGATTAGGACAAGCCCACCACATAATCTCTGTATCTTAAGATCAACTGTGCCATAGGACATAACCTAATCATAGGCATAAAATGCATCATCTTCACAGTCCTGGGGATTATGCAGGGCATGCACACCAGTGAGAAGGAAATTATGTGGGACATTTTATAATTTTGCCTACAACAGAACACACTGATCTTTCTTTTTAATCTACCTTGAATGGTTGATCCCCCATCCAGAATGAAGACTGAATGAAGCATATCCTTCTCAATTGATGTGCCATGAATGGGTAATAAGTAAGACCATATATTGATTCCCTTGGCCCATGGGAAGATGAGTCAGAGTCTGGGATGACATGAGCCCCTATGCTCATTGGACCCAAACTGTGAGCTACTTTGGTCACATATCCCAAGAAGCTATGCAGATATAATTTCCTATGTGAGCTTGACATGAAAAAGTTCAGGAACACAACTTCAGTACTTTCAGAAAATCTGAACAAGCTATGCAGACCAATATGAAATGTGCTAAGAACTTAGATCTGACAACTCTCTATTCTAGACAAGGACACTGTGATACTTAACAGTGCCTTGAATGTGCAAGGTGCTATTTAGGATATAGACATGCTATCCAAGAGTTGAGCATGGGATGAGCATTATACTTCCGTTAAAAGTGAATTTTTTCTCTATATGATTGAAAAGAAAATGCATAAAACAATAAGTCAAGGTTAATGAGGATAACACAATGTATAAAAATGGAGAGAGAAAAAGCTATATAGAAGGAGCGTTTTGTATAAGACTGAAGCAAAGTTGGTATTAATTCAAGTAGATTGCTATAAATTTAAGATATTAATTATAATCCTCATGGTAACCATTAAAAAAAACTCTAAAAATACAGAAAAGAAAAGGGAATCAAAATATTACAACACAAAAATCAATCGAACACAAAATAAGGCAGTAATGTTGAAATTAAGAAATAAAAAAGATATTAGACACACAGAAAGGAAATAAAAATATGGCTGAAGTAAGTCCTTCTTTACAGTAACTACTTTAAATGTAAATAAATTAAACTTTCCAGTTAAAAGGCAGAGATTGGCAGAAAAAATGAAGAAACATGAGCCAAATATATGCTGCTTCCCAGAAACTCACTTTAGATCCAAATGTACAGGTAGATTTAAAGTGAAAAAAAAAAACAGAAAAATACATCCTAGACAAATAGTAACCAAAAGAGATCTGGGGTGGGACACCTAAGTGGCTCAGTCAGTTAAGCATCCAACTCTTGATTTCAGCTCAGGTCATGATCTCAGAGTTGTGAGATCAAGCCCCACAATTAGGCTCCATTCAGTAGGGAGTCTGCTTGAGATTCTCTCTCTCCAGATCTTACAAATAAATAAATCTTTTAAGAGAGAGAAAGAGAGAGAGAGATCTGGAGTGCCCATAGTGGTATCAGATAAAACAGACTTTACGTGAAAAATCATTACAGGAGACAAAGAAGGATATTATATGTTGCTGAAAAGATCAATCAATAAATCAAGAAAATACAACAATTACAAACATACATACATCTAACAACGGAGACTTTAGATATATGAACCAAAAATTGACAAAATTGAAGGGAAAAATAGACATTTCTACAATAGTTGTTGAAGACTTCAAAACTCCGCTTTCAATAATGGATAAAACAACTAGACATAGGATAATAAGTAAGTACAAGCAATACTGTGGGTCTGGTTCCAGAATATCACAACAAAGTGAATATAATAAAGTGAGTCAAATTAATTTTTTTGGTTTCCTAGTGCATATAGAAGTTACATTTACACTATACTGTGGTCTATTAACTGTGCAATATCATTATTTCTAAAAAATGTACATATCTTAATGAAAAAAATACTTTATTGCTAAAAAATGCTAATCACCATCTGAGCTATCAGCGAGTCAATCACTAACCACACATCACCATAGCAAACATAATAATTATGAAAAAGTTTGAAATATTGTGAGAAATACAAAAATGTGACACAGAGACACGAAGTGAGCAAATGTTAGAAAAATGGTGCCGATAGGCTTGCTTGATGCAGGGTTGCCAGAAACTTTCAATTTGTAAAAAATTCAGTATCTGTGAAGCACAATAAAGCAAAGAACATTAAAGCAAGGTATGTCCGTAGAGGACTCAAGTAACACTATAAACCAACTAGACCTAACAGACACAGACACATATTGGAACACTTCATAAAGCAGCAAAATACAGTAGGTGTGCCCCTATCCACCAAGGATATGTGCTCAAACCTCCAACAGATGCCTGAAACTGTAGATAGTACTGAACCCTATATACACTATATTGTTCCTATACATACATACCTATGATAAAGTACAATTTATAAATTAGACACAATAAGAGATTATCAATAATTGTTAATAATAAAATGGAAAGATTATAATAATATACTATAAAATATACCATAAAAATGTTATGTGAATGTGGTCTCTCTCTCTCTTTCAAAATATTTTATTGTACTGTACTCACCCTTCTTCTTGTGATGATATGAGATGATAAAATGTCTACATGGTAAGATGAAGTGAAGTGAATGACATAGGCATTGTGATGAAGTGAATTAGACTATTACTGACTTTCTATATTGAGATCGAGCCCCATGTCAGGTTCTGCACTGGGTGAGGAGCCTACTGAAGATTCTCTCTCTCCCTCTGCCCCTTCCCCCACACACAAAAAAGAATATTATTGACTTTCTGACCATATGTCAGAAGTAGGATCATCTGCTTCCAGACCACAGTTGACTGAAGGTAACTGAAACCACCAAAAGCAAAACTGTGGATAAGGGAGGACTATTGTATATATTCTCCAAAAGTGCACATGGAAATTCTCCCATATTTACAAAAGAAGTCTGAATAATTTATTTTATTTTATTGAAAATTCCAGTGTAGTTAACATACAGTGTTATATTAGTTTCCAGCTACAGTATAGTGATTCAACAATCCCATATATCACCCAGTGATCATCACAAGTACACTTTTTAATCCCCATCACCTATTTTATCCATCCCCCCCCTTTGACTTTCCCTCTGGTAGCCATCAGTTTGTTCTCTATTGCTAAGAGTCATTTCTTGGTTTGTCTTGGTCTCTCTTTCTTTTTCCTTTACATGTTTTTTGTTCACTTGTTTCTTTCTTAAATTCCACATACGGTGAAATCATATGGTATTTGTGTTTTTCTGACTTGCTTCACTTAGCACTATACCGTCTATTTCCATCCAGGTCATGGCAAACAGCAAGATTTCATTCTTTTTTATGGCTGAATAATATTCCATCGTATATTGTGTATATATACCACATATTCTTTATCCATTCATCAATCATTGGGGACTAGGGCTACTTCCATAATTTAGCTATTGTAGATAATGCTGCCATAAACATCGGGGAACATGAATCCCTTTGAATTAATGCTTTTGTACTTTTTGGGTCAATACTCACTATAGTGATTACTAGATTGTGGGGTAGTTCTATTTTTAACTTTTTGAGGAAACTCCATACTGTTTTCCAGAGTGGCTGAACCAGTTTACATTCCCAACAACAATGCAAGAAGATTCTTTTATCTCCATATCCTCACCCAAACATGTTGTTTCTTGTGTTCTTGATTTTATCCATTCTGACTGGTTTAATGTGATATCTTCTTGTAGTTTTTTTTAAATTAAATTCAGGTTAGTTAACATATAGTGTAGCAATGGTTTCGGGAATCAAATTTAGTGATTCACCGCTTATATATAACACCCAGGGCTCACCACAACAAGTGCCCTCCCTAATGCTTATCACCCAATTACCCCATCCCAAAATGCACCTCCCATCCAGCAACCCTCAATTTGTTCTCTATAGTTAAGAGTTACTTGTGGTTTGCCTCCCTCTCTGTTCCTCTTATTTTACTTTTCCTTCCTTTCCCCATGTTCATTTGTTTTGTTTCTTAAATTCCACATATAAGTGAAATCATATGGTATTTGTTTTTCTCTGATTTACTAAACTTAGCATAATATGCCATAGTTCCATCCACATCATCGCAAATGGCAAGATTTCATTCTTTTTCATGGCCAAGTAATATTCCATTGTGCATGCACATGCGCGCGTGTGTGTATACCTAATCTTCTTTATCAATTCACCTGTCAATGGACATCTGAGATCTTTCCATATTTTTGTTATTGTGGACGTTGCTGCTATAAACATGAGGTGCAAGTGCCCCTTTGAATCAGCATTTTTGTATCATTTGGATAAATACCCAGTAATGAAATGGCTGGGTCATAGGGTAGTTCTATTTTTCACTTTCTGAGTGACTTCCATACTGTTTTCCACAGCGGCTGCACCACTTTCTATTCCCACCAAGAATGCATCTTCCCCAACATCTGTTGTTCCCTGAGTTGTTAATTTTAGCCATTCTGACTGGTGTAAGGTGGTATCTCATTGTGGTATTGATTTGTATTTCCATGGTGATGAGTGATGTTGAGCATTTTTTCATGTGTCTGTTAGCCATTTGTATGTCTTCTTTGGAGAATTGTTTGTTCATGCCTTCTTCCCATTTCTTGATTGGATTATTTGTTTTTTTGAGTATTGAGCTTGAGAAGTTGTTTATAGATCTTGGATACCAGCCCTTTATTTGATATATCATTTGTAAATATCTTCTCCCATTCTGTAGGCTGCCTTTTAGTTTTGTTAATTGTTTCCTTTGTTGTGCAAAAGTTTTCTATCTTGATGATGTCCCAATGGTTCATTTTTACTTTTGTTTCTCTTGCCTCTGGAGATGTGTCTAGTACAAAGTTGCTATGGCCTACGTCAAAGAGGTTGCTGCCTGTGTTCTCTAGGATTTTGATGGATTACTGTCTCACATTCAGGTCTTTCATTCATTTTGAGTTTATTTTTCTGTATGGTGTAAGAAAACGGTCCAGTTTCATTCTCCTACGTGTGGCTGTCCAATTTTCCCAACACTATTTGTTGAAAAGACTCTCTTTTTTCCATTGGTGATTCTTTCCTGCTATGTTGAAGTTTAGTTGACTGTAAAGTTGAGGATCCATTTCTGGGTTTTTTATTCTGTTCCATTGATCTACATCTGTTTTTGTGCCAGTACCATACTGCCTTGATGATTACAGCTTTGTAATACAGCTTGAAGTCTGGGATTGTGATGCCTCCCACTTTCCTTTTCTTTTTCAACATTAGTTTGGCTATTTGGGGTCTTTTCAAGTTCCATACAAATTTTAGGATTGTTTGTTCTAGTTCTGTGAAAAATGCTGGTGTTATTTGATAGGGATTGCATTGAATGTGTAGATTGCTTTGGGTAGCATAGACTTTTCTAAAAAAAATTATTTATTTATTTTAGAGAGAGAAAGAGAGATAGCATGAGCAGGGGGAGGAGCAGAGGGAAAGAACCTCAAGCAGACTTCCCATTAAGCACACAGCTCCACACAGGACTCGATCTTGGGACCCTGAGGTCATGACCTGAACCAAAATCAAGAGTCAGAGGCTTAACTGACTGAGCCACCCAGGTGCTCCAGGTAGTAAAGACATTTTAACAATATTTGTTATTTGAATCCATGAGCATGGAACGTTTATCCATTTCTTCGTGTCTCCCTCAGTTGGTTTCATAAGTGTTCTATAGTTTTCAATACAGAACTTTTACCCTATTTGGTTAGGTTTTTTCCTAGGTATCTTATGGGTTTTGCTGCAATTATAAATGGGATCAATTCCTTGACTTCTCTTTCTGCTGCTTCATTATTGGTGTATAGAAATGCAGGAGATTTCTGTATGTTATACCCCGTGACCTTGCTGAATTCATGTATCAGTTCTAGCAATTTTTTGGTGGAGTCTTTTGAATTTTTCATATGCAGTTTCATGTCATCTTCAGAGAATGAAAATGACTTCTTCCTGGTGACTTAGATGCCTTTTATTTATATTTGATACTTGATTGCTGAGGCTAGGACTTCCAGTATTGTGTTCACCAACAGTGGTGAGAGTGGACATTCCTGTTGTGTTCCTGACCTTAAGAGAAAAGCTCAGTATTTCCGCATTTAGGATGATATTAGCTGTGGGTCTTTCATATATGGCTTTTATGATGTTGAGGTATGTTCCTTTTATCCATATTTTCTTGATGACTTTTATCAAGAAAGGATGCTGTATTTTGTCAAATGTTATTTCTACATCTATTGGGAGGATCATATGATTCTTACCCTTTCTTTTATTAATGTGGTGTATCATGTTGATTAACTTGTGGCTATTAAACCACCCCTATAGCTCAGGAATAAAACCCACTTGATCGTGGTGAATAATGCTTTTAATGTATAGCTAGACTTAATTAGCTAGTATCTTGTTGAGAATTTTTGCATCCATGTTCATCAGGGAAATTCTAGTGGGGACTTTCTCTGGTATTGGGATCAAAGGAATGCTGGCCTTATAGAGTGAGTTTGGAGGTTTCCTTCCATTTCCTTTTTTTTTTTTTTTTGAACACTCTCAGAAGAATAGGTATTAATTCTTCTATAAATGTTTGGTAAAATCCCCCCAGGAAGCCATCTGGCACTGGACTCTTTGTTGGGAGATTTTTGATGACTGATTCAATTTCTTTGCTGGTTATGGGTCTGTTCAGGTTTTCTATTTCTTCCTTTTTCAGTTTTGGTAGTTTATATGCTTCTAGGAATTTATCCATTTCTTCCAAATTGCCTAATTTGTTGGCATATAATTGCTCATAATATTCTCTTATAATTGTATTTCAGTAGTGTTGGTTGTGATCGCTCCTCTTTCATTCATGATTTTATTAATTTTGTTCCTTTCTCTTTTCTTTTTGATAAGTGTGGCTAGGGGTTTATCAATCTTGTTAATTCTTTCAAAGAACCATCTCCTAATTTTGTTCATCTGTTCTACTTTTTTTTAAATTTATATATCATTGATTTCTGCTTTGATCTTTATTATTTCTCTTCTGCTGCTGAATTTAAGCCTTAATAGCTGTTTTTTCCAGGTCCTTTTGTGTAAGGTTAGGTTGTGTATTTGAGACTTTTCTTGCTTCTTGAGGAAGGCCTGTATTGCTATATACTTCCCTTTTAGGACCACCTTTGCTACATCCCAATGGTTTTGAACTGTCCTGTTTTATTTTCATTTGCCTCTGTGTATTTTTTTAATTTGTCTCTAATTTCCTGGTTGATCCATCCGTTCTTTAGCAGGATGTTCTTTAGCCTCCATGTATTTGTGGTCCTTCCCAATTTCTTCTTATGGTTGACTTCAAGTTTCAAAGAGTTGTGGTCTGAAAATATGCATGGTATAATCTCAATCTTTTTGTACTGGTTGAGACCTGATTTGTGACCCAGTATGTGATCTATTCTGGAGAATGTTTCATGGGCACTCAAAAAGAATGTGTATTCTGCTGCTTTAAGATGAAATGCTCTGAATATATCTGTGAAGTCCATCTGGTCCAGTGTGTCATTCAAAGCCCTTGTTTCCTTGTTGATTTTCTGCTTAGATGATCTGTCCATTGCTGTGAGTGGTGTGTTAAGGTCCCCTACTATTATTGTTTTATTATCAATAAGTTTCCTTAATTTTGTTTTTAATTGGTGTATATATTTGGCTGCTTCTAAGTTACAGCCTAAATATTTACAATTCTTAGATCTTCTGTTTGGATAGACCCCTTTATTGTGATATAGTGGCCTTCTTCATCTCTTATTACAGTCTTTGGTTTAAAATCTAGTTCATCTCATAAAAGTATGGTTACTCCAACTGTTTTTTCATGTCCATTAGCATGACAAAGTGTTCTCTACCCCCTCTGTTGGGGTTAATGTAGAGCATGAAACCAGCCATAATACCTGGCTTGCTAAAATGTAACCCGGAGGCCGCTGAGGGCATGGAAGGTTTTGGAGAAGGGCGTAGGCCTTTGGAATGCCGAGGCCTGTGTGACCACTCTGCTGTTGGAATGCTGCGGAGAATTGCCTTCCCGAAACTTTCCCCGTCCAAACAGTCGCCCTGTGATCTAAGAGACACAGGCATTGTCTATTAGGCTATGTTTAGCAGAACTTGCAGAAAATGTAAATTAGCAAATCATATCTTTCCCATAAACAGTTCCTCCCGGTTTCAGTAAGACCCCTTGTCACACATCATGTGCTTGAAAAACAGTGATAAGGATTTGTGATCATCCTGAAGGACCAATAAAAGCAGGTGCAAAGAGCAAAGGGTCTTCACCTCTGAGCATTGACCCCCTTGCCTTCTCCTCTCTTTCACAGGAAAGTTTGGAGTAATCTTTCATCCATCGGTACAAGGATTACTGGTCATTCCCAGCACCCCACACTTTCAATGTGGGAGTGCCTTTAGGTCTAAAATGTGTCTCTTGCAAGCAGCATGTCAGTGGGTTTTTTTTAATCCTTTCTGATACCCTATATCTTTTGATTGGAGTATTTAGTCTATTCATATTCAGATTAATAATTGAAAGATATGAATTTAGTGCCATTGTATTACCTGTAATATCGCTGTTCCTGTACATTGTCTCTGTTCCTTTCTGGTCTTTGTTACTTTTTATCTCTCTTTCTGCTCAAAGGGTCACCTTTAATATTTCTTGCAGGACTGGTTTAGTATTTATGAATTCTTTTGGTTTTTGTTTGGGAAACTTTTTTCTCTCCTCGTATTCTGAGTAACAGCCTTGCTGGATAAAGTATTCTTGGCTAAATATATTTTCCCATTTAACATGTTGAATATGTCATGCCAGTCCTTTCTGGCCTGTCAGGTCTTTGTGGATAGGTCTGCTGCCAGTCTAATGTTTCTACCATTGTAGGTTAAGGAGCTCTTGTCTCAAGCTGCTTTCAGGATTTTCTCTTTATGTCTGAAATTTACAAGTTTCACCAAAATAGATCATGATGTTGACCTATTTTTGTTTATTTTGAGGGGGGTTCTCTGTGTCTCTTGAACTTGATTGCTTATTTCCTTCCCCAGATTAGGGAAGCTCTCAGTTATAATTTGTTCAAATAAACCTTTTGCCACCTTTTCACATTCTTCTTCTTCTGGGACACCTATAATATGAATATTATTTTGCTTTATGGAATTGCTGCCTTCCCTAAGTCTAACTTTGTAATCTAATAGTTTTGTTTCTTCTTTTCAAATGTATTATTTGCCGTAATTTTATCTTCTATATCATTGATTCGCTCTTCTGCTTTGTTCAACATTTTTTATGGCCTCCACTTGGGACTGCATATTGGTTATTGCATTTATAATTTTGGCTTGACTAGATTTTAGTTCTTTTATCTCTACTGTAATGTATTCTCTAGTGTCTCCTATGCATTTTTCAAGCCTAGCAAGTATCCTTATAATTGTTCTTTTAAATTGTAGTTCAAAGGTCTTACTTATATTTGTATTTATTAAATCCCTGGCTGTGAGTGCTACCTACTGTTCTTTCTTTTGGTATGGATTTCTCCATATTGTCGTTTTGTCCAGAATAGAAAAGAAGGGAAAAGAAAAACAACAACAACAACAGCAACAACAACAACAACAACAATAGCAAACTCCCTAGATCCTGGATGTGTTTTGGTCTGCTTGTTAAAAGAAACTAGATCCAAAAATAAGAAAAAAACTATATATGTGTGCATAAAAATAAAATAAAATTAAATACAATAAGAGGAAAGAAAAATAAAAATACATATAAAGCATACATAAACAAAAATTTCAAAAGAATCCAAAAATAAGAAAATAACTGAAAAAATAATAACAAACTAAAGAATAAAAGTAGAAAGGATGCTAGATAATATTTTCCCCTAGAGCTAAAGCTTTGCAGGCCTGTATGACCAGTAAACTTGGTATGAGCAAATTGTTTGTGATGGACTTCTGGGGGAGGGGCCTGTTGCACTGATTCTCAGGTGGACTTGCCCTAGTGGAAATGCATCTCCGGTGCACAGGGAGGCAGGGTTTGGTGTCTGAGGCTCTGGACTCCACTAGGTGGAGCTGTTTTGCTCCGTGAAGGCTTTCAGCACTGATGGGCAGGATGAATATGGTGGTGCCCTGCTCTCTAGACCCTGTGCTGAAAATTCGCACCCCCCAGTCTTCAGTGAGCCCTCACAGAAGAGCAACCAATCACTCTTGTCTACCCGGTTTCTGTCATAACTCTGTGCTTTTTGTCCACCCTGCCTGTGTCCAAGCATTTTTTTTTAAGATTTTATTTATTTATTCAACAGAGATAGACAGCCAGCAAGAAAGGGAACACAGGCAGGGGGAGTGGGAGAGGAAGAAGCAGACTCATAGTGGAGGAGCCTGATGTGGGGCTCGATCCCAGAACGCCGGGATCACGCCCTGAGCTGAAGGCAGACTCTTAACCGCTGTGCCACCCAGGCGCCCCTGTGTCCAAGCATTTTTATCTCAAACACAAGACTGAGTTTCAAAACTCCAAATTGTTGGGACTACTGTGGTGCCGACCTGTATTGTTCCTCCTGGGGAGGGTTTCTCCATGTTTCTGTCTTTTGCTGGACTCATCCCGGGAAAATGGTGGCACAACAGATTTGCAGTATACAGTTTATGGCAACACAGAGCAGACAACTAGAACCTAGACTCGCTGTCCTCACCTGGCTTCTATGCTTCTATGCTTGGAAACAGTGCTGCACTAAAGTGTTACCCATTCTCCTTGAGACCCAGGGGATCCCTCTGCCCCACTTCACCATCTGAGCACCGTTAGGCCAGGCACATCCCCCACTGTAGCAGACTTCTAAAAATTCAGATTTTGTGCTTCACTGCTTATTATACTTTGCAGTAACCTCCTTCAACAGGCTCCCTTCCCCTCTGCCCTTATCCTCAGCTATATCACACCAGTTTTAAGTCTCCACACCCCCTCCCTTCCAAAAGGTGGTCATTTTTCTCCTTGTAGACCTGCAGTATTTGTTTTCTCAGGTCTCTGATTGATTTCTTGGCTGTTCAGAATGATTTGATAACTACCTAGTTGTATTCAAGGAATGAGACAAACCTAGGGTGCCCTACTCCTCCACCATCTTAACTCTGATCTTCCTCTCCTATTTTTTGAAATAATTCGAGAAGAATATGTATTAACTTGATGAGGTTGGGGACTATAGGTGAGGTTCAGTGGGGTGGAGTCCGGAGCCGACGACCAAGAAAGAATTCTTGAGTGTCTTTGGTGCAAAATGGTGGTTTATTAAAGCACGGGGACAGGACCCATGGGCAGAAAGAGCTTCTGCCCTGGGGTTGTGAGGAATGGCCTATTTTATACCCTCAAGTGGGGAAGGGGCTAGGGATAGCGTAAGTCTCTAAGGAATTTTGGAAGCAAGGTCTCCAGGACCTTGAGGGGGCTAGCTACTGTTGGGAAAGGGTTATTTATTACCATCTAATAAAACCTTAGTCATGAGACCCTTCAGATGTATACCGGTGAGCTATATGCCTGGGGGATGATTGCCAACACGTATCTTGGGGGGGGGGTTAGAGATAAAGGAAGTTTCCAAAGGAATTTTTATACATACAGGATCTTGGTGGAGGGGAGGGACTCCGGCTAGGACTGCCTTTTGCCCTTAGCAAAGTATTGACATCAAGGCAGCTGAGTTCCTAGAGGAATGTCACCATGCCTGTTTCAAGGACTTGTCAATGGGCTGTAGGTAGTAAGGACTGTTTCTTTGTCCTTTAGGGCAGCCAGGAGTGCCTGAGGAATGTTGCATACACCCATGGGGGGGGAGGTTTGCAGGGTGTCAGCTTCTGTCCTCAGCTTGCCTTCCGTTCCCTCATCAAACTCTTCTTTAAATGTTTGGTAGACTTCACCTACGAAGCCATCTGGTCCTGGATTTTTCTTTGTTGGAAGTGTTTTGTTACTTATTTGATTTATTTGCTTATTATCAGTCTGTTCAAATTTTCTATTTCTTCCTATTTCACTTTTATGTTTCTAGGAATTTATCCACTTCTAGCTTGCGTGATTTGTTGGAATATAGTTTTTTTTAAGTTTATTCATTTTTTTAGTAATCTTTACTCATGACTCCAAGATCAAGAGTCACATGCTCTTCTGATTAAGCCAGCCACATGTCTCTAGTTTTTAAAATATTCTCTGACAATTGTACTATTGTCGTGTTGGTTGCTATTGCTCCTCTCTGATTTTGTTTGAGTCCTTTCTTTTATGTTGATGAGTCTGGCCAGAGTTTTATTAATTTTGTTGATCTTATCAACAAATCAGCTCCAGGTTATATTGGACTGTTCCATTTTTTTTCTAGTTTCTAGTTCATTTATTTCTGCTCAAATCTTTATTATTTCCTTCCTTCTGCTGCTTTTCGGTTTTGTTTGTTATTTTTCTAGTTCCTTTAGGTGTAAGTTTCAGCTTTTTATTTCAGGATTTTCTTTCTTTTTGAGGTAGGCCTATAATGCTATTAACTTTTCTCTTAGAAACATTTTTTTTTTTACTCCATCCCAAAGGTATTGGATCATTGTGCTTTCATTTTCATTTGTTTCCTTTTACTTTTTCATTTCTTCATTGATTTCCTGGTTGACCTATTCATTCTTTAGTAGCATGTTATTTAACCTTCATGTATTTGTGCTCTTTCTGGATTTTTTCCTTGTGGTTGATTTCTAATTCACAGTGTTGTGGTCAGAAAAGATGCATGGTATGACTTCAGTCTTTTTGAATGTGTTGGGGCTTGTTTTGTGGCCTAATATGTGTTCTATTCTGGAGAGTGTTCCACGTGCACTTGAAAAGAATGTGTATTTTACTTTTTCAGGATGAAATGTTCTGAATATATCTGTTAAAGCCATCTGGTCCAGTGTGTCATTTAAAGCCACTGTTTCCTTGATGATTTTCTGTTTAGATGATCTATCCATTGCTCTAAGTGTGGTGTTAAAGTCCCCTACTATTATTGCATTACTATGGATTTATTCCTTTATGCTTATTATGAAATGTTTCATGTATTTGGGTGCTCCCATGTTGGGGGCATATATATTTATAATTCTTATATCGTCTTGTTAGTCTGCCTCCTTTATTATTATATAGTGTCCTTCTTTGTCTCTTTTTACAGACTTTGTTTGAAAGTCCATTTTGTCTTATTATTGCTATTGTAAGTATTGCTAATCTAGCTCTCTTTTGACATCCATTTGTATGATAAATGTTTCTCCATCCCCTCACTTTCATTCTGCAGGTATCTTTTGGTCTGAATTGAGTCCCTTGTAAGTAGCATATAGATAGGTCTTGTTTTGGGATGCCTGGATGGCTAAGTTGGTTAAGCATCCAACTCCTGATTTTGGCTCAGGTCCTGATCTCAGGGTCATGGGATTGAACCTCACATTCATCTCTGCAGCAGGCATAGAGCCTGCTTAAGATAATCTCTCTCCCTCTCCCTCTGCTCTTACCCTTCCACACACACTCATGCTCTCTCTCTCTGTGTCTCTCTCAAAAAAAATACATAGGTCTTGTTTTTTTTATCCATTCTATCACCCTATCTATTTTGATTAGAGCATTTAGACAATTTACATTCAAAGTAATTATTGATAGATGAATATGTATTGCCATTCTGTTACTTGTTCTGTGGTTGTTTTTCTAGCTTTTGCCTGATTCTTCTCTTTCTTACTTTCATGGTTTGCTGGTTTTCTTTAATGATATACTTGGGTTCCTTATTCTTTATTTTTTCATATCTATTACTGTTTTTTGATTGGTGGTTACAACTCAGTTTATATATAACAGCTTCTGTATATAGCAGTCCATATTAAGCTGATGATCGTTTATTTATTTTTTAAATAAGATGTGGTTTACTATCTAATAGTGTTCTATTTCTTTTTGTTTGTTTCAAGTTTTTATTTAAATTCATTT
Organism: Ursus arctos; assembly: GCF_023065955.2. NCBI lineage: Eukaryota > Metazoa > Chordata > Mammalia > Carnivora > Ursidae > Ursus > Ursus arctos. The sequence continues at coordinate 59,767,671 of NC_079873.1, forward strand.
ATCAGTTGATGGACATTGGGGCTTTTTCCATAATTTGGCTACAGTTGATAATGGTGCTATAAACACAGCAGTGCTTGTGTCCCTGTGAATCAGTCTTTTTGTATCCTTTGGGTAAATACTTGGGAGTGCAATTGCTGGGTCATAGTGTAGTTCTATTTGTAACTTTTTGAGGAACCTCCATACTGCTTTCCAGAGTGGCTGCACCAGTTTGCATTCCTACCAACAGTGTAAGAGGGATCCCCTTTCTGCACATTCTTGTCAACATCTGTTGTTTCCTGTGTTGTTCATTTTAACCATTCTGACAGGTGTGAGGTGATATCTCATTATGGTTTTGATTTGCATGTCCCTGATGATGAGTGATGTTGAACATCTTTTCACGTACCTGTTGGCCATGTGGATTTCTTCTTTGGAAAAATGTGAATTCATGTTTTCTGCTTATTTCTTATAACTGGATTATTTGTGTTTTGGGTGTTGAGTTTGATAAGTTCCTCATAGATTTTTGGATACTAGTCCTTTATCAGATATGTCATTTGCAAATATCTTCTCCCATTCTGCAGGTTGCCTTTTAGCTCTGTTGATTTCTTCTTTCACTATGCAGAAGCTTTTTATCTTGATGAAGTCCCAATAGCTCAGTTTTGCTTTTGTTTCCCTTGTGTGTAGAGACGTGTCTGGTTAGAAGTTGGTATGGCCAACGTCAAAGAGGTTTCTGCCTGTGTTCTCCTCTAGGATTTTGATGCTTTCCTGTCTCATATTTAGGTCTTTCATCCATCTTGAATTTATCTTTTTGTGCAGGTTAAGAAAGCTGTCCAGTTTCATTCTTCTGCATGTGGATGTCCAGTTTTCCCAACAACAGTTGTTGAAGAGACTTTTTTCCTTTGGATGTTCTTTCCTGCTTTGCTGAATATTAATTGACCATATAGTTGTGGGTGCATTTCTGGGTTTTCTATTCTGTTCTATTGATGTATGTGTCTATTTTTGTGCCAGTACCATACTGTCTTGATGATTACTGCTTTGTAATATAGCTTGAAATCTGGAATTGTGATGTTTCCAGCTTTGCTTTTCTTTTTCAGGATTGCTTTGGCTATTCAGGGTCTTTTGTTGTTTCACACAAATTTTAGGATTTTTTTTTTTAGTTCTGTGAAAAATGTTGATGGTATTTTGATAGGGTTTGCATTAAATGTGCAGATTGCTTTGGGTAGCATAGATCTTTTCACAATATTTGTTCTTCCAATCCATGAGCATGGCATGTCTTTCCATTTCTTTGTGTCATCTTTAATTTCTTTCATATGTTTTCCATAGTTTTCAGGATACAGACCTTTTACTTCTTTTGTTATGTTTATCCCTAGGTATTTCACGGTTTTTGGTGCAATTGTAAACAGGATGGATTCCTTGATTTCTTTTTCTGCTGCTTCATTATATATAGAAATGTATAGAAATGTAGTGTATAGGAATGCAACAGATTTTTGTACATTGATTTTGTACCTTGTTACTTTGCTGAATTCATGTATCAGTTCTAGCAATGTTTTTATGGAGTCTTTCATGTTTTCTACACAGAGTATGATGTCATGTGCAAATAGTGAAAGTTTGACTTATTCCTTTCCAATTTGGATGCTTTTTCTTTCTTTTTGTTTTCTGATTGCTGAGGGTAGAATGTCCAGTGCTATGTTAAATAACAATGATGTGAGTGGACATCCCTGTCTTCTTCCTGACCATAGATGGTCACATATTTTTGAAATCATTCTTTACTACACTCCCCTCCACATTTCAGATATTTGGTATCATCTTTTACATCCTTTTATTTTGTGCTTCTTATTTTTCTTACTATTAATTATGGTTTTCATTTTCTACTCACAGAGTCCCCCTTCACATTTCTTGTAGGGCTGGTTTAGTGATCATCAATTCTTTTAACTTCTGTTTGTATGGAAAACTGTGTTTCATTCTATTCTGAATGATAGCTTTGCTGGGTAAAGTATTCCTGGCTTCAGATATTTCCCTTTCAGCACTTTGAGTACATCATGTCACTCTCATCTGGCCTGCAAAGTTTCTGTTGAAAAGTCAGCTGACAGCCTTGGCGGGATTCCTTTGTATGTAACTCTCTTCTTTTCTTTTGCAACCTTTACATTTTTTCCCCTCTATCACTATTTTTTTCCCATTTTAATTTTTATGTGCCTTCGTGTGGACCTGGTTGGGTTTGGTTTATTGGGGGACTTCCTGAATCTGCATTCGTGTCCCTACCTATGATCAGAAAGTTTTCAGCTATTATTTCTTCAAATACATATACTGCCCCCCTTTCTCTCTCTTCTTCTTGGAACCCTGTAATGGAATTGTTATTACACTTGAAGGAGTCATTGTGTTCTCTACCTCTATTCTCACTATGCATTATTTGTTTGTCTCTCACCAGTTCAGCTTGATTGCTTTCTATTACTCTATCCTCCAGGTCACTGATACATTTCTCTGCTTCTTGTAATGTACTATTTTTCTATTATATTTTCAATTTCATTTATTGAGTTCATCTTTGATACATTATTTTTATCTATTTTTCGCATGTCTCACTGATGTTCTCCACTCTTTTCTGAAGTCCAGGGAGCGTCTTTATTATCATTAGATTAAATTTTCTATCAAGCATACTATTTATTTCTGTTTTTCTTAGATCTTCTGCTGAGATTTTGTTGTGTCCTTTCTTTTAGGGCTTATTTCTCTGTCTCCTCATTTTGTCTACCTCTCTGTGTCTGTTTCTGCAGTTTAGGAAAGTCAGCTATGTCTTCTGCTCTTAAAAGTAAGGCTCTATGAAGAAGGGGTCCTATATTACCCTGAAGTGTAGAGTCACCTGTTCACCAGAAACTGGCACTTCAGGGGAGTCTCCTATGTGTGTTGCTTGTGTCCTACTATTGCGTCGGAGTCACTTTTCCTTTCAGTCCAGATGTATGCAATGACTGCCTATTATGGGCTGATCTTGCTCTCTGTGATGTTAGAGAGACCAAGATAGGTCAGCTCTGAATGGGCATGACTGCAGAACGGCTCAGTGGTGGGGGCAGTGTTAGTAAAATTTACACTGAGCTTCTAGTCTTAGGCTGGATCCCCCAAAGTTGGGTGCCTTTCCAGTGCCTGGTGCAGGGGCATGTTTGTGGTGGCCAGTGCCATGCAGCATCTCTGTGGGTGGTGGATGGGCAGTGTACATACAAAGTGTTATCAAAATTTGAACTGAGCTGGTAGTCCAGGTCCAGCTGCTCCAAAGTGCAGTGGTGGCCAAGGACACATGTGTGGGATTGAATGAATGAATAAATTTAAAAAGAGTGAAACCATACAAAGTATGTTTCCCAACCACAATGGAGTAAAACTAAAAAGAAATAAGAGAAAGAAAAATGGAAATTTCACAGATATGTAGATATTAAACAGCACATTCTTAGCCAATAGATTAAAGTAGAAATTACAAGGGAACTTGGACAATATTTTTCAATGAGTTAAAACAAAGACATACCATACCCAAATTCATGAGATGCATTAAAAGCAGTGTTGAGAGGGAAATTTGTTGCTGTAAATGACTATATCAAAAATAGAAAATCTCTAAGATGGGAAGATGGCTGCAGAGTAGGAGGACCCTAGGCTTGCCTTATCCCATGAACAAAACTTGAAAGTGACCAAATCATCCTAAATACCCCAGAAATTGACCTAAAGCTTGACAAAACAAACTTCACAACTAAAAGGAGAAAAGAGGCAACATGAAAGAAGGTTAAAAGTTCAGAGATGAGGTTTAGGGAAGAAATGAATTGTAAGTGCTGTGGATAGGTGGGAGCCATAGTAGTGGAGAAGGGTGACCAAGAGGAGCACAAAGGGGAATGCACAAGGAGAACATTTCCCTAAAGCCATTGGCTTAGGAAATGAGAGGGGCAGAATTTTGTATGTTCTTGAAACCAGCAGGGCTGAAAGCCTGGAGTTTTAAAGGTCAGTGGGCTTCACTGGGATAGAGCACAGAGGGTGCTATGCTGTTGTTGGTGAGAAGGCAGGCAAACAACCCGGTGGCAGACAGTGTGGAAACAGGAATCTGAAGAGCACCTGGGGCACACTGTGGGAAGATTATTCGCTGTTCTCAGAGCACATACTTGAGAAGCAGTGTTCATGGAGGCACCTCTCAGAGAGCAAAGTTGCTGGTTGGCACAATTCCCCTCCCCTCCCCCTTAGCATAAACACAGAGCCACCTGTGGGAGGCAGTGCAGTGTGAACATTGGCTGTGTAACATGCTTACAGCAAGCTGCACCCCCCTGTGCTCTGATGGAACTGTCCTTGTCAGTCATGCTTGCCTCATTCCCAGCATTGTAGGGCCCTCTCCCAGGAGACCAGCACAAACACCTTCCCACACCACATCTCCCAACCAGAGAGTTTTGCAGGGCTTCAGCTCTGGTGGAGGTAGTGATCAGTCTCATTTCACAAGCAGACCAGAGCACGCCTAATTAAAACTCACCACATTCAGGCCAAGAAGCAAACTGCCCATTGCAAGCAAGGAGAGCCCCTGCAGATGACTGGAATGAATGATAGTGCAAGAAGAACAAAACAGCAGAGCACAGGCAGTGCACACCAGAGATACTTCCTGAAGCACCAGGCCCTGGGCACTACATGACCTCTTAGGCCATTACTTTCAGAAGCAGGGGACATAACTAGATTTTCTAACACAGAGAAGAAGGCAGAAGCTCAGACAAAATGCAAAGACAGAAGAATTTATCCCAAATGAAAGAACAATATAAGGCCAAGGCCAGAGATCTAACCAAAACAGATATAAGTAATATGCCTGATGGAGAATTTAAAGCAACAATCATAAGGAAACTCACTGGGCTAGAGACAAAAATAGAAGACTTCAGTGCAACTCTTACCACAGAGATAAAAGAGTTAAAAAGGAATCAATCAGAGATGAAGAATTCAATAAATGAGATTAGAAACATGCTGGATGTAGTGAACAGCAGGCTGGAAGAAGCAGTGGAATAAATTAATAACCTAGAAGACAAAGTAATGCAAAGCAATGAAGCCAAATGAAAGAGAGAAAGAATTATGCAAAAGGAGAACAGACTTCAGGAAATCAGTGACTCCATCAAATGTAATAACATTTGGATTATAGGAGTCCCAGAAGAAGAGAAAGGGGGCTAGAAAATTCATTTAAAAAAATAATAGTTGAAAACTTCCATAATGCAGGGAAAGAAACAGACATCCTGACCCAGGAGGCACAGAGAACTTCCATCAAAATCAACAAAAGCAGGCCAACACCTATCAGGTTTGGCAGCAAACCCTGAGATGGCAAATGAAAAGATTACTCCAGACACCTTAGTAGGAGAAATGAGAGGGCCTGGGGACCAGATGCTCTGGTGGCAAAAGGCCCTGAGCCAAGCTTTGCCTCCACTTTTATTGTGAGTTTTATCAATACGCCAAGTGGAAAAGCAAAACAAGAAGGAATGTGCAGCTTTAATGATCAGGACAATAATATATGGGGCAGTGTGTGATAAGGGCAAGCAGTGCTTGGGACATGCATGCAAGGCAAGGAGCTCGTGAAGTTCATGACAACCACAGGTGCCTGTTTTTCTTCAAAACGTAAGCATTTACTCCCTAGATGAGAACCTTGAGCAGCAGTAAGAATCTGGCCACTTTCAGCCAAAAAACTTCAAAGAAGGCCCAGTATTCTGGGCAGTCCTCCTTTGCTTTTCAATCAGTCTCATTCAGGGAGGCGTATACAAGTCAGATTTTGTCTATCCAGGCACTGAATCCCCACAAACAGCAGCACATATTGTAATTAAATTTGCAAAATATAGTGAATAAGAAAAAAATCTTAAAAACAGCAAGAGAAAAGAAGTCATTTACTTACAAGGGAAAACCCATAAGGCTAGCTGGAGGCTTCTCAACAAAAACTTGGCAAGCCAGAAGGGAGTGGCACGATATATTCAAAGTACTAAATGGGAAAAATCTGCAACCAAGAATACTCTAACCAGCAATGCTATCATTCAGAGTAGTAGAGATAGTTACCCAGACAAAACTAAAGGAAACAATGGCCACTAAACCATCCCAGCAAGAATATTAAAGGGGGATTTAGGAGATAAGATGGAGGAGGAGTAGAGGGACCCTAGGTTTGTCTCATCCCTTGAATACAGCTAGATAGTTATCAAATCATTCTGAACACCTGAGAAATCAAATGAAGATCTAATAAAATAAATGCTGCAAGTCTATCAGTAGAAAAGCAACCACTGTTTGGAAGGTAGGAGGTGCAGAAACCTGAATCAGGTGTGATATAGCTGAGGATACAGCAGAGAGGAGGAAGCCTGATTAAGGAGGCTACTGTGAAGTACTATAAGCAGCAGAGTGCAAAATGGGAACTTCTAGAAGTCTGCTACGGTGGGGGAGGTGCCTGGCTTAAAGGTGCTCAGGTGTCATAGTGGGGCAGAATCCCAGGTATGACAGCATGGTCTCAGGATCCCTGGAGTCTCAGGAACAATAGGTGGTGCCTGAGTGTGGCAGAGTTCCCAGGCGTAAAAACATAGAAGCCAGCTGAGAACAGCAAGTCTAGGTGCTGATTTTCTGCTCTCTGTTGCCATAAACTGCAAACCACTACTCTCGTGGGACCACTTTACTGGGAGGGGCCCAGCAAAAGACAGAAGAGTGATGAGACACCACTCACCTGGAAGGAACAGTGTGGGTCCTTGCCGCAGGTGTTTGTAAAATTTGGAGTTTTGGAACTCAGTCATGTGCCTGAGATAAAAGTGCTCCATCACAGGCCAGGTGAACACAGAGTTCTGACAGAAACTGGGGAGACAACATTGGCTGATTGCTCTTCTGTGAGGGCTCACTGAATACTGGGGGTGTGAATTTTCCACTCCAGGCTAGAGAGTGGGCACAGCCATATTCCTCCCACCCATTAGTTCTGAAAGCCTTCAGGGAGCAAAACAATTCCACCTAGTGGCGTCTGGAGCTGCTGATACCCAGCGTTGCCTCCACCCACTGGAGGATCATTTCCATTAGGGCAAGTCCACCTGAGAATCAGTGCAACAGTCCCTTCCCCCAGAACACCAGCACAGATAACTAGCTATCACCAAGTTTACTGATCATAGAAGGCTATATAGCTTCAGCCCTTAGGGAAAACAGTATATAGCATTCTTTGTATTTTTATTCCTTAGTCTCTCAGTATCATTTTTCTAGTTAATTTTTTTATTTTTTTCAATTCTTTTTAAATTCATTTTTTATATTTATTTTATATATAATTTATATATATATATTGTTTCCTTTCCTTGTATTATATATATACATATATATGTAGAGAGAGTTTATTTGAACAAAATATACCTCAGAACTTCCCTAATCTAAGGAAAGAAACTGGCATTCAAGTCCAGGAGGCACAGGGAATGCCCCCAAAATCAACAAAACCAGATCAACACCTCAACATATACTGAAGCTCAAAAACTACAAAGATAAAGGGAAAATCATGAAAGCAGCTCACAACAAGAGGTCCCTAAACTACAGGGGTAGATACATAAGATACATAAGGCTGGCAGCAGACCTGTACACAGAGACCTGGCAGGCCAGAAAGGACTGGCATAATATATTCAGTGCACTAAATGAGAAAAACATGCCAAGAATACTTTATCCAGTAAAGCTGTCATTCAGAATAGCAGAGATAGTTTCCAGGACAAGCAAAAATTAAATGAATTTGTGAACAGTAAATAAGTCCTGCAAGAATATTAAAGGGGATCCTTTGAACAGCAAGCGAGAGCCCAAAAGTAACAAAGACCAGGAAGGAACAGAGACAATCTACAGGAACAGTGATATTACAGGTAATACAATAGCACTAAATTCATCTTTCAGTTATTAATCTTTTTTTTAAAAAAGAGCACTTTTAAAAGGTTTTATTTATTTATTTGACAAAGAGACCATAACCAGGGGAAAAGGTAGACAGAGGGAGAGGGAGAAGCAGGCTCCCTACAGAGCAGGGAGCCCAATGCAGGGCTCGATCCCAGGACCCTGGGATCATGACCTGAGCCGAAGGCAGATGCTTAACTGACTGAGCCACTCAGGCACCCCTCTTTCAATTATTAATCTGAATGTAAATGGACTAAATGACTCAATCAAAAGATATAGGGTATCAGAATGGATTTTAAAAATACCCATTGATATGCAGCTTACAAGAGTCATTTTAAGACCAAAGGCACACCCATATTGAAAGTGAGGGGGTATAGAAACATTTATAATGTTAATGGACATCGAAAGAAAGCTGGAGTAGCCATCCTTATATTGGACAAACTAGATTTTAAATGAAAGACTGAAATAAGAGATGAAGAAGGACACTATATCATAATAAAGGGGTCTATCCAACAAGAAGATCTAAGAATTGTAAATATTTAGGCCCCTAACTTAGAGCAGCCAATTTTATAAGCCAGTGAATAACAAAATTAAAGAAACTCATTGATAATAATACAATGATAGTAGAGCCTTTATCACCACACTCATAGCAATGGACATATGATCTAAGCAGAAAATCAACAAGGAAACAAAGCTATTGAATGACAAACTGGACCAGTTGGACTTAACAGATATATTCAGAGATTTAAACTTAAAGCTGCAGAATATAAATGATTTTCAAGTGCACATGGAACATTCTCCAAAATAGATCACATACTGGGTCAGAAATCAGGACTCAACTGGTACAAAAAGAACAAGATCATACCATGCATATTTTCAGACCACAATGCTATGAAACTTGAAGTCAACCACAAGAAGAAATTTGGAAGGACCACAAATACATAGAGGTTAAAGAACATCCTACTAAAGAATGAATGGGTCAACCAAGAAATTAAAGAAGAATTTAAAAAATACATTGAAGCAAATGAAAATGAAAACATGATAGTTGAAAACCTCTGGGATGCAACAAAAGAAGACACAAAGAAATGGAAAAACATTCCATGCTAATGGATTGGAAGAATAAATATTATTAAAATGTCTATGCTACCCAGAGCAATCTACACATTCAATGCAATCCCTACCAAAATATCATCGACATTTTTCACAAAACAAATAATCCTAAAATTTGTATGGAATCAGAAAAGACCCTGAATAGCCAGAGGAATGTTGAAAAAGAAAACCAAAGCTGGAGGCATCACAATGCTGGACTTCAAGCTGTATTACAAAGCCATAATCATTAAGACAGTATGGTACTGACACAAAATCTGACAAATAGGTAAATGGAAAAGAACAGAGAACCCAGAAATGGATCCTCAACTCTATGGTCAACTAATATTCCACACAGTAGGAAATAACATCCAATAGAAAAAGACAGTCTCTTCAACAAATGGTGTTGGGAAAATTGGACAGCCACATGAAGAAGAATGAACTGGACCACTTTCTTACACCATAGACAAAAATAAACCCAAAATGGTTGAAAGACCTAAATGTGAAACGGGGAGGAAGGAGTCCAAGATGGATGAGGAGCAGGAGACCTAGTTTTCATCAGGTCCCAGATTCAGCTAGAGAGCTATGAAACCATTCTAAATATGTACAAACTCAACTGGAGAATGAAGAAAAGAATAACAACAGCAACTGTATGAACAGAAAAGTGACCACTTTCTGCAAGGTTAAAAGTATAAAAGGAGATGTTGTGAGGAGAAAAGATGGCGGTGGAGTAGGGGACCCCTTCTTCAGCTGGTCCCCTGAGTCGAGCTGGATATGTACCAGACCATCCTGAACATCCACAGAATCAGCCTGAGACACAGGAAGATACACCTGGATCTCAAGAAACGAACATCTCCAGCGCTGAGCATTGAGGTACAAAGCGGGGAGCTGTGAATCCGAGCACAGATATCGGAAGATAAACAGACGGGGGAGGGAGCCGCAATGCTCAGGCACCAGGAAGCAGTAGCCACCTGCACTGCAGAGCAGGCCAGACTGGCAGACTGGAACCCGTGAGAGGGCAAACTGAGACCGTGAGCCTGAAACACACGTGCAACCAGAATGAAAACCAGAGCTCTGGAGCGCACACTTGAACTAGACTGAAACTGAGAGCTTGGGAGATTGCATGCGGGACTAGACTGAAAACCGGAGGTACGGAGTGCATGTGAACCACACTGAAACAGGTAGCTCAGGAGGACACGTGGGAACTGGGGGCGGCTGGCGGTGTTAGAAGCACAACACACAGAGATGTGCCGACCCTGGAAGTGAGGGCTGGGACACCAGCTGTGGGGAGCACAACCCAGGACACTACTGGGTTTTTAGCAGCACCGACAGAAACAGTTAAAGTGGCCAAGAGAGTTCAGTGGAGAGCGGACTGCGATCTCTCTGTTCTGAGACAGAAGCTAAGATACAGCCACTACTGCTCTGACTCTCCGAAGAGGCACAGAAAACCGCCAGGGAAAGTGGCCACAGAACAAAACCCCAGAAATACCGGCTCACATAGTGCCCATCCCCATCCCCGCTCGCAGGGGACACAGAGACTCTACCCAATTAGGGCTGCCTGAGTATCAGTGCGCCAGGCCCCTCCCCAGGAAGGCAAGCTGAAAAATCAAGAAGCCCACATCCCTACAAGGATGCCCACTCTCGCCACTATTATTCAACATAGTACTAGAAGTCCTTGCAACAGCAATCAGACGACAAAAAGGGATCAAAGGTATTCAAATTGGCAAAGAAGAAGTCAAAATGTCTCTCTTTGCAGATGACATGATACTCTATATGGAAAACCCAAAAGAAGCCACTCCCAAACTATTAGAAGTTATAGAGCAATTCAGTAACGTGGCAGGATACAAAATAAATGCTCAGAAATCAGTTGCATTTCTATACACGAATAACGAGACCGAAGAAAGAGAAATTAGGGAATCCATCCCATTTACAATAGCACCAAAAACCATACGTTACCTTGGAATTAACTTAACCAGAGACGTAAAGGACCTATATTCTAGAAACTATAAATCACTCTTAAAAGACATTGAGGAAGACATAAAAAGATGGAAAGATATTCCATGCTCATGGATCGGAAGAATTAACATAGTTAAAATGTCCATGCTACCCAGAGCAATCTACACTTTCAATGCTATCCCGATCAAAATACCAAGGACATTTTTCAAAGAACTGGAACAAACAGTCCTTAAATTTGTATGGAAACAGAAAAGGCCCCGAATCTCCAAGGAACTGTTGAAAAGGAAAAACAAAGCTGGGGGCATCACAATGCCAGATTTCGAGCTGTACTACAAAGCTGTGATCACAAAGACAGCATGGTACTGGCACAAAAACAGACACATAGACCAATGGAACAGAATAGAGAGCCCAGAAATGGACCCTCGGCTCTTTGGGCAACTAATATTTGATAAAGCAGGAAAAAACATCCGGTGGGAAAAAGACAGTCTCTTCAATAAATGGTGCTGGGAAAATTGGACAGCTACATGCAAGAGAATGAAACTTGACCACTATCTCACACCATACACAAAAATAAACTCCAAATGGATGAAAGACCTCGATGTGAGACAGGAATCCATCAAAATTCTAGAGGAGAACATAGGCAACAACCTCTACGACATCGGCCAAAGCAACCTTTTTCATGACACATCCCCAAAGGCAAGAGAAACAAAAGATAAAATGAATTCATGGGACTTCATCAAGATTAAAAGTTTCTGCACATCCAAGGAAACAGTCAGAAAAACTAAGAGGCAGCCCACGGAATGGGAGAATATATTTGCAAATGACACTACAGATAAAGGACTGGTATCCAAGATCTACAAAGAACTTCTCAAACTCAATACACGAGAAACAAATACACAAATCAAAAAATGGGCAGAAGATATGAACAGACACTTTTCCAATGAAGACATACAAATGGCTAACAGACACATGAAAAAATGTTCAAAATCATTAGCCATCAAGGAAATTCAAATCAAAACCACACTGAGATACCACCTTACGCCAGTTAGAATGGCAAAAATAGACAAGGCAAGAAACAACAATTGTTGGAGAGGATGTGGAGAAAGGGGATCCCTCCTACATTGTTGGTGGGAGTGCAAGTTGGTACAGCCACTCTGGAAAACAGTGTGGAGGTCCCTTAAAAAGTTAAAAATTGAGCTACCCTATGATCCAGCCATTGCACTACTGGGTATTTACCCCAAAGATACAGACGTAGTGAAGAGAAGGGCCATATGCACCCCAATGTTCATAGCAGCAATGTCCACAATAGCTAAATCGTGGAAGGAGCCGAGATGCCCTTCAACAGATGACTGGATTAAGAAGTTGTGGTCCATATATACAATGGAATATTACTCAGCTATCAGAAAGAACGAGTTCTCGGGGCGCCTGGGTGGCACAGCGGTTAAGCGTCTGCCTTCGGCTCAGGGCGTGATCCTGGCGTTATGGGATCGAGCCCCACATCAGGCTCTTCAGCTATGAGCCTGCTTCTTCCTCTCCCGCTCCCCCTGCTTGTGTTCCCTCTCTCGCTGGCTGTCTCTATCTCTGTCAAATAAATAAATAAAATCTTTAAAAAAAAAAAAAGAAAGAACGAGTTCTCAACATTTGCTACAACATGGACAGCACTGGAGGAGATAATGCTAAGTGAAATAAGTCAAGCAGAGAAAGACAACTATCATATGATTTCTCTCATCTATGGAACATAAGAACTAGGATGATCGGTAGGAGAAGAAAGGGATAAAGAAAGGGGGGGTAATCAGAAGGGGGAATGAAACATGAGAGACTATGGACTATGAGAAACAAACTGAGGACTTCAGAGGGGAGGGGGGTGGGGGAATGGGATAGACTGGTGATGGGTAGTAAGGAGGGCACGTATTGCATGGTGCACTGGGTGTTATACACAACTAATGAATCATCGAGCCTTACATCAGAAACCGGGGATGTACTGTATGGTGACTAACATAATATAATAAAAAATCATTAAAAAAAAAAAAAAAAGAAGCCCACATCCCTGAGGTTCCTATAAAACAAGTGCACACTGACTGGGACCTGGTCAATAATTTGGGCTCTGGGCATCCCCACAACCACTCCTCATCAGAATGACAAGGAGGAGAAATCCCCCCCAGCAAAGAAAAGATAATGAGTCTGTGGCCTCTGCCACAGAACTAATGGATATGGATATAACCAAATTGTCAGAAATGGATTTCAGAGTAACAATGGTCAAGAGGATGTGTATGATTGAAAAAAAAATTATCAAAAATATTAACAAGAATATAGAATCTCTAAGGGCAGAACTGAGAGTGAATCTCACAGAAATGGAAAATGCTGTGAATCAAATGCAGTCTAAACTAGACGCTCTGACGGCCAGGGTAAATGAGGCAGAAGAACAAATTAGTGAATTGGTGGATGGGATGGTAGAAGAGAAAGTGAAAACAGAAATGTAGCTCAAAAAAATCTAATCTCAAGAATGTAGATTACGGGAGATTAATTACTGACTCAATGAAATGTTCCAACGTCAGAATCATTGGCATTCCCAAGGGGGTAGAAAAAGAGAGAGGTCTAGAAGAGATATTTGAACAAATTGTAGCTGACAACTCTCCTAATCTGGCAAAGGAACAAGCATCCGTGTCCAAGAGGCAGAAAGGACCCCTCCCAAGGGCAATGAGAACAGACCTACATCACGTCACATCATAGTGCATTTCGCAAATGTTAGATCCAACAAGAAAGTATTGCAAGAGGCCAGGGGGAAGAAAATCCTTACGTACAGAGGGAAAATTTTCAGAATAACATCAGAACTGTCTACACAGACTTGGCAGGCTAGGAAGGGTTGGCAAGGTATTTTCAAAGCTCTATCTGAGAAGAACATGCAGCCCAGGATCCTTTATCCAGCAAGGCTGTCATTCAGAATTGATGGAGAGATAAGGAACTTCCAAGATCGGCAGAAACTGAAGGAATTCGTAACCACCAAACAAGCCCCACATGAGCTATTAAGGGGGTTCTATAAAAGTAAAAAGGTCCCAAGAGTGACACAGAACAGAAATTTACAATCTATAGAAACATAGACTTCACAGGCAACACAACATTATTAAAATCAAATCTTTCAATAATCACTCTCAATGTGAATGGCCTAAATGCTCCCATAAAACACCACAGGTTTGCAGATTGGATCAAAAGACATGACCCATTGATTTGCTGTCTACAAGAGACTCATTTTGAACCTAAAGATACATCCAGACTGAAAGTGAAGGGATGGAAAACCATTTTTCATGCCAATGGACCTCAACAGAAAGCTGGGGTAGCAATTCTCATATCACACAGATTAGATTTTAAACTAAAGCCTGTAGTTAGAGATACAGAAGGACCCTATATTATTCTTAAAGGGTGTATCCAGGAAGTGGATATGACAATTATAAATATCTATGCCCCCAACAGGGGAGCAGCTGGATACACAAGCCAACTCTTAACCAGAATAAAGAGACATATAGACAATAATACGTTAATAGTAGGGGAACTCAACACTCCACTCTCAGCAATAGACAGATCACCTAAGCAGAAAATCAACAAAGAAGCAAGAGCTTTGAATGATATACTGGACCTGATGGACCTCATAGATATGTACAGAACACTACACCCCAGAACAACAGAATACTCATTCTTTTCGAATGCACGTGGAACTTTCTCCAGAATAGACCATATACTGGGTCACAAAACAGGTCTAAACTGATACCAAAAGACTGGGATTATTCCCTGCATATTCTCAGACCACAATGCTTTGAAACTGGAACTCAATCACAAGGAAAAATTTGGAAGGAACTCAAACACTTAGAAACTAAGAACCATCCTGCTCAAGAATGAGTGGGTAAGCCAGGAAATTAAAAATCAGTTTAAACAATTCTTGGAGACCAATGAAAATGAAAACCCATTGGTCCAAAACACATGGGACACTGCAAAGGCGGTCCTAAGGGGAAAATACATGGCCATCCAAGCCTCACTCAAAAGAATAGAAAAATCTAAAATGCAGATTTTATATTCTCACCTCAAGAAGCTGGAGCTGGAACAGAAGAACAGGCCTAACCCACGCACAAGAAGGCAGGTGATCAAGATTAGAGCAGAGATCAATGAATTAGAAACCAGGAGCACAGTAGAGCAGATCAAGAGAACTAGAATCTGGCTCTTTGAAAGAATAAATAAGATCGGTAAGCCGCTGGCCAGACTTATTCAAAAGAATAGAGAAAGGACCCAAATTAATAAAATTATGAATGAGGGGCGCCTGGGTGGCACAGCGGTTAAGCGTCTGCCTTCGGCTCAGGGCATGATCCCAGTGTTCTGGGATCGAGCCCCACATCAGGCTCCTCCTCTATGAGCCTGCTTCTTCCTCTCCCACTCCCCCTGCTTGTATTCCCTCTCTCGCTGGCTGTCTCTATCTCTGTCGAATAAATAAATAAAATCTTTAAAAAAATAAATAAAATAAAATTATGAATGAAAGGGGAGAGATCACATCCAACACCAATGAAATAGAAAGAGTCATTAGAAAGTTTTATCAACAGCTTTATGCCAATAAATTAAACAACCTGGAAGAAATGGATGCCTTCCTGGAAACCTATAAACTACCAAGACTGAAACAGGAAGAAATTGATCATTTAAACAGACCAATTAATTATGAAGAGCTTAAAGCAGTGATCACAAATCTCCCCAAAAACAAGCATCCAGGGCCTGACCGATTCCCCAGGGAACTCTACCAAACATTCAAAGAAGAAATAATACTTATTCTCCTGAAGCTGCTTCAAAAAAGAGAAAAAGAAGGAAAACTACCAAACTCATTCTATGAAGCCAGTATTACCTTGATCCCCAAACCAGGCAAAGACCCCATCAAAAAGGAGAATTACAGACCGATATCCCTAATGAATATGGATGCCAAAATCTTCAAGAAGATCCTGGCTAAAAGAATCCAACAGTACATTAAAAGGATTATCCATCATGACCAAGTGGGATTCATCCCTGGGATGCAAAGGTGGTTCAACATTTGCAAATTGATCAGTGTGATAGATCATATGAACAAGAAAGAGTCAAGAACCATATGATCCTCTCAATTGATGCAGAAAAAGGATTTGACAAAAAAAAAAAACATCCTTTCCTGATTAAAACCCTTCAGAGTGTAGGGATAGAGGGTACATTCCTCAATTTCATAAAACCATCCAAGAAAAGCCTACAGCAAATATCATACTCAATGGGGAAAAGCAGAAGCCTTTCCCTTAAGATCAGGAACACGACAAAGATGTCCACTCTCACCATTATTATTCAACATAGTATTAGAAGTCCTTGCAACAGCAATCAGACAAAAAAAGGGATAAAAGGTATTCAAATTGGCAAAGAAGAGGTCAAACTGTCTCTCTCCGCAGATGACATGATACTCTATATGGAAAACCCAAAAGAATCCACCCCCAAACTACTAGAACTTATAGAGCAATTCAGTAATGTGGCGGGATACAAAATCAATGCTCAGAGATCAGTTGCGTTTCTATACACGAACAATGAGACTGAAGAAAGAGAAATTAGGGAATCCATTCCATTTACAATAGCACTAAAAATCATACGTTATCTCGGAATTAACGAGAGACGTAAAGGATCTATATTCTAGAAACTACAGATCACTCTTGAAAGACATTGAAGAAGACACAAAAAGATGGAAAAATATTCCATGCTCATGGATCAGAAGAATAAACATAGTTAAAATGTCTATGCTACCCAGAGCAATCTACACTTTCAATGCCATCCCGATCAAAATACCAATGACATTTTTCAAAGAACTGGAACAAACAGCCCTTAAATTTGTGTGGAACCAGAAAAAGCCCGAATCGTCAAGGAAGTGTTGAAAAGGAAAAACAAAGCTGGGGGCATCACTTTGCCTGATTTCAAGCTATACTACAAAGCTGTGATCACAAAGACAGCATGGTACTGGCACAAAAACAGACACATAGACCAATGGAACAGAATAGAGAACCCAGAAATGGACCTTCGGCTCTTTGGGCAACTAATCTTTGACAAAGCAGGAAAACACATCCAGTGGTAAAAAGACAGTCTCTTCAATAAATGGTGCTGGCAAAATTGGACAGCTATATGCAAAAGAATGAAACTTGACCACTCTCTCACACCATACAAAAAGATAAACTCCAAATGGATGAAAGACCTCGATGTGAGACAGGAATCCATCAAAATCCTAGAGGAGAACATAGGCTGCAACCTCCTTGACACTGGCCACAGCAACTTTTTTCGTGACACATCTCCAAAGGCAAGAGAAACAAAAGAAAACATGAACCTGTGGGACTTCATCAAGATCAAAAGCTTCTGCACAGCCAAGGAAACAGTCAAAAAAACTAAGAGGCAGCCCACGGAATGGGAGAAGATATTTGCAAATGACACTACAGATAAAAGACTAGTGTCCAAGATCTACAAAGAACTTCTCAAACTCAATAAACGAGAAAAAAATAATCAAATCAAAAAATGGGCAGAAGATACGAACAGACTCTTTTCCAATGAAGACATACAAATGGCTAACAGACACATGAAAAAAATGTTCAAAATCATTAGCCATCAGGGAAATTCAAATCAAAACCACCTTGAGATACCGCCTTACACCTTTAGAATGGCTAAAATTGAAGGTAGGAAACAACAAATGTTGGAGAGGATGTGGAGAAAGGGGATCCCTCTTACACTTTTGGTGGGAATGCAAGTTGGTACAGCCATTTTGTAAAACAGTGGAAGTCCCTTAAAAAGTTAAAAATTGAGCTACCCTATGATCCAACAATTGCACTGCTGGGCATTTACCCCAAAGATACCAACATAGTGAGGTGAAGTGCCATATGCACCCCAATGTTCATAGCAGAATTGTCCACAATAGCTAAATCGTGGAATGAACCAAGATGCCCATCCAGAGATTGCTGGATTAAGAAGATGTGGTCCATATATACAATGGAATATTACTCAGCCATCAGAAAGAACAATTACACAACCTTTGTAGCAACATGGATGTGACTGGAGGAGATTATGCTAAGTGAAATAAGTCAAGCAGAGAAGGACAATTATCATATGGCTTCACTCATTTATGGAACATAAGAAATAGCAGGAACATTGGTAGGAAAAGGAAGGGAATAGTGAAGGGGGGGTAAACAGAAGGGGGAATGAACCATGAGAGACTGTGGACTCTGGGAAACAAACTGAGGACTTCAGGGCGGGGGGGATTGGGATAAGCCAGTGATGGGTATTAAGGAGGGCACCTATTACATGGTGCACTGGGTGTTATGCACAAATAATGAATCATGGAACATTACATCAAAAACTAAGTATATACTGTATGGTGACTAACATAACATAATAAAAATTTATTATAAAAAATTAAATAAATGTGAAACAGGAAACCATCAATATCCTAGAGGAGAACCTCTTATACCTTGGCCACAGCAACTTCTTGTTAGACACGTCTCTGGACACAATGGAAGCAAAAGCAGAAATGAACTATGGGAGATTCATCAAGAAAAAAAGCTTCTGCACAGCAAAGGAAAGAATCAACAAAAGTAAAGGCAACCTATGGAATGGGAGAATATATTTGCAAATGTCTTATCAGATAAAGGGCTGGTATCCAAGATCTATAAAGAAATTATCAAACTCAACCCCCAAAAAACAAATAATCCAGTCAAGAATTGGGCAGAAGACATGAATAGACACTTCTCCAAAGAAGACATATAAACGGCCAACAGACACATGAAAAAATGCTCCACATCACTGGGCATCAGGGAAACACAAATCAAACCCACAATGAGATATCACCTTACATCAGTTAGAATGGCTAAAATTAACAAGACAGGAAACAACAAATGTTGGTGAGGTTGTGGAGAAAGGGGAACCCTCTTACACTGTTAGTGGGAATGCAAGCTGGTACAGCCCCTGTGGAAAACAGTATGGAGGTTCCTTGGGACCTTAAAAATGGAGCTACCCTACAACCCAACAATTGCACTACTGGGTATTTACCCCAAAGATACAGATGTAGTGAAAAGAAGGGGCACGTGCACCCCAGTGTTCATAGCAGCAATGTCCACAACAGTCAAACTGTGGAAGGAACCGAGAGGTCCTTCAACAGAGGAATGGATAAAGAAGATGTGGTTCATATATAGAGTGGAATAATACTCAGCCATCAGAAAGGATGTATACCTACCATTTACATCGATATGGATGGAAATGGAGAGTATTATTCCAAGTGAAATAAGTCAAGCAGAGAAAGACAATTATTATATGGCTTCACTCATATGTGGAATATAAGAATTAGTGCAGAGGAATAGGGGAAGAGAGGGAAAACTGAATGGGAAGAAATCGGAGAGACAAACCATGAGAGACTCTTGACTCTGGGAAACAAACTGTGGGTTGCGGAAAGGGAGGTGGGTGGAGGTATGTGGTAACAAGGTGATGGGCATTAAGCAGGACACATGTTGTGATGAGCACTGGGTGTTATATGCAACTAATGAAACATTGAACACTACATCAAAAACTAATGATGTACTATACTTTGGCTAATTGAATTTAAATTAAAAAAATAATAGTCCAAAGCCTTTAGAATGCAGCACCAAGAAGGAATATACAGTGGGAAAAAAATGTCTTTTCAAAAAACTATGCTGGGAAACTGTACACCAACATGCAAAAGAATGAAACTGGGCCACTTTCTCACATCATACACAAAAAAATAAATTCAAAATGGATTAAAGACCTAAATGTGAGACAGGAAACTATACAAATCCTAAGAGAGAACACAATGAGTAATTTCTTTGATATTAGCCATAGAAACTTCTCTCTAGATACATCTCCTGAGGCAAGGGAAAGAAAAGCAAGAATAAACTATCAGAACAACATCAAAATAAAAAGCTTCTGCACAGTGAAGGAAACAACCAAGAAAACTAAAAGTCAGCCTACGAAATAGGAGAACATAATTGCAAATGACATATCTGATAAAGGCCTAGTATCCAAAATATATAAATAATTTACAAGGGCTGCCTGTGTGGCTCAGTTAGTTAAGTGTCTACCTTTGGCTCAGGTCATGATCTCAGGGTCCTGGGATGGAGCCCCACATCAGGCTCCCTGCTCAGTGGGAAGTCTGCTTGTCACTCTTCTTCTGCCCCTCCCCCCATTCATGCTCTCTCTCTCTCAAATAAATAAATATTTTTAAAAAATAACTTATAAGACTTAACACCCAAAGAACACAAATAATCCAACTAAAAATGGGCAGAATTCATGAATAGACATTTTTCTAAAGGAGACATACAGATGGCCAACAGACACATGAAAAGATGCTCAATATCGCTGGTCATCAGAGAAATGCAAATCATAACTCCAATGACATATCACTTCCTACCTGTCAGAATGGTTAAAATCAGTAACAGAAGAAACTAGAGGTATTGGCAAGGATATGGAGAAAAGGGGAACCCTCTTGCACTGTTAGTGGGAATGCAAACAGGTGCAGCTACTGTGGAAAACAGTATGCAGGTTCCTCAAATACTTAAAGGAGAACTACTTTACAATCCAGCACTTGAAATACTAAGTATTTACCCAAAGAATACAAAAATACTAACCTGAAGTGACACATACACCCCAATGTTTTTAGTAGCATTTTCTCTAATACACAAATTATGAGAATAGCCCAAGTGTCTATGGACTGTTTAAAGGATAAAGAAGTTTTGGTACATATATACAATGAAATATTACTCAGCCATTAAAAATAATGAAATCTTGACATTTGCAACAGCATGGATGGAGCTAGAAATTATTATGCTAAGTGAAATAAGTCAGAGGAAGACAAATACCATATGATTTCATTCATATGTGGAACTTAAGAAACAAAACAAATGAGCAAATGGGGAAAAAAAGAGAGACACACAAACCATAAAATACAGTCTTAACTCTAGAGAATGAATTGATGGTTACCAGAAGGGAGGGGATGGGAGAGTGGGTTAAATAAATGATGGGAATTAAGGAGTGCAGTTCTAATGAGCACCGGGTATTGTATGGAGGTGTTGGGTCACTGTGTTGTACAACTGAAACTAGTATTACACTGTATGATAAATAAGTGGAATTTAATTTTAAAAAATTTAAAAAAACCAAAACTTTGAGATGCAGCACAGGTTTACCTCAACAAGGAAGGAAAATCACAAATAAACAAACTAACCTTAGACCTAAAGGAGCTACAAAAAGAACAACAAATGTAGCCTAAAGCCAGCAGAAGGAAGAAAATACTAAATATTAAGCAGGAGTAAATGATATAGAAATTGAAAAAACAATAGAACAGATCAATGAAACCAGGAGCTGGTTCTTTGAAAACATAAATAAAATTGATAAACTTCCAGCCAGAGTTATCAAAAAGAAAATAGAAAATACTCAAATAAATAAAATCACAAATGCAAGAGGAGAAATAACAACCAACACCACAGAAATAGAATTGTCACAGATTATTATGAAAAACAGTGTGTCCATCCATGTCATTGCAAATGTCAAGATTTCATTCTTTTTGTTGGCTGAGTAATATTCCATTGCGTGAGTGTGTGTGTGTGTGTGTGTGTGTGTGCGCGCGCGCGTGCACGGCACACACACATGCATGCACGTGTGTGTGTATGCCACGTCTTCTTTATTTATCAGTTGATGGACATCTGGGCTTTTTCCATGTTTGGGCTACTGTGGATAATGCTGATATAAACATTGAGATGTATGTGCCCTTTTGAATTGCTATGCTTATATCCTTTGGATAAATACACAGTAGTCAATTGCAGCATCATAGGGTAGTTCTATTTTTAAGTTTTTGAGGGATCTCCATACTGTTTTCCAGAGTGACCACACTAGTTTGCATTCCCACCAAGAACGTAAGAGGGTTTCCCTTTCTCTGCATCCTTGCCAACATCTGTTGATTCCTGAGTTGTTCTTTTTTTTTTAACTATTCTGACTGGTGTGAGGTGGTATCTCATTGCGGTTTTGATTTGTATTTTTCTGATGCTGAGTGATGTTGAGCATTTTTGTGTGTGTCTGGTGGCCATGTATATGTCTTCTTTGGAGAAAGGTCTGTTCATGTTTTCTGCCCATTTTTAAAAAAGATTTTATTTATTTATTTGACAGAGAGAGAGACAGACAGCGAGAGAGGGAACAACAAGCACGGGGAGTGGGAGAGGAAGAAGCAGGCTCCCATTAGAGGAGCCTGATGTGGGGCTCAATCCCAGAACACTGGGATCTCACCCTGAGCCGGAGGCAGACGCTTAACGACTGAGCCACCCAGGCGCCCCTGCCCATTTTTTAACTGGATTTTTATATTGGAATTTAAGAAACAAAACAGATGAACACAGGGGAAGGAAAGGAAAAATAAAATGAGATAAAGACATAGAGGGAGGCAAATAATAAGAGACTCTTAAATACAGGAACAAACTGAGGGTTGCTGGAAGGGAGGTAGATGGGGGATGGGGTAATTGGCTCATGGGCACTTGATGTAATGAGCACTGGGTGATATATGCAACTGGTGAATCATTAATTCTACCCCTGAAACTAATACTACACTATATGTGAGCTGAAGTCGAATTTAAATAAAATCTTGAAAGAAAAAAAATATGTCGACAAACTGTGCAACTTAGAAGAAATGGATATATTCCTATAACCATATCAATTACCAAAACTGAAACAGAAAGAAATAGGAAACATGAATAGACTGATAACCAATGAAATTAAATCAGTAATCAAAAAACTCCCAACACATAAAAGTTCAGGACCAGATTGCTTCACAGGCAAACTCTATCAATATTTAAAGAAGAATTAATACTTATTCTTCTCAAAATATTCTGAAAAATATAATTGGAAGGAAAACTTTGACATTCATTCTATGAGGCTGGCATTACCCTGATACCAAAATCAGAAAACACTCCACTAAAAAAGAGAAGTATATGTCAATATCTCTGATGAACATAGATGCAAAAATCCTCAACAAAATACAAGCAAACCAAATTAAACAATACATTAAAAAATCATTCACCAAGATCAAGTGGGATTTATTCCTGGGTTGCAAGGGTCATCCAATATCCACAAATCAATCAACATGACACATCACATCAATATGATAAAGGACAAGAACAATATAATCCTTTCAATAGATGCAGAAAAAGCATTTGATGAAGTACAACATCAATTCATGAGAAAAACCCTCAACAAAGTAGGGCTAGAGGGAACATACCTCAACATCATAAAGGCCATATATGAAAAACCCATAGCTAATATCATCCTCATGGGGAAAAACTGAGAGTTTACCTATACAGTCAGAAACAAGACAGGGATATCCATTCTCATCACTTTTATTCAACATAGTACTGGAAGTTCTAGCCTCTGCAATCAGGCAACAATAAAAAATAAAAGACATCCAACTCAGTAGGAAGAAGTCAAACTCACACTATTTGCAGATGACATGATACTCTGTAGAAAACCTGAAAGACTCCACCAAAAAATTGCTAGAACTGATACACAAATTCAGCCAAGTCATGGCATATAAAATCAGTGTACAGAAATCTGTTGCATTTCTACACACCAATAATGAAGCAGCAGAAAGAGAAATCAAGGAACCAATTCCCTTTACAATTGCATCAAAAAATTTAAGATACCTAGGAATAAACCTAACCAAGGAGGTAAAAGATCTATACTGTAAAAACTGTAAAACACTGCTGAAAAAAATTAAAAATGGCACAAAGAAATGGAAAGACATTCCCTTCTCATGGATTGGAAGAACAAATACTGTTAAAATGGCTATACTACCTAAAGCAATCTATACATTTAATCCAATCCTTATCAAAATACCAGCAGCAGTTTTCACAGAGCACGAGAAAACAATCCTAAAATTTATATGGAACCACAATAGACCCTGAATAGGCAAAGCAACCTTGAAAAAGAAAAACAAAGCTAAAGACATCACAGTTCCAGACTTCAAGTTATATTAGAAAGCTGTAGTGATCAAAACAGTATGATACTGGCACAGAAATATAAACACACTGACCAATGGAATAGAATAGTAATTCCATAAATGAACCCATAAATATATGGTCAATTAATCTTTGACATAGCAGAAAGAATGTCCAATGGGAAAAGGACAGTCTCTTCAACAAATGTTGCGAAACCTGGAAAGCAACATGCAGAAGAATGAAACTAGACCACTTTCTTACACCATACACAAAAATAAATTCAAAGTTGATTAAAAACCTAAATGTGAGACCTGAAATCATAAAAATTGTAGAAAACACAGGCAGTAACTTCTTTGACATTGGCCTAAGCAACTTCTTTCTAGAGATGTCTCCTGAGGCAAGGGAAATTAAAGCAAAAATAAACTATTTGGACTACATCATAATAAAAAGCTTCTGCACAGTGTAGGAAACAATCAATAAAACTAAAAGCAAACTGTGGAATGGGATAAGGCATTTGCAAATGACATATCTGATAAAGGGTTAGTATCCAAAATATATAAAGAACTTAAATCATTCAACATCCAAAATCGAATAATCCAATTAAAAAATGGGCAGAAGACATGAATAGACATTTATCCAAAGAAGTCATTCAAATGGCCAACAGACATATGATAGATGCTCAGCATCAGTGATCATCAGGGAAATGCAAATCCAATCTCCAATCAGATATCACATCACACCTCTTAGAATTGCTAAAATTAATAATACAACAAACAACAGGTGTTGGTGAGGATCTGGAGAAAGGGGAATCCTCTTGCTCTGTTTTTGGGAATGCAAACTGGTGTAATCACTCTATAAAACAGTATGGAGGTTCCTCAAAAAGTTACATCAATTGAACTACCAGGTATTTACCCAAAGGATATAATAACACTAATTTAAAGGGATACATGCACCTCTATGTTTATAGCAACATTATTTACAATAGCAAATCATGCAAGCAGCTCAAAAGTCCACACACACACACACACACACACACACACACACACACACACACTGGAGTATTTTTGAGCCATAAAGAATGAAATCTTCCCATTTGCAATGACATGGATGGAGTAGAGAGTATTATGCTAATGAAATAAGTCAGTCAGATAAAGACAAATAGTGTATGATTTCATTCATATGTGGAATTCAGAAAAGCAAACAAATGAACAAAGGGGAAAAAAGAGAGAGAGGAACACAAACCAAGAAACAGTCTTAACTATAGAGAACAAACTGTTGGTTACCAGAGGAGATGTAGGTGGGGGAATGTGTTAAATAGATTATGGGGTTTAAGGAATGCACTTGTGATGAGCATAGGGTGATACATGGAATTGTTGAATCATTACATTGTACACCTGAAAGTAATATAACACTGTATGTTAACTAACTGGAATTTAAATAAAAGCTTAAGATAAGGAAGATCCCAAAGCAATAACTTTACACCTAGAAACTAGAAAACAAAAGGGCATATGAAACCCAAAACAGGCAGGAGGAAGGCAATAATACAGATTACAGTAGGTAGAAATACATGAAATAAAAAATAGAAAATCAATAGTACAAACAAAACCAAAAGTTTGTTATTTGAAAAGGTCCAAAACACAGAAAAAACTTCAGGTAGCCCCAAAAGGCTGAGAGGATTCAAATTACTATAATCAGGAATAAAAAGGGAATGTTGCTATTGATCTTACTGAAATGAAAAAAAATATGAGAATACTATGAAGAATTATATAACAACAAATTAAGATAACCTAGATGAAAAGGACAAATTCCTAGAAATATGTAAACACCCTGAATAGACTCAAGAAAATAACAAATCTGAACAGGCATAAATACAAGTGAAGAGACTAAATTATTAATAAAATTTTTCCAAACAAAGAAAAGCCCAGGACCAGATGGTTTCACCAGCGAATTCTTCCAAACATTTAAAGAAGGGCTAACATCAGTTATTTTCAATCTCTTCTTTTGTATGGCTGAGTAACATTCCATTACACACACACACACACACACACACACACACACACACACATCTTCTTTATCCATTAATCAGTCGATGGACATTTGGGCTCTTTCCATAATTTCGCTATTGTTGATAATGCTGCTATAAACATCAGAGTGCATGCATCTCTTCCAAAAAATAGAAAAGGAAAGAATATTTATTTACTCATTCTATTAGGCTGAGTCATCCCAGTACCAAAGTAAGATAAAGACATCACAAACTGTATACCAATTCCCTCGTGAATGCAAAAATCCTTAACAAAATACCAGAAAACTGAACCCAGCAGCATATTCAGAGGATTGTATATCAATTTCAAGTAACAATTATACCAGAAAACATTCAGAGCAACATTATTCATTATAGCAAAAACTGTAAACAATCAATATGTCTTACCAACCTGTGCATGGATAAAGAAAATGTGGGTATATCTATATGACAGAATACTATTCAGTAATATAAACAAATATACAATGATACATGCTACAGTATAGATGACCCTCAAAATAATATGCTAAGTAAAAGAAGCCAGAAACAAAAGATCAGATGTTATGTAATTCTAGATTGCAGAACTCTATACATTCATCAAAAATCACTGGATTGTGGGCACCTGGGTGGCTCAGCTGTTAAGCATCTGCCTTCGGCACAGGTCATGATCCCAGGCCTGCTTCTTCCTCTCCCACTCCCCCTGCTTGTGTTCCCTCTCTCGCTGGCTGTCTCTCTCTCTCTGTCAAATAAATAAAATCTTTTTAAAAAATCATTGGATTGTATACTAACAATAGATGAATTTTATGTTATATGAATTACTCTTCAATATATCTGTACTAAAAAATGGATTGGGCTGTAATCATTTTAAAAGAGCTTTTAAAGTCTTACTTTCCAAAGAATAGCAGATTATTGTCTACCTTGAAAATATGCTCCTCCTTCACTGTCCCAGACTCATGTAAATTTATTGATACATTCTTAGCACATAAATTCATGACAAAGTCTCAATTTTATGAATATTATTATTATGATTATTATGTTGTTGTTATTACTATTATTATTATTATTATTTCAGGATGTCAGTGACATAAGGAACCTGAGAAATGGTCTAATTCAACTTACCTCATTTTAAATATGAAGAGACTTAGGTCCGGTCCGAAGAAACTACTTGCCAAAGGTCTCAAGACTAAGACTAGAATGTGATTTTTTAAATTTTTATGTCAAGTGGCCATTATACTTTAACAGAAGGACTAAACTATGCAGAGATCTCAATCTTTGATTCTCTCATTATAGGGCCCTTCTGGTTTAGATAAGTCTGGTCATTGTAAAGGAAACAAAACTGGCTAGTTTTTTGGTTTGATGCACATATTTGAGAAGATTGTGGAAATCCAGATTGCTTTTTCTCAGGGGGAAAAGGCCATGGACAAGGTGCATACATCCCTCCTTCACCACTCCCTTCTTCTCCTCTTTATTTGAAGACCTAGACCAAATCTTTTAGTAGGTATCAACAGGGACTTCTTTTTTTTTTTTATTTGTAAAATCCCCAAATATTTGGGAAATCAATAGTGTATTTTTATATAATCCATTGTTCAAATTATATGGAAAATCACAAGGAAAATTAGAAAACATTTTCAATAAGATAAAATTACCATAACAGGAATAAGAATGGGACATTACTGCATATCTTGCAAACATTAAAAGAACAATGTGAAAGAAACAACTTTATACCAGTCAATTTGATAACTCAGATGAAACGGACCAGTTCCTGGAAAGACACAACCTACCAAAGCTCACCTAATAAGAAAGCAGTAATCTGAGTAGCCCAATACTTATTAAGGAAATTTATTGATAGTCAAAAATCTTTCAAAACAAAACAAAAATCTTTTTCCACAAAGAAAACTCCTGGCCAGGATGGTCTTACTGATTAATTCTATCAAACATTTAAAGAAAAATAGTATCAAGTCTACACATGGTCTTCCAGAAAATAGAAGAGGTGGGAATACTTCCCAACACATTTTTATGAGGCCAGTATTACCTGGATACCAAAACCAAAGACATTACAAGAAAAGGAAACTATATTCTACATGAATGTAGGGACTTCTGAGCAGAGTCAAAACCCAAAAGAAACAATGGTATGGATGACTAACTGAACTATCATTCCTCAATCAGCACAAGAAAGTAGGGGAACTGAGTGCTGGAGCTTGTAGCTTTGAATTGTTAACTAATGGGGGTGGTTGCAAAGAATAAGAAGAGTGAATTCGGAGGCTGAACTATCCGCAATGTAGTGCTTTGATAGGCAGCCAGTTCACAATGCTCAGAACTTTGTAAATGCTTCTGAGTTCTGCTTGAGTGATGAAAAGGGACCAGAAAAGTGTTTGGATTAGGAAATGCATTATGCTTTATGTAATTTCCTTAAATACCTGTGTTTTTGTCAGATTTAATAAGGTATAATTGAGAAATAAAATTCTAATATATTTAAAATGTACATTGTGATTACACACACACACACATTGTGAAAGGACTCCCCCCCTCTGTCTATTATCACATCCATCATCTAACACATTTTTAAGTGGGGTTTTTTGGTGACAAAATTTAAGTTCTATTCTCTTAGAATTTTCAATTATACAATACATTTACACACCATTCTTGAATTAAAAAAATGTAACTAAGAGGGCTTTAACGTCTGCTTGTTAAAGGGGTCCAGTTTAGTATCTGGGTCTTATATGACCATGTCACATGCACTTAATGACAACAAGGAGAGCAGTGAGAACATACCATTTAGGAAATAGGTCCTGTGAGGCTGATTTTACCAAATGAAGGTTGACATTGAGGTGTCTGTCACTCACTAGACAAGTATTTCTTCAGCACCAATTATGTGTAAAGCATTGTGCTATACTCTCTTTTATGTTTGTATAGATCAATGAATTTTCACAATGTGGCAGATGCTGTGGGGGGATGCCTGCTTCTGCCTCCAAAGAGCCTACAGTTTAGTAGAGGAGATAGGATATATACAAAAAAGATATACAGAAATATAAAATTAACAGTGGTTTAGTGCCATATTAGTGGTACACAAGACTGTGAAAGTTCAGAGATGAAGAAATAATTTCCTAGCAGAATTTAAATGGAAGTTTTACAGAGGGATGGACAGGATTTCATGTGTGCATGTATTTGGAGTTCTTTGAAAATGTGAAAAGAGACTATAAGGAGAATGAAAGAGCATCTGTTCTTGGATTCTAGCAACAGTAGGTAGGGAATAGTTTTAAAATACACCAGAATAATTTGGGGTAGCATATGAAAAGCAACTTCCTGAGTGTATGGACAGTAAGACCCTGGAAGACATAAGAAAACTTAGAAAGTTTACAACCTTTTTAGGTTGAAGGTTAGATAATCATACACCTGTGATAGTTTAAAATGAGTACTTTGTACAAGCAGGTAAATGGGACTACCTCCTTGGATGTCTTCCATAAGCACAGCTACAACATGTTTGAAAGGGAATTCATCTTTTTTCCCCTTCACCACCCTAAACTATCTCCTTCTCCTGGGTTATCCACTTCAGTGAATGACTTGAACATCCACATGCTCAAGGTCAGGGTCCTTAATGCTCATTTCTCTCCTTCACTTCCCACACCCAAAATGCCATTAAGTCCTGGTTATTCTAGCTCTGGAATCTCTCTTGAGTTTTCCCACTTCTCCCTACGTCATTACCACTTCCTTAGTACACTTCCCCATCATTTCCCCCTAAAGTATCATGTTAGCCTCCAAAGTTGTCTCACTGTTTGCAAATGTAAGATAAAAGGCTCCAGGGAAAGCTAAGAAGTGCCCAACTTCCATTAATGTGAAGTTTGTGTTATTTGAAGATCTAGCATTAGCTATTCCTCCATTGGTTGCCAAAGACCTGCCTGAATAAAATCCTAATTTTTCAACCTGGCACTCAAGACCCCCCAAAATTTTTACTCCTAGATTTTCTCCAGTTAGTCTTTCTTCATTCTCATTTCCCTAGTTTCAGCTCTTATTACCTCAAATGCCCATCCCCTTCATTACTTTAAAAATGGAAGTTGTAACATATTAAGCGGTCTATACCACTGCTATCATCTTCCCACCAGTCCGTTTTACCCGCATCCCCCAATCCTAAAACATGTATCTAAACCTGGGTTCAATTCTTTTTTTTAATTTAAATTGAATACCAGCAATGTCCACAATAGCCAAACTGTGGGAGGAGCCGAGAGGTCCTTCAACAGAGGAATGGATAAAGAAGATGTGGTTCATATATAGAGTGGAATAATACTCAGCCATCAGAAAGGATGTATACCTACCATTTACATCGATATGGATGGAAATGGAGAGTATTATGCCAAGTGAAATAAGTCAAGCAGAGAAAGACAATTATTATATGGCTTCACTCATATGTGGAATATAAGAAATAGTGCAGAGGATCATAGGGGAAGACAGGGAAAACTGAATGGGAAGAAATCGGAGAGGGAGACAAACCATGAGAGACTCTTGACTCTGGGAAACAAACTGTGGGTTGCAGAAAGGGAGGTGGGTGGAGGTATGTGGTAACAAGGTGATGGGCATTAAGCAGGGCATGTGTTGTGATGAGTACTGGGTGTTATATGCAACTAATGAATCATCGAACTTTACATCAAAAACCAGGGATGTACTGTATGGTGACTAACATAATATAATAAAAAAACATTTAAAAAAAAGATGTGGTTCATATATACAATGGAATATTACTCAGCCATCAGAAAGAATGAAAACCTACCTTTTGCATTGACATGGATGGAACTGGAGGGGATAATGCTAAGTGAAATAAGTCAATCAGAGAAAAACAATTATCATATAGTTTCACTTATACGTGGAACATAAGGAATAGAGCAGAAGACCACAGGGGAAGGGAGGGAAAACTGAATGGGAAGAAATCAGAGAGGGAGACAAACCATGAGAGACTCTCGACTCTGGGAAACAAACTGAGGGTTAGAAAATGGGGGGGTTAGAGAAAGGTGGTAACCAGGTGATGAGTATAAAGGAGGGCACATGTTGTGATGAGCACTGAGTGTTACATGCAACTAATGAATCACTGCACTACATCAAGAACTAATGATGTACTATATGTTGGCTAACTGAACATAATAAATAAATAAATAAATAACAAAATACAAAACTGAGAAGAGAAAAATTAAGTAAAAGAAAAAAACTAATATGTTGGCTTACTGAACATAATAATAAAATAAAAATAAATTCAAAATGATTTTCTATTTACCTGGCATTATAATATTATCTGACAATGTTGTCACATGAGACACAATTGGTTGAATTATTAATATCTATAAAGCTAAGAGAAATAGTTTTCATCATATTTTAACTTACAGTTTTTTCAGTATATTTGGAGTATCGTCCTCCCTTCCTTGAGTCAAAAAACTCTACTGTGATATCAGTTTCAAGGTGAAAAGGATTTTCAGCATCTTTAGAAATGGTTAGATGAGAAACAAACTGAGGGCCTCAGAGGGGAGGGGGATGGGGGAATGGGATAGACCGGTGATGGGTAGTAAGGAGGGCACGTATTGCATGGTGCACTGGGTGTTATACGCAACTAATGAATCATAGAATTTTACATTGGAAACCGGGGATGTACTGTATGGTGACTAACATAATATAATAAAAAATCATTTAAAAAAAAAAAGAAATGGTTAGAGCAGTTATGAGTTTAAAAAGTGATTCTTTGGGGCATCTGGGTGGTTCAGTCAGTTAAGCATTTGTTTTTGGCTCAGGTCATGATCTCCAGGTCCTGGGATTGAGCCCCAAATTGGGTTCCCTTCTCAGCAGGGAGTCTGCTTCTCCTTCTGCCTCTGCTCTTCCCCCCACTTGAACTCTCTCTCTCCCTCTCTCTCAAATAAATAAATAAAATCTTAAAAAAGAAAGTGATTCTTCTACCAGTTGTGATCTGGTGATCCATCTCTTAGCTATAAGAAAAATATAAGTAAAACTTTATTTTAGTACTAATATCATTAAAATCTAAAATAAGTTTTAGATAAAATGAAAATTTTAGAAGTTTTTTCAAAAAAGTATAAACTATAACCTTAAAACAAGAACAATAAAATGTATATCATGTGTCTCCACAAAGGCATTAAGGAAACTCTAGAATTTTAAAATAGTGATTTGATAAGTAAGATTACAGAGATTATTGCAGGTGTAAGTATAGATAGCCAGTACCAAAACAGAAGTAATGAGAACAAATGGAGTTGTTTGCATAAGTATGAACATACCAATATTTATACCCAAGACACAAGAACATACCCATTAACTGTCAGAATAATAATGTCATCATATATAATATAGCTTTTAGGAAACAGTACAAACTTGTGAGAAAATGAGAGTGGAAAAAGCAAGTGTCTTAGTATAATTATAAAAATTGATTTGGCCTCACAAACTCTAAAAGAATCTCAGGAACCCCCAGATTCCACTCTGAGAACCTTTGATCTAGACTTCCCATTTCCCAATATGACATGGAACCACTCAATCAATTTGTACTTTTTTTTTTACTGGCAAGATGAAGAAAAATTAGACTTGGTAACCTTCTGTAATTGCTTAGAAATCTCAGATATGAAGGTGAATAATTAACAGAATAATTACTTATCAGCCCCTCCAGGTCTCCTCTTATTTCCCATTAGATCTTGCTTATTATTCAGTTGAAATTGGGTGATATGACAACCCCAGTTAAAAATGAAATATTGGGAACAGAGAATTCACAGAAAAACTTGCCAGTACATTTTCTCTCCCAAGGCAACATACAGAATTCCCAATACTTCCCTCCTTTTCACCTGTCAATCCAGTTTCTGGAATAGAAAAATCTACAGATATATGTTCCTAAGTGTCATGAACAATTAAAATATCTATTACTGTACTTTGGTATCCACAAAGAAAATACCTATAGAAGTTGCACAAAGGAAAAGAGAAAGGAATCAAAACCTATCAATACAACAACAAAAACCAAATACAAAGAAAGACAGGAAGAGAAAAAAAGAATAAAATAACTACAAGACAAACAAAAAACCAGTTAACAAAATTATGATAGTAAATCCTTCCCTATCGATAATTAAATGTAAATGGAGTAATCATAAATGGAGTAAAATCCCCAATAAAAAAGATACAGAATGGCTGAGTAGATTAAAAACTAAGATCCAACTATATATATTATGTCTATAAGAAACTCACTGTAGATTCAAGGACATACTGAAGGTAAAGGGAAGGCAAGAAATATTCCATGCAAATTGTAAGTAACCAAAACAGAGCAGGACTGGCTATCCTTATATCAGGCAAAGTAGACCTTAAGTCAGAAACCATCTCTGGAAACAAAGGTCAATATATATAATGGTAAAAGGATCAATTCAACAGGAAGATATAGCAAAGGCAAATACATATGCACCAAACATCAGGGCATCTAAGTATATAAAGCAAATATTGATAGATCTGAAAGGAGAAGTTGACAGAAATGCAATAATTATAGGAGATTTCAGTACCTCTTTTCGATAATGGATATAACATCTAGACAGAAAAATGAATAAAGAAATAGCTGACTTAACACCAAATGTACCTAACAGAGAGATATAGAACTTTTCACCTAACAGTAGAATACACATCCTTCTCAAATGCACATAGAACATCTTCAGGATAGATCACATGTTAGGTCATGAAACATCTCTTAATAAATTTAAGATCAAAGTCATACCAAGTATCTTTCCAAACACAGTGGAATGAAACTAGAAATCAGTAACAAGAAAGTAGAAAAATTCAAATACATGAAACTAAATGATATACCCTTGAAAATTAGTGGATCAAATAGGAAATCAAAAGGGAATTTAAATAATATCTTGAGGGGACCTGGGTGGCTCAGTCATTAAGTGTCTGCCTTCAGCTCAGGTCATGATCCCAGCATTCTGGGATCTAGTCAGCATTGGGCTCTCTGCTCAGCGGGAGGCCTGCTTCTTCCTCTCCCACTCCCCCTGCTGGTGTTCCCTCTCTCTCTGTGTCTCTCTCTGTCCAATAAATAAATAAAATCTTAAAAATAAATAAATAAATAATATCTTGAGACAAACCAAAATACAGCATACCAAAATGTATGGGATGCAACAAAAGCAGTACTAAGAGAGAATTTTATAGTGATAAATGCCCACATTTAAAAAGAAAGATATCTTATAAACAGCCCAATTTTACACCTCAAGGCACTAGAAGAGAAGAACAAACTAAGCCCAAAGTTACAAGAAGGAAGGAAAATCAGAGAATGGGAAAAAGAAACAATAGAAAAAATCAACAAAGTAAGAGTTGGGTTTGTTTTTTTTAAAATGAACAAAATAGACAAATTCTTAGACTAGGAATAAAAAACAGAATTCTCAAATAATCAAAAGCGGACATGAAAGAGGAGACATTGCAATGGATGCCTGAGGAATAAAAATGACCATTAGGGACAATTATGAACAATTATATGTCAACAAATTACATGACATAGAAGAAATGGATAAATTTCCAGAAACATACAACTTACCAAGACTGAATCAAGAAGAAATAGAAAGCCTGAACACACCAACAACAAATAAGAGGATTGAAATAGCAATTTTAAAAACCTCCCAACAAAGAAAATCCCAGGACTAGACGGCTTCACAACTGAATTCTAACACACTTTAAAAGAACTAATACCAATCCTTCTCAAACTCTTCCAAAAATTGTAAAGGGAATACTTCCAAACTCACTGAATGAGGCCAGCATAACCCTGATACCAAAGTCAGAAAAAGAGTACAATAAATCTATAGGCCAATATCTCTGATGAACATAGATGCAAAAATCCTCAATAAAATACCAGCAGACCAAATTCAACAACAAATTAAAAGGATTATACACCATGACCAAGTGAGATTTAACCCTGAGACACAAGGTTGGTTTAACATATGCAAATAAATCAATGCAATACATCCCATTAATAAAATAAAAGACAAAAAATATATGATAATTTCAATGGATGTAGAAAAAGCATTTGGAAAATTCAATAATCATTCATGATAAAAACTCTCAACAAAATGGGTATAGAAGGAACTTACCTCAACACAGTGGAGGCTATTTATGAAAGTCCCATAAATAACATCATCAATGGGGAAAAACAGAAAAAATTTACCTCTAAGATCTGGTTACAAGGCAAAGATGTCCATTTTCACCACTTCTATTCAACATAGTACTGGAAGTACTAGCAAGAGCAATTAGACAACAAAAGGAAATAAAAGCAACCAATTCTGAAAAGAAGTAAAACTATCTGCAGACGACATGATCCTATATGTAGAAAACCCTAAAGACTTCATTTAATAAAAACCTCTTAGAACTAATAAGCAAATTCAGTAAAGTCGGAGGATACAAAGTCAACATGCAAAAATCGGTTGCATTTCTTTACACTGAAAGTGATCTATCCAAAAAGGAAATCAAGGAAACAATCCCATTTACAGTAGCATCAAAAAGAATAAAATACTTAGGAATAAATTTAACCAACGTACACTGAAAACTAAAACATTGATGAAAGAAACTGAAGAAGGCACAACTAAATATAGATATCCCATGTTTATGCAATGGAAGAATATTGTTACAATGTTTATAATACCCAAAGTGAGATATAGATTCAATGCAATCCATAACAAAATTCCAATGGCAATTTTTAAGGAAATAGAATAAACCTAAAATTTGTATGGAACTACAAAAGACCCTGAACATACAAAGCAATCTTGAGAAAGAAAAATAAAGTTGGAAGCATCATATTTCCTGATCTCAAATTATAGTATGATTCTATAGTAATCAAAATAGCATGGTACTGGTATAAAAACAGACACATAAGACCAATAGAACAGAACAGAGAGCCTGGAAATAAACCAAAGCATATGCGGTCAATGAATTTTCAACAAGGGTGTTAAGAATATACAATGGGGAAAGGATAGTCTCTTCAAATGGTGTGGGGAAAACTGAATATCCACATACAGAAGAATAAAATTTACCTGTATATTACCACACAAAATAATCAATTTAAGGTGGATTAAAGACTTAAATGTAAGATCTAAAGCCATGAAACTCCTATAAGAAAACATAAGGAGAGATTACCTTGATATTGGTCTTGACAATAATTTTTTGGCTACAACACCAAAAGCTTGGGCAACAAAAGCAAAAATAAACAAGTGGGACTATATCAAATGAATAAGCTTATGCATAACAAAGGAACTTTCCTGACTCAGGACATTGATGAAAGCAAATACATTGTATTTTCAATGACTTCAATTTTTTCATATTTTAATTTTTTCCTTAGCCCCTGATTTGCAAATAACTGCTTGGAAGTCTCCTGTGACTCTTAGAAACAAATCCCATAGGCTTGGTTAGCAAAACCATATTTAAACTGAACCTAGAAGAGACCAATTAGAATTAATTAGGCTAATTGACAAATATAAATCTTATTGTAACTTTCTTATCTTCCACAAATAAATAGTGTAAGGAATCTGCAGTTCTTGGACCTGGCATTAAGATCCTAGGAGGCCAGATATGAAGTAGTTCCCACATGACCTTATTAAGAGAAGTTGTGAAAAAAGATTTAAACCACCATCTGGAAATCCTGAATTTCTGTTTTGTTTTGTTTTGAGTTTTATTGTCTTAGGACAGATAAACTGTATAGACTAGTGAGTGATTGCATTAAAATATTAAATGTAATAAAACTCAAAAAAAGACATTGGATTGCTCATTTTAATTGATGTTCTCTCACCCTAGTCATTATGCACCCTAATTAGCTTTGCAGTATGATGCTGTCTGAATGGACTAAAAACAGTATCCTCCAGTGGTTTCTCCTCATACTCTGACCACATCCTTGGAAACTCTCACCCATTCGGCTTGGGTTCTTCAATTTCCCTGGGGTCTTCAAATGTATTGAAGAGTTGAAGGAGTTGAGAACCACTTCTTTACTCCAACAAAATTGAAGATCCATTGGTTAGCTGAGATGTGGAACAGATCCTACCTCTGGTTGGTGTCTGTTGGTTGACTCTGGGCTTGTTGCCCAACCCCTCTGTACCACCACTTCATCAAAATTCTGAAGGCTAGATTTCTAAAATCAAGGTGTTAGCAGGGTCATCGTCCTTTCAAAACCTCTGGAGAATTATTTCTTGCCCCTTCCAGCTTTTGGTAGCCCCAGACAATCCTTGGCTTGTGGATGCAATCACCCCAATCTCTGCCTCTGTTATCACATGGCTGCGTTCTCCTTGTGTCCTCACATTTTCACATTTTCCCCCATACTATTTATTGAATGAATGATATTACTTACTATGAACTCTTTTCAATGAACCCTTGTTACCAGGGCCTGAAAACTTTTCTTTGTTAACCAGGAAGTTCATTCAAAATTGCTACCAAATCTGTATTAGAGCTGGTCATGTTAATCATCACTTTTATAGACCATTAACTCAAACATTAAATTAAAATGGCTACACAAATGGATGCAGAGAGCACACAAACAAACAGTATTCTGAACTACAGGTTAAATGATACATTGATTAATTTCATGTGCTCTTAATATATGAAGAGGAATGTTAGTATCTCTAAAACCATAGAGTGGCATGACTATTTGAAATCAGTATGAAAGCTTCACTAAATTATATTATACTTTCCACTTTTTCTTTTTCCTAAATCAGAGAAATTATGAGAAATGGCAGTACCTTAGGAAAACCAAGCTCCTGAACAGAAATATAATTTGTGAGGACATTCAGCAACAAATCTAGAAAGCTGTTCTTTTCAGTTTTTTTGAGTGATCAGCTTAAGAAAGTCTTCTCACCAGAGTTTTATCAGGAGTGGAAGTCACCTGGGAGAACAATTGGCTCAACCAAGGGTTTTTTAGTCAATTCCTAATTATTCCATAATTGAAATTTGATTCCCAGATTATCAATGCCTAAACTTTGTTCTTCCTCTGGATTTTAGAACTGTGGTCATTTTTCTGCTCCCCCACTACCAGTGGGCTAAAGAGAGACAAAAGAAAGGATAAGCAACAAATTTTCCTATGTTAATGAGTATAGTTGGTGAGTAGGAAGGCGAAATGGGACTTAATAATTTATGGATTTCATGTATTTCTGAGAATTCCTGACCACCATGAAGATAAGTAATAGTTCATTATTTTAGTGTTAGTTATTTATTATATAAAGGAGTGCTAGGTACTGCATTAAAAGAAAAATAAACAGAAGGGAGAAGCATGCATGGCCAGGAGACTTATACAAGGTAAATTAAGGAGCCAAACATATGAATAATCAGAAAACTTTCAGGATTGTGGAGTATTTAGATAAACCTTTTACAAAAAAGTTTGCTGATCCCTGAACTAAGCCATCTGAGATTACCTCTAATTTTGATATTCCATACAACTATGAATTTATTAATTTAATAATGAATTTAATTTACAATAACTTACTAATTAATTTACAATTGCATCTTTTGTATAAACTTGCAACTTCTAATTTATGCGGTGACTTTTCTTTACAGACAACTTGGCATTTAATATTACTAGCAGAAGAAGGGTTTGTTTGTCATGTTTTATGAGTACAGTTAAGGGTAGCATCTGTAGATGGTTTGTTTTTTTTTAAATCATCATCATTAAAAATGTTTTAAGTGTGGTAAATGAACCTTTAC
The DNA here is from genome assembly GCF_023065955.2 of Ursus arctos. Taxonomy (NCBI): domain Eukaryota; kingdom Metazoa; phylum Chordata; class Mammalia; order Carnivora; family Ursidae; genus Ursus; species Ursus arctos. The sequence continues at coordinate 59,806,230 of NC_079873.1, forward strand.
AAATAGCAGTTGGAGACTCCTGTAATTAAAATCAGAAGAAAAACTGTTTGAGGATATTGATTTCTTATTCATTGGCATGACTTCTTGGAATACAGAAGTAAAATAGTACAATATACTAAAATGTCAACTATGAAAATTAATAAAGGGAAACCTCATTAAAATAGAGTCCAGAGGTTTAGCAGGGGAAGCTCTCATGCCACCACTCATACTCAATTGCAGACCAACAGGAAAAGACTGACCTTGCAGGTAGATACTACTTTACTACACCAGCAAGAGGAAGGAAGGCTTCCTCCTCCCTCAGCAACAGCACAGCCAATAAGAGACAGTCACAGCTCAGTCTATGAAAAGCCACTATACTTAGAACTCCCAATTTACTCCAATAAACTTTTTGTCTACAACGGCCTTCTAAACTTCCCAATTTCCTCTACGAAAGAGCACTTCTCTCCTTCGTTGGGTAGACTTGCCTATGGTTTTGTCATAGTTTGCTTGTCCTAGATTGGAATTATCTGCTATTCCTGAATAAACCCATCTTTTGCTGATAATAATAGGCCGTTTTATTTTTTAATGTTAACATTACTTGGTAGCCCTCATAGGGGCCCAAAGAAAACTTCCAATGACTCCAAGGTTGGTGAACAAACAGATGCTGGTACCCAGAGCTGATTGTGCTGTTTTCTTGAGGACTCTGATGTTTGAGGGTAAGTTTTCTCCTGGATTTAAAGCACTATGCCTTGTGTCTGAGCTCTCCAGGCTTTATTTGGGATCTGACTTAAGGCCTTGTTTTTTGTTTTTATCTGTAAGTATACTCCTTGGCTTTCAGTCTCACTCCTTTTCAGAATCAGAATATTCCTGAAGGAACTGTGCTAGCCTTTGGTCTAACTCCTTTTAGGAACCAGACTGTTCTTTTTGGAACTGTGTCATTTGGAAATGTGTAGGCTTTTGGTCTGACTCCTTCTTACGACTGGACTGTTCTGGTTGGTACTGTGCCTGTTGAAACTGTACTAGCCTTTAGTTGGGTCCTACCTGGGACTGGACTATTCCTACTGGAACTGAGTTGGTCTTTGGTCTGAGTCCTTCTGGAACCAGGCAGTTCCTGGAAAACCTCTAAAATCCCAGCCATCAGTCCACCTCCCCTTTTTGAGACTCCAGCCAGTTTTATGGTTAAAATCTATGGTCCCTTGGCATGCACATTTATAATTATGTGGGCCAACTTCGTCAAAAGTAATTTCTTTTTTTTCTTTCTTTTTTTTTTACTCTTTTAAGTTTTTATTTAAATTTCAGTTAACATACAATGTAATATTAGTTATAGGTGTACAATTTAGCATTAAACACTTATATACCACACCTGGTACTCCTCACAAGTGTACTCCCTAATTCCCGTCACCTATTTAACCCATCCCCCACCCACCTTCTTCTTGTAACCATCAGTTTGTTCCCTCTTGTTAAGAGTCTGTTTCCTGGTTTGCCTCTCTCTGTTTTCCCATTGCTTGTTTTGTTTCTTAAATTCCACATGTGAGTGAAATAATATGGTTATTTGCTTTCTCTGACTGACTTACTTCACTTAGCTTAATACTCTCTAGCTCTACTCATGTCCTAGCAAATGGCAAGATTTCATTTTTTGTGGTTGAGTAATATTCCATTGCACATATACACCACAGCTTCTTTATTTATTCATCACTCGATGGGCATTGAGGCTCTTAGCATAATTTGGCTATTGTAGATAATGCAGCTACAAACATTGGGGTGAATGTATTCCTTTGAATTAGTATTTTTGTGTTCCTTTGGTAAGTATCTACTAGTGCAATTACTGGATTAGGGGGTAGTTCTATTTTTAATTTTTTGAGGAATCACCATACTGTTTTCCGGAGTGGCTGCACCAGTTTGCATTCCCCTCCAAGAGGGCTACCTATTCATCACATCCTCACCAACACCTGTTGTTTCATGTGCTGTTAATTTTAGCCATTCTGCCAGGCGTGCAGTGATATCTCATTGTAGTTTTTTTCTTAACTTTTATTTTGCTATATTAGCCACCATAGAGTAGATCCTCAGTTTTTGATGCAATGTTCCATGATTTATTATTTGCACATAACACCAGCACTCCATGCAATATGTACTCTCCTTAATACCCATCACCAGCCTATCCCAATTGTTTTATTTTGTATTTTATTCACTATCTGGATTCTTTTTGTGTCTTCTTCAATGTCTTTCAAGAGTGATCTGTAGTTTCTAGAATATAGATCCTTTAAGTCTCTGGTTAAGTTAATTCTGAGATATCGTATGATTTTTGGTGCTATTGTAAATGGAATGGATTCCCTAATTTCTCTTTCTTCAGTCTCATTGTTCATGTACAGAAATGCAACTGATTTCTGAGCATTGATTTTGTATCCCACCACATTACTGAATTGCTCTATAAGTTCTAGTAGCTTGGGGTGGAGTCTTTTGAGTTTTCCATACAGAGTATCATGTCATCTGCGAAGAGAGACAGTTTGACTTCTTCTTTGCCAATTTGGATACCTTTTATTCCTTTTTGTTGTCTGATTGCTGTTGCAAGGACTTCTAGTACTTTGCTGAATAATAATGGCGAGAGTGGGCATCCTTGTCGTGTTCCTGATCTTATGGGAAAGGCTTCCAGCTTTTCCCCATTGAGAATGATGTTTCCTGTAGGCTTTTCTTGGTGGTTTTTATGAAATTGAGGAATGTACCCTCTATCCGTACACTCTGAAGGGTTTTAATCAAGAAAGGATGCTGTATTTTGTCAAATGCTTTTTCTGCATCAATTGAGAGGTTCATACGGTTCTTGACTCTTTCTTGTTCATATGATCTATCACACTGATGGATTTGCGAATGTTGAACCACCCTTGCATCCCAGGGATGAATCCCACTTGGTCTTGATGGATAATCCTTTTAATGTACTGTTGGATCCTATTAGCTAGGATCTTGTTGAGAATTTTGGCGTCCATATTTATCAGGGAAACCAGTCTGTAATTCTCCTTTTTGATAGGGTCTTTGCCTGCCTTGAGGATCAAGGTAATACTGGCCTCATAGAATGAGTTTGTTAGTTTTCCTTCTGTTTCTATTTTTTGAAACAGCTTCAGGAGAATAGGTATTATTTCTTCTTTGAATGTTTGGTAGAGTTCCCTGGGGAATCCGTCAGGCCCTGGACTCTTGTTTTTGGGGAGGTTTGTGATCACTGCTTCAATCTCTTCATAATTAATCTGCCTGTTTAAATCAATTTCTTCCTGTTTCAGTCTTGGTAGTTTATAGGTTTCCAGGAAGGCATCCATTTCTTCCAGGTTATTTAATTTATTGGCATAAAGCTGTTGATGAAAGTTTCTAATGATCCATCCTATTTCATTGGTGTTGGTTGTGACCTCTCCCCTTTCATTCCTAATTTTATTAATTTGGGTCCTTTCTCTATTCTTTTGAATAAATCTGGCCAGCAGCTTATCGATCTTATTTATTCTTTCAAAGAACCAGCTCCTAGTTCTCTTGATCTGCTCTACTGTGTTTCTGGTTTCTAATTCATTGATCTCTGCTCTAATCTTGATCAACTGCCTTCTTGTGCGTGGGTTAGGCATGTTCTTCTGTTCCAGCTCCAGCTTCTTGAGGTGAGAATATAAAAACTGCATTTTAGATTTTTCTATTCTTTTGAGTGAGGCTTGAATGGCTATGTATTTTCCCCTTAGGACCACCTTTGCAGTGTCCCATAGGTTTTGGACCATTGTGTTTTCATTTTCATTGGTCTCCATAAATTGTTTAAACTGATTTTTATTTCCTGGTTTACCCACTCATTCTTGAGCAGGATGGTTCTTAGTTTCCAAGTGTTTGAGTTTCTTCCAAATTTTTCCTTGTGATTGAGTTCCAATGTCAAAGCATTGTGGTCTGAGAATATTCAGGGAATAATCTGTCTTTTGATGTCGGTTGAGACCTGTTTTGTGACCCAGTATATGGTCTATTCTGGAGAAAGTTCCATGTGCATTCGAAAAGAACGAGTATTCTTGTTCTGGGGTGTAGTGTTCTATATATATCTATGAGGTCCATCAGGTCCAGTATGTCATTCAAAGCTCTTGTTTCTTTGTTGATTTTCTGCTTAGGTGATCTGTCTATTGCTGAGAGTGGAGTGTTGAGTTCCCCTACTATTAACGTATTATTGTCTATATGTCTCTTTATTCTGGTTAAGAGTTGGCTTGTGTATCCAGCTGCTCCCCTGTTGGGGGCATAGATATTTATAATTGTCATATCCACTTCCTGGATACACCCTTTAAGAATAATATAGGGTCCTTCTGTATCTCTAACTACAGGCTTTAGTTTAAAATCTAATCTGTGTGATATGAGAATTGCTACCCCAGCTTTCTGTTGAGGTCCATTGGCATGAAAAATGGTTTTCCATCCCTTCACTTTCAGTCTGGATGTATCTTTAAGTTCAAAATGAGTCTCTTGTAGACAGCAAATCGATGGGTCATGTCTTTTGATCCAATCTGCAAACCTGTGGCGTTTTATGGGGGCATTTAGGTCATTCACATTGACAGTGATTATTGAGAGATATGATTTTAATGATGTCATGTTGCCTGTGAAGTCTATGTTTCTATAGATTGTAAATTTCTGTTCTGTATCACTCGTGGGGCTTTTTTACTTTTATAGAACCCCTCTTAATATCTCATGTACAGCTGGTTTTGGTGGTTAGTTTCTGCCGATCCTGGAAGTTCATTATCTCTCCATCAATTCTGAATGACAGCCTTGCTGGATAAAGGATCCTGGGCTGCATGTTCTTCTCAGATAGAGCTTTGAAAATACCCTGCCAACCCTTCCTAGCCTGCCAAGTCTGTGTAGACAGGTCTGACGTTATTCTGATATTTTTCCCTCTGTACGTAAGGATTTTCTTCCCCCTGGCTGCTTTCAATACTGTATTGTTGGATCTAATATTTGCGAATGCACTATGACACGACGTGGTGTAGGTCTGTTCTCACTGACCTTGGGAGGGGTCCTCTCTGCCTCTTGGACACGGATGCTTGTTTTCTTTGCCAGATTAGGGAAGTTCTCAGCTACAATTTGTTCAAATATCTCTTCTAGACCTCTCTCTTTCTCCACCCCCTCAGGGATGCCAATGATTCTGACATTGGAACTTTTCATTGAGTCAGTAATCTCCCATAATCTACATTCTTGAGATTGGATTTTTTTGAGCCACGTTTCTGTTTTAGCTTTCTCTTCTACCACCCCATCCTCCAATTCACTAATTTGTTCTTCTGTCTCATTTACCCTGGCCATCAGAGCGTCTAGTTTAGACTGCATTTGATTCATAGCATTTTCCATTTCTGCCAGATTTGCTCTCATTTCCGCCCTTAGAGATTCTATATTCTCGTTAATATTTTCGTTAATTTTTTTTTCAATCCTACACATCCTCTTGACCATTGTTACTCTGAACTCCATTTCTGACAATTTGGTTATATCCATATCCATCAGTTCTGTGGCAGAGACCACAGACTCATTATCTTTTTTTTGCCGGGGGGGATTTCTCTTCCTTGTCTTTCTGATGAGGAGAGGTTGTGGGGATGCCCAGAGCCCCAATTATTGAGCATAACCCTGGCAGTGTGCACTTATTTTATAGGGACCTTAGGGATGTGGCCTTCTGGATTTTTCAGCCTGCTTTCTGGGGGAGGGGCCTGCCACACTGATACTCAAGCAACCCTGTTTGGGTAGAGTCACCCTGTCCCCTGCAAGGGGGGATGGGGATGGGCACAATGTGTGCTGGAATTCTGGGCTTTTGTTCTCTGGCAGCTTTCCCTGGTGGTTTTCTGTGCCTCTTCGGAGAGTCAGAGCAGCAGTGGCCGTATCCTAACCTCTGTCTCAGAAATGAGAGATCACAGTTCACTCTCCACTGAGCTCTCTTGGCCACTTTAACTCTGTTTCTGTCGGTGCTGCTAAAAACCCTGCAGGGTCCTGGGTTGTATGTCCCACAGCCACTCTCCCAGCCCTCACTTCCAGGGCCAGCAAGTTTCTGTCCTTTGTGCTTCTAACACCGCCAGCCGCCCCCGGTTCCTGCAAGCGCTCCCGAGCTCCCTGTTTCAGTGAGGTTCACGTGCGCTCCAGAGCACCGGTTTTCAGTCTGGTCACACGCGCGTTCCCAGGCTCAGGGTCTCAGTCTGCTCTCTCATGGGTGCCGGTCTGCCAGTCCGGCCTGCTCCCCAGTGCAAGTGGCTACTGCTTCCCAGCACTCAAGTGCATCGGTTCCCTCCCCCTTCTGTTTATCTTCCGATATCTATGTGTGGATTCACAGCTCCCCACTTCATACCTCAATACTCAGCGCTGGAGATGTTCGTTTGTTGAGATCCAGATGTATCTTCCTGTGTCTCAGGCTGATTCCGTGGGTGTTTAGGATGGTCTGGTAGATATCCTGCTCGACTCAGGGGACCAGCTGAAGAAGTGGTCCCCTACTCTTCCGCCATCTTTTCACCTCCTTGCAGAAAGTGTTCGCTTTTCTGTTCATAGAGTTTCTGCTACTCTTTTCTTCATTCTCCAGTTGTGTTCATAGGTATTCAGAATGGTTTGGTAGCTCTCTAGCTGAATTCCTGGGACCAGACGAACTTTAGGTCTCCTGCTCCTCTGCCATCTTGGAACCAGAAGCTTCATTGTAGTTTTGATTTGTAGTTTATCCCTGATGATAAGTGATGTTGAGCATCTTTTCATGTGTCTGTTGGCCATTGGGATGTCTTTTTTGGAAAAATGTCTGTTCATGTATTCTGCCCATTTTCTAACTACATTATGTTTTTTGAGTGTTGAGTTTGATAAGCTCTTTATATATTTTGGATATGAACCCTTAATCAGATATGTCATTTGCAGCTATCTTCTCCCATTCCATAGGTTGCCTTTTAGTTTTATTAACTGTTTCCTTCCCTGTGATGAAGCTTTTTATTTTGATAAAGTCCCAACAGTTTTTTGTTTTTGTTTCCCTTGCCTCAGGAGACATACTAGCAAGAAGTTGGTATGACCAATGTCAAAGAGGTTACTGCCTGTGTTCTCCTCCAGGATTTTGATGGTTTCCTGTCTCACATGTAGGTCTCTCATCCAGTTTGAATTTATTTTTGTGTTTGATTAAGTAAGTGGTCTAGTTTCATTCATCTGCATGTGGCTGTTCAGTTTCTCCCAACACAATTTGTTGGGGAGACTTTTTTCCATTGGATATTCTCTCCTGCTTTGTCAGAGATTAGTTGACCATATAGTTCTGGGTCCATTTCTGGGTTCTCTATTCTGTTTCACTGATCCATGTGTCTATTTTTGTGCCAGCATCATACCAGTTTGATCACTACAGCTTTGTAATATAAGTTGAAATCTGGAATTGTGATTTTTCCAGCTTTGCTTTTCTTTTCAAGGTTGCTTTGGCTATTCAGGGTCTTTTGTGGTTCCATACAAATTTTAGGATTGTTTGTTCTTGCTCTGTGAAAAACGCTGTTGGTATTTTTGTAAAGATTTATTTATTTATTTATTTATTTATTTATTTATTTATTTGAGAGAGAGAGAGAGATAGGAGAGAGAGAGAGCATGAGTAGGGAGAGGGGCAGGGGAGAGGAAGTAATAGACTCCCTGATGAGCAAGGAGCCCGATGTGAGGCTCGATTCCAGGACCCTGGGATCATGACCTGAGCTGAAGGCAGACGCTTAACTGACTGAGCCACTCAGGTGTCCCTATTGGTATTTTTTCCCCTATCAGTATTTTGATAGAGATTGCTTTGGATAGTATAGACATTTTAACAATATTTGGTCTTCCAGTCCATGAGTAGGGAATGTCTTTCCATTTCTTTGTGTCATCTTCAATTTCTTTCATCAGTGTTTTATAGTTTTCAGAATACAGGTCTTTCATCTCTTTGGTTAGGTTTAATCCTAGGTATCTTATGGTTTTTGGTGCAATTATGAAGGGGACTGATTCCTTGATTTCTCTGTCTGCTACTTAATTAATAGGGTATAGAAATGAAACAGATCTCTGTACTTTGATTTTGTATCTTGCAACTTTACTGAATTCACGAATCAGTTCTAGCATTATTTTTCATGGAGTCTTTTAACCAAAAGCAATTTTGAAATTCAATTGCCATTATGGAAAACTTTCCAATCTCAAAAACTTGTTCCACTCAAAATCAAATTAGAAAACCATGGCTTCTCAAGAGAAAAGAGGAGGGGGGGGGGAGACCGGGATGTTGATTTTAAATGGTACCTTGAGGTTTCCACATGTTTCAGGATTCTAAATTTCTTCTGCAAAATACCATTTCTAAGGTGCCTGGGTGCCTTAGTTGGTTAAGTATCTGCCTTCAGCTCAGGTCATGATCCCAGGGTCCTGGGATCAACCTCTGCATTGGGCTCCCTGCTCAGCAAGGAGTCTGCTCCTCCCTCTCTCTCTGCCCCTCTCCCTGCTTGTGTGCGTGCTCTCTCTCTCAAATAAATAAATAAATAAATAAATAAAATCTTCAAAAAATAAAAAAATACTGTTTCTAAATTAACTGAAGAAAACGAATGAAAGAAGTCAAAATGACTTGTGAGGCCTCCTTTTTTTCCTCCCCAGTCTTCTTTGTCTGTAGTCATGTGGTAGCCACGTTGTGCTAGGGCCCTGCCTCTGGCACCATTTCCTATATTCTCTCTGCCAAACTTTCCTTGTCTTCTGAATCTTTCCCCATTCCTCTCCCATTCCTCTCCTGAACCTACTGAAATCTGCCTTTTAAATTAGATCTTCTGAGGATTGAAATAAATATCAATTTTCTTATGTTCCCTGGAATAAGGGTGAATTGTACCATAGTTAGAGTTTCTTACAGTGACTGAGGGCCCCCATAGGTTTGCTAAAAATTTTAGGGTAGCTATTTCAGCTTATGAACCTGGTTTCTCAGATTTATACCAATTAGTCCCCATGTTTGTTGTGAGGATCAGCCCAAACATTGGATGAAACTAGCCAGAAGGGAACGTCCTGAAAGGGATTTAGAGAAACAAAGCCCTAACTTTTGGCAAGATGCTAGATCACTCACTGGAAATCTCCATAGAGCAATTATAGTAGCTTTTTCGAAGACTGCTGATTGGAACAAAATTCAGACTTGCACACAAAAGTCTCATGAACCTGTTCATTACTATTACAGTCAAATCCAAATCGACTTTTAAAGAAAATTCTGGTCTTCCTTTAGATGTTAAAACCACCTGGGTAGCATTTAACTCTATGTTTATTAATGGGCTGAATCAGGATTATTCTCTTTTGGTTAAAAGGGCCTGCTCATTTACATCCTAGATGAGCCACCTAAAAGAAAGACCATCAAAATTCTCAATTTTTAACTTCAGCAAACAAAGGCCCCTAAACAAAACCAAAAGCCTTCTAATTTATGGTATTATTGGGAAGAACAAGGGCATTTAAAAAAAATAAAAGATTGTTACAAATTTAAGTGCTCCAGGCACCTTGAACCCTTTAACCAACCTTGCCAATGTCTTCCTAATTTACAATGATGGGGCTCTGAAGAACTACAGGTGTTCTTCCCAATCTTCCTTTTTAAATGGCTCAGAAAAACCACTCTCCAGATTGGAAATGAACCTCTCTCTTTGTCCTTATCGACACTGGAGCTACACTCTTAGTGCTTAACCCCACTGCTATAAAGCGGTCCCTGCTGTAGAGTACTAAAACAGTTCAAATAGTGGTGGTATCCAATAAACCTTAACAGATTCCTGTCTCTTAACCTATTCCCTTCTGCCTAGGCCCTTTGAGGGATATTCACCCTTTTTCTTCTTAGTTACTTCACCCCTATGCATTTATTGGGCCAAGATTGCATAGAAAATTATCATGCCAGAATTTTTCCCAAAAGGGGGAAACAATTCTATTATTCGACAGTAGTAACCAAAATAGCCAACCAGGGGAAATAAATGACTCTTCACCATCTTTTCTGTCCTCTGTCTCTGATGGCACTATAGCTGAATCTGGGGACACTGATCATTTATACCTGTTATATCAGCTACCATCCTCTTAATGGGCAAAATCCTCAATATCCTTCTGATATTGGCAGAATTGATAGTGTACCTCCAAGATTCAAATAAGTCACTCAAAATTTCTCTCCAGAATTAATCAGTGTTTATAAATAAAGAAGACCTTCAGGGCATCAAGCCCATGCTAGATTTTAAGTCCCAGGGTCTGCATTAGTCCCTGTAACACCTGTTTTACCTGTGAGAAAACCCAAGGCTGAGGATGGAGGTTTGTCTAGCAGCTCTGAATAATAAATAACATTGTTATCCTTTGGTACCCCATTGTTCCTAACCCCCTTACAATACTGATATATATTACCACTAAAAGAAAATTTTTCACTGTAATCAACTTATGCAGTGCATTTTTAGTATTTCAGTTGATTTAAGGGTAGCTGATATCTTTTTGTTTTCACTTGGGCAGTAATGCTCCAGGGTTTCACAGAGAGTCTGTCTTACTTTTAACAAACCTTACAAACTGATTTAAATGATAATAAAATTTTATATAGGCTTTACTTTGCTACAATATACAGATAATTTGCTTCTCTGCTCCCCCTTCTCAATCCTCTTCACAGGAAGATAGCATTCACCTGTTTAACTTTTGGCCTTAAAGGACATAAAGCCTCCAGAGAACAATTGCAGTTTACTAGTCTCAGGTTAGATACTGAAGGCATCAGATCTCAAAACAAGGACTACTTAATATTGACAGGTTAACTTTTGACTCCCTATGGCAATTTAGAAATAACTCCTCTAACCAATGCAGATTTTTCATGGTTTACTGATAGTTGTTATTTAAAGAACAAAAATGGTAAATATTGTATTGGGTGTGCTATTATAACTCCTTTTGAAGAGATTAGGTTGGCACCTTCACAGTTTGACTACTGCAGTTCAACAGACTGAATTATATACCCTTACTCAGGCTTCTTGTAGTTTAGCCAAAGGCAAAACTACAAACATTTATACCAATAGTTGGTGTGCCTTTGGGGGAGCTCGTGATTTTAAAATATTATGGAAACAATCAGATGCCCTTACCTTCAATGGGAACAATATTAGAAATGGTTCCTATATCCAAACATTTATTCAATGTCATACTCTTGTCAGCTGCTCTGGCTATTAACGTTCCTGGGCATTCCAGACTACACATCCTGGAGGCCAAACTAATCCACCTCAGTGATTTCCAACAAAAAATGTTGCTTTCAAGGATACCAATAGCCAAACCCCTGTCATTTTCCAAGGGGATATTCTCCCAAATTATAAGTTTTAGAAAAACTGAAAAGAGATACCCAAGAATTGGCCTCAAAAAGGGAAAAAATGGATATCTAATAATTGTTGGCTCAATAAAAAGAGAACTCTGGTTTGGACCAAATAACAATCCAGCCTACCAGACATTCTAAAAGTCCCACTATTTACAACTGTATATGCATTAACCATTGATCTACTGACAAAATGATAGCAATATTGGTGGGCAAAAGTTAATAAGGCTGCAAGAGGTGTCTACTTTGCCTGTCCCGCCTGTCCAAACTGCAATCCAGGGAAACCTGTTTGTACAAATGGATTTCACACAGCTTCTCCATATCATGGATGTACATATGTTTTAGTCATGGTTTGTATGTTTTCTCATTGGACCTAAGCTTTCTCTTGTAGATGGGCCAATGCCTCTTCTGTTAGAAAAGATTATCCCTACCTATGGAACCCTTCTTGAACTCTATAGTGATTGGGGAACATAATTTACTGGTCAGGTGCTTCGACAAATCTGTGTTGTTTTGCCAGCATTACAACACTTTCATTGTGCATACCATCCTCAATCCTCAGAGTTAGTCACACTCATTAATGGCACCAGTAAGACTTAATTGACAAAATTTTTAGAGACTCTCCAAACTCTTTGGCCTAAAGCATGGTTGTTGGTCCTTCTAAATCTCAGATCCACCCCCTTGGGAACTCATAAACTCACAAATCCTTTAAGATAGTCAAAGGATGTCCACTGCATTTGGCCCCTGCCTCCTCTGACCCACATTTGAAATAAGGAGATATACTTCAATACTGTAAAGACTTAATTGTTTCTATTAAAAATAACCATGCTTTGGTAGAGCAATCTTTTGCACCCCAGGAGATGATGACTTTAAGCATCACACCTTGCAACCCGGAGATTTTGTCTGTTGGAAAAGACACCTCCATAAAGACTCCTTCCAGGGGCGTCTGGGTGGCTCGGTCATTAAGCATCTGCCTTTGGCTCAGGGCGTGGTCCCAGCATTCTGGGATCGAGCCCTACATCAGGCTCCTCCGCTGGGAGCCTGCTTCTTCCTCTCCCACTCCCCCTGCTTGTGTTCCCTCTCTTGCTGGCTCTCTGTCAAATAAATAAAATCTTAAAAAAAAAAAAAGACTCCTTCCAACCTCACTGGAAAGGCCTTTATCAGGAACTGCTAACCAACCCATATGCCACCAAACCCCAGGGCATATACTCTTGGATTTATGTGACACATCTAAAAAAAAAAAAAAAAGCACCAAACCCTGACTGAACCTGCACACTATGTAATGAACTGAAAGTAAAAACTTCCTGGAATTGAGGCAGATGACATCTGATGAGACAGCTTTCCCAAGCTATCTGGACTAGGCTTGTATACATTTTTCTCATGGTCACATCTTCTAGCTCTTTTGTGGAAAGAAAATGCTCTTGAATGCATTTCCCAAACTCTTACAAAAGGGGGAAACTTTTCCTATGATTACGGCCTTTTGGAAACAGCCTCATCATGGTCCTGTGACAGATTGATTTTTCACTTGTCTTTTCTGAAAGGTTGGAAGGTTCAGCGTTCACAAAAGTCTTTCTTTCATCTAAACTGTTGACTAACTTTGGATTCTTACCCAAATTCACGGTCTCTGAATTTACAGCCTTACAGACTGTACTATCAATAACACATATGGTTCTAAATATTTTTATCTTTTAAGATATAAATACTGTTTTAAATTTTTTTGAAGTTTTGCTGTTTTACAAAAAGGTCATCAGCTATTGCTTCATGTATATACCTGTACTGTATCTTCCCAAATGCACTCAGTTAATTCTTTCAGTGTGCTCCTGCAGTATTCACCATTTTGCTTTCATTGTTGCTTTAAGCAGAAACTTCTAAGAGGCATACACGACTACAGGTTCGCATTTATAGGGAGAAACTTTCTTCCCTAAGTTGTAATAAGTGCCAATCAATATTTCAATTGGCTACTTTCAGACCTAGAGTCTTGGTTTAGTACCATCATATATAACTTGGAATTGTTATGTTACTTACGTTTTGTATGATTAAGTTTTGTATTTTGTTGACTATTTAACATTTTTTATAGAAAAGATGTACCCAGTAAAGTGATGATGGGTTAGTGCATCAAAATGATCTCCCACACTTTATGCTAAGTGAAATAAGTCAAGTGGAGAAAGACAATTATATAGTTTCACTCATATGTGGAACATGAGGAATAGCACGGAGGACATTAGGGGAAGGAAGGGAAAACTGAAAGGGGGGGAAATCAGAGGGGGAGATGAACCTATGGATTCCAGGAAACAATCTGAGGGTTTCAGAGGGGAGGAGAGTGGGGGGACAGGTTAGCCTGGTATTAAGGAGGGCATGTATTGTAATAAACACTGGGTGTTATACGCAAATAATGAATCAGGAAACAGTACATCAAACACTAATGATGTACTGTATGGTGACTAACATAACAATAAAAAAAACCAGGAAGGTTGAAAGCTATAAAGTGATATTTGAAAAAAAAAAAGATCTCCCACACTTACGACCTTGAGAAGACGTAGGCTTTAGGTGGGAAGTCCCTGAGATTTTCTTCCTCCTAATCTTCCTTGTTACTCAAACGTGGTTTTAAGTGGTTTCCAAATACCGTGCACTTTCCCTCCGATTTAAGACATGACAGACATAAAAGGCTCTTCCTGGCACTGTGGGAAAAAAACCACTAAATATAAAGAACCTGACTATTGATCAGTGATGCTTTCAAAGAAAGATCTTGATCAAAAGGGGGAAAGGTGAAAATTAATAAAAGGAAATAGAGTTGGGAGGTTCAGCAGGGGGAGCTATCACACTCTACCACTCATAGTCAATTGCAGACCCAAGCGGAAGAGACTTTGGAAGAGACCTTGCCCCATGGACACTACTTTAGTACCCCGGAATGAAGAAGGAAGGCATCCTCCTAGCCCAGCATCATCTCAGCAACTATACTTAGAATTCCCAGTTTACTCCAATAAACTTTTTATTTATAAACAGTCTTCCCAACTTCTCATTTTCCTCTGTAAAAGAGCATTCCTCTCCTTTGTTCGGTGGACTTGCCTAAGGTTTTGTTATATCTTGCTTTCCCTAGATTTGAATTCTCTGCTATTCCTGAATAAACCCATCTTTTGCTGATAGAATAATGGGCAGTTTTACTTTTTAAGGTTAACACAGCATATGTACAAAAGACATCTTGTGTCGTGAGCCACATGACAACACAGGATGTAGTCAATATACTTAACCATGTACGCATTAGCAGTCACTCCCCATTCCTCCACAACACAGTCCTATCCCTAGGCACCATTAATCTACCTTCTGTCTCTATAGATTTGCATGTTCTAGAGTGGAAGCATACAATATATGGGATCCATATGTAACATGGATCAGTACTTCATTTTTATTGCCATGTAATATTCCATGATATGGATATAAAATATTTTATTTATCCATTCATCAGTTGGTGGGCATTTAGATTGCTTACATATTTGGGTTGTTATGAATGATGTTAATATCTAGGAGTGGTATTTGAGGAACTATCAGACTGTTTTCCAAAATAGCTGCACCATTTTACATTCTTACCAGCAATGTAGGAAGGTTCAAATTTCTCCACATCCTTGCCAGCAAACTCATTTTGTCTTATTTATTATACCCCTCCAGTGAGTGTGAAGTGGTATCTCCCTGTGGTTTTGATTTGCACTTCCCTAATGGCAAATAATGTTGAACAATGTTTCATGTGCTTATTGGATATTTGTATGTCTTCTCTGGAAAATTTCCATTCAGATCTTCTGCCCATTTTTAAATGGGTTATTAGTTTTTTTGTTATTGAGTTGTAATTGTATTTATATATTCTGGATACAGTTTCTATATATTATTGAAAAATATTTTCTCCCATTCTAAAGCTCTTTTCACTTTTAAAAAAAATTATTTTTATTATTTATTTATACTGTTATGTTCCATTAACCAACATATAGTACATCATTAGTTTTTCATGTAATGTTCAATGATTCATTACTTGTGAATAACACCCAGTGCACATCACAACAACACACGATCTCCTTCATACCCATCACCAAGTTATCCCATCCCCCACCCCCTCCCTTCTGAAACCCTCAGCCACTTTTCCTGGAGTCATGAAATTCATATGGTTTGTCCCCCTCTCTGATTTCTACCCATTCCGTTTTCCTGACCTTCCCCTGTAGTCCTCCATGCTATTCCTTAGGTTCCATATACGAGTGAAACCATATGATGATTGTCTTTCTCTGTTTGACTTATTTCACTTAGCATAATACCCTCCAGTTCCATATGTGTTGATGCAAATGACAGGCATTCATCCTTTCTGATGGGTGTTGAGTTTGAGAAGTTCTTTATAGATCTTGGATACTAGCCCTTTACCTGTTATGTCATTTGCAGCTATCTTCTCCTGTTCCGTAGGTTGCATTTTACTTTTGTAGACTGTTTCCTCTGCTGTGCAGAAACTTTTTATCTTGAAGTCCCAGTAGTTCACTTTTCCTTTTGTTTCCCTTGTCTTTGGAAAGATGTCTAGCAAGAAGTTGCTGCGGCCAAGGTCAGAGAGGGGCTGCCTGTGTTCTCAAGGATTTTGATGGAGTGCTGTCTCACACTGAGGTCTTCCATTCATTTTGAGTTTATCTTTGTGTATGGTGTAAGAGAATGGTCCAGTTTCATTCTTCTGTATGTGGCTGCCCAAATTTTCCAGCACCATTTATTGAAGAGACTTTTTCTGTTGGATTTTCTTTCCTGTTTTGTTGAAGATCAGTTGCCAGTAGAGTTAAGGGTCCATTTCTGGGTTCTCTATCCTGTTCCATTGATCTATGTGTCTGCTATTATGCCCATACCAAAATGTCTTGATGATTACAGCTTTGTAATATACCTTGAATACTGGCATTGTGATGCCACCAGCTTTGGTTTTCTTTTTCAATCTTAATCCGGCTATTCAGGGTCTTTTCTGGTTCCATACGAATTTTAGGATTATTTGTTCCAGCTCTGTGCAAAATGTCAATGATATTTTGATAGAGATCGCATTGAATGTGTAGATTGCACCTGTAGCATAGAGATTTTCACAATATTTATTTTTATTCCTCCAATCCATGAGCATGGAATGCCTTTCCAGTCCTTTGTGTCTTACTCAATTTCATTTGTAAGTGTTCTATACTTTTCAGAGTACAGATCCTTTGCATCTTTGGTTAGGTTTATTCCTAGGTATCTTATGGTTTTGGGTGCAATTGTAAATGGGATGGATTCCTTAATTTCTCTTTCCTCTGCCTTATTGTTAGTGTATAGAAATGCAACTGATTTCTGTGTATTGATTTTGTATCCTGCCACGATGCTGAATTGCTGTATCAGTTCTAGCAAATTTGGGGTGGAGTCTTTTGGGTTTTCCACATATCATGTCATCTGCAAAGAGTGAGAGTTTGACCTCTTCTTTACCAATTTGAATGCCTTTTATTTCTTTTCATTGTCTGATTGCTGAGGCTAGGACTTCTAGTAATATGTTGAACAACAATGGTGAGAGTGGGCATCACTGTCGTGTTATTGACCTTAGGGGGAAAGCTCTCAGTTTTTCCCCATTGAGAATCATATTCACTGTGGGCTTTTTGTAGATGGCTTTTATGATATTGAGGTATGTTCCCTGTATCTCTACAGTGTAGAGAGTTTTAATCAAGAAAGAATGCTGTATTTTGTCAAATGCTTTTTTCTGCATCCATTGAGAGGATCATATGGTTCTTGTTTTTTCTTTTATTAATGTACTGTATCACATTTAGTAATTTTCGAATGTTGAACCATCTTTGCAGCCCAACAATAAATCCCACTTGGTCGTGGTGAATAGTCCTTTTAATGTACTGTCAGATCCTATTGGCTAGTATCTTGGTGGGAATTTTGGCATCTATGTTCGTCAGGGATATTGGTATGTCATTCTCTTTTTTGATGAGGTCTTTGTCTGGTTTGGGGATTAGGGTAATGCTAGTCTCATAGAATGAGTTTGGAAGTTTTCCTTCCATTTCTATTTTTTTTTAAATAGCTTCAGTAGAATAGGGATTATTTCTTCTTTAAATGTTTGGTAGAATTCCCCTGGGAAGCCATCCAGCCTTGGACTCTTGTTTTTGGGAGATGTTTGACTACTACTTCAATTTCCTTGCTGGTTATGAGTCTGTTCAGATTTTTCTATTTCTTCCTGTTTCAGTTGTGGTAGTTTATAAGTTTCCAGAAATGTATCCATTTCTTCCAGATTACTAATTTGTTGGCATTTAGTTGCTTATGATCTGTTCTTAAAATTGTATTTCCTTGGTGTTGGTTGTGATCTCTCCCCTTTCATTCATGATTTTATTAATTTGGATTCTTTCTCTTTTCTTTTTGATAAGTCTGGCTAGATGTTTATCAATCTTATTCTTTCAAAGAACCAGCTTCTAGTTTCATTGATCTATTCTACTATTCTCATTTCTATTTCATTGATTTCTGCTCTAATCTTTATTATTTCTCTTCTCCTGC